>NC_050077.1:9253571-10503571 GCF_009764565.3 Dermochelys coriacea | reverse complement strand
AGTAACTTAAGGTGATGGCAAAAAAAATGAGGAGTACTTGTGGCACCTTAGAGAGTAACACATGTATTTGGGCATAAGCATTCGTGGGCTAAAACCCACTTCATCAGATGCATGGAGTGGAAAATACAGTAGGAAGATATATATACAGAGAACATGAAAAGATGGGGGTTGCCATACCAACTCTAACGAGACAAATCAATTAAGGTGGGCTATTATCAGCAGGAGAAAAAAAAACTTTTGTAGTGATAATCAGGATGGCCCATTTCAAACAGTTGACAAGAAGGTCTGAGTAACAGTAGGGGGGAAAATTAGCATGGGGAAATAGTTTTTAGTTTGTGTAATGACTTATTTACTAACCATTAACTCAGCAATGACACCTCTTCTCCAGATGAGGGGATTCATAGCCAGCAACATTCTGCTAAGTTGTAGGAGCAAATCCCTAAAACTTGAGCAACAGAAGTGTCCACAGGTGAAAAAAATTGTAGTACAGGCTCTGGGGCATGTCAGGCTTTCATTTCCTGATCTGACTGTTATCTAGAGTTATGTGTATTGGTGATACAGAGCACATTCTGTTCACAGCTCAAGAAACGTAAGACAGTTTGGTAATTCACAGGCATATATATTTATTGGGATTTGTAAATTCTTATAACTGAGTATTTTCAACACTGAGGATAAAAAGGCTGTACATGGCACATTGTAGCCATAGACCCAGAAAAACCAAATTCCATCCAATGACAACACATCAGTGTTCCACTGGACTGCTCACTGAGCATATCTTTTATGTATCACCCAACATATCTGAACAAAACAGTCTTTCATTTGCATCCTCTGAGTTCCACATTGCCCTTCACGTTAAGGAATATGTTGTGCTTCCAGTCTCAATATTCAATAGTGCTGTGACAAAGGGGATTGAAGCTCTTTGCTCCCCACATATTTGACAGATACTTTTAAAGCAGAAGTCGCTCTCATTCTATCCTGGGGCTGGCAAGATCGACTGAAAAAGCTTTGTTCTTCTAACATAATCAAGCTATACTGGTCTAAGGAATTCAAGTATTTGTTACTATCCTACTGAAAAAAGAAAAGGAGTACCCGTGGCACCTTAGAGACTAACAAATTTATTAGAGCATAAGCTTTCGTGAGCTACAGCTCACTTCATCGGATGCATTTAACAAATTTATTAGAGCATAAGCTTTCGTGAACTACAGCTCACTTCATCGGATGCATATCCTACTGAAGTGAACTTTATGTCATTACCTCACAAGTCAAATAGGCTATAAGTCATATAAACAACCAATCTATTGATTTAATTTAGAAATAAACGGAGTTGATAGATTACCTACCTTTCTGTTCTTGGGAACATAGCCCAGGCTGAAATAAAAAATCCTATGATCTGCTGTGTTTTAATCATACATAATCCAAATTTTTGTTGGTCATTGAACTCATCTTTTAGTTTATGGACTCGAAGGCTACACTTTGGTTTCAGGTACAAATACAAATGCACTCTTTATGGGGCTACTTCTCAGAATTTCTAAGAGGCTATCTCTCAGAACATTTGTTTTTAAAAGGCACTGACATAAGTGAAGTTTCATGGATACTAATATGTGTACTATTGCAACTGGTGGGAAGAAGAACTTCTGATCGTAAGGATATTGAAAACATAAGGCCATTTCATGCTTCCCATATCAGTACATTACTCCTGGGGGAACTCTGTGCCAGAAAAATAAAAATTCTGCGCACAATATTTCAAAATTCTGCAAATTTTATTTGTCAAAATAACACTACATAATTATGCCAGTTTCAATTATTTTGGTAATTTATTTCAAAATACCTGTCAGTAAGTATGTCTATAACAATACAGACACAGAACAAAATTTCCTGAGGAGTAGAGAGTTAAAGAAACCTCTATGACAACCCAGTTCCTGTTTCTCTGCCCCCAGAGCCTAGCTGGGGGGCTGGACACCCACAATGCCTCCCCCTCAGAGCCCAGCCATGCCCCCCCAACCCAGACACTCACTCCCCTATCAGAACCCAGGGATCCAGAGGGTGAAACAGCCTGATGCTGGGTCCAGGGCTTGTGTGGAATTTCCTACACACCACCATCTCATTCACTCGGGGCGTGCAGGGAACTGAAGCTGCTGGGTACCCTTTAGCTCCCTCTCCTTCCCCCTGGTAGTGTCGTCTTTGTTTGAGCTGAGCTGGGCTCTGCTGGGTCCAGTGGCCCCTAGTGGCGGACAGCAGCACTGCAGTTCATTTCTGTGGGGGAAGGGAAACTACAAAAAACATTTAATTTTTGCAAAATTGTGCATTGTGCAGTGGTGCAGAATTCCCCCAGGAGTAGTACATCCAGAGAATTCTCTGCCAGCAGGTCCTTCTCTGTTACTATAGGAGGGGATGACCTGATCTTTTTTGATACAATTTTACTTTCTCTCTTAAACATTGGTAGGTTTCACCTTATTCTGTTCACTTGTTAGGGTTTGGAAACCTTGATCTGTGCCCTTGAAGATTTGACCTCTCATTGGGTATCATTTCTGCTCATTTTTACATAATCTCAAATTTTTAGAATTCTGCAACGAGCAAGTTATAACACAAACTATGGTGTACCGTATCATTATACTTCTAAATATCTAAAATACTGTAGAGATCCCAGGTGGGTCAGGCATTATCTTTTATTGGTCCAATTTCTGTTTGTGAAAGAGACAAGCTTACACAGAGCTCTTCTGTATGAGTCCTTGGCTTTCTGTCTGACAAAGAATTGATTATTAACTGTTACTAATTGTATAGAAGTCATTACATAGAATGTCACAGATATCTTAGTGATTTGGTGGTCCCCTCCATTCCCAGAGCTCCCTGTATTCTGCTTCATAATAGACTTTTAAGAACACCGTATGGTTGAAGATCATGTTTGCTTGCCATCTTGCTTACCATATATCTTGCCTGTGTTATAAATATGGAATCGTTAGTTCATTTTAAATCTCTGTTAAAGTCCTATTTGTTTACTCATCTGTATTCTACCCTTTGTTTTGTAGTTACTGGATTAAAGCGCTCTGAGGTGTTTGCATTGAGGGCACCATTCAAAGTAAAGTGGATGATGGACTGACTTGAAAACAATAGTACAGAAGAGAGGCTTTCAGCAGAGAAACGGAATTTACAGGGACCAAGATAAACATATCCATTACTGAATATGTACTTAAATTAAATACAAAATTGTTCAATTCGAGAGATAGGGGGATTGTAGTTGGCAAAGAATTGCAAAACCACTAGTTATTGGAAGACAAGTGTTTGAAATATAAATACGCCGTGAGTAGGTGGATAGGTATAATTAAAAAGATATTAAAGGAATTTAAAAATGAGCAGGCAAAAAGAAGTTGTCTTTAGCCTGCAGTCATAACAAAACTTCTGATAGTCAAACTGAAAAGCAGAAGTAAGGAAAATTAAGACTAATAATAACAACATTCATATAATCCTTTACATCTTTGAAGTGCTATCCAGACTAACAATTTCATCCCCAAAATACATTCCTGAGGTAAAAGTGTCAACCCCATTTTATTAATGGCAGAACAGATGTTGTGTCACACTAGTATGTATGTTGATGGTGGGCAAGTAGCAATATTTGTGCAAGCCCTCAGATTTGTACATAAATAATGAGCATCAAGAAATATTAAACTCTTTATACTCAACAGCAACAGCAGAAGTACTGGTCACAGCAAACTGCAATCTTTTACAGTGGTACCACCAGCTACTACTATATTGCTCTTTAATTTAATGTCATAATAAAAACTTGTTTGAATAAATTGCTCTGTCATCACCCCGTACCACTGTACCTGTCCTACTTAATATGGAGCCCTGAGATTTTTAACACATGTGACACTTGTTTCCTTTTAGCATTCTCGTTGTTGTTTTGATTTTGGATGATATGGAGGAAAACTAGTGCTTGTGAAAAGGCTGGATTACTGGACTAACAACCCTGGAGAATAAAGTCTTCAGGTACATCACAGGCTATGGCAGTACATACTTCTCCATGCTACCATATCTATTTGCCCTAATTCTTTTCTCCACCTATAGAGTTGAAAAGTAGTTGATAGTTCCTGTCTTCATTCAGTTCTTCACTTGTCTGTTGAGATAACCAGGACCACTGCCAAGTTTGGAAGTAGTTTTTGTGAAGTGGACATTTGTCTTCTGAGAGCTGAGGAAGAGTGAGGCCACTAGTTCACTTACTAATACCTAACATATATAATAGCACCTTTTTTATCATGAAGGATTCCAGAATGACCTACAAACAACTGGATACTCCTTCTTCGACATGTAGTCACATCAGGATGTGAGGTCTGCAGGCAGATTAATAAATTCATAGATTATAAAGCCGGAAGAGACCACTGTGACCATCTAGTCTCATTACACAGGCCATAGAATTTCCCTGAATTAACTCCTGTTTGAACTGGATCATATCTTTTAAAAATTTCCAGTGCTCAAGAGTCTACCACAACCCTTGGTAAATTGAACCAAATGGTTAATTACACGCACTGTTAAATTAAGTTATTTCCAGTCTGAATTTGTCTAGCTTCAATTTCCAGCCATTGTTATACCTTTGTCTGTTAGACTGAAAAGCTCTCTATTACCAAATTTCTGTTGCCCATGTAGGTACTTATAGACTGTGATCAAGTCATGCCTTAACCTTCTCTTTTTTTAAAACTTTTTGCTTCTTGAATTTGTCACCATAAGGCATGTTTTCCAATCATGGCAATTTCATGGCTCTTTTCTGAACCCTCTCCTGGTTTTCAACATCCTTCTTGAACTGTACTCACCAGAACTGGACACAGTCTTCTAGTAGTAATCACACCAGTGCCGAATACAGAGATAATATAACCTTTTCTCCTAATATAACCTTTACTCTTACTTGAGATTCCCGTTTATATATCCCAGGATCTCATTAGCCTTTTGGCAACAGAATTGTATTGAGAGTTCATGTCCAGCTGAGTATCCACCACAATACCCAAGGCCTTTTCAGAGTCACTGCTTCCCAGGATAAAGTTGCCCATCCTGTAAGTTTGGATAGTTGGCACAAAACGCTACCCAACTTGTGTGGATGTTGTGGGAGGAATAGAATTTTAGCCAAGAAAATTGGGCAACATCTATTGGAAAGATATAGCTGAATTGTGTTTGTCAGGATTTGAACCTGTGACTCCAAAAAGTATAGATGCTTCAAATACTGTGGTACAAATGGTTAAAACCAAACATTCTTGAAAAGCCATGGGTAAGATTCTGCTTTGAATTACACTGTGAAAACGGAAACAGTGTGTTCAGGGGAGAGTTACAGAAACAAATGTAAAATGGCAGAAGCAATGCCAATGGCAGATGCAGAATTGGCAGTAAATAGATGTAGGGGCATCAAGATTAGCAATGTTTACTTGTATTTGTATCTTAAAATTGGCCCGCCAAATCTCAAACTAATACAAATAGCCTCTTGCTCATCTTTAGTGTAGTCAGTTAGCTTTATAGATCAGTGACCTGTGAATACCTCCCAGCAGCCAGATTGTGTTTAAATAATCCATTTATATATAAGTATTTCCACTATTCCTCTCTAGTGGTTGCTAGCTATGCCCATAGCAACAGATAGTGATGTTTCAAGTGGAGTTCAATGGGTTGATTGTATGATAAACCAGAGAGAGAGCAGAAAATAGATTATTCTGTTGACACACACATACCTGAATTACAGTAACAATTTTATAAAAGAAAAAAGACTTGAAAAGGAAATTGACTTTTTCCCAGAATTTCTGGCTTCTACTCTTGACAGAGTTTTCTGGTTTAGTTTTAAAGTTTGGGATGTGTTCTTTATAGTTTGAGGAACACTGTTACAATAGCATGTTCAGGAGAACAGTTGTTATTACACCGTGATTCAGATAGATACCATTTGCATACTGTGATTCAAGCATAGCAATTACAGGCACTGACATCTGCTGGACTGAGCTCTTGTTACTTAGCAATAATTAAAAAATTAACAAAAATTTCTTTTCTGGGGGGAGAGGGATGATTATGTCTCTTTAAAGAAGAACTAAAATTCAGGGCAAGCTTGAAAGATAAAGAACATTTAAACAAAACCTAACTTATGTCGCTTGACATTTTCTGTATTCATTAGTTTATTATAGAAGACATTTGCTGTGAATAGGAGCTTTCTCTTTCACTGTACAGCATCTCCTTCACAGTTCTGCTATGCTGTCATCATCCTGTATTTAAGGTATCACTCTGTGATGTCCCTGAGGATGCTGCTGCTTCTTCATCCACTCTGTTTGCAGTGGGAAGGCAGCCCTGCCTCAGTTGTCTATTTCCCCCTTTTTAAAAGGTGGTTACACTCAATTTTATCTTGCCCCTCACTTTGCAAATAAAGGCAATATATGGGGTGCTAACTAACATAGGCATAATTTAAAAAATATATTTGAAATAAGTATTTTGGGGAACACCTCCTGAGAACCCCCATTCCCAAAGAAGGAATGAGCCTTACGTCTTGTTGTAGTACCTGAGAGAGAACCCTTATGGCTCCTTCCAGGCAGCAGGAGCAGGGAGGGTCTTTCGTTGTTGACAGCTCTCATGATTTTATCAAAGTCTTGCAATATTTGGTGGCTTTTTTAAAGCCACAGTGCCTGAAATCATGTGATTACATGAGAATCTCAACTTTCAGAGGTTTTTTTAGAAAATCATCTTGGCTGCAAAGGAAAGTTTGAAAGTATCTCCTGAGAGTGAGCTAAAAACGTTTTTAAAAAACAAAGACAAAAAATCCAACACTTATATTTTTAGGCCAATCCCCTGATTTGGGGGCCTTGTCTCATGTTTTTTGAATGCTTGAAGTTCATAATACTGGGCTGTCAATCCAGGAACCCCAATCTCTAGAAATACTTAATAGGGAGTAGAGGGAGAGGAGTAGATGCCACTGGAGATATAGGCATGATTGGTATACCAAGAGGGCTCTGCTATTTCACTAGTAACATTCCCTCTAAAACAGTACTGGCATGGGGAGTGGAGCTCATGATGGGTATAGGAGGAAGTGTAAGTCAAAGCAACAGCTGGGGCAGTCTCTCTGATTTCCTTTCTGCTGAGGCAGTCAGAGCTGCCCAGCTTCAACTCTGCATTTGGCAGGTTGGCCCCCTAGGCTAGAAGACAACCAGTTAAAAGGTCTTAAGACATGTTATCCTGTACTTCAATGAGAGTTTTCAATTGTGTTAAACTAACTCAATTTTGCTAACATAATTGAAAAAAACCACACTCTTTTTATGCATCAACTCATCCTTGGGTACAGAGCTGCAGGCTGAGGAGGGATATGTGCAAACAGTGCCTCAAAGGGTTTTTAACTCCCTTTATATCCTGTAGGAGGATAAAGATGAATAGCATAGGAGAGCAGCCAAGTAATGCCTGTCTTCTGTTGTCTTATTTCCTGTGTTTTACAGGCTCTGTAAGAATAGAGATCAAACAATAGAACAACAAGTGGACAACCAGCTTCAGTTTTAATCCCCAGATTATCTTGGTGGTTCCTAATGTGCACTGGAAAATTCTGGGGGAAAACAAACACTGTAAATGATTGATATATTGCAGTTAACCCATTAGCTTACAGGTCTTTCTCTCCTCTGCTTGGGGAAGGTCTTAGGTATGCTGTGAAGGTAGTGTAAATAACACACAACTGTAAATAAATTGCACATGATGTTGAACCAGCAAAAGGGTCTCCAAGTAATTTGTGGACTGAGACAGAGGTAGGACCAAGGCAGCCCTGTTACATGGGGGAGGGGTTAAGTAAACTGGAGAAGTCTCCGTCTCACAGTGTTTACAGCTAATCTGTCCCGATTGGCCACTAGTATCCTACCAATGCCAACACCGTTTTTGGTTCCTTTTCTTTACTGTAGGTCAGCTAATTGGTTTTGTTTGGACCGTTTTGACTGAGTTTTGGGAAATGGCTGTTCCACCTTATACGTATGAATTCCATATTTCTTTTGTTAAGTGTGAAAGTAAAAAAGAGGATACTCTCTCTTTTTAAAAACAAATCTTCATGAGAAATCTTGACTGGCTACAAAAACCCTAGAAATAAAAAAACAGGCTGTCAGCTAATGACTGTCCAGAAGGCCTTTAAGCAGAAATATCCAGAAGTTAGAATTTAGTTTATGTTCTGTTTAGTACACTGCATTAATTGATTTATGCAGTATTAAACATGTGTGTTTGTGTATGTATTTAATAAACAGCTGTTTTGCAGTATTAAGTACCTGAAATCTGAATATTTTGTTCCGCTTAAGAATGAGATCTGTCCAGGACCCCTCATGCTCTGTTGCTACAGTTATGTTATAATATAGCCAACTTCATAATACTTTAGTCTAGGATTGAGTCCTGATGAAGGTGAGCTCTTAGTTTTATTTAAACATATATATTTTTCTTCAGTCATTAATAATTACCAAAAGTGCCAAGGAAATTTTGGAGGAAAACATGGTGAAATTCTTGCTCCACTGAAATTTGAAAAAGATTCCCATTGTCTTCAATGGAGCCAGGATTTATATATATTTATAGCCGGATAATGTATATTTATATATGATATTACTGCATATGTTCTGAGGCCAAAAATCCCTCTGGGAATGCTTTAGTATTTACATCATCATTACTCTATAATCTCTGCATTTCTTAGTAAAATCATTGTTACTGGTGGGGTATCAGCCCTTGTGGAGAAGGATCAGCTCTGGTTACATTTATATAAACAAAAGTTTTAAAAAGAAATACAGATTTTCTGGAATTAATGTCTTGTAAAGAGGGTTTTGATGTTTGTATTAGCTGGATGGTAGCATTGGAAAAGAGGCTTTATCAAAGGCCTTTTTACTAAAATATTGCATTTTGGAGCTTGAACAGATGGCTCTGTTTTAAGCAGAGGCTGAATCAGGTTATTCGGTGGTTTTGGTTTTATTACTGCAATGATTTAGATTTCCAACATCTGTTTATCCACCAATCTGTTAACTAACAGTCTAGCAAAAAATGACTTTCTGAAAATTAGTCCCTTACATTAAAAATTACTGTTTCTTTCCATTGGTTGCGATTTACTATGCAAAAATCCAACAGTTTAGTAATCTGAAGATTTCTTTGGGATATTTTGTTAAATGTTAAAAAAAATCCCTTAGTAAATTTATCTTAAAATTTCCTTTGCCTTTCATTCCTGAACAGTGGCTATATGCTAATTACCCACTATTTTGGGAATTCTCAACCAATCACTTACACTAGTTAAATCAATAACAGCAAGGTAATTATGCATCACTCTTTCCAAAAGTGCTGCATCACCTATAAGGCTTTTGGCTACAACTGTAGCTGGTATTGGATCTGCCTGAAATGTATTCCAGTATTTAAAAACAATCTTCCTTATTGCTGTATCTTTTTGGAATAACTGCAATAGGAACAAATATAATATGCATGGTCTTTAAAGATACTATCATTATTATTTAATAGGAAATTTCTCTTTATCCTGTTTGCTTTATTAAATGCAGTATTGAATACATTTTATATCCTCATTCTGTAAATCTATGAAACATTTCCTTTGATTCAATTTCCAAGTCAATTAAGCTAATACAGTTCCATTCAAGATGGAAAAATTGACCCACAGGGATATTTCCTATATCTTTTTTTAATACAAACTTTCAAAATGTAATACCATGGGCCAATTCTATGCAACGACACTGCTCCAAGTTAAACCAGCAGAGGATCTGGCTCTCTGTCTTTATCAGGAGGTTGAACTGTCAATAATTAACGGTATCTTTACAAATGGTTACTGTTATCTGTCTTCTGATTATAAAGTCAAATTGTCATGGATAAAATATAACAAACATAGCTTCTATATAAACAATCTTCCCACAGTTATTTTGTTCCTCGTTGTTCAGCATACAGCAGTTGGGAATACATGTTCTTTCCATTGCTGTCCCTTTTATGAAGAAGAACATTTCTCCAAAAATAAAATAACTGTGAGTTAAAATTAATGGAACCAGACCATGCAAAAACACTATAAGAGGAAAACTCCTTATTGATCTATTGGAGTGAGAATAACTCACAATGTTCACAGGCTATTTGAGTAATGTTAGTATGTAAACTTTTTCCATCTAACATAATCATTCATTTACACCTGCAAATGTTCCTTTAACATAGATGGAACAGAATTTTTTGCATTTGTTCATAATTTTGTTACATAATTGATAATAAGAAAAATCCAGGTCCCTTGATGGCACCTCAGAGAGTATTTCTAAAATGATAGGTTTTCCCAGGGGGTTCACTGAAAGCATAATATTTTAAAGAGAACATGTTAGATGATACTGTTGGGAACTCAGGCTTGTATCCTTTAAAATTTTTTTTTTTGCTTATTTTACTTTCCTAGTCAGTGGGACTAATACCAATACATCAGGTTAAGCACATACGTACATCTCTGCAGACTCAGACCCTCAGCTGTGAAATCTTTTTTTCTAATAGCAATGTATTCATTATGATAGGATTCAGTAGTTAGTTCATCAATGCCTTTGAAATATTGGGCTTGTGTTATGAGATAACCATTGATTTAAAAAAACCCGTTTGTTAACAATTGTAAAGTCCCATTTCATATCTTTGGCAACTGCTCTTTTGCAAACAATTACGGTATACAGAGTAGCAGCCGTGTTAGTCTGTATTCGCAAAAAGAAAAGGAGTACTTGTGGCACCTTAGAGACTAACAAATTTATTAGAGCATAAGCTTTCGTGAGCTACAGCTCACTTCATCATTACGGTATAATTTTCTAATTTATTTAAAGCTCTCTTCTAGAGTCAGTTTATGAGGTGGGTGGGATACACATTCCCCGATTTTTTGAGAAGCTATATATATAGGCACTGACAGAGGAAACTGTTAGTGCTAGGAGATTTAAATTAGGATTTTTATTTTAATATGCCCTCTAACTTCTTCAGTCTGTGAACCTTGTGAAGTAGTGAGATAAATATTATTATTCCAATGTTACAAGTGAGGAAATCAAGACACAGAAGGATGAAGTGATTTGGCCAAGATAATAAAGGGTTCCATTCTACCACCCTTACTCGTGCTGAATTATACCTTACTCCACGATGAGCCCCATTAATTTCAATGAACTAGAGTGTGTCTTGTCCTACATAGCTGCACAGGGGAGTAAGATCCTTCCACTCCCACTAAACATACCCAGCTGTGAAGCTGCATAGGACCAGTCCAGATAGCAGTTCTAGCACAGCTGAAAGAGCAGAAGACTGCATGCATGATATTGCTTTATGATCAAGTGGACAGAGAGGGTCAGAAAGAGAGCATAAATATATATCCCCACCCATATAGGCTAGCCAGAACTGTGGGGGCACGCAGTGGGGATCAACAAAGTTACTTCCTTCTGAGTCTGGGCAGAAATTCTGCCCCCAACCCATATTCAGGGCTATGATTTAAAGGTACCCTTGAGCCTAGTGGACTACTCAGAGTACTGTGACAATCGGTGGTAGATTTGGGCCCAATGTTAGGAGTTTCTTGCTTCAAGTCCCATATTCAGATCACTAGACTGTGCCTTTATCAAAGTCAACATAAAAATGACTGCTGCCTGACGCACAGCTCTGCCACTATAATTCTATGGGGTTCCTATTTAATTTTTATTTTATCTTTGAGCTTCTCATGTCCTCCTAAACCCTCTATTCCAGTGTTTCTCAACCTTTTTGATACCAGGAATCAGCTTGTTGCCTTCCTAAACTGTGTCAGGGAGACCTCAGGGACTGGCACTAGTCTACAGACTGTTTTTTGAGAAACACTGCCCTATCCACACTAAGACCATATCATGTCAGTGCCTCTTAATGGCTCCAACTCTGGAAATCCCCCAAAAAACCCCAATTCTGAACATGAAGTTTAATCTTCTAGGTGGCAGAATATTGTGCTCCTGTTATATGGTCAAATCAGAATTCCTGATCTTTTATAATTTGTGAATGTGGCATTCTGAATAGTTAATACGACTGCCTTGCACCATTAGTGATAGCAGCGCTCTTGTTTGGTCTGCGTTGTCATTACAAACCAGATAAGGAGAACTTAACTTGTGGAAAGGAACAGATTCAATGGAGAGGATATATTTATTCCAAGCACTTAAATTTGTACAATATTTGATTTATATTTTATCTAATATACTCAAAAGATTATACAGCACACGTAAAATGCAAACAAACTGATCTTACTGCAGTATCAATGATTAGCACTGTCTTACAAGGTAGTTTATGAAGACAACTGTTATGTAGCAGCTCTAAGAAAGAGTAAATTATATTAGATCATGACATTTATTGACTCCCCTAGGACTACACCACTACCTACTACAGAACAGTGCTGTGCTTTCATACCTGGTTTAGATTAAATAGTTTTGCTCTTTGCTGCCTCTATATACATGATTCTTCAGCTGAGCATGTTAATTAGTCTCTTGCTCTTTTTGTATCTGTAACTGAGATAATTACGCAGGCCATAAATATAGAATATTTATCTTCTGAAATTCTATTGCCTCTGATTTTTAACTGAACTGGGTACTCTTATTCCCAGAGTGCTGATCTTCTCACTTTCTGAGAATGTTTTCAGTCAAACTGGATTTGCAGCAAAATGGTGTTTGCCAGGAGCATTGACCATAATTATATGGGTTACCTGTTCTAACTCTTTCTCTCATCATTCCTTAAATAACTATTTATTTTTTATATATCACTTATTGTAGTCTTCTATATCACTGGAATCATCTTAAACATGGAAGAGAAAGAGAAAAGACTCAAATATCACACACCCAAAAGTTCTTGAATCCTTCCTGTGGTTGTGTTGAAGATAAGGTCTTGCTGTTGAGTTCCACGCATCTCTGTTTGAATGACCTTTGAATATTGTGTAGTCCTGCCAGGTTCTATTCAGCTTATGCTTAGTTACTATCATTGTTCCTGTTTTAACATGATGCTTTGTTTTCCTAAACAGAGCTATAACACTGGAGAATCAGCTGGTGATCCTTGCAACAGAAGCAACAGATGCAGGTGGTTACTATGTGCAAGCAGTCAATGAAAAAAATGGAGAGAACAAGACGAGTCCATTTCTTTATCTGAGGGTAGCGAGTGAGTATTGAAATCTCACCAAAATTGCTGTGGTATTGAGGTCACTGAAAATGTTCCCAAAGATCGTCATGCTGAACAGAATTTACTAGCAAAGAAATCCTGAAAGGAGCTATCCTTCTCCTGGGAGGTATAGAGCACACTCAACTCCCAGTAAAGTCAGTGGGAGTCCAACATTAACTGGTTTTACACAAGATTTGGGGTTTGGTATAGAAAGACCTCAGCCTGCTTGGTACCATGGCAAGCACACCATTAATAATCCTTCTTAATGTTTCATTAAAGATACAGAAAAGAAGGAAAAACAGTTAAAGCATTTGAAAAATATTAAGTAAGGCTTTCATTTTATCAATATCTCTTGTTCTCTTTCCCTTTAGCTAGAGGGAGTTTTTAGAAGGAAACCCTGCATATTTGACAGTCTCTCAAATGGTATTAAAGATAATTACTGCCCTTTTAGGGAAAAGAGAAGAAGTTAGTTGAGATGGGCTAGAGCTGCTGCTGTTGCTGCTGTTAAAGTTCAATCCCATTTCCTAGAAGACAAAACCAAGATGTAAAGCCACAAAAGGGGAGAGAGAAGAACAGTAAGGATAGTAAATGCAGCCTTTGTCTTTGGTGTTGACTCTCAGTTTCAATCTCATGGCTGGAGAAACAGAGGCATAGAAAATGGTTATATTAGCCACTCTGAGACCTGGCAACTCGTACCGGTATTAGGCTATTTAGGGCACTGCAGTTAGCGGTTTCTTTATGACCTGGTGAGGACATCTCTCAGGATTAGGACAAAGAAGGCCTGGGGTCCCAAGAGATGGTGGTGGTTGTTGTCAAGCTGTCTGGAGTGACTCGGGAGCATGAGTACCAACTTCAGGTCAGGCTGTTAAGAAGCAAGGCACACACCCCAAATTGGTTGTGAGTTCTGTACTTAGATTTCACCAAGTGTCAAGTGTGAATTCCTCAGGCACTACAACAGCTTTAATAGGGAGTCATAGACAGTCCCCTTGGAAACTCGAATTGATCTTACCACCTAGGTAAGCTTGCCTTTGTGAAAAATAGTCCTTTGCATCAAAAAGGGTTACTCCCTGTCCCAAAGGACCAGTCACTCACCCCAGGCATGATTTTAACATAGTCCTTGAGTTTTATCAGAAGGCCTTTTTGTTTGGATTAATTCAATCTTTTTGTCTCAACTTTTGTACCTTTTCCCTTCGACATTTGTTGTTGTAGGTTTTTGTGACATTTTATGATCTTTGACTCACTTTTCACAGATGAGCTCACAATTAGGGTAAACTTGTAGACCCAGTTATCACAACAGGTCCTTCTGAACAATCAGCCAGTTGTTTTTGAACCATACCATACTAATCTGGGGATAAAGCTTGACCGCTTTCTGGCCTTTCAACAACAATTGAGAAGGTGTGTACTACTGTCCAGTCAAAGGTTGCATTGCTCCACAGGCTTAAGTAATGGGGGGGGCAAGAAACAATCTCTGGCATACTTCTAAGATCTTTCATTTATCCTATCAATATTGCTTCTGTCTTATCTGGGTTGAGTCTCAACTCACTGTTATTAACAGCCTAAGGCTGGCGGCACTCTGAAAAGGTTGGCATGGCAACATGTGGATTGGATGAAAAAGAGAAACAGAGCTTTGTGTAATCTGCATTGTGATGATTGTGCAGCCCAAATTGCCACACCGTCTGCCCTATTTGCTTCACACATGTATTAAACAAAAAGGTGCAAATCAATGAGTAGTTTCACCAGCTGTGGAAGTTTAAAGCTCAAGTCAAGTTCCATTTTCTCAGTTATTGTTTTCCCAACTTTGGACACCTGGAAAAAGTGCTGAATACCTACCTGCTAGAAATTGGGACCCTTTAAGGTGTCAATTTGACCACCCAAAAACTGAGGCACACAAAATAGATATAATTAAAAATGTAGCCTAGAGGTCCAATCCAGCTCCCTTTGAAGTCAGTGGAAATATTTCCATTTATTTCGAGGGCAATTGATCAGGTCTTAGATGACAAAGGAGCAATTTATGAGCTCTGATACCACAATGGTGAGTGCTATGGAAATATCTATAATAAATTAAACAGAAAAGGGAGAGAATTATGCAAATAATAGAAAACATGCTTGATGGGTTAGTGACTGCTGGTCTTTTTGTTCTGAAGAGGTTTCATAGTCTTATCTCACAAAAGCTAGAGTGAATTATGATTGTATCCAACAGACAGCACGGTAAGAAAATGTCAGTTATATGTCGAATGCAACCTGAACCAAGAACTCATAGATTAGTCATCAATTTAAAATGTCTTGTCTTCAACTGAAAAACCTATTTACAGAACTAATAAGTCGTGATTTTTATAAACTATGTATCCCAGCTTCTGTGTAAATCAAGGAGGAATTTTGGCTAGTAAAGCCTGGGAAATAGGAATTTGTGTTCTGTTACCATTTCTGTCACTTGACTTGCTGTGTAAGTTTGTGTAGGTCATTTAAACTCTCTGATAAAGATCCTCAGCTGGCGTAAATTGGTGACTTCAACAGAGCTCTGTGTTGGCGTAAGGGTATAGCCCCAGTATGCTGCTGTTGCTATATCCGTTTATACCAGTGATGGGGCCTCCCCAATTTAATATAGCGAGTATAATAACCAGCAGTCTGATGGGGTGTTGTGAGGCGTAATGTTTATAAAGCACTGAGCTCCTAGAATGGAAACACTATACTATTCAGATGGAAATATTATTTTCATCATAAAAACTGTGGAACCTTGCATATGTGTGATTTCACCAGTGTCACATTACTGGTCGAGCTCCCCTGAAGGACAGTCACTAAGCTGCTGTTTGGACCCACACATTGGGCCCATGGGCTTTTTAAGCTCCCCTGGGTCTCAGTGGGCTCCAGCCACCATCTTTGGCCTGTTTGGCACACTTCCTGCACAGAGACTCTGTCTGCTGTCCCTTTTTGGCCCTGTGGGCCAGCTGTGCGAGGCCCCAAAACCAGTGCAGTGCTAAGATTCCCCAGTAACTTAAGCACATGATTTCCCGGAGCACCATTCTTGTGGTCACTCTGGTTGATAGTTTACCCCTTCAGGGACATGTGATACTTGAAGCAAATAGACACAAATTTGGCAAAAGGATTTCTAATACTTACTTTTTATTTTAGATAGCACAAGAGACAAAAAACCATCCATGCAAAATAAGAAATATCTGCACCCCATTCTCTGCTTCAGTTTCCTCATGACTTAAGTTTTCTTTGGGATTTGGTAAGAGTCCTCTAGGGAGTCCAAGATCCTTCCTCTTTCCATTCTCTTTTAAATGGTTTCTCCTTCAGAACATGGAGTCTCCTGTTTGACCCTGCAGCCAGCATCCTTCAGGTTGACTTTTCCAGCAATCAAAAAGCTTCCCTTTCTCTCGGGAAACATGCCCTTTATTCTTGTCCCCCAAATTTCTCAGCCTCTATGGTTTTAAGGGGTTGTACCAACATCTTGGTTCCTTTGTTCCCCTCCTGGGGATTTTCTGCTCTTTCTCCTCGAGAGATCTGGAGAGAGCTGGTTTCACCTTGGCAACAACCTCCCCATTGTTCTGCAAGGACCTGGTATATTCATCTGTTGATAGTCCTTAATGACTCTGATTCAAATATAGGCACTCAGTTGCCACTCCATCTTCTAAGCACAAGGAGTATCTATGAAAATAACTAATTTCTTGAGACCAAGTAGCAATATAACAGTAACCGAGTAAACTGATAGGTTTCAGAATAGCAGCCGTGTTAGTCTGTATCCACAGAAAGAAAAGGAGTACTTGTGGCACATTAGAGACAAACAAATTTATTTGAGCATAAGCTTTCGTGGGCTACAGCCCACTTCATCGGATGCATGCAGTAGAAAATACAGTAGGATGATTTTATATACACAGAGAACATGAAACAATGGGTGTTACCTTACACACTATAACGAGAGTGATCAGTTAAGGTGAGCTATTACCAGCAAGAGAGAAAAAAAACCTTTTGTAGTGATAATCAAGATGGGCCATTTCCAGCAGTTGACAAGAACGTGTGAGGAACGGTTGGGGGTGGGGGGAGGGAAATAAACATGGGGAAATAGTTTTACTTTGTGTAATGACACATCCACTCCCAGTCTTTATTCAAGCCTAATGTAATGGCGTCCAGTTTGCAAATAAATTCCAATTCAGCAGTCTCTCACTGGAGTCTGTTTCTGAAGTTTTTTTGTTATAATATTGTGACTTTTAGGTCTGTAATCGAGTGACCCTTGAGATTGAAATGTTCTCCGACTGGTTTTTGAATGTTATAATTCTTGATGTCTGATTTGTTTCCATTTATTCTTTTACGTAGAGACTGTCCAGTTTCACCAATGTACATGGCAGAGGGGTATTGCTGGTACACGATGGCATATATCACATTGGTAGATGTGCAGGTGAACGAGCCTCTGATAGTGTGGCTGATGTGATTAGGCCCTATGGTGGTGTCCCCTGAATAGATATGTGGACAGAGTTGGCAACGGGCTTTGTTGCAAGGATAGGTTCCTGGGTTAGTGGTTCTGTTGTGTGGTGTGTGGTTGCTGGTGAGTATTTGCTTCAGGTTGGGGGGCTGTCTGTAAGCAAGGACTGGCCTGTCTCCCAAGATCTGTGAGAGTGATGGGTCGTCCTTCAGGATAGGTTGTAGATCCTAGATGATGCGCTGGAGAGGTTTTAGTTCTTGTCAACTGCTGGAAATGGCGCATCTTGATTATCACTACAAAAGGTTTTTTTTCTTCTCCTGCTGGTAATAACTCACCTTAGCTGATCACTCTCGTTATAGTGTGTATGGTAACATCCATTGTTTCATGTTCTCTGTGTATATAAAATAGTCCTACTGTATTTTCCACTACATGCATCCAATGAAGTGGGCTGTAGCCCAGGAAAGCTTATGCTCAAATAAATTTGTTAGTCTCTAAGGTGCCACAAGTACTCCTGTTCTTTTGGGGTAAACTGAGTTGCAAATAATTTTAATAAAAATAGAGAAATTTCTCACATTCTCCACACCACATTTCCCCACTCCTATCCATATATGATGTATATACCATTAGTGATATCATCATCAACTGGTTCCTGGTCCTGTTATCTACTCTCTTCCCTCTCACTCACTCTCTGATATACAGGAATAGAGTAATGCTTTAGCACAGATCATCAGATCACTTCCTGAAGACTTTGGTTTGTCAGTGGAAATAAATAACATACTTTTGATCTATCAGACTTGGCAGAACAATTAAAGATAGAATTGTTCATTAAAGTAAGGCCATCACAAAACTCTGATGCTTCCTCCAGGGGCACACACTATGCACCTGAGCATAGTGAAGCTTGAAGCATCTTTCACATGTAACATAAGCCAGCTGGAAGTACAGTGGTAAACAGGAAATTTCTCTGCAGTTTCTACCACTTATAGATGAAAGTAATTTGGAGTTTATGATGCTTCTTGATGAAATTATGGGTATTCTAGAACCCAAGCTTCATGAAAGGCAACTATAAGTAAGTATCATGCATTCCTACAACTACAATACCCACCTGCTGAAGTGAAGAAACAGATTGACAGAGCCAGAAGAGTACCCAGAAGTCACCTACTACAGGACAGGCCCAACAAAGAAAACAACAGAAAGCCACTAGCCATCACCTTCAGCCCCCAACTAAAACCTCTCCAACGCATCATCAAGGATCTACAACCTATCCTGAAGGATGACCCATCACTCTCACAGATCTTGGGAGAAGGCCAGTCCTTGCTTACAGACAGCCCCCCAATCTGAAGCAAATACTCACCAGCAACCACACACCACACAACAGAACCACTAACCCAGGAACCTATCCTTGCAACAAAGCCCGTTGCCAACTCTGTCCACATATCTATTCAGGGGACACCATCATAGGGCCTAATCACATCAGCCACACTATCAGAGGCTCGTTCACCTGCACATCTACGAATGTGATATATGCCATTGTGTGCCAGCAATGCCCCTCTGCCACGTACACTGGTCAAACTGGACAGTCTCTACGTAAAAGAATAAATGGACAAAAATCAGATGTCAAGAATTATAACATTCAAAAACCGGTCGCAGAACACTTCAATCTCTCTGGTCACTCGATTACAGACCTAAAAGTTGCAATTCTTCAGCAAAAAAAGCTTCAAAAACAGACTCCAACAAGAGCTTGCTGAATTGGAATTAATTTGCAAACTGGATACAATTAACTTAGGCTTGAATAGAGACTGGGAATGGATGAGTCATTACACAAAGTAAAACTATTTCCCCATGGTATTTCTCCCTCCCACCCCACCCCCCACTGTTCCTCTGATATTCTTGTTGACTGCTGGAATTAGCCTACCTGCTTGTCACCATGAAAGGTTTTCCTCCTTCCCCCCCCCTGCTGTTGGTGATAGCTTATCTTAAGTGATCACTCTCCTTACAGTGTGTATGATAAACCCATTGTTTCATGTTCTCTGTGTGTGTGTATATAAATCTCTCCTATGTTTTTTCCACCAAATGCATCCGATGAAGTGAGCTGTAGCTCACGAAAGCTTATGCTCTAATAAATTTGTTAGTCTCTAAGGTGCCACAAGTACTCCTTTTCTATTTCCCCATGTTTATTTCCCCCGCACTCCCTACGGGTTCTCGTCAGATGTTCTTGTGAACTGCTGGAAATGGCCCATCTTGATTATCACTACAAAAGGTTTTTTTCTCTCTCACTCTCCTGCTGGTAATAGTTTACCTTAAGTGATTACTCTGGTTACAGAGTGTATGGTAACACCCATTGTTTCATGTTCTCTATGTATATAAATCTCCCCACTGTATTTTCCACTGAATGCAGCCGATGAAGTGAGCTGTAGCTCACAAAAGCTTATGCTCAAATAAATGTGTTAGTCTCTAAGGTGCCACAAGTACTCCTTTTCTTTTTGCGGATACAGACTAACACGGCTGCTACTCTGAAACCTATAAGTAACCAGAAGGTGTGATCCCCACATATGTAGTTGACTGACTGAGGTTTCTGCTGTCAGTATATAATAAAATGACAGATGATAAAATAGTACTTTTGTGGTATCACTTCAATAAAAAGGTGGAGTTCTGAGAATCCAAGCTATACTGAGATTTAGCTATTAACCTAAATAGAAAACTATAGATAATAAGAAACACTACACCAATATAACCCAGTCTAGGAACTTTAACAATGTGCAGTTATATTGTCAATCTCTCTCCAAATATTTTATGAAAAATCAGAAAGAGCATAGCCCTGGTATATGAGTGAAAAGGCAAGATTGCAGAAGGTGGGCATACGTAAGCTGTTTTGACAGCATAGACACTGCTGGTTGAATTGCTTTTGCAGCACTAATCATCTGGAACTGCAATTCAGGACTTTGCTGTTGGACCTTCTTGTTAAGCTGTGAAATATTGAGGTGCATGTCATTTCAGTAGATATATTAGTAAATTAGATATTCTCAAGACCTAGTCAAACTGCTAGGAAATATAGAGCGTTCTTCAGACTTGGACATCTTTTTTTGATGCTGGCTTTGTAAAAACACAAAACAAGATTGATGAAAATTGTAAAAACCTTGCCAGCTAGCATTTCTGAAGAGTCAAATGATAATAAAGACAATTATCATTTAATGAAGATAAATTTCCTCCCTGAGCATTGGGAATGTAAAAAGGAAATCGTTGTGCAACTGGTAAGATTGGAATAGTTGGGGTCTAAAAATTATACTCCCTGTTATGGTTGTATTGTAATTAATTTAAAATACAAGGATGTCATATTATCATTCCTAGCTTCCACTTGCAGTAAGAAGGTATTTTATTCTGTGGTGGTAGTCACCTATCAGATGAAGCTAAATAGACCTAATTGTCCCTGGCTGAAACCCATTTAATTATTCAATTAACTGTTATCAAAACACAAAATTTAAAAGACAAAAAATATTCAACTTCAGAACGGCAGGGTACTGATTTTTCCCCAAAAGTATTTGAACAATAAAATAAAAAGATCTTATTACAGTACAAGATGTTTAGGTCACTATCAGAGTCCATGGAGATCAAATAACTATAAAAGGGTTTTTACACAATGAGCATAACATTTTAGAAATTAATTGCAACAAATGGAGGCAAGGTATTTATTTAGTTTTGGGGCCATATCTAGATTCTTTTATCACATTCCCATCCACACTTCATGGCACCCCAGCTTCATCTTTCCTTATTTTCTTTTTATTTAGATAACTAAAAAAAACCTCTTGTCTTAATTTCCTTGGCAAGAGCTAATTCTGGTTAACTTTTAGCAATTCTCACTTTTTTTCCTACCATTTTCTAAGCTCTGGGATGTAGCTTTCTTTGCTGATCAATCCTTTCTTCCATTCCCTATAGGTGTTCTGCTTTCTTCTAATAATATTTTTGAGGTGGTTGTGCGTCCAGCTGGGTCTGGAGCCTTTCCCTACAAGTTTTTTCCCCTTGTTTAGGATGCATTTATTTTGAAACACTTCCCTCTATCTGTATTGTTAGGAAGATAAATCATTAGCAGGTCCCGAGTCAATATTTTCTTTTCAAGAAGGAAGAGTTCCGAAACTATAATTTCTCTTATTCACCATCAAAGTTTACTGCAAGCTAGAAGAGAGGATTCACTTAGAGGTTTTAATGTGAAGTCAACAGATGTTGAGTGTATAGAGAGGGGCATTTGAAACATATTGTTGCATGAATTTTTCATAGCTAACTCCAGCATCTCAGGTGTAGGCAGAAAAAAGGAATTGTCAAGACCCTCCTGAGAAAAGACATTTCTATTCTGAGGTCAAACTCAAGTAAGCTCTATGAACTTGTCACACTGTTTTTAGTCCTTGCCATGGGACTTTTACATTCACTTAGCCTCCATGAATTAGTTCTGCCGAAATAAAGTTAATGCTTCAATAAGACATCTTTGTCTAAAGAAAAGGTATATGGGATGGAAGCTGAGAAGAGAAAATTACATTTCTGAGCCATGATTGTACTTTATAAGCCGTCCATTCTGATCAAATGTGAGGAACGCTCAGTATAGCCCAACTCTGGGTGCTCTATCAGCTGTACCATTTTTATTTCTTTCTTGAAAATAATGCCATTTCATTTCCCCTCCTTTTCTTCACAATATTTAAAATTTCTCCTTTCCAAGGAGAATTTCCAGGAAGACTATCATTGTGATTGTTCCATCTTATCAGGCTGGTCGATATGTGCCGTTCATTCTGAGAATTGATTGGCTACAACTTAAATAAATTTCAGAGGGAGGGCTAGATGTTTTCTTAAAAGTCAAATATATATTTACAGTAATTGAAGTTATAAAAAAAAAGATTCCATTAAAATGTTAAAGGTTTGACTTTTAAATCACAGAAACAAATATTAAAGTTGGACTGTAGCTGATCAAAGCTAGGAATTTTAGTGAAGGTTGTTATCACTAATTTAACCCATTATAGCTACCTGGGATATTGAATCTGATATGTTGATATTGGACTACATCATATACATTAAATTGGAATAATGGTGTGCATTTAGGACATAATGGCAATCTTAAACTCCAAATTTCATGACTCCCTTTAGATTGTCACATCTTTTCCTGTAAGGAAAGCTTCTCTGCTTTTTATCAACAGCTGTATAGAAAATAAATTATGTATTACAAAGAATATATCATTAAAATATTGAAATAATAAATATTAGCTAATAATTATCTCTGGAAGTTTCATCTCTCTTCTGGCCTTATATTCTTTTAGTTACTTTCCTTCCTGTAGAATAGAAGGCAAAGTGACAATCTTATGTCCCTCTGTTCCACTTCACTATTTTGGCAATGCTTCACCTTCCCAGCAGGTTGCATTCCACACATTTCACATCTACTGTGCTTCCCTGGCCCAGATTGAAAACATCTCCCCTGCTGATTTGAATTTGAATTCCAGTTGACTTCAGACCTGGATACTGGTATTCAAGGCTCACACAGCATGAGGGGAAAGTGAGACTGAACTCCAGACCAAGGAATGAGGTAATGAGCAGATAAGATCAACTTATAACTACAGTGTTAATATTTTCAAAGCCAATATCATTATTTTTGATAGTAGATAATATTTCTGCAATAAAAAAAGGCAGGTGAAATTTTCTTTAAAGTGACAAAATAAAACTCCAAATCTTTGAAGTTTGAGAGTTTTCGATTTCTAAATCAGCATAACAAAATATTTAAAAATCAGAAGCTGCATGTCTGTGAAATGTATCATTTTAAATATTATTACACTGGCAAACGTGTATCCAAATTGCAAGTTTTTCAAAATGACTACTCTTTTCTTGAATTGGGTGAGCCACTCCCAGGCTTCTCACTGCTGCTGACTGTAATATGGAAAATAAGTGGGTGGAAGAGGAAACAATCCATCCCTTTTCTCCTAGATACAGCTAGAACAATCATAATAATAGGGGGCAGAGCCTCTCTCATTGTACATTTTCATCGTTCCAGTGACTTCAGTGGAGCTATGAAAATTTATACCCACTAGAGATCTGCCCCGTAGTGTGTATAGATTATGCACATTTCTCAGCCAAATAACTGGCTTTGTTTTTTGAAAACCTAGCCCTTATTTTAACATGGGTTTATATTATATATTGAACTTTGTGAATGTAGATCTATATATCTAGCTATATAATACATATGTATAATATATCTAGTTGTCACCTAAATCTTTTATTTATATCTGACGCATGCAATTAATCTCTCCCTCTCTCTAATCAGTTTTGCTATTACATTTATTGGAGTGATTTATCTCCTATTTTTGCCACTGCTCTGTAAGTGATATGTAAAGATAAGAGATTCTTAGAGGACACAAACAGGGAAAATAGAAAATTGAATTTACCTTCCAATCATTTTATAAAATGTGACATACATCAATTATACATGCCAGCTAGGGTAATGCCATGTTGTACAAAGCATGATGATTTTCTGGAAGACCATCATAGCAGTAGTGCCAAAAAACTTTTATACACAGAAAAGTTTTATTATGACAGTGGACCTATAATTTGCAACTTACTGATGTACCTAGAAAAATTTTTTTAATTATGTTCTGCAAATTATGGTGAAAACATACCAAATGCCAAATGAATTAGGCTTGTGTCAACATCTTAAAAAGTACAGGCACTTCAGTGAGATATAGCATATACATTTTTATGTCAGTCAGGCCTTGAGATAAAGTAAATTCATACTACACTTGTAGGGTTAATTTTTAAGAAGAAATTAAAAGCATGAAGAGTATATGAATGGGTAGAAGAAATGGGTAATTAATAATCCTGAGTCTCTTCAGAGATGGGATAAATTTCCTGTCAAGTAACCAGATAGTTCTGTTCTAGGTACTGTACAACTAGCAAAATCTGTTTACACTTGGTTCTTAAATATTTGGGTTAGGATACATAAGTTCAGATTCTCAGCTGTGGCTGAGGAGTGCTTGGCATAGTTGAGGAGGGGGCAAAAAGATGGCTTAAAGCAATATTTGGCTCCCTAATCCTGGAGCCCTCTGGTCCCTAGCATAAATTAGAGTGGCTTTATTATAGTCTTTTTCTTGGATAGTCGCCCTGTACAGTAGCCAGGGTATGTGCATAGGAGCTACTCGGGCAGCTCTATGCCACTCAAAAATCCGCTTAGTCTGGGAGATATCTTGTGCGGCCTCACTGCTGCATCAGTTTCAGGGCAGCTTTGGATCATTAGAGTGGTGGAGAGCAGCTTGAGAACACTGGAGAACCAGGGACATTGACCCTTGTAAATCAGTTTTATTTTTCATTCTGATAAAAATTATTTTCATTTCATTATGCTGACTGGATGTTCAGAAAACCATAGATGCTGGAAATGGTAACAGGAAAAGGATTACCTCCTACATCCAAACTCACCAATTAATAGTAATAAAAGATGTATCATAACACCAAGAAACATA
Source organism: Dermochelys coriacea (assembly GCF_009764565.3). Classification (NCBI taxonomy): domain Eukaryota; kingdom Metazoa; phylum Chordata; order Testudines; family Dermochelyidae; genus Dermochelys; species Dermochelys coriacea. The sequence continues at coordinate 10,478,581 of NC_050077.1, read as the reverse complement.
CTCTGTTCTGCTTTCTACTGAGTTCTTCTCTGGTTAGATATATTTCAGAGTTAAATATTGCAGTAATAAAGCTATTGACAAATTGCTACTTGTCACCTTGCTACATAGGTCCAGCTATATCTCCTTGGAGTGTGAGATCTCACAATAAAGCAGGGTCAGGCCTAGTTATTAGCTGGATAGGAGAACTTCCAAGAAACTGCTGTGTGCTGCAGAAATGATAATGATCATTGAATAGGTGGCACTTTCATGACTATGTCAGTTTTGAACCAGTACACTATCATGCCTTGAGAGGTCATAGGGCTGCTTGAAGATGGCAACTTTTTGATGGGAAATAAAACTAAGTTCTTATCCACTTTTGATCATTCAAGCTCTCATGCCAGTTTTTAGAAATCAGGAGTTAACCTTAATATTCTGGACCAAATCCATCTTAAGTGTATTCTGCCTACCAAAAATCATGTGTGTAGTTTCAGTTGGCTACATCATTACTGCATTTCCTAAACATTATGTGCTGTTAAAGAGCTGCAACCTTGCATCCCTGAATTGTCTGAATTTTTCCTGTGTAGGAAGTGATAACTATGTATACTTCAAGTTTGCAAAATACTTTGGGATCTTTGAAAAACTCTTTATATGCATTAGTAATAATAATAAATTATATATTATTATTATTATTTTATTTATTGGAGTAGATGAGCCATTAAAACTGAATAAGAATATCCCATGCTGACCATTTCCTGGGACTGTATGACTAACGACAAATAATTTAGAACCATCAGTTTTTCTCAACAATGTATTCCCACCCAAATGATCAACATAAACAGAAAATTTTTAAACTCCCAGATAAGAGTACTTTATTAAACCTGCTTTAGAAGCATTTATAAAATGTTTTTAATCAAAATTTTATATTCTCACCTCTACCAAAGAGAAAAAGATGTTTTGGTTTACGTTTTTCTAGGTTGTTTGATTTTTGTTGTTTTTTATTCTGTGAAGTCTAAAAAAAAATAGCTTCTGGAGTCCTACATATCAGTTTATCATCTTCTTTTTCTTCAATGCTTAGCTGAATGGTCTGCCATAGCAATCATTCCCCATTTGGTCCATTCCTGTGCAGCCACAAGGGCTTAATGGGTCAGGAGTCCAACATCAGAACAGACTTGATGCATCCATGTGATAGGGGGTCAGTCTCTAGGCTGCCTGTACCACTCGGTGGAATTTTATCCCGGATGTTACAAGCTGCCCAGAGAATGGCAGTAGCCAGTATGTCTTGTGATATTTTGGTGACATGTCCAAAAAGCAGAAGATGCGGACGATGGCCCCAGGAGCCTGTAGACCGGAGCTACCATAAACGTCTGTGTTATAAATGAAGTCATTCCACTTTATTCCCAATATACGACATTGGTGTTTTGTGTGGAAAGCCTCCAGCTTTGCGCAGTCTGAGTGGCAATAGTGTCCACGTTTTGCATTCGTGTAGCCGTATGGAGAGGAAACAGCTCAAATAGATCCTGAACTTGGTTGTCATGCTGAGATTGTCATGCTGCAGATGCTGTGATGCCAATTCGGTGAAGAACCTCTGTATCAGAGTTGGAGGAAACTGGTGAGTATAGAACCCAAATAGCAAAAGCTGGAGACTGCTTCAACTGTTTCATTATTCAAGGAGATTGGAGTTGTGGACCTGACATAGGTTTTGCAGCTTTGTCTTTGACCATGAACCATGGAGCCCAACCTTGGCCAACTCTGGCCTCGCGAAACCAGTCAGCGCTTTTTACTAGAAGAACAATGTCATCAGCATAGTCAAGGTGTGAGAGCAAGAGATCACTAATCTTAATGCCTATGGACCTAACGGCATGCTGCATTATGAAATCCGTTGCCTGACAAAGGAGTTGAAGGCAGTTATGAGCTGCCAAAATCTTAACAACCAGTTCCTTTCTCACCCCACGAGGGGGTCATGGCCCGCCCCCGCCCCCCGGGACTCCTGCCCCATCCAACCTCCCACGTTCCTTGATGCCCCCCCAGAATCCCTGCCCCATCCACCTCCCTCCCTGTCCCTTGACTGCCACTGGAACTAGGCAGGAGGGTCTCGTGGGCCACCGTAGTGGATGCCCACCCCAGCCCGCCCCTAAGAGCCAGAGGGGCCTGCCAGGGAGCGAGGTGGGGAGTCCCAGCAGTGCTTACCTGGGGCGGCTCCCAGGAAGCACCCAGCAGGTCCCTCTGGCTCCTAGGGGCGGGGGAGCGTAGCTGAGGGGGAATAGGGGGAGTGGCTGCTCCCTCCCGATCACATCAAAAGGGGCCCTCAGGCGCCAACTCTGTGGGGCTCTGGGGCTGGAGCCCCCACAGGGAAAATTTGGTGGTTGCAGAGCACCCACCGGCAGCTCCCCTCTCTGCCCCGCGCCCGGCCCCAACTCACCTCCACTCCGCCTCCGCCTCCTCCCCCTCCCCTGAACGTGCTGCCTCTCTCTGCTTCTCCGCCCCCACACTGGCTTCCCAAATCAGCTGTTCATGTGGGAAGCCTGGTGGGGGGGTTGAGAAGCAAGCGGCGGCTTTGCGCTCAGGCCCAGGGAGGCAGAGGTGAGCTTGGGTGAGGAGAGGTTCCCCTGTGCCTACCCCCTCCCAGGTTACCGGCTGCGGCGCGGGCGGCCCTCCTCACGCCCCCCCCCAGCCCAGCTCACCTCCGCTCCGCCTTCTTGGGCCTGAAGGAGAAGCTGCTGCCTGATTCGCAGGAAGCCGGGGAGGAGGTGGAGAAGCAGAGCAGGGCGGTATGTAACTCAGGGGCGGAGGCGGAGCGGAGGTGAGCTGGGGCCGGGCGTGGGGCGGGGTGGGGAGCTGCCATTGGGTGCTCTGCGCAATTTCAGATCTCATAAATTTCCAAAGGTACACATCAGGAGCCATATTTGCCTGTAATGTCAAAAATTCTAGAAGCTGTAGCCTTTTCTGTGATATTTACTGAAGACCACATTAACTTAGAATTGCTATATTAAGGAGAGCTAATCACAATTATTTTCTGGTGGTATGAGACTGCAACAGCTCTATGTGATTTTGTAATAAAATTAAGATTATATGCTATCAGTTCTAGGAGTTATAGTATGAAACCATATAGGTATCTTGCTCAGCTTCTCAGTGATCTTCATGTCAAAATATAATCATCATGTAATTTCTTACAAATGAAAAGATGTAATTTAAAATGACATGTTCCAAGGATATGAACAGGGCTCACATGTTCCATCTTCCAAAGTAAACAGTTTAGGAGATATTTGACAGCAAATAAGTTGAGGTTTTCTTTTTTATCTACCCCTGTATCAAAAAAGTTTGCTTATAAGTCTCTCTCTTGTTTTATGCATATTTATTTCTTAGCAGAGTAGCTCAATATAATAAGCAGTCACTGAAAAATAATTCTATTAATGAAGATTATGATATAGCTGAGAAACAGTATATTTTAATAATCTACTGCTTTCCTCTTGCATTTTTGACAAACATAATCTGAAAAAAATAAACTTCTGAAAGATCAGGGATTATTATTGTAATAGATGTTCATGTTAAAGAGTTTCTTTTTAATCTTTCGTCAATATAAAACACATAACCGGAAAAGGAATAAGCCTGGAAGTGCTCTTTGTGTTCTGATGCCCAGCACTATCATTCTGACAGCAGACCTATTTGCTGGGAGTATAATATTATTACTATTATTTTATTAGAGCTGGATAAATTCATGGAGGTTAAGTCCATTAATGGCTATTAGCCAGGATGGGTAAAGAATGGTGTCTCTAGCCTCCGTTTGTCAGAGGGTAAAGATGGATGGCAGGAGAGAGATCACTTGATCATTACCTGTTAGGTTCACTCTGGGGCACCTGGCATTGGCCACTGTCGGCAGACAGGATACTGGGCTGGATGGGCCTTTGGTCTGACCCAGTCTGGCCATTTTTATGTTCTTATGTTATTAACCATGTTTATTACAGTAATGCTTAAAGGCCAACCAAGCATGGTGCCCCCAGTATGCTGGACACTGGACAAGTATATGTACTCAACTGTAAGCTATATTTGCAATGCCATGCAAAAAGGCAATATGAATATATTTAGATTGGAAAGTCAAGCATTCGTAAGATAAGAAATGCCAGATTCAAGGTTGCCCATGTAATCTTAACTCTATCGTTTGTGCATATGCATTATGATACTACCTGCAATATGATCACACCCTATTTTTTCCAGTCGGGCCTCTGCTTCATTCAGTTCACAAAATGGACAGTGCTTAATGAATTAGCGAGGGTTCTGCAGTGGGTGAAGTTATTGTCTGTAGGACTCTTACAGAAGTTGAAAAGTGTGCAGTAAATGAGACATGGAGAAAATGGATAGTCTTGTGGTTAAAGCATTTGGATTGCAACCCAGGAGGAGAATCATAGAAATGTAGGGTGGGAAGCGACCCTGTGAGTCATCTAGTCCAGCCCCCTGTGCTGAGACAGGGCCAAGTATAGCTAGACCATCCCTGACTAGTGTTCATCTAATCCATTCTTAAAATCTCTGAAGACGGGGATTCCACAACCTTCTTTGGTAATCTATTCCAGGGCTTAACTATCCTTATAATTAGAAAGGTTTTCCTAATATTTAACCTAAATCTCTCTTGTTGCAGATTAACCCTTTACTTCTTGTCCTACCTTCAGTGGACATGGAGAAAAATTGATCACCATCCTGTTTCTTATAGCCTTTAACATATTTGAAGACTATTATCAGGTCCTCTCTTAGTTGTCTTTTCTGAAGATGAAACATGCCTGTTTTTTTAAATCTTTCCTATAGGTCAAGTTTTCTAAACCTTTTATCATTTATTTTTTTGCTCTCTTCTGGCCTTTCTTCAATTTCTCCACATCTTTCCTAAGTATGGCTCCCAGACACACTTTAGGAAACAGTACTCATGCTGAGGCCTCACCAGTGTGAGTAGAACAAAACGTTTACCTCCTGTAAAATACATACATTTTTTAATATGCCTCAGAATGATGTTAGCCTTTTTTGCAACTGCATCACATTGTTGACTTGTATTCAGTTTGTAGTCCACTATAACCCAGATCCTTTTCTGCAGTACTACTGCCTAGCTAGTTATTCACCATTTTGTAGTTGTGCATTTGATTTTTTTTCGTTCCTAAGAGAGGTACTTTGCATTTGTCTTTATTGAATTTAATTTTTGTGAATTCAGACCAATACTCCAATATATTAAGATTATTTTAAATTCTAATCCTTTTCTCCAGAGCACTTGCAAGTCTCCCCACCTCCCCAGCCTGGAGTCATCTGCAAATTTTACAAGCATACTCTGCACTTCAATAACCAATATTTTCATAATAACTTGACTAGTACTAAACCCATGACAGACCCATGAAGTCCCCACTTGATAGGTCCTACTAGTTGGACAGTGAACCATTGATAATTACTCTTTGAAAATGGCCTTTCAACCTGTTATGCATCCACCTTATATTAAAATTTCATCTAGACCACAGTTCCCTAGTAGCAAAAGTCTTACTAAAATCAAGATATACTATGTCTACAGCTTCCCCCTATCTACTAGGCCAATAACCCTGTCAAAGAAGGGAATTAGTTAGTTTGGCATACTTTGTTCTTGACAAATCCATGTTGGCTATTACTTATCACCCTGTTATCCTCTAGGTGTTTACAAATTAATTTTTTAAATCAGATGTTCCAGTATCTTTCCAGATATTGAAGTTAGGCTGACTAATCTGTAATTCCACATGTCCTCTTTGTTCCCCCTTTTAAAAGAAATGTATTATGTTTGCCCTTCTCCAGTCCTCTGGAACCACGAGTTATCGAAGGTAATCGATAATTGTTCCAAGATTGCGTCAGCTTCTTCCTTATGTATCCTAGGATGAAGTACATCAGGCTCTGCCAACTTGAATACTTATCTAAATATCCTTTAACCTGTTCTTTCCCTATTTTGGATTGTGTTCCTTCCCCCTAGTTGTTAATATTAATTGTGTTAAGTATCTGGTCACAATTAACCCTTTTAGAGAAGATAAAAGCAAAATAGGCATTAAACACCTCGGCCTTCATGATGTCAACCATTATTCGCTCTCTTTCCCTGCTAAGTAGTGGATGTATACTTTCCTTCATCTTTCTCTTGCTCCTAATGCATTTAAAGAACCTCTTCTTAGAGCCTCTTATGGACCTTGCTAGACATAACTCATTTTGTCCTTCAGCCTTTTTGATCTTGTCCTTGTACATGTTTTTGAGGGTGCCTCTGACAACATGTATCCAGCCGTGCCTTCACCACTGAGTGGGTTTATCATGTATCCCTGTCAGTGATCATTTCACAGCTATTAAAGAAGGTAATTGGTAGTGAGTGAATAAAGTTGCAGATGGTCTTTTCAAGGTGATTGCAAATATTAAATCAAGTCTTTAACAGATAGGTGAAAGGGTCTGTGAAACTGAGAAGAGAATATTCTGAAGATCATTGCAAAAAATTGGAATAGTTGCATTTGCTACTTATCTGCCATGCCTCTCTGGTCATCACAAAATGCTGGGAAGCTTGGCAAATTGCAACAACATAAGACAAATGGGCCTACTGAAGAGGAGGAACCAACTATGTATCTGGGGTTTTTTTAGATTGTAAATCCCTCTGGGCTGGGATTTTTTACTTGTAACAAATCTAGAAATGTACTTTGGTGTTTATTATCCCATGCTCATCATTAAGACTGAGCATCTACAGATCTGAATAGCCCAATGCACACCTATGATACTATACAATTAATAACAATCTTGATTCTCTCCTCCTCTGCTATTCGAATCATAAGTGATTATGACAAATGCTCACTTCCACATAATCTCTGCTTCTGCAGCACAGAGAAGAATGACTATTGAGTGTATTTTAATTTTAATATGGGAAACTTTGTGTCACAATAAGAAAAGGCTATTTTGGCAATTTTATTTTAGCTAAGCATGCATTGCCTTTTTTTAGATTTTAGATTGGAAATTTAGAAGAGACAAAACTTTGATAGAAGAAAGAGCTTGAAAGGAAGTGAATTCCAACATACTGTTGTGGGGGAAATTGCTGTTAACCTTGCTGTTGAACCTGACCCCATCCCACTCTGTGACAAGATCTATGCACTATATGCACCATAGGCAAGAGCGGTAACGCAAGAGGCCTACAGGCCTGCATCCTGTAAGACTTTGCTTAAGCTAGGAGCATTTGCATATGCTGGGCCATGGTATTTTGACCCAGATAACAAACTAGGCCAACCTCTAGCCTAGCTCAAGTCCCTAGCTGTCCATTATATGCAACCCCCACCCCCAACCTGCAAAAGCCCCTAGACAAAATGCTGCCACAAGCAAGCCACAGATCTTGATAACAACGAAGTGCGTCAGCACAGTACTAATTATGAAACTGTTTACTTTGGCTCGTTATAAGGCTTTATTAACAATGCTTGAGTGATAAAAAAAATTAAGGAAATGTATCATTTGACTTGAATGTAAAAAACTATATAAGACTGGTATTATAGAGGCAAGACAGAGAGAGACCAGGATGCCACCTGCGTGTGGCCATCTCTGTCTCCTTCTCCTTGCATGCTTGTATTCAAATAAAAGAACCTCAGACTGTTTGAAGCAAACAGATGGTGTGACTTGTTCTCCACAGCACTGTGTCCTGCACAATTATATACATGCTACAATGAGAGTCTGCAAAAGAGGCTTCACATTGTGTTTAATGCAGTGGCTTTAGGAAGTTGAAGACTTATGGCTTCTTTGTTGTAAATGTCGTGACTATAAATCAGATTCTGATTGATGTCCTGCTTTCAGACAAAAAAAAAATTTGCATGGTTGCATATACTTCAATCATGTATTATTACAGTATTGATCTCATCTTCATACTGGCCTATCTAATCTGTGGTTGAACTGTAAAAAGCCATGGGATTTATTGTGAAGACTCATGTAAGTGTATTGTGTGTTTATCATTTATTACCTTTTGTTTGACTGGAAGCAATTGGTTTGTTTAAATTTCTTTTTTTAAGAGAATTCTTCTCCTTATCTAAACTTTGTTGCACATTTTGTGAGTCCATTGTTGTGTTAAAAATCTAAAATGTATTGTTTCTTCAACTAAATGAATATTATTTCATTCATGGCAATTTCCCTGGTAAATTTGATCCACAATTCTGTTTTTCTATTCAAGTAATATTTATTTTTAGTCATACTGCTTAGAGTTGTGTGCTTGCATTTGTCCAGACAAATTGGAGTATTTGTAGTATGCAAGTGTTGAAAAAGCTGTTCTAAAAAAAATCAAACATTAATTATTAGTCCAGTCCTAGTGAATATAACAGGCATGTTTTTGAGGAATGGACTGTTTAAACAGATGATCACCACTCCAATTTAGCTGGGAAAAGGCAAACTCCACCTTTCACTGCAAATGGAAAACAGCCATGAAATAACAGATTTAAAAGACAAAGCAATGAGAATTTGTTTCCCATTTAAAAAAAAAATCCATGCATAAACCCATGCAAAAGCAATAGGTTGATCTTTGACACTATTATGTTCCTTTGCTCTGAAGACATCTGGTACATTTCCAGCTATGAAAATAATTTGAGTAGGATTTTGGAAACTAACCAAACATTTGGTGCCACTCTTAGGATTTAAGATTCTGCTTCTTATGCCCTTTCTTTAAAATGAACAGCCTATACCATAAGGTATGTAGGAATTGATGTGTATAAATATGTCCTAGAGCTATTTCAAAAGAATGTACTATCCCTTATATTAGAATGAGAAGTTTTCAAAATTTCTATCTTCCAATCTCCTTAATTGCTTGAATCAATCTTAATAAAATTGTAGTCCTTCCTAAATATTAAGTGCATTACAATTGTTGTTATAATGATTTCTGCAAGATGGTTAGTGACTTACTTACCAGATTGATATGTTTTAGGTGGTTGCCATGACTGAACAGTACTATATCAATGTTGTCTTAAAATAGGGCATAATTCCTGTATTTTACAACTGTATAGATGTAGGTTTAGTTTAGCGAACTGCAATTCATTGTGAGTAACAGATAAACTCAATTTTGCTTTCAGATGCACCGGTATAACCTAATCAATTCAGTTGAGTTCAGTATTGTAATTGAGGTTAGCATTTAACAGTGCCTTCTATGGGCTCAACTACTGATCTCAAGTTGTGAAGGACCTAATGATAGTGATGATTTAATTCTCCTTTAAAAAATACATTGAAGTTTTGACTTGGTGCTCCTGAACAGATGAGGAAAATAGCTATCACCCAGAACAAAATGATGGAATAGGTATGCCTCATCAATTTGAAAGAGTTTGAATTCAATATGTGGGCCCAGGAAAGTATCTCCTTTTGTAAGATCTTTATTTGAATGGAGCATTTATCTTTTGATCAATCTAGTGGAAAATATAATTTGAGCTACACACTTTTTAGATTTTTATATTATAGATATTGGGGGACTGGTTCTGCAAACATTTATGTGAATAGTTCTTTCTTAGTTTATGGTTTCTTTGGCTTTGATGGGACTACAGACCTTGGTAAGGACTACTCATATGAGCATTTGCAGGACTCTTTGCATGTAGTCTGATGGGATACTACTGTATCTCAAGTCAGAAAAAAAGGGGACTGTTCTCATTCAGATACAAAAACATAACTCAGATTGATGCTAAGTGAAAGTGCACACATACTGAGGTGAGAGTACAACCAAGAAAAGGTATTAATTGAACGTTTGGGCTGGAAGAAGAGTATCTTCAATTAATAAATGGATTGTGAAAAGCATTAGTATGAGGGGCCAATCACAACAATGCAATGTGAAAGTTCAGTGGACTATCTCTGGGTGCATGTGGCTTTGCCTTATATTTATGAGCTTGTTAAAGAAATCCCAATAAAGGTAAATGTGAATTGGTAAATTCCAGATTTAAGTTTATGCATAAAATCTTAACCCCTTATAAATTATATGGATTCTAAACACTGTGAAGGAGGCATGCTAGAACTTTTGATTATCTGCTGTCCACTAGTTTTTGGGTAAAGATATTAAATGTTTTGTATTTATATAGTTTAAACCAGTGGTTCCCAAACTTGTTCCACTGCTTGTGCAGGGAAAGCCCCTGGTGGGCCAGGTCGGTTTGTTTACCTGCTGCATCCGCAGGTTCAGATGATCACGGCTCCCAGTGACCATAGTTTGTTGCTCCAGGCCAATGGGAGCCTTTGGAAGCGGCAGCCAGTATGTTCCTCGGCCCACGCTGCTTCCAGCAGCTCCCATTGGCCTGGAGCAGCAAACCATGGCCACTGGGAGCTGTGATCGGCCAAACGTGCAGATGCAGCAGGTAAACAAATGGGCCTAGCCTGCCAGGGGCTTTCCCTGCACAAGCGTGGAACAAGTTTGGGAACCACTGGTTTAAACTGTTATGTTGGAGCTGTGAAGGGCTTGGATACTTCAGAAACTAAACTAGAGATATTGTCTGTGTTGCCAACAAAACAAACAGTTGTATTAGACAGGATGAGAGAAGGCAAGAAACACCACCTTTGATTAAACTGTGGATGAGAAATCAGATATTATGTTCATTGATGGAGAAGGCAATTTGCACTTCACAGGCTAATTCAGAGAAAAAATATGGAATCTGGCAGACCTCTTTGGACTTCGTAATGTCTGCTGAATTCCTGTTTCAAGTATAATGCAGAATTTATTTTGATAAATTACTTTGGGACAATTATATATTTTGGTTATAGATTGGAATGTTGCTGATATCCTGCCATCACCTGTGTTGCACATATGGTCGATAAAGTAGCTGGGCTATTTATTTCTTCTCATTGTTTTAAAGATTCCATCTATCAGTGTACATTCATAAATAAATCTTTCTTTTCTAAAAGGCTGTTACAAATGCTCTCAAAGGGAGTTTATAATGGAAAAAGTGACAGACCCTTAACTATGGTCGCAATGAAAGGCACGTGTGTGCGTGTGTGTGTGTGTGTATACATGAGCATGTGCAGAGAAAGGTGGGAAAGGGAATGGAATAATAGCCTGTTTTCACAAGTCTGGAATGACTCCATAACTTCCAAGTGGAGGAGTGACCAGAAACCGCAAGTGAATTGTGTTAGGGAATTTCTAGCAAAATGTAGGTAGATTGTATATTTTGCTCCTCACTTTTCTAGTGTAAATGCCTGCTAAGAGAAGGAGTTTTTAATTTTGTCAAAAGATTTTAAAAACTGGTTTGTGGTCAGTGAAACTTAAAATACATAGACTATGAACATGCTGGTATTATGGCTAATAGCTCAGGCAATTCTCTAAATGAATCTTTTCATGCACAATTTCTTTAGGATGAATATAATCATTTCTCTACACTACCTTTCAGTACTTTACATCCAGTAAAGATGTTATCTGGAAAGGAGTACTGTGCCTTTAAAACAGAAAGGTTTATGAAGTCAACTGACAAATCTTTATTGAATTCTCTAAAAGATAGGAATTTAATTAGGTAGTCATCCTGTGTTAGAGTTTCATATGGGACTGATAATTTGTTTCAGTTTCATGTTAATGTTTATAATGTTGTAAGCAATCTTGGTGATTTTCGATCTCTCACTGCAGCACTTATACTAGTTTCATGATCTATCAGTAGGGCTGGAAGTTCAAAACTAATCTCTGTATTACAGTTATAGATATTAGATTTGTCACAAATGGTTATCTTTAATGGGATAATATTCTAAAAATATTCATCACAAGTGAACTACCATTTAGATCAGTAATATTTGTGATGTGAACACTTGCCAATCATATTTTAATAAGAGCATTGCAAACAAAGTCGGATTAACCTGCATGAGTTATATGATTTATAGGAAGGTTTATGAATGACTATACACACCACACAAGTCAAACTTTCTGCATAGACAGTCTTTGTGTCTCTAGAAGTAGTAGTCTTTGAAAAAACACTGGACTGCAGTCAATCACTTCTACAATTTTGCTCTGTTTAGCACCTTAGTTTGCATGCCTGAAATCATTCTAAGAGTTTTATAGACTATATGTACTATTAAGAATAGTGTATTCTGTGAAATATGGTAGTTTTTGAAAAATCAGATGGGAACTAGGTTTATTTTATTAGAAGAATGACAGCAATATGTATTATGTGGTGTCAATGCAGACACGGGTACTGAGATACGAGTTTTAGAATGGAAATAGAGTTGAATTGAATTGCATGATCAGTGCAGAAAGAAGGGAGGCATGCATTAAAGTAGTTGTGTACTAACTCTGACTTCCACAGATGGAAAGAGAGTGCTTATGTTTAGTTCCATAGTTACTCACTTTGATGAGCCTTAAGAATAACATTGTAAGGCTTTTCTCCTTTTTATCTTTGATCGCCTTGAGATCTGTGTAATCCTTGTTTTAGAAAGGAATCCTGGCTAACAGCCCATCCAGATTTGTAAAGCTGATCAACACTGCATGATAGATGGCATAAAATACCATAGAAGAATTCAGATCTTGTCTGGAGGTGAGGGGGTGGGAATGCATCAGAGAAGCACTTATAGCTCTGGATGCATTGCTGCTATCAGGCACAGCAATTGTAAACAGTCCAGCTTTATGAGCCTTGCAAAAGATGGAGAGCAGTAACATTTGTTTAAAGAATACATTGTATGCAGTCCACTCAGAAGCTGTCAGTCATTTCAGGAAAGGATGAGAAGCCTTTGTAAGGAACCTGACTTTTAAAGGGTTATTAGAGATAAGTCTCCTCCTAAATCAATCTGCTGTCATGAACAGGGAGGGTCATTTGGTGTATATTGAGTTTTACCCTGGTTTGGTTGAGGTAACTGACTGTTGCAAGGTGTTTTCTGTTTCTTGTATGATCCTCAGTTTACCACCTATTGCTATGGTTTCACGAAACTGTAAGTGAATAAGAAATGTGAAAATAATTCTTAAAGAAAGCTAGTGTTATTTCAGTGCTTGGAGAGAATTTGGTCATTTATACAGGGATGGATTTATGCTAACTTGGTGCTCATTCAACATGTGATTGTTATTATTATTATTTATTATTATTATTTTATTATAATTTTTGTGAATGCTTCTTTACAAGATGCCATCATGACCCTGAAGTAATTCACAGAGACGGATTTGTAAAACATTCTGAATCAATTAAGGCGTTAATCAGCAAGCAGCAAACTTCAGATGGTTTCTGGACTAATTTTACCATCTCCCATCATCATGAACCTAAACTGAGAAAAGAAAACAATTAAAGGGGATGTAATTATCCTCCTGATTAGTGAATTAGAAGAGTTTGTGTTTATTATGTCCCTGTGTAAAAGGGGAAATCGGCTTTGAAAAAACTGCTGCTGAAATGCTAAGGTTTTCAGAGCAAAGTTTAGATGTTTGAGAGGAAGATGCAGTCAACGACTGTAACACAAAATGGACAACAACATATCTAGTTACTAAGCTTGGGAGAGTCTGGCATCTCAGCTGGTGCTCTGCACGATGCTATGCAAGACCTGAGTTTGAGACTGTCTTTGGTGCTTCTGCTGTACAGAATAATTGGTTTCACCACACATTTGGGCTTTTGAAGCAGGACTTCAGTAACCATTTCTTTTCCAAGCTCTCCTCAGATGGGTCATTGCAAATGACCAAACAGTGGTAGTCTCACAGAGGCCAGCGTGCTTGTATTTAAGGCTGTGTGTAGCAGTGCTGGGTAAGAAATGGTGGGGCAAAATGCACATCTCAGTGATCAGGTTGGCAACTTGCTGTGACATACCCAGGGTACTATCTTGACTAGTGAGTGCTTATGTCACTCTTGACCTCTAACCTGGGATGCCCTTTATACTGCTTTGCCCCTGTAGTCTCCAGTTCTGGACTGCTCACAAACAGCCTCCAGCATGCAAGTCATTCCCAGCTTGGTCTGTGTGTCCAGCCACACCTAGGATCTTATATGCTTATACTGCAGGGTGACCCCAACATACCCATACTCCTAGATTTCCCCCCAGAAATGGGTCTTGTACTTTCCAGCCCTCTCATGGACAGCACAAGTTTATGCAAAGTCCATCATTTTATTAATAGAAATGATATGCGCATATTCTTTTATCTCAGATGGAGTTTCCCAGACACTTCAATTCAAATACACTGGATTAGATAAAGCAATAAAGCAAGTTTATTAACCACAAACAGATTTTAAGTGAATACACGTAATAAGGCATAAAAGTCAGAAATGATTACAAGAAAAATAAAAATAAAATGCAACAGTGCCCAACTTAATAAACTAGGTTAAACTCAAAGCAAAGTTTTCTCTCTGCATGCTATCAACAGTCTTATTGGCTAAACTTCTTGGACCAGGGTCCCTTTCCCAGTTTGTTGTTCCTTTGTTCCTTCTATAATGACAGGTTTCAGAGTAGCAGCCGTGTTAGTCTGTATTCGCAAAAAGAAAAGGAGTACTTGTGGCACCTTAGAGACTAACAAATTTATTTGAGCATAAGCATCTCCCCTCTGTATTTTCCACCAAATGCATCCAATGAAGTGAGCTGTAGCTCACGAAAGCTTATGCTCAAATAAATTTGTTAGTCTCTAAGGTGCCACAAGTACTCCTTTTCTTTTTGTTCCTTCTGGTACAGTGAATTGATGGACAGAGAGAGAGCAAGGAGGAGGAGGGGTACATTGGTGTGTCTGCCCCTTCTTTTTATAGTCCTGTCTTCCCTTTGAGAAGCATTTCCATCTGGGAGCATGGCAAAAAGCAGAGGGTGGCCAGGAATTCCATGCTGTTTCTTTGCTAAGATGTAGATTTTTTTTCCCCACTGCTGCCTTTTCTTCTAAAGAATAGCCACTTAGCAGGTAGTGGCCCTGTGACTGGTTCCCCTTGGGGTGCCACCTGGAACTGGGGTACCACTGAGCCCTCCTGACCGACCAGCCAGGGCTCCCTTTTACACTATACTCCTGTGACAAGCCACCAAGCCCTCTCCAGGCTCCAGTCTGCACTTTCACTAGCACACATACAGGTAGAGACACACCCAGCTGCAGTTACATGCAGATACTCTGACCAGCCCCTGCATGGGAAGGGTCCAGCTAGGGCAACTCCCAGTTCCTAAGGCACAACCCCCTCTGGAATATAAACCCAAAATTATAATGTCTTGCACTGCACAGGGAACAGCACAGTGTAAGCTCATGAATTCGCCCCCTCCCTCAATGTAGAGAGGAATGTGCAACAGCTTTCTGCCCTGAGTTATGATTCCCACACACTGGTTTTAGATAAAGCAAAAACAAGTTTATTAACTACAAAAGATAGATGTTAAGGGATAGCAAACAGATCAAAGCAGCCATTACTTGGAAGGCTCCCCTGGGGAGATAAGCGTCTCCTAAGGCCTATTGTTCTCTCTAATGACCCTTCCCCACCCACTATCTAGGCTGAAAACATCTTGTCTAGTGGGCGTTCCCCAGGTGTAAACACATTTGAAATACAGATACATAGTCAATGTTCCTAACTTCAGATACAAAAATGATACATGCATACAAATAGGATGATCATATTCAGCAAGTCGTAACCTTTCCAATGACACCTCATATGCCTTGCATAAAATACATCATAATTATGCTATAATTATATCATACTAATCTCACTATGAAGAATATGGTGTGCAGTGTCACAGTCTCATTGACCTTGTTTACACCTGTCTGAGCTGTCAGCTTGCTGTATGTCTTTGAGGAACTGGTTTGGCCACTCCCCAGACTTGGAACATGTTTTAGGGCTTGTCTACACTGGCAACGCTAAAGTGCTGCTGTGGCAGTGCTTTAATGTGGCTTGTGTAGTCATGGCAGAGTGCTGGGAGAGAGCTCTCCCAGTGCTCTAAAAACCCCCATCTCCAGCGTTGGTGCACTGTCTACACTGGCGCTTCACAGCACTGAAACTTGCTGCACTCTGGGGGGGTGTTTTTTCACACCCCTGAGTGAGAAAGTTGCAGCGCTGTAAAGTGCCAGTGTAGACAAGCCCTTATTAACACCATATGGTGACTCTTCTAACTTTACACACAATGTTGCCACATGTCTTTTACCAGGACAATAATGACCAGCAAATTATGAGTTTTCAAATGATACCTCTCAAGGCCTACTTTGTAAAAAGATTATTACAATAGTGGACACAGGGTTACATTCTGTCACACTTGCCCAACCTAGGATGCCAGATTCCGCCTGCCACCAAAATTAAGTGATTGTTAAAAAAGAAAAATTTGGTAGTTTGTTTTTGAGAAGGGCTTAGAAATATTATTTGTTAATTGTTTCTTGAAAGAAAAATTCAAGTTTCTAGGTAATAACCATCATGAAGATGTGGCTAAAAGAAAGGCAACTACATCACTGTGCATCCTGTTGAGCAAATGTGAAGGGTCCCATTAGAGATATGTGGTTAATGATAGCTGGGTTCCTCTAGTCTTGCTTTTTTCATGTTATCTCAGTTCCTGGCAAATTGAATTCTTAAGGTTGGATTGCTGCATTTCAGGACCACTTACCTTTTCGGGCCACTCTGCAGCCCATTTTGGTGAAGCCCCAAAAGCTCTGAATTTAAATAATGGGATCATAGTGAACTAGGGAAGCCATCACATCTTAGAGTGCATCCCCTGCAAGTGCAAGGTATATTTGTAGTCCCTCAGTACCTGTGTACAATGGAAAAATAATACTGAGATTTCCCTCTTATCCTAACTCTCCTCCACATGTCCCACATTTGAAGCTTTTTTTTTCTTTGTTTTAAGATTTGGGAAAATTAAACTCTCTTTATCTCTCTTCTCCTCTCTCTCTCTAAAAATCAGAAAAATATCACCCACTTTAAGTGAATCCAGACTGTGGAAATCAAAAATTCTTTATACTTTGTGGCCTGCATAGACAGGACCCATCTCTCTATTCCTTTTCAGTTCTGTCCCATTTCAAAGGCTTAGCACCCCTGGCCTTTGCACTCCCAACTCTGACACTACCAAGAGGCCTGAGATTTTTTTAAGGCAGTCCTGAGGGAACAAGACGTCCTTAAAAGCCTTGAAATCAGTGAGGCTTTGGCACATATGGAGCAGCTTTGCGGGGTAAGGTTCTTAATGTGCAGTCTGATTCCTCCATGCATCTGCCACAAACTCCTATGCCAGACAACTGCAAAGTATCTAAGGCCAGAAGAGGGAACAAGTAATGAGTCTAGAAATGGTATGTGTATTCATGGAAGGAGTTAGGAGAACAATGTTGGAGATTTCCTTTAAAATAGGAAAAGAAAAATCTGTGATTCCCTAGGAGACTCAAATGATCAGTCCAGAGCTTCTTGTTAATGTGCTGCAGTTGGTACTTGACATCACATGGCACTGGAGCATGAGCAGTAAACATCTCAACAGCATTTCATCCTATCCCTTCTGAAGTGGCAACATTGTCTGAATTGGCCTCATGCAAGAGATATAGGTAGATTGGCGGGTAGTGAAGTGGCAACATTGTCTGAACTGGCCTCATGCAAGAGATGTAGCTAGATTGGTAGGTGGTGGTGTAGAAGTTACACAAAGGACATTGACGCAGTGATCTACTGTACGAGTCAGTGGATAGTCAGGTTTTAGGTATGGTGGGAGAAAGCTTAGGAACATATCAGAGCAAATTCATGGTCTGCTGCCACCACCAGCAAAATTCCTATGCGTTCATGGTTGTGGGAGGCGGAAAAAAATGTGAAGATACGTATAAAAAGCATTGTTATTTAAAGGGGTCTGTAAACGAACAGGAATTAATTAAGAATTAAGCACTGAAGGGTACATGAGGTCCAGGCACTGGCAACAAAGGTATTTACAGTTCATAGGTGAAAATCCACAAAAAAGTATGTTAGCTATGTGTCAAATGAACTGATAAAACTGCGGTAAAGATGATTTCACTTGTGTGTCGCTTCTGTTTTGGCCTTTGTGGAATTTTTCTAACAATTTCAGTTTAAATGAGGACAAAATATAGAAAGATTTCAATTTACTGTAACATTTTCTCTTATACTCTAGTTTTTGTTTCTGTAAAAAGACTTTATACTTCTCTTACTGCTTTTCCATTGCATTAGCTGGGTTTTTGCTTAACTGAGAGATAAATAATAGTCTGCTAGGAGATGATATTTATCCTTTTTATCTTCCCAGAGCTGATCAGAATCCACAGATTGCATAAAACCTCTCATAAACCCCCTTTTTACAACTCTACTGTAATTTCTTTTTTGAATGTTTAGCAGAATGTTAATCCTGACATATTTAGATGCCACGATGAAGGATTGCCACTGCATTCTGTGCAAAGTTCAGAATAAATGTCCAGAAATCTGGTGACTTATAGGTCATTTACAGTAATTGGACATAAATGTAATCAAGTAATCTCAGTATTATCCAGCAGGAATGATAACCTTTATTGTTTATTAATGAACAGTAAACAAACCTATCACCAATCACTGATTCTGAAAAATTTGCCATATAATTTATTCTAATAAATGGTATCTGTACAGAAAGGATGAGTCTTTTGATAGCACTGAGGTTATTAAATACTGTTGAGAAAAATCTTCAGTGTAATGAGATTAAAACTGTCTACATAAGGAAAATAAATTTATTAAAGAAGAGAGAAAGAGAGAGGACTGCATTATCAATGTTGACTTTATAGTGTTGGCAACACCCAATTAATGGCTTACTGTTTTTTTGAGACTTAATTTACATTACCGTTAAATGAATTAAAAACTCAGTAGATGTACAAATACCAAATAATACCCTATCCGCCTGCTAGAACACAGCCAGTACAAAGACCCAACAAGGCTCTCATTTATGCAGAATAACACACATTTAATTTTAATTGTATTGTAATTTATGCTGCTTTAATGAATATATTTGGCTTTCAATACAATAAAACTGGTTATCACATTATTATAAAGGTAATGATCGACGCCGTTGTCTGCTGCATTTCACTTTTCAATTAGGAGGATCCATAATGATACATATGTGTGAGAGAAGTGTATATAGATTTCCTAAAGACCTTCAGTTTTACTATTTACCTAATTAAGTACTGTATGTTATCTGCAACTGATGCGTTATGCTTCTTCTGGTAGGATCTGGAGTCCTCTTTGAACACCACCTTCCCCTGCAGGTGCAAGAAACAACTGTACCTACATTATTTGCCTCTGTTATATAATGCAGCAAGATGAAAAAGTAAAGTCTGCAGTGTCCGTGATCTACAAATAAAAAATAAATTATGCTATCAGGCGCATGCGAGTAGCTGGTGAAAGGGAAATCTGAAGTCTATTGACTTTTGTCATTAGTGAATAGGATCATGCTAATTGTGACTTGTTCTGTTTCTGGAATTCATCCTGTAGGGTCTTTTCCTTTTTTAAACAAAGGAAATAGAAAGCAATGTGTAACATTGTTGTGAACAAAGATTTTCCCTGTTTTTCCTCACTGAGAAGCTCAGATGTGTATGGGCAGGTAGAAGAATCTGCCCAAAAGACAGTCTCTCTGCTTAAAGAGAGAGATTATGGTTGAAATAAGTTTTCAAGTTAAATTAAAAGCTATCATAGCACAATGTCTGCTTCATTGTTTTTTAGTTCCTTTTATTCCTAGTGGTAAGAAAAGTAAAAAGCTATTAAAATTGATATGAAAAATGCTAGGCAGGGTTTATTGTCCCCATGATAGTACATTTCAGAATGTATCTTTTGGCTTTGTTTTAGATAATTTTGCAATTGGGCTGTCATCCTGTGATTAATGTGATTTTTGGATTGTGGACTGTCCTTTCCTACTGTTCGTGTCCCTTGCTTTTCCAACCAGGCATAACTTGTAAAAATGTGCACTCATTCAGTAGCTTTGTCACTGTTGAGACTTCGTACATGCTCACAAAGCAAACAAAAGTTATTGGTGAGTCTTTTGGGGAAAAAGTCATGCTTTCCTTTAGAATGTTTTCTGTGTTTCTTAATGCAGGCATGTTTAGTGTTCGCTGTATGGAGAAATTTATTGCATCCTAGAGAGGTAGAGCTCAGATTTCTGAAAAATACCCTAAAATGCTGCAATATAAAATCAGGACCAGGGAGAGGATGGCATATCTCCCAACATTTAAAGTGACTAAAGCGGGACGCAGTGCCACTCTGGTTTGGCCCATCTGCCTCTCTGTAGATAGAGACAGAGAGGCAGACAGGCCAAATTTAATTGGCGTTGCGACCTCGCACACAATGTTGCAATGCCACTCAAATTTGGCCCAGCCACCTCTTCATAGATAGAGATGGAGGGGTGGTTGGGTCTAGGGGGTCAAAGCAGGACAGTCCTGCAAAACTTGGAACTGTTGGGAGGTCTGGAAAGGGGTTAACTTTTTGTGCAACATTTTACCAGTTTGTTTTGCTCAGTTTTCACTTCCTTGTAGGCTTCCAAGGTTCTGGATGTTTCTCAGGTTGGCTTTCAAAATGCACTTCTAACTTGAGATTTCTAACTTTTGAAATGTTGAGCATTGGATCTCTTTCCCAGAAGTAACATTGTCACCATCTTTAGTGATTTTTGCTTGTGGAAAGAAAACATGGAAGGGATAACGCAACACATAGACATTTATACACATGTTTATAATCTATTTTATACTATACCCAGATACACACACCAGGTATGATGGGGGCATGAATCACTTGTGCAATATGCACACTGATTTCTCCTCTACAAGAGATAGGATTTAATGATGATTTCCGTATGTCCCAACATTCCCCCAACTCGTAGTCCAGCCAGCATGGAGGGCTAAATTGAGATGTCAACATCCTCAAGAAGGGCAGCAGTTGTTGGGAGCAGTACATATAAGAGAAGATTAGTGAGAACACATAAATGCAGCCATTCCATTTTTTAAAAAAAAATGAGTCAAAATACAATGGAGAAGGCTCAGCCATTCAGGGTAATAGAAATAATGTCCATGTGACTTATGAACCAACCACAACCGACCAATCTAGCTTGATATTTAAAAAGTAACATGAAAATTTGCTATCAAATTTTCAGTGATCCTAATAAAATACGAGTGTGTATAGCATGAAATTTACTCATACATTTCTGACATTTAATAAAATTGCTCTAATTGTTTGGACATTTTGCAAACTTGTGAACAGGTAAATTAGGATGCAAAAAATTGCTACAAATATTTCTCCAGTTAGAAATTGAGTTGATTCTGGAAAATTAACCATCTTGCCAGTGTATTTTTTCCCACCTGGTTTAATGGAGTTTTCAATCAGCCTAAGTAGATGAATGAATAGGTGCTTTACAAATCTAAATAAATAAGGTTCCCTTATATTTATTTATTTATCCATTCTCTTTTTTTAGGTTTATTGCAGTTATAATTACCATCCAGAGCTCTGAGCGCTTTCACAACTGTTAAAACTCGGTGATTAAAATAGTCACCACATATTATAATAATATGCCCATATAATTCTAACTCACCAACCAATAATGAACATTAGATTCCTGTTAGATTCCACACCATATACCCTTCCTCCTCCACAAATGCTTGATTGAAAAGATGGCCTTTGAAGTGTGTGTGATGTTACACTCCATATTCTTTATGTCTATATGCTTATGATCTAGATATGACATAACTAAGATGTACTTTATGCAAGATGGCTCATGTAAGATATCATTGAAAAGGGTATGATTTACTGAATGTGATTATCCAATGTATATGCCTGTATCGTTTCTGTATCTGAAGTTAGGAATAGTGACCATGTATCTGTATTTCAAATTTGCCCCTTTGGGTGTCACCCACAACTAGTCCTTCAAGTATAACATAGAAAAAGTCAGACTGGGCTGGTGGCCTGTTAGGAAGAAACAACAAGACTATGAAGATACTAATCTCTCTCCTTCCTGAGAGTCCCTGGGACTAGCTGTGACACTACTAGGTATGGGGGTCCTGCCACCTAGTCTTAAACATTATCGTGGACTTCTAGTAATTTTCCACTCACAGGAGGGGGAGGTCAAGTTTGGGAAACAAAAGGCTTCCTGCCTTATGTAAATTATATTTAGGGCTGGGAGGGGAGGCATTCCAGACTCTCCTCCATCGCCTACACAGGTTCTCTCAGCAGTTCTTCTTCTTGAAGGGACAAAGAAACCAACCTGAAGGGAAAGGTAGGGGTGAGTCCAGACTGAGACAGGGGTCCAGTCTGTAAGAAAATAACTAGAACTCTGAGCTATAGAAATTCTGCATCCTGCCTAAATTCAACATTTAGGGTGTGAAATTACATTTTATAACCTGTTTCTTTTGATAATCAAGCTTAGTTTGCGTGTTTTGTTTTATTTGCTTAGTAAGCTGCTTTGTTCTGTTTGCTACCCCTTTAACCACTTAAAATCTGCCTTTTGTAGTTAATAAAATTTGTTTTGTTTATTATTAAGCCCAGTTTATGTAATTTATAACTGGGAGGGGCAAGAAGTTGTGCATATCTCTCTTCACACTGAGGAAGAGGCGAAATTTGATGAGTTTGCGTTGTGCATATTTTTCTATACAGTGCAAAACAATATACTTTGGAGTTTATCTCCCAAAAGGGGTGTGTGCATGAGTGCTGGGTGAGCCTTCTCACACACAGCTGACTTCAGTCTGTGTCTGCAGCTGGGTGTGGCCCTACCTGTGTGTGTGTGCTGCAAGAGGCCGGAGAGCCTAATTCAGTAAAACAGGGAGAGGGAATCCAGGCTGGTGGAGCTGGAGAGGCTCAGTGAAATTCCAGTACATCAGGTGACATCCCAGATGGGAGGGTGGGGGGTCCAACCCATCACACTGTGTCCAAAAGGTTAATGGAGTTGTGTTCTGATGGGGCAGTTGTGGAAATGCTTGAGCCACTGCATGAGTTCCAGACCCATGGGCGAAGAATTCCTGACTTGCAATCCTCAGCAGTTATGGGCAGCCTGGTGTGGAGTTCTGTTTCTCTTTCTCTATGGCGCTTGTGAGATGGGGAGGGCTGGGTGTGTTTTTCCTGCTTTGTGTCCTATAGTTTAATGAGCTACATCGTATACCTGGGGTTGGCAGAAAAGGTGTGGAGGGAAATTACAACAGTACTACTACATGTTTTACAGTTTTCAGAGTAGGATCTAAAGTCCCCAATCAAAATCACGGTCCCATTGTGCTAGGTGCTGTAAAACACAGAATAAGCGACAGCCCCTGCCTCAAAGAGCTTACAATCTAAATAGACCTAGATGTAGAAAGGGTGGAAGACAGCAAGTTGTATTATCCCCATTTTACTGTGATGAAGTGAGGCACCGAGAGATTAAGTGATCAGCTAAGGTCACACAGGGACTCTCTGGCACAGCCTTTAATTGGACCTAAATGGATCTCTTGGCTAATTCCTTAAGTACTTGGTCACAAATGCCCTGCTTTTCTAATCTCAAATTTCATTGTGATGTACCTTTGCTCTCCAGTTGCCTACCCTGATTATTTAAACTGGATTTCTTATGTGATGTTACCTCATGAAAAGATTGGAATGAACTAGACAGAGGCCAAAGAGGCAATGTTTGGATCCAGATAAGGTTTAGAGGAGAGTTTGGGTTATGAGTCAAGCTCAAGGCTGGCACTGAACTAGATTGCAGTTCAGATTTGAGAGTGCTGAAATCTCTTATGCTCTTCTCCTGAGATTTTGCCCCAATGTGATAGAAATCTTGTGAAATGAAGTTCTGCCATCTTGAATGAAAGAATCTTACAAGAAGAGTCATATTAATGAGATTTCAGCAATTTCTGAGACCGAAAATAACATTTTCCTGTTTTGGATCCAAAGCAGAAACATAAGATCAAAAATGACCAAGGTTTTGACTTTGAATCCTCCTTCTTCCAATTGTAAAGGGATTCATATTCAAGGTTCATGATTTGAATCCTTATCTAGTATTTAATTTCCAGAAAAAAAATGTTTATGGTGCTCCTATATAAAGAACAGAGGAAAAATAACACGAATCAAAATGTAGTTTGGTCACTTATGCAGCAACATCCACAGTAAGATTTGGAATTGGCAAAGCAGGACATTTCAGACCCAGCAGTACCTTTAAGAATCAAATTAGGTGGATTGAGTGGATTTTACTGGATGGAGAAAAAGTCCTCCTTTCAAAGGAGTACATATTTTGGATACTTGGGTTTATTATGTAATTCTGGAAATTTGCCCACAGATGGGTGGATTTAAAAATAAATCAAAAAGAAGTAAATTCTCTTCATACACTTTTATGTTCTCCTGGTGATAGCCAGTTTGATTCTTCAAACCATGAAAAATTGGTAGGTTGAAATGAAATAAAAGGAAACAATGTTTTAGGTTTCTGCTTGTCTGATAAAACAATGAGAGAAGAGCTTGAGTCCACATCACTTACCCTAGCTTGTTTTTTTTCTCTTTGCAGTATAGTGCTTATTTAAGGCCAGCTAGTGGTCCTGGAATCCCACTTTGCAATATAAAGGTAAAACATCCTGAAAATTATATCTTGCAGAAGTAGCATCATGCCCTTTGCATTGCAATGCTGCATTGTGATGTGAATGAGCCTTGTGATGAGGATAAGTTTGGCCTAGAGAACATACTATTAAAAGTGGCAACACTGCTTTCACATTTGCATCATGTATATCAATTGCTGCTAGGGTTGCCAGGTGTCCGGTTTTCGACTGGAAAGTCTGTTTGAAAGGGGCCCCGTGCAGCGTCCAGTCAGTACTGCTGACCGAACACTAAAAGTCCAGTTACCACAGTAACTACAATCGGACTCTGCTGCCGGGAGGGTGGGAAGAGCAGCTGCTGCTGCTGGATAAGGAGGGATCCTGACAGTGCACAGCGTTTGAGGAGTGGGGCCAACAGCTGGGCTTACCACCCATAACAGCCTATCCTGCCTTCTCAGCCTCTTGGGGCCCTGGCTCTCTCCAGCCCCTTGCTCCAGGTACTGACCCCCCAACTCTGCCCTGCCATGCCCCAGTTGGGCAGGCAGGCTCTGCATCAGCCCCTCCCAGCCCAGCTATGCAGGCCACACATGAGTGTCAAGGGAGGGGAGCGTGAACAACTTTGTGGGGAGTGTAAGGGGGGGGGAGTGAGTGATGGGGGGGGCATGTAGTCTCTGGTTTTGAAATACTGGAAAGTTGGAAATCCTAGTTGCTGCTGAGAACTCTGGATGCTCCCCTCTCCCTAGCCATCTTGAAGATGTTCTGATTCAATCTGAACAATGCTTCCATTTTTTTCTGGGGGAAACTAATGCAGATTTTTCTCTTCCTTCTGTATGCAAGAATGGCGCTTCCTCCCTTTATCACAGGGTTTAACATTCTTTAATAAATAAATACTCCTTAATCCTCTCTCCAGGAAAACTCCCATAAATGAAAGATTTGTCTGAGTAATATGTGAGCCAGGAATACTGAATAGGGCCTATAATAATCATAGCAGAAGTTTTTAAAAGGAATCCATTGTTCTAATGTCAGATCAGGGGACTCTGACTTTTGTAATATCATAACAGTTAGTTCTATCTCTTTCTCTGCTACCATGCAATTATTTCCCTTATTCCCCTTTTACATTGCTGGAACAAGCAAAATTAGAGGTGGAGAGAGGGCTACTGTTTGTAAAACCCCTTATTAAGAAGGTGCTTTGTTTCAGATTTTCAGACCGTGAGCTGCTGTCTGGCTTTAACTCTAAACTGGAGAAAGACTCCAACCCCTTTTTCGATCACTCGTAGCCATCCTGCCTCCATTCATAGACAGAAGCCTAGGGTTAGTCTTGTTGTTCCTCTGATAGCTTTCACAGTCTCTTTGTTGTCTCTGGTTAATGTACCATATTTCTTTTCTCTCCCCCCCCCCCAAACAAATGTTGCCAGGCTCGAAGTGATTCTCCTGCTTGTAGAAAAGTTATAGTCTGGGATGGAGCGTAACTGTGCTCTGATTAAAGTGATTAAAACTATATACAGCATGCATAATTAACCTTTGCGCTGGCTGTCATGCGGAGCTGATGCATGGAGCAGATACAGTATCTATCCATGGCAGGAGGCGTATGCTACATGACCATTTTTTTTCCTGGAGAATTTTAATCACTTGAGATAAAGAGCCAGGAGAGAGAGATCAAGGCTGTATCCTCTCAATGGCTTTATAATTTCCCCACTATTCTACTGCTGGTAATCAAGAAAAATAATGCTGCCTTAATCCTGGATGCCAAGGTCAATCATCCCTGAGCATTTTGATAGTAAGGATGTCATTATGAAAATTTTTAATGAACATAATTTCCCATGCATGCTTTGGGGGCAGGGATGCGTATGGGGATTTCATACTGGTCGTCCTCTAAAAAACTAATGCAAAGGGTTCCCCTTCATCCCTGTTCCTGGTGAAAAAAAGTTAAAAAAATAATTGGTCTGTTTTGGAAGTAAATTCTTCATGTCTGGTCAAGGCAGCCACATGAGGCAATAAGCATTTGGAAGGTACAGTGGGAGGACAACACCAGGCAGTCAGCAGGTGAAGAGAGGCAGCAGGAAGGCTGTTCCAGGTGATCAGCAGGTGGGCAAGGAAGTACAAGGATCACAGTAGACAGCCATTAGTTCCCTTCCTGGAATTATGCCAAGCTTCTGCACAGACGTGCAATAACACTTTAGAGCCACATGCTCCCTTTTAAGAATGTGCAAGATAATGATCTTTTGGGTCACTGCTCCTGGTATGACCTTGCCAGATGGACATACAAACTGGAGAGAGGCTGCTGGGTCTCAGAATCCTGTTGCCTGGCTGGAATCTATTTTGTCATGACTTTGGAACATAGGAACATTGCAGAGGTCAGGTTCCTGCTATCGTTAACTGGCACTTTATTCATTTCATTAAGTGAAAAGGGTTTTTAAAATCTGTTTTTCTAAAAGCCTGTATTCTGAATACTTAAAAAGCCTGCAGTGTAAATTATATTATTTACCATGACATTTAATATAATCCTGCAATAATTTCAAAAATATAAAAGAAGAAAAGGAGTGTCCATCCTTAAGACTGAGTACTCCCATCCATTACAGTAACTAAAAAGACAGACATGGGGTTAGTGCTGCAATTATTAGTAATATGGAATGCATGCTTTAAGAAACTAAGTCTATTCTCTTGGTTTTAAGAAAAGGAGTACTTGTGGCACCTTATAAACTAACAAATTTATTAGAGCATAAGCTTTCGTGAGCTACAGCTCACTTCATCGGATGCATTTGGTGGAAAAAACAGAGGAGAGATTTATATACACACACACAGAGAACATGAAACAATGGGTTTATCATACACACTGTAAGGAGAGTGATCACTTAAGATAAGCCATCACCAGCAGCAGGGGGGGGAAAGGAGGAAAACCTTTCATGGTGACAAGCAAGGTAGGCTAATTCCAGCAGTTAACAAGAATATCAGAGGAACAGTGGGGGGTGGGGTGGGAGGGAGAAATACCATGGGGAAATAGTTTTACTTTGTGTAATGACTCATCCATTCCCAGTCTCTATTCAAGCCTAAGTTAATTGTATCCAGTTTGCAAATTAATTCCAATTCAGCAGTCTCTCGTTGGAGTCTGTTTTTGAAGCTTTTTTGTTGAAGGATAGCCACTCTTAGGTCTGTGATTGAGTGACCAGAGAGATTGAAGTGTTCTCCAACTGGTTTTTGAATGTTATAATTCTTGACGTCTGATTTGTGTCCATTCATTCTTTTACGTAGAGATTGTCCAGTTTGGCCAATGTACATGTCAGAGGGGCATTGCTGGCACATGATGGCATATATCACATTGGTAGATGCGCAGGTGAATGAGCCTCTGATAGTGTGGCTGATGTGATTAGGCCCTATGATGGTATCCCCTGAATAGATATGTGGACAGAGTTGGCAATGGGCTTTGTTGCAAGGATAGGTTCCTGGGTTAGTGGTTCTGTTGTGTGGTGTGTGGTTGCTGGTGAGTATTTGCTTCAGATTGGGGGGCTGTCTGTAAGCAAGGACTGGCCTGTCTCCCAAGATCTGTGAGAGTGATGGGTCGTCCTTCAGGATAGGTTGTAGATCCTTGATGATCTCTTGGTTTTGGTTCTGGGTTATTTTTAGACATAGAATATTCAGTTTTGGAAAAGCAATTTTGTACTTACAGCTCAAATTAGTATGAGGCATGATTAGGGTGATTATTCCATACTCCCATGTCTTACACTATTGGTCGAAAAAAATATTCAACCCCCCCTCTAGAAATATCTGTTGTCACAGATCGCTAGATCCTGGCCTTCTCTCAATTTCACCAAGGTCTCAGCTTAAAGTCAAAGGGATATTAAAAGAAAAAGCATTCAACATAAAAAGGATCTTTGGATGCAAGTGAGGTAACTTAACCTCTGGCATCCAGACTCCAATGTATCCTTAACAGTACCAAGCTCATTTACTGCTAGTCTGAGCATGAAACAACACTGATCATTGTAGAAAAATATTAAATGCAGTAAAAAACATACCTGAGTAAAAGTAATGTTAAGATTTTGACTTAATCCTACAAAAGCCAGAAATTTCAGGGTTAAGGCTTCTTATTCCTCAACTCCCACTGCTATATCTATTGTTATTGCAGCCCATATATTGTATCTATGATCACATACTGTTCTCAGCCTCTAGGAATACCTGGGCAGACCAGTTAGCTTCCTTGCAATTGTATGAAATCCTTTATCAGGCCTTTAAAATCCAGGCTATTGGGATTCAGGTGGCATCAATTCCTGGAAATACAGGAGTTTTGTAATATTGGCCTTTGTAATTTAGCACTTTCATAGGAGGATGCAGAAAATTCATGATGGAAGAAGCTTTAGCCACTGGATTTAGGTAAGATGGTGTCACAGAACTTAGATTCTCTAGAGACAATGCATATTGTTTTTATCTTGAATATGGAAGTTTGGGGCTTTTTATGGCAAGATGAATTACATGATCTAAAACATCATTCCCCCCGCCCCGCCACAGAGAAATGACGGGCACAGCCGAGAAAGTTTTAATAGCTTTTCTGAGTGATAGTTTGGTTTGACCAAAACAAATGGCAGCCTCTCCACACAATATTTTTTGAAACAATAATATCCTATAAGAAGATAGTATATTAAATGAAGCCAATTCCAATCCTTGCTATTCTGTTTGCTGAAGTATTTGTAGAACCAGCCTTTTGCTAAAATAGAGCCTATTTTATTTTTTAAATAAGATGCTTCTCATGTACATATTGCACAGGAAACCAAATACAATCTTTTTGTATATCTGCCTAATTGTATTTGTTTATTTTAGAATGTATTTGAGGATAGTGCTCATTACATAGACATAGACACGGATATGCACATTAGCACTGGATCACATGTAGTGCATATAGCAATTAATGTGCAAACAAACACAACAGGGTTGTTGCAGTGGAACCCAAAATGGGCTAGGTGTTTTCCAAATTTACAGGAAGACACAATCCCTATTCCAAAGAGAATACAATTAAAAAAACTGCAAGTAAGTCCTGAGCTGCAACATTATTGCTACTTGAGGCCTGAGTTTATACTGAACAGAAATGATAATGGTGCAGAATTGTGTGGTACCTTTGTTATGTGAGCAAACAGGCTTTTTTTTTTTTAACTGAAGAACAATGTATATATATTTTTAAACTTACCTTTTTTTTCCTTCTAGATACCTCCACTTGGTCTTTCCTGTAGGAACACAACTACCACTGAAAATTAGGCCACTTATTTAAGTACCTAACTCCTGGAAGAGTTTTGCCTCAGGCCATAAATGCCAGTTGCTCATTAATTCCCCAGAAATGCCATGGGCTAAGGTTGTTATTGCTACTCTAATTCATTGTTTTGTTATTAAACAAAACAAAAAAGAACTTGTTACCATTTTCCCATGGAGTCCTCATTTCTTCTGAGAACTGCAAGGATAATCAGTCTGAATATAGCACTGCTGTGGTATGAGGATTTTCTAGATAATTAATATACATTCCAATGGCCAGTCAGGTTTCCTTTCCTCAGTTCCAACCTGGAATCTGGGTTATAATTAAGAGCTAATGTCACTGGAATAGAACATTGTCACAGGATAATGGTCTCCTGCTGCTAGATAAATGTCAAGGCAAAGCAAGAGGTATTTCTGAAATAAAAAACATCAACTGCTATGGCATTATTAAACCAAGTAAGTGATATAGCAGGAATTATTTTGTCAGATGAATGCAGATGCAGAATGGTTAGTTATTCATTGTTCCATTACTGACTTGCCTAATTTGGAGCAACTAAAAGAGCTAACTTACTGTATGCTTCAGGAAAGCAGATGGCAGGTGAGCCATACAAAAGTTTTGTTTTTGGTTTGTAAAGGGAAATATTACTTTAATAACCACCCTGGTTTCTGATTGTCTGAAGTTTTTTCTTTTAGTTTCTAGCAGTGAATAATTGTCAGGTGTTCAACATTCTGAGTGTCTGACACACAGGAAGAAATAATGTGACTCGAGTTGAGTTTCTGGTTGTCTTCTCTGTGCTGTTTGTTATGAAGACAGTGGGTGAATCCCTATTCAGAAGAGACTGACACCGGTCTAACCCAATATAAAGTTTTTCACTGCATCCGAAAGTTTGCCCTCTGATAGCCCCGATGTTATCTGCAGCAGTCTGTACTAAAAGCAAAAAGGGAAACAAAATGAGCCATGCAGAATAGTTATATTGGCTAATTGCCCTACAGTGGATTTTACAAAGGCTTTTGCGGACCAGAATACAGGGCACATCACTGAATAAATCAATAGCAATACATTAATAGACTACTGCTCAGTTCTTCATTCACTCAATGAAAATCCTTGATAATGACATTTTGTTCAGTATATCATTTCAAAACAATAGTCGTTTCACCACAATGGTAATGGCTTTGATAAATTATACATGAATGGGATGCTTGAAGTTAGACTATAGATCTGATTTGGGGATAGCAGTATTCATGGACAAAATGGTTCTCTTAGGACTAGATGTTGATGTACTAATATGTTGGTACTAGAGTATTAAAATTTGAGTAAGAAGTTTATAATTTAAGACCCTCAACAATATACAGTAGTATTCCAAAAACGACAAAGCCAGAGGTACATTTCAAAGATTTTTATCTTTTTTTACATTGATATCTTTGTGTATCTACTGTGAGATAAATTGTGCTTAATTTATCTTCTCAGTATACTGTAATTGAAAGTAAAGCTGGAGTAGACAAACTCTGATGTGATCTGAAATCTGAAACAGTTAAAGTTTGCTTTGAACTTATTTAGCAATTTTCATCCAAGGATCCCAAAGCACTTTACTATTACTAATATTAATAATTATAATAATACTTTGTTCTTATATAGAGATTTTTATGAGTATCTCTCAAAGCACTTTACAAAAAAGGTACATATCATCCCAATTATCCTTATGTTACAAGTGGGAGATGGAGATACAGAGTGGTGAAATGACTTGCCCAAGATCATCCTGTAACCATCAGTGGCGGAACCAAGATTAGATCTCAGATTTCCTGATTTCCAGTCCAGTGTGCTTACCACTAAATAAAACTGACTCCTAAATACAAGGAAAGTTATTTTCTAGAGTATCTAATAGTTTGCACTCAAAAATGAATCTCTACTGTAGAGGACAAGGCAGTGGTCAGTCTGAGTGATCAGAGAGGAGAGCACATATCAGCACTGGTCAGATGAAAGCTCAAGGCAAGGATGATGAAATGGAAATAGAGACAAAACTTAAAGGCAAGTTCTACTAACACTGAGATCTTTTTCAGTGAAAGATGAAAAGGTGGTATCTTAGATCACATGAATTTTGTTCTTTCTTTTCCTCTCCCAACCCTTAAAAAATTGTGGTATTTTGAAAGAGGCCTCCCTGAAATTTTTATATTTTTCTTTGTTACGCCAACTCTAACCATACTAAACTTTCCCACAGTGCATCAAGAGTTCTTATGGGCATGGTCAACTTTGTGTGTTAATGTCACAGGGCCAAATTCCACATTCACTTTCACCAGAACAATTTCATTAATGACCAATTAAAGGGGTAACTGAAGGAAGAATATGGCCACAGACTTGACTGCAGGTGTGAAATATTTTATTGTTGGGATTCAGAGGATCCTTGGCCATGTTATACTCCCTAATGTCTGCTAGAGCATCAAACAATAGCACATCACAGACAGTGCTAAAGAGAAAAAGTGGAATAGATTTTGCCTTATTTCCCTTAAAATAGTACAAGAAGCAGACAAATCTTAATAACAATCCCCTAGCTTTTAGGCTGGGAACAACTATTTTTTGTTGATACAGAATCAACCTATTTTAGGTGATTTGTCTGGCAAAGAGAATGTTTATTAAAATCAGCATGTTTTCAACAGATATTAGCAGCAGTTTATTTTTAAAATATTCTGCAATTTTTTCCATCACTGGATTATTTTGATTAGTTCCCAACAAATGTAGGAGAAACAAATATTACTAGTTCATCATGGCACTCAATTTATCTGCAAATGCAGCTAGTGCATAATGAGGCTTTTTTTGGCAGGATCTAAGCAATAAATTGGAATTATAGGGAAGATAACATAAAACTGAAGAATAAAATTTTGGAAATTAGGTAATGGGAAAAGAAAGGAGTCAATGCGCAGAGAATTTATGGGTGCAATTCCCAGTAAGGTTAACAGGAACTGTTCACATAAATCTCCCCCACATAACAATACCAAGAGGACATCCCAAACAAATTATAGGTATGAATAAACAACAGGATAGGTACAGAATGTGATGCAATGTAGGGGAGTATGTTTTCACTTTGATTTGCAGGGATTTACATGCAGGGTTTTGTGATTATAAAAAATGGTGAATGAATATAACACATGCAGGAGCAAGAAACTAATAACCATGGTTTGAGCCATGCATCTTGCAAAAAGACAGCCCTTTACATTCTTCCCCTACATAGATCTGCCAATGCCCCTGAATCCTAGCCATTAAAAGTCCAGTCGGGGTGCTGCAGGGCTAAGGCAGGCTACTTCCTACTTCTGCCACTGTGCTGGATCCTGGAAGGGGCCAGCAGCAAGTCCGGCTCCTAAGCAGGGTTGGCCATGGGGCTCCATGTGCTGCCCCCACCCTGAGCACCAGCTTCGCACTCCCATTGGCTGGGAACCACGGCCAATGTGAGCTGGGGGGGTGGTGCCTGTAGGCGTGGGCAGCACGCGGAGCCTCCTGGCCTCCCTGCCTAGGAGCCTGACTTACTGGCTGCTTCCGGGGTGCAACGTGGTGCCAGGAGAGGCAGGAAGCCTGCCTTAGCCCCGCTGCACCGGTAACCGGGAGCCATCCAAGGTAAGCATGTTCCCCAACCCTGAGCCCCCCCAAATCCAGAGCCCCCTCCTGCACCCCAAAACTCTCATCCCCGGCCCCACCCCAGAGCCTGCACCCAGAGCCTGCACCCCAACTCCCTGCCCCAGCCTGGACTCCCCTCCCGCACCCTGAACTCCTCATTTCTGGCCCCACCCTGGAGCCCTCACCACCCAGTTAGAGCCCTCACCCCCTTCTACACCCCATCCCTCTGCCCCAGCCCAGTGACAGTAATTGAGGGTGGGGGAGAACGAGCCACTGAGGGAGCAGGAATGTAGTGAGTTGGATGTGGGGTCTCAGGGAAGGAGTGGGAAAGAGGACGGGCCTCAGGGAAGGGGTATGGCTAGGGTGTTTGGTTTTGTGCAATTAGAAAATTGGCAACCGTATCTCTGGCTTCAGGTATGTCTATACAGCCCATAACAGCAAGCCTCCTAGCCCAAGTCAACAGACTTGGGCTAGTGGAGCTCACACTAGCGCTTAACAATAAATGTCTAAAATGTGCTTTGAAGTTGTGGTTCAGGCTTGTGCTTAAGTTCACTTCCTCCCTAGGCTTCAGAGTCTGAGCTCCAGCCTGAAGCAAGGCAACAGCATCGACTGTACTAAGAACTGTGTAGAGCTGGGTGTCACCAACATATTGATGGCACTGTAGTCTGACACACTTCAGAATCTCTGCTAATGATAGTACAGAGTTTAGAGGCTGAATGCAAAGTTTCCAGTCTTGCAAGAAATAATGGAATACAGCAGTTAAAATTATAATAGATCTGGTTTTCTTTGTGTTTGGAGAAGGTCAGTTAGTGTTGTTTCAGACGCTAGTAAGAGGGTACAGAGAGTGAACAACTGAGCAGGGGAAAAGCCACAGGGTGAGAGACAAAGGCATGAGGACCTTAGGAAGCATGCGGGCTAAATAAACCACAGGTCAGAAGTAAAGAATTTTGCTGAGTAAAAAGCAAAGCAAGACAGAGGTAGAAAAAGACACAGAACTGCAGAAAATATCTGGCTGAAAGTCCTGCACAGATGACATGGGATAGATTGCTAACCCACAAAGATCTCTGGCCATCTATCACCTTTCTCCATCATTCTGGCCAGCAACCCAGGTGAGGATAATTTCCTTCTAGATAATATGGTGATTTGTGCTCGAGGTAGATTAGATTGGACAGATTTTTGGTCACATTTTTAGAGCTAGGTCACTTTATATGTGAGTGTATATTGTACTTCCCACTGCAGAATGCACAAAAAATGTGTGGCTATTAAACCAGGGTGGTTTCTAAACAAAAAATATACAGTATACGTATTTAGACACTTGGGAGAAACAAAATGTTTGGGAATTCTTGAATCAGAAAAGCAACAAATGAGCACAGATTATTGTGTGACAAAGCCTACAGATGTCCAGAATCCCAGTTTCAATGAAACCTCAACACCATAATTGGTGTAGATCCTGCTTACCAATTCTTAACCCTTAGCCTATGAACATTCATAGATTAAACTAGGCAGCTCCTTTTTTAGTTTTACTTCATCTCTGCTGCATTTCCTCCTGGGGCCATCTACAGTACATTTTCTAAGATTTAGAGAACGAGTGAAAAATTACAGAAAATGAAGCACCACAGAAATATTCTTTTAAGGTGTTGGTTTTATGAAAAGGAAGATAGGACAGATTGAACTTTGGGTCAGTTTTAATTGAAACCACAGTGGTCTTCAACCTATAAGCTGTTGAATGCCTTTTTGACCCAGAAGTCAAAAACTGTGGGTTTTTGGCAAAGTTTGTTGTTATTGAAACTTTTAAAACATTTTAATATTTCTTACCCTAATTAGGTTTTTCTGTACATGGCAGCTAAACAAAAGGCATACAGTGAATTACATTAAAAGCTAACAGATTTATTTGGGCATAAGCTTTTGTGGGTAAAAAACCCACTTCTTCAGATGCATGGAATGAAAATTACAGATACAGGCATAAATATATATTGGCACATGAAGAGAAGGGAGTTACTTCTCTTCATGTGCCAATATATATTTATGCCTGTATCTGTAATTTTACCCACAAAAGCTTATGCCCAAATAAATCTGTTAGTCTTTAAGGTGCCACCGGACTCCTTGTTGTTTTTGTGGATACAGACTAACACGGCTACCCCTCTGATACATAGTGAATTACATTGATGTTAAATGTTACAGCTAAATGCTCTTTTTTGCAATGATATTTGTCAGTTATTTAACAGCTCATAGCCAACTTCAGGGGAGTCTAGGGGATGAATTGAAAAAGGATTATGTATCCAATAGAACTTACAGGAAGAATTTTAGGTGCATAGAATATAGTTACTGTAACTAGACTGTGGCCAGGACACCAGAGTTAATGTACTCTTGTAAAATGTACTGTGGCCAGGACACCAGAGTTAATGTACTCTTGTAAAAAGTCAGGAGATCTCAGTATCCCACCTCAAAAATTGTATCTTCTTTACCCTGGAAGTCACTAACGCCATTATGGAGCATTAGTTCAGTACAGACTCAGAGGGAACAGTGCTGAGAATTTTTGTCAGACATAATTTTATATTAGCATCAAAAGGCTTTAAAAATCATTCATTTATTTATCATTGAAAATTTGGGATTCTGCTCTTCATTACTTGTATTGATATGTGTAGGGTGTGATCAAGCTATTCTGTAACATTAAAAGTTTAAAGTTTTTCTTGTTAAAATTAAAATAAATGAAGAAATTTGTTAGGATATCTAAGAGGTATTTATCTAGCAAAAGAAATGAAACTCTGACTTAACCCTCCTGCACTTTCCTTAAATTGAAACACACAAAACTAGGTTTCAGAGTAGCAGCCGTGTTAGTCTGTATTCGCAAAAAGAAAAGGAGTACTTGTGGCACCTTAGAGACTAACAAATTTATTAGAGCATAAGCTTTCGTGAGCTACAGCTCACTTCACACAAAACTAGTAAGCTCAAAAGGTAACCTGTCAGCTGTGTTTGGGTTGAAGACATACATGTGAGATGTGGGTTGATGTGAATGAATTCTTTCCTCTAACCCAATGACTTTATTCAAAGTTTTTCCTGCTGTTAGATACTACTAAGCATAGAAATGGATAAGAATCTACCTCTTCAAAACATTTCAGAGAAGAGTAATCAATTTCAGAACACTAGCAACTCTGGGAGCATCGGGGGCAGTCACAGGAAAAGAAAGCAGAGAGAGAGAAATTGTTGTTGTTTGCATATGTGGAGTACCAAGGGGAATTCAGTTTGTTTTTTGAAAAGCAGGCTTTGCAACCTCTATTTTGAGAAATGCTATGTGGACATTAAAAAGTAATTATTGTTTTGAGGAAGGGCACATTTTTGTTTACCAATGTTGACGGTGTCTTTTTAACTCAACTTGTATCTAAACAATGCAGGAGCGTAATAAGAGAGTATAATGTTGCATATCATATGTGCTACTCACTACTAAGGGATGTCCCTACCCAGGACAGTGATAGTCTGAAATGCCCTAAATACACTGCAGCAATTGCATTTAGTTGTGGATGTTTTCAAGCTCAATAATTGAATTGATGCCGTTCCTTATATCCTGGGATCTAACTTTACTTTTTTCTTTTGCCCTCATGTCTTATTTATTGATGGGAGGCAGAAATTAACTGTATCTTTTTAAGTACTAGTACCCCTAGAAAAGTCTGCAATACATGTGGTGTACAATGTTACATAGAAAGCATAAATTTACTAATAAATAAATAAGGGCTAGGTGCACACAAATGAATAAAATGCATTCACAGACTGAAAAGCTGTCTGAGAGGAGACACTGTTAATTTTTCTTGAAAACAGTGATTGAAGAACTATTTCTTTCTTTGCTGTAATGGAATGACAAACTATATGAATGGTTCTTTGGCACTGTGCTGCATCAGCAAACAGTCTTCATTTGATTTTTTTTTCTGTGGAGTGTGCAGTGTTTTGTGTCTCTGTTCAGCAGCCCATGTGCAGAATCACAGGGTTATTTTTTTCTTATTTTTTTAAGACAAACAAAACCAAAGTAGACTCTTTTGCTATGCTGTTGCCTTACCCTAGCACAATAGTTTATTTATGGCCATCTCTTATCGAAAATGTTGTTAAGCAGAATTAGATACACTCAAATTGCTCTGTGCCTACAAAGGCATTCTGTATTTACCAGTGAATTTGACTGTGCTAGTAATATATCTGCATGTTATAAAAGCGGGACAGGGTCATTAAAATACAAAGCTATGGAAATAAATGTCTGATTCCTTATTTTTTACATAACATAAATGTGTGTATGCCATGTACTGTGTGTACCTTGTCACCCTGATCATGTATCACTTTTGATGCCTTGCTCCTTCATCATTTTTGCATCCAGTCTGAAATAGCTCTCCTGGTTTTCAGAACTCTCCACAGACTTGCTCTATTCCATCTTTCTGATCTCTCGTTCATTTCTCCTCCCAGTTTTTTTGTCTGTGCAGTCAGTCATAGAGAAGGGGGGAAGGGGAAATGCTCAGGAATTTTGCAGAAGCCCATCATTACCCATAGAATTTAGTGGCACTACAACTAGTAATAAAAAATCTTGACCTGGCTTTCTGATATCTCCTAGTGGATGTCTATTGGTCAGCTAAAGCTCAACATGGCTGAAACAAAGCTCTTAATCTTTACTCCCAAGCTCATTTCTCCCCAACTCCTTTCTTAGTCACTTGATTATTGTGGTGATAGTCTCTCAATCTCTGTAACTAT
Organism: Dermochelys coriacea; assembly: GCF_009764565.3. Taxonomy (NCBI): domain Eukaryota; kingdom Metazoa; phylum Chordata; order Testudines; family Dermochelyidae; genus Dermochelys; species Dermochelys coriacea. The sequence goes on along the minus strand of NC_050077.1, from coordinate 10,440,746 downwards.
GGACAACACCAACATCCTGCCTGTCACTGAGGCTTGTAAACTGGGCATCATTTTTTTACTTGGTCCTCATATCCAGGCTATGTCTAAATCTTGCAGAATTGGTCTGCATCACAACTCAAAGATATGGCTTTTCCTATCCATCCATACAGCTAAAATTCTTGTCCGGGTTCTCATAAACTCATGTCTCAATTACTTCAATATCGTTGCAAATGTTTTCCTAGCCCACTGTTTTGATCAAGTCACTCCTCTCTTTGCATCTCTCCACTGGCTTCTCCTTCTCTATAGCATCAAACTGCTTGTCTTTACTTTCAACGCCTTTCGTGGTCTATCTCCACCCTCCCTGTACTGTCCTTTGCTGTCAAGATGTCGACTCTCCCCTCCAATTGTCCATGATGCCAGCCTCCATTGCCTGCTTGTTTGTTTAATTTTCTAACAAGTACCTTAACGCTTTCTCCCATGTTGCCCCTCTCATTTGGGAGGAGCTCTCTGTAGACATCCACAAACCTATCTCATTATCCTCCTTCAAAACCCTCCTTAAAATTCTCCTTTGCCATCATGCCTACCAAAATCTTGACAATAGTTAGGTTGTTTGTGTGCTAAGAGCACTGCTGTCATGCTGATCAATATTATGTCATTGTTTCCTTCTACTCCCCTGTCTGTCAGTCTATCCATCTGTTGACTTTTGTCTTATACTTAAATGGGCAGAGTGACCATCTTTTTGTTCTGCATTTGTACAGCAGCTAGTGCATTGGGGTCCTGGACCATGACAAGGGCTCCTAGGCATTATGATGCTAAAAATAATCAATAATATTATCTTTGATCAGCTTTCCTCTGAGCCTCATGTCACATTTTCCCATATTGGTAGAGGGAGAAACCCTGATTGATTGATTTATATTTTTATATCGATTTCTTTGAGCAAGATAACAATGGTGAACTAATAACCTATGGGTCAAGTTTGCTGGAATATAACACATCTGAAGATCTGGATATCAGTAGGTGCATACTTCTTCACAGCTGAAATTCTGTTTGGGAGCCTTAAATCTTAGCATTCTAGAAATGAAAAAAAATGTATTAAATTAATTAAATAGTACTGGATTTTAGTACTGATCCAAAAATAATATAATATCAGTGTAGTAAACTATAGTGTTTTGGACCATTACTAAAGAATAACCAAATTATTAACTACTTACAAATTGAGTTACTGACACCAAACACAAGTCTTTGCAAAAATGAGGAGCAACAAAAGTTTTAAATGATTTGCTATGCCCAGTCCATGATGAAGTAATTAGCCCTAATGTTTTGCTGTTTTGTTGTGTTCTTAACAAACTCTTTGGCACATCCTTACTAAAATATAAATATTAAAGTTAACATTTCAAGAAGAAAGTTAACATTTCCAAAAACTCAGTATATTCAAATTTAGAGATAAATTGGCTCTTGAGGGTCTTGCAATTTGTACATGTTTAGTTTTGTGGCACAGGAAAGCCCCTGTATTGAAAAGCTTTATTATTATTATTATTTATTATTTATTAAACAATCCAGATTTTGATACAACTGCCCTGTATCATGAAAAAAAATCCTAAAATACCAACATTTAATGATGTGAAAACTTTGTATCACAACATGGCAACAGTCTTGTCCCAGAAAACAAAAGCGGTAATCACATTTTGTGTTTATCCATGTTTTTTCAGCAAACGTACAGTTAGTTTAAAAAAAAGTGATTTTTTAGTTGCACTTAGATTGAAGTGCATGAAGATTACAGGACACTATTGAGTAGAATAGTTTGTCCCTGGTTATATTTTTTCTGTGAGATAAGTTTTTCTTGGAGATATATTGAGCTCTCACATCTGTGAAAGAGGGAAAGTATATAAGGAAATGTTTACTATCTTTGGTTCCTTTGCTGTACAGTTAATGTATTTTATTTTATTCAATCTCATGACAGATTTTAATCTTTTTTTTTTTTTTTGGTATTTCAAACACCATACAGAGTCTCACCTGGATTACACTGTGACAGGTTGTAAATTAACGTCTTATATGATAAATAATTATTTTGCCACATTGTAATTATAATTTTCTGATATTGCCACCTTTCTTATGTTTATAAAAATTGTTTAGAGCTTGGCTGCATAGTAGATATTATATAGTCCAGCTTCATGTACACAGTTGTGAAGTTCAACGTATTCCAAATCCTATTTTTTTAATAGGGCATAAATGGATAGAACCAAGGGAAGACGTAGATGAGAAGTATCTCTGTAAGTCTGAGATACCATGGAATGATTACAGTCAGCTCTGATTTGATGTCAGAATTATTGATTTCCAACCTTGCAATATAAGATGAATTTACTTAATTCAGTGAGACAGAAAGAAGAGTGTATTGGGGAAAGAAAATCACAATGGAGTAAGAGACCAGGAAAATGGCAGGAGAAGTACTATGGGCTTGTCATTTATTGTTTTATTTCTTTTTGTAATACTTGTAGTTGTGCATGTGCCTAGAATATAGATACCTCATTTTAAAAGTCCATAACAATAAATAGTACAGGAAGAAGTATATCAGTGGTGCGGGGAGGGAAGCAAGGCTGACATTCACCACCAGCATAAATAGGTGTAATGCCATTGACTTCCAATTAAGCAAGTGATTGAATAGGCCTAGGGAGACAGATAGAGAGAAGTTTCAGAGTAGCAGCCGTGTTAGTCTGTATTCGCAAAAAGAAAAGGAGTACTTGTGGCACCTTAGAGACTAACAAATTTATTAGAGCATAAGCTTTCGTGAGCTACAGCTCACTTCATCGGATGCAACCGATGAGATAGAGAGAAGGGAAAGGATGATGGCAGAAAGAGACAAGGGGAGATATACAAAGATAAGGGGCACAGACTGAGGGAAACATAGAATGGAGGTGAGGACATAAAGATGTAATAAATGGTTCCAGATAGCTCTCTTAGCAATGCAGTGCTCCTCCAGTTTTAGCCTCTTCTCAGTCCCTCCCTTGGCTTTCCATAGTTTGGGATGCACAGGTGAAACAGGGTGTCCTATGAAAATGCAACTCTTTCTCCCTTCCTCTGAATCATAAGCCATTGAGTCACTCATTCTCCACAGATCTCACCTATAAAGAGTCCTCATTATTTTAGGCTAAATCTCATCAACCGTTTCCTTCTCATGTTCCTATATTCTTCCCTTCACCTATGAATGTAATTAGTATCTAAGATAGCTCATCCGCACTAGTTAATGCTTTGAATTTATCTTTTTCTTCTACTCCTATCACCTTGTTGCTTTGGCTTGCAGTGTATATACCTATTTCTGTAAAGGGTTTTGATTTTATCTCTTTCTAAAATATTTTATGATACTTTATATGAAAGAGCCTATATAAAAATAACATGCATTGAATGGAGTGTGTATATGGACACAGATAAACTATGAGATTGTGACAGAGAGTGCAAACAGAAGTTTGCCTATTTAAGGGAATTTTCATGCTTCTATAACTCACATTTCTTAGATCTAAAAACTGAAAGGTTTTCAATTGCTCAATAACAGCATCTAATTGCTTTGCTATTTATAAAAAGGAAAATAAAAAAATTCTAAAGCATACAAGTTCAAAAACCTGCTGCTGTGAACACCCAACAACCTTTTACAACAATAAGTTTATAATGATTTTTAGCCTGAGGAGGAGTGATGTGCATTTGTGGCAGCCAAATTGACACGATAGAGTATAACAGCTCCAAAAGAGCTATTACAGCCTTTTGGGTAATTAAAAGCTAGATGGAATATTGAGAAATGATCCGTGCAATCTGATTGGCTAATTTCTTTGCTTTTTGTGGATTTAAATAATTTTTGACCATTTTATCATTTTTTCATGTGAGTTCATGTTGTTTAAACCACCATGAAATCATATTCAGGCCCAATGTTATTTGAACTGAGTTCAAACTTTTGCTGCTTTTTGTGTATTCTATATGTAATTTTTAAAAAAAGAAAAGGAGTACTTGTGGCACCTTAGAGACTAACAAATTTATTAGAGCATAAGCTTTCGTGAGCTACAGCTCACTTCATCGGATGCATTTGGTGGAAAAAACAGAGGTGAGATTGATATACACACACAGAGAACATGAAACAATGGGTTTATCATACACACTGTAAGGAGAGTGATCACTTAAGATAAGCCATCGCCAGCAGCGGGGGGGGGGGGGGGGGGGGAAAGGAGGAAAACCTTTCATGGTGACAAGCAAGGTAGGCTAATTCCAGCAGTTAACAAGAATATCAGAGAAACAGTGGGGGGTGGGGTGGGAGGGAGAAATACCATGGGGAAATAGTTTTACTTTGTGTAATGACTCATCCATTTCCAGTCTCTATTCAAACCTAAGTTAATTGTATCCAGTTTGCAAATTAATTCCAATTCAGCAGTCTCTCGTTGGAGTCTGTTTTTGAAGCTTTTTTTGTTGAAGGATAGCCACTCTTAGGTCTGTGATCGAGTGACCAGAGAGATTGAAGTGTTCTCCAACTGGTTTTTGAATGTTATAATTCTTGACGTCTGATTTGTGTCCATTCATTCTTTTGCGTAGAGACTGTCCAGTTTGGCCAGTGTACATGGCAGAGGGGCATTGCTGGCACATGATGGCATATATCACATTGGTAGATGCGCAGGTGAACGAGCCTCTGATAGTGTGGCTGATGTGATTAGGCCCTATGATGGTATCCCCTGAATAGATATGTGGACAGAGTTGGCAACGGGCTTTGTTGCAAGGATAGGTTCCTGGGTTAGTGGTTCTGTTGTGTGGTGTGTGGTTGCTGGTGAGTATTTGCTTCAGATTGGGGGGCTGTCTGTAAGCAAGGACTGGTCTGTCTCCCAAGATCTGTGAGAGTGATGGGTCGTCCTCCAGGATAGGTTGTAGATCCTTGATGATGCGTTGGAGAGGTTTTAGTTGGGGGCTGAAGGTGATGGCTAGTGGTGTTCTGTTGTTTTCTTTGTTGGGCCTGTCCTGTAGTAGGTGACTTCTGACCCAGTTACCAAAAGAAACTACAGCATTTGCTCAAGATACTCCCTGAAAAAGCACAAGAACAAATCCGCACAGACACACCCCTGGAGCCCCGACCTGGGGTATTCTATCTGCTACCCAAGATCCATAAACCTGGAAATCCTGGACGCCCCATCATCTCAGGCATTGGTACCCTGACAGCAGGATTGTCTGGCTATGTAGACTCCCTCCTCAAGCCCTTCGTTACCAGCACTCCCAGCTATCTTCGAGACACCACTGACTTCCTGAGGAAACTACACTCCATTGGTGATCTTCCTAAAAACACCATCCTAGCCACTATGGATGTAGAAGCCCTCTACACCAACATTCCACACAAAGATGGGCTACAAGCCGTCAGGAACAGTATCCCCGATACTGTCACGGCTAATCTGGTGACTGAACTTTGTGACTTTGTCCTGACCCATAACTATTTCACATTTGGTGACAATGTATACCTTCAAATCAGCGGCACTGCGATGGGTACCCGCATGGCCCCACAGTATGCCAACATTTTTATGGCTGACTTAGAACAACGCTTCCTCAGCTTTTGTCCCCTAATGCCCCTACTCTACTTGCGCTACATTGATGACATCTTCATCATCTGGACCCATGGAAAAGAAGCTCTTGAGGAATTCCACCATGATTTCAACAATTTCCATCCCACCATCAACCTCAGCCTGGACCAGTCCTCACAAGAGATCCACTTCCTGGACACTACGGTGCTAATAAGCGATGGTCACATAAACACCACCCTATATCGGAAACCTACTGACCGCTATTCCTACCTACATGCCTCTAGCTTTCATCCAGATCATACCACTCGATCCATTGTCTACAGCCAAGCGCTACGATATAACCGCATTTGCTCCAACCCCTCAGACAGAGACAAACACCTACAAGATCTCTATCATGCATTCCTACAACTACAATACCCACCTGCTGAAGTGAAGAAACAGATTGACAGAGCCAGAAGAGTACCCAGAAGTCACCTACTACAGGACAGGCCCAACAAAGAAAACAACAGAACGCCACTAGCCATCACCTTCAGCCCCCAACTAAAATCTCTCCAACGCATCATCAAGGATCTACAACCTATCCTGAAGGATGACCCATCACTCTCACAGATCTTGGGAGACAGACCAGTCCTTGCTTACAGACAGCCCCCCAATCTGAAGCAAATACTCACCAGCAACCATACACCACACAACAGAACCACTAACCCAGGAACCTATCCTTGCAACAAAGCCCGTTGCCAACTCTGTCCACATATCTATTCAGGGGATACCATCATAGGGCCTAATCACATCAGCCACACTATCAGAGGCTCGTTCACCTGCGCATCTACCAATGTGATATATGCCATCATGTGCCAGCAATGCCCCTCTGCCATGTACACTGGCCAAACTGGACAGTCTCTACGCAAAAGAATGAATGGACACAAATCAGACGTCAAGAATTATAACATTCAAAAACCAGTTGGAGAACACTTCAATCTCTCTGGTCACTCGATCACAGACCTAAGAGTGGCTATCCTTCAACAAAAAAGCTTCAAAAACAGACTCCAACGAGAGACTGCTGAATTGGAATTAATTTGCAAACTGGATACAATTAACTTAGGCTTGAATAGAGACTGGGAATGGATGAGTCATTACATAAAGTAAAACTATTTCCCCATGGTATTTCTCCCTCCCACCCCACCCCCCACTGTTCCTCTGATGTTCTTGTTAACTGCTGGAATTAGCCTACCTTTCTTGTCACCATGAAAGGTTTTCCTCCTTTCCCCCCCCTGCTGCTGGTGTTGGCTTATCTTAAGTGATCACTCTCCTTACAGTGTGTATGATAAACCCATTGTTTCATGTTCTCTGTGTGTGTGTGTATATAAATCTCTCCTCTGTTTTTTCCACCAAATGCATCCGATGAAGTGAGCGCTAGCTCACGAAAGCTTATGCTCTAATAAATTTGTTAGTCTCTAAGGTGCCACAAGTACTCCTTTTCTTTTTGCGAATACAGACTAACACGGCTGCTACTCTGAAACCTTTCTGATTTCAAAGACACTTGTTGTATGGTCTAATGTCATGTATAGAAGGTTCATAATAATTTCCATCAGGAATGAAGCTAGTGCTACTCTGGCCATTATTCAATTAGTTATGAACCTAAAACTGCTGAAAAACAGGCAGGACCGCCATGTGGGAGGAGTAAAAGTGACAGATTTGCTCCCTCCCCTCCCCCCTGTTTGAGAGGGCACTCAAGTGACACTGTGACCTATTGCACAGAGTCACAAGGACGGGCAGCCAGGCCAAACCTGAATGGTGCTGCAACCCCATGAGCCAGGCCCGGAGTGGGGAGCTGGGCCCAGCCCTGCAGGATAGGAGCTGCTCCTGCAGGGTGAGTGTGGGGAGGGGCTCACTCTCCAGTTCATTCCTCCCCAGTCTTCCTGAGGCCACCCCTCAGTGGCAATTTTTTGGAAGGATGGGGTAGGGCAGTTTCAGATTTTGTTCCAGGCACCCAAAAACCTCTTTGCACCCCCAAAAATAGGAAGTCCAGAGAAATGCTCAGGGCCTCAGTCCTGCAAATACTCGTGCACATAAGTAGTCCAACTGATGTAAAAAAATAAATGTGTCACTGCTTCCAGGATCAAAGTCAAAGTAGTGAACAAATAAGAATTTAAAAAATCAAGTCTATGTTAGTACTGGTGAAATAAGGCTCTTTTAGTCATCTGGGAAACCAGTAATATAGAATGAAATAGCACAGGGAGGAGAACTTTATATATACACCACTACAGACAACATTGTAAAGCCACCATAGAACAGTAAGATGAAATACCAAGTTGGGTTTTTTTCCAAAAATAGGAAGTGAGAATTCATCGATTTTTATTTTCTTTTAGGATCAACAGTAGTTCAGGATTATTTCTTGAAAGAACTATTGAGAAAGCAAAACTTTAACATCGTCAAAAATACTCCAGACAAACAGTCTTAGGCTTCTTTTATATCACTCTTAGACCTTGTTTTGTTGGATTTTTGGAGTGGAGCGGTTGGTTGGTTTCTGGTTTTTTTTGATTGGGCACAGGGGGTTGTCTGGATTTCCTGAGGGATTTTTGGCTAAATACATGACACATTTTATTGTCCTAAACCCACTCTGTATAAAAAAAAATTGAGATCTTGAATTAACCAAAATCCCCGGACCCATTTAAAATTCTCCTTAGTAATCACTCTGGCTTTGCCAGCTTCTGATCAACTGCATCTCTCCCTCTGTGGAATGCTTCTAAGAATCTTTAAAGATGGCCAATTTTTCATGTCTGTGATCTATTCATTTAGTGTTTCCTTTTGTCACAGACAGTTATGGCTGCTCGGAATTTGTAGAACTAATAGCAAAATCAAAAGAGGACAGAAGTCACAACACAGAAACGGGAAAACACTGTGCAGTGTTGCTGACTGACAGGCATCCTATGGAGAGAGTTCTGTTTGCCAATCAGCAGAAACCAGTTACCTATTTCTACTTAGGGCTTCCATTTTCATTTCAACTGCCAGACATAATTTTAATCCATACCTGAAAGGCGTTTTATATGTGTGAAAGTGACTCTCTCCTTTCACTAACATGTCTGTCTATCTATCTAGAATATGTAAACTTAACAATTTATGGCTATAGTGGTGGAGTCGTCTGTTTTGTTTTCAGAAGACCCCTGTTACACTTTTCTGTTTCTTTTGCTGAGGTGAGAAGGTTCTGCCCTAATTCCCCCTCCCCCGATAGTAAAATTGTAATGATGGTATTAATTCCAAAGCAAATCTAAATGGGGTTATGTTGACTAAAATTAAAAACAGTGTAACAGACTGGCTGACTACAGGACCAGTTAGTTTTAAGTAGATAACCTGGGGCCATATCTCAAACTGTTTTATACTAGCTGAGCACTATGTTTCTACAATCTAGGAGCAAATGTATTCCTATTTAAGATAGCTGGGGTATACAGGAAAGAAATACATACATTTTCACTTTATTTTATCTTTCTTTCACTCCTAAGATTTTCCTGTTTATCTGCACTTCTCTTGTAACACCCTACAGTCACTGTGATATAACAACTTCAAACAAGAAGCAGCACAAAGTAGAGGTTTGCAGGGGTGGGTGATGAGTGGGAAGGGAGACATGAATTTTCCACAGCCACAAGCTTCCATTTTCTTCTATTGAAGCAACTGCCATATGCAGTGAGGGGTATTCACCATTCATATTGCTAAAAACAATTACCCATCTGTTCCCTAGAGGGTAAAAAGCCAACATGGGATCCAAGAGACTTTGTGCTCCCGAACCCTGGTCTTATCTGGGAATACCAGATAGAAGATAAGCAGTACATTAATGCAAGCAGCCACTGTACTGGGCAAGTAAGGTGCATCTAACAATTTATTCATAACAATGCTGACACTTCCCGTATTACAGAAATAATAACAACAAAGAGCCCTGAGTAATAACTTCCCCTTAGTTTTCTTTTTACTGTACTTGCAGTATTCTTGCAGTATGCATTTATATACTGTATATAAATAGATACAAAAACCCACACCATCTTTCAAAAGAGAGATGCTATTTTATTCTGACTTCAGAAAATTAAATGCTTATCCATCTGTGGAATTATTTTTGAATGAATATGTTTGTAGGCTTTGTTTAGCTGGCTTAGTGTTTACCATTTTGGAATGCTCTATGTATTCACAGTTGTTTTGTTCTTGCTAGAGTGGAAATACAGCAAACTATGTTTTTCTCCTTGCTGAGGTCTGAGGCGACCTTCTAATATAAAATATCCAAAAGTTTGGTAATCACAAAGGCTGCATAGGGAAAGCATCACATTTGGAAGAACTTCTGTGCTTAAAAATGTTAGGGGGAGGGGGGATTTCTTTACATTGGATAAATTATTTCTCATCTGTTTATGGTTCTGCCCTGCTTTTAGGTTTTACAGTACACTAAATATGTAAATGAAAGATTTTTATTTGCTTCTGGAACTCTATGACCTACACAACTTATTAAAAATTTTATTTCTTTGTGGAAGAGAAGAGGGAAATGGCCTGGTTTGATGAGGTGAATGGGGAACTTCAAACCATATGGGGTGGACCTCTGGCCCCTCATAACCTATTTCTTAAAATATTATTCTGACAGGTCATTCCATATGCTTGTTTTAGTTAGTTGTTGGAGGAGGCTGTGGAGTAGCTTCTTGTTGTTCAGTTCTGTTCCCATTATGAAAATCATCAGAAACAACAGACCTTTGGGAGCAAGGTAGTAAGCTGGATCCCAAAACATGTTACACATATAAATAGAATACAGCAAAAGTTGACCTTGAGCTTAAAATGCTGTACATGTGTGCCTTTTGTATTGAACAATGTTTTGTTCAGCAAACAAAAAATAGCTATGTTAGTTCAATTTTCTAAACAACTTTGCATAACCCTTCCCCTTCCCCTTCCCCTTTAATAAATGGATTCATGTTTATAAATTACAGGGTTTGAAGTGGTGTTATGTGACGTTTTCATGTATGAAAAGCATTTAGATGTAACTAAATTTCTTCAAGGACCTGGGGGTGGGTGTTCTGTGGATGGATTTGACTAACACATCGCTTATCCAATGACTGATTTTCCTTGGTGAATCACGTATCATGTAAAGAACAGATGGTTTTTAGAAACTAAAGCTGCCTTTTTGTCATTGGAGACATGGATTCTTTGATTTTTATTTTTTTAAAAGCATTTAGGACTTTTGATATTTTACTTTTTCTGTCCATGGGCAAGTGGATGAGAGAGTAAACAGTTTCAGTGAGAACCTTAGGAAGCTGCCATGTTAAAATCTGGACTACGTGGAAGGATAAGACAGATAAGAAACCCTCACAGCCCTCGTCCTGCAATCAGATCCCCATGAGTGGACCTTTGCACCGGTGCAGAGCCGCACTGACTTCAGCAAATCTTGCCCTGGCTGCTCAGGGAATAATACCAGTGTCAAGGATCTTCCCTGGGTCTTTTGTAATGTAATATGTTAACTATCTAATCACTGAACCACTAAACTAACGAGTCAACATTCTCTTGATTTAGTGCAATTCAGATGACTGAGGAATTTGTTACTGTTCTGAATAATTAGGATAAAAATGGCATTTAGAATGTGATCAGTAACAAATGCACTCACAGACATCATGGTGATGGCAGTAGTATAAACAGATGAGAAGGGTGGACATCTTTGATGTAGTCTGTGTGAGCTCTAATTGGTTTTCTACGTGCTTAATTTGTAATGAAAGAGGTGCCAGGGCTCAAGCAATTTTTTTACTTTCATAACTGTTTCGGCAAACCTAGAGGTGCTGGGGCTATGAATTGCCAAGCTTAGAGGTTGGGACTGGCAAAAATTAAGCACTGCTTTTCTATAAAACTTGATTCAGGAATAGTGAGGGGACTCTCCTTGTAGCTCCCAAATCTGCTCACTTTACACATATGATGAAGTCCCATTAGCTTCAGTAGTACTCAATGTGACTATTGTGAGAAGGATTTGGCCCAATATTCTATAAAAAAAAATTCCCTTCCTGAGCAGAAATTCCACAGAGTTTTGGGCAGAGAGGCAGGAATCCCCTACAGATTCTGCCTGAATGAGGTGCAGATCTCTATTGTTTCTGCTAATATCTTTTGATTAGCATTGACACTAACTGTTCAGGTTTCCCAGATTTGCAAAGAAAGTATGCTCTGACTTTGCACCATTTATTTTCAAAGCTGAAAATCATTTACATTAAAGCAAGTTAATTAAAAAAAAATAAGTCTTTACGTCAGAGAATTTTGTTACTCATCACCTGGATTCTTCCTTTATCTGTTGCAGCCTGCCATTCAAACGTTAAACTGTGAATGCATCGAATTTTATAAACCAGAATTGTTTTAACAGTTAAGGCCCTGATCCACCTCCATGAACCTTCACACCCACCTAGATTTCCTTTGATTTTAGCGAAACTCTGCGCGAATGTAAGGGTCAGCATGGATATTTTGCAGGAAAAGGGACCGAACTGAACTAGATATTTCCTTGGCAGCAGCTGTTTCAATTTTTATACCCAGAAATTAAGCTATTATTTAATCTTACCTGATTTCTGAAGTAATTTTATCTGAAAGTGGCTCCTCACCCCTTAAAATGACCCTTTCAAAGTACAGAGTCAGCAGAGTTGCTTTTCTTTATCCCTGTCATTTTTCTTAGCCCAAGAAATGGCAGATGAGAACATTTTCCTTGTTACATCTCATTCATTTGAAATGGAGGTGTGTTCAAATATGTTACAAATGAGGGGGGAAAGAAACAGCTAGATAGTTTGTCAATTGTCATATTTTATTTATTTTCTCTTGTTAAATAGAAGAATCCTGAAGTATATAAAATGAGATAAAAACGGTTAGAAAGACAAGGTGGGTGAGGTACTATCTTTTATTGGACCAACTTCTGTTGATAGAGACAAGTTTTGAGCTTACACAGAACTCTTCTTCAAGTCTGAGAAATGTATTCAGAGTGTCACAAGGTGGAATAGATTGTTTAGCAGATATCTAGTGCACTAAACACCCCAATAGCTACTATCGATGAAAGAGATAATTGCTATGCTCTCAAATGAACTCTCACAGAAAAATAATAAGACACAAACATCCTATCACCTGTGGGTGAACACTTTTCACAAAGCGATCACTCTATATGTGACCTCTCAGTCCTCATCCTCAAAGGAAACCTGCACAACACCTTCAAAAGATGAGCCTGGAAGCTTAAATTCATAATTTAGCTAGATACTAAAAAAAAAAAAAAAAAAGGACTAAATAGAGACACGGTCTTGATGGCTTATTTCAACAATCTATTACCCACTTAATTCCACCACAACTCCCCATCTTTTTCTCTTCCTTTCTGCCCTATGACTGGAGAGATATTAATCAGCTACTTCACCTTGAGTGGTCTCTTGAAGTATGTTTTAACTACATACGCTGAACAATCTGTTCTACCTTGTATTTACCTGTGACACTCATTTCCCAGATCTGAAGAAGAGCTCTGTGTATGTTTGAAAGCTTGTGTCTCTCATCAGCAGAAGTTGGTCCAATAAAAGATATTACCTCACCCAGCTTGTCTCTCTAATATCCTGGGACCAACACGGCTACAACAACACTGCATGTAAAAATCATTGTACATATGAAGATGAAATTGAAAATAAAATGTGGCACTATATTCTCTCATTTTTCTTCTCTTCCTGCTGTTGGACAGCAAAAAGTAAAAGGTCCCACATCTAGGCTTCCATGAAAGCTGTCGTTACCTTTGGTAACACAACCACGTCTGGCACCCAGCCCTTCCTCTTTGTTTCTTTCCTCAGTTTTGGTCACTCTACTACTGAACCTCTCTGGCCTCAATTTAATGTTTTAGAGCAGATTTTTTGCTTTTTGTATTACCTATTCATCAGATTAATTGGCAATTCTGTTATGCCTTTGTTTAAATTAGAAACACTAACAGGTAGTACAATAAATTAACTCAAATCCATTGTTGAGAAAGGGGGTGATAAATACATGAAACGGGTACATGAAACACATGGGCTAGAAGAAGAAAATGGGGTCCTGTTCCAGCAGAAAGTGACTCTTAATGTTTGCCCCTGATGTTCATATGCAGCAAAGCACCATTTTCATAACTTTTGGAGAGCTGTCTGTGTGAACCTCCCAAACCTCCCAAGGACATGTTGTTCCTTGACTTTAGCAAAGCTTTTGACATGGTCTCCCACAGTATTCTTGCCAGCAAGTTAAAGAAGTATGGGCTGGATGAATGGACTATAAGGTGGATAGAAAATTGGCTAGATTGTTGAGCTCAACGGGTAGCGATCAATGGCTCCATGTCTAGTTGGCAGCCGGTATCAAGCGGAGTGCCCCAAGAGTCGGTCCTTGGGCTGGTTTTGTTCAATATCTTCATAAATGATCTGGAGGATGGCGTGGACTGCACCCTCAGCAAGTTTGCAGATGACACTAAACTGGGACGAGAGGTAGATACACTGGAGGGTAGGGATAGGATACAGAGGGACCTAGACAAATTAGAGGATTGGGCCAAAAGAAATCTGATAGGTTCAACAAGGACAAGTGCAGAGTCCTGCACTTAGGATGAAAGAATCCCATGTACTGCTACAGACTAGGGACCAAATGGCTCGGCAGCAGTTCTGCAGAAAAGGACCTAGGGGTTACAATGGACGAGAAGCTGGATATGAGTCAACAGTGTGCCCTTGTTGCCAAGAAGGCCAATGGCATTTTGGGCTGTATAAGTAGGGGCATTGCCAGCAGATCGAGGGACGTGATCATTCCCCTCTATTCGACATTGGTGAGCCTCATCTGGAGTACTGTGTCCAGTTTTGGGCCCCACACTACAAGAAGAATGTGGAAAAATTGGAAAATGTCCAGTGGAGGGCAACAAAAATGATTAGGGGACTGGAACACATGACTTATGAGGAGAGGCTGAGGGAACTGGGATTGTTTAGTCTGCGGAAGAGAAGAATGAGGGGGGATTTGATAGCTGATTTCAACTACCTGAAAGGGGGTTCCAAAGAGGATGGATCTAGACTGTTCTCAGTGGTAGCAGATGACAAAACAAGGAGTAATGGTTTCAAGTTGCAGTGGGGGAGATTTAGGTTGGATATTAGGAAAAACTTTTTCACTAGGAGGTGGTGAAACACTGGAATGCGTTACCTAGGGAGTTGGTGGAATCTCCTTCCTTAGAAGTTTTTAAGGTCAGGCTTGACAAAGCCCTGGCTGGGATGATTTAGTTGGGGATTGGTCCTGCTTTGAGCAGGGGGTTGGACTAGATGACCTCCTGAGATCCCTTCCAACCCTAATATTCTATGATTCTATGGTTCTATGAACCTGTGTTTCCTCCTCCTGAGCGGGTGCCTATTTCTCTTATTTTAGGGTATCATAGAAAAATATAACCTCAATTCCACTGATCAGTTATTTTTAAATCTTTTTAAACCCAAGCAGTCATATTGCAGATTATATCATTAAAAATACAAAAAGGTTCTAGTTATTGACCATGGAAAGGGAATCAAAGTATCCAGCTCCCCCTGCTGGCTATCTGGAACAGGCTGAAATACCTGTTGCTTCTTGTTTGCTTTAAAGAAGACTAAAGCTAATTGATACCATTGCTAGACTATAGCTTTTGTTCCCTTGACTAACGTTGAATACGATTACACATTCCATCCAGTTAGATATTTGATATTAAAGCTATTTGAAGAAATGAAAAGCCACCTGAGTGTCTTCTAGATAAAATGTCTTGGGGTATATATTTTCTCAAGTTAAAAGCCCTAATGATGTGTAGGATGATAAGTTTCTTAGCAAAAAGAAACCCCTCACTGTGCATGGGGGAAAGTTAGGTCAGTGACAAAGACTGAACTTCAAATTGCTCTTTTTGCACACGGAGTTGTGAGAAGGCAAGTTCAGAGTGTAGAACAGAAATTTTGTCTGCGTTTGAGTTCTTCTGCTGAGAAATAACAGAGAGCTGTATAACTAAACAGAGTCTTAATTTCCTCAACACTACATGGGACAATGTAAAGAATTTATTTCTGGAATGTTCTTAAAATACAAGCCTGGTTCATGAACTTGCGCAGGAGCAGAGGAGAAAGCAAAGACCCTCTCCCCTCTTTATACAGGCAGGAAGAGGTCACTCACAAGAGCAGTCCTTGTATTCCCTGCATCTGGGGAGAACAACGACTGTTCACTTCTGCTTTTCCTCAGAGCAGGATCCTGGAAAAAGAGTTGGGACATGACTCTATGCCCTCTCCTAGCCTGTCAATACAGGACTGGTGCACTGTGGGGAATGACGGAGCAGAGTGCTTGCTCCCTGAGTGCAAGGAGTGACCTGGAGAGATTGCGCCAGCATGAGGTCCAATCACTCTGGTGCCTCTTTTGGGGCAGTGTGACCCTGCACCATCCCCCACACAGGGCTCTGACTTAAAAAGCCAAGATCTTGCCCAAAATGTATTTTCTATAGGTAAATTAAATCTCTGTGGAGCCCCATAAATTGTCTCTTATTACTCCTGCGAATTGGACTCTAGAGAACTCCCTCAAAGATTTCAAAAGCTTCTCAGCTCTGTATTATATGCTCTGTCATATGTAATATAATATATAACTAGCCTTGTTGCCAGGGTATCTGAGGCAAGTTTCCTGGTGGGTGGAGTTCAGTTCTCCATTAATCTTTCCCTAGGGCTAAAACTAACAGTTCTTTCTGTCTGCATGAAAGTCATTACAAAGAAAAAAATACTTTTTAAAAATGTGTAAGGCTGTTAAGTGTTTAAACATTTGGACATATTTATACAGTGGATTTTAGCTTATTTCATTATTTCATGTTTCTGCTAAGCTCTTGTTAGTTTGTCTATATTGTCTATAAGTCTTCTTCAAATTTGTCAGACAATGGAAACAGCTCACATAAAATATTGTCTTGCATAAGAGCTATGGGTTTACATGATTAATGTATTTCTGTTTTCTTATAGAAAGCTCTGGATCCTGAAAACACTTCTGCTTGTGCTTAACCTCAGGCACATGAGCCTTCCTATTGAATTCAATGGAACTAGTGACATGCCCGAAGTTAAGCACATGCAGAAGTGTTTGAAGGATCAGAGTTTTACAAAATATGTTATTGCTTTTACGATTTCAGTATTTGAGGGGTACTTCACTTTTCATTAAAAATTGGGTGTACTTTTGTAAAATATATACTGTATATAATACACGGTGAAAGAATTTGATTGCATGTGATGCAATCTTGATTGCCACTAGTTTGAGGTGACTGCATTTCTCATGAGTAGGCTTGGTGTAGGAGTCGATTTTAATCTATAACTGTCTGTAATTGTACATTTCAGCTGATGCACTGAAAGTGACCAAAAAAAATATCAATTGGTGACAGTGAGCATGCTTGCAGGGACTGGGTATCACCAGCCCCGCAGCTGTGACGTGAGTCCTCTCCAGTTCCGACGTCACAGGAGTGAGTGAGCAGATCCCTCACAGCAGAGGGCCTTCTGCACTACTTCAGGGCTGGTGACACCTGATTCCTGCAGGCACAAGGTGCGGGAGGAGGCAGATCCAGCATGATCACTTTATTACATGACCCCAGGAGGAGAAACTGAGACCTGGGCGGGCCTGAGCCTGCCACCCCAGGTAGGGGGCCCAAAGCCAAAGCCTGAGCCCCACCGCCATGGGTGTTGGGATCAACGCTGAAGCCTGAGCCCCACCGCCACTGGTGTTGGGACCAAAGCTGAAGCCAAAGGACTTCAATCCCAGGTGGGGGGCCTGTAACCTGAGCTCTGCCATTCAGGGCTGAAGCCCTTGGATTTTGGCCCTGGCCCTGGCCCCGGGCAGTTAAGCTTGGGCTTTGGTCCCAGGCCCCAGAAACTCTAATGCCAGCCTTGGCATCCCCATTAAAATGGGGTCATGACCTACTTTGGAGTCCCGACTCGCAGTAGGAGAACGACTGAAATAAAGATACTGGATTTATGGCTTACTACAACAATCTGCAACAAACTAACACTCCCCCCCTTCCTTCCCTCTCTATGACCGGAGAGTTGTTAATGGGTCACTTTATCTCGAATGGTCCCTTGAAATATGTGTTATCTACTTTTGCTAAACAATCTGTTCCATCTTGTATTTAGCAGTGACACTTTGAGTTAGTTTCCCAGACCTGAAAAAGACCTTTGTGTAAACTCGAAAGGTCGTGTCTCTCACCAACAGTAGTTGGTCCAATAAAAGATATTACCTCACCCATCTTGTCTCTATTATCCTGGGACCAACATGGCCACAACAACGGTGCATAGAAAACCTGAACAGTTTCTATCTTACCTATCTGAAATTTTTGGTCCACTTCTCCCAGGTTGCATTGAAAAATGGTTTACATGCTGTTTCTATGGTATTATTTCCTTTCTATCTAAATTTAGATGTTCTGGTACTTTCTGAAATTGTACTTTGTAGGTTTCTACAAAAGGATTTCCCTTAAGGCATATTATGGGCACATAGGTATCCAGTACATGGTTACAGTAGTGTTGAGATTTATACTTTCTGAGAGCCTTTAGTCTTGCTTCATCATGTATTGACCACACACAATGAAATATTATGGATTCCGTCCTGCAAAGAGAACCATGTGAATGCCCCTGCTGAGACCCATTTGCAGGATCAGGGCCATAGTGTATTTCAGCAGGTGACTCTTTAGTTGTACAAATGGAACTTTTTGACTGTGCTTGAGTATGAACTACAAATTTGTATGCTGCCCAGTTAATGTTTGTACAGTGCTTTGAAAATTCAGTGTTCTATGTATTTCTACGTATTATTTCGCAACTGACATTGCTAGGTATAGTACCTAGCAACCAAGCACCAAGCATTGTGATGAGCCCCATATAATGTGAGAATACAGCATATTATACTGGATATAGTAACAGGCACATTAACTTTCCATTAGATAACAGTTAGAAGAATATTGGCTTTTTATGTCATGATTCAAAAGAAATATACTAGATCCAGATCTGTATCTTCTTAACCCCACATGTTCAAAAACCATTATCAGACGGCTAATTCTTCTAATAGATTTATTCTAGGACATTGTGTGAATATGGCTAAAATTCTATTCATTAGTGTTCTCATTACAATTAGTAATAAAGAAGTAAATGAAGCCTTGCCTATATTACTCTTGTTGCAAGGAAAATAAAGTGCACTTCTAGCTCTTGTGCTTATCTGTTTATTGCACAAAGAGCCTGTTTCATATGGTGAACTCCTGGACAGTAGCACAAAGCCTACTTCTATTCTTTGGTTGTTTTTGGAGTGGTGTGAGCCAGTCCTCCAAAGGTGCTGATCAGCAGTGAACATGGTTTGCTCCTTTTATAGGTGGAGTAAGTAGTAAATAATGCAAATTAGTACCCTGCTTGTTGACCTTTCAGCATTTACTTCTGCTAACTTTCCCCTCACACAAAACCAGCAGAGAACAGTTATTTACCACCTGCTAATAGCCAGCCCAGCAGTCCCAGTGATTTTGCGAAAAGAGTTCTGAATTGAAACAGAATTAAAAATCACCAACAATTTAAATCTTTATGGGATCTTTGGCTATAACTGTTAGTGGTTTGCTGTGGGTATAAATACAGTGAAAAGGAGGAATTACTAAATGCTTACTTCAGGAAAGCACCTCTGCTGAGGATGCCACTTTGGCACAGGCCCGAAGTTGAACACTTGCTTAAGTGCTGTTGTGAACAGGGATGGACTTAAGTACTTCTGGGGCCTGAGGCTGAACTACATGCTTTCTTCTCTCATTCTGTGCCTTCCACAGTCGGCTGAGAATGTGTTAAAGAGTAAAAATCTTGTCACTGTGAGATTTAGAATATTTGTTTTGCAAAATGTTGCTTTCTTCTCTTCTCATCCACCCACTCTCATTTTAAATGTCTATGGGACCTTCTACTAAAAGCCTGTTCCGTCCAAAATGTGAAGGAGAGAATCAAAGATTTTTTGAAGCACTAGATAAACACAGAAATTTCTTTCCATTTTCTGCTCTTTGTGGCTATATCATTGTGTCAGAGACAGCAGAGTTTGGTACCTTTTATTTGCCGGTTTCCCATTGTCATTACCCATAATGATGGATTTTGCATTGGTAAGCCTCCTTAGCATAAAGCGTTTGATGAGCCAGTTTGGATTTGCCTCAGTTTAGATGTATTTTCATTTCTTTTCTCTATAATTCCTTTATTGAATTCTTTATTTTTGGAAATCTTTCATTATTCTTTTATTCAAGTTACCCTCCCACCCTTTCCTCCCCTCCAAATGAATAGCTAGAAGCAAGGCAATAACACTTTGGCATTTTAATTCACTTATTAAATGCATGTACAGAACATTTTAAAATGAAACAAGTAAGGCACCAGCCTTTTTATCATTTTTCTAGTGTCTACTGACTGTTGCATAAGCTAAATTATTTACAGTTTGATGCCTCACAAAAGAGAAGCAGATTTGGGTTATTTACTTCTCTGATAAGAAAAAATGGATTGAAGTTGCTGTGATATGTTCCTTTGTTAATTTCATATTTGCTCCCTGGTGTACAAAATCTTTTTAAAGAACTAATGCAAGTACTGGCAGGCTTTTTTGAAATGGTATGGAAGTTGTAAGATTAAACAAAACATGAAAAGGTCTTAAAATATAAGTCAGCGAGGGTTTGATAAAAATAAGTGCTCAGCAGTTGAAAATATTTAGGATGCTTAATTTGTTTGCTTTATATTTGGGAGTAGTCCTTGTGAGTTATGTGTTTTGAATTATTGTCAGCAGGGCATTTTGAAAGTGTGTGTTTGTACAATATAATGAAAGTAAATGAAAATGACCATACTGAAGATCTCCTTCTAATGAGGAGATTAAGATGCATGATAAGGTTGAAGAGTGAAATTTGCAGCTCTGTCATTTTCTGAGATCCTTTCCTGGAATGTTTAAGTCATTGCTGTTTGCAAAAGTACAGTGTTTTCACAAGGTTTTTTTTCTGCCCTTTGTAGATGCCAACAATGTGTCTGACACCATGGCTCCTGTCATTGTAGTCCCTCCACGCAACACCAGTGTGGTAGCAGGGAGCAGTGAAATCACACTGGAATGTGTGGCCAATGCAAGGTATTGTAAATATAGTAGTAGTAATAATAAGGAACTGTCCTCTGCTAAAAATGGAGTGAGAACCTCTTTTTTATTAATTTCATGGTTATAATAAGCAGAACGTAGCACACAGCTTGCTTTGCATGACTGATAAGGAATCCATATTACTTGTTTAACACGTAGATTATTTCTGGGAAAATAAGAAACTCGACATAATTACTTTCCCACCTTTATTTATGCTGCAACAGAGTAAAAATGAGAAGGTAGAAATGTGACATTGGCCCATCAGCAAACACTCTGTAACAGGCATCCATAATGTTAGGGGTTAATCCTATGATAGTTATAGATTCATATTCTACACTAAATTATGAAGGGGATCCTCCTATTTTCCTCACCCCACACAGATAAACTGAACAAGGCAGAATACTGCAGTTATCTGTTACAGCTGTTCTCAGCTTACAGTTTTTACAATTAACTTTTTGTACACACCATAATGTAGAGTGTAGGTTAGGAATCTCACTAAAGGCTAGAAATTGTTCCTGCGAAAGCCAATTGAGTATTGGGAGTAGGCTCGAATCCTAAGAGAGATAAAGGGCTGGGGCCTTTGGATGATAAGAGGTCCAGCTGATTTCCTCTCCCTCTGAAGTCAGAGATGTTTTTGATACAGTTAGTGCTACCTCTGTAACTGTGCTATAATGAAAGCCTCTCCCATGTAGCTGAGTCCCATAGTAGTATTTATTTTTAATGTTGTTTGCTTAGACAAACCAAATCATTAGTGCTTAAGTTCCATTGCTATAATAACAGGTTTCAGAGTAGCAGCCGTGTTAGTCTGTATTCGCAAAAAGAAAAGGAGTACTTGTGGCACCGGTGCCACAAGTACTCCTTTTCTTATTGCTATAATAATTAGCCATCTTTGTTCAGTAGTACTTGAGCAGTCTGTACTCTTGATGTGTGATTAAGACCTCAGAGTTATGTCTGAATTTATTTTTAAGTGTCGATCAATCTGCCAGGGATATTGGGAGAGTTAGGTGAGTTATATTCTCTGTGTATTCTCAGTGATAATCTGAATGTTTTTTACTCCCACAGACCTGTTGAGAAACTGAGCATGATCTGGAAGAGAAATGGAATAAAAATAAGCAGTGGGGTTAACAGTTTTGAGAGACGTCTTACTATCACCAATCCAACCACTGCTGATATTGGGATGTACTTCTGTGAGGCAGAGTTGAAAGACAGCACTGTTGAACCAGCAAGAGCAAAGGCCTTCCTCTCTATAATGGGTAATTCTGAAAGCAGTCTCTTTTATAGTAAAGCAGGGTTTGGACTCAGGTATAATAGGAAATAGAATTGATATTTTAATATTTCATCAACCTTACATCTGAACCTCTCCTCAGTGAATGGGACAAACAAGGTGAAGTGGGATTTTCTTCCAAATTAATTCTGCTGTTCGTCTCCATGAATATAAATTAATTAACCATACTTTTTTTAAGCATTGATGTGACTCTGAATACCCTTTGAAACTTAAATGTAATTGTGAAGCTGGGGAAACCCAGTAGTAAAATCCTTATCATGAAGCTTCCACATCTTGGCTTTTAGCTACATTAAATCCTGATTAACTTCCAACTTGCTTACTTCTCGCTTTAACATGTCATGTTGCTGTTTTTGCAAGAGGATCTTTTAGGAGAGCTTTTGTATATTGCCCTTTGCAAATTCTAGTCCCAGGGTGAAGGACATTCCCAGGCACATGTGCTGGCCGATTTTAAATGAGAAAGAGAAAGACGAAAGTTGAACTTCAGTGTAACAAGCCATGTCTCCAGTGCTTAATTTGTAATGAAAGAGGTGCTGGGGCTCAAGCAATTTTTTTACATTCATAACTGATGCAGCAAGCCCAATTGTGCTGGGGCTATGAACTACCAAGCCTAGAGGTGATGGGGCTCAGCCCTGGCACAAATTAAGCACTGCATGTCTCTGCTAGTCTCTGGGCTCTAATACTTAAAGGTGCATTGTTACATTCAGGCTAAACTTTTAAACTATAGCAGCTTACTAAATGCCCATGAATTTATCATGGACTTTTTTATGTTTCTTTTCCAGTTTTTGCTAATTAGCAACGTGTGTGTGTGTGTGTGTGTGTGTGTGTGTGTGTGTGTAAATTAAGCTTTCTCCAGCTGGGGTTGCCCATGTGGCCCTTGACTAATTAATTGTGGCTCAATCTTTGAAGCTGCTCTAGGTGCTAAACTCCCACTGATTCCAGTGGGGGTGCTCATTACCACACAGGAGGGCCTAAACACCTGGGAAGATCAGGCCTCAACAAGATCCATTATCCATCACTTTGGAAGATATTGTGAAGGCTCAAGCATTAAACCTGTGGCTTTATTGAACGGATTAGGCAGGAGCAGTCTGGTTACAATTCAGAGGAAATAAAGATCTTGCAAATCGAGGTGTAGGGATGCTCATTGGGGAAACAACTAAAGAAATGCAGAATTGTGTCTGGCTTGATAAGAGAATGCATACTGTAATAATACAGTAGTTTTGCTCCAGTCCTTTAAATATGGAGCTTTTCTAAATGTTGGTGACTAAATGAAAGTCTCTGCTAGCATCAGGTTTTTTTGTTGAGCACATTGGATACTTTATCAAGCTTGGTGGGATTTCTTAAAAGGAAAAGAAAAGAGAAGCTTTTGAATTACAAGCCACTGCTGATTTCAGACTCTGGATCTAATTTGATTCTTTATCAGATATCAGGACAAACGACAGCCGTACAAGTATCCTAGATAGGTAGATTATTGCTTTGTTAATGACACCCTGGCTGTTGATGTTGATCAGAAGTGATACATATAGTACTTATTGCACATTATAGTTTAAATGGAAAATGTTATATTGTAAGACTCTCGCATATAGGCTCCGTTCTGTAAAAGTGCTTTAAGGCACTTTATGTAAGATGAGAAATAGCTCCTTCCTCTAGCAAGATGTGTTCCAGTTTCATTTTGCAGCACTCTTTCCATTTATATTTAGATCCTCCTATATGAACTTCAGTTCCAGCTTCTTTCCTCTGTATACAATTTCTTACCATTATTACCTTGCGGCCTCTCTTCCTTTAAGGAGCAGGGACACAATTCATTTATTTATGATTTTGATTTAAGCCCTTTTTTATTCATAAGATTTTATTGTGACGAGTTTAATTTTGCTGCTATGCTGTCAGATCCTGCCTACTGTAATACCTAAAGCAGCCTCTCAGTGTAAAAGGTACTTAAATATAGTTAAACTGAAACTGAGAAAAAAAATCAT
This sequence comes from Dermochelys coriacea, assembly GCF_009764565.3. Classification (NCBI taxonomy): domain Eukaryota; kingdom Metazoa; phylum Chordata; order Testudines; family Dermochelyidae; genus Dermochelys; species Dermochelys coriacea. Next base: position 10,416,903 of record NC_050077.1, on the reverse strand, counting down.
TGGGGACTCATAATAAAATGGTGATGCCACCTTTGATTAGGAGCATGTCTACTCTCTTCTTGTTAGATGTTTTATTTATTTCTATCCCAGTATTAGGGGGCCGTCAGGGAATGAAGTTATGAAAAGAGCCGTAGATATGAACAAACAGATGAAAGAAAGCAGAAACAAATTGGTTACCAATTACTTTTATTTTGTCCTGATGGAACAAGACACTCTAGTTGCAGGTGTTTACTCAATGTGTCAGCATTACCTGTTACGTTTCTTTATTTATGAGTTTCTTGAACAGCAGGATGGATGTCTAATTCCAAACAGGAAGCAGAATCAAGGGATTAGTAATTAATTCATGAAAGAACTATTCAACCTCAGAGTTCCAAAATGGAACAGAGCCACTGTTTAATTAGCAAGGGAATGGATTCTGGAGGAAACTGGAGACAAGACTCAAACAGCAGAGGCTCCTTCTGCTAATGGGATATTCTTTCTCTGAGCTTTCTTTCGAGGTGTTTCCCAATCACTTACATTATTAAAATCTGTTTTAGTAGCACTTACAGGGACTCAAGTATGTCTGTCTATTTACATGTATAAAATATTTGTAGAATGCACAAATTGATACCATATCACATCAAGAGCTGCACTTCTGGGCAGGATAATATGGAATTAATTTAATGAGCAATCTCATGCTTACAACAAAAAACTGTGTTAATTGAACAGTTTTTATTTTTTAAGTTATTATGATATATCAAATGCACATGCTCAGACGATATAGTGATGAGAGCCATATAAGTACTGGATGGATGCATACCTGGCTAGGTAGACCCTGCAATTACCATATTGAACAGCAACAAGGAGAAGATATCAAGAACATTAAACAGATTTAAAATAGACAAAATGTTATAAAACACATGATTCTTTCCATTCCCCAATCAATATGTCATGCAACTAAGAGCCCGTTCCAGAGGTACTGAGCATCTCTAGCTCCTGCCGATTTTTAATAGAAGCCAAAAGAATCCAATGCTGAAGGGCTTGTGGTCAATTTAAACCCCTAGTAGAACCTGCAAGAATGTTCTTTTTAAAGTACACTTGAGTTGTATATTAAAATCACACATAGAATTTGCAAAATCTGAATACATAGTGTATTAGAACAGTGCATTCACAAGTATAAAGCCTGCTAGCCTCTTGCTACACTGCCATTTTCCAGTGAAGGTGGAAACGCTCCTTCTGACATCTTCATATTATTTCAGCAAAGATAAACTGAGGCAGTTCCAAATTCTGGTTTTATTAGCTGCAGATGTTAGAAATTTTTTAAAGGGTAGCATGTTCCTCAGTTCGCAGAGTAACAGTTTGGGGAAGATTTGTTGCAGACTAGATAAAAGCATATTTATTTTACCACTAACCATCTGAAGATTGTTATTGAAAGAGTCTGCTCATGACCAAACTCATTTAAAAACTGAGCTAATTTTCAAAAATCCAGTTTTTCAAAAATCCAAAAATTTGCGCCAGTTCTTCAAATTACTTTAACAGTTATTTTTAAACTGACTTTTTCTATGAGAGATTATAAATTCCAGGACGGAGAAAGTGTGGAAAATGAAAATGATTGTGCTTTAAAGCAGACAGAGATTGAAAACAAAATCTGAACAAAATGAGAGAGAGAGAGAGAGAAGCAGCAATACAAATACATCAGAATAGTCTTTTAGGACAGAGTAGCAGTATAAAATTTTGTGCCAAGTATAAGGGAATTGAAGAAAATATGATGGAACAGAGGAAAATTACATGATGGAAGATTAATCTTTCTTCAGTATTCTTTCTGTAGCTGGAAGCTTTGGCCAGCATTTTCTTTCTTTTATTTTTGTTTTCCTTCTTTGTTTTCTCTTGAGAGAGGTTTTGTATCCTAGCTGGGTATGTTTATTTCCAAGAATAAGCTCCTAGGGGGCAATATGGAACAAAAGATGGGAGAGACGTCTAGGCCTTGCCCCTTTTGTGAAGGCTGCATGGAGTTTTATCAGGCACCAAGGGTACAGCATTGTGAGTCCACAGGATTCAGAGGCCAATCTGAAAACAATTATAAAGTTAATACAGAGGGCTGACCTGGTTGGAAGCTGAGATGAACTACAGTTTGGTTGCCAGTCACAGATAGGTGGCCCATCATGACTCCCCTCAAAGTAAGAAGCAAAGACACCACAAACCAAGCCTAGAAACCAGAGGAGGGAATTTTAGTTAAGGATTCTGTTTTTTCATAGAGGAAATAAAAATACAATACATGGCCCTTTCAAGGCAGGAAATTCTGGGAGTTACCTTGAATATAAAAGCCACTTGACTTGCCCAGACTTGAGTTCAAGGGCTCAGAAAGGGAAAATCTTTGGAGAGATTACCTAAAGCATCTGGAAAGAGTAGACATGAGCCCTGCCTGGTTGTGCCAGACACACTAGCCTGTTACAAACCCAGACTCAGGTCTGAACCACGTCTCCCAAAAGCTGCAGGCTTAACTGAAAACAGCTTAAGAAGTGCTCCTGTCTCCAACACCCAGATATCCAGTTCCCAATGGGATCCACACCCCAAATAAATCCGTTTTACTCTGTATAAAGCCTATAAAGGGTAAACTCGTAAATTGTTGGCCCTCTATAACACTGATGGAGAGATATACACAGCTGTTTGCTCCCCCAGGAATTAATTGCTTGCTCTGGGTTAATGAGTTAAGTGATTTTATTAAATATTAAAAAGTAGGATTTAAGTGGTTCCAAGTAATAGACAGAACAAAGTAAATTACCAAGCAAAATAAAATAAAACACACAAGTCTAAGCCTAATACAGTAAGAAACTAAATGCAGGTAAATCTCACCCTCAGAGATGTTCCAATAATCTTCTTTTACAGACTAGACTTCCACCTAGTCCAGGTCCAGCAATCACTCACACCCCTGTAGTTACTGTCCTTTGTTGCAGTTTCTTTCAGGCATCCTTTGGGGTGGAGAGGCTATCACTTGAGCCAGCTGAAGACAAAATGGAGGGATTTCCAGGGACTTATATATTCTCTCTCTTGAGGGTAGAAACCGCTCTCTCCCCCTGTGTAGAATCACCGCTACAAGATGGAGTTTTGGAGTCACATGGGCAAGTCACATGTCCATGCATGACTTAGTTCTCTACAGGCCGAACCATTGCCCACATGTTAGCCCGAACGTTCCCAGGAAAGCTCAGATTCATCTATCAAGGTCCATTGTTAGCCAAGTACTTCCATTGACTTGAATAATCCCTTCACACTATGTTAGAATCATAGAATCATAGAATATCAGGGTTGGAAGGGACCCCAGAAGGTCATCTAGTCCAACCCCCTGCTCAAAGCAGGACCAAGTCCCAGTTAAATCATCCCAGCTAGGGCTTTGTCAAGCCTGACCTTAAAAACCTCTAAGGAAGGAGATTCTACCACCTCCCTAGGTAACGCATTCCAGTGTTTCACCACCCTCTTAGTGAAAAAGTTTTTCCTAATATCCAATCTAAACCTCCCCCATTGCAACTTGAGACCATTACTCCTCGTTCTGTCATCTGCTACCATTGAGAACAGTCTAGAGCCATCCTCTTTGAAACCCCCTTTCAGGTAGTTGAAAGCAGCTATCAAATCCCCCCTCATTCTTCTCTTCTGCAGACTAAACAATCCCAGCTCCCTCAGCCTCTCCTCATAAGTCATGTGCTCTAGACCCCTAATCATTTTCGTTGCCCTTCGTTGTACTCTTTCCAATTTATCCACATCCTTCCTGTAGTGTGGGGCCCAAAACTGGACACAGTACTCCAGATGAGGCCTCACCAGTGTCGAATAGAGGGGAACGATCACGTCCCTCGATCTGCTCGCTATGCCCCTACTTATACAACCCAAAATGCCATTGGCCTTCTTGGCAACAAGGGCACACTGCTGACTCATATCCAGCTTCTCGTCCACTGTCACCCCTAGGTCCTTTTCCGCAGAACTGCTGCCGAGCCATTCGGTCCCTAGTCTGTAGCGGTGCATTGGATTCTTCCATCCTAAGTGCAGGACCCTGCACTTATCCTTATTGAACCTCATTAGATTTCTTTTGGCCCACTCCTCCAATTTGTCTAGGTCCTTCTGTATCCTATCCCTCCCCTCCAGCGTATCTACCACTCCTCCCAGTTTAGTATCATCCGCAAATTTGCTGAGAGTGCAATCCACACCATCCTCCAGATCATTTATGAAGATATTGAACAAAACGGGCCCCAGGACCGACCCCTGGGGCACTCCACTTGACACCGGCTGCCAACTAGACATGGAGCCATTGATCACTACCCGTTGAGCCCGACAATCTAGCCAGCTTTCTACCCACCTTATAGTGCATTCATCCAGCCCATACTTCCTTAACTTGCTGACAAGAATGCTGTGGGAGACCGTGTCAAAAGCTTTGCTAAAGTCAAGAAACAATACATCCACTGCTTTCCCTTCATCCACAGAACCAGTAATCTCATCATAAAAGGCGATTAGATTAGTCAGGCATGACCTTCCCTTGGTGAATCCATGCTGACTGTTCCTGATCACTTTCCTCTCCTCTAAGTGCTTCAGGATTGATTCTTTGAGGACCTGCTCCATGATTTTTCCAGGGACTGAGGTGAGGCTGATCGGCCTGTAGTTCCCAGGATCCTCCTTCTTCCCTTTTTTAAAGATGGGCACTACATTAGCCTTTTTCCAGTCATCCGGGACTTCCCCCGTTCGCCACGAGTTTTCAAAGATAATGGCCAAGGGCTCTGCAATCACAGCCGCCAATTCCTTCAGCACTCTCGGATGCAATTCGTCCGGCCCCATGGACTTGTGCACGTCCAGCTTTTCTAAATAGTCCCTAACCACCTCTATCTCTACAGAGGGCTGGCCATCTCTTCCCCATTTTGTGTTGCCCAGCACAGCAGTCTGGGAGCTGACCAAATCTGCCTTAGGTACTTTCTACAGCAAACACTTTAAATACAAGCATAGAGCCAAAGCTCATAACTTCAGATATAAAAACGATACATGCATATGAATAGGATGAATACATGCAGTAGAACATAACCTTTGCAAAGATATGTTACATGGCATAAAACATATTCCAGTTATGTCATATTTACACTCATAAACATATTTCTATAAAGCATTATGGAGTGCAACATCACACTGGGTGTCTAGGCACACATCCCAGATGCAGATCCTGTGTCAACATCACTCTTGGCACTGGGGACCCTGTGGTCTAGTTGCCTTGACCCTGAAACTAGAGCCAGCTCCCAAGCCTTCCCAGTGGCTGTCACATGCTGTCAGAGTTCCTCCAAAGCTGTGGGTGGACCCTCTAATTTATTGTTTTCCTCTTCCATGGTTATGTGACTGTATCACCAAGTGACACCAACTCTTCAAAGGAATTTTTAAACACACCCTTTAATTTTAGACAGCAAAAGAAATACACAGATATAGGGAAAAACGAAGTCTGGATGAAAACCCCTGCCTCAGTTTCCTCACCACTCCCAAAAGCTCTTTGGGATTTGGTCAGAATCTTTTCAGGGTCCTGGAACCCTCCATTCTTCCTTCATCTTCTGCCCAGTCTTAATCTGCTTTTGTTTCTGGTCATTCCTCCCAAAATGGCTGGTGAGAGAGAGCCCTTCTTTTATAAAGTTTGTCAGGTAACTACCATAATTGATTTCAAGTCCTTCATCATGGGATCTCACTTGGAAGAAAAGGTTTATCTGGGCAGTAGCTAACTCATTCTCCAAGGGAGCTTCTATTTGAACAGGACAAGATGTGTCAGGTTAACAATCTGATTACTTTGAATTGCCCTCTGTCAGTGCCTTTATGAATCCCAGTTCAAGATGGAGGCAAAAAAGACAACAGGGAAGGCACAATGCAGTTTTACAATCAAAATAGTATTCATGAAACAAAATGGAGGTTGTACTTTGATATAGATACATACAGGCATATACTAATTCATGACACTCAAAAAAGCCCATTTCAGAGGGAAATAGAATGTTTTCCTTTTAGGTTGCCAGTTTGAATTTGGTTCTAGATCTATTACCATCTGATGGCTATTAGTCTCAATGAACACATTTGTGTCATCAAAAAAACAAAATAAAACAAAACACCACCACAAAACCCAAAACAAAACACCATCATAACTGGTTGTCATGTTGGCAATTAGCAGCTGGAACTTGCATTGCACTGGCAAAGAGGCTAAGGCTCCAGTCCAGCAAAGCCACTAAGCACCTACTTCACTGTTTCAAAGGATTGGGGCCCAAATTATCGTTTTCCATGCTGTACCTGTTCTGTAGATAAGCAGAGTTCACTTTCCAAGGCTGTAAACCTATAGTACTTCGTATAGTACTAAAAAATCATTTAAGTATGCCTAAAAACACATGTAAATGATTCAGTGCGAGTTGGTAGCAATTGCAGTGATATATTATGTAGGGTTTTTGGCTGCTTACTGTGGGTTCAGTTGTCCAAGGTATTAAGCACTCTATCCTTGGTCTCGCAAAGCACTTAAAAACATTTTATTTTAAACATGTGAGTAGTCCCGATTAAGCCAATGAACTACTTTAATATTACTAGCCCAGATCATTCAAATATCATGCATCAGATCTCCAGAAATCATCAGATTGACTTTAAAATTATGAAATGTTAACAAATAAATTCTGGGTTCCTTTTATTTGTCTTCTGCGTTTCGAGCCTTCAGACTTCACATTTTTAAGCTTTCCTTCACAACCATGAGGACTACAAACTTACTCTTTTTCTTTAAGTGAAAGTTGAGATTCTTATGTAATAACTTCATTGCAGGAATTGGGACCAAATGTAACAAAATTTGCAAAAAAAGTCACAAGAGTTTGCAACTGTGGTACTCTTGTGTTTAAAGTTAAACATGTTCTTTTGCTGGATTGCAAAGAGAGTGCTCAGCAACTTGAATCATGACAGGTTTCAGAATAGCAGCCGTGTTAGTCTGTATTTGCAAAAAAGAAAAGGAGTACTTGTGGCACCTTAGAACTATTTTACATTTGGGGACAATGTATACCTTCAAATCAGTGGCATTGCTATGGGTACCCGCAATGCCCCACAGTATGCCAACATTTTTATGGCTTACTTAGAACAACGCTTCCTCAGTCTCGTCCCCTACTGCCCCACTCTACTTGTGCTACATTGATGATATCTTCATCATCTGGACCCATGGAAAAGAAGCCCTTGAGGAATTCCACCAGGATTTCAATAATTTCCATCCCACCATCAACCTCAGCCTGGACCAGTCCACACAAGAGATCCACTTCCTGGACACTACGGTGCTAATAAGCGATGGTCACATAAACCCTATATCCTATATCGGAAACCCCTACTGACCGCTATTCCTACCTACATGCCTCTAGCTTTCATCCAGATCACACCACACGATCCATTGTCTACAGCCAAGCTCTACGATATAACCGCATTTGCTCCAACCCCTCAGACAGAGACAAACACCTACAAGATCTCTATCATGCATTCTTACAACTACAATACCCACCTGCTGAAGTGAAGAAACAGATTGACAGAGCCAGAAGAGTACCCAGAAGTCACCTACTACAGGACAGGCCCAATAAAGAAAATAACAGAACGCCACTAGCCATCACCTTCAGCCCCCAACTAAAACCTCTCCAACGCATCATCAAGGATCTACAACCTATCCTGAAGGACGACCCATCACTCCCACAGATCCTGGGAGACAGGCCAGTCCTTGCTTACAGACAGCCCCCCCCAACCTGAAGCAAATACTCACCAGCAACCACACACCACACAACAGAACCACTAACCCAGGAACCTATCCTTGCAACAAAGCCTGTTGCCAACTCTGTCCACATATCTATTCAGGAGACACCATCATAGGGCCTAATCACATCAGCCACACTATCAGAGGCTCGTTCACCTGCGCATCTACCAATGTGATATATGCCATCATGTGCCGGCAATGCCCCTCTGCCATGTACATTGGTTAAACTGGACACAGGACATAGACATTCTCTATGTAAAAGAATAAATGGACACAAATCAGACGTCAAGAATTATAACATTCAAAAACCAGTGCAGAACACTTCAATCTCTCTGGTCACACGATTACTGACCTGAGAGTGGCTATCCTTCAACAAAAAAACTTCAAAAACAGACTCCAACAAGAGACTGCTGAATTGGAATTAATTTGCAAACTGGATACAATTAACATAGGCTTGAATAGAGATTGGGAGTGGATGAGTCATTACATAAAGTAAAACTATTTCCCCATGTTATTTCTCCCCCCACTTCACCCCCCACTGTTCCTCAGACGTTCTTGTTAACTGCTGAAAATGGCCCACCTTGATTATCACTACAAAAGGTTTTCCTCCTTCCCCTACTCCTTCCTGCTGATAATAGCTCATCTTAAGTGATCACTCTCCTTACAGTGTGTATGATAAAACCCATTGTTTCATGTTCTCTGTGTGTGTATATAAATCTCCCCACTGTATTTTCCACCGAATGCATCCAATGAAGTGAGCTGTAGCTTACGAAAATTTGTTAGTCTCTAAGGTGCCACAAGTACTCCTTTTCTTTTTTGAATCATGACGTCTATGACCTGCACTGTGATCCTACAATGAGTTTTGGTTTTATGTTCAGCTTTTCAATTTGTGGTTTAGAGTAATGAACGAGACTTCATATGCAATATATAACATCTTAATATGTGTGTTATCAGTGTTCATATAGCTGGGCATTCAGGATCAGTAAGGTTTACACATTTATATTATTAAAATGTAAGAAATCACTTGGACAGTTCAATTTATTGGTTTTGCCTTGTAGATTTCTAGACAATTTCACATCTTTTCCCCCTCATTCTCTGCATAAACTTTGAAAACTGATTTTTTTGACTTTGTTTAAAAGGAATATAGAAATGTAACTTCTGTAATGGGTCCTTAGAGGAATGCCACTTCTCTACATTGGAGAGAACATTTTCTAGTGGTTGGAGCAGAGGAGGGGGGATTGGAGTCCTGAGTTCTAACAGTGGTTCTTTTACTGACTTGATGTGTGGGTATGAGTATGTCACTTAACCTCTCTGCAAAATGGGTGTAACAACACTTAGTATACCACCAGGAGTACTGAGAGGAATAGTTAATTAATATTGTAATGTAATATACATTGGGATTGTTGTATGATTTTATTCTATTTATGAAAACAAGTCATGCCATTTAGTTAGTACCAAGTGTGCAAGTCTGGACCGTGGAATTATTTATATGTTGTTTGGGTGGGGTTGAGATGTAGACAGCCTAAAGCTGCGTTGGGCCGTCTTTAACCCACTACACTTTTTCTTGTATTCTTCAAGAGGAAAATGCATGGCAAATCATATCCCCTTTCTGTATTTTCCACTCTTTTAAGAGGCAATCAGTGCATGGTGTTTGTGCTTAGTTATGCTATGATAGAATTGTAGTTATAATAAAATAAAATGCTTCTGAAAACAGTACTCAGATGATAATCACATTGAGTAGAGTATGACAGTTTTTAGTTACCATGATGATCACTGCAACCTTAATGCCTGTGGGACTTTGACACGATACTCCTGAAATTTTATCCTGCATAGATTAAGTAGTTACATGACAGTGTGTTCTACAATCCCCCGTGTCTAGTCTTTGTTTAATGCAACCTATAATGTCTTTTGTTTAGTCCTAATGATAAACTGTCCATTTTGTTGGTTATTACTGCATGTTCAATTAAAGCATTACATCTGTTTGCTTTCAACAAATAAAACTGTTAGGGTTTTTTTTTAATATACTGTGCTTACTTTCTGATATAGGGTCACTGACATGGTATGGCACTTTATTTGACATGCTTCATTACTTCATGAGAAGCTGGTGTTTAGCTTAGATACGGAAGCAAACTATTCTATAAAATAGTATGTTGTAAATATAAACCTTTATGAACCTCTTGGGATGGCCCTTCTAAACAGAGAATTAAAACATTCCATGATTCAAACCTATACAATGAAAAGTAGCCCCTGCACTGAGTATTAATTTGTGGTGTGAAACCCTAAATTTAAATTGGCATTGGCTCAGCTATCTTTGAAATTCATATTCATCATAGCAAAAAACAACAAAAAACCTTCCCATGATCCCCAAACAGGAGATGAATTAGGCAATTTGTATTATACTATATTAAATACAGCATTTGCGAGGAAACTATATTAAATTCTTTAAATAAACTTCAGTTTTCATTTTGTTGTTTATTTCCTTTCTGTTCTAAAGAGCCACCCTATTTCACTGCTGAGCCTGAGAGTCGAATTTTGGCTGAGGTGGAGAAAACAGTGGACCTCTTATGTCAGGCAATGGGTGAGTGCACAGTACATAAAGTATATGAAGCTGCTTAAAATGAGTACAAGCTTGGAAAAAATAAATGCACCCTCTGTTGAACAAAGCACCCAATACCAATTCCTATCATTTTGGGGTAGATTTTAGTCAGCTATGACCATTTACAGCAGCTGAGGAGCTGCCCCTTCGCCTTTAGAAAATTGGGCTGTTCTTTTAGTTTTGTTTTGTACATGTAATACAAGTAACTGGAATTTTGGTATAAGAGCTGGGTAACATTAATGCTGCTTGTCTGCTGGGCAAAATAGCCCCTGCTCCTTCTCTTCATGTTCCTTGCTTTAGGATACTTTCTACAACTGTAGTTGGCTAAAAAGGATTAGGGTCTCGAGCCAGTAAATTAACTGAGGTAAAACAATGGCTTTGGGACTCATAACTTGGGACGCCGAGAAACGATCAATAATTCCAATACTTAAACCTCCTTGTTGAAAATTATGGTGCTTTTACACTGAGTAGAAATGTCAGTTGCAGTAATGTTCAAGTGTAGTTACACTTCTACAGAAGCACTCTTTCTTTCCGTTTTTAATTGGAAGGTGTTTTAATGCCATAACAACCCTCAAAATACGTACTACTAGACTTAAAATGAAATGCCTTTTTTGATACAATTCCAAAGGAGCAGAAGCATTCCCTCTAATTAAAAAACAGGAAGCATCATAATCTAGAGATTAGAACAATGAACTGCAAGTTTCTAACCTTGAATATTATGTTAGACTCTGCCACTGAATTGACTTATGAACTTGGCAAGTCATTTAGCCTCTCAATGCCTCAGATTCCCAATCCTGTGGAGGTCTCTGCACTCAGCCTTTGCGCACTGTGAGAGTGTGACAGATTAATTTCACAGTATAAGTAGTGATTAACTATAAATAAAATTGCAACCTGCACAGACTAGCTTTTTACTTCCTCATAAATGGAGTTTCAGTATATCCAACTATACTGTAACCAGGCTGTGGTGTATATCTCTTGATGCTTTGTACATTTTCAATGCACTTTTTTTATCCTGTTCCTTATTTACTTATAAAAAGTACGGAGCTGCAGGCCTCATTGGTGGTATTATGGGAGTGCAGTTAATTGGACTACAGTTCTACCTATGTAGACAAGTAGATGGAAGGATACTTGTGGGATACATCAGCAGCACCACTGGGAGATGGTGGTGCTATAAAAAATAAATAACAAAAATAATAATTTAAACTTCTCTAGTCTTTAATTCATGTTCTCAAATCACTTACAATTGCTAAAATTCAGAACATGGCTATAAGATAGTTAAAGATTGTTAGCCCTATTTACAGGTGGGAAAACTGAACCACAGAGTGGTTAAGTTACTTGCCCAAAGTCATATAGTGAGTGGTAAAGCCAGGAATAAAGTCCAACTTTTCTGGCTCCCAGTCTCCTCTCTAACCATTAGATTAATTTTCTAATCTTGGCAGAGTGCTTTGGAAAATGTATGGCACTCTATAAATGCCAAGTATTATGATAATTTTATTTTATGAGTCTTTAGATCACATTGCATCCCCTCAAATAGCAAGGTAGGACTAAGGGTTGGCAAAATGCCTACATGGAGGAATAAAGATCTTTAAAATGTTTCCTTCTCTAGATTTTCTGTTAGGAAGGCTCAGGGAGAAATAAAGACAAAATTCATAATTGTTTTTTCTATTTTTAAAATTTTCATTGCAAAATGAAAAAAGGGAATTTTGTACAATTTTAGAGGCAATTGTCTCTGAGAAGATCACTAATAGCCCAAGTGAATGCTATTGACCGGCTCCTAAATGCTTAGATAAGATCCTTGTTTATCTATACGAGATAAGATTCATAACTGTGGGGTAGGAGAACATATCCATGTCTGAAACATAGGAAATAAAGAGATGGTAATATTCAGTTTGTCAGCTGAGGTAGTGATAGAAAGGTGTATTTCACAATGATGATAGGATTAGGATTTTTTTTGCTAATATTGTTAGTGGGAAGAGATTTGAGGAATGATTCTAATGTTAAAGGTAGGGGTCAAAGTATTGAATGCCAGGTTTCATTATCGGAATGCCCATCAAATTTAATGTGTGGGGAAAATGGAGTTGTTATTATTTAAACTTGAAATCATTTCCAGCCTCTTTCATATCAGGAAGACTATTCCATTCTGTTTCTTCATTACTCAGTGATAATTTGTATTTGCCCTGGGGATTTTCAAAAGATGAATAACGCTCACACTGAGAATTCTGAACAATAGAGTTTATACTAATTTTGTATATGGGCTGTTGTATGAAATTGAAATTGTGCCTATTGCATGGTGATACAGTGCATCTATTCATATCAAACACCATACACTATGTACAGTGGATTTCTTTCTGAGATGATTATCGGCTTCAGGGGTGATTTTGGCAACGGATGCATGTTTGTATAAACAACATTAGGATGAAACAAATATTCTTTTTCTGATACTACTTATTTTTTTGTACATTTTTATTTGGGTAAATATAACTTTGTCCGCACCCAAAGGATGAGTAAAATTGAAAGGAGACACAAATTGACATGTCATATTAGTAACTTTGGGAAATTCAAAAGAATGGTAATATTGTGCTCTTCTACAGTGCCTCCCATCTAGGGATTTCAAAGTCTGCTAACATTAGGGTGAAATTCACTGTCTGCCCAAGGCTCTATGCATCACTTGGCCCCATCCTAAGGGCTTAAATGAGGCAAAAGTCTTTCACTAGAGTGAATTTCACTCATTAAGGAATTAAACCTCACAGCTGCCTGGTGATGTAGGTAACTACTATCCCCACTTTACAAATGTGAGACACAGAGATTGCTCAGCACCTCTGAAAATCAGGCAACTTCAGTTCCCATTGACTAATTCAGTTGCCTAGATATTATTGTGATGGGTGCATTAGAGATGTATAAGGTAGACAGATGGATGACAGACACGGATTGTAATGGGGTCTACAAACCCCATACTGAGGATAGATGGGAGAGTTGGGGGGAGGAGAGTCTCTCCTGTTTAAAGCAAACAGCCCGATCCTACCCCCATGCAGCTACCAGAGTTGCCAGTCATGGAGGCAGGCCCCCACAGCTGCAACCAATAGAGAAAACAAGGCCTGCTATAAAGAGGAGAGTTAAGAGCTAGCAGAGGAGGCAGAAAGATCTGGGGGGTAGCAAAGAAGTGACAATGCCGCCTCTAAGAAAACATCCAGGCAACTGCAAGGCCTAAAATTGAAGGATCGATAGAATTAATTGGTGGTGAGGGTCCAGGAACTGACCTGACTGAGAACAAACTAAGGAGGGTCAGTCAGGAGAAGCAGAGACCCGTCCAAAGACCACACCAGGAGACAGTGACTCTTACCTTAGAATCAGTCAGTGGTTCAGATTCTGGGCTGAGTTCCAATTGTGCCCGTAAGCTCAACACAGCTTGTGGTGGAGACTAGGGGTGGGTCAATGTAGTTTGAGCATTTATGCCCTCCCAATCTTGGGGTCATCCAGTTCCATCATAAAGTAAAGCAACTTTACAGCCTCTTTACTTTAGGCCTTTGGAGGCTGTTCAGGAAGAGCCAGGGACTGCTGGAGTGGGAGGAAAATGCAGGGATCATGCTGGAAGTGGCATAGGAGCTTCTATGGCTACCCTACACCACTGGATAACTCCACTAGGAAGGGGAAATCCTCCACTGGCCCGAACTGCTGAATTTACAGCCACTTTTGGGCAGCAGACTGGTGTGAAGTGGCTACAGCATAAGTGAAAACCTGTGCCAGTATTTCTATATAAATGTGCATGTAAGAAAAGAGTAATATGCAGTAGGAGGCGTTATTTTTAAGGTTGGATTTCTGTTTACACTTTTAATGCACAAATGTTTCAACCACGGGTGAAGTAGAAAATGAATCAAAATAAAAATTTTAAAACAGTCATACTGAATACAATATGCTGTTTGTACATTATCGCTTAAAGATATACTGTCAGTTATCATAAAAGGGTGGTTAAATTAAGAATTAAAATACCTATTACAGTCACTTCAGCATTTCATTGCTAATTTGTAATTTGTCATTTTCTTTTAATTTTGACAATTTGACTGTAGCGGCATATAAGATTTTTATTCAGGATGAAACTACACTATAGGAATTTCTATGTCACAGCGTTGCTATGGTTTACATTTACATGATTTTGTTTTAAAACATTTTTCCCAAAGTGTGGTGTGAAGTATGATTATGAGGAAGAAAACATGATAGAGTTATCTCCACACTCTATCATTATTTGCTGTTTTTGTCATCACTTTCTACAGTATATTATTGTCGTTGATAACATGACCTGTATTTACCATTGATCAAACAGTGCTTTTGTACTATATCTATCTATCTGTATCTATATCTATTTGGGTGGGGCAAGTTAGGCTACACTGGGCTCAATTTTGTGCTCAGATATTTGAATATAGCATTGCTGTGTACTTTGATTGTACAGAATATTCAATGATCTGCAAAGAATAATAGTGAATTGGTTTTGTTCGATATGTAGGCATTCCCGTTCCCACTCTAACCTGGTATAAGGATTCTGTTCCTATCAACGAGCTACAAAATCCTCGTTACAAAGTGCTAACGAATGGGGGGCTGCAGATCCAGGGACTGCATCCTGATGACTCCGGAATCTTTCAGTGTTTTGCCAGTAATAAAGCTGGAGAAATACAGACTCACACCTACCTGGATGTAACCAGTGAGTAAGGAACTATGGTAACGATTAATGAGAGCAATGTTCCCATTTCAGATAATTGACTGAAGGGCCACAATCATTTGTATAGTCTTCTGGACAGCTTTGTGGGTGCAGTGAATTGATTCAGATTGATTGAATTAAATCTATAGAGGCAACACCTGCACTTCCATAACCTTGTAAGTGTTTTAGAGCTAATGCACTCATTGTGGCCTGATCCAAAGCACATTGAAGTCTATGGAAAGACTCTCATTGACGTCAATGTGTTTTGGATCAGGCCCTTATTGCTACATTTTAAAAAAAAAGTTGGGGAGGGGAAATTGGGGTCTCTCTCTCTTCCTTTTAGTTCTATGGTTGAGTTTTCCTATTATAATGCTTTATATAATTCATGCTACTGTTTTTTGATTGTGTAGGATGAGACTTTAGGTAGATTTTGCATGGGGGAAAAATCGCACACAAATTCAGAAGTTTGAAGTTAAACATATTTTTCAACAGTAAAAACCAAGATAAATGTTTTAGTTACTGAATCACTCTGTCATCTTATTTGTTGGGAAAATTCCATGGTTGCCAATGTAATGAGCTTTTTTTAAGTTCAAGGACAATATACAAGTACTGACCAGAATTCTTTGGGCTTTAGAAAACAGATCTGCAATAGTTCGATATCTATGTGGGAAGTGGCAGTAAAAAAATGTAATAAAGTGCACCTGGGGGAAAATAAGAAAGAAAAAACAATGTATTGAAAAGACAATGTATTGAATGAGAATCAGATTCTAACTATTTTTGGCTGACATTTAACTTTGAAAGTTAATGTCATTCTCAAGTTACTTTTCATCTTAAAGAACTCTGTATTATGAAGATGAAAGCAAATAGTTTTGTTTATCTAGATTTCTGTATTCCCCAAAACACTAATTTTACACCTTTCCACTTTTATCATTAAGATCTCTTGCTTGTACTTGTACAAGCACCGATAGATTTTATTTTTCGTTTAGGTAATAAACTGTGTTAGATCATTCCTAGGAGATGAATAATGAAAGGTTACAGTCACTGCTGAAGGGTTTTTATTTATTAGTGTCATGTCCTTCTCCACGATCGGCTCTATAAAAGTGGAAGCAAACCACTCCAGGATGATAGTTAAGGGATTGTTTTGATAGATGAGCCAATGATTTTTTTTACTTTTTTGATTCTAGATATTACACCAACATTTACCCAACCTCCAATGGACACTACTGTTACAGAAGGGATGACTACAGTATTAAGCTGTGAGGTTACTGGGGCTCCAAAACCTGCCATCACATGGAAAAGAGGTAAACACTTATTCTGTTGTGAACCCATAGTGAATTCCTGCTCTGTTTTCTCTTCGGATACTTTGGGAGAGTCCATTCAGCATGTACTTCTCAATTTTCTCTAGTTTGTTCTGTGCAAGAAGAGGGTGTGGGTGTGTACGCACGACTGTGTGAGCACCTTGTGTGGTTTTGTTACTTAATCTTTTGGAATTTCATCGATTAATTCATGCAGTGCAAATAAAAAGAGTCATGCTGTTTTGTCCTCCTATGTTTCAGGGAACCAGATCTTAGCCAGTGGCTCTGTCCAGATTCCCAGGTTCATTCTTCTTGAATCTGGTGGGCTCCAGATCACTCCCGTCTTCCTCCAGGATGCTGGCAATTATACCTGCTATGCAGTCAACTCTGAAGGAGCCCTGAATGCTTTCTCTATCCTGACTGTCTGGAGTAAGGATAATGTTTTGTTTTAAATCTAACATTAATCAAGGATTAATCAGTTTTTGGTGTGCACTCAGGAAATTGTCAAACTATTATGCAGTTCCATTTTATAGAAAAACTTGTACAAATTAATAGGAATAATGTGTCTATTTAAAGAAATCTTTCACAAAAAGGATAATTTGATAGGATGGATATAAATTTTATATATTTGGATAGCTATTCAGGATGTTTTTGTGAAAGAAACTGAAATTTAATAAAAGAATTAGTGTATGATCTCACATACAAAGGTTTTACACTGGTGTAATTTCATTGGTGCTGATTCATTGGTGCAGTGAAAAGCAGCCCTAAAGCTGACAGAGCTGGCTACTTCTGGATTCCCCCTACCTAAAAGAACCTTCAGATGATATAGAACAGCCCTCATAGCTTCTGTGCCACCAGCTCCCTGACGGCTGCCACAGGGTGTGTGACCATAAGATCATAAGGGATCCCTTGCTTATATAGTTCCCTCTAACAGTTGTTGACAGCCAGTGCAAAATACATCAGGCTTCAGATGCTCTAAATTGATTTAGGGATCAGCCTGGTACCAATCAGACTCAGGTTTGGCTTGCCTTCCACCACTACCTGGATTTGTACTGAGTAACCCCTTAGCTGGTCTACAGAGTCTGACCCATTGACTTCACCTGAGTTACTCCTGGTGTACGGGAGATGAGATACAATCCCACTGTGGGAAATCCAAGCTACAAGTTAAAAAAAGGAACGGTTAACATGTTGCCATTAACAGCAGGAAAAAAAATCCTGAGTTGAGAATAAAAATCCTTTTTATAAAAAGTATATTGCTCTCCTCTCCTTCCCTCTCTTCGAAGTGCAGCGTGGGGACTGATTATCCTTGGGGTGGATGGTGCACATTTTACATCTATTCATTCCCAAAAGAATGTAAACATTCCACCCTTATGATCTTGAGCGTATCTGTGGAATATACTGGCAGTAAATGTAATGTAAGACACACTTATCATATATGGATGTCGTATTGATATTACTGACTATGCATATGGTTTAAGTATTAGGATGTATTGCTTGGTATTCAGATGTATTTAATGGAGCACAGCAGGGAGTCTCCATTATAATTCATTTCTCAATGGATCAAATACCTGTAATAGATAGGGTCCCTGTTCATTTTTTCTCTCTTGCTGAACTTTTATGATTGAATATAATTACAAACTACATGTACAGCAATGAGAACTCCATTACAGAGCTAACAATCTTACACAGGTACAACAGAAATAATACTGACATAGTACATGGTATTCATAGACTCATAGAATATCAGGGTTGGAAGGGACCTCAGGAGGTCACCTAGTCCAACCCCCTGCTCAAAGTAAGACCAATCCCCAGCTAAATCATCCCAGCCAGGGCTTTGTCAAGCCTGACCTTAAAAACCTCAAAGGAAGGAGATTCCACCACCTCCCAAGGTAACACATTCCAGTGCTTCACCACCCTCCTAGTGAAAAAGTTTTCCTAATATCCAACCTAAACCTCCCCCACTGCAACTTGAGAGCATTACTCCTTGTTCTATCATCTGCTATCACTGAGACCAGTCTAGATCCATCCTCTTTGGAACCCCCTTTCAGGTAGCTGAAAGCAGTTATCAAATCCCCCCTCATTCTTCTCTTCTGCAGACTAAATAATCCCAGTTCCCTCAACCTCTCCTCATAAGTCATGTGTTCCAGCCCTCTGATAATTTTTGTTGCTCTCCGCTGGACTCTTTCCACATTTTTCACATCCTTCTTGTAGTGTGTGGCCAAAACTGAACACAGTACTCCAGATGAGGCCTCACCAATGCCAAATAGAGGGGAATGATCATATCCCTCGATCTGCTGCCAGTGCTCCTACTTATACAGCCCAAAATGCCATTAGCCTTCTTGGCAACAAGGGCACACTGTTGACTCATATCCAGCTTCTCATGCACTGTAACCCCTAGGTCCTTTTCTGCAGAACTGCTGCCTAGCCACTCAGTCCCTAGTCTGTAGCACTACATGGGATTCTTCCGTCCTACGTGCAGGACTCTGCACTTGTCCTTGTTGAACCTCATCAGATTTCTTTTGGCCAAATCCTCTAATTTGTCTAGGTCCCTCTGTATCGTATCCCTACCCTCTAGCGTATCTACCACTCCTCCCAGTTTAGTGTCATCTGCAAACTTGCTAAAGGTGCAATCCATGCCATTCTCCAGATCATTTATGAAAATATTGAACAAAACCGGCCCCAGGACCGACCCTTGGGGCGCTCCACTTGATACCAGCTGCCAACTAGCCATGGAGCCATTGATCACTACCTGTTGAGCCCGATGAACTAGCCAGCTTTCTATCCACTTTATAGTCCATTCATCCAGCACATACTTCTTTAACTTGCTGGCAAGAATACTGTGAGAGTCCGTATCAAAAGCTTTGCTAAAGTCAAGGAATAACAGTGTTAGTAATATTAGACATAGTGCATGATGATTGCAATGTTGTTGTACCTGTGTTTGGTCCTAGACTATTAGAGAAAAGGTAGATGAGATATGTTGGTGAGAGAGACAAGCTTTTGAGCATACACAGAGGTTTTGTTCTTTGTGTAAACTCGAAAGCTTGTCTCCCTCACCAGCGGAAGTTGGTCCAGTATACGATATTGCCTCACCCAGCTTGTCTATAATAGTATATCTCTACTTGTACAGATCTGATTCAGTTGATCATCTCTTGTACACCTGTGATTTCTCATTTGTTACGGGTTATCATCTCTACTGGAATTTGGGACTGCATTCCTTTTATCCATCCATCTTCCACACTTTACTGTCTGCCTACCTGTTTCAGCTGATGATATGAGCTGCCACCACCTCTTTGCTGAGCATAATAGAGATCTTTCACATTTGATCTAGTTGCTATAGTTACAAGCAATTATTATGTTCTGTGTCTCCAGAGGTGTGTGAATGAAGATAGTTTTGCAATATTTGGGAAAACACCTCTTTCTTATGAGCAAGGCCGGCTCCAGGCACCAAGCAGGTGCTTGGGGTAGTATTCGGAATGGGGTGGCAGTCCATGTCTCACGGCAGTAATTTGCCGCTCTTCCTGCTGCGGCGGCTTTTGGGCTACTGCTCCACCACTCTTCCGGGCACGGCGGCAATTTGGCGGCAGTTCCGCCGCTGTTGCAGTGGCGGCAATTCAGCAGTGACTGCTTGGGGCGGCAAAATTGGTAGAGCTCCCTTGCTTATGAGGAACATTCATACTCCTTGAAACTGCTCCTCTTCCACCCTGATTGCTTAGGCTTGATGGGATACGGTGCAATTTACATTTTGTGAATAATTTTTAGAGTATCTTCTTTCCTTGCATGGTTTTTGACTCCAAATAGCATGACTGGGCTCCTGAACAACAGTATATTATTGTTGACTTATATGGCACCATAGATGTTCTTGATACTTTATGACTTTGGGATTGCCAGTAACTGGTTGCAGCAAAGACAACAAATAACATTTAGTACTCCTCTAGCACTTTTCATATTCAAAGCACTGCCTGCAGATTAACTAAAAACTGCTCATGCTGGTGTCCTCTGCTGCTTCTCTGAAGTCTCTTCATCACATACTTAGGACCTCACCTTTACATAGTTAAATTAGATTTGGGGGTGGGGGAGAGAGAGACAGATCCACATAAAGTAGTCGTAAGAGTGTCCTGCCTGTTAGATTTAACTACTGGGCAACCTTCCATATGCCATACAGAGAGCTTCACGCTCTCACACTCCCATTGCCAGAGTGAAAGAGAGCTTCTTGCCCTGAGTGACAAATAACTCATTCATTGCCTTTTGAGAAAGACAAAATAAAAGTCTGCAATTTTACCTGAACAGTGGCTTCTGTTCTTTTCAGATCGCACTTTTATTGTTCACCCTCCTGAAGATAGCACTGTTATTAAGGGAACCACAGCCACTCTACAATGTGAAGCAACTCATGACCCTAGAATTTCAATCAGGTTGGTGGTGTCCATTATTGTTTGTGTGGCTTATCTGAACTTAATTTTACAAACTATCTGAGTGTCATTAGGTGAGAAGTTTCAGGATCCCAGATTTCAGCATCAAACCCTTGATTACTGCATCATAAGGTTGTAGACTGCATCATTAATCACATAAATTCCATTTTCTACTTCAGTCTTATGTATTATTTACAATGAGCTATGTTCCACTTCATGACTTCAATACAGCCTTCCATGATTTTACTGTCAAGGTTAATACACTATCAATAAAACCAACTTGTCAGAAGCTGCTACTTAATGAGAGTAAAGCCCAAAGGGATCAAATAGTACTTCAGAAGTGTTTACATTGGGGGTGCTGAACCTCTAGGAGAGGGGTGTCTCCACTCTCTGAAACACTTTAATAACCAAGGGCTAAATTCTCATTTAATTTAACCTGGTATAATGGAGAGCAGAACTTGCCTCTAAACTAGTGGAGCTGCACAGGATTTAGAGGAAGCTTACTGCTTTTAACAAAATGACAGCATTGAAATATGCACAGTTTAAAGGCACCACACATGAATGAAAAAAAATTATTTGTGGCTCTGAGGATTGTTTTCAAAGTGTTAGAAAACAGTGCAGAGAACCTATAAAATTGTGTAAACACTTTTAGACCATACTTGATTGTAGGGCTATGGGCTGTGTATACACATGTTTTGTAGCTGTATACATGTATCTAAATCTACACACACAAGGCTAGATCCTCTGGCATGGCAGCTACTTTGTATTGTGTTACTGGTGTAATCTGACAATATACCTGGTGTAACTAGCTCAGGGAGGATCAGTTCAGTGTAAGTGTGATCCTATACCAAACAGAGGGGCTCTTAAGCCACATTCCTTCCCTTCTGCTGTCAAAAAGTATGGGGGGTGTGGCTGGAGAAATGGGGAAGTCAAGGTGGTTCTATTTTACACTGATACTGGGCTGCATTTTTGGCCCCTTTTGGTTTGAATAATAGGGTGAATGGTCTGCACCAAATATCAGCTGGATCAGGAGAGTGCAAAGGAGAGCTTTAAACAATCTTTGCACATATACCACCTCCTGACTTTCACTTTTTGCATTTTGGCCACACCCAAGGATCTGGCCCATAAACACATACAGCATAAAAATCAGAGTTGGGTAAATACTTGTGGAAAATTTTTACAGTATTTGCTTAAATTGAAAAAATGAATTAACTTGGGCCACAACTTCCTTGCACCACTTTTGTATTCAATTTTTGAAAATATTTTTGCGACTGAGTTTTACTTGTACAAACACCTACTGGAAGGCTATTTTAAGCTTATGTTTGGGCGTCCATACCTGAAATGAGAAAAGAAGTACTTGTGGCACCTTAGAGACTAACAAATTTATTTGAGCATAAGCTTTCGTGAGCCACATGCATCCGATGAAGTGAGCTGTAGCTCATGAAAGCTTATGCTCAAATAAATTTGTTAGTCTCTAAGGTGCAACAAGTCCTACTTTTCTTTTTGCAGATACAGACTAACACGGTTGCTACTCTGAAACCTGTCATACCTGAAATGGTATTTTTTTATGGAATGGGATAGTGTTTGATATCACAGAGATAATGAAATGAGTCAGATGAAGATTCAATCATACTGCTTTTACTAAGAATGTGTATTAAGTTACTTGCAGTACAGTACTTCATAAAGGCTTTACTAGCACCTGTTAAAGATGGCCTACAAAATTCACTCATAATTTTGCCACTCATGGGTATTATACTCATTCCCTATAGCTATTCCATCATCTATACATTGTTTGTGTATATCATATTTTCTTTATAGTCACTGGTCTGAGATCGAGGTCGGAAAAGTTTAAAGGTCTTGAAAATATTTGTAGTGGTCTATCAGTTTAGCGCCATTTTTACTGTAGAATTTTAACAGCTGATATCTCCTTGTTGTTCAAATCTTTCTAAGCTTTCTTAGTTGTACTTGTTAACATTTTGAAATATTGTAACATCCAGGTATGTTTGGAAGAAGGACAGCAAGGTAATAAACCCATCTAGCAGTTCCAGAGTTACAGTAGAGAAAGGTGGTACCCTCCTTATTAGCCAGACCTGGTCAGGTGACATCGGAGACTACACCTGTGAGGTTATTTCTTTCGGAGGAAATGATTCGAGAAAGGCTCGACTAGAAGTGATGTAAGTATTCCAGTTGTCTGGCTTTTGATGGCACATTATATTTGGTTTTTAATTCTCTTGAGCATTTTTGTACTGTTTGTTTCTATTACTTTTTTAAAGAAAAAGATTAGCAAGAACTGGCTTAAGACACTGCCTTAAGAGTTTTGTATTTGCATGCCATAGTGCATGGACTTCCAAACGGCAGAAGCCAGTTAGCCCTCCTGGGAGCCACCATGTATGGACATGTGTGCCTGCTGTAGATGTTTTGACAAATAGCAATAATAGCTCAGCTCCAGGGACTTGAAGTTATAAAAATGCATCTCTTCGTTTTTTTTTCTTTCCTCACAGCTCAACAGATCTCAGAACTGTTGGTCTCTGAGGTATTTTTTATTCTCCTGCTTGCTTTGCATTTCTAAATTTTTAAGTAAAGTTTCCTCAACCACATGCATTTCTCGGCTCTTAATGGTAGTTTTAAAAGACCTTTAAAGTGCAGTCTTCTGCAAAAAGACTGTTTAAAAAAAAGTCATTGTGGGATTCTGTATCTTCTGTCTGTATCCCTTTAGATCAAATATGATCAGTTTACAAGTAGGATGTCTTTTTCTGTCTGCTAGCCCAGCATATTCAGGCTATAGTCTGAAAATCAAACTATTTTCTGGCTTGTGCATCATCAACAATAATAGATAAATATTCTGCAGGCCAAATTCTGCCTTCAGTTTTACCAGTGGACCAAATTTTGCTTTCACTTACACCGATCTAAATCCAGAGTAACTCCACTGAAGTCGCAAAAAAGAAAAGGAGTACTTGTGGCACCTTAGAGACTAACAAATTTATTTGAGCATAAGCTTTTGTGAGCTACAGCTCACTTCATCGGATGCATTCGCATTTTTGCGAATACAGACTAACACGGCTGCTACTCTGAAACCTGTTCACTGAAGTCAGTGTAGTACAGAAAGCAGAATTTAGCCCATTATCTTCTGTGACAAAGTTCCTGCTCTACCTTGGTGGCTCTTGCGCTTATTGGTGGATTTGCTTGCCTTGGAGCTTCACAGCAGCCCTCAGCTTGGCTGTTTTTCTGAATTCACAGTCCAGGTCAACGACTCCTGTGTCTGACCAGGAGTTGGGAGGATTTGGGAGGAACCTGGGCCTGCCCTCTACTCCGGGTTCCAGCCCAGGGCCCAGCGGAATGCCGCTGTCTAGAGTGCCTCCTGGAACAGCTGTGTGACAGCTACAACTCCCTGGGCTACTTCCTCATGACCTCCTCCCAACACCTTCTTTATCCTCACCATAGGACCTTCCTCCTGGTGTCTGATAATGCTTGTACATCTCAGTCTTCCAACAGTCCATGTTCTCACTCTCAGCTCCTAGTGCCTCTTGCTCCCAGCTCCTCACACGCACACCACAAACTGAAGTGAGCTTCTTTTTAAAACCCAGGTGCCCTGATTAGCCTGCCTCAATTGATTCTAGCAGCTTCTTGATTGGCTGCAGGTGTTCTAATCAGCCTGTCTTAATTGTCTCCAGAAGGTTCCTGATTGTTCTGGAACCTTCCCTGTTACCTTACCCAGGGAAAAGGGACCTACTTAGCCTGGGGCTAATATAGCTGCCTTCTATTACTCTCCTATAGCCATCTGGCCCAACCCTGTCACATATCTCCCACCTCTGCTCAACACTACGGGGTTGGGCAACTTGGGACGTCAGGCAGTGTACTTGTGACAAGCCATCTGCATTGCCATAGTGTTATATGGTGAATTGGAAAGGATATAGGGACAGGAACCATCTGGTCACCCTTGCGTTCTTCTCTTTATTTCGCTGCATCCACTGGAGGGGTGCATGGTCGGTCACAAGGGTAAACCGTCATCCCAGAAGGTAATAACATAGTGTTTCCATGGCCCATTTCACAGCTAGGCACTCTCTTTCAACCACGGCATACTTCTGCTCTCTTGGGAGGAGTTTTCTGCTGAGGTAGAGGATTGGGTGGTCTTCATCTCTGACCATCTGCGATAGGACAGCTCCCAATCCTACTTCAGATGCATCTGTTTGTAAAATGAATTCTTTGTTGAAGTTTGGGGCTATAAGCATGGGGTTACTGCAGAGGGCTGTCTGTAGATCCATGAATGCTTTCTCTGTGGCATCTGTACACTTCACCATGTCTGGATCCTGGGCTTTTAGCAGGTCTGTCAGGGGATTCGCTCTGATAGCAAAATGGGGAATAAATAGTCGGTAGTACCCCACCACACCTAGGAATGCCCGGACTTGCTTTTTCCGATTTGGTGGGCCAATTTTGGATAGACTCTAGTTTGTTTAGTTGGGGCTTGACCATGCCCCTTCCTACAATGTAGCCAAGGTACTTAGCCTCAGCTAGCCCTATAGCACACTTGGCTGGGTTGGCTGTGAGGCTAGCCTGTCTTAGCGTGTCCAGAACTGCCTCCACGTTTCCTAAGTGGGTTTCCCAGTTGAGGGTGTGAATAATCACATCATCCAGGTATGCCGCTGCATAACTGGTATGGGGCCGTAGGAGCTTGTCTGTAAGATGCTAGAAGGTGGCAGGTGCCCCATGCTGTCCAAAAGGAAGAACAGTATATTGAAACAGACCCTCTGGTGTAGAGAATGCCGTCTTTTCTTTCGCATCTTTGGCAAGGGGAATCTGCCAGTATCCCTAAATCAAGGGTGGTCAAAAATCGGGCATTACCCAGGCAGTCAACTAACTCATCAATACAGGGTATGCATTGAATCTGGATATCTCATTCAGCCAACGAAAGTCATTATAAAACCTAGTGGTGCTATCGGGTTTGGGCACCAACACAATCGGGCTTGACCACTGACTGGTGGGACTCTTCGATGACTCCCAGCTCCAACATCCTTTTTACCTCTGCCTTGATCTCCTCCCTTTTTGCTGCTGGGACCTGATATGGCCTTAAAGTTACCTTTGCCCCAGGGTCTGTGATAATGTGGTGATATGCTTCGGTGGTCCGGCCTGGTTTGGTTGAAAACACGTCCTGGTATCAGTTGATCATCTCAGTTACCTCCTTCGTCTGGTTTGATGTCAGATCAGTGGATATCCTGATCTGCTCCTGCATATTATTTCCCTGGATAGGGGTCTCTTGGGCCACTATACATGCCTCTCATTGGTGCCAAGGCTTTAAGAGGCGATAAATTTGTTCTCATTTCTGGCGTCCTGGCTGCCGAACCTTGTAGGTTACTTCCCCTATGGGTTCAACCACTCCATAGGTTTCCTGCCATTGGGCCAAAAGCTTGCTTTCTCCCATGGGTACCAACACCATCACCCAATCCCCTGGTTGGAACTGTCGGACTTTTGCCTGGCGATTGTAATGGGTTCGCTGGGCCTCCTGCGCCTTTTCCAAATGTTCCCGTACAATGGGGGTGACGCAGGCTATCCGTTCTCGCATCTGCAACACATGGTCAATTATATTGCTCCCCTCATTAGGTTCCTCTTCCCAGATTTCTTTTGCAATATCTAGTATGCCGGGGGGGGGGGGTCCGTATAATAATTCAAAGGGGGAAAATCCAGTTGAGGCCTCAGGTACCTCCCGTATTGCAAACATAAGGTAGGGTAATAGGGTGTCCCAATCCTTCCTGTCTCGACTTACCACTTTCCTTATCATTGCCTTGAGGGTTCGGGTAAACCTTTCTACCAGCCCATCGGTCTGCGGATGATAGACTGAAGTTCTCAGGGTATGTATATGGAGCAGTGTACAGAGGTCCTCCATTAGCTTCGACATAAATGGGGTACCTTGGTCTGTTAATATCTCCTTTGGTAGTCCCACTCAGGCAAAGATCCCCACCAACTCTTTAGCTATCGCTTTAGAGGCCGTGTTCCGCAGGGGGGCGGCTTCTGGGTAGCGAGTAGCATAATCCAGAACGACAAGTATATATTGGTGGCCCTGGGCTGTCTTCTCCAGGGGTCCCGCTAGATCCATGGCTATTCGCTCGAAGGGGACCTCTATGATGGGAAGGGGTACTAAAGGTGCCCTCAAGTGGGGATGGGGACTGTGCAGCTGACACTCCGGGCAGGACACACAGTACCTCCGCACTTCTTCATGTACTCTGAGCCAGAAGAATCGTCACAGGACCCATGCCAGGGTCTTCTCTATCCCCAAATGCCCCCCAAAAATATGACTATGGGCCAAACTTAATACAGCATTCTGGTGTTTTTGAGGTACTAGGATCTGCTGTACCTTCTGCCCCTGTACTGGTGCAACCCAGTATAAGAGATTCTTCTTCATTATGAAGTAGGGTCCTGGTCCCTGGGTTTTCCCTTCCACGGGGACCCCATCTATTTTGGTCACCTCCTTCCTAATGTTGTCATACCTTGGGTCTTCAGCCTGGTCCTGTCCAAAATTTCCTCTTCTGGGGCTAATCTGCCCGAGATCTAGGGGGCCAGTCTCTGTTGCCTCTACTGGTTCAGAGGTGTTAGGGTGTGGGTCACACTCAGGTGCTTCTCCCTCCTGGGTGGCCTCCTTTTCAACTGCTTGGGTCTGCCTACCTACGAGAGCGACCCTCTGGCTTTGGGCCAGTATTCGGGTTCCCAAGGCCTTAGCTGCCCTTCTTTCCCTTTTTGTCTTTCTACGCTGTCTGGGAGCGGAGAAGAAATCTGGGGATATTTCAGAGAAGGTTGGGGGTTGACAGTCTACTGTGGATGCCTCACTACTTTCAGGGCTTCCCCCTTTCTCCAATTCCCCTACCGGAAGTAAGTCTCCAAACCCTGGGAAGTCCCTCCCTATGAGTACTGGGTATGGGACTTTAGGGACTACACCTGGTGCTACCTCAGTAGTGTTCCCCTGAATCTCGATTTTTACTGGGATGGTGGGGTAATAACCAACTGTCCCATAGGCGCATGTTATCTCCGTACGCTTATCCCACGCTGACTACGCTTCACGAGCTTCCCCGACACAAGCGTAATAGCGCTCCCCAAATCAACCAATGCTGTGGTCTCTACCCCATTTAGCTTCACTGGTCTAGTTTACATATGTGGGGTTAGTGAGACCCCCACAAGGTGGATTAGGGAGCATGGGTCTGCCCAGTTCCCTAGGTTACACTGAATAGGCTCCTCGGCATTGGGACACTGTGCAGCGTAACATCTGTATGGAGTCCTAGGAATTTCCCAGTCTCTTGGCTTGGGTAGTCTAACATCATGATCCTCTTCCTCCTCAGTGCTACGACTCTTTGTGGCTTCTGGTGGGTCTCCAGCCCCTCTCTTTTTCCATTTGGGTTCTCCTGGTGGCCCAGTCACCCAAGCTCTAGGGCTTGGTGCTGCTAGTTTAAACCGGGGTGCTTCTTCCTTAACTGGTCAGGTCAGCTCCCTTGCCGTCCTTTGCCACTCTATCAGCATGATGACCACTTCGTAGGTGGAGGGTTCGTTCTGGCTTACCCAGGCGCGAAGGTCTGGCGGTAGTCCTCTCATGTACCCGTCGATGACCAGAACCTCTAGTATCTCCTCCAGACTCCAGGACTCAGTTCGTAACCACTTTCGTGCGAGATGGATGAGGTCAAATAATTGGGACCACGAGGTTTTGTTTTCCTGGTACCTCCACTCATGATGTCGCTGGGCCCGCACTGCGGTCATTACCCCAGATCTGACCAGGATCTCTGCTTTCAGCTGGGGGTAGTCTGACGCAACCTCTTCAAGCAAATCATAGTAGGCCTTCTGAGCCTCCCCACACAGGAATGGAGCGAGGATGCCAGACCACTGTTTTCGGGGCCAAGCCTCCCGCAGGGCTGTCCTCTCAAAGACCAGGAGGTATGCCTCTACATCATCCTCCTGTGTCATTTTCTGCAGCCAATTGCTGGCCCGCATAATTTGCGTCCCATTGTGGCCGCGGTTCAGCTCTGTAAGGGCCTTTACCTGGTTTACCAGTTCCCACAACATAGCCTGGTCTTGAGCGGCCTGGTCCATCAGCAGGCGATTAGTCTCTTGCTGCAGCCGCACAGCCTCCTGTTGGGCGGCTGCCTGGACACGAGTAGCCTCCTGCTGGGCAGCTGTAGCTTGTATCAGTGCCCGCACTACCTCCTCCATTGTGGTGAAAAAAAATAAAAATAGACCCCTTCCCTTCCCCCCCCCTTACAAACACCCTCCTTCTTCCGTCGTGCTGTGGACACCAGATCCCACTGCTCACGCCAGTTGTGACAAAGTTCTTGCTCTACCTTGGTGGGTCTTGCACTTATTGGCAGATTTGCTTGCCTTGGAGCTTCACAGCAGCCCTCAGCTTGGCTGTTTTTCTGAATTCACAGTCCAGGTCAACGACTCCTGTGTCTGACCAGGAGTTGGGAGGATTTGGGAGGAAGCCGGGTCCGCCCTCTACTCCGGGTTCCAGCCCATGGCCCAGTGGAATGCAGCTGTCTAGAGTGCCTCCTGGAACAGCTGTGCGACAGCTATAACTCCCTGGGCTACTTCCTCATGACCTCCTCCCAACATCTTCTTTATCCTCACCATAGGACCTTCCTCCTGGTGTCTGATAATGCTTGTATATCTCAGTCCTCCAACAGTCCATGTTCTCACTCTCAGCTCCTAGTGCCTCTTGCTCCTAGCTCCTCACACGCACACCACAAACTGAAGTGAGCTTCTTTTTAAAACCCAGGTGCCCTGATTAGCCTGCCTTAATTGATCCTAGCAGCTTCTTGATTGGCTGCAGGTGTTCTAATCAGCCTGTCTTAATTGTCTCCAGAAGGTTCCTGATTGTTCTGGAACCTTCCCTGTTACCTTACCCAGGGAAAAGGGACCTACTTAGCCTGGGGCTAATATAGCTGCCTTCTATTACTCTCTTATAGCCATCTGGCCCGATCCTGTCACACTTCATTAAGGACAGAATTTGGCCCTGACATTATTATTTAATTAACAATTCTGATGATGATGTGTGAGCCAGAATAGAATGTCCTTCATTCACCCTTAGCTGTGTTGATTCTGTCTAACAGGAGTAAAATGCAATAGAATTGTATTGTATTGGTATCACTCAAGTCATAAGCTATGACTCTGATGTATGTATGGAGCATATCTGTTGAGTACGAAGGTAATGTTTTTATATAGTCATTTTTCTGAGTTAAATTGCACTTTAGTGTAACTAAAATAGTATCTGTTTCTGCTGGTCATTCCTGATAGTCTCTTAGAGAAGATTCTTATGGTTCCTCTTACTGGCTGGCAGTGTAATGTGTTCCCATCTGAGATTTGCTACATGGAGCTCAGTTTTATACAGCATTACTCACAGTGCCCAGGCTAGATCAGATGCCCATTTTGAGAGAGCTATCATACTTTCTCTTGTTAAATAAGCATTCTTCCACTCTCCTCCTGGAGTGCATTTCTACTGCTGGGTAGTCTCCAACAGTGGGAATTTTTGAGGACCATTCCAAATATATTACCTCCTCTCAACCGTCTTCACTTTCGATTTATCCAGACTTCTTTGGAGCCTTTGTGGGCTTTGGCAATGAGTGTGGTATTTTTTTTTGAAAGGTGGACAGGTGAGAGGGGGGAAAGCTGCCACATCTTTATAACCAAGGCTTTGAAGCCAAGCTACAAATCTGTGTTGACATGTGTCACACTCCTGTGTCTTAAGTAATCTGAATGGTTCTCAAGTCTGTTCAGCAAAAGGCAGCCTTTTATGTTGTGTTCTGGAGCAGCTGCACCAACAGATGCATTCACCCCCGAGGATGGTAGATAGTGTTAATGTCACTGCTCGCCTCTGGGGGTTTTATCAATAAGTAACAGTGTTACACCCCATAGAACTCCGGCCAGTGGAAGTTACCTGAAAGGGGCATATCTCTCAAGTGTCCTGGGCCTGTCCCTCTCTGCAATCCTATCTACTTTCTACTCTGCTGGCTAGTTTTGGGTCCCCATGCAGAGTGGAGTCCGTTGTCACTCTGTCCTCGCTCCTTGGGGATATTCTGCTACTGATAGCCTATACCCAGGCTTCTACCACAAGAATCCAGGGAATGGATCAGATCCAGTCTGTTTAGAGAACTCCAGTAACTGGCAAGTCATTCAGTTATACTTTTGAATTGTAACATTTTTATCTTAGTGAGATAAAGTACTGCAAGAACACAAAGGAATGCTGTGTTTTTTGACAACTTGCATTATTATTTGGCTCAGTAGCACAAATCCTCAAAAAACAGAGACATATATAATACAATAGAAGTGAAATTGAGAAGAAAATACTTGGGAAGGAAATTCTTGAAGTAAAATTTTAAATTAAAAAACAGCTGCTATATGCATGACAGATCTAGGCAATTCCCTATTCTCACAAATAACTCTTGTGGCGAATATTAACAAACACTGGATGCACATTCTTATCTGTGAGCATTCACATCAAAGGCTTTGGCCAGATGCTCAAAAAGAGGCTCTCAATCAGTGACAGCCTTGAGTATTATATCTTAGTTAACTTTTCAATCTGATAGAGTTGCCTCCTTCCTCCACCCTGGATACCTGTGTATCTTTCCTCTACCTCTGTGCAATTAGAGGGATATTTTCCAAGTGTCAGGATCCCAACACAGGCTGCCAAGGGACAGAACGGGGCAAACCTGAGCCTTAGGAGTAGCTGAGGAGTTCATAGTCAGTGACAGACTGGGGTAGATATCAAGAGTCAGAGTCATGTTTCAGGATCCAAGATAGGAGGTGAAGTCCAAATCAAGCCGAGGCCAAGCCGGGAATTCAAGACCAAGGAGCAAGAACGGTCATCATGGCTACAGAAGATCTGTGCTGTTGCCTGGACACTGCCTGGAACATTCTATATAGTGCAGGGAGAGAATCAGGAGTCAGGGGGCTGCTGTAGGTCAAGCCATTAAGGTGGAACTTCCCATCGTCTGTGTCAACTATGGGTCAAGGAAAGTGGAGCATAAGGTGATTACAGCTGCTGTGGATGGCAGCCTGGAGTTGCCAGCTGTCTGGTAGCTCTACAAGCCTGGGTTCTAGTCCCATGGGGCCCTACATTAAGGTGTAAAGGACACAAATGCATTGAAAGTCAATCAGTTCAAAGTCCATATTTGCCACAGACTTTGTGTGACCCTAGGCCATTTAATATTTCTTTGACTCAGTTTTCCCATCTGTAAAATGAGAATGTTACATAACCCTAGTAGACCTCCCTCTGCTGAACACTCCAGGCTGTTGCGTTTGGCCTCCACCTCAATGGACTCCCTGTGCTTTAGCCTTCCCTTGATCTGAGTAGGCTGCAGCCTTATTTCTTTCCTTGATGTCTTTGGCACATTTCCTAGGCACAGGAGCTCTGTCCATTCCCCTTATGGAAATGGGACCATGAGGCCCAGCTGCTCTATGCACCAGGACCAAGTCTAATCTCCCATATTCCCTAATAGTATAAGCACACCCTCTCCCAGAATTCCACCCTTGTGGGCACTCTGGAGTTACAGTTCACTTCTTCAAGGACACATGATGGGTTCAGCACATAACCTGTACAGACTTTGCAAAGGTTTCTAAACACAATTACTCCTCTTTGCTTTAGCTAGCACAAGAAATATATAGTTCTAGACAAAAACAACAAACACATGCTTCCCTGCTTCAGATCTCTCACTAGTATTTAGCATTCTCTGAGCATAGAGCAAAATCATCTAAGATTCACCCCACTTTTTGCACTACTTCTCCTTCTAATCATGAAGTGTCTCTCTCCTGTCAGACTGTTTCCTTCTCCTCACTTCCAAAATGGCTAGTGAGAGATCCTGTCTTTTATAACCTCCCGTCCCCTTTGTCAGATGACCCTCTGTTCAGCCTTATCACATCATCAGGTGATCTGTTGCTTAGTAACCTCTCCTCTGGAATTCAGACCAGAAAACTGGTGTGCCATGGATTAGGGTAGCAGCCAACAATTTGTCCAACGGTTTGCCATTTGAATGGATGATTGTCAAAGTTAAATGTCCTTCTGTTATTAGCCTTGTGCCAGGTGCATGAATTTCTCCTTTTGCAACTTTTGGATTTTAGCTCAATATGGAGACAAAAGATAGCAGACAAGACAACCAAGTTCCACATTCAGAGTGGATTTTGCAGTCAGGTACAGATATACAAAAAATCCCCAATATCAACTAGAATTCATAAGCTGCACATAGGCAGATTCCCTGAATCATCACAAGGAACAACAAAGCTTCCTTCTCCAACCCTTTGTCTGTCTTGTCTATTTAGAATATAAGCTCTTTTAGACAGGAGCTATGTGTATATGTGATGCCTAACATAATGGGTCCCCTACTATGATACAAATAATAGATACCATTAATTGGTGCAAACAGTACAGAGTGGCTTCCCTGATGCATATCACTTATAATATGAGGTTTAAATTTTTGATTTTATGCTTGCAAAATTTTCTCAATTGCAAATAGAGAAACATGTGCAGATCTTGAATGCTGAACTTCTATTTCTGTTGCATCCAAAACTCATAATGTCTGATCCTGAAAGTAATTGTGAGTAATAGAGCATGCCAGCTTCATTCATCTTATCTTTATAATCCTGCCCAATAAGAAGATATACACAGAGGAAACTTTCCATTTTCCCATAGCTGAATAAACTCAGGGAGATCAGGCGGGATCTCTCCAGACAATAAGGTTTGCTGATTCCAACCAAAAGTATGCTAAAGGTTCTGACATTACCTGCTGCACCATACTCTCCTCCCCTACCATTCATTTGAGGAATATTTTTTTGTTGAATGAATGAATGTGACTGAGAATCATGGTAATACCCTACACTGTTGGGAAAACAAAGATTTTGGTCTTTGGGGAGATTTTATATTCCCCCCCCACCGCCCCACTACAAAGGAAATTACTTGTTAAAAATTTGGGGGGGGGGGGGAATACCCATAATACAAAATAGACAATTTATATTTGGCAGCCATTCATCTTGCTAGCTTTAGTCCTTTCTCAAGAGTTTTCCACTTCCCTTGTTCTTCCCCAAAACTGGAAATCAAGGAACTGGAGCTAGCCATTTACAGCAGATATCATCCTATGGACTTCAAAGTACTCCTAAGTATTTCCATTGTCAGTCACTTGTCAGGGGAATTTTGGTACCAGATAAATAATGGTAGTTCTTAGCAATGTGCAGTA
This sequence comes from Dermochelys coriacea, assembly GCF_009764565.3. NCBI lineage: Eukaryota > Metazoa > Chordata > Testudines > Dermochelyidae > Dermochelys > Dermochelys coriacea. Next base: position 10,382,988 of record NC_050077.1, on the reverse strand, counting down.
ACAAAAATCAAAATGACACCTAATTAAAAAGCCATTTGCTATGGATTCCATATCCCACAGGCCTCTAATATCTTGGCAGTCCCTTGCCTTTTCTACCTTCAGTCTGTGTGGGATGGAGCAGAAAACCCCACACCAGCAGAGAATGGGTTAAAGGGAGCCAATAGGCCCAGCTAGTCCCACCCTGCTACAGCTGCTATTCCTGCAGCCAATGCCAGGCCTGGAGGGGGAAGAGACAGAGAAAACTCTCAGCTCAGGGCTGACTGGCGAAGACATGGGATGCAGTTCCGCATCTCTGTGGCCATGACAACCAATGAGAGAGAAGTGCTGCATCCCTGACTGGAAAAGACTGTTGAGGAAACTGGGGAATGCCCAATAGTGATTGGACTTTATTTACTTGAAGGACATTGTGGGGCCACAAAGATCACAAAGGGCTGAAGGTCATAGAAACACACAGCGAACATAGGGAATATAAACTTCCTCCCCCGCACTGAGCTACCTGCAACTGTGGCAGGAAGCCAGAAGGGTCAACCAGGGAGCGTTAATCCAGGCAAGCCATTAGAGAATTGGTGGAGAAGGTGTGCATTGACCTCGACCCTGTGTAAGGGAGTTGATCAAGCCTAAAAACCAAAAACACAAAAAGCCCCCGAAGACCCACACTTCAAACAAACGTGTCCCTACCTTGCTACAGTGGATATGGATCATTTGCTAAAATGAATAGCCAAGCAGAAGGCACAACAACAGCAACTCTTTCAACAAATGGCCAACCAGCATCCGTGGCAACTACAGCAGCAGCTTGTACAGCAGGTGGTCGCCATATTACGGATATCCACCACACCGGAGCCTATAAGCCTCAATCCAGCAGTGGCCCCTGCCCCTGTCAGGCTTGTAGTAAAGCCTGCAGAGCTGCATCCTGCTTCTTTGCCAGTCAGCCCTGAATTGAGCCAAGTTCTTTCCTTTTCTTCCCCCTCCAGGGCTGGCATTGGCTGCATGTATAGCAGCTGTAGCAGGGTGGGACTAGCTGGGCCTTTAGGCTCCCTTTATCCTTCTCTGCTGGTGTGGGATTTCTCTGCTCCTCTACACTGTGTATTTCACAGTTTCATGGGAACAGGAAGGAAGTCAGGCAGAAAGCCTCTTCCTCTCTAAGGAGAAGATTTTAGTTGTTTTCAAGCTCTCTATTGGGCTGTAACCCAGGATATAAAAATACTGACAAATCCAAATTGAAAAAAAAAATAGAAAACTATTTTTAACTATTCACCATCAAATGTAAACTAACAATAATGATGGTTAATTTTTAAAAGTATGTGCATTTTTAGACCAAGAAAAAAGAGTAAGATACAAAAACTCTCCCTCAGGCATCTGTGGATTTGACCTCAATGGAGGTAAATCCAGTGTTGGCTCCAGGACTGAAATCAGAAATAAATCTGTCTGATTTGACTCTGGCCAAACTTGTAATTTCTCAATACAGCCATGATATAGGCTTTCAAGAAGGCACGCTCACCTGAGTGTCTGTTCTCTGTATGGAGTACAGTAATCATTCCTGTGTTAGGAGTTTGGTGAGACAAATGGGAAAGCTCTGAACAGAAGACAGGCTCTTCATTTAATATGTTAGAAACATTTATGACGATGCCATCAAGGCAGTGTGATTTGTTAGATTTCCTACCTTGACTTCCTAGGAAGTTGTTAGGCCATCAGCTGAGCTACCTCCAGAGTTTAACCTCTGGCAGTTATGAGCTGACTCAATATTACAATATTTGTTTCTAATATTATTCTCTAGCCCTATCACTATGACTGCACATTCATTCTTGTTTGTGTAACCCCTATTCTAATTGCTTTGTCAGAGTCCCATCACATGATCTCAGTGGCTGTCTCAACCTCAGACATGACAGTATGAGGCAGATGCAAAACTATATCACCATAGCAAGTCTTCTTGTGGAAGTTATGGAGAAAAGTGACCACACCTGAGTCCTTAGCGTGAGAGGTGCATGGTCTGAGCTCATGATATTTCTTATGTGAGATCTTCATATATTCCTATTTGTAACTTGAGAGAGTGAGGGAAAAAAATCAGTTCTTGAATTAGACGAATGACAACTGTCCTAGGAATGTTCCATGCCCCATACATCGTTGTCCCAAATCTCGTTCACTTCCTTGATTTGTTAGAGGCAGAACTGTCCTTAGTGGAACTCCTCTCAATCTAAAACACAGTTTAAATTATCATGCAAGCACATGACTTTCAGTATGTTTAAGCAGCAAGGGAAAGCAATTTCTTAAAGAAGAAAAAAGCACCATTCTCTTTGGGAGCATGAATATTCATGACGTTGATGGGGATTCATTTATCATTTCCTTGCACGCTTTCCTCTTCCTTTGCCACCATCTCTTATGTACAAAGTATAAGTAAGTGGGGAATTAATATTTGTTAATCTCCACTTTGGGGCATTTCCGAGAGAGCAATACACTTCCCCACTCCAATTTCTTTTTAATTTTAAATGTTCATTTCTCATCAGGTGTGTTTCTTACACACACTCTGTATCTGCCTCAGGGGGGCTTAACTATGTGCACACCATCTGTTGCTAGACAAGGTAGACCCTTAAGATTAAAGGAAATTACATTAGTGGTGCTAGGTGTATTGCATGAAAGTTAAAGTTCATGGTGTTAGGGCTCTCTGTGAACAGAGCGCACCTCCCATTTCCTTCACTCTGCTAACTGATTGTCCCACATATTAGCATTATCATTTGGTGTGAATCTGACAGAATAATAAACTCAAACCAAATCCTAAGAAAAAACATGTTTAAATTCAGTTTATGCTTAAAAAGAACATTAACTCACATATCACTACCCTAGACAAATCTCCTGGGTCTCTAGACAAGCTTGACAGTCTCCTTTTTATCTGTCAGAAAGCCATTTTAGGTCCCTGGACAAGTTTCACCACAGAACGGAGAGTGAAAAAGGATATGTCCATTTTCCTCTGTAAAATCGTTCAATACTTACCCCCCTAAAGAAAAATGCTATCCTGCAAACTCTTCCCCAATCGTATAGCTTCTTATATCCCCAAATGAACTTAAATGCAACTCTCTACATTTACAAGAAAACAGGATTAACCAATCAGTATAAATACTGGCAATATCCTTAATACATTCAAATAATTGTTTATGAAGTGCTTAATAAAACACTTATTTGGGTGGAGATTGTTGCAACCCACCCCACCCCCTTGCCCCCCCCATAGCCACTGCTCCTATGCAATGCCCTGTGCTAGTGTCTTCTTCTGGAAGAGTCTGGGGCTGCAGCCCATCTCGGCCCCATTCCCCACAGGGCCTTGTGATAGATGAAGGAGGGCTGTGACATTGGTGAGCAGCTACGCAACCAGCTATTAGTTTGTTGGTTTATATGTGCAGGCGAAGGAGTTTGTTGTGCTTTTTAGAGAGCAGTAAATATCCAGCAATTTAATGAATTAAGAAAATAAATGAGTACATTTGCTAATTCAAGAATGTCAAGTACAATTATGGCTTTTTGCTCTGACTGGCATAGATCAGCAATAATGGATGTTGAGGAAGAATTTACAGTCAGCTCTGACAGTGGGAGGAGAGGTAGATCAAATGGGTGACAACCAGCACTCACTCTTCTTCTGCTTTCCCTGACTGGGAGAGCTTGGCCCTCAGGGACTGAGATGGCAAGAAATAGAAATCAGGTTTATAAAATATAATGACTATCCCTGTTTTGTATGTGTTGTAGATCAGCATTCAATGAATGCAGCAGAATTTGGTTTCCGCACCTCATTGTACAGCCTCCATCACTTTCAGCCAGTGAATCCAAATGAAGTATTTTTTGTGTCGCATATATTTTTAGGAATTGCACTTTTTAATTGAGGTTGTGGGGTTTTTTTCTTAATGTTTCATTTAGTATTTCCATGGAGTTTCTGCAGGCATTTTCTCTACATTTTCTGCTTGGATGCTTCCAAAAATCAATTTTATATGAGGAAAAGATTCTACCAATGACAGTTAAAAGCCTTCATCCACCAGTAATCAAGCTGTTTTTTGTAGCCTAAAAATACACATGCTAATTTTGATTACTAACTCTGTTTGGATAGTGTCAATGAGTATGAAAAATTCCATGTTAAATAATGTCTCTCGTGTGTTTTATTTTGTATATGTTTTACTTCTATGCATTGCTAGGATATCCTTGGGTTTTTTAAAAAAGAAAAAAGTATTAACCAAGTTGTCTCAATTTAAAAAAAAAAAAGTTTGAATTTGGCTTTTTCCACAGCAAGTCACAGTTCCATCAGCTGTTGCACTGTCAATCATAGGAATCTCGGCATAAATTACATTTTAGAAACAGGACAAAACTGGATAATTCAGAGATCTATTTTATTTATGTATTTATTTTTCCAGTGGCTACTGGTACGTATACAACTATCGGACTGCACAGTCTCAATGAGTGGATGATGATGGTGTAGGGAGGTGGGGTTTAGATTCATTAGGAGGTGGGGAAACTTTTGGGAAAGGGAGAACCTATACGGGAAGGATGGGCTCCACCTAAACCAACATGGAACCAGACTGCTGCCACTTAAAATTAAAGAGGTCATAGAGCAGTTTTTAAATTAAGGGCTAGGGGAAAGCTGACAAGTGGGGAGGAGCACGTGGTTCGGACAGAGACATTCCTTAGGGGAGGATCTATTAATGGAGATTCAGTATGTCCTAGTAAGGAGGAGAGGATGGAAGATGATAAAATACAGGTAGGATCTGATGAGAAACAGTCAAATGAAAAAAATCCCATTCAATTACAGCAGACAGCTAAAGAGAGACAAGTTTTTAAAGTCCGTATATATTAATGCTAGAAGTCTAAATAGTAAGATGGTTGTACCAGAGAGCATCATATTAAATGAGGATATTTATATAATAGGCATCACAGAAACTTGGTTGAATGAGGATAATCAATGGGACACAGTAATACCAGAGTACAAAATATATCAGAAGGACAGAACAGGTTGTGCTGGTGGGGGAGTGGCACTATATATGAAAGAAAGCATAGAATCAAATGAAGTAAAAATCTTAAATGAATCAAACTGTACCATAGAATCTCTATGGATAGTAATTCCATGCTGTAATAATAATATAGCAGTAAGGATGTATTACCGACCGCCTGACCAGGATGGTGACAGTGACTGAAATGCTTAGAGAGACTATTAAAATAAAAGAAACTCAATAATAATGGGGGATTTCAACTATCCCCATATTGACTGGGTACATGTCACCTCAGGACAGGATGCAGAGAAAGTTTCTTGACACCTTAAATGACTACTGCTTGGAGAAGCTAGTCCTGGAACCCATAAGAGGAGAGGCAACTCTTGATTTAGTCCTAGGATCTGGTCCAAGAGGTGAATATAGCTGGACCACTTGGTAACAGTGACCATACTATAACTACATTTAACATCCCTGTGGTAGGGGAAACACCACAGCAGCCCAACATTGTAGCATTTCATTTCAGAAAGGGGAACTACACAAAAATGAGGAGGTTAGTTAAACAGAAATTAAAAGGTACAGCACCAAAAGTGAAATCCCTGCAAGCTGCATGGAAACTTTTTAAAGACACCATACTAGAGGCTCAACTTAAATGTATACCCCAAAATAAAAAAAACACAGTAAGAGAATCAAAAAAGTTCCACCGTGGTTAAACAACAAAGTGAGAGAAGCAAGGAGAGGCAAAAAGGCATCCTTTAAAAAGTGGAAGCTAAATCCTAGTGAAGAAAATAGAAAGGCACATAAACTCTGGCAAATGAAGTGTAAAATATAATTAGGAAGGCCAAAAAAGGATTTGAGAAACAGATAGCCAGAAACTCAAAAAGTAATAAAAAAAAAAAAAGTTAAGTACATCAGAAGCAGGAAGCCTGCTAAACAACCATTGGACGATTGAGGAGCTAAAGGAGCACTCAAGGACGGTAAGACCATTGGGGAGAAACTAAATGAATTCTTTGCATCAGTCTTCATGTAGGGTGACCAGGTGTCCCAATTTTATAGGGACAGTCCTGATTTTTGGGTCTTTTTCTTATATAGGCTCCTATTACCCGCCAACCCTGTCCCGATTTTTCACACTTGCTGTCTGGTCACCCTATCTTCACAGCTGAGGATGTGAGTGAGATTCCCAAATCTGAGCCATTCTTTTTAGGTGACGAATATCAGGAACTGTCCCAGATTAAGGTGTCAGAGGAGGTTTTAGAACGAATTGCAGTAATAAGTCACCAGGACCAGATGGTATTCACCCAAGAGTTCTGAAGGAACTCAAATGTGAAATTGCAGAACTATTAACTGTAGTCTGTAACCTATCATTTAAATCAGCTTCTGTGTCAAATGACTGGATGATAGCTAATGTGACACCAATTTTTAAAAAAGGGCTCCAGAGGTGATCCCAGCAATTACAGGCCGGTAAACCTGACTTCAGTACCTGGCAAACTGGTTGAAATTATAGTAAAGAACGAAATTGTCAGACACATAGATGAACATAATTTGTTGGGGAAGAGTAAACATTCCACTGAATGCATCTGATGAAGTGAGCTGTAGCTCACGAAAGCTTATGCTCAAATAAATTTGTTAGTCTCTAAGGTGCCACAAGTACTCCTTTTCTTTTTGCGAATACAGATTAACATGGCTGCTACTCTGAAACCTGTCATTTTTTTTGTAAGGGGAACTCATGCCTCACCACTCTACTAGAATTCTTTGAGGGGGTCAACAAGCATGTGGACTAGGGGAATCCAGTGGATGTAGTGTATTTTGATTTTCAGAAATTCTTTGACAAGATCCCTCACCAAAGGCTCTTAAGCAAAGTAAGCTGTCATGGGATAAGAGGGAAGGTTCTCTCATGGATTGCTAACTGGCTAAATGATAGAAAACAAAGGGTAGAAATAAATGGTCAGTTTTCAGAATGGAGAGGGGTAAATAGTGGTGTCCTCCAGGGGTCTGTAGTGGGACCAGTCCTATTCAACATATTCATAAATGATCCGGAAAAAGGGGTAAACAGTGAAGTGGCAAAATTTGCAGATGATACAAAACTACTCAAGATAGTTAAGTCCCAGGCAGACTGCGAAGATCTACAAAAAGGATCTCTCAAAACTGGGTGACTGGGCAACAAAATGGCAGATGAAATTCAATGTTGATAAATGCAAAGTAACACACACTGAAAAACATAATCCCAGCTATATGTATAAAATGATGGGGTCTAAATTAGCTGTGACCACTCAAAAAAGAGATCTTGGAGTCATTGTAGATAGTTCTCTGAAAACATCCACGCAATGTGCAGCAGCAGTCAAAAAAGCGAACAGATTGTTGGGAATCATTAAGAAAGGAATAGATAATAAGACAGAAAATATCATATTGCCTCTATATAAATTCATGATACGCCCACATCTTGAATACTGTGTGCAGATGTGGTCGCCCCATCTCAAAAAAGATATATTGGACTTGGAAAAGGTTCCGAAAAGGGCAACAAAAATGATGAGGGGTATAGAACAGCTTCCATAAGAAGAAATATTAATAAGACTGGGACTTTTCAGCTTGGAATAGAGACGACTGAGGTTGGGAGATGACAGAGGTCTATAAAATCATGACTTGTGTGCAGAAAGTAAATACGGAAGTGTTATTTACTCTCTCATAACACAAGAACTAGAGGTCGCCAAATGAAATTAATAGGCAGCAGGTGTTTTTTCACACAATGCACAGTCAACCTGTGGAACTCTTTGCTAGAGGATGTTGTGAAGGCCAAGACTATAACATAGTTCAAAAAAGAATTAGATAGATTCATGGAGGATCGGTCCATCAATGGCTATTAGCCAGGGTGGGCAGGGTATGGTGTCCCTAACCTCTTTTTGCCAGAAGCTGGGAATGGGAGACAGGGAATGGATCACTTGATGATTACCTGTTCTGTTCATTCCCTCTGGGGCACCTGGCATTGGACACTGTCAGAAGACAGGATACTGGGCTAGATGGACCTTTGGTCTGACCCAGTATGGCTGTTCTTATGAACAAGTCTGATGTTGTATGAATGTCTAACCTTCTACAAGCATCAGGACAAATGAAGTGTAGATTGATTTTCTGTGGGATTTATCCCTTCATTTTTTCTTTTCTTTTAAAATAGTGAGCTGCCTCACTCCCCTCAGAATCTTCTGGCCATCCTGAATTCTTCATATAGCCGCAGTGTGATGCTTTCCTGGGTGCGTCCCTTTGATGGAAACAGCCCGGTTCTCTACTATATAGTAGAGTTGTCTGAGAACAGTAAGTGGAGTCAATACATTGCAACCTCTTGTGTTTCTTAACTATTCAACCTTCATTTTAGGCTTAGCTTTTACCAGAGCTAGTGACAAAATATTAGTGCTATTTGCATATCCAGAGAAAAATATGGTCTCCACTCAGAACTGGGAAAAAGAACTCCTGAGTTTTAATCTAGATAAACATGCCATCAGAAAGGTTATGAAGAAAAACAGGCATGGTCTGGTGATTAAAGTAATCAGCATACCTGGACTCCATCCCTAGCTCTGCTAGTGAATTGCTGTACGATCTCAAGCAAGTCACCTAACCTTTCTATGCCTCAGTCCCCCACCTGTAAAATTGGGATAGCAATACTTTTTCTCTCACCCTCTGTCTGTTTTTTCTATGTATTGGAAAAGGGATACCCTCTTGCTTGGTGTTCATCAACCAGGCAGAGTGACATCAACCAGGCAGAGTGCTTTGAAGTGCTACTCATAGCCATTGTCATGGAAGCAACTCTTGAAGAGATTCTTGATGGGTGATTCCTAGCCTATTTAGTATGGAGCCCCTTAGAACACTCTGGAACAATGTGCAGGTGCAATGTGATGCCTGCTGGAGGCACTGCTGATTAGGTGGTCAGCCTCCTTCATCAGCTGAAGTTTCTTAGAGGCCTTCAGGTGTAGCCTTGCAGTATTCCAGTCTGGTGGTCTGAAAGGCACCACACAGTAATTCACCTTACAAAATATGTAAGAAGTTCAGCAAAGGTCTGAGAGAGTTCTGCAGAAGTCATATGAATAATACCTCAGAACTCCACAGGATCATCTTAACTCTTACACATGGTGAGATAGCTCCAATAATTTTTATCTGAAGGCATTTTAATCTACCACTGAGTAAATCTCATCACAAATCATAGATATGTGTACTTGAGTCAGATGGAAAACAGCACAAAAAAAACCAAAAACCCCAAACTGCTTGTGTTCTATGAATGGAGTACCTTCTCTTCAATTGAGAATTGTCTCTCTTCCAGGACCACTCTATACTATACTGTACGCTTTGAGTTTTCACTGTTTGTTTTTCTACATTGCTTTCATGTTCTCTCACTTCATAATAACTTGTTTACACAGGGCAGAGGGGACTCCGAGTTCCTGAATGTCCATGCCCTTGTTTCAGTCTTCTCCTTTTATGTATTAATACTCATTTGCTATAGATTCCAAAAGGACCATAAGCAATGTCAGCAGTGAGTTTGGTTTGTATCATTGATTTTAATTAGTGCACAGCTTCACTGTCTCCATCTTTTTTTTTTAATCTTGAAATGTATTGATTGTGAATTATTTTCATCTGATGAGTATATGGTTTAGCCTTAGTTGGCAGCTACCGATTTCCTACTTGAGGTAAGCTTGGCACCATGTCTCTTCTGTCTTTTTTCAGCAGTGTTACTGATCAGTGCTGAATTGTGATACAATACTGTTGACATAGCTTTGTCTCATACATGTTTGTAAACAAATTCTCCCTTTGTTTTTCATAGACAATTTTCTTTACATTTTTTTTCTGCCTGTTTTTTTTGGGCCACAGGTACCTTTTCATATACACAAAATATTGGGGATTTTTTGCATATGCCCTCCATGACCTCATTTGCTTGCATCTGTAGCTCTTTTACTGTCAGCAGCAGTACAATATGTTAGGTATCCTATTCCCCATTTGTTGTTATATAGATGAAGATTGGTGGAGTTATTACTTTTCAGTTCCCAGTGATGAACAAAAGTCTTCTTTCTGGATTCTGTGCAATTTTAATACACGGATTTCATTTTGCAGTGTTATAGTTGCCAATGTGTCCTAGATTTTGTTGATTTTTCTTTTGACTGTTGTGGTTTGAATAAATTTCTAATAGCTTTAACATCCATTGCACATTTTAAAGAACATATAGTGAGTGAATACATAATAAAGGTATCTGTTATAGAAAACTAGCTGAAGAAGGCTCAAAATAGTGAATGAAAATTTCAGGGACTAATTACTAGCTCCACTGAAGAATGGCGCATTGCTCCACGTGGCATGGATTAAAGCTCTTTTCCATTGGTATTGGTGCAGTAAAGAGATGTAAACAACTGATTTTAATTGGGCGGGGGGGGGTATAGCAGCAGATTGTATAGATGGATTGCAGAAAAAGCATCTGATTCTATTCACCTTATCCACCTAATCTTTAAAATGAAGTATAGGTACCTGGCAGGATACAGCAGTTTTCAGACTGTAATTAGTCACAATAGACCACCACCATGGGTGATTTTTGAGTCACAGGGCTTCAAAAATGTTGCATTTGGGGAAAATGTATAGTTTCTATCATAAAATACATTTTCTGGGAAACAGTCCTTAAGCATTCAAACTACATGCATACGAGGGTAGGAATCCGCATTCACAATAGACATTCCAAACAAGTGATCGTGTGGCTTACTGTGGATTTGTACTGGCATCATTCTGTATGCCTTCATAACACGGTTAGCCACTGCTATGGTGTACCTAGGAATTCTGTGTTGTATATGTCTTGGAAGAGTTGGAGGTTCATTCATGTTATTGCCAGGGTGTCAATGTTTCTGGAGTTAATCAAAAGTTACTTCTACTTGGTAGCTATCTGAGCAAGTGTCTGTGGAGTTTTGTTGGATGCAACTTAAGAGAGAGCCTGTTTCTCTTTTACTATATTCTTGGATATTTGGGCCTTGAGATATAATAGGATAACTCAGAGCCACTTGATAATGTGGTAAGGACCACATTAAATCCTTGCTCCTAAAAAAAATATATGCACACGCTTAACATTAAGTCTGTGTATAGTTCTACTAACTCAGTAGATTTCCTCAAATGATTAAAGATAAGTAGTTGCATAAGCCTTTGCAGGATCAGGACTTAAATATATATGTCTTGAAGGCTATTTGTTATGACCATGACTTATTTCTACATAAGGCTTAGAGAATGGTGGTCCGTAAGGCCTTAGAGCAGGGGTGGGCAAACTAGGGCCTGTGGGCTGGATCTGGCCTGCCAGCCATTTTAAGCTGGCCCTTGAGCTCCCACTGGGGAGTGGGCCTGGTGCTTGCCCTGTTCCCATGCTCCAGCCGTGTTGCAGGGTCAGGGGCTGCTCTACATGGCTCCTGGAAGCCACGGCATGGCCCTGCTCCGGCGCTCCAGCCGTGGTGTAGGGTCTGCTCCACATAGTGCCTGGAAGCAGCAGCACAGCCCCCCCTCTGGTGCTTCAGCTGGGGAGCAGGATTGGGGGCCGCTCCACATGGCTCCTGGAAGCAGCGGCATGGCTCCTCTCCGGTTCCTACACGCACCAATGGCCCTGCTCCAATGGCCCCCTCTGGCACTCCAATGGAAGCTCTAGGGGCAGTGCCTGCAGACAGGGCAGCGTGCAGAGCTGCCTGGCTGCGCCTCTGTGTAGGAGCCAGAGAAGGGACATACCACTGCTTCTGGGAGCTGCTTGAGGTAAGTGCCGTCCGAGCCCCGCCCCTGCATCCCAACCCCCTGATCCCAGCCCAGAGCACCCACCTACACCCCAAACTCCTCATCCCCAGCCCCACCCCAGAGCCTGCACCCCCATCTGGAGCCGGCACCCCTTCCCCCACTCCTTATCCCAGCCCTGATCCCCCTCCCACCCTCCAAACCCCTCGGTCCTAGCCCAGAGCACCCTCCTACACCCCAAACTCCTCATCCTCAGCCCCACCCTGGAACCCTCACTCCTCCAGCCCAGAGCCCCCTCCTGCACCCTGAATGCCTCATTTCTGGCCCCACCCCGGAGTCCACACCCCCAACCAGAGCCCTCATCCCCTCCTGCACCCCAATCCCAATTTTTTGAGCATTCATGGACCACCATACAATTTCTATGCCCAGATGTGGCCCTCAGGCCAAAAAGTTTGCCCACCCCTGCCTTAGAGGATGGTGGTCTCAGACCAAGTGAAATCCGTAAAATTACATTTGAATAATAGATCCTATTGGATTCCTGCAGGCTGGTGGAAGCCTTGAACTTGAATCTTTCACATTCTCAAATTGTTATGAACACCGATGTATTTGGGGAGACAAGAGAAACTTCAGCACTTTCCAGTAGTCCAGGCTATACAATAGCATCTTAGAAAGGGGAGGCATCTGAAATATAGTCCAGAGCTATGGAAATCAGCTTTCTGCTAAGAAAACAATGGTTTTATATCAACAAGCAGGAAGGAATAGGACAACCATCTTGAGTCTTTTAACTCAGTCGATATTCCCTAAGAACAGCAGGCAGACTTTGAATGTGTAGAAGAAATTCCTCTTGGTAAGTCACTTGTTTTAGGAAGGAATGTCACTGGTGTCAAATAAGTGCCTCCAAAACAGAAATTCTTTGACAATCAAAACAGAAGCTCTTGACAGCTCAAGAAATCAAATGGTAAAGTATAGAGTCACTTTCTTATTTTCATGCAGTTTAATTTGAATAAAAGATAAGACAGACTAATTCAAATAGCCAGCATGTTTGAGTAGATTGACAACTAAATGAGAAACTTTTTCAGCCAACAGCAATTAAATTGGAAGACTGAGTGAGTGGAACCCAGAGTATGTTCTGGGCAGCTTAAGTTAAATGAAAGATTAGCACTGTCTGCTCAATATAATGGACGTTTATTTAATAGATTGACCTGGCAAGTCTTCTGTCACCGTGGAACTTCTCCAGGCTTTCTGGGTCAGGAGACTGACAGTAATCCCTGAAGGAAGGGAAAGTGGGTGTTGAAATTTTTATGGAAGGTTTCCTATGTCAAAATTGTTCTTCTACATGGTAAAACAAGTTTCTTTGCAATTCTGTTTTGGCTGTGCATTTAAGCTGGAAGAGCAGCCTTTCAAACGGTTTAGTTTATTGATTGTCAAGAGAAGACTTGCTATTTAAATTTTAAAGATACTCTGCAAACCCGCTGTATCCTCTGCTCCATGAGCAAGCAAATCCTCTCCAAACCACTTTTCTGAACAAATCAGAGTACCCAGGAGATGAATAGGGTTCATTTATATTAGTTTTCAGTTTAATCTCTCTTCCTGCCAGATCTTTTATCTTCCACCAGGAGAGGAAAAAGAATAAATAAAGTATTCTACAGCTGCAGTATATAAACAGACCAGAGCCCCAAGGTGCTGAGGAGATTAATAAGCCCCGTTGTTGAATCAAACTGTTCACTAGATCGAACTGTTTGGGTTAAGCACTCTCAAGTGGTGTTTACACTAGCAGTAAACAAATGAAACTGAATTGTTCCAGGAAATGGGCCAGTGCGGATTAGCTCATTTAAGGGCATTCAGCATTCTTGTTTGTGTGTGCTTTTCCATTTTCTTGATTAAGTGGCTTCAGGGAACTTACTAAAGTCAGCCATACCTTAACTCCTGCTTCCCATTAATTTTCATTGTGCACTTGGGTGTAGTAAGGTGAACAGTTTGGCCACGGTCATAAGGAGAAGTTTATGAAAGGCAAAGTAAAGGAGTGCAAAGAGAAAACTTAGCCTATGGTTTTCATAGTTAATAGGGGTAAGCATATTCTCACAATGTAGTTTGCTATCAAGCTCTTGTAGTCAAGATCACTGTTAGCAAACCTTTGCCAAACAAACACCTACTGGTGTGAGAAATCTACTGTTCTGCAAGTATCTATCCAGGATTCCTACTACTTGCTGTATCAGGAATCACATTAAGATGACTTTGCTCTCAGAAAGCTATTACTATAGTAAATATATTTTGAATAATTAAAAGATGCAGCCTTTATAGCCCAACTGGCATCAAGTCTGAGGGGGTTTTAACTAGTTAAAGAACCAGCCAGCAAAGCACTGAATTAGTGATTTGTATGTTGGTGTGACATTTAACACATTTGGAACATCTCATCTTCATTTGCAGGCAGTGTATGGTTTCATCTAGGTGATCTGTTAGGGACTGCAGTGTAGTTCTGTACCATATGCACAGATATGTTGCCAAAATCTCTGGCTAGGTCCTTAGTTGTTTTCAAAAATGTTTGTAATTTTGAGTTTGGAATGTGAAAAGAGATGGTATTATTAAAAACTGAACAAGTCTTTAAATCAGCTGACAAGAACCAAATGTCACCTTTTCTTGACTGCCCCAATCATGCCATGCTATGTAATAGAATGCTAAACTGTATATATGTTCAGCTACTAGGTGGCACTGTAACACATTATTTAAGCTACCCTCAGCCATACTTGGCAGAGCATTAAAGGAACTTACAGTGAACAGCTGGTATGTCCCTCTCCGAGAAGAAAGCTGTGGCCACTTCATATCTAGTACACAAGCATGATCTGCTAGTAGCAGACCTGCAATCTATCATGTACAAGAAATACATGCTGTGGTGTCAGAAGTAAACTAGTCCCAGAGGAAAACAAACAGAAGGAACAAAATCAACAGAGGTTGCAGACTGGAAAAAAAAAAGCAACAAAGGATCTCATCAACATGCCACTCTTCAATGCCTTAGCGAGTTTCAGCTTTGACAGACCTTCACAATGGACAGACTGGAAGCAGTATTTTGCATGATTATCAGTTGCTACAAAACTCTAAGGAAAATGAAGAATTTATGCTATTGGGGAGGAGGAAGAGCACATCTTTAAATCCTTTGCCTTTACTGAAGACAGTCAAAAAGATGACTATGAAAGTGTTCTGGCTATGTTTGATGCATACTTTGTCTCAGAAACAAGTGGTTTATGAAGGAGCATATTTTCATCAAATTTCAAGGGCCAGGGGAAAATGTTGAATATTTTTAGGAGTTCTGCATGCATTAGCTGAAAACTGATTTTCGAACGGCAAAACATGAAAATATCAGAGACAGGCTTGTTAGTGGGTTAAAAGATAAAAATTTGTCACAGCAGGTGCTATTTTAAATAGACTTAATTGTACACACAGCTATTCAAATAGCCAAGCAGTCTGAGATGGTGAGACAGCAAAACCAAGAGCAACTTATCAAACCTGAAAAACAATAAACTAGCTTGGATGCTGTTAACAGATGCAGCATGATTGCTACAAGTCATTACCATAAGAACCCGGAGGCAAGGAGAAAACTCCCACACTATGAGGGACAAATTCCAGTCAAACAGCAAAGCCTTATACTCAAAATGTGGAAATAAATCATATCCCATGGGATGAGGCATGTCCAACCAAAGGTGCAAGGTGTAATAAATGTGCAAAATATGGATATTTTGCAGCTGTTTGCCACACTAAAACAATCAAGGAGCTTCATATTATGAACAATGAAGAACCATTGTTTCTGTGGATCTATCATGTGTGATGACTAATGCTAAGATTTTGTCATGCATATTTTTAGTAAAAGTCACGGACAGGTCACTGGCAATAAAGAAAAATTCACGGGGGCCAGTGACCTGTCTGTGACTTTTACTAAAAATATCCATGACAAAATGGGGAGCTCAGCTGTGGGGTCCCCACATGGCCCTGCAGTGGCTAGGCAGCTGCAGGGGTCTTCTCGAAGCTCCAGGTCCCCCACCAGCTGTGGTGGGCTTGGAGCTCTGGTGGGGTGGGGACCCTTTACCTCCCAGCTGTTGCAGGCTGAAGTCACAGAAGTCGCTGGAATTCAGATTTTGTGACTTCTGCGACCTCTGAAAAAAATCTTAGCCTTCGTGCTGACAAAGAGCCTATCTAGCGAGTGAAACTTAATATTCATTGAAAGACTTTAAAATTGACTCAGGAGCAGATGTCACAGTTATCTCCGAAGGGACTTACAATAACCTTCAAACCTCCCTGCCACCCCCGGAGCTGAAGTTACCTGACCCAGCTCGGACTTGTCCTGGAGGTATTTTGAACTGCATGGGTCAGTTCACCACAGAAACAATAGCTTTGCATTCAGAGTGCATGTGATCAAAGACTAGGGTTACCATATTTCAGATTCCCAAAAGAGGATGTTGCTGGAGGGGAGGGATGGTGTAGGGGGTACAGTTCGAGGTGATAGAGGGAGAACCTGTGATGGGGGGTCCTAACAGGTGTTGCTCCCTATCATGGTGTGAGGGCAGCTGGTGCAAGCAGTGACATCTGTCAGTCAGCTCCTTCCTGTGGGACCTCCTCCCCAGGGCTGGGAGTTGGGACCTGGGTGGGTAGGATTCAGCAGCTGTGGCTTTCAAAGGAATGGACCAATCAGCTGCAGGTGGACAGGAGGGACCAATTAGGAAGTGGATCAATCAGGGCTCTTTCTGAGCTGCAGCTTGTCTGCTCTGGAAAAACCCTGGACATTTCCTGTTATTTTGGAAAAAAAAAAAAGTCACCTGAACAGAGAAAGAAGGCTCAATAAAAGAGGCTGCATCCAGGAAAACCTAGACATGTAGTAACCAGGTCAAAGACCAACAACCTTCTTAGGCATGATAGCCATGATGGGCCTAGTTTAAAAAGGTGGAAGAACTCAGAGAATTTGAAGATATTGGACTTTTGAAAGGAGATCCAGTACAAATAAACTTGAGACACAGTGTAGTATACAAACACCTCTACCAGACAGACTTTGAAAGAGATTAGCTCTAGATTTATGCTAATTCAGAAGACATCATTATCTGATCATACTGGTCTATTTTCCAAGTGCATAGACATAATTAACTTGAAAGACAAAGCATGATGCAGTGTTATTAAACTCAAGTGCACTTCTGCTCACTTCAGTATTACAGAACAACTAGTGACACACAATGTACTACAATTCACTGCAGTAGAACTTAAGTCATTCCAAACTAAATATGATTGATCATATTACTAACAGTCCACATTACTCACAAGTGAATGGAGAGGCTGAGAGAGCTGTAGAAACAGTCAAGAAAATCCTCTTGCTGGAAGAGCCATTTCTTGCTCTGAGTTACAGATAACAGCAAAAGTAGCTACTGGATCTAGTTCTACACAACTTCTGATGGGAAGATAACTCAGTAGTACTGTTCCAACTTTGGAGATAGTCTTTTCCAAAGTGGCCAGACATGAAGAGAGTTGCCATTTGGATAAAAAGGCAACATCATGCACCACTCAGAGAACTACCAAGTCTAGAACCTGGTGACTGAGTTCATGTCAAATTGGAAAGAGAAAAACTTCAGCTGTCATACAGAAAAAGAATTCATTGCTTAGATCATATGTGATGGAGGCCAACAGTGGAGAGTTCAACAGAAACTTAACATCTACAGTTTGTTCAGAACTCAACAATCAGAGAAAATTCTACAGATGGCAGACATAGAACAAGAAGATGATGATTCAAAGATTCCAAATGGAGCACAGCCAATTGTTGCGGCAAATGGGCAGCCAGATGACAAAGTTGCTATGCATTCAGGTCATGTAATTAGAAAACCAGTATGATTCAGAGACACTTAACAGATTGATCTGTACTGAACTTCAAAGACAGCATGATAGTGTAAATTTTGTAAATGGTAGGAATGTAGAATTTAAGGGGGAGATATGAATGCTAACCTGTATTATACTGATCTGTCACAAGGTGACACCGTGTATACCATACCTTATTTAAGCTAACCTCAGCCACATCTGTTCACTATAAGAAGAAAGCTCTGTGGCCACTTCATATCTGGTACAGAAGTGTGACCTGCTAGTAGCAGCCCTGCAACCTGCTGTGTACAAGAAATATATGACATGCTAAGGTGAAAAGATGACAGAATATTTAATTTCCAACATATTTCATTTTTCACCTCTGTGAAACTTGGGAATGTAATTCAGGCAGCAGAGAAGCTCAGAGTGTGAAGTATGCAAACTGACAGTGGAGGTTTTACACTACTGCCAGAGCAGTTTATTCCAAGGAGCCATCCTAAGAAATGATTAGACTGAAAATAAGACAATACATCTGTAGAAAACATCCAGGCATGTAGAAGGCTTCCCAGCTCTTGCAGCAAAGAGCTAATTTGGGTGACAGAGTCACTCTTCTACACCTGCTAAAAAGCTGGGTAGAAAAATGTTGTAGACTAGCTGCGAATTTCATTACAGCCCTTCAGCTAGAGACTCATAGGTGTGGTGTTGTAATGGCCTGCTAAACAGATGGGTCACGAAATACACAGCCCATCTGTCTTTATTATGCTCATTTCCTCTTTTATTAAAATGTTAATGAATACAGTTTTTAGGTATTACACAGTGACAAGTGTAGCATCCCTTTCCAGTAGACAAACGTGCAATCTATCGAACCATGGGGGTAGACAAGAAGGTTTATTTTGTTCCGCTGAGGAAAGAAGGTTCTAAAGTTCCTTTGAGGAAAGAAGTTAAAGGAAGCATATTGCAGTCAGACACTCACTCACTTCTTAAGGGTTTTTAATAAGCCCCTCAATATTATTAACGTGTGTGTTCCTCCACCAGACTCTCCCTGGAAAGTGCATCTATCAAATGTTAACCCTAAGATGACCAGTATCACTGTGAGTGGATTAACTCCAGCCCGTACCTACCAATTTAGGATATGTGCTGTTAACCAGGTGGGCAAGGGCCAGTACAGCACTGAGACCAGCAGGTAAAGTAAAAGTAGACCCCTATGTAAAATGCACAGCATGTGAAGTAACCCCTAATCCATCAGTCGTTCAGTATTGTTAAAATGAAGCTACCTCTTGTATCACAGTGGGGGCGGGGGGATGTGGGCACTCAGCGGATACCCCTAGTTACATGAAGTGCCTAAGAACTTTGAGCAGTATTTAGCCATACTGGCAGTTAGCAGCAGCAGCACATGCTGCATGCATTGGGGACAGAGGTGCATCCATCTTTGCAGAGTAACAATCAAACAGGATCATAGAAGGAGATAGAGTGAGTGCATGTAGGGCCAACATATTTTTTTCCTGTGGTTTAAGACTTAGTGGTTAACTCTGGACTGGGCAGAGCACTCACCCAGTCACTGCATGTCACTTCTATAATTACTTCAGTTGTGACATAGAAGGATGGCTTCATCAAGTTAAGTTTCAGATGCATCCCCCTTCCTTTATAAACCAAAGCTTGCTATGCGCTTGAATTGTAGAACAGCTGAGGTTTAAATGGCTTTTTCAAAATGTAGGTGTTTGACTCTTTCAATATTTTTCATATCAGAGGAGTCACAGATTCTGATCTGAACTCTAACTCATTCAGGCTTGTAATGTTTTTATGTAGTTGCAGCAGCATGGGGGATTCAGACAGAATAAGGTTACCTCAGCTGTCCTTGTTGCTTGCTTAACTGATTTTCTATTATGTTGATTTGTTGTAACTATTTCATGCAAAGTCGTCAGTAGTTTGATCAGCATTATGCTTCTTTCTAGTCTTTGGACTTTAGTAAATAAAGCTGGTTCACATTTAGTGGACACATAAAATGAAAAGCTAGAGCTTTGTTTTTATCTCAATGCCCACATCCCATCACATTCTTTTGTGCTTAGATTGATGTTACCTGAAGAACCGCCCAGCGCTCCTCCTAAAAACATAGTAGCCAGTGGACGTACCAATCAGTCTATCATGGTTCAGTGGCAGCCTCCTCCTGAAAGTGAACATAATGGGGTTCTCCATGGGTACATCCTAAGGTAAGTGATTTGTGCTCTAGCCTAGAGGGATCTTAATATAAAATCTGGTACTAAATGTCTTAGTGTGTTAGAGGTGGACATCCTAGCGGTGTGACAAATAAAAAAGAAAGAATGTTTAAAAGACAATTTCTAATTTATCATTACTTATTTGCACTGTGCCATATGTGTGCATAGTCCTTTGCAGACAAAGCAAAGACTCCCTACCGCAAGTAGCTCATAATTTAAGTCAGACATATCACACAAGTGGAACAGTGGCATTCTGGGTTTTGAAAGAACAAGGATTCTGCCAATAAAGTAGATGGCACAGATCAGGTGAGCCATGGCCAGATTAGTGTTTGGAATAGAAAATAAATTAAGTAAATAGTCTTTGTGCAGCCCAGCTATACTAAGTTAATGAAAAGGGACTTCAAACGGGTAACTGAAAAACATTTATTTCACCCAATTTTCCCCCACTTATGTATGGAGAGGGTGTGGCTCCTAAAACAGGTATCATCATATTGAGAGATTTCCCAGAGGACATTCATTTTCTAGTCTCTCTGGGAGTCAGTAACCAGTCCAGCTGGACTCAGCAATTCTATGGTTTCAGTTGGCTCTCTAACTGTCCCTGCAGTAACAGCAGGCAGTGTGGCATTCACTCTGCTCAGGAAGGCCTTGTCTACAAGGTTATTTTCTGGAAAATCTAGCATTGCACAACCACTGGTATAGCGCCATGCAAGGTTGGCATTCAGTTTAGACAGAATACAGATTGCTGGTGGTATTTTTACCAGTGTCCTCTAGATCTGCTAAAGGATATGGTGGTAAAAACGCTCGTGCCCTGTTTACACTAGTGTTACCACTTTGCTACTGTTGATGGAGCTGCTTTGGTGGTATTGCTGAGAGTGGAAATTTCCTGCCAAGCCTAGTGCAGACAGCTGAAGAATTGACAGGTTTCAGAGTAGCAGCCGTGTTAGTCTGTAAGAATGTTAACCGTTTCCCTGCCACCCAAGTAATGAGGTCCGCATGACCAATCACAGAGGATACAGTGTGGTTTATATAACTTTTGACTATATGCCTGCACCCCAGCTTTCTCACCCGGCAGTTTTCCAAATGTCAAGTAGTAAAAAGATGTGTACACAACACACTGTATTTGGTGAGCTCTCACTATAGTAAGCTTTGCCCTTCTATGCTTTCTACACCACCTCTTTCTATTGTCATCTTTTTCTGTGTTATATCTATTTTGTAGACTATCTGCTCCTCTGGGCAGGGATTTGTCTGCAGCAGCTATGGTGTCATGCACATCTATGGGTCCGTCTATAAATAACAAACGGTAACTGTAGGCAACAGTGTTTGCACGCCATCAATCTTGGCCAGTTTACTACGTTTCTTGATGAAAGCCTGGTGAATCAAAATTGAAATATGCCAAAGACTAAAGCTGAAGCTTTGAGTTCGGATGGATTGCTGGGGAAAGCTGCAGGCCCGTATTCTCTACTGGGCACAGACATAATAGAGGGGGGCAGCCCTGCCGAGCCGGTTGTAGTTCTCTGGTTGTGGTAGAACAGGAGGTGTCCTGCTCTTTGCTTACACTACTGAGGTGCCTAATGGCAGCGTAGCGTTACGTTTGGTGGAACTCAGCTCTGCCATGCCCCTTTCTGCCGCTACTGTGCCGCTTTCTCCCCATTTATTCCAGGGTTGATGCAGGAGGTTATTTTAGGAGATTTCCCTCTGCAGAGGAAGATGTCTTCACTGGGAATTTCTGGTTGGTAAGCAACCTTGGTGGATCAGAGAATGTTAGTTTTCTTTGGGCGCTGATATACTGTTGAATGAGTGGGATCAAAAGGCACTCTAGTCGGTCAGCTAGTCCATTCCTTTACTTTGTCACAGGATTGGTTTAATTATTCCTAAACTGGCCCTAATAGATTGTTAGTTAATCTGTCCTTAAATACCTCTGGAGACAGCAATTCCACAGCCTCCCTACCCTTTGAACTTGTTCTACTGTCAGATGTTTTATATAACATGTTGACTAATTTTTAGGTTAAACATTTCCTTCTGCAGCTCATACAAAATTAGCATAATTGATCTCTGTCCTCTCTAACATCCCTTTTCATATTAGTAGAGAGTTATCCAGTCCATTGGTATTAGTCTGTGTGAGTTTGTGGAAAACATTCTTTAGATGTTTAAATTATTGTGTCTAGGCTCCTGAGTAGGGAAACAAACCATTCAACAGGAATTTAAAATTGTCATACAATAAAACTTTCCCCTGTAATATTCCAGGATTCTTCTTGGGATTCAAAATGTGAAGGTTACAGGAAGGTATCTGCTGTTAAAGTGATTTTCTGTACTAGTTTCAGCTGAATTTGACTACAGTAGCTCTGTATTAAAGGTGCCTTTTGAAATTAAGGATGGAAGAGACCCACTATAACATCAGGTCCATTGCTCCGTCTTTGCAGCAAAGAGTCCCATCATAGAGGATGTATTGGAATTAGTGACAGATGCTTGATCTTAAAAGTGTGGGTGCACTGTACAAAGCCTATAACAATATATATCAAAGTGTATATATGGTGAGAAAAGTCACTAGGACATTACATTTCTGAACTGGCCTTTTTCCTCTGCTCTTTTTCTCCCCAGCAGAGTGTTGTATTTATAGGGGTGTCATGCTAAGAGCACAATAGTTTAGACCACAGGAGCACTCCAGATTTTTGACTGTTACCTGTGAGAGAAAAAGAGTGCTGAGCAAAGAATTGACATTGCCAAGATTCATACAACCTTCCTATCATCTCATAAGTGGAGGAAGGGGAGGTCTTGTATTGAATGGAGGCAGAGAGCCACCTAATAGCCCCAGGGAGACATCCTGACATTGCTTTGCTATGTTTTCCTTGTGATTTTGTGTTAATATTTCATGGAGCTATGCTGATGTAGTCTCACAGTACAAAACATGACCAAGTCAGGAAGCCACACTGCTCTCCCAACTCTTTGGGGTTGTTGGTATCACTGCTATTGGGTGATCAAGAGCTGCATGGAGATCTCTCTAGGAACAACAAGAATTAGGCCTTGTCTAAACACAGGGATTGCACTGATTAAACTTATATTGGTTTAAAATCGCACTGTAAATGAACTAATGAAACTCTCTCATGTAGATAAGCCTTTAGTTATTGTTAAGCAGGGGCTGACTTAAAACAGCATAAAAATAGTATGATGAATAAAAATCCAAACATTCCCGTATTTGCCTTTTCACAGAATAGCAATGCTTCATTTGCAAGACATAATGCCATTTGGTCTACTTATTTCTGATATGTTGATTAGCATATTGTAAGAGGAAATGATAGAGAACAGTGGATTCTCAGAGTGCAAAAGGACACACCAAAAAAAGGGCTCTAAAATATGCATCCAATTCTATTTTCCATAACAACTCCTATAGAGAAACATATTCAATTGCTCCACCTCTTTGGCAGAGGTTCATCACTATATAGATATATTACTAATACTAATTTGGCAAACTGTTTCATCTCCATATTACCATTCTTCTTCTGATTCCCACTCTCTAGCAAGCTCTTCAGTCCCTAGGCAACCCATTTCAGGCCTTGTTATAATCATTCTATGAAAGTGGGTTCCTGTTGCAGGCTTGAGCTGACAGTCCCTTAGACCAGAAGGTCTAAACACTACCGAGATCATCTTGCTTTTCAGGTTTAGAGACTGAGGAAGAAAACATTTCTCAAACTGATTTACATCAGCACCCTGATAAAAATCCTGTCCAAGATTTTTTATACTAAATCACAGCTTTTACTAGACAAGCCACATTTTAAAAGCTATAATTTTTCTACAGCCATAAAGCAGGATAAAATGCCAGTTTTGTTTAGCCCTGAGCATGTAATTTCAGTGAAAATCAGATTATAAATACTACAGCAGTCAAGCAGGGTATGGTCTTATCAGGGGTTAGGGGTTTTTTTTGGAGGATGTTCTATTATCCTTTGTATAATTCTGCAGTAAAAGTTTGAATATTGCATCTTCAGAGAACCTGTTTTGCTAGTCAGTGCATTTGATAGAATTGATGCCTTTTAACTGACTGCATTGAATTTCCCTTTTCTGTATGCAGGTATCGCCTGGCAGGCCTCCCTGGAGTGTATCACTACAAGAACATCACTAGCGCAGAGATTAACTACTGTTTGGTGAAAGACCTGATCATCTGGACTCAGTATGAAATCCAGGTGGCATCTTATAATGGAGCTGGGCTGGGAGCATTCAGCAGAGCAGTGACAGAGTACACTTTACAGGGAGGTGAGCTCCACTCTGCTGTCTAAACTGCAAATCCTTTGCAGTCACTAATTTTTTTTTTAGACAGTGAACAAATAGTGCAAGGATTTGTCATACGTTTACCTTTATGAAGGGAAACATACTCTAGAGGCAGGATTGTACAGGAGAGATTTAAGTGAGATAGAGGCATTTACCAAGAGGAAAAGGGAGCCATAACTCTTATTTACACTAAAGCTCCTTTATACCTCTCTGGCAATATACAGGTGCCATGAAGTGGGTGGGAATTACATTACTTTTACACCTACTGAAAGGCATATTTACACTACTGGATCAGTATGAAGAATCCTTAACATAATTGAGAGTCAGGCCCTTAAGATTTCCAAGATTGCAGGACTGAATTTTGTGCAGTAGACAATCTCATGATCTCTGCTTTAGTAGGTCATAAAAACAATTAAACTATTTTAAAAACTAAACACTTTTACAGTGCATGCTAGTTTATAATCAGTGAAGTATATGTAATGGTTTGCTAATTGTTGATAGGAGTACATTGATGTGAATAAATGTATTGAGTTGTAGAGAGATTTTAAAAATAGACTGTGCAAGTGCAGCACCAGTTTGCCAAGACAGTTAAAGAGCAAGGAAACAGTCCAAGTTATCTCTCAGAGATAGCTGCTGTTATCTTTCCTTAGTTCACTATCTGTCATTTGTAAGGATATAAATCCTCTGTTACAAACAAAGTGCAGTTGGTTCTGCATTCAGTTTGACTGGTAGAAGTATTTATAATGCAGGACAATCTGCAATGCCCTATTTATCTTCATGTAATTCTTACCTAGTACAAATGAAAAAGCTAGATGTACCCTTTTTAAGGTAATTCACAATAGCAGTAAATAGCTCCATAATGGATGTTGCCATCCCCTAATGCATGCCTGCGGATGTTCTTGCGGATATCCTCAGGCTTTCAATCCATTTTGAAAACAGTTTGAAGCCTTTTCACATTTGGAGTTGAACAGAGGGGAGGCTGCACAGCTCCAGTCTAATCTGAAGCAGAGTTAGTATCATGTTTCCTTACGTTAAGAAATGTATCATGTCCTATGCCACTCTCCCTGCAACTGGAGAATGTACAGACACCTGTTTGTGACCATTTATCACTGCTGACTGTGCCTCCTAAACCAAGCCAGGAATGTAAATCAGAGCATGGGTGGAAACTGTTTTATAATCCATAATATAGTTTAAAGATGAGCTTAAGAAACCTGCATCTATGCACCTTGCCCACCTCTCCACACACACACACACACACACACACACACACACAGTGATTCAGGTTGCACTGGCAAGAACCTTCCTGTCTGTGGATAGCAAAAAATACCTGGCATTAGTTGAATGTGCCATGCAATCAAAACCCTGGCAGCAAATGAGTGCTGAGAGCAGATCAATACGTTAATATTGAATTCCTCTCCACCTCCTAGGCCATGTGAGCTGTGGCCTTACCCTTGAATGCATATGAGTGGACTTGTTATATAATTGTATTATTTTTGGCATTTAGTAGTGGCAGCCCAAGAACCCATAGTTGACTATCAGCTGCTTGGAGCTCTTTTAAAATAACTCGTGGCTAGAGTCTAAGTGAGAATGTCACTTGTGAGATGCCTGAAGACCTGAACTCTCACAGAAACTGAGTTATAATGTCAGTCAGCTCCTTTGAGTTGTATTGGCAAAGCATGCAACATCCTGGAGGTCTAAGGGTTTGACTGTTTCAAATCCCCAAAAGTCTTAGTGGGATATTCAGCATAACCCTTTGGGGGGGGGGTGCGCGTGCGCACGCCTTTCTGCATCAGGGTTTCTCCAGCTGTTCCTTACTACTTTGATGTTATCTTTGGTAGGGATTTGTGCCAACTTTCTGCACAGAATAGCTGTTGTTCATTTGAACAGAGTCCTTCAGGACTTTTCATCATTGTGTGAAAAGTTCAGGCTTCTGAGTATCTCTGCACAGAAGAGTTATTTCATATACACAAGTCTTTTGGAGGGTGATGCAAGTCATCTCCCTTGCTGTGTTTGGTCCAGGAGAGAGAATTTTTCTTCTCTTCACTCTGGGATCTAGCACTTCGATCTCAACCATCTTATTGACTTCTTAGGTGCTCTCCCTTTGAACAGCTCCTCCCAAAGTTAAATGCCAGTCCATGGATTTACATTAGCCTTCAAGTAACTTACATAGTAAATGGACATCACATTACCCACCCACTTTCATAGCCCTCAAGGGTCACCTTTGTGATGTGTCTGAGAGACTGTGGCTCCACACTGAGGAGAACTACACCTGGGTCTCCAGTGTTCAAAAGCTGCTGCCAAACCCCAAGGAGAAAGTTATAATTTCAATATACATCTGTCTGATTTTGTAAGGAAACAGACTTTAACATTGATCCCATTTCATACCATTTTACTCAAGCTATTTCTCCGACAAGTGCAGCAATGAGAAAGAATTTGTTGTTTTAAATGCTTGGGAAGTGCTATGGTAATGGGAGTATGGGGGCAAGATAGGTTCCTAGGTGGCCTACTGTACTTAGGATGTGTAATATGGAAAATGCCCTCCAGTTATGGAAGGGCAAAACTCAAAACTACTAACACTCAATCTTCAGACATTATGGACATGAGCCATACTACCAGGCAAATTGACTCAAAATGTTCTTTTTAGAGGAGATAAATGAGATTAGTAAAAGACAGAGGGCCAATAATGCGAACAGGTTGAAGAATCATGCTTGCCCAGCACAACCCAGAACTACTAAGATTATGTGAACCCTGCTCTATTTTCTGCAAGAACTGAAGTACCAGAGGAACCAGGAGAAATGGTGCCCATCCCAAAAGAAAATGCCTTCGTGACCTACTCAAAATAAATTTGATCACTTAACATTGCTTCAGGAAACCAATAGGTCTACTCTAAATGAGCCAGCTGGAAAAGAGAGGGGTCATTCATGCTGGTCCTGAAACATGAGGTTTAAGTTGTTCTCCGATGAATTCTTTTTGACTGGAAAGAATAGAGCAAAAGGAAATAGAGACAGTTTTTAGGTCAGAAGAGACCACCAGATCATCTATTCTAACCACCTGTGTATTGCAGGCGGTCAACACCACCCAGCACCTACACACTAAACCCAACAATCAAAATTAGATCAAAGTATTCAGTCAACACACCCTGCTCTCATGAGGGGAGGAGACTTAGCAGCCCTCTCGGTATTCATGTTTTATGTGACAATTCACCATTTTTCCTCCAGCTGATAGCAGGAAAGTTCTGAGGGCCAGTCTTGTAGCCCAAGGTTCCAAGACATGGATATGCAGTCTGATCTTTCTTCCAAAGCTGTGCAGTTTAGAGACGTCTATTGGATGCATCTGTGCCTATCATAAAGATTAGGAACAGTTGAGTGAATGGTGCTTCTTGAGCTCATGAAAGGTTGGAACCACCAGATTAGTGAATCCTTGACAGACATGATAGGGAGAAGCAGAAGAGCAAGAGGAGTATACTGAAGATGTTTCCTCCTTAGCAATATGAAGGGAGTCATAAAGGAAATCTCGTTCCCTTTCATTGAAAACTTGCCAGCAAAGCTGCCTTCTGTGTGTAGAAAATAGTCCTGAGGAAGACATGTAGCTGCTATCCTTGAACCAAGAGTATCATCTCCAAGTGTTGGGTTCTTTGTTCTTTAAAAAATAGATTTCTCCCTGTTATTCCTTTAGGCCAAGTTGTTGAAACAAAGAACAAGAGGCTTGCAGAGGGGAATCTGCTTAGAGCAGGGGTGGGCAAATTTTGGCCCAAGGGCCACATCAGGGTTGCGCAGCTGTATGGAGGGCTTTGTAGAGAAGGCTGTGCCTCCCCAAACAGCCTGGCCCCTGCCCCCATCCACTCCCTCCCACTTCCCGTCCCCCTCAGAACCCCTGACCCATCCAACCCCCCCATCCCCATCCCCTGACCACCCCCAACCCCAGAACCTCCACCCCATCCAACTGCCCCATATCCAACTCCCCACCCGCCCTGCACTCCCAGCTCCCTTACCATGCCAGAGCTGGCCACACCGCCACATTGCCCAACAGGAGCAGCAGGCCAGAGCGCTGCCCGGGTGGTGGTGTGGCCGTGGGGAAGGGGGGGGGGGGAAGGGCCAGGGGCTAGCCTCACCAGCTGGGAGCTCAAGGGCTAGGCAGGACAGTCCCGCGGGCCATAGTTTGCCCACCTCTGGCTTAGAGCAACCAGTTGTCTACTGTCAGATTGTGACCTGCTGCTTTATGATTTATCAAGATGGGAGGGAACAAGGAGCTCACTTCCCCTTTATGCCCCTACACAGAAGGGGCACAGAATTACAGCCCTGGATCTCAGGCCAGGTGCTTAGAGATTGAGGCAAAATTCTTTCCAGAGCTCCCACTGGGGCTCTGCAGCTTAGCACCTGAAACTGCTGCATTAAAGGAACAACCAAATTCTCAGATAGAGAAAAATCTGTGAGCCTGCCTGATTGAGATGTGAAAGTTGGCATCCTGAAAGCTAGGAGCTTGGGATCTTTCTGCATGCCTTTGTTGAAAATTTATATTTAAAACTGGTAGTCTATCTGAATCAGTGTGTGATTTAAATGCCTATTCACACATAGCTAGAGACATGAACATGTGTTTATCCTTAATTCCTTCTTATTCCCATAATCTTGTTGGCCAACCCCATTTAATGGCTTTTATCTACAGTGCCTCCATGACCTTTTCTGCTAAGAATAGTTTTAGAATGTTTTAAAATTCAAGCAGTTGAGTTCTAATACATTTCTAGCCAAATTAACTTTATGGGAGGAATATAAAAGTTGGTTCTGTCATGCCAACTATGCTCTGAAATTCAGGGATGTCTCAAAGGTGTCACAAATTTGGAGCTGTACTCCAATGTGAGATCTTCAGTATAATCACAAACATGACCAAAATTAGGTTTTAAAAAAATCCAGCATGCAATTACATAAGGATTTCTTTGTAAATACTTTGTGTTCAATAAAAAACAAACATGATTTAGCCAGATCTGCATGGCTAAATACAGTGTATAATTAGAGATACCTTAGTTGCCAGTTTCAATCTCTTGCTACTTACTGATGATTTAATTTGGAGCATTGTTTGAGAGATCGGCCATGATGTAAATGTAGCACAGCTCAGTTCATGTTTTAATATACACTTGTTCAGATAACCATGGAGGTCAATTTTAACTTCAGCACATAAAGAGAATTTAGTATTATGCTTTGAAGTAAATTCAGGATTATATTGCCACATTTTTACTGATAAAAATGGATTGTAGTATGCTTATTGTATGCAATAAAATTAAGCTTATGCCCATTAGCCAGCCTTGTTCTCTCTATTTTTAAAATGCATTAAGATATAGATGTTGATTTTCTATAAAGAATTCCAAAGATAAATCATATCATAAATCATGCTTTCCAGCATACCAAAGGCTTTATTTTTCTTGTAATAGGTATTTTTGGACTAGAATGATTTATTCTAATTTCAGAACATTCATAAAAAGAAATGGAAAAAATGGTTATCCACATTTCTAAAACTTTTGTAAATACTTCTAACTATTTGCCTGGCCTTCTTAGAAGTTTACTAGCATGAGAATTATAAATGAAATCCCATGTTTTTAGGGGCCACGCTTTTTTTCGGTTAGTAAATTCTCAATGCTGTGGCAAATGACAGTTCCCATAATGCAGATTTCCCAGTTCCTGAAAGGCCCTCTGAACTCTTAGGATGAAATCCAGGCATCACTGAAATCAATGGCACCAGGATTTCACCCTTAAAGAAAAAGGTGATGTCCAACAAAATCCAAAATAGGAATAAGCTGGCAATGTGCAGGATACAGAAAATGTTTTAGAACACCTTTTTTTAGAAATGTGCTGTTAGGACTGGCTTGATATTTAACTATCATATATCCTGCATAACAATATTCAGTCACCTTACATATATTCATTGTACTCTTTGAACAAACTATTCCTAGTGGTATTTTCTGATTTATATGAATGTGTGTTAGAATTTCATTTTTCAGTAGGCATATCTGTCAACCAAAAACATTCAGATTTTACACACACACACACACACACACACACACACACACACACACGAATTAATTGAGAAGGAAAAAGGGGAGAGGATGATGCTTGATTTACCTCCCCCCCCCATGTCAAAATACCATGCAGGAGGATATTACAATCCATCAATGAGCTGTTGTCAAGGTTGATTCCCCACTCTGGCACTTCGAGTGCAGAAGGTGGGGGCCCCGCAAGGATTTTAAAAATTAATACTAGCCACTCCAGGCTTGTATTAAACTCCAAGGGTTACAGCTTCTTTCTGACCTTGGATGGGTAGATGCTGCCACCACCCAAGGGCAGAAACCCCTTTGAAAACAGAAAGGTGCACTTGGGAATTCCTTCCTTTGGGATACCCTCAAACCCTTCCATACAGCCGTCTGGGGAAGAGCGGAGAAAGAAAAACAAAGGAAATCAGCTGTTGCCACCAGCTAAGTAAACATGCACAAACCTCTTAGGACTCAAAAACCCAGTCCTGCTTTTAAAAAAGGTAAATATTTATTAAAAACAAAGAAAGAAAATACATCTGGAACTTAAGCTTTTTGCTAGATCTAAAAAAAGTTAGAAAAATTAAAACATCAAGATAGCTCTCTTGAGGTTCAGCTTAAAGGTTACAAGCAAAACAAAAAGCATCTGGAGTTAGCACAGAGGAGTCCACAAGCCAATAAGAAATAAAAGAAATAACCCTTATTGCACCTTTCTAGACATTCCCTAATTTATTTACATTTCTGGGGTTCAGATAAGCAATCTTTAGGTATGATCTGATGGTTTTTCATACCTGGCTTAAAGCTTCTCACAGCATAATTGCTCTCCTCTTTCCTAGAGGAGGACAACACACAGACAAAAGGAAGCCACCTCCCCACATTTTAAAAAGTTCTAGCCCTCCCATTGGCTCTTTTGGTCAGATGCCCACTACTTTCCTTTTACCTGTGGGCTTGTTAACCCTTTACAGGTAAAGCAAGTAGAGAACAGCTACTAAGAGGAATTTTATAGCTAACTGACTGGCTGGGTGTCCATAAAAGGGAGCTCCCCACTCCCCTTCATTTATCACAGCTGTTCATAACTGTCTAATGTCAAACTAAGTGTAAATGATGTTTAAAACACTTTTCTCCTATAATAGGAAATCTGAAAAATATATTCTAAAAATAAATCAAGAAATATACAGGAAGGCAGGAGTTTTAATTTAAAAAATAAGCTTTTCTAATGTGAGCCATCAAATATACAAAACACTACACAGGGAAGCTATGAATAGGACTATACACACACCACAGGACTCTAGTGACATGACAGGTTTCATCAGAGTTTTTGA
This sequence comes from Dermochelys coriacea, assembly GCF_009764565.3. NCBI lineage: Eukaryota > Metazoa > Chordata > Testudines > Dermochelyidae > Dermochelys > Dermochelys coriacea. The sequence goes on along the minus strand of NC_050077.1, from coordinate 10,351,679 downwards.
TAAGAGGTTTGTTTATGAGTGTTACAGGGCAGGACTCACCATGGTGGTGCCTCCTGCTAGTCATCCTGGGAACTAGCTCTCGACCATTCCAGTCCCCGTCAGCTAGTGGCATCACGCCTGCCATCGCTGCTGTCTCCACTCTTTGGACCCACATCACTCCCCAGACCGCAGCATCCTCTTCTGGGCATGGCTGTCTGGCTGTGCCCCACTCTGCTTTCTCCCTCCCTTCCAGAACAGGGAAGGGCAATAGTCCTTAATCCCACCACTTGCTTCAGCAGCCAACTGCAGTCCAAAGTCCAGCCCCTTACCTCAGGTGCAAACTACAGTCTGGATACTGGTCACTCTCCTCATTGGCAAGTGAGGTGCAAAAAGAGGGAGGGGGAGAGACCCAGGCCCTCCCACTACTCTGGGTCTCAACCCAGGGCTCTTATATCCAGCAGCCACCTACTGCCCTCCTCCAACCTGCTGCCTATTTTCCCTGGGCCAGTTGCCCCATAGCGCTAGAACCCTTTCAGCCCTTGTAGTAAGGCCCCAGCCTGGCAGTGATCAGCCAGAAGCTCACCCTCTCATTCTGCTCTATATATGGTGTTTCTTCAGGCAGCTAGTCCTCCTCCCTTACCTTCCAGGAAGAGATTCCCCTCTGTTCTGCTAAGCATTCCTTTATATATGGCTCTCGCTGGCCCTGATTGGCTGCTCCAGCAAGCCTTCCCCTTATTGGTGGGCTCAATAAGCCTTTTCCTGGTTACTGGGTTCTGTGCAGCCTCCCTGGTGCTGCTTTTAACCCCTTCTCCCTGTGTGGGGCAGCTGCCCCACCACGATGAGGGATAATATTTCCTAAGCTATGTATCATACAGCTGTAATGCTATCAAAACATTCTCATGAATCTCTAAACCATAAGAACTTTATAATGGCAAGAGATAGCATTATAAGCCTTATAATGCATACTGGGGATTCTAATATATGGTAGGAATAATGTCCTACTTTCAGTGGTAATTTAGAGCATTCTGACCCCGAACTTGCTGATTATGTAAAATCCATGAGTAATGACATCAGAAGTCAGTTTAAGGATATAGAATTCTGCTTAATCAATGTATGGTGACTAATGTTACAGTGTATACAGAAGAGCAAAAGGGTAGTAAAGATGTAACAGAAATTTCAAGCCATTTGAAGTTACCAAGGAATTTCAGTGACATAAAACTAAACAGAAGAATGATGCTTGTGTAGTTTATAATGTCATTCCTGAAATGCTTGGTTTATTCCCCAATTTTCCTTTGTAGGGCCTATCGGAGGAGATCCTCAACTGCTATAAATGTGTCATGGCTCCTTTGGCTTCTATGCAGCTGGGACTATGTATACCAGCTGAAGATCTGCTCTCTTATCATTAGCTGATTGTGAGTTTTAGTAGTTTGGGGTAGGTTGGTTTCCACTAACATTTTTATTTCCACTGAGCGTAGCTTCTGGTGGATAAATAATTGTTTGTGCTTTTTCAGACCTTCTGGTGGCTTGTCTTGCTTTTTAGTTCCTCCATAGCAAGAGGATTTTCCCACAATGCCTTTGAAGCTTTAAAAGCTTATGACCTGATTTTGAAAAGCAAGGAGCAATCACAACTCTCATTGGACTTATTGGGAATTGGGGATATTTCTCAGACTCAGGTTATTAATTTTTACTAGAAAAGTCCCATTTGAACGTAATGAAAACTACTTTTAAAGCATCAAAAACAGTGGTGGAGAATTTTTCCCTTTATGGAATATAAACAAACATGGCCACCAATGGATAGGTCTCTGACAACATCTATGATTTGTGACCTATATTATTTTTGCTAATTTTCAATGGGTTTTGGCACATCTCGGTTGAATATGCATTTATTGTATGAATAAATACCATGATAGGATGGAAAAAGCAAAGGAGAAAAAATACTTTATTCCAGGGGATAATCTGTATCCCACAGGAGATTTCTTCATCATACATTTTTCAGAACAGTAAATGATATACAGATGCAGTCTCCTTATTATGATTCTTCAGTTAGAATTTCTATATGTTCACATTATATCTTTGCTTGTCTACTTAGAGGGCTTGTTTGATTTTAAAGGGCTTAGGGAATTTCTTCATGAAACCATTGGTTGCCCTTATAGCCATGGATAATTGAAAGAGATGTATTCACCTATCATCATCTAAGCTTCTGTCTCAAATCTCTAGGAGAAGCTCATCGGTGGAATAATAAGCCACAAGAACTATTTCATCCCCTCCCTTTACCCATTAAAGGAATCTCCACTAGAAAATGAGAAATAACCCAATTACCTTTCTCTTTAAGTCGCTGCTGGGCACCAAAATCATAAATCACACATCCCTTTTCTCAGCACTGATGTTATTTCCTGTGAATCATGAATGGCAACTAAAGGTTTCTAAATTCATCTCTTCTTCTCCTCCCTGTCATTCCACCCCACCCTCAATCTATCTTCCCTGCTGACTTTGAACAGTGCCTACAGCTCCACCACAGAATGTGCAAGCTGAAGCTGTGAACTCCACAACCATCCAGTTCCTATGGAATCCTCCACCACAGCAATTTGTCAATGGTATCAATCAGGGATACAAGGTAAACCAAAGTTTGGATCAAGGCAGCATAACTTTCTTGATATATAATTTTCTTGGGGCCAAATTGGAGAATTCCATGTATCTCCAGAGCCCTGCTGTATATCATCAGAGACAATGTCTTACATCAGAAGGAAGCTTATGTTAAATTAAGTGAGCTGTTGTCACTGCTAACATAACATCTGCTGATTATGTAAATTCTCACTGAGAGGACGGGAACATTCGATCGGTTGCAAATCCTAATTCCTTTGATACTAGGATAGAGATTTTCAAAGGCATAAATGGGAGCTAGGTGCCCAGTAACTTGGACAGTCAATGGGAATTGGGTGCATAAATGACCTTTGTGCCTTTGAAAATCAATCCCTATATTTCTATCTACTCTAAGGCAAAATTGCCACTGACCTCAGTGAGGCCAGGATTTCACCCTAAATTTTCACCTCTTTTTTCCAGTTTCCCATATTTTAGATTTTCTCTTTTGTTTCAATCAGAAGCACTTAACACATGTAATTCCAACGTTCAGTCCAGCAATTTTGGAGACTTTTGTTGCATAGCTCTTTATGTAAGTTGCAAATTCCTTTGCAACTGTATAAAATGACTAAAAGCCTGATATATACCTATCAACAAATAGTAAAAACTTTATTGAAACTGTCAAAACCCTATTTGCTTGGATTTCTTTAATCCCATTACATTGCAACAGCTTTATAGTTCCTACTTCTCACGGGAATTCTGAATTGTATTATGTCGGGCATGGGGACAACATTTCTGCCACATTTTTATCTACCACATAATTTTTTTCATGCTTTATAAATTACTGGTTGAAGTCAGGTATCTTTTCTTTTCGAAAGGGTTTCACCAATTACATCTTTCACTGGCACTTTATAGGTCTGTTTCTTAAAGAAACCTGTAAGGTGCCTAAATATAAATGCCCTGATTTTCAAAACTGCTGAGCACCCAAAAACCCAGTGAAGTCAGTGGGAGCCACAAGTGCTGAGTATATATGTGAAAAAGGCTAATACAGTCCTAGGATGCATCAGGAGAGGTATTTCCAGTAGAAACAGGGAAGTGTTATACAAGGCACTGATGAGACCTCATCTGGAATACTGTGTTCAATTCTGGTCTCTCATGTTTAAAAAAGATGAATTCAATCTGGAACAGGTGCAGAGAAGGGCTACTAGGATAATCCAAGGGCTGAAAAACCTTATGAGAGGAAACTCAAAGAGCTTGACTTGTTGAGCTTAACCAAAAGAAGGTTGAGGGGAGAAATGATTGCTCTCTACAGATGCATCAGAGGGATAAATACTTGAGAGGGAGAGCAGTTATTTAAGTTAAGTGCCAATGTGGACACAAGAAAATTGGCCATTAACAAGTTTAGGCTCGAAATTAGGCAAAGGTTTCTAACCATCAGAGGAGGGAAGCTGTGGAACAGCCTTCCAAGGGAAGCAGTGGGGCAAAAACCCTAACTGGCTTCAAGACTGAGTCTGATAAATTTATGGAAGGGATGGTATGATGGGACTGCCTATGATGACATGTGGCCTGTCAGGGACTTCCAGTAGCAAAAATCCCCAACAGCCAGAGACAGGACACTAGATGGGGAGGGCTCTGAGTTGTTACAGAGAATTCTTTCCCAGATATCTGCCTGGTGGGTCTTGCCCGCATGCTCAGCAGCTAACTGATCAACATATTTGGGGTCAGGAAGGAATTTTCCCCTAGGTCACATTGGCAACACTGGGCGTTTTTCACCTTCCCCTCCAGCATAGGTCACTTGCAGGTTTAAACTAGTGTAAATGGTGAATTCTCTGTAACTTGAAGTTTTTAAACCATGATTTGAGGACTTCAGTGACTCAACCAGAGGTTATGAGTCTATTGCAGGAGTTGGTGGGTAAGGTTCTATGGCCTGTAATCTACAGGAGGTCAGACTAGATGATCACCATAGTCCCTTCTGACCTTAAAATATATGAGTCTATGAATAGGTTACTTTAAGTGCTCAAATATGGATATAATAACCTAACTTTTGGCACGCAGCTTGTAAAAACTATGGCCATTTATTTTTAAAACATACTTTTTATTCTCTGTCGAGAATTGATAGTAATGTACAGACCCATCCAGTGAACCCAGTAACAAGATTATCCTCAAGTTGCACAATGATAGAATTTACATTGTTTTCACTGTATTGTTTTTTGTAATTGGACTAACAAGGTCTTGGCAATGAAGTGTGTTGTGAAAAGAAACAACTTTTAATGAGTGTTAATCTATATTTAAATTTTCTCTATTCCAGCTCCTGGCATGGCCAGTGGCTGCACCAGAGTCTGTGACCGTGGTCACCATTGCTCCTGATTTTCATGGAGTTCACAGTGGCTGCATTACCAACTTGAAGAAATTCACTGCTTATTACACATCAGTTCTGTGTTTCACCACACCAGGGGATGGACCACAAAGCCCGCCACAGCTGTTGTGCACTCATGAAGATAGTGAGTATAGCCTAGTCCAGCCAGAAATCACCTGCAGTGCCTGAAAACGGTTCTGCTAAAGGTGATGGCCAAAATTTTCAAACCTTGGTTCCCAAGATTAGGCTCCTAAATCCATATTTAGTCACATAAAAGAAAGTGACCTGATTTTCAGAGGTGCTGAGCACCTGTAGCACCCACTGAAATCAATGGGAGCTGCAATTGCTTGGCACTTCAGAAAATCAGGCCACTAGAAATTTAAAATATTTAAATATTCAAATATGGATTTAGCAGCCTAAACTTAGGCACCAGAAGTGAGGGGTTTTTTTTGCCAGTAAGTACTTTGAAAATGTAATTACTTTATTTATTTGCATGCTACAAATGTTTTATACAAATATTTTTTATGTTCAAGTATTTGGAAGGTGAGTTCATTGTTCTGATCCTGTCTGCCAAATCAGACTCAAATCTGTACCAAGGGATGAAAATGAGTCTGGTAGTTCAGTGTGGAGGTTATTTGCTGCATCTCAAAACCCATACATTTTAGCCCAATTTGGTTCATGTGGAGGTGTCTGTTCAAGAGAGGTTTAGGATTGATATGTCTGGAGGGGTGAGGGTGGGGGGGTTGCTGTAAGTCAAGATTAAATTGCAATGGCAAAGCTGTGTGAAGGAGGCTTGCACAATTATCTGTCATCACTAATCTTAGCTCTGGGCAGTGTTTTTAATCCTCTTCCTCTCACTGAGCACTGTACTGAGAGCCCAAAATTTAAAAGTCAGTTAGAAAAAACTGCTTAATATATCCAGATTACCTAGTGGTTTTAGAAATATTGTTTTGTCTTAATAACTGTTGGTTAGGCTAGTCATTGTTCCTGCAAAGAAGAGTCTGGGTATGGGCAGCATAAGCGTGCAAGAAGTAAGACTTCAAACTCTGGCCCAGTTGTCCATGAGAGAGTGTTGAAAGAAACTAGCTACTTATCCAGAGAAGTGTGATATCTTTGTGCTCAAAGAGCAGATTTCCTGCTGTTAGAACTTTAAAACATTAGCAGATCACTGAAACAGCATTATAACTGTCAGGAATCTATGAGCCAATAATTTAACCTCATACGTGTTTTCCAAAGGATTAAAGCTGGAAGACCAGGAAGAAAGAAAAGGAGTACTTTTGGCACCTTAGAGACTAACAAATTTATTTGAGCATAAGCTTTCGTGAGCTACAGCTCACTTCATCGGATGCATTCAGTGGAAAATACAGTGGGGAGATTTATATACACAGAGAACATGAAACAATGGGTGTTACTATACACACTGTAAGGAAAGTGATCACTTCAGATGAGCTATTACCAGCAGGAAAGCGTGGGCAGGGGGGAGGAGGAAGAAAACCTTTTGTAGTGATAATCAAGGTGGGCCATTTCCAGCAGTTCACAAGAACAGTGGTGGTGGTGAAGGGGGGAAATAACATGGGAAAATAGTTTTACTTTGTGTAATGACCCATCCACTCCCACTCTCTAAGGAGAGTGATCACTTAAGATGAGCTATTACCAGCTGCAGCCATCCACAGTCTCAGAAACAACTCTGACATCATAATCAAAAAGGCTGACAAAGAAGATGCTGTTGTCATCATGAATAGGTCGGAATATGAACAAGAGGCTACTAGGCAGCTCTCCAACACCACTTTCTACAAGCCATTATCCTCTGATCCCACTGAGGGTTACCAAAAGAAACTACAGCATTTGCTTAAAAAACTCCCTGAAAAAGCACAAGAACAAATCCACACAGACACACCCCTGGAACCCCAACCTGGGGTATTCTATCTGCTACCCAAGATCCATAAACCTGGAAATCCTGGATGCCCCATCATTTCAGGCATTGGCACCCTGACAGCAGGATTGTCTGGCTATGTAGACTCCCTCCTCAGGCCCTATGCTACCAGCACTCCCAGCTATCTTCGAGACACCACTGACTTCCTGAGGAAACTACAATCCATCGGTGATCTTCCTGAGCACCATCCTAGCCACTATGGATGTAGAAGCCCTCTACACCAACATTCCACACAAAGATAGACTACAAGCCGTCAGGAACAGTATCCCCGATAATGTCACGGCTAACCTGGTGGCTGAACTTTGTGACTTTGTCCTCACCCATAACTATTTCACATTTGGGGACAATGTATACCTTCAAATCAGCGGCACTGCAATGGCCCCACAGTATGCCAACATTTTTATGGCTGACTTAGAACAACGCTTCCTCAGCTCTCGTCTCCTAATGCCCCTACTCTACTTGCGCTACATTGATGACATCTTCATCATCTGGACCCATGGAAAAGAAGCCCTTGAGGAATTCCACCATGATTTCAACAATTTCCATCCCACCATCAACCTCAGCCTGGACCAGTCCACACAAGAGATCCACTTCCTGGACAGTACGGTGCTAATAAGCGATGGTCACATAAACACCACCCTATGCCGGAAACCTACTGACCGCTATTCCTACCTACATGCCTCCAGCTTTCATCCAGATCACACCACACGATCCATTGTCTACAGCCAAACTCTACGATACAAACGCATTTGCTCCAACCCCTCAAACAGAGACAAACACCTACAAGATCTCTATCAAGCATTCTTACAACTACAACACCCACCTGCTGAAGTGAAGAAACAGATTGACAGAGCCAGAAGAGCACCCAGAAGTCACCTACTACAGGACAGGCCCAACAAAGGACATAAGAGAACGCCACTAGCCATCACCTTCAGCCCCCAACTAAAACCTCTCCAACGTATCATCAAGGATCTACAACCTATCCTGAAGAACAACCCATCACTGTCACAGATCTTGGGAGACAGGCCAGTCCTTGCTTACAGACAGCCCCCGCAACCTGAAGCAAATACTCACCAGCAACTACATACCACACAACAAAAACACTAACCCAGGAACCTATCCTTGCAACAAAGCCCGTTGCCAACTCTGTCCACATATCTATTCAGAGGACACCATCATAGGGCCTAATCACATCAGCCACACTATCAGAGGCTTGTTTACCTGCGCATCTACCAATGTGATATATGCCATCATGTGCCAGCAATGCCCCTCTGCCATGTACATTGGTCAACTGGACAGTCTCTACGTAAAAGAATAAATGGACATAAATCAGACATCAAGAATTATAACATTCAAAAACCAGTCGGAGAACACTTCAATCTCTCTGGTCACTTACAGATCTAATCGCTTACAGATCTAAGAGTGGCTATTCTTCAACAAAAAAACTTCAAAAACAGACTCCAACGAGAGATTGCTGAATTGGAATTAATTTGCAAACTGGATACAGTTATTGTATTTGCCTAATACTGAGTAAGTGGTATGATTTTTTAAAGACTCTACAGAGAATAATTTCCTTGGAGTTGCAATTGCTAAATGGAGAGCTGCCATTAGGATATTTGTACATACTGCACGATCTGTGCATTCAGAGGACACACCAAATCCTTAGTGTGGCTCCAGGACTTGAGTATAGGGTGACCAGATGTCCCAATTTTATAGGGACAGTCCCGATTTTGGGGTCTTTTTCATATATAGGCTCCTATTACCCCCCACCCCCATCCCGATTTTTCACATTTGCTGTCTGGTCACCCTACTTGAGTATTTGAGCTTGGTGCTTTTATGTGGATTTCATTTCATATTTCACTGGACACTTCTACATGGTGAAAAATGATGCAGACTTTAAATCTAAAGAGAACATGATTCTTCCAGACTACTGCTCACACTTGGGTTACTTTCTGCCTTTCTTTACAACAATGCTTGTTTATTCTTCAAAAGAATTTGTTTGCCGATCAGTTGTAGATCAAACATGAACTGACATCCAATGAGACCCAGCTTTTGGTGGCTTAATATAACCCATGCCATCTTTTCAGAATTGTACAACAAAATTAAAATTGGACTGTAACTGCAGCAGCAAATTGGATTGCAACTTTGTGGGTAAGGATATCAAGGCCAGGGATATAGATACCCACTCCTGAATACTGCATACCTACTATTGTTAGATATTCCTGAGATTTGTACCAGAGTAGCAGTTCTTTCTATAATTCTTTGACTACTGGCTTTGACTACTGGAGAATGGCCTCAGAGGTTTCCCTCTCTGGGATTGCACAATTGCAAATGTGGCTATAGCCAGCCTACTGGCAGGCTTTCTTTTTTCATGGTGGAAAGGGAATGAGAAATTGCACAAAAGTGAAGAGGAAATAAAATACAAATTTGCAGCCCAGAAATTTCCACCTGGTGTCAGCAGAGCTGGAGGACAGCAAATTTGGGTAGGAATCCAGGTAACAAAAAGCACAGTGAATATAAAGTAAGCCAAAAGCTCCCTTTTCCAGTTTATCAATTGAAGAGAGAACAGCAAGTTGGATCAAAAATCAGTCAGGTTGTCTTCCCTGAAGATCAGAATTCAGGGAGGATAGTGTATTCTTGATAGTCATTCCCTTTTGTAGTCTCATTGTACACCAGGGAACTGAACATTTCAAGAGCTCTTGAGCTACACCATAAAAATCCTTTAAAAGTTTTGCAAAGTTATGTACACTTTACAGAAGGTAGTTACTATTATACTGGAGATTTTTTAGAGCTGTTTTGCAAGAGTTTATCCAAGAGCAGATTGGATAACACTGACCTTGATTTGTGAAGTTAAAAGATCCTACCCAAATGGGAATTCTGCTGATACTGCTTCTGCAGATACAAGGCCTGATAACTCAGCCCCTGCAAAGGCAGAGAAAAAGACTATAGTCTACATGATATTGTTGAGGGAGAACAGCAAATACAATTGCTTTTCAGGATCCAGCTAGCTTGATTGTTCTAATTAGATTAGACCAAGAAGAGAGATGGAGAACAAATTGTCTGTAAATCTCCTGCTGCCAATCTTTTTAGTTCTCTGCACAGTGAGGATGAGGACTGGATAAAATAATTTATGTGATGATAGCCAAAGTGATTCTTAACACCTTGCATTCCCCCTCTCCCTTGCAGCTCTTACAGATGTCTCCTGCTGGTTTCCACTAGCCCTGTCTCAGTGTTTTATTTCTTCAGTGCTAACCTTGCCACATGAATCACATCCAAAGTAAATGGGGATCTCCTGTTAACAGATTTCCCTTTCTGATTGCCAGAGCCAGGAGCTGTGGGACACCTGATTTTCACTGAGATTCTGGACACGTCTCTCAAGGTCAGCTGGCAGGAACCTGTAGAGAAAAATGGCATAATTACAGGCAAGTATCAGATGTTATCCTTTAAAAGAAGGTGTTGGAATGTATTGTTGCAGTGAAAAAAATGGGCTGGATAATAGAACATTTTGAAAGAGCTGCCTACCAAGAATGCCACTTCCTCTTTAGGGTAATTGAAATGTCAACTAGGGCATGTTGGAGAAGGCACAGGTCCAGTTACCACCAGTCCATGATTGTGGCCACTGAGAATGCACTTGGTATTAGAAATCAACTCCCCACAGAGTCTTCAAGCTTGTTAAATCTCCCGCCAGTTCCACCTGCATTACTAGATTTCTGAAACTCTTTGAGACTCCGTTTGACCCTTGGTGCTAAGGATCAGGACCTCTTGATGCTGAATTTACAGCTGGGAAATCCTGATTGGCAGTGCTAAGAGGTTACAATTAAGATGAAATAACAAGTTAGCAGAGTCCTTCACACTCCGATCAAGCAGTCTGGCTATGGGTCATTTGACAGAAAGACTTGAACATTATTGCTAAAATATAGAATATATAACAGCACAGGTTTCACACTCGCATGCTACTTCACCCTTTCCTGCTATATATCCATATACTGTACGTCAATGTGGTTGGGAGAGCAGCCATTCACTTTTCTGTCAAGGGGAGTACATACCTGAGAAAGTTCATGCAACTTATCCACATCAGTAATATTGTCATCAGATGGAAAGCCTTAGAGAAAACAAACGGTGTAGAGGACGGAAGATCTGTTTGTCAAAGGAGTATGATTTTTCAAAAATTGGCTTCATTCCAATTTTGAAAAAGCCTGAACATTTCAAAATTCTCTGGTGACAGGGTATATAAACCCTACACTTGTGTGGAAGGGTATAAGGCTGCTTTGGGCTGGAGTGACCCTGCCTCTCCGCATTGGCAAATGATGCCAGGACTGGAGCAGGAGTTAAAAGGAGGGAGCTCCACTCAGAAGGGGGCAACCCTGGAAAAGGAACAGGCTGTTGAACTTCTCCAGTCTCAAAAAGAGGACGGAAAGTCAATAGAGCCTCTGCCCTTTGTGAAGGAGATGCGGATCACTTGAGCTAAAAGGGGGGAAAGACTGAAACTTGCATTGAAGACCCAGTAAGCGCTGAAGGAGACTACAATGCTTCCGGGACGCTGTAAAGTAAGGGAGGCCCATATCCGGAAGGGAGCTGCCTAGTGTTATTTCCCCTTCGTACCTTTACTTGACCTCATTTGCTTACTGCAGGCTGTTTTGTTGTTTCTCCTGAGAGGAGAGGAGACAGCCAAGAGGCTTTATCTGGCAGGTTGAATGCTGGCCCGCTAGAAGGACATACCCCTGCAGCACCCACTGGGGTGGGGGTAATTGCACTCTCACCGTGCGCTCCCCACACAGCTTCTAAAGGGGGCACTATACTATGGACAGATCCATGACATCTCTGCAAAGGAATTTTTTTTAATTGTTTTGGGTCAATGAAACATTTTGTTTTGACAAAATTGCAACATTTCATTTCAAGATTTTTATAATTTTGTATTATATTGAGCAGGTGTACCACATTCTGATGGCTCTGAATAGAGGTAGCTCTTCTGAAGTGTTGCTCAGAGAAATCATGCCTTCATCTCAGTGGTCTTGGGGCAAAAACTGATGGTTGCAGAAAGCAGATCTGTAACCGTTGGATAAATCTGGCCAAAATCTTCAAACCTGGGTGCCTAAAATTAGGCACCTGAATCCATATTTAAACACCCAAATAAGTGGCCTGGTATTCAGAGCTGTTAAGTGCAATCAGCTCCCACTGAAATCATTGGGAACTGTAGGTAGGTTTGACACGCGTCCCGTTTTCAACTGAAATACTTGGTCAAAAAAAGGACCCTGGTGGCTCTGGTCAGCACTGCTGACAGGTCCATTAAAAGTCTGGTTGGTGTCACAGCGGGAACCTGGGGCTAAGGCAGGCTCCCTGCCTGCCCTAGTTCCTGGCAGCTCCTGGTAGCGGCCGCCATGTTGCTGCAGCCCGTCGACGCATGGGTGGCCAGGGAGGCTCTTTGCGCTGCCCCCGCCCTGAGGGCCAGCTCCACAGCTCCCATTGGCTGGGAACTGCGAGCAATGGGAGCTGTGGGGGGCAGCACCTGCAGGCACGAGGGCAGCGCGCAGAGACTCCTTGGCCACTCTTGCATCTAGGGGCTGCAGGACTTGGTGGCCACTTCCCAGGAGCCACGGTAAGCACTGCCGGGACCCCACACCCCAAACCCTCTCCCACATCCCAACCCCCTACTCCAGCCCAGTGTCTCCTCCCACACCCAAACTCCCTCCTGGAGCCCGCACCCCCCCAACACCCTACTCCAGCCCCCTCCTTCATCCCAAACCCGTCATCCCTGGCCCCACCCCAGAGCCCATGGCCCCAGCCCAGAGCCTTAACCCCTCCTGCACCCCAACACCCTGCCCCAGCCCAGAGCCCTCTCCCGCACCCTGAACCCCTCATCCCCAGCCCCACAGATGGGGACAGATGGAGACAGATGGAGCAACAGATGGAGTGAGCGGGAGTGGGGCTTTGTGGAAGGGGCGGAGCAGGGGTGTTCAGTTTTGTGCGATTAGAAAGTTGGCAACCTTAGCTGTAGGGTCTCAGCATATCTTAATAGAAGGGCACTTATTTAGAAAACTAAATATGGGTTTAGATGCTTAACTTGATGCACCCAGATTTGAAAATTTTGGACCATGACATTCTTTGAGGATAAACTTTAAAGATAAATATTTTCTCCAGTATTTACCAGTTACATATATTCAGTTGTGTACATGAATTCAAGTGAAGTATAAAAATAAAACGTGTAAAGAAACCCATTAGCCATATCATTTTCAACTGTAATCTCCTCACCTCTCATAAGGGTCAGGCACTTTTGCCAGTTTGAGTAGCTATGTTCAGTTATCTAATTGCTCCAGTACTTTGAAGTGGATATGAAAATCTTCTTTAGTTCCTGTCATAAATGCTTCTGTGATATTGGGGATTATTTCAAACAGAGGTGAAATTCTATCCCAGAGGTGAGTACATTTTGGTTTGGGGATAGGGGAGTGATTCCTGGCTGTATGTTTACTAATCTGATTTAGCCTGTCATTTCTGTTGCTGCCATCACTGTAATGTCTAGCATAACATGCTAACTATGTGAAGTTTGTAAAGCATTGTGGGTTCCTTTGGGGTGAAAGGTGCTATACAAATATAAGATAATATTATTATTACTATTGAATGGTTTCAGAGTTGCTTTGAAAATTCCCCCCAAATTAACACTGCACTTAGCAATCTGCCCTCTGCATAGCAGATCACAATACATTTGCTGCTCCAGAACTGCTCTGCTGGAAACAAGCTGCCATCTCCCAGAATGATTTGGAAACCTTATGGAGCGAGATGATGGGCTGTTTCATACATAGGGTAAATTGTTTTAGAAGAAAAGAACTAAAAAAAAGCGCTGTTGTTTATGAGGAAATACAGGCAGGAAAAAACATGGCAGCCAAGGTTTATAACTTCCCCTTTTAGTGGTGTACATTGTGTTAAGGGTGGGAGAAAGGGATGGCAGAACCATTCATTTCCCTGAATGGCTCAAGGCTTTTACACAGTACTGCTTAGAGATCTAAGAGTGCTTAGAAAGCCACTGCTTCATCACTTCTGCTCATTGATATCATTTACTACGGCTCCTTTTTAATTCTGGTACATGGAATGAGAGGAAAACACAGGGGGCATAGCAAGGCAGGCAGCTAGCCTGCTCTGCTAAACTGCCCATAGCTCTCATTGTAAATTTCAGTATCTTCCTCTCTCCTTCAGTAAACTCTGATTTATGAGAGCCTGGATGTAGATGGACAGTTTGTGATTGGATGTACTGGTCTCTTGTAGAAAATTTACTCCAGATCAACAGAAAATTATTTCTGAAACACCTCTGGTCGTTAGTTTTGGTTAGACAGCAGTTTAGGGAGAAGGTGTAGTGCCAAAGCATAAGGAAGACTCTGTGTTACCTTTTGTATTCTCGCTTACACTCAAACCAGATGAAACCATTGCTGCCCAGCCCCATTGGACTCCACTGCACATATCCCTGGCATAGATTATGTCTGTAAAAAACAGAGGGCATTTTTTATAGCCACATGTCCCGTCTGTCTGTCACTGGTGTTTAAGTGCTATGTCTTTTGGATACTGTTTTTGGAGTTCCTTTCCTTCATTGCTGTGTGTGTTTGTTTTTTTATCTTGCCTGATTTCACTAGGCTTTATTTGTGTGGGTGTGGGTGTGGACGTGCATTTTGGTTTGTGTTTTTGTATGGATAGTCTCTAATTGTTTTATTATTGGAATTGAAATATCCACAGTCAATGCTGCCTCTGTTTTTGCTCTAGATTGGTATTGTAAATGATACATCCTGGTGTATTTTTCCTGGTGACTCTTTTTTCAGCAAATAAAACCATCAATAATACATGCCCGATATGCAGCAAAACTGGATCTCTTTCCACATGCAGTATGGCTTTGGAGTAGTGATGGGCACCCCATAATATGTACAGAGGTAATCCTCAAAATCTGGTGGTTAGCCAAAGCTTCTCCTAAACATACTACATCAGCAGAGGAAAGTTCACATTGTTTAACTTAGGACAGGATATTGTCACTTGTCCTTTGGGCACAGATGGATGGGAAAAACATTGCAAATCCCTTATTTATCTTTTAGTTTAAAAACATCTTCAAACATTTTATTTTGTTTGTGCATTATGGGTGAAATCCCCCTTTCCCCACACACAGCCTCAATAATCAGGATGCTAAGCAGGAATGGAGAAAATATCAGCCCTCTCCACAAATCATGGGCAGATTGTAGGGCTGCTGTGCAACTCCTCTCTGACCACTACCCCAGCTTTGAACTGCCCTTTGGCAGCTTCTGGGCTAAGAGTGGCTACTGATTGTGTACCTCCATGCAG
This sequence comes from Dermochelys coriacea, assembly GCF_009764565.3. Taxonomy (NCBI): domain Eukaryota; kingdom Metazoa; phylum Chordata; order Testudines; family Dermochelyidae; genus Dermochelys; species Dermochelys coriacea. The sequence goes on along the minus strand of NC_050077.1, from coordinate 10,336,521 downwards.
CGGTTTTGAGTCACAGGATCCTGCATAGTTGCAGTTTTGTTGGTTCACTTCCCAATCCCACACTCACCATATTGGTCTATTTGGAGCAGCAGAGTGCCCTCCTCTGAGGTGTGCAAGGGATGAAGAAATTCCCCGTGAGATCATTCTGCCCATAACCCCATCACTGGGCAGCAAAGAGTGGGGAGAGCCTTGCTCTTACTCTGTGTTGCTGTGACCTTCACCCTTTATTAATAGGTCAATAGACCTCTTGTTCAAAGTCTGCATCCTCATAGACTTGAAGACTTTAAGGTCAGAAGGGACAATCATGATTGTCTAGTCTGACCAGCTGCACATTGTCAGCCACAGAACCTCAACCACTCACTACTGCTCTTAATGATTTTTTCAATAACTATCTGTGCTACAAAAAGTATGATCTCTCTGGGAAATAATACTGCTTGCTTCATGAACGTTAATGAAACCCCACAACACCTCTGAGATGTAAGTTGATTATTATCATTCCCATTTTACTGATGGGGGAAACTCAGGCACTGAGTGTTTAAATCGCTGATCTAAGGTTAGCATTCAGGAATTCCTGGTTCCCTCTCCAGGTTTCAGAGTAGCAGCCGTGTTCGTCTGTATTCGCAAAAAGAAAAGGAGTACCGGTGGCACCTTAGAGACTATTTGTTAGTCTCTAAGGTGCCAACGGTACTCCTTTTCTTTTTGGTTCCCTCTCCAGTATCTAATTTGCTAGATCATGTTGCTTCTCTGAAGTAAACACTTCTGATTAAAATCACTGGACATTTTGTTATTTCAACTTGTACGTATTAATCACTTATAATGTTATTGCTGAAAACAATGTGAATTGTCTGAGTTCAGCACTGGGAGATATTGAGGAAGGCATGTGGTTGGAAGGCCTGGTTTTCCCTTGCCAGTGTGTTCCCAGTACAGTCAGAGGGGTTCCTTTCTAATACTCATTTGAATCACATCCATTTCCTTTGATTTCAAGAGCTGCATGTATTTTTTGCCCTGAGCCAAATCACAGGGGCTGACACAGTAAGTTCAAATGGGCTCAAGGGAGAATAAAGTTGCCATAGGAGTAGGAAGAGGCAGAGCAAGCAAGGAGAACGAGGAAGAGAACAAACACATTCAGAGACAAAATCAGGCTGTAGAAACTTTTGAAAGTTCCTGGAAGGCAAATGGATATAAAAGAGATAAGACGTGAAAGATTTAACAGGCTGGTTCCAATAGAAGAATGAGGTGGAGGGTCAGGCTTTGTAGGGATTAGGATGATAGGTTGGCTACACTAGGTTTTAAAGGACCGGATAATGATTCACCTTGCTAAAAAGTGTGTGCAGCAGGAAGCTATGGGGAGTCAAGGTTTTTCTGTTTCTGTAAGAGCCCCACCATGTTCCTGCAAGATCATTATCACCTGATTTGTAAGTATTTCTAGATCCTCAGCCTAGGAAAGGAGTTGCCCTGGTAGCTGTGCATAGATTTTTCACTGAAGTTTCCAACTACTTGCTGGTGAGAAGAGTTTGAGTTTTTCAGTGTCTCTTCTTATTCATTTTTTAGAGTTCATAAATTGAAATCCCACCCTTCGGAGAAAGATTATTCCTGGGATTCCTCAATCTTTTTACTGTGTATGCTACATACTGATAGAAGGCTTTTCCATGTAAACCACCTCCCTTCCCCTTTGCAATTTCATGGTCACATGATATCCCAGTGGCAGCCACAATAATTGCTCATGTGGAAAAGTAGTATTGGAAAAGTATGTATTTTTAATTGGCCTTAATGCATTAAGTGCGTTTTCCTTTCTGTACAAAGGTATCCATGCTGGAGGAGAGCCAGCAACATGACCAGCTAACTCTCCACAGCCCACCTGCAGCAAGTGCTCCACCACAGTTTGTGAACATCTGGATTTCCATAGATAGGAAGACAAAGAACACGCCATTGTTACAACTCCTTGACTTCTGTGTAATTGTTTTCTAGGCTACCAGATCTCCTGGGAGGTGTACAGCAGGAATGACTCTCGTCTGGCTTGCACTCTAGCCAACACAACCCTTGAATACAAAATCACTGGGCTGTCATCTCTCACCACCTACACTATTGAGGTGGCAGCTATGACTGCAAAAGGCACTGGGTTGGTCACCTCCTCTACCATTTCCTCTGGAGTGCCTCCAGGTTGGTAAAACTACAGAGAATGACCCAAAGTATACTGACTCCCGGGTGCGGCCGTTTCCAGGGAACACTGGTTTCCTGAGTACAGTAATAATAATTCTTTTATTTTTAACGATGAAGACACAGTACAACATAATTAAAGAAGTATAGAAGGGATGGACAAATGAAAGGGAAAGGTAATAAAATAGATACTTATTATAGTATCTTTCTGCATTTATAAAGTAAAAAAAGATAGGGGGCAAGCAGTGATCGTTATTAAAAAATCCAAATAAACCACAACTTTGGGGGGAGGGAATTTAGATGCTTTTTAAAAATGAAGAAAGATTTTTCTCTTTGTAAGGATTAGAATTGCAGTGTACTTGGACTGTAAGATATTTGTGTGATGCAAATAAAAAAATATTTACAAAAGTGGGACGTGTTGGCATGCAAGAGATCTTGTAGAAGAAGTAGTTCTACATCCTAGAGCTTAAGTTGCAATAGTGGGACCACTAAAATGGGAGTGGCAATGTACAGCTACCTGTCAAGATGAGATTCAGGGGAGGAGGTCTCAAATGCAGTAACACTGTTTGACTTAGATCTGCTTTGAAAATCTAAGTCAGCTTGGCTATTTACTCTGAGGTGTCAGGTCTCCCTCTGGTGTTACCTAAGATTTTCACTTCCTCTAGAGCAGTGCATGGCCTGACTCCTTTTGTGCATTCTGATGTAGATGTGTCGGTACGTTTAGACTAGTTCAGTGCAGTTCGCCTTCTTGCACTCCTACAAATATATACCAATACATTTTGTCCCATTTTGGCAAGGTCATTTACCAATCATACTTCTTGTGAATATGAAATATGAGTCAAGAAATGCTGTGTGTTCCTGTATCCTCACAACACATGCCATAAAAGTCTCCTGTTTTAATTTTGCAATTTTTTACATAGTACAACATTATGAATGATTACTAATTATAATAATAATACTTAGTACTTTGGTAGTGCAGTTGGAGTTTCTATGCTGCTTAGAATACAATCTACAAAAAATGTATTTTGTCCAATTTTACACCTTCTTGGGGTCTGACTTTGTTGATAACTCAAATACCAACATAAAAAACCATGTACAACTCTACCCCAATATAACGCAACCCGATATAACACAAATTCGGATATAACGCGGTAAAGCAGCACTCTGGAAGGGCGGGGCTGTGCGCTCCGGTGTATCAAAGCAAGTTCGATATAACGTGGTTTCACCTATAACGCGGTAAGATTTTTTGGCGCCTGAGGACAGCGTTATATCGGGGTAGAGGTGTAGTTCAGCCTAAGCTTTCTGCTTAAGCTTGGCTGATCATGGGATTTCTCTGCAGAGACTTCTCTGTTCTATACCCCCATTTCTTCTGCCTAAAGAGTCACTCCCACCTAACTTATTTCCAACATGTAGTTAACAAACCTGATCTGCCACACTGAGTCAGCAGATACTGGTCAACATTTCTCTGCAGAGTTCCAACAACTCCTAACTAGGTAGGTTCTCAGAAATCCCTATTCCAAGAACCTTCCATATCATAGACTCATAGACCTTAAGGCTAGAAGGGACCATCATGATCATCTATCTGAGCACCCACTCCTGTAATAGGCCCATAACCTCTGGCTGAGTTACTGAAGTCCTCAAATCTTGATTTAAAGACTTCAAGTTACAGAGAATCCACCATTTACTCTAGTTCAAACCAGAAAGTGCCCCATGTTCCACAGCGGAGAGAAAGGCAAAAAACCCACAGGATCTCTGTCAATCTGATCCAGGGAATATTTCTTCCTGACCCCAAATATGCTGATCAGTTAGACCCTGAGCAAGTGACAAAGACCTAACAGCCAGACACCAGGATCTCAGAGTCTCTTACTATCATTTATATATTAAGCCTCTATACATCTTATGAGGTCGGTAAATATTATCTCCATTTTATAGATGGGGAACTGAAGCACAGAGAGTTTAAGTGATTTACTTGAGGTCACACAGCAATTCACTAGCAGAGTTGGGAATGGAGCCCATGTTTCCGGACCATTTTAAACACGAGACCATGCCTCTTTTTCGTATGTAGCTTTTATGGTGTGATGTTAATCTAGATTCTAAGGTCCTCAAGACAGGGATATGTCATTTTATTAGTCTGTAAAATGCCATGCATACATATGGTGCAGTATAAACATTCTAATTATATATGTCTGTGTGGAAAATTAAAGTATTCACTCTATTATAAGTGATATACTGTACTACTTGCTGAAATATTGAATGTCTACTTATTGATCTGCATACTTGTTCTCTAAATCCCAAAGTATTTCTATCCTTTTTAATTTGTTTTAATTTCTACAGAACTTCCTGGTGCCCCATCTAATCTGGTTATTTCTAACATCAGTCCTCGCTCTGCCACGCTTCAGTTCCGGCCTGGGTATGACGGGAAAACCTCCATCTCCAAGTGGATAGTAGAGGGGCAGGTACGTACATGACAGAAATCTGTTGATGAGGTTCCTGATCAGTAATAGATCATCTGAATCTTCCACTGCTATTCAAATAACATTTTTATCAGCTTCAGATACTAGGTCTTGACCAGTGGACTGACTGTTTTAGTGATGTTTGGTCTCTTGGGAGAGAAAGTAGAGGTTAAAACGCAAGAGAATTTAGAAGGGTTAGCCAGGAATGGAACAACCAGAGAGAGAAAGGGGTGGTCTGTATGTTTTAATTTCTGTGCACAGGCAGAACAAAAAGATCAACAAAGGAAACACAGGAGCAAACTGAAGGTTTCTTGTGTGGGTCCTAAGATATTTACCATACATAATATATCCGAGAGGTCTCATCCTTTGAATAATTCACATGGACCTTTGTAAGGAGCTTTGTATGTATTTTCAGGAAAAGGTAAGATGAAACATAAACTAAGCGGCAAAGAGTCCTGTGGCACCTTATAGACTAACAGATGTATTGGAGCATAAACTTTCGAGGGTGAATACCCACTTCGTCGGATCCTTACCATGTAATGAAATATGCCTATGTTTCCTATCAAGGTCTTTAGATATGTATAGGGTGAATTGTCTTCCTTGTTAGTTTTAAACAATATTCCTCCTGGTTTCTGTCATTATGCCTTGGAGGAAATAAACATTTCTCAGTTGTTCTCCTGACAGATGAGTTGTGCTTCTTCTTTTCTGCCCACAAATCTTTATAAATAATATAATCTGTTCTTAAAACCCAATGTTCACTTTCTTCAATCAGTGTTGCCACTTTAGATATCTTGATATAGTTCATTCACTTGGTGATGAGATCATTGTGAACTAATTGGTACATTTTGATCCATTGACATACACTTTATTGCATATTACAAAGTGAAATGGTGAAACTTACAGTCTGATGGTTTGGCACATTCTGAGCAGCATCTTTATCGTGGGACACCACAAGGATGTTGCTGGGAACTTGTTAATTCGTGAGCTACACTGGATCACAAAACACCATTGAAATTAAATGAATCTCAAAGTCTTAAAACAGCTTAACAACAATTAAGGGCAAAATCCTCTCCTCCACATCCATGGAGGGTCCCAGATTCAACAGAGCTTAGAGGCCTTCTGCTGTGCCAGGTAAGGGTATTCTTGGAACCCCAACAGGAATCCACACAGTAGGCATGCTCTGAAGCCACGCTCTGTGTGAACTCCCTCACAAAGAGGGATTTTGTGGCCAGGGGAGATGCAGGACCTGGATGAGGAGTGGAAATAGTGTCTGCGAAAACACAGATCCACCAGCCATATTGTCCTCTGTAGAAAGGATCTCACCAGTACTGACCATGGAGTAGCACTCCTACTGCTGTACAGCTTGGGAGTGAGGAAGGCTTCCTCTTCCATTGCTCTCTTCGAATGTCTCGTCTGCACCAAACCTAGCTATTTGGACTTGATATGGTGGGAGGACTTGCCCGTGAAGGCTTTAAAACTGTTACAGCCCACAGTAATGATTTATATTCTTTCAGATCTTTTCCCTTCACTGACCTAACTGCATTTTTAATAGCATTATTTTTGTGGACAAGGTCCCCTTTTAATTGTAGCATTCTATGAAAAAGAACCCAGCTAAATCAGGGATGCTTTGAGCCTGAGATTTATCATTCATGAATTACTGAAGGAATGTTTCCAGTCATTGGTGCATCTGCTGAAAGCCCCTAGTGCCATGACACGGAAACAACTGCACGTTTAAAAATAGAAATTGCTGGTCTGAGCAAGGCGCTCTTCATGCCTCTGGCAATATAGTGAGCTGAACAGCTTCTTTTGCTTCTTGTGTTGTTATATTTTACCTTTCAGAGGCTCCGTTTTAGGGTAGTGTTTTTCCTTTGTCATTTCTCCTTACATTTGAATGTTACAGTTAAAGCACACATGGAAACAGCCGGTTATTTTCAAATCTAAAGCTTTTACTGTTTCTATCAACTAGAATCAAATTTAAACCTCTGATTTTCACAGTATCACAAAACTGTTTTAAACTGTCATCTCTGCAGCAGTCATGATGGTGGTAATGGCTGCTGTACCAATACAATTACATTTCATTCCTAAAATTAAAATAAATAAACACTTAATGCTTCTTTGTGCATTATAGCAACATAATAGCTGCTGTGCCCAGAGGCTCCAGCCTCCAAATTATTCCCCTGTGGTAGGGGGATGCTCAGTGGTTGCCTGTTTAGGGGGCATTGCCAGGGGAAATGAGGTGTGGCTATTGGTAGCTAACGTAGATTTGAGTAGCCTTTAGGTTGCTCTAATGTGTGTCTTAGCTCCAGCCTTTGAACAGAATGCTCCATGCCACAGCTGAGGATCTGGCCTACAATCTGTTATAAATGCAGCAGTGTGTCTTAGATAGTACATTGGTCCTGGATTCCATCACCTCTGAGATGACTGAGGGCACTTGAGGGAGTCACTGCTAATTTACTCTCTTGTAATTTAGATCAGAATCGGAAGTCAATATCCGTATGTGAACAGGAAGGTTTTACTGCCTGCTAATGCTTGGGTTCAAACTTCTGTATTTCTGCTGATAGTGGAATCTTTGTCACCTGAGAAATTGTGGGGGATGGAGTTCTCTATGCCGCTTTACTCTGATAGTGATCTCCTCAGCTTTTCCAGGAGAAATACAGAAGTCTGAATTGTATTGGTATTGGCATATAAGCAAGGAAGAAATTAATTTTGCAATGCATTGTTTTGCTTGAAACTGTCTTCATTAGTCTGCACATGGACAATGCTAGATTACCGATTAGGATACCTCTTAAACTTCTTATTTATGTTCTTTTGGAAAACATAAAATACTCCAACATAATTCAAGGACTTAATTTGGCAATCCTTACTTATTGGAGTAATCTTACTCATTATAAGTAGTTCGATGGTCTTTAGTGAGACCACTTGTGTCAGTCAGAATTATTGGACTGGTGCCAGCCATATATCACATCAAAATATCTTGTATAAAAAAGATTTAAAAAAAAAGAAATACAAGCTGTAGGACTCTAATAGTAGCTAGTTAGTTAAATTTAGGAACTTAAATAATTTGATTTTGTTTTCATCTTTTTAAAGTCTTTGGAGTTCCTCTTAAGCTTCATACCTGACAAACCCATCTCAACTGTGTGGGTGTGCAGTGTACATACATTCCATGGAGTGCTATTGCCTGCTGTATATTTGGATCACTAGCTTTCTCTTATGCAGAATTAAAAGTGTTCTTTAAGTTTCAGTTTTCAGTGAGGGAGGTCATTGTTTTAGGCCCACAGGCAAAGAATATTTAGCCCATGGTTGTGTGCTGGATACCCACACATGGGCCAGATTCTGTAAGATGCTGACCATCTTCTGAGAGGTGCTGTGCACCTTTTACTGGCATTAGCTTCATGAAGGAGGCAGCATGGGTCAGTGACGAGGTCACCAGTCTGGGCATCAATGGCTCTCAAACCCTTCAGGAACTGCTTGGCACCTTGTAGAATCAGGCTCAAGAGGTGCTAAGGAGCTGTTATTATCATTATTATTGTACTGATTGGCTTCAAATAGACACCATAGGGAAAATTCTTGCCTCATTGAAATCAAGGGGAATTTTGCCATTGATTTCAATGGGTCCTGGACTTTACCCTTGTACCCAAATTTAGATCTTTCCCCAAATATGGAATTTCCCCCCAGAAATACATGGGTTTGGTCAATATTCAGTCTTTGATCATGGAAAGCTTTGAAGAACAAGATCTAGTAGAATATCAAGGCTAGAAACAAGTGCTTATATGCCAGTAGAAATCTGGGAGTTCCCTTCTATTCAATGGGGTGGCTGTTGTTTAAAACTCTAGTAGATGGAAACATCTGATACTCCATTGTGACACTTGTATGGAAAGAGTTTGAGAGGTCAAATTTTATATTCTAATGTAGTGGTTTTCAACTTTGTTTCATTTGTGAACCCCTACAAAATTTCAGATGGAGGTGTGGACCCCTTTGGCTATCTTAGACATAGTCTGCGGACCCCCACAGGTCTGCAGACCACAGGTTGAAAACTGCTGTTGTAATGAATGAAACCAGATTGGATGTGTGTAACTCTTTAATTGCGGAACAGATATAAAACCAGGTGTCTTATGTGAGCAATCACAACCAGCCAGCATGGATCATGTTTCAAATACCGAGAATTAATTGCTTGTGGTGAACTGTCTGCAGCCAAAAAGAATGGACGAAAAAAGTACTGATTAATTTAGAATAAAGCATCAGTCTGAGGAAACTGCAATATGCTCATGAACATTTCAAGAATAGAGAGAGAAGCTGATTTTGTCAAATAAATTATTCATTGTGAATAATTCATTAGGGCCAAATTGTGACTTAGCTAATGCAGTGCAATAAAGGCGTACCCCCTTGCAAACCCACACTGGCCATTTGCATCATGGATAACAGTGCATTAGGACAAAGCCACTATTCCCCCCACCCCCATGTAGGTGGGCTGCATTTTATCAAGTATAGATATATTACTATTCACTCTCTCTCCGGAAGTGCAGGGGAACAATCTCCCTCCCAGGCTGTAGCTCCTGGGGCAGCACAACAATGTGGGCTCATTACAAAGCATGACTGAGGTCTCATCTGACCTAAGTATGGTATTGTACTCTCACACTCTGTGTTTTATGGGAACTTGGTAACCATGAGGTTATTTTCCTTTATTTCTGCTTCTGCAACCATGGAATAAGTTTAATTTACTTTGAACTTTTGACTTCATCCACTGCACTTGGGCCACTATTCCATCTCTATTGGGTCTTCTTCCAATATTCCAAATCTCTGAGCCACTACAAACAACTTCCATCAGTTGTTTGTAGGCCTGTCAATTAATCACAGTTCATGCATGTGATTAACGTAAAAAAAAATTAACTAGATTAAAAAATAGTTGTGATTAATCGCACTGTAAAAAAGATAAACAAAAGAAATCTTATTTTTCAATTCACCTCATAGAAGTTCACTCAGTCCTATTTCTTGTTCAACCAATTGCTAAGACAAACAAGTCTGTTTACATTCACGGGTGATAATGCTGCCCAGTTCTTATTTACAATGCCACCTGAAAGTGAGAACAGGCGTTCGCATGGCACTGTTGTTGCAAGTTATTTACATGCCAGATATGCTAAACATTCATATGCCCCATCAGGCTTAAACTTATAGACTCTAAATTTTTACATTGTTTTGTTTTTGAGTGCAGTTATATTAAAAAAAATTCTACATTGGTAAGTTGTACTTTCACAATAAAGAGATTGTACTACAGTACTTGTATGAGGTGAATTGAAAAATACTATTTCTTTTACTTATCTTTTTACAGTGCAAATATTTGTAATCAAAGATAATAATATAAAGTGAGCACTGCACACTTTCCATTCAGTATTGTAATTGAAATCAATATATTTGAAAATGTGGGAAACATCCAAAAAATTACAATAAATTTAAATTGGTATTCTATTGTTGTTTAACAGTGTGATTAAAACTGTGATTAATTGCAACTGTTTTTTATCTCACGATTAATTGTGATTATTTTTTTAATCATTTGACAGCCCTAGTTATTTGTATATATAACAACACCCTGCCACCAGAACATTTCCTTCTTTCTTCCAATATATGGTAGGAGGCTAAGTCAGATAGGAGCAGGTGCAGGACATATTATATTCAATTTTTGGATGAGTGACCTTTTTAAATGTCTAATACTGCATGAACTCTTTGAGCTAAAAACACTTGTTTCATAACATTGGGGTGCTTGGAATCCCAGCTTGCAGATAATATGCTGATTCCCTCCTCTTGTCCACTGGTGTATCTCCACTGAGGTCAATGGAGTTACTCCTGATTTGCACCAAGGAAAGTGAAAAGAGAACCGGAACCTTTAATTCTAACTTTGGCTGGGATTGCGATATCAAACATTAAAATCTCATCACCCTGATTTATAGTAAATCGACATGGCATATTTCTTAACAGGTTTATTAAAATTTATTAGCAGTGCTTTTCCTCTTTCATTTTGTACAGCTAAACCCATAGTACTGAAGCAAACTGGATTTCGAAACCAGAAGTACAAAAAATAGTCAGAAGACCATTTTAAAACATTTTTAAAATTGGTTTTCTGTGAAACAACCAGCATTGGCAAAGTAGAGAAGGGTGTGGTGTGGACATGAAGGCTTTATTGACATCTGTTCAGAATAACTGACTTGTGGCTTTGCCAATGATGAGTAATGTGGTCATTGGAAACTCATGTCAATAAATCCTTCATATTGCCAAACATCACTATGTACTCCAAGATATATTCAGTGCCTAATATAAAGGGCATATATGCTACTGATTTTGGAGGGACAGTTCCCTACCAAAAATAGGTTTTAGATTCTGTCTGTTGTTCCTCATTGTTTCACATTTGTATTCTCTCCATGCTGCAGTCTAATTTCATCCTGTTTCTCTCTTGCTGGATTTCTTGGGACTCTGGCAAAAGTCCTGTGTAAATGACACCACAGCGAGAGTGTCTTGCTGGGTGTTTTGCCCATCCCATCAAAAATTCAGTAGATTATTATTACATTAACAGCTGCCAAGTTTGATTCACTGTGGGTATCAATAAAGCTGTCACAAAGTGAGTAGAAGACTTGTGGCAAAGTATGAGGTCCCACTGGGATTGGGTATTGCAGGGTGTCATGGTGTAACTGTCCCCTTTAAGGGGAGATGGGGCCAGCCCGCCTCCCCCAGTCATAAATAATTAGTTCCTTCCCAGGCTGAGGGAATGGGACTAAGAGGGTCAGGTGATAGGCTAATGAACAGCTGGTCCTCATAAAAGAGCTGAAATAGCTCAGTTTGGGCAGGAATCACAAGGAGCAAGTTGGGCTCCTACCGAAGCCCTGAGTCAGTATCTGCAGGAAGTTGGGTACTCCAAAGGAACCAGCCTGGGGGCCAGTGCTCTATCATGGACAGGGAAGGATGCTCAACAGGGGCTGAGAACAGTACTTCAGGAGAAGTAGCCCAGGAGGCTGAATGTTCTACACTGGAGCAGGGGAAGGGTAGAAAAGGAGCCCAAAGGTGCCAGGAACAGGGGCTCGCAGGTAAAGCTGAAGAAAAGCCCACAAGGGAGGGAGAACCTTTTTGTTTGGGCCTTTTCTTACCCCCAGAAGGGGGTAAGTTTGTTTGGCTGGAGGGCCAAACTACATCTCCTAACTGACCAATGTGTGGAAGGCTGAGGAGACCCACCTCAAGGAAGGAAACTGAGGCAGGGAGCACCAGCTGTGCCACACTTAAGCAATAGGAAGCTCTACGAGGTGACCCACAGGGTCTCAGAACTGTGGGAGTATATACCATATGTGCTGAGCGACAGAGAGCACACACAAAGTATTTCTGTTGGTTTGAGAGAGATTTCCTGTGCATATAATGGAGAATACCGTTAGAACTGGAAAACAGATTTTCAACCCAGGAAAATGTTTAAGTGCTACCACAATATGGAGCCATAATTCAGTGAATTAAGAATGAAGTGCTTACTTTGACTGAGAATTACTCATATTTCACGGGTTAAATCAAAGCCTCAACGTCAATGGAGCTATTCAGATTCATCCACTGTATAAGGTACTTCTTCTCTATTTTCACTTTAGAGCTTGGTAAATAAAGTGTCTGGAACTCTGACAGTTTTACACTTTTGCCAATCTTTAAATCAGAAATGGCTGAATCAATTTTAAGTATTCTTTTGTAAGGAAAATATTGCATCTTGGTTGATCATAGGATGACTATGAGCTGCCAATGTGATATGGCTGTGAAAAAAGCTAATGCGGTATTGGGATGCATCAGGAGAGGCATTTCCAGTAGGGATAAGGAGGTTTTAGTACCATTATACAAGGCACAGGTGAGACCTCACCTAGAATACTGTGTGCAGTTTTGGTCTCCCATGTTTAAAAAGGATGAATTCAAACTGGAGCAGGTACAGAGAAGGGCTACTAGGATGATCCAAGGAATGGAAAACTTGTCTTATGAAAGGAGACTTAAGGAGCCTGGCTTGTTTAGCCTAACTAAAAGAAGGTTGAGGGGAGATATGATTGCTCTCTATAAATATATCAGAGGGATAAATACAGGAGAGGGAGAGGAATTATTTAAGCTCAGCACCAATGTGGACACAAGAACAAATGGGTATAAACTGGCCACCAGGAAGTTTAGACTTGAAATTAGACAAAGGTTTCTAACCATCAGAAGAGTGAAGTTTTGGAATAGCCTTCCAAGGGAAGCAGTGGGGGCAAAAGATCTATCTGGCTTTAAGATTCTACTCGATAAGTTTATGGAGGAGATGGTATGATGGGATAATGTGATTTTGGTAATTAATTGATCTTTAAATATTCAGGGTAAATAGGCCTAATCTCCTGAGATGGGATATTAGATGGATGGGATCTGAGTTACTCAGGAAAGAATTTTCTGTAGAATGTGGCTGGTGAATCTTGCCCATATGCTCAGGGTTTAGCTGATCGCCATATTTGGGGTCGGGAAGGAATTTTCCTCCAGGGCAGATTGGAGAGGCCCTGGAGGTTTTTCGCCTTCCTCTGTAGCATGGGGCATGGGTGACTGGAGGGAGGCTTCTCTGCTCCTTGAAGTCTTTAAACCATGATTTAAGGACTTCAATAGCTCAGACATAGGTGAGGTTTTTCGTAGGAGTGGGTGGGTGAGATTCTGTGGCCTGCGCTGTGCAGGAGGTCGGACTAGATGATCAGAATGGTCCCTTCTGACCTTAGTATCTATGAATCTGACAACCTCTGTACCAAATTTCCTCCCAAAGTGACTTCAAATGCCTGTTTATAAACCTCTACAATGAAAACTCTCACATACCCTGAACTATAGCAGAACACAAGTTGCCTCTATAACATATACAGTATGTCTACACTACAGACAGACACCCACAGCTGGCCTGTGCTTGCTAACTCAGGCTCTGGCTAAGGGGCTGTTTAATTGCGTTTGTACTAGGGCTGCAGCCTGAGCTCTGGGACTCTCCTACCTCACTGGGTCCAAGCCTGAATGTCTACACAGCAATTAAACAGCCCCTTAGCCTGAGCCCCACAAGCACAATTCAGCTGGTACGGGCCTGCTGTGGATTTTTAATTTCAGTGTAGATATCCCCATGGAAACATGTTCCATTTACAGCAGTTAGTACTTGATAACCATTCTCAGGTTTGGAACCATTTCCACTCTTTGTATTAGCATTTCTTGTAAAAGTGAAGAGGCGAACACCTCTGATTTTTCACTCCAATATTTAATGATGATTTTCTGGAATTATAAATCTGTACTGTTCTATATTGTCTGATTTCTAAAAGCTTAGAACCATAGAATCATAGAATATCAGGGTTGGAAGGGACCTCAGGAGGTCATCTAGTCCAAACCCCTGCTCAAAGCAGGACCAATGCCCAACTAAATTGTCCCAGCCAGGGCTTTGTCAAGCCTGACCTTAAAAACCTCAAAGGAAGGAGATTCCACCACCTCCTAGGTAACGCATTCCAGTGCTTCACTACCCTCCTAGTGAAAAAGTTTTTCCTAATATCCAACCTAAACCTCCCCTACCGCAACTTGAGACCACTACTCCTTGTTCTGTCATCTGCTGCCACTGAGAATAGTCTAGATCCATCCTCTTTGGAACCCCCTTTCAGGTAGCTGAAAGCAGCTATCAAATCCCCCCTCATTCTTCTCTTCTCCAGACTAACCAATCCCAGTTCCCTCAGCCTCCCCTCATAAGTCATGTGTTCCAGTCCCCTAATCATTTTTGTTGCCCTAAGCTGGACGCTTTCCAATTTTTCCACATCCTTCATGTAGTGTGGGGCCCAAATCTGGACACAGTACTCCAGATGAGGCCTTGCCAATGTCGAATAGAGGGGAATGATCACATCCCTCGATCTGCTGACAATGCCCCTACTTATACAGCTCAAAATGCCATTAGCCTTCTTGGCAACAAGGGCACACTGTTGACTCTCATCCAGCTTCTCATCCCCTGTAACCCCTAGGTCCTTTTCTGCAGAACTGCTGCCTAACCATTCGGTCCCTAGTCTGAAGCGGTGCATGGGATTCTTCCATCCTAAGTGCAGGACTCTGCACTTGTCCTTGTTGAACCTCATCAGATTTCTTTTCGCCCAATCCTCTAATTTGTCTAGGTCCCTCTGTATCCTATCCCTACCCTCCAGCGTATCTACCTCTCCTCCCAGTTTAGTGTCATCTGCAAACTTGCTGAGGGTGCAGTCCACACCATCCTCCAGATCATTAATGAAGATATTGAACAAAACCGGCCCCAAGACCGACCCTTGGGGCACTCCGCTTGATATTGGCTGCCAACTAGACATGGAGCCACTGATCACTACCTGTTGAGCCCGATGATCTAGCCAGCTTTCTATCCACTTTATAGTCCATTCATCCAGCACATACTTCTTTAACTTGCTTGCAAGAATACTGTGGGAGACCATATCAAAAGCTTTGCTAAAGTCAAGGAATAATACGTCCACTGCTTTCCCCTCATCCACAGAGCCAGTTATCTCGGCCTAGAAGGCAATTGATTAATCAGGCATGACCTGCGCTTGGTGAATCCATGCTGACTGTTCCTGATCACTTTCCTCTCCTCTAAGTGCTTCAGAATTGATTCCTTGAGGACCTGCTCCATGATTTTTCCAGGGACTGAGGTGAGGCTGACTGGCCTGTAGTTCCCTGGATTCTCCTCCTTCCCTTTTTTAAAGATGGGCACTACATTAGCCTTTTTCCAGTCGTCTGGGACCTCCCCAGATCGCCATGAGTTTTCAAAGATAATGGCTAATGGCTCTGTAATCACATCTGCCAACTCCTTTAGCACTCTTGGATGCAGCACATCCAGCCCCATGGACTTGTGTTCTTCCAGCTTTTCTAAATAGTTCCGAACCACTTCTTTCTCCACATAGGGCTGGTCACCTCCTCCCCATGCTGTGCTGCCCAGTGCAGCAGTCTGGGAGCTGACCTTGTTCGTGAAGACAGAGGCAAAAAAAGCATTGAGTACATTAGCTTTTTCCACATCCTCTGTCACTAATTTGCCTCCCTCATTCAGTAAGGGGCCCACACTTTCCTTGATTTTCTTCTTATTGCTAACATACTCTTAATATCTCTTGCTAGCTGCAACTCCAAGTGTGATTTGGCCTTCCTGATTTCACTCCTGCATGCCTGAGCAATATTTTTATACTCCTCCCTGATCATTTGTCCAATCTTCCACTTCTTGTAAGCTTCTTTTTTGTGTTTAAGATCAGCAAGAATTTCACTGTTAAGCCAAGCTGGTTGCCTACCATATTTACTCTTCTTTCTTCACATCAGGGTGGTTTGTTCCTGTAACCTCAATAAGGATTCTTTAAAATACAGCCAGCTCTCCTGGATTCCTTTCCCTCTCATGTTATTCTCCCAGGGGATCCTGC
Organism: Dermochelys coriacea; assembly: GCF_009764565.3. NCBI lineage: Eukaryota > Metazoa > Chordata > Testudines > Dermochelyidae > Dermochelys > Dermochelys coriacea. The sequence continues at coordinate 10,320,503 of NC_050077.1, read as the reverse complement.
CCATCAGTTCCCTGAGGGAGTCAAAGTCTGCTTTTCTGAAGTCCAGGGTCCGTATTCTACTGCTCTCCTTTCTTCCTTATGTCAGGATCCTGAACTCGACCATCTCATGGTCACTGCCTCCCTGGTTCCCATCCACTTTCACTTCCCCTACTAATTCTTCCCGGTTTGTGAGCAGCAGGTCAAGAAGAGCTCTGCCCCTAGTTGATTCCTCCAGCACTTGCACCAGGAAATTGTCCCCTACACTTTCCAAAAACTTCTTGGATTGTCTGTGTACCACTGTATTGCTCTCCCAGCAGATATCAGGGTGATTGAAGTCTCCCATGAGAACCAGGGCCTGCAATCCAGTAACTTCCATTAGTTGCCGGAAGAAAGCCTCGTCCACCTCATCCCCTTGGTCTGGTAGTCTATAGCAGACTCCCACTATGACATCACCCTTGTTGCTCACACTTCTAAACTTGATCCAGAGACTCTCAGGTTTTTCTGCAGTTTCATACCAGAGCTCTGAGCAGTCATACTGCTCCCTTACATACAATGCAACTCCCCCACCTTTTCTGCCCTGCCTGTCCTTCCTGAACAGTTTATATCCATCCATGACAGTACTCCAGTCTTGTGAGTTATCCCACCAAGTCTCTGTTATTCCAATCACATTATAATTCCTTGACTGTGCCAGGACTTTCAGTTCTCCCTGCTTGTTTCCCAGGCTTCTTGCATTTGTGAATAGACACTTAAGATAACTCGCTGATTGTCTCGCTTTCTCAGTATGAGGCAGGAGCCCTCCCCTCTTGCGCTCTCCTGCTTGTGCTTCCTCCTGGTATCCCACTTCCCCACTTACCTCAGTGCTTTGATCTCCTTCCCCCGGTGAACCTAGTTTAAAGTCCTCCTCAGTAGGTTAGCCAGCCTGCTTGCGAAGATGCTCTTCCCTCTCTTCGTTAGGTGGAGCCCGTCTCTGCCTAGCACTCCTCCTTCTTGGAACACCATCCCATGGTCAAAGAATCCAAAGCCTTCTCTCCAACACCACCTGCATAGCCATTCGTTGACTTCCACAATTCAACGGTCTCTACCCGGGCCTTTTCCTTCCACAGGGAGGATGGACGAGAACAACGCTTGCGCCTCAAACTCCTTTAGCCTTCTTTCCAGAGCCAGGTAGTCTGCAGTGATCCACTCAAGGTCATTCTTGGCAGTATCATTGGTGCCCACGTGGAGAAGCAGGAAGGGGTAGCGATCCTAGGGCTTGATGAGTCTCGGCAGTCTCTCTGTCACATCCAAGCTCCTGTGAATCCAAGCTCCTGGCAAGCAGAAGACTTCTCAGTTTTCCAGGTCAGGGCAGCAGATAGATGACTCCATCCCCCTGAGGAGGGAGTCCCCGACCACCACCACCTGCCTCCTTCTCTTGGGAGCGGTGGTCATGGAACCCCTATCCCTAGGACTATGCATCTCAAGCCTTCCAATCAGCGGAGTCTCCTTCTGCTCCCTTCCCTCAGATATATCATCTAGTCCACTTTCCACATTAGTACCAGTGAAGAGAATATGAAAACAGTTGCTTACCTGTATCTGCATTGCTGGTACATGGATGCTCCCCTTTCTTCTTCTGGAGGTCACATGCTGCCAAATTTCTTCTCGTCCTTCTGTCCCCGCTGCGCAGCCTGCTCTGAATCTTCAGAATGTTGTGTCTGTAGAAGCATATCCTGACATCGGTTCAGGAAATCTTCAGTTTCTCTTATGCAATGCAGGGTCGATACCTGTTTCTCCAGACCTTGAACCTTCTCTTCCAATATGGAAACCAGGTTGCACTTTGTACAGACAAAGTCACTTCTGTCCTGTGGAAGAAAGACAAACATGGCACATCCTGTGCAGGTAACAACAGCTGAATGCTCACCATCCATATTACCTTCCTTCTAAGAGCTTCCTCAGGTGCTATAGTAACTACTCAGAGAAGCCTGCAAGATGAAAGCCTCAGTGGGCTCTCCCCAGGCGAACTCCCAGGCAAACTCCCTCTGTTAGCCTCTCCGCTGTTTGCGGCTCAGCTGACTGGCTTTTTATAAGAGTCAGGCCCATTCAAGGCTCACCTGCGACAAAGCACTCCCAGTTCACTACCCTCTCAGTGATAATTCTCTTGATAAAGGGACTGGATGGCTTATCATTATGTGATGGCTGATATTTAGTGTCTTAAAAGGAATGAGTTGATGGGCATTATTATATTTGTAATGCTGTAGCACACGCAAGCCCCAGTCAGGATTGCAGACCCATTGTTTTCAGAGGCAAACTGCAAGATAGTCCCCTGAATTGAAGTGTTTACATTCAGATAGCAACCGAAAGGTCTGCAAGGGGCATTATAAGCAGGCGGCATTCCAATGCTGCTCCTAACGTAGTACATACATGTATCTGTGTGGGTCTTTTCTAGACTTAATCCTTTCCTAGCGTTGCTTTTATTGTTATCTGAAACAACAGCAACAAAATATAAGCCTTAACCTAAACTTCCTCCTGTTCCTAAAGAATTGTTTTCCCTGAAGGACCCCTCTATCCCTGCCCTTAGTTCTCTCTACCTGAGGGAGCTCCTTTTATACTTCTTTGTTTGAAGCTGATAGGACACTTCTGAACTGACATCAGAGTGATTTAGCAAAAATAACTGCATCTTTGTGCAGAGTAGGTCCTAGAACCATGTATCAGGATGAGTCACCAAAAAGTTCTGCATCTCTGTATGTGGAACCTAGGATGCTGTTAGAGACATCAAAACTCTTAAACACAAAAGTCCACCTTCACACATTCTGCTGTAAGCCTGATTCCTAACATTACTGCTAAATTCATAAATTTTTACCTAATTAACAGTGGCCTATAACAGTATTTATGTCTGTCCAGTCATCCACAGCACCCTCCAGTTGTCTTCATTTGGCTCTTATACAGGGGAAGTGCACTCAGAGTCCTACTGTTGACTTCAGTGGAGGTAGGATGAGGTGCTGTACGTGGAAGTTGCCCTGCTGCTGGTACCAGAATACTGGAAGATGGGTGGGATGTTGCCGGGTTTCCACAAAAGGAGTTCTCTGAGTCTGTATACTATTTTTCTTCATAGTTCTGTTGAGAGACCTGAGCATCTCCTGCAGTTGTTTGCTCCTACTCCTCCTCCTTTCATCCCCCTCCTTGTTTTTATCTTTCACCAGTGTACAGGTCTAAGCAAGGTTAATAATTACTGTCTGTAAAGCCATTCTGCCCATAGCCACCAAGGCCCTGAAGCAGGTAATATGCCACCTGTTACCCAGCTGGCTTTAGAGTGAGGAAACTTCCAATATGCCAGACTGGTCCTGGGTCTGCCTTTTCTCAGAGACTGCACCAATCATCCTTATCTGATACAGAAAGCTTTGTTCTGATATGGGGTCTCACTTAAAACATCGTTTCTGAGTCTCGCCAAGATCTTAAACACACAGAACCTTCACTGTTATCCAATCAGTGAAAGATCCTTAATGTCCAGCTTCACAGGCAGCTGGTAAATGCATACCTGCAATACAGGCAGGAAATTGGACACCTCTCAAGCTTGATTCAGTGTCAATTGTTTACAAAGTCTCATGGGCCTCTGATGGTGAGCCATGTGGTCCTTAATGTGTATTAATGACCTGCCTGCTGCTGCATATGGATTGGAACCTGTGGTGTGTTTTGCTGTGCAATAAATATTCCAAAGGGCTATTATTGTTCTTAAGTTTTAAAAAGAAGAATCTAAATCACTGCAGGAGACAGAAAAAGAAATTTTGCTGTCTTTGAAACATTGTAGATTGTTACCGCATACTTACTGCGGCACTTTGAGGTGATACCATTAAGAGCCAGGAGCCTTTCAAAAATAACCATTTACCAAAGGTTTCCGACAAAATTAATCAAAAACTCATTTTAGAAAGTATTCTCTGCTTCTGCCCTAAAAATTCAGCACCCTCCCTATTTGGAGTTGTTAATGAAAACTTTTCTTTTTATCAGATATTTATTCCTTGGGCTCAGTCTGGGGCTGTTCAATTTCAGAGTGGAGATATGATATGTGATGCCTTCTCTATGCTTCTGTGCCCTGGTACTTTGCAAAAATCTCTGTAATATAAAGAATTGGGATCTTTGCACAGAGCGTTCAAAATTTCCCAGACTTTATTTTTTCTATAAGAAGTTTCTAGTTCTTTTCTGTGAAGTTACCAATGATCTCCTTGGGACTGGCCCTAGGTATCTGAGAGATCTCCTCTCCCTCCATGACCATGACTATCCATGAAAGCTGTTGTCCACCAGAATGATCACAAAACCAAACACTTTCTGAATCAAGTGTTAAACTCATTTCTTCAGTTTAACTTTCCCTCAATTTCTCCATTCACAAGCTCATAGACACACAGCCCACCAACTCATACCCAAACAAACAAGAAACTTATAAATTAATCAAGCTACTTCTCCTATAGGAAGAAAGAGAGAATGAGGTAGAGATTTATTTCTATTTTAAATAGTTAGCAGTGCTACACACTAAAGTGATGGGGCCATGTAAGTATCTTGATAGACAATGTACACGAGTACACAGTAGCTGTCCAGAATCTGTCGCCATAAAGAGTAAACAACAAGAATACTCGTTTCCCTCCTTTAAAGAGGCACAGAAGGGTAAGCAGAATGCAGAATTCCTGTATGGTGTTATGGGGTGTAAGATTATATTAGAGGGCTCTCTGCTGCACTCCTGAGTCACCAGGCTAATAACTAATCCTCCTAACTCTCTTTTCCAGCTCCCTCCCAAGATCCTTGATATCGCTCTATCAGGCCTGACCTAGTCTTCAGCATACTGTTGCTGCCAGCTTCTGAGACCCAGTGCCAGACCCTGGCTCCCCTCTTATCCACTGGTGTCTCTCTATTAAGTCCTGATTGTTCCTACTTCAGTTTTTCCCTGGAGATGGCATGTGGAACGAAATACTTTAAATTCCCATGGCTGTTCTGCCCCTGCTAGCAGTACACTAGCTGAGGGGCTGTGCTGAGCTGGCTCTTGGCCACAGACAGTGGTTAATTAATACAGAGTGCTGTGTATAGAGGAGCGTGGTCTCAGCACAGCACAAAGCTCCTTTGTTCTTCATCTTCTTTTGTTCTCTGTCTTCATTATTGAGGGGCCCTTGCTTTACCTCCACTCAGACCTGGTTAATCTGCATCAGTTACTGAAACTTATTCTGATTAAGTCAACTCTTCATTTTTGTTATAACACTAGTGAACACTTTTGCCTTATAGATACTAACATGCACATGAATCATACATGACTTTAGCCCTCTTTACTCTGGATTGTTAGGATGTGTCTTTGCAATAGGCCTCACCAGTGAATCAAAAGTGAAATCCTAGCAGTGATAAGGAAGGCTAGAAGTGCCACTGTTTCATATTTAACATTGCTGAGTGCCACAGCACATAAAATAAATGTTAGCTAGTTACTCTTGATTTAAAAAGAAAAGGATGAAAGCTTATGCTCAGATATATTTGTTAGTCTCTAAGGTGCCACAAGTCCTCCTTTTCTTTTTGCGGCTACAGACTAACACGGCTGCTACTCTGAAACTCTTGATTTAAAGGTATCCGCCCTTCCACTGCAGCAATTTCACATCGCCAGTGTGGACATTGTGTTGTCTGGTTAACATTTGTTCCTGCACTTCTCAACTATAGGTTGGTGTTCTAGGAGAGGAGGAGGAGTGGGTGACTCTATATGAGGTGGAGAATGACCCTCATGCCCAGATGCTGGAGATACCAAACCTCATTCCATACACTCATTACAGGTGAGAACAGCTGGTAATTAAATGCAGTATCAACAGCCTAGAAAACTGTAGCATGGAGAAGCTTTTCTATTCATAAGCAGCTGACTGTAGTTTGCAATATGAATGAAAGGCAAAAGTTCACACCCCATAACAGTTACAACCTGTTTAGTGCATTTAAATTTTGACCTACGCATAGTAAAATAACTAATCGTGATGCAAAGGGGAATAAAGCAACTAAATGGGCTATTGAGTAACTTCTTAGATCATGAATCTGAGGCCTTATCTATACAGAAAGGATGCACCAGTTTAACTAAAACTGATTACAAATCAGTCTAGTTAAACTGTCACAATCTCCTTTCTACACACTTACATCAGTTTAAAGATGCTTCTATTGGTTTAGCTTAATTTGGTAATTTAAACTGGTGTAAAGCTTTGCTTACAGGAATTCACCAAATTACAATAAATCAATATATGTAAAGTTTAAACTGATTTTAGTGCATCCAATGTAACTAAACTGGTGCAGTTTTCTAGTATTGACAAGGTCTGAGAATGGGGATGCCCAATCTTAATGGAAAATGCCTACATTAAATTGCGTACTAATAAAAGACTTGGTAATCAGGGACTTCTGGCAGACAGGGCAAAGCAGTTTGCTATAGACACTGTCCACTTTCACACCACTGAAAGGCCTGTTACCTTGGTCACATAATAATGTGAATTGCTAAGCAATAAGATACAAACAAGGTGAAGATTTTATCATTTGTAATTAGTTCAGTGCCTGTGCACTAACTTTCTTGATTTTAGTAAAAACCACCAGAGCATATTGGACTCTTCCTCCCAGTAGAGCTTATTGTCAATCAGTTTTATCTGATACATACGGACCTGCCAAGAATTTCTAAAAGCTATTTCCAGATGTGGGAGATTTCTAATAAGGCAATTTTAGAAAAAAGTGTATTATCAGGATATCTTTGTAGTCTTTCATGATGACAATGGATAGTCACTGGGCCAAAGAAAGAGATGAGAAGGATTCCATGGCCTGGTAGTTAAGGCACTCATGTAGGATATGGGAGGCACAAGTTCAAATCCCTGCTCCAGTGACTCTTTAATTGTTTATATAAAAAGGGCAGCTTCAAAAGGAGAGACAGAGAGCCTCATACCAGAATATCCCCTAGCCCAGTGGCTAGACCCCTCTCTGGTAATGGGGGAGCTCCAAGTTAAATTCCTGTTCCTATGTTAGGTAGAGGGGGAACAGAGCCCAGGTCTCCCCCCATCCCAGCTGAAGGCTAAAGTTAATAAGGGATGCAGCATACCATCATCTCCTCCTCTGTGAATCTAGTCCTCCTTTCACTTTTCAGGAATTTTGACAAAAGGAAAGGAAACAGAAATGTTCAGGTCTAAGACATTTCAACATTGCCAAAATGTTTCATGGAGGTTCAATTCAATCTTTTCAATTTGCCGAAAAATTTCAAAAAACATCATTTTCAGTTTGGCCCCAAACCATTTTTCCCCCAAATTGCCTGCAAAGTAAATATTCACTCAGCTCTGTTCATAGGATCATTGAAAGAGATGAATTTCCCAGCTGTCATCAGATCCTTGAGGTTATCAATGGTACTGTCCTGTCAGGAGAGCCACAATGTTAGTGCTAGAGCTGGGTGGGGGGGACTCTCTTGTACTACTTAGCCTGGTGGATAGGGTACTGGCCTGGATGTGGAAACTCAGATTTAAGTCCCAGCCCTGCCTGAAGCAGAGTGGTCTGGGATGAAAAACTCTGTTTTGAATAAGACAGAGTAGGGATTCAAATCTGGGTCTCCCACATCCGTGGCCAGTGCCCTACTATCAGGCTACCTACATGCTCGCTCGCTCGCTCTCTTTCTCTCTCTGACATTTCAACAAAATTCTGTTTTTGTGAAAAAAATTGCAAATTTCAAAACCTCAAAAATTGCTGAAAAACCAGAGTGGTCTTCCTGCCAGCTCTAGTTACAGCACGCTGAAAGGATAAATCATGAGCCCTAATTATCAGTTAGACAGATTTTGTCAATTGAGCTTCTTTTCTACACTCTTTGCCAATGTTTGATTGTGAAATTAGGGACAAAGTTTGTTTGATGTATTGCTTTTAATGCACTTCCTAAAGTGATCAAAGCAGATAGATAAATGGTGCTACATAGTCTAGCTCAACCCTTATCCAAGTCCAATCATTAGAGCCAGATTTCCACTGTTCCATATAAACAAATTGAACAGCTACATGCTAGCCTCAAATAAATGGAACTGCAAGACCTTCCTGTGTTTGTCACCTGTGGGTATCTGATGCCTACAGCAAGTCTTAACTTTTTTGTGATTCCTTATGAAGTTGAAAAAGGCTTTCATGCCTCTAAAGGGACTCCTGCTGTAGAAGAAATCATTTGGAGCAAACAGGATGGCTTTTAAGCTGTGTGTCCATATTAAATAACTTAATCATTCCTTGTGCAGGAAAGGAGACAAGACAGTCCACAGAGATATATCAGTCGTCATTGAATTGACCATTGAAGGGAAATATAACTGATGCATTTCTGATATTTTCAAGGACATTATGATATCCAGATACTGATATTTATAACATCCTTTCTGAATGTAACACGAAGACATCACAATGGAAAATCAGTTAATTCTGGCATAATCTCCTCAAATTTGGTATAATTAACAATCTCCTTATATTATCTGTCTGTTTCTAATAGACACTAAATTAGTCTAATTTTGAGGATCTTGCCATTGTTGCAGTAGTGGACAGGGTGATGAATTTAATGGGCATTCATGAGCAATGGCATTTTGTCTCAAATTGGTGACAGCCTGGTTTTCTTTCATATTAGTGTACTTCCAGGCAAGAAATAGCATTTGTTCAGTTTTCAGGTTAGCTTTGCTTTGGAACATGTTTGCACTGTGCTTTCTTTATGCTTTAGATTCCGGATGAGACAGGTGAATATTGTCGGCCAAAGCCCACTCAGCCAACCATCTCGTGTCATGCAGACACTGCAGGCACCACCAGATGTTGCACCAAGAAGTGTTACTGTACGCACTGCCAGTGAGACTAGCTTGTGGATCCGATGGATGGTGAGTAAATGTAAATTGGAGAGTCTGGGGGAGATGCTGACATTTGAGGTGTCAGTTTCCTCAGAGAATGTGTCCAAAATTCATGAATTACTTTTTCATTCATTTGACCTGAAGAGCAACAGCAAAAATATTCCCTTTCCCAAATTGTCTGAAATCTGAGATTTATCTAAGTGCTTTACTAATCAGCAAAATTCCCCACTGCCCTCGCTTACAAGGGAAATATATGCCTTGTTTAAAAGGCAAGAGATGTGAGTGCCTTAGCTTTTGAGGCTCTCCATTTCCTCAACTTCAGTCAGCACATACAGGCAATATGAATACTTGAGCTAATTTGCTGCTTCTTGCTGCAGAGTTCTTCACTGAGTTCTGATCACTAAAATATGGTGATCTTGCAGATACTGATATCAAGAGATGTTAGCTAGATTGGGAGGGAGCCATTTGAGATCATTTTTTTTTAAAAAAAAAAGGTTGATCACATGATGATGAAGGGAAGATGAAATGGGTTGTCCATAGGAAAAAAACCAGACTATGTTGTAATGATAAATTGTTAAAGAACTAAAATTGTAATAAGTAAAATGCTGCTTCTGGGTTACACTGGTATATATCTAGAGTAACACCCTTTATATTTAGAGAGTTACTCTGGTTTTATGCTAGTGTAACTGAGAGAAGAGTATTTCCATAGATACCTACACATCACTTATGTGGATACTGTATCCAGGTGATCGATTGCTGAGCTATGTGATAAATTGTGGAACCAGGTGATTAATTGCAGAGCCATTCACCAATTAATTTATCATGCACCTTTGACTGCCTCAGTTGCCCATGAAAATATCTCACTGGGATTTACTCGAATATTCTAACTCCCTTCAGATAGTCACCTTTCTAAATTATGACAGGTTTCAGAGTAGCAGCCGTGTTAGTCTGTATTCGCAAAAAGAAAAGGAGTACTTGTGGCACCTTAGAGACTAACATTCAAGGCACTGAATTTAGCCGTATAGAGTGGAAATCTGTCAACTTCATGAACCTGTCATTATGCAAGGCACTGAATTTAACCGTATAGAGTGGAAATCTGTCAACTTCATGAAAAATCTCTCCTCTGTTTTTCCACCAAATGCATCCGATGAAGTGAGTTGTAGCTCACGAAAGCTTATGCTCTAATAAATTTGTTAGTCTCTAAGGTGCCACAAGTACTCCTTTTCTTTTTTCTAAATTATAAATCTGACCCCAAAATAGTTCCTTCTGCTGCAGCTTCCCCCTCCCCCACTCCAAAATGTGACTAGATAGGAGTAGTATTTCATTGGAAAGGCGAGATCCCAGCTTCCAAATGGCACCCAGAACTTGTCTAGACCTTGAAGGGTGAGACATCAGACTTATAAATGGGACATTAGTATGTATAGAAAAGCTATTACAGTTCATTTGGTCATTGAACTGCATAACTCACTTGTGGCTTCACATATGAGTAACATGCTCATCCCTAACCCATGCAATCACACCTTAATAGCATATCAGACCTTCATATCTGTGGTCTGTACTCTGATCATTTAAGAGCATTTTAGGGGATTTTTAAAACTTTCATTAGGACTGTTTTATGTTCATCTACCTGTACAGCTAGATGTCTTATTTACCATGAGACCAACAGTGCAGAGGACAGAGGGAGCCACAAACACATCTGAAAATGACCCAGTTTAGCTTTTCTACACAGCATGATGTCAGCATTTTAAAGAATGATATCGCTGCCCTTCAAGGCCAGCAATGAGTTTTGTCACCCTTTGGGAACTTCTTTCCAGCTGAATGAAGTTTACATTTCTAGTCCTACTGGGCCGCAGGATAGAATACTTTAAAGCTATGAAATGTTAATGTAGAACAAAACCTGTTACTGAAGCAGTGTTGAATCTTGCTCATACTTGATCTCATACAGATATAATTTTAAGGGGGAAAATCCACACTCGGGTGGAGCAGGTGATGACATTTCTGGGGTAGGTAAATTTTTCTTTTAAGAGTCTGATGCTGCTCAGGGAGTTGGAATGTTAGAATAAATCCTAGTTAGATGGATTAATAGGCAGAGGGCCAGTGAAACAGTCTGAGGTGCATAATAAATTTATCACATGGCTCTGCAATTTATCACTAGTTTCCACAATTTATCCCATGGTTCTGCAATTTACCATATAGGTATTACCTCCACATATATGGAGTAAGGGGTGTATGTAGGTGTGGGAAGGGCAGAGAGAGGTGTTATTTGCTATAAAATGTTTAGGTAGGGTGGCGTGGAAAAAAATTAAAAATATTACATACAAAATAAAAAAATATTATAAATGGTCAACAAAGGTAAACAAAATGTATAATAAACCCTCAACCTCTTACAATTCTCTTACCTTCTTGGAGTATTTGTTAAGTATATGAGTACAAAAGGCCATGACATATGATTTGAAAAGCATAGTCCACCCATTCTGTGCAATAATTTTGTGCTCCTCTTCTTATTAATGGCCAGCCTCTCCCTGATGCTCAATATAATGGCAACCCAGAGTCGGTGGGCTACAGGATAAAATTGTGGCGTGTGGATCTGCCGTCTCCAGTGCTTATGAAGGTTATTGGTGACCGGCTAGAGAGAGAATATACTATTGAGGATCTGGAGGAGTGGGTAGAATATGAACTGCAGATTCAGGCCTTCAATGCCATTGGGGCAGGACCATGGAGTGAGGTGGTGAGAAGTTGCACACGAGAGTCTGGTAAGTAACAGGAGTATATGTGCTTCTATGAAGAATGGGCTCAGTGTATTTCAGTATCTTCAGCCCTTTCCTTCAGCCTCTCTTTCTTGCAGATCTACTAAACCTAAAAGTACACTCTACTGATCCATTGGTGGTAAAAAAGACACAATTGCTAGGCAGGCAGCTTGTTGGGGAAGATTTTAAATGAAGTAGATAGTAACCAAAGAGAAAACTAATGATCTGAGCTACCAGTGCCACCATCCAAAATTGTGCCCGTAGATCTGCATAAACGTAACCCACATATGCGCATGCTAACAAGCTCATAGAAATTGTTCTGTCCACCTGATCTGAGTGTGCAGATATATTAAACTAGTTTAGAGACTTCCAGTTGCCAGAAGAAAGCAGTCTCTATAATATAAAGGTAGTAATAAATAACTGGTAACTGTAGCAACAACAGAAGCTAAATCTTGCAAAGCTGTTAGCTAGGGTACTTCAAACAAAGCTTCTTTCTCAGACCCAGCCTGCATGCCTATGATGTAAATTGATTTTATATTGCAGGTGAATAATTAGATGGAGTGATCCTACTTGGATAAAATACTCAATAGTAAAAGTGAATTACTCTTGCATGTGACCTTATTTAAGCAATGCTCATATTTGTTATTTTTCTTCAAAATCATTTAAACTTGAGTGCTTTGAAACTTAATACTGTACATGCTGTGTGTATATATGCACATCTGCTTGTATGTAAATAAAGACAATGTGCCAAAACTACCAATGGAAGCAACAGGTGCTCAGCATCTTGTATGATATGGTCTCCTGGTTCAGGCAACTAACCTTTGAACTAGCTAAAGGTAAAAGGCTAAACAAACCCTTTGAGCCCCTTCCTTTTAAAGTGCTGGGTTTTTCCTAGTAACTGGAGTGTTATTGCTAGGGGTATTTTAAACAAGACGTGTTTGTAATGGAGTTTGAGATAGTATGACCCAGAATAAAATAGTTTTGAAGATCTCCATATCATTATAAGGAGATAACTGCATTTCCTCTTTCCTCTATTGCTGTTCAAACAATTCCTCTGAAAAACAACAGATACTGAGATTAAGTGATTTCATAAAACCTTGGGATGATAGTGGTCCAGATCATCCATTAAAGATCAAAGGTTCCATGTGTATATTTCAGCATTTTCTCTCCCAATGTTAAAAAAATATTTAATTTGGCAAGCAATTCTAGAGGAGAAAGAAAGAAAACTGGAATCAAAATGATGCTGAACACTCGTTTGGGTCATAAGGTCTAGTTTGTTTGTTTTCCATGTATTTTCTTTGGTGATTGTATCTGTTGCGAGAATAAAGCATCTTGGTGCACAGTTAAGAATCATACATTAGGCTGCATCTTTTCAGAGGAAGTGACACAAGAAAACAAATGTTGGTGGAGCAATCTGCTGTGTTGAAAACAAAAACTTCATCAAGGCTGAAATTAACCTGACATTCATGGGCATGGCTGGGCTAAAGTGTGAGTAGGGTACCCCTAAAGCCGGGGCGTGGAGAGAGGGGATTCAAGGCAAAGCAAGTCCCATCAGCCTCTTCTTTCAGGGAGTGAGCATAATAGTAATACTTAACATTTATACAGAGGTCTATATGCTCAGAATGCCTTACAAAAATTCTCCCAACATTCCTGTGAGGTAGGTAGAAGGTGGGTAAGAATTGATATCCTATATTACAGATGGGGAGACTTAGGCTGATTTTAACTGGAATTGTGGGTGCTCAGCGCTCTTGACAATCAGGCCAAAGTTGACTCATCCAAGGCCACGCAGTGGCAGAGCCAAGACCGGAGCCTGTATTTCTCAACTGCCAGTGCAGAGCTCTAACTGACAGCCCAGGGTGGCAGCCTGAGAAGTGAGTTCAGGCACTAAACTCATTTTTGGTATCCTATATGTCAATGCAGCTGGATGAGTCCACGATCCTTATTAAAAAGAAAAATTGCATCTGGATGACTGTTTATTCTAAGATGTGTGATTATGTCACTGTTAGCTAAGCATATGTGCTAACCGTAATTTGCATGTCACTGCAGCTACTCTGTCTTTTAATGCATTTCATTATAAAGAAGGCTTGAGGCAACCAAACAGACTGAATATGGAGAAGCAATACTGGGATTGGTTGGGGAATGGCTTAAGAGTAGACAGCAGGAAGGATGAACAAAGTGAAAGGAAGATCCACATCCTGGATACAATAACAGGTTGTTGAAGAGGGGAGAGAGATGAATTTGGGCTTCAAAAAGGACAGATTTTATTGATCCAAAATGTTTTTATACTCTGGGAATTTAAATAATTCAGTTAATTTCACTGTGTAATATAATCACAGAATGACAATTTCCAAACTCTGTTTCCACTCATTGCGATGGGAATTGATTTTCAGGATTACATATTTCATCTACAGAAATGTTAACCAGACCTTTACAGTGTTCATACAACCTTGATTCAAATATTTCTTTCTTGATCCATAATCTCATGTTTTCACATAATTCATCTCAAATGCGCCAATCCACTGCCCTAGTATTTGTGGGCTCATAATGCTCCCTGATTATGTGGCTGTGCATAGCCACTTGTCTTACAAAATCAGCTGCTACACAAGCACAGTCATGTATCTGTGGGAGGATCAAGTTCTTAGTGTTTCAGACATTGATCCTCATGAAGCAATTAAGATGCTGAGATAAAGCATTGCTTTATTGCAGAAATAGGGCCAAAACCTCAGTTGGTGTAAAGAAGCATTGCTCCATTGTTGCTGATGGAGCTATATCAATTTACACTGGCTGAGGATCTGGCCTATAATGTCTAACTCGCTTTATAAACAAAGAGGGTTTTATGGTGCAACACTATTATTTTTACCATAGCCATAGGTCTTAACCCTCACCTCTAACTAACATAAGAGTTACAAATTATCAGCTTTATTTTTACTTTCAAAATGTGACAATGATTCAGTTAACTTAAATGAGCTAATACAGGGAACCAGTGGACCACTCCACATGTGGCATCTTTTAAGACAACTGAACTTTCCTGGTCAAATCTAAAATAGCGACCAATAGTTTCTAAGGATCGTCACTGACTTAGATAAAGAGATGAACTATGAATCTTTGTTGCATTTTCAGTATGAGAATGTTCAAGTCAAGACAGGGATGTATGGTCCCACCACAGTGAGGCACTCCAGGTACAATGGACAGAATGAGGCTATGGTGATGGTGAATGTAACTGCAAAACCATGAGCTTCTGCTAAGGTCCAGTGGAAAATAACAGTAGATTCTCTGTAGTTTCCCATGTCTGATCACATAAAGTACCCTGTGCAGTTGGCATTACTTCTGACTACCTCATGGAGAACAGTAGATTGTCTCAACATTTAGCTTCAACTTTTCATCTCTTTTTTTCAACATTGTATTCTGGTTGTGGCACCCGATGAAAAACAACCATAAATTCAACTACCTTATCACTAAACACAATACACAAACACATACATTCACTTTCCCTGTCTAATGATCATCTTGAATCTGGTTCCTCCTTGGAATAGAAACATGACCATCAAAAAAAGAATTGCAGTGGAGTGCCAGAACAGACACAAACTAAAGATTTGGTGAGCGCTTGATACACAAAAAGAGCTGCCATTTAGGTATTGTGCTTACATTCCTAAGGTAATGTTTGAGGAAATATTTGTCCATTACTGAGAAGTGAGAGATAGCATCAAGAGTCTGGGCTAGCAAATCTTCAGAAAGCTCCATATCTTGCATTGTTAGACTTAGACTTCTGCTAGTAGTAATAAGTGATCATATACACAGTCTAAAGATGCATGCATACACTGCGGGGACAACTTCAGCCACAACCTTCTGTGAACTCTGGAGAACTTATGGCAGCTGACCAAAAAGCAAAAGATTATTCATAAAATAAAGAAGTCTTCTCTTGTAAAAAGAAAGATTCAAAGCAAAGAAAATATGAATAAATGTGGCTAGAAAAAGGCTGCTTTCCTTTACACTTACTCTGATTCCTTTCCCTCTCCCTCCAAAGTAATTCATGTGGGAGTAGCTCTTTGTGAAGATCTACAGATAAAGTTATGGCAGGGATCCAGACATTCATGGCTTCTGGCAATCTGTTTTCCTTTAACATAATTGTATCCTTGTGGGGGATAAATCTAGAAGAAGATAAAAAACACTTTAGCATAGAGGGGGGAAAAAATCTGATTTCAGTCTGCTGCATTGTCATGTGATGGTGCTGTGTTCCTCTTGTCCCAGGTAATTGGTAACAGGGAAATTGTTTCAGAAATGACTGTATATGCGGTTAACCTTCAGTGCACTGGGATGCGGGTTGGTGATTTTTTTCCCCCAATATATATTAATTCTTGTGTCATACTCATTATACTGTTCTTGCTGCTTATAGCCTCAGGAGAGAGCCCTCCAAAACAGCTTTTCTTCTGCTTTCATTAGGACTGTAAGGAGGGTGCTGGCTTTTTCAGCAGCATTGCGCTCTCTTGGTGATGCACTCAGAACCTTATTCAAGCTTTCTTTTCCACGTGTGCCTGTGTAACAATCTCTTCCTTGGCAAATGAATGGTCTCTGAAGCTTGATAGGTGTATCATGCTTTTAAAAAGGATTATGCCCTTCAGACAATAGAAATGCACAGAAAAAAAGATGAAAGGGCTGAAATAAAATCTTGTTCATTGAACCTTTAAGAGCAGCCTCCAAATTTAATTGCATAACTGCATGGTGTTAAACTTGTGGTTGTGTAGTTCTTCTGTGATGCCTGGAGAGGTAATATAGTCAGAGGATGCAGAATCCCTCCGCTCTCAGGTTAGTGAGGAGTCTGTAATGTCAGTTGCAGTCATATTTCTAGTTTCATAAGGCCCAATAATCACATATTATAATTTAAATGAAATAGGCATGTCTTTCTTTTATACCCTGCTGATCCAAGCTGAGCTCCTCAGTGATAGATCTACAATATTGTCATTTTGTACATTACACCCTAATCAAAAGGCTTGCAGGTTGGAGCAGTCCTCAGTGAATCGGGAGGTCTGGGCTCAATCCAGAGGCTGGAATTATTGCCAGTTCTAGACAAGATGCTATAATTTCCTTTCAGATAGCATAGGAAGCAGGGCAGATGTAAAACTTCTTGTTGGAACAGATTTGCACCTTCAGATAAATTTCCAGCATATAAGGATCTCTAGCTTTCAACACAGGGAAATAAAACATGTGACAGAGATATTGAGAAAGATATTTATATTAGTCCAATGCTAACTTGATTCTCATTATTATAAAGTATATAGAATGCTGAGTGTTTAAATCCCAATTTCCATCTTTATCATTATTTTATAAAAATAAAACAAATGAGCACCCAGGAATGGACTGTCCATAGTTTAGAACCTTTGCTTGTTCACAAATGTCATGATCTGCAGGAAAAATTAGGGTAGAAGGAGGGATAGAGCTAGGAAAAATAGGATGCGATTTAAGAGGGGGAAATATAGGATGAATATCAGAGAAAAATGGAGATTCATCTGTTTTAGGCTGTGGAGAAGTCTTGCAACGGACACTGAAAACTAGACTAAACAAGACAGATGCAAATGCTCTGTAGAGAACAATCCTGAGCTGGCAGGGCGATGGAGTAGATGACATAATAGATTCATAGATACTAAGGTCAGAAGGAACCATTCTGATCATCTAGTCCGACCTCCTGCACAACACAGGCCACAGAATCTCACCCACCCATTCCTACAAAAAACCTCACCTATGTCTGAGCTATTGAAGTCCTCAAATCGTGGTTTAAAGACTTCAAGGAGCAAAGAATCCTCCCTCAAGTGACCCGTGCCCCATGCTACAGAGGAAGGCGAAAAACCTCCAGGGCCTCTCCAATCTGCCCTGGAGGAAAATTCCTTCCCGACCCCAAATATGGCGATCAGCTAAACCCTGAGCATATGGGCAAGATTCACCAGCCACATACTACAGAAAATTCTTTCCTGAGTAACTCAGATCCCATCCATCTAATATCCCATCTCAGGGGATTAGGCCTATTTACCCTGAATATTTAAAGATCAATTAATTACCAAAATCACATTATCCCATCATACCATCTCCTCCATAAACTTATCGAGTAGAATCTTAAAGCCAGATAGATCTTTTGCCCCCACTGCTTCCCTTGGAAGGCTATTCCAAAACTTCACTCTTCTGATGGTTAGAAACCTTTGTCTAATTTCAAGTCTAAACTTCCTGGTGGCCAGTTTATACCCATTTGTTCTTGTGTCCACATTGGTGCTGAGCTTAAATAATTCCTCTCCCTCTCCTGTATTTATCCCTCTGATATATTTATAGAGAGCAATCATATCTCCCCTCAACCTTCTTTTAGTTAGGCTAAACAAGCCAGGCTCCTTAAGTCTCCTTTCATAAGACAAGTTTTCCATTCCTTGGATCATCCTAGTAGCCCTTCTCTGTACCTGCTCCAGTTTGAATTCATCCTTTTTAAACATGGGAGACCAAAACTGCACACAGTATTCTAGGTGAGGTCTCACCAGTGCCTTGTATAATGGTACTAAAACCTCCTTATCCCTACTGGAAATGCCTCTCCTGATGCATCCCAATACCGCATTAGCTTTTTTCACAGCCATATCACATTGGCAGCTCATAGTCATCCTATGATCAACCAATACTCCAAGGTCCTTCTCCTCTTCCGTTACTTCTAATTGATGAGTCCCCAACTTATAACTAAAATTCTTGTTATTAATCCCTAAATGCATAACCTTACACTTCTCACTATTAAATTTCATCCGATTACTATTACTCCAGTTTACAAGGTCATCCAGATCCTCCTGTATAATATCCCAATCCTTCTCTGAATTGGCAATACCTCCCAGCTTTGTATCATCTTCCAACTTTATTAGCACACTCCCACTTTTTGTGTCAAGGTCAGTAATAAAAAGATTAAATAAGATTGGTCCCAAAACTGATCCCTGAGGAACTCCACTGGTATCCTCCCTCCAGCCTGACAGTTCGCCTTTCAGTAGGACCCGTTGCAGTCTCCCCTTTAACCAATTCCTTATCCACCTTTTGATGTTCATATTGATCCCCATCTTCTCCAATTTAACTAATAATTCCCCATGTGGCAAGGAATCAAACGCCTTACTGAAATCTAGGTAAATTAGATCCACTGCGTTTCCTTTATCTAAAAAATCTGTTACTTTTTCAAAGGAGATCAGGTTGGTTTGACACGATCTACCTTTTGTAAAACCACGTTGTATTTTGTCCCATTTACCATTGACTTCAATGTCCTTAACTAATTTCTCCTTCAAAATTTTTTCCAGGACCTTGCATACTACAGATGTCAAACTAACTGGTCTGTAGTTACCCGGATTACTTTTTTTTTCCTTTCTTAAAAATAGGAACTATATTAGCAATTCTCCAATCATTCGGTACAACTCCTGAGTTTACAGATTCATTAAAAATTCTTGCTAATGGGCTTGCAATTTCAGGTGCCAATTCCTTTAATATTCTTGGATTAAGGTTATCTGGGCCCCCCTTCCATTAAGCTGTTTGAGTTTCGTTTCTACCTCAGATATGGTAATATCTACCTCCATATCCTCATTCCCATTTGTCATGCTACCATTATCCTCTTTAGCCTTATTAAAGACTGAGCCAAAGTATTTGTTTAGATATTGGGCCATGCCTAGATTATCTTTAACCTCCATTCCATCCTCAGTGTTTAGCGGCCCCACTTCTTCTTTCTTAGTTTTCTTCTTATTTATATGTCTATAGAACCTTTTACTATTGGTTTTAATTCCCTTTGCAAGGTCCAACTCTACTCGACTTTTAGCCTGTCTCACTTTATCCCTACATGTTCTGACCTCAATAAGGTAGCTTTCCTTGCTGATCCCTCCCATCTTCCACTCTCTGTATGCTTTCTGCTTCTTCTTAATCACCTCTCTAAGATGCTTGCTCATCCAGCTTGGTCTACAACTCCTGCCTATGAATTTTTTCCCCTTTCTTGGGATACAGGCTTCCGATAGCTTCTGCAGCTTTGATTTAAAGTAATCCCAGGCCTCCTCTACCTTTAGATCCGTAAATTCTTCAGTCCAATCCACTTCCCTAACTAATTTCCTTAATTTTTGAAAGTCAGCCCTTTTGAAATCAAAAATTCTAGTTGCAGATTTATTTTTGTTAATCCTTCCATTCAGTTTGAATTAGCTCATGATCACTTGAGCCAGGATTATCTCCTACAACCATTTCTTCTATGAGGTCCTCGCTACTCACCAAAATTAAATCTAAAATGGCATCCCCTCTAGTCGGTTCAGCAACTACTTGATGAAGGAATCCATCAGCTATCACATCTAGGAAAATCTGAGCCCTATTATTATTACTAGCACTGGTCCTCCAGTCTATATCTGGGAAGTTAAAGTCTCCATGATCATGCAGTTTCCATTAGTATTTACTTTATTAAAAACATTAAAAAGGGCTCTATCCATATCCAAATTAGAGCCCGGAGGTCTATAGCACACCCCAAGCACTATCGTAGGAGAGGCTCTACTAGTTATCTTCCCCAATGTAATTTTTGCCCAGACGGACTCTGTCTTATCCATTGCATCACTTCTTATTTCTTTATATTCTACCTCATCATTGATATACAATGCTACTCCACCACCTTTACCTTTATTTCTGTCTTTCCTAAACAGCACATACCCTTCAATACCTGTAGTCCAGTCATGACTACTATTCCACCATGTTTCTGTTATCCCTATAATATCTGGTTTCACTTCCTGCACCAGTAGCTCTAGTTCCTCCATTTTGTTACCTAGGCTCCTCGCATTAGTGTACAAACATCTTAATTTTTGCTGTTTGGACTCGCTCACATTTTGTACCCTATTAGGCACAGTCATTCTACAGCCAGTATAACCTATTAGACTAGTATCCACACCGCCCTCGCTCCTTATATACATTCTCCTACCCACGGCTGGATCCTTTCTTACTTCATCTTCTTCCCTCTCAATGCTAAAATCTGCTGTGGAGATTATCCGGACATCTCCCAACCATCTCCCCCAAATTCCTAATTTAAAGTTCTCTTTATCAGTTGTGCCAGCCTCCATTCTAGAAGTCTATTTCCTTCCCTGCTCAGATGAAGTCCATCCTGAGAGAACTTTCCTCTGTCCATGAATGCCTCCCAGTGGCCATATATCCCAAAGCCCTACTTATAGCACCACTGCCTAAGCCATCTGTTGACAGTCATAATCTTGTCACACCTTTGTTGCCCTTCTCTAGGAACAGGCAGGATCCCACTAAAGATCACCTGTGCCTCGATTTCCTTAAGCGTCTTCCCCAGCCTAGCATAGTCTCCCTTAATACTTTCCAGCGAGAATCTAGCCGTATTGTTTGTTCCCACATCAAGGATAATTAGGGGATTCTTTCCCGCTCCCTTTGGGATCCTTTTCAACCTGAGGTCTACATCCCATATCTTAGCACCCAGAAGACAGCACACCCTTCTGTTCTCTGGATCAGCTCTAGTTACAGGCCTGTCTATTCTTCTCAATAAAGAGTCTCTGATCACATAGACCTGCCTTTTCCTGATGCTATTCTCCAGTCTCTCCCCTGTTCCCTCTGGCTGCAAGTTCTTTCCATTCCTATTTTCCCTTATAATCCTCTTCAACCCATCCTGTATCCTCCTGGGGCTCATATTTGGTGTAGTCTCCCTTGACTCTTCCCCTTTTCCTATAGGACTAGCCTCTCTTCTCTTCTTCCTTGCCCTTCCACCTTCAGCAACTACCTGCTGAGCCCCTTCTTCGTTTTCCAACTCTGCAAACCTGTTCCTAAGCTCTATTTCTCCTTCACTAGCCCGTCTTTTCCTCTGCCTGGTTCTTTTAGTCACATGCTTCCACTGACCACTTTCCTCACCCAGTCTCCCCTCAAAATTCCCCAGCCCTGCTTCCATCTGTAAGTCTGAGCTTTTCCCTTCAGATACCTCATGTCTTTGCTCCATCATCTGCTCCATCATAAACTCAACCAGACTTTCCACCTGCATCTGCAAACCTCGGATCTTTTCCTCCATCAGCTCTATCAGACGGCATTTCATGCAGAAAAAACTCTTGCCAGGTCCTCCCCTCCAGGATCGTGTACATACCACAGCTTCCACATCCAGTCATCCTCATTGTGTCTTCCACTACAGGAGTCACTCCCACAGCTGCCTCCGTATCCATCATAGCCTTCCCACCTAAATCCTGTTAATCTGGGAAACACAAGCCACACCAAAAAGACCACCCCCCACAGCAAAAACAACCCCCAAACAAGCACCACAATACAAACTCCTACTCAAACTCCCCTATTTACAGCTCTGTTTGCTAGCTCCTGTGCCGCTGCAGCTGTCTAATAGGAAAGACCTGTCATTAATGTCTGTGATTCCATATGATTGCAGTTCCTTCTGCTTCCCCTGAGAATGTGTCAGCTGAAGCTGTAAGCTCCACTCAGATCCTACTGACATGGACATCAGTACCTGAACCAGAGCAGAATGGACTTATCCTGGGCTACAAGGTACACAATTAAGATTTCATGCTGTCAAGTGTTTTAATACATACGCTAGGCTGTTTTTCCATTTGATAGTTATTATCTACCAGATGCATATTAATTTACCCATTTCTCTTTTGAGAAGGGTCAGGAAATGTGCTCTTTTTCAGAGGAGTGATCTGATTGGTTTAGGGTTTGTCTATACTTGGAGCTGGAGATATAAACTACACTAGCTCTGATCAAGCTAGCATGCTAAAAATAGTGTTGCCACGGTGATGTGAACAGCAGGAGCGGGCTAGGTACCCCAACTTCATACAAACTCAGATGGGTATGTACTCGGGGCAGCTAGCTTCTCCTGCTGCTCACATCGCATGTCTACTTTCTGTTTAAAGCATGCTATGTCTCCTTGAACTGGAATTTACACCTGCAGCTCAAAGCAGAGACTATAGAAAGGGATATCAGTCAAAATCCTGGAACAGGCTTGCCCATACTCACCTCATCATCCCAGATCATTGTAGTTCAGTCACCAGAGATCAGGGCAAAGTATCCAGCATAGTTGCGTTGTTTCTAACAATGCCCTCTGTCTTCTAAAGTCATAATCTCTCAGGTTCAAGCATGCAGTATCACTGATTTCCCTTCACATGTACAGCAGTTCATGGCTTACCCTCTGTGTTATATACAGCCAGTGCTCATGTCTATGGGATTACCTATTTACTCTGTTCAAAAGAATGCAGTTGAATCTGTTGTTTTATATTTTAAGATCAGGAAGAACTCAAAATACATACAATCTTTCTTGCAATCCTTTTGAATAATGATTGATAACCATACTTTTTCTGTTGTGTTTATTCTTGCAGATTCTGTTTAAAGCAAAAGATTTGGACTCTGAACCAAAGACCCTAATAGTGAGAGGTAATCATACCCAGTCTGTCCTGCTGGCCAGCTTGCGGAAATATGTGCTTTATGAGATTCAGGTGCTGGCGTTCACACGTATTGGAGATGGGGTCCCTAACTTCCCTCCAGTCATAGAGAGAACCAAGGATGATGGTGAGTTTATGGGTCGCTCAAGTGTTCTTCCCATACATTCTAGCATTTCTTTTTAAAATCAAAGCTGTTTTCATTATGCAAGCTTTAAAAATATAGCCTAGATTTGCTAACAATTTTAACATAAAGAATCTCATCCTTGGCTAGTGTCAATTAGCACAATGTTGGGGGCAAGCTGAGGTTCTGGGCCCAAAAACTGAAAACATTTCCCTGCATAATTGACAAAAGCAAAAAACTCTATTTCTCACTCATTCAAACCTCATACAGTTAATTCCAGGCTGGAGTGAAGTTGGACAGTCCAATTATGAATTTCTACAGAACTGCAATCTTAGCACTAAAAAAAGAAATGCTATAATAGGACACAATAGACAAATTTAGCCCTGACTGGGCCTGAAGGAGATATGGACTTTGGCATTCCAGTAAGAGGATCTATACCAATGTTCTGCAAAAGAATACCCTGTGCTGCCTTTACCGGACAAGGTACTTTGACTGAGCATCAGGGAATGAGAGAAGTCCAAATGCATGCACAGCAGTGAGGGGGTTCCCCCCTTCAGTTCTCTCCTTAGCCATTGGCTGGGTAAGGGGGAATGGGGACAGTTGAATGCGTGCTGCGTTCCCCTCCCCACCTTGCCTATTTGAGCCAACTGCATGGGCAGTCCTGGCTCAGGCATGCTGGCTGCTGCAGAAGTCATGGAGGTCACAGAAAGTCAAAGAATCCATGACTTCCGCAACCTCCGTGACAGACACGAAGCCCTACTTATAACACTGTTATGATTGCTGACTTGTCATAACTTGCACCTGGTGTCCGGGAGTAAAGGCGAGAAGAGCCAGCTTCCAGAGGTCAACAAGACCTCCAGGATTGTGCAGCTGGACCTTGCTATCATGAAGTAGAAGAACTTTGAAGTCTTTGAGGACTGAGGTTCCCCTCTCATGCGTTTGTGGCCTCTGTCACTCCAGCCTCCTTACGCGGAGAACCGGGGGAAAGGGGTTTAACAATTGGTGAATAAGGGTGTACCTCAAGTTATTTTTTGGTTTGTGGTAAAAGCCCTGGAACCCTCACTGGAACAAATTAATTAAATGCCTCATATGTGAGAGTGGGGCAGGCAACGAAGTGCCCCTCCACAAGTTAAAATTAATAAAGTTGCAGCCTGCTGTTTAAACCCAACCCACAGGTCTGTCAATCATTCACCTTCTTGTTCTGGTCAATAAGAGACTGATCTTTGAAAAGTGACCATATAAGTTTCTCTTTGTAATCCTCCCCTCCACAATGCTTCCTATGAGCTCAAAGATTCCTCTGTGCTTTGTGATGTGTTGAAAGGACTAGAGCCACCCCCTGTTTCTGTTTTAACTTGTCTGCGTGATGAGAGTATACCTGGTGTATTTTCACTGAAGTTTACATTAGCAGTAAAAATATTTTTCAGCTTTACAGATGTCAAACACTTAAAGGTGACCATTTTCTCTGCATTTTCAGTAGAGTATAAGCAAGTATAAAGAATGTTGAAAACTCTTTTTTTTGTATTCATCCTAATAAAAATAAATAAAAATAAAACCCCCAAAATGCTTTTGGATCTAAAGCTTCCAACAGAAATTAAATAATTGTAGATTTTCATAAGCAACTTTATTTAAGTAATTACATTGGACTGAGAACATGTTCAGATTTCTGATTTAGTACAATATTTTCTGCAGTCCACAGCAAAGCACTAAGGATGTGAATTGCACATAGGAAGAGCGCAATTACTCCCAATCATTGCTTTAGTCATTCTCCTAACACACTAGTTGTGTGGTAACTTGGCCTTTTTCTAAGAGATGAGGCAGAGAGGAGATTATTGTAGCAAAACTCTACAGGGAGATAGTGCGTTCACTGAATTCCATAAACCAGAATGTAATGAGAAATGTTTAGGTTGTTTGTCAAAAACAAGCTCATTATACCAGTTCCCTCCTAAAGTACATGTTGGCAGATGACACAAATTGTTCTTCCATCTTCAAACTCCTGACATAAACATGTTGTGTCTTCTTTCAGTTCAATTTAATTAAAGGTATCATCAGTGAGAGTGCAGGTGAGATTTGTACTTAAGGAGAATTTCAGAGCCTGTGTATTTGTGAATTCGCATAAACTCACCTTGTGAACCTGAGATGGACAACCTGGGTGCCAGCCATCTGTGTTAATGGGCTTCTGACCTCACAAAGGTTCTCAAGCCTAGACACGCGTACAAAATGCATATGTAAAATCAGAAAGGAGTTCAAAATTAGGGCTGCCAGCATAGTTAGACGATATTATTCAGTTTCAACAGGCATGAAGGGGATTAAGCTGACACATTATCTCTCTGTAAAGGTAGTTCAGTGCCTCGCACCCCAGAATATAATCAACTATGTAGTGACTTAGATGAAGTGTGTAATCTGATTGGCTCACAGGGATTCCCAGCTATGCTGTTATGAGATCATTCTCACATAGGTCAGAACTCATTTGTCAAAGCATCCTTGTAACACACTTTTATAGGCACAGCAAAACATTCGTGGTTACGGTATTATATTTACTATTCTGTGGTGCTAGAGGCACCCAGCCTTTCACAGAATTCCTCACCATAAAACCAGTGTGTGTGCATGTACAGCATCATAAACTCACAGCCATCTCTGGAGTTCTGGTTAGATACTGCTTGGCCTTCTGTATAGAGCAGACAGAGGAGTTTTTAAAGAAGCAGCTGTTACAGTTCCTTTGGTACGTAATATCCACTTTTGTGATTTCTGTTGTTCTTTTCAGCCCCAGGACCTCCTGTAAGGCTGGTGTTCCCTGAAGTGAGACTGACATCAGTACGAATTGTATGGCAACCACCAGAGGAACCCAATGGAATTATTCTGGGTAAGAGAGGCAACATTTAAATTTTCAAACACAATGGTAGGGAGAGGCGGAGATAGAACAGAAGGAGAACTATGAATATGTGCTTATTCTTCCTCTTGCTTTCAGTACTAGAAAGCACATCCAAGCCAGTTCACAGGTGAACAAATGAAAATATTACATTGCTGTCAGCTGAGACGTGTGGTACCCCTTGGTGGGATTTGGAAGGGTCAGTGAGATTCTGTATAACTAATGTAACACTCTTCTGATCCCCAGGGTGTACATTTGCTTGAGTCAGATGCACATGTCATCTCATGGCACTATATTTAAATTGTCTCCCATTTTTCTGTTTTGTATCCTTTTTAGATGAGTATTTGGGGAGTTGCCCACTACTTTATGGCAAGGGAAGAGTTGGTTTTTCCCTTGTGATGCCAGGACCACCTAAGCTCTTAGTTGTATGTGTTCTTGTGTTTTGCTTTATCACTTTTCTTTGGAGAATACCATCTGTCGGGTCACAAGGAGTTAACTCACAATTAGCTTTTAATCAAGAGCAATTGTAGTAGCTAACTCAATGACAAGAATCTGTGAAATATCTTCTCACCTTTCCTTTACCCTGACCTCTCAAGATGGCTTTCCAGCACACAAACTAGCAATCACTTTTACAAAAACAATGGGATCTGTATGAAGATTACAATATATTAATCCATTCCTGCCTCTAATAATAAAGTACTGAGTAGTTAAATAGCACTTTTGTCTTCAAAGCTCTGGACTAATGTTAATAATCCTCCCACCAGCCCTGGTAGGTAGGTAGGGATGCTAATTCCCATTTTAAAAATGGGGAAATTGAGACCCTGACTTCTCATCTTGTACTCATTCTTTTTGACTCTGTTGCCTCGGTTCTGTCCCTAGTGTTACCTGGCATTGCTGTAGTTTGGGTTTGTATTTAGAATTCTGAGACAATTTTCCATAGCATTAGGATAATTTTAAGGGAGGCCCATAGTTTGGGTTTTATTAAGTTGACAATGTCCCTTTAAATTACAGGCTTTTTTTTTTGTTTGCATTTTGTTCAAATCTTGAGTCAATCGCTGTAGAAAGTGCTCAGGTTCACGTCCTCCAAAAGTACTCAAGTGAGGAAATCCTGGCACCTGAAGCAGCAGGAAAGTCATCAGATGTGATTTGAAGGCAGCTGCTGCAGGGATCTCCTGAACACAAGAAAAAAAGTCTTTGCGTGAAAGTTGGCACCAGTTAGCTGTCAGAGACAGAACCTGCAGTATGAGGTGTTGGGTGTCTGTTTTTTAAATAAAGGAGAACTACCTCCTATGTGCTTATTTCCAGTGGAAACTTGGATTTGAAGCATAGAATGTGTCTACAGAAAACCCCAACTGATAAAGAATATTGGGAAAATATAAAAAATACTTCATAAACTGTGCCTCTTCTGTCACACTATGCCTCATTGCTGATCTTTGCCTTGTCTGTTTAGATTGTAAGCTCCTTACAGGAGGGACTATCTCTTATTCTGTGTTTGCACAGGGCCTAGCACACTGCAGCCCCATTCTTGATTGACTCTTAGGCACTACCTCAATAAACATGATAAATAATAACCTGAGGGTCCAAGGAAGGAAGTAGTTAGTTGGCAATGTCACAATGAAAGGCTAAGAATTACCCACATAAGGTATTTCTGATCTCTTCTAACAAAAGAAGAGTACCCCAAAAATATGTGAAAAATAGTATAGCACTGCAACACTGTTGGGAAATGAAGGTTACAATTTACTCTTTTTTCCTGTATTGTTTTTTAAATCTCCTTACTGAAGTGAACTTTTAGAAAGCAATTGTAACCATCACAGCCAAGTGTACTGAACTGGAAATGTTGGTGAAAATAGGTTAATAAAGTTCTGGAGGGCGCCCTGCAAACCATCAGTGATGCTGGAAAGAGAAAATGTCTTTTTTTCCCCCAAGAGCAACATTAGAATCAAAGGCTTAGAATCAATGTTTCTGCTCTGCTAGTGTGGCCCTCTGAGCATACAAACACCTTTGTAGCTAACATTTTTGTAATCCATATTAAAACATGTTCTAGCATTTCAGAGAGGGATTAGCAGCATGCAACACTGGCAGGCACCTAGAGGGAAAAATACTTGTTTGTTTAAATATTTTACTATGGAGAGCTGCAGATATTTCTAACTCCTCTTTTGGGAGTGTTGAAGTAACCACCTGGGCCCCTACTCTTCTTTCTTTTCTGCATTCCATCCACTTGCCACGAGACACAGTTCTTTTACATACTATTTAAACAAAATGATGCATTACTATGGATACGTGCTCTTCATATCTGTGAGCGGTTCACTGAGAATGAGAGCTCATTCGGCACTCTTCCAGTCTCTGGTTAGTATTCCTCATGGTATCCGTGTGTCTAACATTTACCTGCAGCTTATTGCAAAACTGTGTGTAAGAACTCATCTGAGAATTAAAACAAAAATTGGATGTAATCCATTTTTGCAAATTCACATTTTAATCCTGTATTGCATTTGCACACACCCTGGCCCTTAAATAGCACAAATGGTAAAATAAACAATCAGGCAGGCTGTAACTTTCCAATATCATTCAGCTTTTCCTAAGTTCTATGACAAATTAGTGAGTGTTTATCACTCTGATGCATCATAGCCCATGTGAGCAGTGCTGTCGGTTCTGAAAGGTTTTGTATGGTGACGAGCTTGAAAGATGCTTTAGTATTCACCGTCTGTAGTCATTCTCCTGCCTGTTTGCTTTGGGGAATCAAGTGGTTGTGTTACAGTGACCTAACATTTAACAGGCAGTTTAAACTGTTGCCTTTTATTCAGTTCAGAAAGCACAGGCATATGAAGCTGATTGCAGACAGGCAAAAAGTATTTTAAAAGATGCTCCGGCAAATGTCAGCACATTTAAAAAAAAAGAAATTCTTAAAGAATGTATCTACTTTTTTGTTATGCACTCTGGGCCTGATTCAAAGCCCACTGAAGTCAATGGAAAGGCTCCCAGGGATGGTAGTGGATTTAGGGTTAGGCATTATTTGGGAAAAGAGTAAGGAAAAGGCTAAAACAACTTAAAGTTAGTCACAGTTTCAAGGCAATTGCATCTGTATTCCTACTCTAGGGTCCTGGCTCCTCAGCCATCACTTCTCTTGGGTAAAGACCTGTGTTTCTCTCTTCCCTTCTGATGGGTTTTTCCAGGCTGCACAGCTCCCTGCCTACACTGAGATATTTCCAGCAAGCCAGATTACCTAAACAGGCCAGAGTCTGCACTTTGCTTCTCTCCAGAGGCTATGAACAGCTGTAATTGCACTCACAAATTACCACAGCTCTTTGTAGGCAAGCACATTTATTCTTAAGGTTAAAGCATTCAGAGAAAACATTAACAAAAGTGAACCTAGACACATGCTAAAAAGCTTACAAGAAGTCACCCCACCTGCAGCCTCAGGCTGTGGTAGGTGTCAGTCCTTCAAAACCCACAACTATTTTTTTCCGGGGTTACAAGTTCATTACGAGGTCAGATTCAGAACCAGAACAACGAGAAATAGTTCAATCTTCCCTTTATATAGTTTGAGCCTTTGATCTTGGCTTCACATAACAGGTGATCCAAAAAACAATCACCCTCTCCAAAGGGCATAGCTTCAGAAGGCTGGGGGTTTTGCATAACTGGATGTGGGGAATTTTCACTCACCTCTCCCTAGGTATTCTCCCATCAACCTAACTGCTACCTCATGGGGAAGTGGATTACCTACACTGATGGGACACGTGCTCCGATCAACCTAGGTAGTGTCTTCACTGAAGCACTGCAGCATTATCATTGTAGATATTGCAAGAAATTGCTGTATCTGTCATGGTTACTGTGATTGGCCATTTGGAATATTGTTCTTCTAGAATATCTTCCTGTCCCAGAAGACTTACTTGAGCCACCTCTTAAATCTTTTACTCTTTTTTCCCCATGACCCTCTGGTTTCTTATATCTGAAAAAAGCCGTATTGTCTGTGTGTAATTTTTTTCATTTGCAATTAAGTTATATTCATATTTCACTGACTCCGTTCAGTAATCTTTCCAGCTCTCCTCTCTGCCAGATTTCTGGCACTCTTTTATCCTTTGTTCCTTTCTGAGCTTCCTTGTTCCTCTGCAGGAGCCTTTATAGCTCCTTTCACAGTTATTGCTACATTGCTTCTTAATGCCCTGAGGCATGTATTAATTTCACTTTGAACACTTTCCATTTGCCTTGTTTGATTTTACCCAACTCTTCCGCATTCTTCCATCCTTTTATTGCTAAAATTCAGCAACCTAATAATTTTACCATTTTAATTTCACTTCATCTTAACTTAACCCAGCTGGCCTGTGACTTAGACCTCCATGCTTCAGATATTGCCTCTGTGTCACTCAAAAACAAGACAAGACTTGCTGTACCATGACTGAGCGTCTGCTGGGAACTCTGGAACATCAAAGGATGACATAATAGAGAGTGACCCAAGAAACCAAAGATGCAGATTCCAACTATCTTTCAGGTGCTTTAGTGATAACAAGAGTGAGTTGGGCTTCAGATGTGGACTTCTAAGGAAACATATGAGGGAAGAAGGTTGGAGTCTCTGGTTGCATCAACTCTTTTTGAAACCACCAAGAAAGGGAATGCTTTCCCAGACTGCCAGCCAGCAAAGCAAATGTGGGAGAGAATGACGATAGCTTGTATTTTTTCAGATTGCACTGAAGGAGTTTGTATAGCTGTCAGAGACAAGTGAGTCTACTTGTTAATCTTCTAAACAGTTAAACTAGCATTAACAGTAGTGAGAATTTGTTCTTCTAAAAACTCGGTTATTATAATTCCCTGTATGTCAATCTATTTCCTTGATTCATTTGTACATCTGTCTATCATTAGTCTTAGCATTTAGTAATACACTTTTTTCTTTGCATTCAGGTCTAATACTTACAACTTTATAGTTGGATTAGAATAGGTAGGAAAGTGACCAACAATAATTTGCCTTTGATAACATACTTACCCTTAACAACTAGATAGTGAGTTTGCTTTTCTCTTAATATTCCATGTTTTGCCTCCACGCTCTAGTCTTGCTGTTTTACTACTTGTTCTTATCTTCTCTTGTTGAACTTCTTTAGCTATCTTATCTGCCACTTCCTGCATTGCTCTTGCTACTGTATAAATTCCACAATGCGTCCTTTCTTCTGTTTCCCCCACTCTGGTCACCTGTATCTGTGCTCTCAATTCTGCTTTCTGTACATATACAGAAACAGAAAAGATCACAACATATTCCTTCCTCTTCTTCCTACTGATCTGTCTTTCTCTGGACTTTAAATAAGACAGACTACTCTAGGTTAAAGATGCTAAAATACCATGTGGTGAGTGCAGGACGTGGTGATGAGTGCAGGACGGATGAGAGGCTCAGAACTATAGGTCAAAAGGGATAGATTATATATAATTGCCTGAAAAGTGTAAGGCTGGACAGTTCAAAGTTGGGTGCCTCTGAGACATCACTGGGAGTTGTGAGTGCTCAGGACCTATGAAAATCAAATCATTTTTTTTTTTAGGTACCTAGTTTTAGTCACCCAACTGTGAAAATGTTAGTCTAAATTTCCTGTTCGCACTAAAGACCAGTATAGCTTTGAGAGAACAAAATGGAATGTCTTCTGGCTCATGGGTCATCAACAGACTTGTTAACTGAGCCCTAATTGCACCCTCTTTATTAGTGATGCAGCAGCCAGAAAGTACATAGCTTGACTTTCAGATCTTAGGATGAATTTCAGAGCTATAAGCTTTGAAAACCATCTTTATACTCATAAAATGAAAATATTTGATCTGGAAGTCACAGAGAAATGTAACAGGGGTGCTAGCCAACACCTGGAAGAGATCTATATGACTACTCCTCTATAAAAAGCAGCCGGAAGTTGCAATGAAGTGGGGAGAGATCAGGAAATTGTAGAAACTACAGCAAGTGTGAAGGGCTTCTGTAGGGGAGATCTGAGATCAAGGGTGTATCAGAGAGGATCCCAGGCATCACGAGGCACCTGTGAGGAAACCCAGATGACGTTTGTGTCTCAAAGTATGGGGCCTAGATGCTGCTTCCCAAAGGCTAAGGCTCCAGCAAGGAAGAGCTGGGAGGATGGACTGTGACAACTGTCTGGGAGAGAAGAGCAAGCTGTGCCTGTGAGAGAAGGCACCCGCACAAAGTATAGACTTTTGTGTGACGATGGTCTTTATTTTGGGACCCTGTGGTCTGTTAAGAACTATTTCTGTTATTAAACTGGTTAATGACATCCCAGGCAAAGAATTGTTTCTGCTACTAAACCCGCCCCAGGCAGAGGTGGTGTTAATCCAGAGGGAAATCTATGTGTTGTTCTTAAGGGACCCTGAAGAGAGGGAAACAGAGATAGGATGTTGCAAAGCAAGTTCTGGTCATGAAAGGGTGCTTAGGAGATGGCCAGTCCTGTTACAAGAGACAGTAAATGTAGAGCCTCACCGTATCATGTTACAGTCACTGTTCATAGTAGAACAGCACTTTAAACCATACGCTCAGGTTTCTAATCTGTGCTATCTCAGATGGCCCTATAATGTTTCTGAGAAAATTACCCAAGCTCTTATTATTCTCCTTATTTTCCAAAGCCAGAAGTTTCAAACTTGGGTGCCCAAAATTAAACACCGAAATCCATGTTTATGCACCTAAATAAGTGACTATATGTACAGAGGTACTGCAACTCACAGCCCCCAGTGACTTCAATTGAAGGAACAGGTAATCTGAAAAGCAAGCTGGTTATTTAGATGCCTACTTTTATGCACTCTGGTTTGAAAATGTTGGTCTTTCAGTCTATCATCTGTATACGTCATTATTCTTATATGAGCTGAAACCATTGGCTCCCTCTCTCTTTTTTACCTGCTGTCTAATTTGAATAACAAGGAAGACTGGTCTCCTACCCTTGTCCATGTGTAGCCACAGGGTCTGAAACTCTGGGTCACAGTAGCATACAGTACTAGCATTCAGAGTCCCACTGCTAATCATTGCCACAGATTTCTTTATAGCCTCCAAAGAAAAAGACAAGGAAATATAAGGAAGAGAAATGCCATCAGTAACAACATGGAATAGGATGGCCCCACCTGGATCACCCTTCTGCAGCAGGCCATGGCAAGACAGTCTCATTTGCCTTGGTTTCCCCTTTCAGAGTCCACATAACTCCATGCAGACTTAACCTCTAGTCCATCAACATTACCATTACCAAAACATAGCTCAAATCATCCCCACCAAAAGTCCCAAATAGTCTTTTTCCCATACCCAGTGTATATAGTTCTTAAAACCCAAGACATCTTGCCCCTAGCTGCCCCACATACCACAGACTGACACCTTCAGTCATGCCTGGACACTGTCAGTCCTCTCTTTTCCTTGTTCCAGGACAGCCACCCCAGCCCTTCCAACTGGAGTGTAGCCCCACTCTTCCTAGCAGGAACCCCACAGCCTTTCTGCGGGGAGCATCTTTCACTTCCCCTAGTGCTCTCATGGTTACCCTGGGTTCAGCTTTCCAGCCCTGGGGATGTCAGCAGGTAAGCTCCTTTGCCGCTCCCCTGTCTTCAACTCTCTCTGGTCCTGGCTCTCTGACTTGGAGATGCCAGCCAGCAAACCCCTCCTGCAGTTCTCCTTGCCTTCCACTTTTCTAATTGGCCAAATGGGAGCACCTGCTCTCATACCTGGGAGCTAGACCTATTTCATTTACTGGGGCCAATCACCCTATGACACCCCATCTCCATCATCACCACTGTCTGCATACACATATAACACCATTTGTATCCCAGGTAAATTCTATGGTTCACAAGATAATACACATACTCATATATAGAATTCACTCTGAAAAGAACATTAATTCTCTATTTGTGCATCTTCTTTCTTAGTTGAGTGAATGACAATCGCTGCAGTTTCCCAGTGGGAGATAGATGCCATCAATTTTGCCTAATGTCCACTAATGTCCTTAGTTTTCCATGCATTGACCTTCATGTATGAAACACTCTTTCTGCTCTTATTGCAGTCAAGATTTAGTAGACATTCAACGCTGTAGCGGGGATATAAAGTCCAGGGGGGGAAATCAGTCTTGTGTCTCTGCAGAGCTGTTTGTATTTCAGAAAATCAGCAAAGGTTTGGCAGAAATCTGTCACAACTGAGTTCAGCTGTTTTATTTTGTAGGGTTTTTTTGGCCATTACCCTCTCTCGCGTAACTTGATGAAGCATTTAATAGTTCTGACTTTATTCAGCTTGGACAACAGAGCACCACACAAGTTCTAGTATGAATTGATTTTGGAACATAGCTGCTGGACTAAAAGTTGCCAATGCGCTCCAGGAGAAAGAGAACCTGGTGCAGTTGGTAGTATTTCCAGAATGCGTTTGAACATTTGGTATTCTCTCTTTGGGGGACAGTTGTCGTTTGTGGTGTGTGAGAATCCTGGACACACTAGTTTGCACAGTTGAATCATTAATAATGTGTGATAAACTGTAAACTCATAACCATCAGAAAGGTCTGAGAGGAGATTAGAGTCGACTGAGCAGAATCTACTAAACAGATGACGTGCGGTATCAGCTTTTCAGCATACGGGGTATTTTCCAAGCAGGACCCAACAGTCTCCTGATCTTCTTAAAAAATAATGAGGAGTACTTGTGGCACCTTAGAGACTAACAAATTGATTTGGGCATAAGCTTTCGTGGGAAAGCTTATGCCCAAATTAATTAGTTGATCTGTTTAAAATGTAGGTAAAGAAACAAGCTTTCATGGGAAAGCTTATGCCCAAATAAATTTGTTAGTCTCTAAGATGCCACAAGTATTCCATGTTGTTTTTGCTGATACATACTAACACAGCTACCACTCTGAAACCTTATCTTCTGCAGTGAAGGAGAAGAGCAGGAACACCAAGTGACTAAAAGAAAGAGGCTTGTACCATCAACTAAAGCATGAATTCTAGATCTACACGTGGGCAGGAAAGATTAAAAAAAAGATATCTCCAAACAGATGTGAGAATTAACTGAGTGTGAGATGTGAATGTTGCATTACCTAAGCAATCTGAATACCCATGTTTTAAAAAATTCTCAATCAGCATGCTCTGCTCTGCAGTAAATGTGTATGGGTCGGAGGGAGGGGAACAGTAAGGGGAGATTAGTTTCAGTGAACTGACTTGGCCTGTCAAAGTCAATTGTGTGGACTCTATTGGTTCCTGTGGCATTCTCTCAGTGTACCAATATGCTCAGGAAAGATTAAACTGTTTTCACATCCCAATCTGGTGAAGGATGAAAAGTGAAACGAGTTTCATGGTGGATTAATACTCAGAAGGCCCTTCCATTCATCACAATGTGTGTAATTTCCCTGATAATGTACTGCATCTGGCTGGGGGAGGGGGTGTTATAAAGCTGAATTACTTTGTTTTGCCTTCAGATAAATAAGTAATTAGGATGAACTAATAGTCTTGGCATTTTTCCCCCGCTAAAAGATTGAAAAACAACCCTAACCTCTCTTCGCTCTTCTGCTTTTGTTGCTATGAATTCAGGATATCAAATTGCGTACTGCCTGGCAACCAGCAACCCTAACAAGTTCACCACAGTGGAAGTTGGCTCAACAGTCAGACAATTCACAGCTACCGATCTCAGCCCTGAGTCTGCATACATCTTCCGGACATCTGCCAAGACCAGACAGGGCTGGGGAGAGCCTCTGGAAGCCACAGTAATCACTACAGAAAAGAGAGGTAATGCCTGCAGCCATCATGGCTTCACTAGTAAAATGAATGTGATATACTGTGTAAAAGAGGATTCTCAGAGATTGAACTTTTCCCACCAAACAGTGTGTTGATCATGCACAACCTCCTTCTGCAGTCAAATATTTTCTTTCAGGTCTTTGCTGATCTTCTAAATAAAACATTTAGGTCGCAGTCTCAGGGAAAAAAGAGGATTAATTGCACTAATTAGGAGAGGCAGCTGTGAGCAGACACTGTGCAGGCTTCCCCCACACTGCTCTGCCACTGCATTTTAGTTCTGACCTAAGGAGTTCCCTGTTATTCCATTCTTTGGCTCTAATGCACACTGCCAGGGCACCCCCAGATTTTAATCTGGCTCGGAATTATTAACTACATTCCTACAAGTACAAGTACATACATACTTCTGCCCTCAATTTACACCTGTGGAACCTCATTGGTGACAGTGAGGTTGCACAGGTGTAACTGAATCCAGTTAAATACCAAGGAGATGAGTTCCTCAGAAATATTATAGAAAAAATAAGATATGACAGACTCTGATCTGTAGAATTTTTGGTACTGATATTTTTACATATGCAGGAAAGAATCCCACTTGCCTTGAAGATCTTCAATTTAATCTGTGGATCTGACAGAAAAACTTTTTTTTTTGCTTATAAATGAAGAAAAGTTGATTGGCCTCAAAGAATATAAGCATGGAAGTCCAATATACCAATTATACAAAATCACTTTTCAGAGGAGAACCACAGGCGGCAATAACAATAAAGCCCCAACATAAGCAAGCCTGAATGTTCAATTGGTAGCCCTCCTGCCTTGGAGTAAAATGATTGTGGGATCAGCTTGCAGACTTTGGCTCGTGCCTAGTTCTGACATAACAATGCAATACTAGGGTGTTTTGCATTTTATTTCTCAGTTCATAAAATATGATTGTCCAACAAGTTCTAGATCTGAACCTGAATCTGAATCCTTCCTGTACCATCAATGTGAGGGGCATGAACAAGGCTCCACCATCCCTGTGTATCTTGCTGTTCTCTGGAATGGCTACTTTATTGTGTTTCTATAATTTTTTTACAAGCATACCATTGTTGACCTATTGCTCCACCCCCAACCTGGAGGACCAGTGGGGCTGGGTTTTTTTGTCTGGTCCCTACCATTTGACCTGTCCAGCTTGGGTGGCCCTCCCAGCAGTTAAAACTTCCACTGGCATAGCTCTCAGGGACAGTGGAACACACAAGTTTTCCCATCACATCAAGGTGCTGTCCCCAGGGAAGGAAAATAGCTGTAGAAAAATTTTAAAAATATACATGCTAACAGTCCCATCCATCTTACGGACTGATAAGCCCAAGTGGAAGGTTAAACAATGCATGGAACTTTCCAGTAAAGTGTAGATGAGAACCCCAATGTCCTGGGAAACATTGTCTTTCTCAAAAATAGCCATTCTAATTTCCAACGCTGCACATTAGCTGTTGCTGAGCACATAATAGCTCACTGCATAATTCCCACTTTCACTGCAATAACAATGTTCTCCATTATCATCAAGCCCGTAGGGATATCTTGAATGTGAGAGTTATTATATAAAACAAAACCTTTCCCTCTCTAATAGCTGGCTTCGTGTCCCTGCATGTATCCCATAAAGTTGAGACCAGCTGTCTGGTCTGTGTGTCTGGGAGAGAAAGAAAAATGGTATCGCTCATATTAATAAGATGAGAGGAAATGCATAAGGTACAGCTGTTCAGTTAGAAAACAAACCAGAATACGAGAGTCTTTATAGTGTATGCTTTCATGAATGAATACTCACTTCTCCACTAATAAAATTCACTTAATATCAAATAAAGATGGAAGTTTCAAAGGAGTTTAAAGTAGATAGGCACCCAAGTCTCATTGAAACTCAGTCGGGATTGGACACCTGACTCTTTTAGGCCAGTGGTAACTCCGCTGGATTAGAATGGCCCATGCTGTGAGCTCAGCCTCAGTCTTGAAATGGTTCAGCAATAAACAAA
This sequence comes from Dermochelys coriacea, assembly GCF_009764565.3. Classification (NCBI taxonomy): domain Eukaryota; kingdom Metazoa; phylum Chordata; order Testudines; family Dermochelyidae; genus Dermochelys; species Dermochelys coriacea. The sequence continues at coordinate 10,282,888 of NC_050077.1, read as the reverse complement.
CTCCAAATATGGCTGTCCGCACCTTTCAACTAACAAGTAAACATAAAAGGTATCTATTTTGTTGCAGTGTTTTAAGCAAAGGCTCTGATCTGGCCCTGGGATTCTGGGTTAACACTTAGGAGCTCCTCTTCTGTCCCAGGACTCCCCCATGACAGGAGGTGAGGCAGGCAAGCCTTTTGAACAGGACTGCTAGCTCCCGATTGGTCAGTGTCTCCTCTTGGCCCTTTCAGTCCCCTGAAGGAATAAGGCTTTTTGGTTGCCCAGCCTAACTGGATTTTCCTTAAAATGGGGGGTATCAGGCACTGCCATCTCCAGCAGGAGGTAGTGAAGGCATGATAGACCCCACTACAAAGGTTCCTATGAAAATCCAAGTCTAAGACTTTATATATGTGGTGCTTGTCATGACTTAATTATCACAAGGTGCTTCGTGGCAATAGTTATAGCTAGACAGGTATTTCTTGATCCTTTGGATTTACACTTTACTATAATGCCCTTCAGGATAGTGAAACCTGCTGGTTAGAGCAGAGCTGATGAGCCTTGAGATTCTCCATTGTTAAACTTAACAAGAAACTCGTGCGCCTGCCTGTGAAAAAATTCTGTTGAGTCATGTGAACTGGCTTAGCTACTTCTGCAGGAAAGTAAACCTTTGAGTTTGCTTGTGGATAAACTCCAGTAATTCCTCTGTAGGAATAGTTTCCTACTAAAAATCAGGGAATTTATTTAAAAAAAAAGAAGATGGTAATGGGTCATCAAGACTTTAACAATAGACTAAAACCCTGTCATGGGAAACTGGATACAATATGTGATCTGCCGAAAATTACAAGTCGGTTAAAGTTTACCAGATGAGAGTATTAAACCCTGACAAGACTTTACCAGCTACTCACTTCCTCTGATAGAATAACCCTGAACACCTGTCTAGTCCTGCCAGTGCAAAACAGTGACTTTTACGTTTAACTCTGCAATGCACACTACTGGCACTTGCTGACTCTGCATAGCTAATAGCTCACAATTCTTTTGGCATTCATGCATCAGCAAGAGCGTGCTGCAGAGAAATGCCAAGCTATAAAGGAAATGTTTTGAGTTGGGGTGGGGGGAGAGGGAATAAAGTGCTCTTCATACAAAACTAGGAGAAACATGCAATCAGAGGTGTGTGTTTATGGAAACAAGTGCTGATTAAGTTGAATCATATCACTTCTTGAAGGCAAGTCACTGTGGTGTTTCCAGTCAATTCCTGCTTTATTACATGCCACACATTTTAATCAGAATCAATAAACTTCATGATAAACAATTAAACAATTATTTCTCACTCTATTGAGTTTCTCAGTTGAAATCAATGGGGTGAGCAGATACACTGACAAGGTAGAGGAGATCTATATTCAAACTGTTAGATACTGGCTTCTGCAGCACCTGCATTCCCATTCTTCACCTCATATGAAAGATATTAACCATTAATTGCTCTGGAGAGTTCCCCATCTGCACTGGGACTAGCTTTCTTGCCTCTGCAGGCTCAAGATCAATAAGTGTGAAGGAAGAAGGAGGGGTGGGTCTGACCAGTGAGCTGAATGAGGCACTTAGACTCCCAATTCTCCACTCCACCAAGCTGTGCTCCAACATCGTGAACAACAGCAGCCACAGGAAGATGGGTGTGATTTCCAGATCTTTGACCAGTTGGCTCAAGTGAAAGTTAGAGTAACAATGTGGCCTCTTTTACTTCTGCTGCTGGCCCATGAAGGGTAAGGCATAGTGAAATTTGACCACCACACTCCAACACACCCTGACGTATCCCCTCCTCCCATGTATGCTGGGGCAAAGGAGCAATTCTTTGTCCAAGAAGGTGTATGTAGAAGGTGCAGGTGTTCTCTGGTCTCTAGAGATATAAAATGCGTTGATTACAAGATCAGCTTCTCAGTATCTGGCTATTTGAGGGCATGGCCACCCAGAGGTGTCTTTTTTTCCTAGGGAGACAAGAATCATTCCTAACACTCCTCTTTGCAGCTGAAACTTGAGATATGGTACAGAATGTCTGCTTCACTGTTTCATGCAGCAAATCTAAAAGCAGCAGTAATCTGTTGCATTGCATCTGGGAAGCTCCATGAGCACCTCTAGATTTGTGCTAGCTGGGGTTTCCTCCTACAGTAATACCCATTGTTTGTTTAATTGCAGAGCGGCCAGCGCCTCCTAGAGAGCCAAGGGTACCCCAGTCTGAGGTGTCATCACAGAGCCTGCAGCTACAATGGGTTCCTGGTAGTGATGGATCTTCACCAATACGGTATTTCACCGTGCAAGTACAGGAGCTACCAAATGGAGAATGGCAAACCTATTCCTCTTCCATCAGTCATGAGGCAACATCCTGTGTTATTGAGAGGTATTATATAACTTCAGAGTGTCATAGAAAGTACAATACTTACCATTCCAAATATTTTATAATTTCAAAGCACTAAGCAAACATTAGATAATGAAACCTCACAACCCTTCTGTGAGGCTGGTAAGTAATGGTCACTATCCCTGTTTTAGAGGTGGCAAAGCTGAGATACACAGGTTTAGTAACTTGCCTAAGGACGTCCCACAAATCTAATTCAGAGTTGATTTTGTAGTTAACCATTTCTAGGCTCCTCCCCCAACGTTTAGTATACTAGACGATAGAATCATAGACTTGTAGGACTCGGAGAGACCTCGAGAGTTTATCTAGTATAGTCTCCTGCACTCAAGGCAGGACTAAGTATTATCTAGACCTGTGGTTCCCAAACTTGTTCCACCTCTTGTGCTTTCCCTGCACAAGCAGCAGAACAAGTTTGGGAACCACTAATCTAGACCAATCCTGACAGGTGTTTTTCTAACCTGCTCTTAAAAAACTCCAATGATGCAGATTCCACAACCTCCCTGGGCAATTTAGTCCAGTGCTTATCCGCTGTGATAGTTAGGAAGTTCTTCCTAATGTCCAACCTAAGCTGCTGTTGCTGCAATTCAAGTTCATTGTTTCTTGTCCTATCCTCAGAGGTTAAGGAGAACAATTTTTCACCCTAATCCTAGCAACAATCTTTTATAAACTTGAAAACTGTTTTCATGTCCCATCTCAGTCTTCTCTTCTCCAGATTAAACAAACCCAATTTTTTCAATCTTTCCTTACAGGTAAAGTTTTCTAGACCTCTAGTCATTTTTGTTGCTCTTCTCTGGACTTTCTCCAATTTGTCCAGATTTGTCCAATGTGGCACCCAGAACTGGACACAGTACTTCAGTTGAGGCCGTATTAGTGCAGAGTACAGCGGGAGAATTACTTCTTGTGTCTTGCTTACAACACTCCTGCTAATACATCCCAGAGTGATGTTTGCCTTTTTTGCAACAGTGTTACACTGTTGACTCATATTTATCTTGTCATCCACCCCCAGATCCCTTCCCACAGTACTCCGTCCTAGGCAGTCATTTCCCATTTTGCATGTGTGCAACTGACTATTCCTTTCTAAGTGTAGTACTTTGCATTTCTCCTTATTGAATTTCATCCTATTTACTTCAGACCATTTCTCCAGTTTGTCCAGATCATTTTGAATTTTAATCCTATCCTCCAAAGCACTTGCAACCCCTCCCAGCTTGATATCATCTGCAAATTTTATAACTATACTTTCTATGCCATTATCTAAAACATTGATGAAGATATTGAACAAAACTGGATCCAGAACTGATCCCAAGATATGCCTTTCCAGCTTGACTGTGAACCACTGATAAATACTCTCTGGGAAGTTGCTATAGTTGCTCCATCTAGGTTGAATTTCCCTAGTTTGTTTATGAGAAGATCATACGAGACAATATTAAAAGCCTTACTAAATTCAAGATATAACACATCTACCACTTCTCCTCCCCCCACCGCGCCCCATCCACAAAGCTTGTTACCCTGTCAAAGAAAGCTATTAGGTTGTTTGACATGATTTGTTCTTGACAAATCCATGCTGACAGTTACTTATCACCTTATTATCTTCTAGGTGTTTGCAAATTGATTGCTTAATTATTTGCTCCATTATCTTTCTGGGTGCTCAAGTTAAGATGACGGGTTTGTAATTCCTTGGGTTGTCCTTATTTCCTTTTTTATAGATGGGCACTATATTTGCCCTTTTCCAGTCCTCTGGAATCTCTCCCATCTTCCATGACTTTTAGAAGATAATTGCTGTCATGGAAGACGGAGCACTGACTTATTAGTCTGCCCAGGGATATAAACAAATTGCTACTACCCTTTGTCTAACTGTGCAGGAAAAAGAAAACTTGAAGATTGTAGGACAAATGCAGACCTGATTCTTTGTCCTCAGTGGAGTTACATCAGGCCTGAATTATGCCTGGTGTCTTTCTAGTCAAGGCCTCTGAAATCAAGAAGACCAGCTATGTATTTTGGAACTGACATTGTAGTTACTGAAAACCAAAGATCTGTATTTCAGGAAAGACCATTTAAGTTGCTGAAGGAGAGTGTCAGTTTTCTAATAGGGTAGAACTAAGGAAAACATTTCTTCTCCACCTTGCTAAAAGCATTTTCCTGGGGGAATCCAGAAAAGCAATATTTCATGTGCCACTAGACTATTGCCCATCCCTCAATGGCTAATCATCCTCTGAAGGAATGTGCTACCCCTCTAAAGGAAAGACTGGAGCCTGCAGCTGGGACCGCCTGGAGTGTAATCAAGGAGACCCTGTCCTAGGGCTGAGCTATATAAATAAAAAGAGGAAGCTCAGCTGGGGAGTAGAAGCCATTCAAGCTGCATAAGGTTTTTCCTCAGGCTCCAGCAGACCAGGCTTACGAGACTTGGAGGGTTGGTGTTATGAACTTCAAGTTTTGGGAGCTCTGAACCAAGATCCAGAGGTGAAGACCTTATGAAATTTGTTGTAATTGCTCCTTTCCTGAAGCCTTTTTATAAAGGGACGTGCTGTTCTGTTAGTGTGTGTTGAGTTCTCCTTGGCCTGAGCTGATAAAGCAAACCTTTTGCTGCCCAATCAGGAAATTAAGGTGGGACACACCTGCAACACAGCACTGGGACATGAAGGAGTGCAGAGGGACGGCTCACCCCTTTACACATTCCTTCCCAGTAGGTTTTTGGACCTGTAGTCACAGTTGCATTTGCTGGTTGGTGGACAGATACTACCAATTAATTAACTAAACTCCTCATAACTTGTAGCCCTGAAATTGAAGCTCGTGAAGATAATTCGAAAGCAAATCTTCCCCCTCACCAAGATAGAAGAAGCTTTGCTAAGGTTATATCTGTTGGAAGTTGCTCTTCGCATATCTTAAAGCCATGCGTATACAGAAGAACTGTAGTGAATCTGCAGTCACAGTCCATACTAAATAATTCAGGGAATAGCATTAGCTTGAAATTTAATAGGAATGAAACATGCCAACCTTGCAGCATGACAGAGGATTAACTGGGAGATTGGTGGCCTCAGGGTTAATGCCAGCTGTGCTATTGATTCACTGAGTGGCGCTGGGCAAATCATCTAACCTCTCTTTAGCTCAGTTTCCCTATCAGTAAAATGAGGATGATAGTCTTTAGCTGCTCCACAGGTGTGTTGTGAGGATATATTAGATAAAATACGAACAGCGCTGTGAAGATCTGAAACACTAATATTCATGCTGAATTGTATTATTATTAATATGCCCTGCCCTTTTCCAGAACCAAAAGCCACCATAGATATGTCTGTGAATCATAGCTATGGCTATTCTGTAGACTATCAAGAGCACAGAATGCCTGTTTTTAAGAACTCTGTCCAGTCAATATTTGAGAAGGTGATTACAACAGTGGAGAGTCTGAGCAAATCCAGTGCTACTAGGAAGAAGGACAAGGCAGATAGAAAGGGAGGAGTCTTAAGAGGAGATGAACTACTCTAATAATTTCACTTGCCTTTGGGCAGGTTCTTAGTAAGAGGTTTGGTCTCAGACAGCTTTTGAAGAGAATTCGTCCCTCATCCTCATTGTTATGTTTTACAGGCTGAACCCATTTACCTCTTATAAGATGCGTCTGAAAGCAACCAATGATATTGGAGATAGTGACTTCAGTGCTGAGACAGAAGCAGTCACTACTCTGCAGGATGGTAAGAGAGATGGAGAGGGAATATGATCCTACCCTTGGAATGGGATGGGGCATGGGTAGATCTTGCTATAACCTCTAGAACACACTTTCCAGTGAATTTAATTCCATTTTGTGCCTTAGACAGTGGTATCCACCCACTTAAACACAGTTCTGTTCACAAACAATTGATATGGATGGTAAAGAGCTTAATTAATAACAGGCAGCTTTAAGTGTTCTGGTGTGCCCTCTGAAAATGAACGATGTTTTCAGGAGTCTCCAAATGGAATTAAACTCTGTTTCATTGGTTTTCAAACTCTGTGCCAACCATTATCTTTGCAGAAATTGAATAATTTACAAGGGATCATTAAAAATAAATGTGGAACTGTGCATATGTTTGAAGAAATGTCTTCAATTGTTTTCACTCATGATCCACATTAGGCTGCAGTCCATCCAAATGGCGGAGGTGTGTTTAATTTATTTTGAGTTTAGTTACAGGGAATCCAGAACAGTTTGGCCTCCTTACAATCAAATGGGTAAAAACTGCAAAAGAGTCTCACCTCCTTAGCAAACTGTAATCGTTTATTCTGCTGAGCAAACCTAGTGCATTCCACTGTGGAGAGCTGTGAGCTCCTGATAAGCTTTTCCTTCTTTATTCCCGAGATGATACATACTGGGTGTTGAGAGGTAGCCTAGACAGAGAGGAGGTATGGTAGGTAACTGTCCATGCATAGGAGTACTCTTGTCCACTCTCTTTCCATTGAGCAACCTAACACTGAAGCTGGGACAGAAAGGTCAGTAGTGAAGGAAGGAGGGGTTGTTGAAATAAGTTTTCTGTGTTTTGCTACACCATTATAACCTTTTATTATGTTTTGGGTTTTGTTTAGTTCCAGGTGAACCTCCACGCTCTGTGTCAGTAACTCCCCACACTACCTCCTCTGTCCTCGTTCAGTGGCAGGTAGGTAAAATACAAAAATTACTAGAACATTTCTACAGTGACCTAAGATTGATGAACCTTGTTGGCCTAATGGCACAATGCAGTGAATAACTTCTCTGCAAAGCCAGTATTATAGCACACTAGAAAGACTGCAGCCTAGTTCCCTGCTGCTGATCCAGTTATATATTATGATGAAAGATGTAAATTTCTGGTTCCTGGCTTTTACTCTAAGGGGGACTGGGTAGTTATGCACCTTGAGGGAGACAGGAGACATAAAGGGGTTTCTACAGATGCCTGAGAATGTTTCTCTTACAAGTAATACTGTCATCTTGCTGATATTACTAGGTATCACAGTTTGCCTGTACAATACACTGCAGAGTCATTGTCAGAGTTCAGAGTAGCAGCCGTGATAGTCTGTATTCGTACAAAGAAAACGAGTACTTGCGCCACCTTAGAGACTAACAAATTTATTTGAGCATAAGCTTTCGTGAGCTACAGCTCACTTCATCGGATGCTCAAATAAATTTGTTAGTCTCTAAGGTGCCACAAGTACTTCTTTTCTTATTGTCAGAGTTGGTAAGGATCAGGGAACAAAAATCTCATTCGGTTCAGAATGCATATAATCTCCTTCAGTTGATAAAACAGGCAAATATGCTGTGTCTGAGACAACATTTATACTTCCAAGGAATTCCACAATTCCAAGGAATTGGGCTCTTTCTTTTTGAGGTCTAAAGAATGGAAGGGGCTCCAGAATAATGGATGCTGAGAGTAACCATGCCATATCTGCTTTAGAAATATATGCATTTTCAGTTTCTATCCTATCTTTTCAGTCTGGCCTTGATCTACTTAGATTTACTGGAACTCTTTGTATGCTATTACCCAAGACTTCCTCTTGCTAGTCAGCATTAATGTAGAAAACCCAATGGGTTAAAACAAGGTATCTGTTACCTGTGCCAGAAATTCTGTCCCACCCCATGCCTAAGATAGACTTCTGCCCAAATAAGAAGTGCATCTTTGACAGGTTGGATTCTAGCGGAAAACATACTGTTTACAGTGTAGATCGGGCTTCCTGCATGTTGGAAGAATTTTCTTTGATGTATGAGGGCCTGTTTATTGCTATGCAACTGTAATTAGAAGGTCTGGCTATTCAAATGAGTAGTGAGCACATTTTCATGCAGCAACACACTTTGTAACTCTCTCACTTTTAGTGCATGTTGACAAATGGAAGACATATTGAACAACTTTACCAATGGAGCTAGTATAGATATCAATCAATTGCCCCACTTCCAAATCAATGTAGTCCTTTGCAAGGACAAACAGGGAATGTAAAATGTAATGCACAATAAAAAAACCCACATTTGTCCAATTAACTGATTATTGGGGGGTAATTAATGTGAAATAGGTGGTTATTTAGGTAACTAGATGCTTTTTATTTCATGAAAATGAAATGGGATAGTTGTACCAGAGCCATGTCAAGGGAGTTGCAGGCGATTACATGTTATTTCTACATGTCTTATATGGGATCTCAGTAATTCTGCCCTACTTTATTTTTCAAATAAATAAAAATCTCAAATCCCACAGTAGCCTACAATTAACAGGACATTCTACAGCAGTGTTAAAGAATAATGTAAAACTGAAAACACCAGCCAGTCTAAATGGGGAAGAGGGGAAAGAAGAGACTGTAGAGTTCCAAGCAAAGCTTAATTTTTAACTTTGAATTTTGTTAATAACTCACAAAACAAAATCCAAATGCACTATCTGTATTTGAATCCACTCATAGACTTTAAGGTCAAAAGGGACCAGTGTGATAATCTGGTCTGGTCTCCTGCACATTGCAGATCACAGAACCTTACCTACCCACTCCTGTAATAGACCCCTGATCTCTAGCTGAGTTACTGACATCCTCAAATCATGGTTTAAAGACTTCAATTACAGAGAATTCACCATTTACCATTTCACAATCCTCTGTAGCATAGGGCACAGGTCACTTGCAGTTTAAACCTGCAAGTGACCTGTGCCCTATGCTGCAGGGGAAGGTGAAAACCACCCAGTGTCTCTACCAATCTGACCATGGGGAAAATTCCTTCCCGACCCCAAATATGGCAGTCGGTTACTCCCTGAGCATATGGGCAAGACACACCAGGCAGATACCTGAGAGAGAATTCTCTGTAGTAACTCAGAGCTCTCCCCATCTAGTGCCCCATCTTTGGCCATTAGGTATTTTTGCTGCTAGCCGTCCAATCATACCCTCCCTTCCATAAATGTATCAAGTTCAGTCTTGAAGCCAGTTAGGTTTTTTGCCCCCATTGCTCCCCTTGGAAGGCTGTTCCAGAACTTCACTCCTCTGATGGTTAGAAACCCTTACCGAATTTCGAGCCTAAACTTGTTGTTGACCTGTTTATATCCATTAGTTCTTGTGTCCACATTGGCGCCTAACTTAAATAACTCCTCTCCCTCCCTGGTATTTATCCCTCTGATGTATTTATGGAGAGCAGTCATTTCCCCTGAGAGTCTCTCTTGGTTAAACAAGGCTAAACAAGCCAAGCACTTTGTGTCTCCTCTTATAAAGTAGGTTTTCCATTCCTTGGATTATCCTACTAGCCCTTCTCTGCACCTGTTCTAGTTTGAATTCATCTTTCTTAGACATGGGAGATCAGAATTGCACACAGTATTCCAGATGAGGTCTCACCAGTGCCTTGTATAATGATACTAACTCTTTCCTGTCTCTACTGGAAATACCTTTCCTGACGCATCCTAAGACTGCATTAGCCTTTTTTCACAGCCACATCACATTGATGGATCATAGTCATCCTGTGAGAAACCAATACACCCAGGTCTTACTCCTCCTCTGTCACTTCCAACCAATAAGTTTATAGCAAAAATTCTTGTTGTTAGTCCCTAAATACATGATCTTGCACTTTGCACTATTAAATGCCATCCCATTTCTATTACTCCAGTTTACAAGGTCATCAAATCTTCTTGTTTGATAATCAGATCCTCCTCCATATTGGCAATACCACCAAACTTTGTGTCATCCGCAAATTTTAATTAGCGCACACTCACTTTTTGTTTGAAGGTCAGGAATAAAACTGTTAAATAAGATTGGTCCCAAGACCAATCCTTGAGGAACTCCACTAGTAACCTCCCTCCCGCCTGACAGTTCACCTTTCATTATGAACCATTGTAGTCTCCCCTTTAACCCGTTCCTTATCCACCTTTCAATTCTTATATTAATTCCCATCTTTTCCAATTTAACTAATAATTGCCCATGTGGAATTGTATCAAATGCCTTATTGAAATCCAGGTAGATTAGATCAACTGCATTTCTTTGGTCCAGTCAGTCCACTTTTTAAATGTAACTGGTAGAAAACAAGTCCTTTCCATCAAAGCCAGTTATAATAATAATCTAAGATTGATTTTAAAAGTTCTAAATGATGTTACAGTTAACTTCAAGATTGTGTATCACTTTACTTCCACCTTTGACACAAGAGTTTCTGTAACTCACATGATATAAACAAATTGTTGTTATTACTACTGCACACCATCCAGGCAGCCACTCATAATCACTTTACCTACCTCAGCAGATCCCTTGGGCCTTTCTCCAGATAGATAAAAATCCTAAATAATCCATTACATCAAAAGCGGACATTTATCCATGAAAGACTGATAGGAGTGGAAAGACCTGACCTTTCAGCAAAGTACCCTTTTCAAGGAAGAATCATCATTTTCATGGCAAAGAGAAAAACATCCTGGGCCATTTATCTTCAGAGTATCCCTGTGCTAGATTTGAAGGAGGAAAGGACTGGGGAAACATGAAAGCATAAATACAAGTTGGTTGTCAATGGATTCATGTGGAATTAAATAAATATCCTTTAATTAGATGTATAACGTAACGTGGCGCATTAGTGTCCCTCATATACTCTTATTCAACAGTGTTTACCTTTTTTTACATGATATAGGAAATGGTACAGTAAAGTATTTGTCCATAAAAAAGTGTCTCATGTTTTTAGAAGTGCTGTATGACACTTCTCACTAATTAAAAAGAAGCTGCATATGTTGGATGTAAGAAAGGGCCTTGCTATTCTACTTTGACAGGACTAGACCCCTCACAAAATTCTCCAGACTCTTTGTGGCTTACGGGGAGGGGGCTAGCGGACAAGTAGTGTCCATCTATCCAGATGGATAGCCAAGTGCATCAGATCATGTTATAGACTGGCAGGGGCACCTCTTCCTGGCAGCAAATTAGCACATTGCACAAGGGCACCAGCTACGTCGGTGACCTCTTTAGTGTGCATACCCCTCAGAGACATCTGCAGAGCAGTAAGTTAGTCTTTTCTTCACACATTCACAACGTGCAAGTGACCAGGGATGATGCTAGCTTTGGCAAGGTGCCAGTGCAATCACTCTGACTGTGAATGCCTTGTACCTGCCTCCGGGAAATTCTACTGCTTAGGAGTCACCAGCTGTGGAATGTGATAAGGACTATCACTTGATATAGAAAAGGATGCTACTTATCTGTACAGTAATGGATCTTCTTCAAGATATGTAGTCTATATACATATTCCATCACCCGCTCTCCATCGTGCTACTGCAGACTCCACAGGCCAGGGGCTGTGAAAGCCGTGGAAGAACTGAGGTGGGCGGGACAAGTCCGCCCCTTATGCTGTCATGCAAGCTCCTGAGGAAATGAAAGATGCATGTGCTACCCCTACAGGCACTGCTAACTAGAAAGTCCTTCAACACATGCACACTGGTGTGGTGCAATCACCAGCTGTGGAATATGTTTACAGACTGCACATCTCGAAGAACGTCTGTTACGGCACAGGTGAGCAGTCCCCTTTTCTTTCAGCCTTAGGTTATGCACCAAACCCCCCAAAATACCTTTTGCCCTAACACAGAGGCATTTTTTTTCCTGTAGTACAGTCAATTCTGGTGGATGTCTTTTTGTTGGTGGTGGTATGGAGCAGGGGGTGTTATGTTCTTTTTTTCTTTTCATAGCAGTATGCTAGACTGTTACCAAATTCTTCTTTAAATTTCACAGTACTTGCCTCTCTCCCTGTTTTAAATGGTTGAATTATTGGTTTTCACTTTCTTCTTTAAAATTACACAGGGTGTTACCTGGTATTATCACTACATTTCACCCAAGTAGTTACTGTTTCAGTGATGGACAAAGATATTTCTGTGTAAAGTTTTCAATGTACATGGAGATCTTTCTGGAATTTAAAAGCAAGATCATTATAGCTACAGGCATTATCATTTACCCTTTCAGTTCCTTGCTGCTTAAATTTGAGAGCAGGGATTTTTAGAAAATAATGGATCAAGGTCACTTTTCTTCTCTGCCGCATTAAAACTACAGTGAGCTCCTGGAAAAAAAAATTTTTTTCCCAAACCATCATGACTCCCATGTCCTGTCTATATCTAAGTAAGTCACTCAGATAAAAAAATCTCCTCTCAGTATAATGGATTTCTTAGGCTTTTTTATCTCTGGTTCGAGAAGGACCTGGGGGAATGCAGTAGCATTCATCTGCTGAGATATAAGTACTATTGAGTGGCAGAGTATGTTCTAGGGAAATAACAAGTGTATGGTTGGCCAGCCTGATCGCCTTACATAATTACCATATAGCTATGCCAGAAATCCATATTTAGTTCTCAAGTTTAAATTTCTTGTTCTTCAACTTAGCCCAGTATCCAAAATGGATACCTTGCTGATGTGAGAACAGCAATGTTGGGCTCCATTCACTCCTCCTCAACCATAAAGAAGATTCTTTGAAGCAGGAGGCTTGGAGTGAGTGGAAAGAGCAGAATCCTAGGGGTCCCAATATATTATGTGCAAGACTCCTTGGGGAAAAAGAAACATAGTCTGAAGGAGTGTTATAAGTGAGACTTATCTTCATGGCACAAAAAGGGAGAGACCGTAAACATCCTTCACTTCCTACATCGCAGCTATTCTCATTCCTTGTGTGTTTCTTTGTTTGTTATAGACAGACACATGTGGCTTGAGGGATATGTATTCTGCACTAGCCAAATGTAAATGAGTGGCAGTACCTCATATGGAAGTAGGGCCATTACCAAAATACCTGTTTTTCAGCTAATTAGTTAAAACTACTGATCCTTATTCCGCTTCTCATCAGCTACTCCTCATCTCCAACCATGCTGAATCCAGAAGCTATCCTCAAGGAGAACAACCAGGAGAGAATCGCTGTTTAATAATAATGCTGTTGCCAAAAATTTGAATTCCTCTTCTGTGGCTAAATGTGTGAAAAATTGGCTTCCTTTTCTGCTGTTTTTGTACCAGGCAATGTGTAGCCACATCTGTGTTTTTTTGCCACTGGTTTGTCCAGACAATTTGTCACACACAGGATCTTGTGCATTCAGGATGTAGGACGCTCATGTTCGTGTGAATCATATAAGCCATGGACTACTAAATCCAGAGCATTTTTTAACTTCTGTCTCTGAGTTAAAATAACAACGATGCCTTTAAATGTTGTTTTATAACTTCCATGAATGTTTTGCTCTTGTATTGTTGAGGGATCTGTTTTCACCATAGAAGTTTGAGTCCCTGTCGCACTGAACCCAGACGCTGGATAAGACTGTCTAAACCAATGTCTTAAACTGTCTGATGTTTGTTGCATTGAACTTCTTACCAAGCACGTTCCTAATGTGAACTTCTTGCAGCCACCAAAGGTTGAGAGTCTGAATGGCTTGCTGTTGGGGTATCGGATTTATTACCGGGAGCTGGAGTATGAAACTGGGCCTGGAACAGAGTCCAAGACTATTAAAATCCCTTCAGCTCTACGAGCTGAGCTTACACGTGAGTAGACACACTGCTGTATTAGAAGCTGATAATCCACCATTCCATCAGAGTCCGCACCCCTCATTACTCAGTGGAGAGGAAGTAAAGATGTGCCACGGGTGCTAAATTATTTAACACTTAAGTACAAAGGGCAGAGATGCTCAAAGATGCTATTAACTATGGTCTAATCTGCATTATATTTAATGGCACACTCCAATCCATGCCAGCATGCTTGAAGTGGCATTTTCTCTCCCTCTTTGTTTCTCCTCCCTCCATGCATACTCTGATTTCCTGCTTTCTCCTATTTCCATCTGGTGGTTACTGTGGTACACTGCGTTCTGGCTTCATACACAAAAGGTAGCAGATACATTTTGGAAAATGTATTATTTCAGTAAAGGGTTTTATTTATTTTTTTCCAGTATAACCAAACAGCTGATGGGACTATTTAAAGTTTCTAAGTGTTTATCATTATTTAGGGAGAAAATGGAAAGGAAAAAAAATAAATAAAAAGCAAAAAGAAAAGGAGTACTTATGGCACCTTAGAGACTAACAAATAGTCTCATCATATTGACGTATAGGTTAACAATAGTCAGGAAACATTTTATTGATGGAAAGAATACTTAGAAGGAGAAGAGTAAGAGAAAAATGAAGAGGAGATTTAAAGAGAAGAAGGAAAGTAGGAAGGAAGAATAAGGCATAAGAATCAGGTGGGAGAGGAGGATCAAGTAATGGCTCAGTAGCCTCAGAAATGTGGACTAGCAATAAAATGTCATCGTGACGGATAAGCTTCTGTCATGATTGAAATCAATGGGATTACTCTCAGCGTTAAATACTACTCATTGTGAGTAAGGGTGGTACAATCTGGCCCAGCAGGATTTACATAATGTGATAATGTCTTGCAGCATTTCTCAGGACTGGGAGAACCCATTCAGGCTGTCTCCTATAGACACTGTTATGATGATATCTATAGAGAGTAGATTTTCTTAGAAATAGCTTATGCATCAAATTCTGTCCTAATTTACAATGGGATTGTACATAGTGTAAATCAGGGCAGAATGTGGCCCTAAAGGTTCTATAGCTGATTTTCTAATAGTATAAATCATCCTACTATGCTTTTTCAGGAAAGTCAGAGAGAGAGAGAGAGAGAGAGAGAGAGATTTTCAAAGAAAATTCCCTCTTCTCTTAAAGCAATACAGTGATATTTGTACCCATGCTTACCTCTCTTCCACACTGACCTGCTGTTTTTATACAGTTTATTATTACTGTAAATACCATGAAAATGAAACTGTGGGAAACTTAGTTTATGCTTTAAAGAAATAAATCCCATATAATTTTAAGCATTAGCTGTTTATGTCCCACATCTGGGGATTTTATCCTATGATGCTCCACATTTAAGCTTTGTTAGGCTGAGAACTAACAATTCATTGCGGTGTTGGGATTTTTCCCCATAGAATTTGCCTCCCTTATACTGATTTGTTCTATTTAATCTAAGGAATCAGTACATTTCCCTGTGCTGTATATTTGTGTGATTCGCTCTGTGGAGATGAAATGAAACAGCCCCTTGTGAGTGAGATGCTTTTGATGTGTTATGAGAGAGAGATGTTATTTTATTGCCCTTCAAGGTAGAGTCCTAAAGCTCAAACTGTGTACGTGTATGCTGCATCATTTCCCTCTGTCTCTGCTGTACATCATTTGCAATAACTGTTTCCCTGCACTGTAACAAGCTTTCTGCTTTGCTTACCCTGAATAGCCCAAAGCAGCTTCCAGACAGTGAATAGCCCCTCGGCATTAACGACGTATGAATTAACACGTAAGTGCACGCTGCCTTGACTTTTTGTAATGGTTGGGAATACTCTATGGGCAAACTTCTATGGTTCTCCTCACTGAATCATGCAGAAACCAACTCCAGATTAATGACTTGGCGTCCTTGAATTCCTTTTCTTTAAATGCTTCTTTCCAATATATCAAGACATTGATGATGCAAGTAGGTAACAGTTTAAAAACAAGGCTGCTGGGAAATTGAAGCATTATTAACTCTAACATCTCAGTATTTCTGTTGCTAAATGAATTCTGATTGTGTTCACCTCATATTTCACAGTCCATCTGAGTTTAGTTGAATCACATCATTAGTCCTTTGATTCGAGCACTGGGATGCTCAGGCACTACCGCAATTAGAGGGCTAATTTAGAAAGGGCCCAAAGAATGTGTATGCAACTCAGAGGTGTGTTCAGTTGGAAATGAACAAAACAGTGTTCGACGGAGTTAAAAGGCAAGTTGCTTTCTGGTGAGGATGGTTCACTAGGCAGGTTTGGCCCCAGGCTTTTAAGTTACAGATTGTTGGGGGGGGAAAGAAGTGAAGCCCCAGCCCCAAAAGCATTCGGATGCCTGAACTCGCATATGTTCTGTTTTCCTGGCATTGAAACCCTTCTCGTGATTTTTTAACAACAGCAGCATTAAAAGTTCCTCTTTGTGAGCTAACAAGTGCTGCAATTCCTATCAAGATGGCTGTTTCCTACGGTATATCAATGTTTTATTTATAGGCTGGCAAAGCCTTAGCGATGTATCAAAAAATCATCTCCTGTGTATCTGAAACAAGTCAGAGATGCTGGACTCTGACTCAGATATGTGGGCAGAACACTTGTAAGTACTTCTGTGAAGCTGAAATTAGAAGGACCCCGGTGATCAGATGCATTGAACCTTTACAGAACTATTGGCCTGCCATGAGCCACAGAGCTGGGGTGTAGTGTGATTCATAGATGACAGAGAAAAGGTATTGACAAGGGGAAAAATTCAGACCCATATTCACAAACACACCTGTGTGAATAAACTCAGTGCTGATTAAAGTACAATTTTATTATACTATTGATCTGTCTTTTAGGTGACCCTTTTAGGTGATAAATATTAACTGTAAAGTCTGTTATTTCATTTTCAGATGCAAATCCTGGAACTCTGGGCGGCGGCAGCCAGCCCTCTGTGAGGGTATTTCCATGATTCTATTCTGCCTCTTGTCTTTCCCTTGTTTATTAATTACCCTAATGCCATGGGTTTTGCTAGGTTCTTTTCTCCCTGCTCTCACTCTTTCCACAGCTGTTAGTGTATTTCCTAGGGTCGGGTAAGAAATTGTTGCCCAGTGGCCAAGTGGCCAAATGGAGCATAGAAGAAGTTGATCTTGGAAAGAGATTTCAATGTTCAAACTGTGATTGCTGCAAGAAAAAGAATTCTGTGCAGCCCTTTGAATAGGACTACAAATTCCATCCATGAGCCTCCCTCTGCACCCCGCTTCAGCAGCAGCAAACAGTAATGATGCTGCTGTTGACTGTTCCCAAGGTGAAACTCTTTGAGGTTGGGGGAAGACCTGCAGCTATGAAATCTCCCACCGGCAGACATGAGGATGAGTCTTTTGAACTTTTGGAGCACAGTGCAGAGTCCATTCCATGCACATGCTTCCCCCTGAGTAATGGCAGCTGTGGAATAGCCCAGCAATGTTTCCTCCCTCTAGTCACCCACCAAGTATTATCCCTTTTATGGAAGCAGCAAAATGAGGAAGCAATAGGAAAGTCAGGTCCTTTCTTGGGGCAGATATTGTGTCTTTCATAATTCTGGAAGTACAATGATGATGTGTGAATTAGATATGGCTATAGCCAGGGAAATACTAACTTTTCAGTAACTTACTGTTTCTAATATTCTAGCACTGTATCGAGTGAGAGACAGAATTCTGGGTATAAAGAGATGAGAAAGTATTAAGTGGGATGTTAAAAGTGCCCATTTTTTTAATCCGCTGATTTAAATTTCCAGAGCTGAAGAAATACAAGAGATATGAAGTTGTAATAACAGCATATAACATCATTGGGGAGAGCCCTACCAGCACACCTGTGGAAGTGTTTGTTGGTGAAGCAGGTAAGCAAATGGAAAATTAATTGATTTAAATGGCACCTGAGTTTTTTCACACTTTCAAGGTAGTTGAGACAGGAACTGGGGAATTTGAGAGATTCCCCGGATAGCTATGATTCCTACACAATTTTCCACAGCACCTCCTGCTAGCAGAGGTTGGGACTGGAGTGCGATAGTCGTTTGCTGTTCAGAAGCCAACACATCTAGAATACCCAGAATAAAGAAGGAAAATACCTCTTGGAGAAAGAGGAGAACAACTGTTTTAGCAATTTCCAAAAGATTAACATCTGTACCAAATTAGCTGGGAAAGGGAAACAGGAAGTGTGAGGAAAAGGTGACTCAATTTAAAGAAGTAAAAAGTGGAGATTAGGAAAACTATAAGGGAAAGGAAGAGGCGTCAGAAAACAAGAGAAACATTGGAAGTAGACCCTTTTCTTACAGCCCTTTTGCATGGCAATGTTTTCTGTACATGCACCCCACAAATAAATCTTGATACGTTGAATCCATGGAGGGAATTGTCTCCAGCTTATTGGTAGCTCTGGAGCTGAAGTTCCCAGTCACCCACAACACAATGAATACTCTTTACCTCTGCTTCTAATTTAACCAGCTGCAAACCCTCCCTCAGCACCTAGATATCTGTCTTGCCATGCAACTTTGCATTACTTAGCATGGATCTAGTACAGAAATATGCACTGCACTTTACAAAGTATAACTTGCAGATCAAGGTACAGTCCCTGTCCTAAAGGGCTGAGAGTCTAGAGGCATAAGTCATCACAATGCTCATAACCAGATGCTTACTATTTGAATGCTTCATGAAACAGGGACCCTGTCCCGCACAGTAAATTTTGCTGGGAGAAGATAGGACTGGAGAAGCTGTAAGCTTCCTCAGCTAGCACTTCCGTACCATTCGCATAGCAACTTCTCCCATTAGAGTCTCAGGTAAGATGGGAATCCACCACCACTTGGTCTCTTGCCCAATCAGCTATATGAACCAATTTGATTTCACTTTTGCTCTTTTTCTTAAATCTAAGATTTAAAGGTTTGAGTTTGAACTCTAGAGATGGCTTTTTATTGCTACATTAAATACTAGATTTCTGTGAACTAAGAAAAAGAAATTATTAACTCTGTTTAATCTTTTTTATTTCAGACATAGTTGTAATGTTCACTGTTATATAAAACTTCATCAATTAATTAGAAGCAGCCCTGCTCTCCAATTACAGCTGGAGATACTTACATAATTGAGATATTTCAGAGTAGTAGCTGTGTTAGTCTGTAGCCACAAAAAGAAAAGGAGTACTTGTGGCACCTTACAGACTAACAAATTTATTTGAGCATAAGCTTTCGTGAGCTACAGCTCACTTCATCAGATGCATGCAGTGGAAAATACAGTGGGGAGATTTTATATACACAGAGAACATGAAACAATAGGTGGGCCATTTCCAGCAGTTGACAAGAACATGTGAGGAACAGTATGGGGGGAAATAAACAAGGGGAAATAGTTTTACTTTGTGTAATGACACATCCACTCCCAGTCTTTATTCAAGCCTAATATAATGGGGTCCAGTTTGCAAATTAATTCCAATTCAGCAGTCTCTCATTGGAGTCTGTTTTTGAAGTTATTTTTTGTTGAAGAATTGCGACTTTTAGGTCTGTAATCGAGTGACCAGAAAGATTGAAGTGTTCTCTGACTGGTTTTTGAATGTTATAATTCTTGACATCTGATTTGTGTCCATTTATTCTTTTACGTAGAGACTGTCCAGTTTGACCAATGTACATTGCAGAGGGGCATTGCTGGCACATGATGGCATATATCACATTGGTAGATGTGCAGGTGAACGATCCTCTGATAGTGTGGCTGATGTGATTAGGCCCTAAATGTGATGGTGTCCCCTGAATAGATATGTGGACAGAGTTGGCAACGGGCTTTGTTGCAAGGATAGGTTTCTGGGTTAGAGTTTTTGTTGTGTGGTTGCTGGTGAGTATTTGCTTCAGGTTGGAGGGCTGTCTGTAAGCAAGGACTGGCCTGTCTCCCAAGATCTGTGAGCATGATGGGTCGTCCTTCAGGATAGGTTGGAAGAGATGGGTCTTTGATTTGGTTTTGGCTCTGGAGACCCATTTTAAAAATATCACACAATAAAAAGTGAGGGTTGCCAATACTGGGAATGGGAGCTCACTAATCCACTGAAAGATATAGATTATCATACCATCACCAGTGGCACACACATAGACAAAAGGAGACCAACACCAGTTCAGCATACCCTAGCTAGTCTATTGATGAGTGCTGTTAAATGGCTGCTGCATTCAATCCCACAGGTTGTAGTATGTGGTGAGTAAAGTGAGTCCTTTTGTAGTTTATACCACTCTTCTAGAAGGAAGGTGCCATAGAGAGACAGAGATGCAAGGTATATATTTGGGGGGAATATGTCATTTCTAAATTTAGAATCCACTATTCTCAGAAAGTTAAGATCTTCTGACATTGTTTTCATCTTTATATCTAGTGCAGCATGGAGCACAGTCAGCACCAAATTACTACTACACACTCATTGATGTGCAGTTCAAACAGTCTGCATTAAGGGGTTATCTTTAATCTCTATCCTCTATATATGGTGGAACCAACTTTCTGCACAGGAGGATTACCTGAAGATCTGCCCCTTTCCTCTCCGTTAGATTTGAATTATTCCTATTTGTTTGGATTTTATGTATTACAATAATGCTGCTTTTCAGTACTCGGACAATTTTTTTTTAAATGCCCTAATAGATGAAGAGATCTGTGGGTTACCCCAGATCAAATCAAATAACCCAGTAACAACACAACTATAACAAGACAAGAAGGAATCACCTCCCCTCCAGAATCCTACACCATCACTACTAATCAACCTTACCCAATATCCATCTCCTCACAGGCAAGGGTCCTAGCCATTGGGTACCCATTGTGATGCACTTGGCAGTCAGGGCAAGAAAGAAGATGACAATATTTGTGAGTGCCACATGCTTGTTGACAAGACTGGGCAGTAATGGTGATACTCTGTCTTCTGACTTGAGCAGTGAAATCGTGGGGTAGATGCAAGCAGCTTTTTCCTAGGGGACAAGCACACAGACCAGCAGATTCCTCTTCTCAGTGGACTAGAAGATGCTTGTAATGGTCTAATGTTGCCTTTTAGATCCAGCCACAGCTCTGCCCTGCTCATTAGTAAACTGTGTGCAGCTCCTCACAAATGACAGAAAAGTGGAAAACTGCTACTTACAGAAATTAGAAAGGGAGTCACAGCCCCTTTGGCAAGCCCCCTTCTCTCCTTGTTAATTCATTTAACAGTTCAGCTGTCAGGGTTCCAGCTTTGTCGGAAAGCCAGTGACTGTTCAGTGAGAGCCTAGGTACTGATGTTAATCCTAGTCCTAAATACAGAGATGCTACCAGAGATGGTGGTCTGCTCGAATGAAATAAAGATTCCTTTACAGCTGCTGCTATGCCAGGAGCATTGGCTTGTTGTTGTTATCTGCTTGTGGGGTGGGATCTGGAGTTCCAATATCTGCATAATACTTGAATAGAAATCACAGATTTAGGGTAGTCATGTTTTCCCTAATTTAGGGAGGTGAATAAAATAGAAAGCAGCAGTACAACTCCTTTGCTAACAAGCATGCACACACTGGTGCTTCCTCTCATCCAGCAGAGCTGCCCTGGATGAAATATAATGGAATTCTTAATTTTTTCTAGCAGCTGCTGCTGGAGGTGTATGTTTGTGGGGAGGAAGTCATGGAAAGGGTGAAATATGCCAAGAAATACTTTCCTTTAAACAGGGGACGAAGGCACTTGTGGGAAGGGGAAGGGGAAAGTGACGCATGTCATTATAACTGATGGTGACATTGACGACCTTCACGGGAGCTGATGCATCTGATTTTTTTTCTTTTTAATTTTTTGAATAATGAGCTCTGACTGCAGACTCGGCACAGGAAGCAAAAAGACGCAGCCAAGGACTGGGAGATGCAGACCCCCTTCCCGGGAGTCCTGTATTGAAATGCTACCTTGGCTGCTAACATCAGCTTTTGGGAAAGTACCTGTCTTGCTTTCACTTTGTCTAATGAAAGTTGCAGTCTGGACAATAATAGGACCATTTCTTCCCCTCCACCACCTCCTGACTTGAATTTGCCCCCACAGTACAAAGCTTACAGAATCCAAAGCAAATATCTTTTCCCACTGTTGCAAGTAATTATTTTCCTCTGCCTCCCTGCCTGCAGCACCACAAATGTCCCTAGAGCTCGTGAACTTGTTTATTTTTCATACCCCAGTCTACCTGCATCTGAAGCACAGGATAATAATGCACCCCAGAAAGCTTTGTTCCTCTCAATTACAGCAGGAAAAGCATTCAGATTCTTCTGGGATGCCTCTAGACTGGTACAGACAGGCAAGGAATAGAAAGAGGCTGGGGAGTGCCAAGGACATGAATAGGAGATCGAGACTTAGGGGAACACAAGGTGCAGTGGGGGGAGGGGGGCCTGAATATCTAGGTGGGAGAATGTACTGTGCTCAGGAAGGAGGAGCAGGTAACAGCATTTTGGGGGATGAAGGCTAAATTCTAGACATCGGTTCAATGCGGTGAGTTGCTACCAACAGGGTGCTTTCTGCCTTTGATTCTTGTTTTGCTATGGGAGGAGGATGTGGGTGCAAGGACTTATCCTCATTGGCTGTTTTCATTCCCTGATGTAAGCCCTCTCCATTACTTTCAAATGTCCTTCCAGAATGGCCAATTTGGCACCATTTCCCCACACCCGCAATTACTTTGAGGGAGAGGAGAGGGAATCTTCCCCCACCCCCCATCTCAAACTTCCCAGCCCTTACAGAGAAAGGGCTTTCTTTTGTTCCCTTTCCAGAGTGTAGTTGAAATGATGCCTCTGGAGAGAGGTCCGGGGAAAACCAACACTTCAACACATTACAGCTGACAACTTCAGTCACTCTAACTTGGCACTCTTAGCTGCTTTCCCTCTATCTGTGTGGGACATGTGTGTTGCAGCCATAGGTGCTGGAAATAGAGGGCTGAGGGCGCCTCAGCACCCCCTGGCTTGAAGTGGTTTCCATCATATACAGGGTTTACAGTTTTTGTCAATGGCTCTTAGCACCCCCTACTCTACAGATTGTTCCAGTGCCCCTGGTTGCAGTTAAGTATGTGAATGACTGTGTGTCTGCAGATTGGAATTATAGTGCTGCCAGCGATGCTGTAAGAGTTAGTTGGACATTTCCGCTCTAAACCATTTGAGGGAGGTTACATATCTTTGCCATTTCAAATTGCATCAGTTTAAAATGTAGGGTGCAGTTTGTCAGCCTAGCTGCCATTTTTAATTCTGTTAAAGAGATCAGGGTGGGGAACCGGTTTCATTTTGGTCAAGCTTTAAACAAAGAGCAGCTTGCTTTAGCACCCACACTGCCTAAATAAATCTGCACTATAATATCTTGTACTGGCAGCGGGCTGATCCCTCTTGGCATGTAGAAGTACCAAACTTTTGAAATGTAGGAAGTATTTTAATTTTAACAGTTATCTTCTGACTGTGAGTAAAAGGCTTCTTTGGGTGAGGTGCGGGGAATAAGGAGTATGTAAAATGTTGATTTTCTGTTTAAATCTGAAGGGGCTGCAGAGCCTTCATGGTGGACAGTGGTACTGGGACATTGCCATTACACAGTGTGGGGTGCTGTTCTCCAGCAGAGATGTTAAATCCTTCCCTCAGCTTCTTGAGTAGGGAGAGGTTTCGGCTGACTCCTTCCACCTTGCTGCCTAGTTTACCTGCCTGTGCTATGCCATTCTGCTTTGCATAGGGGCCTAGCAACAGCAGCAATGCGTCTATGAAACTGACGAACAGTCTGGTCTCTGAAGCACTGTACTGGGGTTCAGAGTTAAGGATTGCTAGCTAGTTTCCCTGACATTGCTGCTTGAAAGAATGGAGTGAAAGAGAAGCAAAACAAGAAAGGAAAAACACAGGAAGATGGAAAGAGAAAATGGAGGGGAGGGAGAGTGTTCTATCTTGACTGGGGTTTCCAGTCGCATACCTTTCTCCAACCTCTTGTGCCTTACAAGAAGCCAATAAAATAATGGCTTATATCTTATATCTAAATGGCATGGCCCTCTGGGTGTGTGATCAGCCAGACTTTACAGGTATTGCCTTGTACCAGCATTTCTCTGGTGAATCTGTCAGCTTCTGTGAAATGTTTTATGCTTCCATAGTCTCATTCTATACATGGGCATCACTCTGGGTTTGCCTGCACTAAGCCCAAATGAGACCTATAATTCACTATCGATGCAGTCTCACTTGTGGTAAAACTGGTGTGGATAGTGCACAGCATCTCTTTGGACCCTGGAAGGTTGATGAAAACACCTGAGCCTTGCCTACGTTAGAGTTTTCACCACTGCACTGGAGTTGCATTGATGGCAAATTATGGATATGAATTGTACCAATCTAGACAAGGCTTATCTCTATCTCCTCCTTCCGTCACCCATCCAAGCTACTCTGTTAGAGGTAATTGTAGGATCTCACACTTTTTGTAGGAGATCAAAGAAGTTTATTTATTAAACATCCAAACTGAGTAACTTCAGCTCTGTAGATGTTATAATAGAAAGGGAGAATCTAACCAGGCCAGTGCAAGTCCCTGGAAGAAGTGTCCTAATGTAAATGTGTCAAAAAGATATCCCTGCAGGTTGCTGGGGACTTCAATCCATTGTCAAGATAAAAAGGAAGGAACCAGGAGTCATACTGCTGTCAGAGCACATTATTCTACCATATAGAAAAAGGAATTTTAAAACAATGCATTGAAAAATAATGTCAAGATTGAGACATAGTTTTGATATTTTTATCTGACATATTTAATTCCCCATCAAGAATGCAGAGGCTTACTGAAATCATTTGCTTTATTTTCATGCTGCAAGTAAAAGCAGCTGACTGAACACCTCATTAACAGTTCATTAAGCTGTTAATATCAGTCAAACACAGCCCTCGGTACAACACAATGCTTTATACAGTGCAGCAGTTTCTTGTTTAGCTCTGGCTTAATTGCCACCTTCTATCATTTTGCGATCCAGGAAAGATGTTAGTGTCCGAGCTAAAGAGATAAACGTTTTTTGATCAACAGAGCCTACCATCTTTTCCCCTGTTATCATTTATTTATGTCCCATTGTACCATACTTTGCCATGCAACTCTTGCCTGGACGATTAACTTACCTCTTACAAACCTGACAGTCCCCTGGCAGCTCTCAGCAATGACCAGCTGAAGACATAGACTGTAGCTACACTAGCATGTTTCAGAAAAACTACCATCACTGCACTACCACCAATGTAAGCAATGGTGGGAGTACTAGTGTAAAGCAGTTGATAGCATTAATACTGTTGTGTTGTATAACCTTGATAGGAACTAAGTACAGGGACAGAGGATGCTGTGGTGAAACTATTAGTGCCCAGTAAAGCTGCATCTGAACTAGGTCTCTTTGTTCTATATTTGTCCAGGGCCTACAATGGTGGGGTCCTGGTCCATGACTATGGTCCCTATGTCCTACAGTAATACAGTAATAAAAATGATAGGAAATGTGCTGGTGGATACACGGCCTTAATGAGAAAATTAGCAAGACTCACTCAATGAAAGCAAAGAAATTAATTTCCCTTAAAAAAAAACCCATGAACAAGCACTATTAAAATAAAATGGGCCATATATTGCATAGATAAGGTTGGGGCTGTGACAAAACCACCTCCGCCTTTGGTTTATAATTCATATTCAAGCCTGGATAGGCTTTAGAGTTGGACTATGGTTGGCTCAAGGGTTAACCTTGCAAACAGCTTTTGTTTCCTCTCACTTTCCCCTCCTGCTCTGCTTGCATAAACTCATCCTAGGATAAGTGAGCAAGGTATTGTGATGTTTCTCTTGCACACCTTAACTCCCTATGATCCTGCCATCTCACTTTTCCTCCCGTGTGACTGCTGTGAACCTAGGCATAGGGGAATGTTGTTGTTTTTGCTTTCAGATTTCAGCATCCCGGACATTGTCAGGCACTGAACTGAAGGCATTCTCAGCCATTTATCAGGGATTGAAAGTAAAAAGACCTTGATTTTCCTCATGAAAATGTGAATTAGCAACCGACTGAAATTATATGGCCATAGCAAGAACAAATATTCAAGCTATGAAAAGCTAGCTTCCACTGAGTGCAAGAATGTTACAGTGAAAAAACTCCAACACCCAGAAAATGCAGGGCTTAGTCTTTCCCCATTTGGACCCCAAACTCCTCCAGTCACATTAGCCTCATTGCAATCCTGCAGCCTCAAATGAACTAGATTTGGCTCCTGAACCCTAAATGAGCCAAAATTGTGACCTCTTGTCTGATTCACTTCTAATTTTGGAGAGAGTCTACCTTACTTCCTGATTTTCCCTGCTAATTTTGAGACTGATATGTTGTTGTTTTTTATGTAGTGTTGTAGCCTCATTGGTCCTAGGATATTAGAGAGACAAGATGGGTGAGGTAATATCTTTTATTGGACTAACTTCTGTTGGTGAGAGAGACAAGCTTTCAAGCTACACAGAGCTCTTCTTCAGGTCTGGGAGTTTTCAGAGTAGCAGCCGTGTTAGGCTGTATTTGCGAAAAGAAAAGGAGTACTTGTGGCACCTTAGAGACTAACAAATTTATTTGAGCATAAACTTTCGTGAGCTACAGCTCACTTCATCGGATGCATTCGTTGGAAAATACAGTGGGGAGATTTGGGGTCTGGGAGTGTGGCTGTTAGATACAAGGTGGAACAGATTGTTTAGCATCAGTGGTTAACACGTGTTTCAAGGGACCATTCAAGGTGAAATGGCCTGTTAACACCCCTCTAGTCATAAGGAAGAAAGGGAGGGAGGGAGAAGCAGCTGTGGGTGTGTGAGGTTGTCAGAGGGTTACAGATTGTTGTAATATGTCATAAATCCAGTCTCTCTATTCAGTCCATGATTTTTAGTATCTAACAAAGTTTTGACATTTTTGTGGGTTTTGAAATTTGAGTGTTGGATGGTGTGTGTAAAATCAGGCTTTTAATGGGAACTCTCTCAAGAACTGAAGACCATCACAAACCTCACCACTTTCCTTTCACCTGGCATTTGCTAATATAAACACATAGCAACAGGTATAGATATATTTAAAAAAAAATCCACCTCCTGCCCACACACACACACACACACACACACACACACACACAACCAAACCAGTACACTTCACTGCATGTGCTTCTCCCTCTGGGGAGAAGAGGAGAGAACAAACAATAACTGACAGATGTTAGACAGCTGAACTTGCTACTGGAAGGTGCTCAGA
Organism: Dermochelys coriacea; assembly: GCF_009764565.3. Lineage (NCBI taxonomy): Eukaryota > Metazoa > Chordata > Testudines > Dermochelyidae > Dermochelys > Dermochelys coriacea. The sequence goes on along the minus strand of NC_050077.1, from coordinate 10,255,924 downwards.
TACTATGGTAATGAGGGGGGCATAAGAACCTACATAGAATGAAATAGAACTCAGCTGCAGCCTTAACGATTTGAGGGGCCAACACGGTCAAGGTGAGGAGTAGCTTCATTTGTTGTGAGGATGGAGTTCCCATGCAGACTAAGTAGTCTTTCTGGCTTAAATATGTACATACATTCTCTTATAGTGCAAAATACCATACGGTCACGTCACAATGAATAGTCGGGGCAGTACCAGCTTCTTCCAGTGTGGGAGCTTAGCCCCCCTCACCACAATGCCTGCCCTTCTCCATGGGCTCCAGCCCCTGCTCCTCCTTTCCCCCTCCCCTCCCTGAGGTCCTGCCCCATAACCCCATCAGAGGGCAGAAGCTGAAGCCAGGCAGTGTGGACAGTGCTCGCAGCCAGTAAGAGTCGCCTCGGCAAGGGGGACCCAGCTCTGGGGCTGGCAGAGCCCTCGGGCTCCAGGGCTCTCTAGAGTTGCTGCTCCCCAGACCCTGAGGGCTCTGCCAGCCCCAGAGCTGGGTCCCCCCTGCCGAGGCGACTCTTACTGAGGTCCAGGGAACAATAACTGTAGAGAGCCCTAGACCCTTCACCTGCCCCGGATGGCGTGCCCTGGCGGGCATGGTCATAGGCCAGGGGCTGCTTTCAGGCATCCCTGCCCAGGCTTACTTCTCTGCTGCTGCTCCAGTGCTCTCTCTGCTCTGCCTTCAGAGCTGGGTGGCTGGAGAGCAGCAGCTGCTACAGGATGGCGGGGGAGCTAAGGCAAATTTGGGGTTGGCTATAACCCTCACCACCGCCCCTGCGAATAGAACCCACAACACAAGAACCATTGGCCAGCAATCTTCCTCCACGTTTCACCGTCTTCACACAGTTCTGAGAGGCATGCCATACCACATCCCGTCCAGTCAGTCACATTGTCAAACCACACTTTCTGTGGGCACCTCCAAGCACCTGGCACCAGATCCTGCAAAACTTACTTTGGCAAGCTTCCTCTGCTCATCAGACCCAATGTCTTGCAAACTCAAGTTTTCTTCTTTGGCTTAAATGGAGAAATGCTGTTAGAAGATACTGTACATTACCATTATGTTAAACATAAAGGACTTCAGATCCAAACCATAACTATGCTTTCCAAAGCCGCAAAAGTGGCTAGTCACCCCGTTATTGCTAGAGGACATACCACGTTTGTATGTGAGAACAAAGAACAAATAACTGTATAGCGCTCAATGCCACTGAATAATGCATTCATTTGGTCTGTTCAAGACGAAAAGTCATTACTCTTTCTCCAATCTATGAACCAAAAGGTGCATGTGGACAGCCCAATACTCTGTTAATAGCATCAGATTTGAGACTCTGGTTTGGCCCTTTATTCCTAAGGTGGCAGGAAATGAGTCTGTATTGACGCAGCCCATGGTGGGTGATGGGGAAGGGTGTAGCAGTTCTTGGCATGGGCGACTCATGGGAGGGACACAAAGGGGGACACCAGCAAAAGCCTCCCCAAGTGACCTACCATATGACCCCACACACACTCATGACTCCTCCCTGCCCCCAGCCCAGGACCCTGCGCCATCCTTGTCCCCTCCTCATCCCACATTACGAGAGTGAGGAGCTCTGTCCTCCCACTGCGCCGGATACCAATGTCAGGCTAAAAGAAGGCAGCCCTGCACCGACAGCTCCTCCGGCATGGCTGTACTTCCCCCAGCCCTTCCATGTAGCTGCGTTTCCTGGGGCCTGTACAGCCCTGCCAGAGGACAGGACTGGTAGCTTGGGGCGGTACCAGCACAGCCGTGCCAGAGGAGCTGTCAACACAGGGCGCTGGCTCCTGGGAGCAGTGGTCCCACACCAGCAGCTCCTCCGGCACAGCAGTACCGGTACCTCCCCAGCCCTGTCCTCTGGCTGGGCTGTACCGACTCTAGGAGATGCAGCTGCGTGGAAGGGCTGCGGGCAGGGAGAGGGCGGTACTGGAGGAGCTGTTGGTGGCGCAACGTTCTGCTCCTTTCGCTGTTGTGGTTCCCTGCTGACTGTGCACACCCCCACCAGGCATCTGGAGAGGGGCATGTGAACCTAGTGACCCTCCCAGGTGTCGCCTTTGGGGTACCCCAGGCTATATGTCATCTTGTTAGCCCCTGACTCTAGCAAGAGGGAGTCTTGCCTGTGATAGCTGGGTGTTTGCTCCCTAACACCACCACCCTATGCCTGTCTTTGCCTTGCAGGTTAAGATTTTTAAGACCAGGTTAGACAAACACCTGTCAGGAATGGTCTACATAATACCTAGTCTTGCCATGAGTGCAGGGGACTGGACTAGATGACCTCTCGAGGTCCCTTCCAGTCCTATGATTCTATGTCCCTGACTCCCCTTAGATCATTCCCCTGTGATATCCAGCTCCTGACACTGGGTCCTTACAGAAATCCCAGATCCTCTGCTCCCAAAGGAACAGTGTCTGCAGTTTACTGGTTTTACTGTAAATCATCACTCCTGTATCACACACAGGACTTGTGAGCAATAAAACAAAAGAAAGTTGATTTAAGAAAGAATAGTGATTCCACTACAATAAAGAGAGATTAATGAAAACAAATGGTTATAATATAAAACAAAATCATAAAACATGGACTAGGGCCTACACGGTTACACTTCCCATCTAATGAAGTAGGTTTTCCCCTTCTGAGTTCAGCCTGGCTTGCTTCTCAGGAACCAGTATCCAATCGTTCATGAAACACCCCTGCTCATCAAGAGGTCTCCTCAGTGAAAGAATGCAGGAGTGTCTTTTTCTATCCTGTGACACATTGAGTGGATCTTTACCTTTTTTCATGGACAGTGCAATCCCCTGTCAGTAATGTTTCTTTTTATCTTCAAGTCCTGTCGATTGTTTGCAGCTGTCTTTGATGGTTTTCCATTGACTGTTCTAGGATGGGGCAAAGGTAGACAACTGAACCTTGCATTACATCATCTGCTGATAAGGGAGAGGTGATATATCCCTCCTGCTTGAATGGGTCATGAATGAGACTAACTTTTACCCCAAGGCCATAAGGCATAGTTTCAATACAGTAGATCTTCCAAGTTATACACGCCTCGGGAATGGAGGTTGTTCGTAACCCTGAACAAAACTTTATGGTTCTTTCAAACATTTACAGCTGAACATTGCCTTATTACAGCTTTGAAACTTTACTATGCAGAAGAAAAATATTGCTTTTAACCATCTTAAATTAAGTGAAACAGAGACAGAAACAGTTTACTTCTTTCCCTTTATTAGTTAACCCAGTACTGTATTGTACAGTATTTGCTATTTGCTTTTTTTCTCTCTCTCTCTGCTGCCTAATTGCGTTCTTCCAGTTCCAAATGAGTTGTGTGGTTGACCAGTCAGTTCACACTATGCTTCATTGATAAATACCATGAAAGTGATGTATTAGGGATAGTGAGTTTGTCAGGTCTGAGGCAGGAGTTGCTTGTAAAGAACAGTGAACCCTTTGCCCGTTGGCACCAGTGGGTCTCTGCATCACAAAGGGCATGTCATTGTGTTGCTCTACAAGGTGACTGTATGTAGGAAACAGTCCTGCTATGGCAGAGATATGAACTAGCTGATGTAACAGTATTTTTCATTTTTAATTTCTGAGATACAGAAGTGGTGCTGACTGATGTGATAGGAACCCCATCCATTTTCCTTTGTCTGAGAGACAGCCCTCGTGACATAGGGTATTAAGGGAGTGAGAGGAAACTGAGGAAGGTCAGGGGATTCTAAGGTTTCTCTTCTACTCCAGGAGGAGTTGGCTTTTATACCAACACTCTTTGGTATTTAATGTATGGTTTTATACTTCATTTTACACTTGCTTTGGTTTGTCAGTTTTATCCTATAGCCCTGGCCCTCATAGCAAGTGTGTCTGGGATGATGAGGTGAAGGAGGGAGCCTTTCATTCGAGAGGATGAAGGGAAAAGAACAGAAAGGTATCATTTTAAAATGCATATTCTGCTGTGACTGAACGGTACCCATGTATTCTAATTTCCCTTTGATTTTGATAGGAGAAAAGATTACATGTAAAGATTACAGCTGTTTTAGCTCCCCCTAGTGACACTTTGAGCTATACTGAATCCCTAGCAAATGAAATTTTCAAGGATCAAGGACAGGATGGATTTTGCAGCTTGGGTCTGTAATTAACAGTCATTTAATTAAATGATATAGTATTCAGTATTACCATCTGCAAGAAATTGAAAATCATGATTGGGACCTCCCAAAAGCCATGAGATTTAAACAATATATATATTGTGTTTTTGAATCTTTTGATTTGTGAGCGTCTCCTGCCCATCCCCAAGCTCTGTGCATGCATGTGTGTGTGACAATTAGTGTTGACACTCTCCCAAATATATTGGGTAAGGTGATTTTGGTCCCTGTTGTTGGAGCTCTTACCCCCACATCTGCCTATCCCCTACCCAGCAATTAATACCATTCCTCAGTTCCCCCCCCATCGGTTCTGTCCAACCAGCCTCTCCCTCAGTTCAGCCCCATCCCATTGGTTCAGCCCCTCCCACTCCATTGCTTCCACCCCGTCAGTTCAGACCTCTCCCAGTTGCCCTCTCAGTTCAGCCCCTCTCAGTTCAACCTCCTGCCCATCCTCACCATTGCTCCTCCTGGGTTTCTTCACACACAAACAAACCCCAGGCCTGGGGGCTGCTGAAGGGTCCCCTCACCCCATTTCAGGTCTGTGGGGGGCAGCTCCAGGGGCTCCTTCCTGTCTGCCCCTTCCGAGGCCAGGAGCTGTAGTGGGGAGGAGCAAAGGTGTCAAGGAGTAGAGGTTAGTAGAGAGACTCTGCTGGCTTCCAGCAGGGATTAACTTCAGGAGGAGGCTGGAGCTTCTTGCAGCACTCTAAGTCGGCTTCAGTCCCCATCACTCTCAGAAAAATGGCAAGAGTTGGCAACACTGATTACAAGGAACATTCCCTACATTCTTAAATTCTGGCTATTCTCATGCTTTGCTAACTTCCCTGATAGGATCTCTGAGATACCCTAACTGCCTCTAGAGGGAGCTAAAATGGCCTGTTTTCAATGACATTCTTGAGTAGAGAAATCCATATATTGACTTACAAGGTAAAGCAGGTCAATACTGGGGAAGCTGGGATCTTTCCTAGTTGATACAGACAGACGCAAACATGGAGGATACAATATATATTTGGCTAACAGCTCTCACATCCCTGTGATACCAAACATACCTGGACACCTATCCTGATGAAGAGCTAGCAAAGCCTCTCCTTAATAGAACTATATATGCACCTCTATATATACCCATAAGCATGTGAAAAGTCTGTGGACCTAATTCTACACTCACTCTTACTGGTTATGCACCACTGCAACACTACTGACTTCAGCAGAGGATTAGAGAGACAAGGTGTGTGAGGTAATATCTTTTATTGAACCAACCTTGATGAAAGAGACAAGCTTTCGAGCCTACACCATGCTCTTCAACCTGAAGAAGAGCTCTTTGAATGTTTGAAAGATTGTGTCTTTCACCAACAGAAGTTGGACCAATGAAAGATAATACCACATCCACCTTGTCTCTCTTATATCCTGGGGCCAACCCGGCTACAACAACAAGTTGACACTGTTTGCATGAAACACCCCAGTCTATCAGCAGATGTTGATCCTGCTAATAATGTTAAATGGATGCTGCTGACTCACAAATGTAGGTGACTTATTACCCCATCTGGAGATAAAGATAGTGGGAGTGGCCCTCAACAAAGATAGGAACTAGGATGTGGGCTGAGCAGGGGGAATTGTGGGGGCAGGCAAGCCTGAGGAGAAGACCTGAACAGAACTTTGTTAATTTCTTGGTTAATAAAGCCAGACCCCAGGAAGGATGTGAGTTTTGACTCCCCATAAGGATAGACTTTGTTTTAATGCAGATCAGAAAAGGCACCTTCTCACATGGTGTTATCCTAATTTATACTGGTGAAGTAAGGGAGAAGAGAATCAGGCCAGTATGATCACACAATGTCAAACACCCAGCAGTGTCTTTGCCATATATTCTTGCATACTTGAACAACCTTCAATACATCCTTGGGGCTGAATTCTGAATTGTGCTCTCAGTGGAGGTGACTGTACTCTCAGGCCATGTCTACACTACAAAATTAGGTCAAATTTATAGAAGTCAGTTTTGTAGAAAGCGTCTTTATATAGTCGATTGTGTGTGTCCCCACACAAATGCTCTAAGTGCATTTAGTCGGCGGAGTGCGTCCACAGTACCGAGGCAACCGTCGACTTCTGGAGCATTGCACTATGGGTAGCTATCCCACAGTTCCCGCAGTCTCTGCCGCCCATTTGAATTCTGGGTAGAAGTCCCAATGCTTGATGGGGCAAAAACATTGTCGTGTCGTGGGTGGTTCTGGGTACATATCGTCAGGCCCCTCCTTCCCTCCCTCCCTCCCTCCATGAAAGCAACAGCAGACAATCATTTCGTGCCTTTTTTCCTGGGTTACCTGTGCAGACGCCATACCATGGCAAGTATGAAGCCCGCTCAGCTCACCATCACCGTATGTCTCCTGGTTGCTGGCAGACGTGGTACTGCATTGCTACACAGCAGCAGTTCATTGCCTTTTGGCAGCAGACAGTGCAGTATAACTGGTAGCCATCATCATTGTACTCCAGGGTACTCTTTTAGCTGACCTCCATGAGGTCGGTAAGGGGCGCCTGGGCAAACATGGGACTGACTCAGCCAGGTCATTTCCCTTTTAAGTTTCGTCTCATGGAGATTCAGTCCTGCCAGCAGCCCTACTGCACTGTCTTCTAATGAGCAGCCAGGAGACGACGATGGCCAGCAGTCATACTGCACCATCTACTGCCAGCAAGATGTATAAAGATAGATGAAGTGGATCAAAACAAGAAATAGACCAGACTTATTTTGTATTCATTTTCTCCTCTCTCCCTCCCTCCGTGAAATCAACGGCCTTCCAAACCCAGGGTTTTGAGTTCTATCCTTGAGGGGGCCATTCTGTTCCTCCTTGATGCAAAGCTACCCACTTTGCTGATTTTGATTCCCTGTAAGCTAACCCTGTAAGCCATATTGTCAGTCACCCCTCCCTCCGCAGAGCTACGGCAGACAATCGTTCTGTGCCCTTTTCCCTGGATTGCCCAAGCAGATGCCATAGCAAAGCAAGCATGGAGCCCATTCAGCTCACCGCAGCAGTTATGACCATCGTAAACAACTCGCGAATTATTGTGCAGTTTATGCAGAACCAGCACCTAAAAAACCAGGTGAGGAGGTGACAGTAGCGCAGTGACGAGGACATGAACACAGATTTCTCTAAAACCGCAGTCCAGTTTGGAGATCATGATGTCACTGGGGCAGGCTCATGCCCTGGAAAACACCAATTCTGGGCCCGGGAAACAAGCACAGAGTGGTGAGACCTCATAGTGTTGCAGGTTTGGGATGATTCCCAGTGGCTCGGAAACTTTCGCATGCGTAAGGGCACTTTTATGGAACTTTGTGACTTGCTTTCCCCTGCCCTGAAGCACAAGAATACCAAGATGAGAGCAGCCCTCACAGTTCACAAGCGAGTGGCAATAGCCCTGTGGAAGCTTGCAATGCCAGACAGCTACCGGTCAGTTGGTAATCAGTTTGGAGTGGGCAAATCTACTGTGGGGGTTGCTGTGATGCAAGTAGCCAACGCAATCATTGAGCTGCTGCTATCAAAGGTAGTGACTCTGGGAATGTGCAGGTCATACTAGATGGCTTTTCTGCAATGGGATTCCCTAACTGTGGTCGGGCTATAGATGGAACGCATATCCCTATCTTGGGACAGGACCACCAGGGCAGCCAGTACATAAACCGCAAGGGGTACTTTTCAGTGGTGGATTGCAGCACTGGTGGATCACAAGGCACGTTTCACCAGCCAATGTGGGATGGCCGGGAAAGGTTCATGACGCTCACGTCTTCAGGAACTCTGGTCTGTTTAAATGGCTGCAGGAAGGGATTTACTTCCCAGACCAGAAAATAACTGTTGGGGATGTTGAAATGCCTATAGTTATCCTCGGGGACCCAGCCTACCCCTTAATGCCCTGGCTCATGAAGCCATACACAGGCACCCTGGACAGTAGTAAGGAGCTGTTCAACTATAGGCTGAGCAAGTGCAGAATGGTGGTAGAGTGTGCATTTGGACATTTAAAGGGTCATTGGTGCAGTTTACTGACTTGCTCAGACCTCAGAGAAACCAATGTTCCCATTGTTATTGCTGTTTGCTGTGCGCTCCACAATCTCTGTGAGAGGAAGGGGAAGATGTTTATGGCAGGGTGGGAGGTTGATGCAAATCGCCTGGCCTCGGAATACACACAGCCAGACACCAGGGCAGTTAGAAGGGCACAGCAGGAAGCGCTGCGCATCAGAGAGGCTTTGAAAACTAGTTTCATGACTGTGTGACACTTCTGTTTGTTTCTCCTTGATGAAAACCCACCCCCTTGGTTGCCTCTAAATTCCCTGTAAACCACCCGCCCTCCCCCCTTTGATCACAGCTTGCTTGCAAAGGAAATAAAGTCACTATCATTTAAAAAACATGTATTCTTTATTAATTGATTATAAAAATAGGGAGATAACTCACAAGGTAGCCTGGGTGGAGTGTGGGAAGAGGGGAGGAGGGAAGGAAAAGGCCACTTTAAAACTTCTTGAATGACAGCCTTCTGTTGCTTGGACTGTCCACTGGGGTGGAGTGGTTGGGTGCCCGGAGCCTCCCCCACCCTGCGTTCTTGGGTGTCTAGGTGAGGAGGCTATGGAACTTGGGGAGGAGGGAGGGCGGTTAAACAGGGGCTGCAGCGGCAGTCTGTGATCCTGCTGCCGTTCATGAACCTCCACCAGACGCCGGAGCATGTCCGTTTGATCCCGCAGTAGCCACAGTGTTGCCTCATGCCTCCTCTGATCTTCCTGCTGCCGCCTCTCCTCACATTCATCGGCCACTTTCCTGTACTCTGCTATTGTGTCCCTCCAACACATTCTGCTGAGCTCTGTCAGTGCAGGACGACTACATGAGTTCAGAGAACATTTCATCCCACGTGCGTTTTTTTCACCGCCTTATCTGAGATAGCCTTTGAGATGGAGGAAGGAGGCTTGAAACATTTGCAGCTGCTGGAGGAAATAAAGGGAGTGAAGTATTTTAAAAGATACATTTTACAGAACAATGGCTATACTCTTTCACGATGAACAACACTATTCACATTACATAGCACATGTTATTTTGGTACAAGGTCGCATTTTGCATCTTATATTGAGTGCCTGCGGCTCTGGTGCTAGAGATCACACATGCAGTGCCCGGCAACAGAATTCAGCTTGCACGCAGCCATGGTAAGCCATAGTCTTTCGGCTTCTGCAACCTTCATAACAGCAGCGCCCTCCTTTCCCATACCAAGCAAAGCACTTTGAGTTGGCCATTTAGTGTTGCGGTTTTCCTGTTAATGTGCAGCAGCAGAAACCAAACTAACCCCCTACCCATCCAATTCTCTGGGATGATCGCTTTACCCCTCCCCCCACCACATGGCTGGTATCAGGGAAGATCCCTGTTAGCCAAACGCGAACAGCTCAGCGCCAATGCCCACCCCCCACCATGTGACTAACTGTGGGGAGGATTTCTTTTCAGCCACATGCAGACAGCCCAATAGAAACGGCCACCTCTGAATGGTCTCCTTAATTAAATTCCCCTATTTCAATCAGATTACTATGAACGAAATCACTCTCCTGAGGATAACACAGAGAGATAAAGAACGGATATTGCTTGAATGCCAGTAAACACTGGGACCATACGCTGCCAGACTTTGTCATGCAATGATACCAGATTACTTGCTACTAGCATGGCGTGGTAAAGTGTCCTACCATGGAGGACGGAATAAGGCTGCTCTCCCCAGAAACCTTCTGCAAAGGCTTTTAGAGTACCTCCAGGAGAACTTCATGGAGATGTCCCTAGAGGATATCTGCTCCATCCCCAGACATGTTAACAGACTTTTCCAGTAGCTGTACTGGCCACGAATGCATCCCAAGTCCTCAGGGCTACTTAATCATTAAAAAACACTGGCTTTTATAACATGTATTTTCTTTAAAAAGGTACACTCACCAGAGGTCCCTTCTCTGGCTCTGTTGGGTTGGGAGGGTATTTCAGTCAGGGTGAAAAAAAGATCCTGGCTGTTGGGGAGAACAGTGTGCCTTGTGCTCTCCTCAAGCTTCTCCTCCTCCTCCTCATCTTCCCTATCCGCAAAATCCTCAGGCATGGCAGAGAGTACCCCAACATCAGAGTCCATGGACGGGGTGGGATAGTGGTGGCCCTCCCCAGAATGGTATGCAGCTCAGCATATAAGCGGCATGTCTGGGGCTCTGTCCTGGAGCATCCATTTGATTCTTTGGTTTTCTGGTATGCTTGTCTGAGCTCCTTAAGTTTCATGCAGCACTGTGTTGCGTCCCTGCTGTAGCCTCTGGCCCTCATGGCCTCGGAGATTTTTTTGAAATGTTTTGGCATTTTGTCTTTTGGAACGTAGTTCTGATAGCATGGATTCCTCTCCCCATACAGTGATCTGATCCAGTACCTCCCATTCAGTCCATGCTGGAGCTCTTTTTCGATTCTGGGACTGCATGGTCACCTATGCTCATGAGCTCTGCATGATCACCTGTGCTGATGACCATGCACGGGTGGTCATCAGCACAGGTGACCATGCCGAGCTCATCATTCACCTGCCAAACAGGAAATGAGATTCAAAAGTTCCCAGGGCTTTTCCTGTACACCTGGCCAGTGCATCCAAGTTCAGAGTGCTGTCCAGAGTGGTCACAATGGTGCACTGTGGGATAGCTCCCGGAGGCCAATACCTTCGAATTGCATCCACACTAACCCTAATTCAAAACGGCAATGTTGATTTCAGTGCTAATCCCCTCGTTGGGGAGGAGTACAGAAATCAGTTTTAAGAGCCCTTTATGTCGAAAAGAATGGCTTCGTTGTGTGGATGGGTGCAGGGTTAATTCGATTTAATGCTGCTAAATCCAACATAAACTCGTAGTATAGACCAGGCCTCATTTACACAAGTTTCACACTGATTTAACTCCATTGACTTTAATGCGGTTCATCCTAATTTACATTGATGCAACTGAGAGCAGATTTTGGCCTTTGGGTTTAACCCTGTCTATTCATTTGTAGGTTTCAGAGTAGCAGCCGTGTTAGTCTGTATTCGCAAAAAGAAAAGGAGTACTTGTGGCACCTTAGAGACTAACAAATTTACTTGAGCATAAGCTTTCGTGAGCTACAGCTCACTTCATTGGATGCATCCGATGAAGTGAGCTGTAGCTCACGAAAGCTTATTCATTTGTAGATACCTAATGTTTGTAAGACTGTTATTGTTCCTCCCAAGCATACTGCTGACATCAAAGGAGAAAAACAAAGAGAAAAGGAATAAGATATGTTTTATTCTTTCCCTTCCGTCCCTTTCCCACCTGCTCTGTACCAGGTCTGGAGACAGTTTGACTGTTCCATAGGAGGCGTTCCTTTTGGTCCGGATATATGTAGCCTTTTGACTGACAGCCCCTTTGGCCCATGAGATAATCACTTTTAGTTCTTTATTAATGAAGTAGAATCACATGTTTCAGCAGCAGCAGAAAAAGCTACACCCTGTCTTTGTCAAGTGAAAGTAGTTCCTTGTGAGAATGCATATACGTTTGTGATATTTGTTCCCAGTACTACTATATGAGTCACTCAGGCATTTGCTGTGGGCATTATAATCATAGTAACTTGTGATTCCCCTGGGCAATAACTTAAGATATGTGTTTACAGATGACTCAGTGGAAACTGTGAAACCCACTTTAAAAGATCAATGAGCATTCAGGAGAGAGAACATAGCAACCCCATCTTAAATGGAAATGGAAGGGATTGAGAGGGGAAGGAACTGGTGGAAGAAAATTACCTCTGCTTGACTCACCCTCAATTTTACAAAGGGTCTTAACAAACTAATCATTTTTGTTGTATTTTTGTTGAAAAATGGTTGCTCCTAAATCTGGGGCTGTGGGAATTCTACTTCTGGTCCTGTTTCGTTTGTTATCAAAAAATTTTCTAATGTAAACTTGATCTACAGTACAATGAACATGATCTCAATCTCTCTCTGTCTCTGTACACATGCTCAGAACATACATGTTTTTAACTCAAAACATTGCGGGACACACTCCTGGTACCACTAAAACAGCTGGGGACATTGTGTTTACTTATTATTTAGAGCAGCTTTTACTTACTTTTTTTCATGCTGTCTGTGTCCTGTAAAAATGCATTAGAAGAGCAAAGAATATATTTGCATATGCTTCAAGTGCAGAATACAAAAGAGAGGACTGGCTTGGTTACAGGCCAGGATGCTGAACTTATAGCAGATGCTCTAGGGTCCCAAACACCCTTCTCCCCAGGGTTCATTCTCTTCCTCCTCAAACCCCTGCCTAGCAGTGGATGTTGGTGCATCTTTCTATTTCTATTAAGGTATAACTCTGCTAGCCTTTTCTCAGCGTAAGGTCTCCAGGCTATGTGTTTAGCATCGTGGGGATGTGAGAGATGTTATCCAAGTTTATGCTGAATCATCCTCCCTTGGGTTTATATAGACTAGGAAAGGCTCCTATTTTCCCCTGTATTGATCTACTCTATCAAATAAATCAATATGTGGATTTCTCCACTGAAGAATGTACCACTAATAACTGGCTATTTCTGTCTGTTTTAGCTCCTCCTAATGGCAGTTAAAGCTTCTCAGAGATTGTCTGAGGAAACCATATCATGTGCTGAGACTTCTTTCTTTTAGACCACAAAGTGATATGACCCTGTTTGAGCTAGTACCTGGCATATCAATAACTTTTGAAGCGAAAAACTGATACCCAAATAAGAAAATAGTGTACAATTTAGGTCAAATGACCCTATATTTGTTAATTGTATTATTTTTGAGAATTCAAGGATATAATATATATGTATTCTGTGTGTATGCATGTCTATATTATTACATATATAAAATTAATATGGAACTTGTGTACTTAGAGGGATATCGCCACATAATTTAGTCCCAAAATGTGATCTACCTCAAAATGGCTAGAATTGGGTGGAGAACATCCTCTAGATTCTGAACATCTGTTTCTAAAAGATCCCATTCTGTCAGTGTTTCATCTCTGGCTGTTTCTATAACATGAACTAACTAATCATCCTAGTTACACAGCTATGGTGATAGTGTCAGTGTTGCTGGAGGAGATGCAATAAATAGTATGACATACCACACTTTCATTCCACAAAAGTGCCAGCTTTGATTGCCCAGTTCAAAAATTTTCTAAGAACCATCTTGGTGCTGTCTCCCATGCTGCCCCTTGTGCATGGGAGGAGTTACTGCAACATTTGAAAAGCTGTCTCTTTGTCGTCCTTTAATTTATCTCCTTAAAACCTTCCTCTGTTGTGATACCTGCAAAAACTCCACAATAATTAGGCAGCTGGTTTGCTGTGACCAATGCTTGTCATGCTGATCTCAGTCATCTCATAGCTTCCTTGTGCTCTTGCCCCTTCGTCTAGGTTTTTTTTTAATACACCTATTCTCTACAGTCTTATACTGTAAAACCTTTAGGAAAGTGGATATCTTTTTATCATATGTTTGCACAATTTGTAACACAATGAGATCCTGACTTCTAGATGTTAGCATAATACAAATAATGATTAGAGGGGAATTAAAGCAGCCGGGTTAGTTTCAAGCTCTTGTTAAAGAACAGAAAAATATAAATAATGCTCACTAGATAAAAAGGGATCAGATGTGTTAGCAAAATAGAAACACAGAACTGTTTGAAACTTGTGGAATCAAAGAGAATCATCCTAAATAACATGCTGCAGTCCATCTTTGTTTCATTGCATCTCTCCCCTCAACTTTCATCTGAGTGTTATCTGTTTAAAAAGCAAGCTCCTGTGGGCAAGGATTTTGTCCTATACTTGTCTTTAAATTGCCTTGTATAATATTGACATTATATAAACAATAATAAAATAAGTAGAGAGAAATTCTCAGCTACTCACAAATATCACAGACACAACAGTAGCAGCAGGGTGCATTTCATAAAGAAAGTTATTATGTTTAAACAATAAATCACAAGGATTTGTAGCCTATGGAGTGCTACAAAGCATCATAGTAACTGTCACTAAGAAAAGAAATGAAAGGCCAACTGCAACATCATATTGGTGAGAAGTTCCACGTGCCACACAGCCTTTAGAGGTAACACCCCACACTAACAAGACATAATGCTGGGCTACATATGCAACAATGTTTTGTTGTGTTGGGTTTTTTTGGTAATTCTCCCATCATTCAAGTAGATTGTAAAGCCAGAAGGGACCCACTGTGATCATATATCTACTCTGACATCCTGTATAACACAGGCTATAGGGATTCTCTGAATTAATTGCTGTTTGGACTAGTGCATAGCTTTTAGAAAAGCATCCAGTTGTCTTTTTAAAATTGCCACTGATGGAGATTCTACTACAACCTGGGGTAAATTGCTCCAATGATTAATTGCTTTCATTGTTTAAAAAAAAAATGTGTTCCCCATCTCCAGTCTTAATTTGTCTGACTTTAACTTCCTGTCACTGGATCTTGTTGTACCTTCATCTACTAGATAGAAGAGATTATCAAATTGTTGTTCCCCAGGTAGGTACTTTAAACTGTGATCAAGTCACCCCTTAACCTTCTCTTTGGTAAGCTAATAGAGAAACTCAAGGAGCTCAATCACTGCAAGACATGTTTTCCAATCCTATAATCATTCTCATGACTCTTCTCTGAACACAGTACCATTTGTCAACCTCCTTCTTGAATGGTGGACACCAGAACTGGACATGGTATTCCAGTAGCATTCGCACTAGTGCTAAATACAGAGGTAACATGACCTCCCTACTTCTAGTCAATAGTCTCCTGTTTATTTGTCCAAGGATCATATTAAACCTTTTGGCCACAGTGTCACATTGGAAGCTCATGCTGAGCTAATTATCCACCATGACCCTCAAGTCTTTTTCAGGTTTCAGAGTAGCAGCTGTGTTAGTCTGTATTTGCAAAAAGAAAAGGAGTACTTGTGGCATTTTAGAGATTAACAAATTTATTTGAGCATAAGCTTTCGTGAGCTGCAGCTCCCTTCATCGGATGCATCCACTGAATGCATGTGATGAAGTGAACTGTAGCTCACGAAAGCTTATGCTCAAATAAATTTGTTAGTTGCTAAGGTGCCACCAGTACTCCTTTTCTTTTTAAGTCTTTTTCAGAGTCACTTCTTCTGAGGATTGAGTCCCCCATCCTGTAAGTACAGCCTACATTCCTGGTTCCTAGATGTATAGTTTTACATTTGGCCGTACTAAAACACACATTGTTTGCTTGCTTCCAGTTTACCAAATGATCCAGATTTCTCTGGATCAGTGACCTGTCCTCTTCATTATTTACTGCTCCCCTAATTTTTGTGTCATTTGCAAACTTTATCAGTCATGATTTAATGTTTTCCGCCAGGCTATTGATAAAAATGTTAAATAGCATAGAGTTAAAAACTGATCCCCGCGAGACACTACTAGAAACACACCTGCTCAATGATTCCTCATTTACAGGTTTCAGAGTAGCAGCCGTGTTAGTCTGTATTCGCAAAAAGAAAAGGAGTACTTGTGGCACCTTAGAGACTAACAAATTTATTAGAGCATAAGCTTTCGTGAGCTGTACTTGTGGCACCTTAGAGACTAACAAATTTATTAGAGCATAAGCTTTCGTGAGCTACAGCTCACGAAAGCTTATGCTCTAATAAATTTGTTAGTCTCTAAGGTGCCACAAGTACTCCTTTTCTTTTTCCTCATTTACAGTTACATTTTGAGACCTGTCAGTTAGCCACTTTTTAATCCACTTAATGTGTGCCATGTTAATTTTATATCAGTCTATTTTTTATCAAAATATAATTCAGTACCAAGTCATATGCCTTAGAGGAGTCTAAGTATATTGCATCAACAGTGTTACCTTTATTGACCAAACTTGTAATCTCATCAAAAAAGATATCAAATTAGTTTGACAGGACCTATTTTTCATAAATCCCTGTTGATTGGCATTAATTATATTACCCTCCTTTAATTCTTCATTCATTGAGTCCTGTATTAGCTATTCAGCTATTGATGTCAGGCTGACCAGTCTATTTACCCAGCTTGTCCTGTTTATGCTTTTTAAGCACTGGCACAGCATTAGCTTTCTTCTAGTCATCTGGAGCTTCCCCACTGTTCCAACAATTACTGAAAATCAGTGTTAATGGCCCAGTGCAACTCCACCAGTGCTAACAATACAGGGAACTCTACTGTACCCTGGCCACTGCATATTTTAACCACCATGTTATGTAAAGGTGATTGGCACTTGCAGCTCCCATTGACTTTGCTGTGGGACAAAAATTAGGCCACTTACATTTTAGGTGTCCAAATACAAATGTAGATGTCACACTTTAGGCACCCATGTTAGTAAATTTTGGCTCCAGCTTTCATATTTTTGTGTCTCCATGTGGTATTGTTGATTTGCTGTCCTTGTGCCATTCTATTAGCATCATACCAATCCATAATTAGTATTATTACTGTATTAATTAATTATACCATCTGCTCATTCAACTCCTTACTCTGTCTCTGTGTGGCTGAGTGAGTTTTTAAAGACAGCAGTCTCAAAGGTAAACTGAAATCCTATTACAAAAATAAGCGCTTGCAAAAAGCTACATGAGATCCCAAAAAAGTATACATGTGCAGACTTAGAAATGACAACTAAGTACATTTTTCAAAGGAATTGAAATGCTTTTTATTAGCCAAAAGCTGAGTTCAGGCCCTCAGGGTTCTGTGTCTCTCCTGATAAAGTTGATAATGTCACTAACACCTAAACCAATGTCAGGGATGCAGTTCCCACTCTGCTTTATGTTTTAGTGAGGCCAGCAGCTATGAAAAACTGAATTCCTAGAAGGTGAAAGGCCTTTCAGCTCATCTTTAAAAAGTGTTTGCTTCTACTGGTAAAGTCTGCCCATGCATTCAGTGAAGGTTTTGGGGTCTCAAACAGGAGTGATTTTAGGGATGTGTTTCATTCTTTTTAAAATATTTCACTTTGCCCCTAATGTAATGTGCTGTCTGCAGAGCGTCAGGCATGTGCAGCACTATTCTGCTGTCCCTGTTTATTTCAACAGGAAATCTGTGCATGTAGGGAGAGTGAAGCATCTGAGTTTGAAAGTTGGACAGTGAGATAGATTCATATGGCACCAAACCGAACATAATTTGCATGTCATCAGGATTCTGGGATTATAAATAGGAGCATCGGGGTGGAATGATCACTGGCATTTTTAAACATTGTGTTGTCTAGACATGCTCTGAAAAGAGTTACATGACACGGTTAAAATGGCAGGAGCCTGTGTAGGCTAGCTCTGTTGTTTGCAGCATAAGAGCTGCACTGGTTCTAGCCCAGCATTGGGATTTTGAAGAAGAATGCTAGTGTAGATGTAGCCTCAAAGTACAATCTCTCTGTCAGTACAATACATCCAGTTGTGTCACTACGTAGGACAAAAGTAGATGGTAAAACGGATCTGTTTTTCTCTGTGGTTATGCATATTTCTGTTTTCCCCAATATGTCATCATCGCCAGATCTCAAAGATGTATTTGCAGGTTTCTATTGTATAATATGCTCGATTGTGTGCTCTGATGTGTGCTATAAAGCCCTCCACATCTGATTTCAGAGCAGCAGCCGTGTTAGTCTGTATTCACAAAAAAGAAAAGGAGTACTTGTAGCACCTTAGAGACTAACAAATTTATTTGAGCATAAGCTTTCATGAGCTATAGCTGACTTCGTCGGATGCCTTCGGTGGAAAATACAGTGGGGAGATTTATATACACACACAGAGAACATGAAACAATGGGTTTTATCATACACACTGTAAGGAGAGTGATCACTTAAGATGAGCACATCTCCACATCTGAGAGTTTCAGGTCTAAGGTAGCAACATGAAGTTGCACTGAACATAGCCATCAGGTGAGCTTACTGCTATGTTCACATCACCAGTGAAATCGGGAAGAGGGGTTGGATTGCAGAGCAGCAATTAGATGAGTTCACTTGACTAAACAAGCCCAGTTTGTGTTTTATTTATAGCCATTCTCACCTCCTGCATTTGACACATCCAACTGAAAAAAAACACTAAAAAATAGTAATAAGCAAACAGTTTAAACTGAGCACCAGGATAATGACCCTGCTCAATTTTGCCTTTCACATTTTAATTGTACAACAATAATTTTGCAATAGGGTTGCCGATGGCAAACAGGCAAAAGACATTAACTTTATTTATGTTTTGGATTATTAATGTGGCTGTTAAAATTCCTCCAGTTAGTTTTGATTGAATTGTTTTTTGTGGCTTTTTTGTGCGATTCTGTCGTTTAATGGAGCGGTAAATACAAATTTCTGATAATGAGCCCAAGCATCTGTCACAACAACCTGGCACTGATTATTAACATTTCCATTAACGGCAGGGTGGGCAGTGATAATATGGAAACCACACAGTTAGAACAAAATAAATAGTTGGTGTCAGGCTGAGTGGGTGTTAATTACTATTTTATTTTATAACCCTGGAAGGCAGGCGGGTACAGGGAGAGTCTGACTTATGAAGGTCATTCTCTCTAAAGAAAGAGCTCTCTAGAGGAACAGATAACCAGGGCTATCTTACTCGGGCGGTGAATATTTTATCACTTCTATTTACAATCTATAAATGGGCAGGGAGCTCAGACACTGTGGGCAAAGGCTGCAATACCATCTGCACATGCACAAGGAGAAGATAGGAGTGGTATTGTTTTATGCTCTGCCCTCTCCTTCCCATTTTGGGAGCTCAAACAGGACATGTTTAGACATCTTTTCTGTAACCAGAACAAGTGCTGTTTGTTAAGAGCTGCTGTAGGCTAAGACAGGATCTAGGAAACAGACCATCCACACCAGTCACTTGGGAAGAAGTTTCACTTGCACTGAGCTGGATCACAGAAAAGGGAAAAGATTGTGTGACCCAGGTGCGCACCAAGAGGAGAGATTAGTTTTCTGGTATGGTGCAGTACAAAGAAGGAGAAATGGCAAGCATGTGAATAAATTACACATTCAGCCAGAAAGAGACACAATTCCAGTCTGTATTTATATTTGAAGATACAATGAAACCAAAACTAAAAAGTATCAAAATCCATTTACTGTACAGAAAATATTACTTTCATTGGTTTGTTTCTAAAATGTTCTGGAGATAATTTGAAAGATGCTAGCCTTTTAAAGATGCACTCCTCTTGCTTTTTGTGTTTACAGCCCCAATTGTCTGAGCTTCATGGCAGCAAACTGCAATAGCATAAACAGGACATTATGGTGACTCTAAGGAGAAAGGTTGGGGAAATCTGAGCTACTTCTCTATATGTTTATTTTCACCAATTGGCCATTCAGGAAAGCAAAGTCACCGTCAAACATTTGCCTTTGAAGCTTAGATGAACACAAATAAGGAGATTTTTCTCTGCCATTTCTTCTTAAAGAACTGCCGGGTGGACTGAGTGTGCTCAGCTGGTCTGTATGAGACAGAGAACACAGCCACTTCCAAGAGGCCCAAGTGATTCTCATTCCACACGCACTGCATGTGTTTATCTGAGACTTCTCTGTGGTGTTAGATGGATTTAAAGCTGATTCTGTTTCTTAGCTCACTTGTGGCATAAACAAAGAGACTAACCTGGTTATTCCATAAATGGAAGAGTACAATTTGGATATCAGTTTAGTTCTGCTTGTCACTATTAATTCTCCTTATTTCCTTCTCTTACTGTCTCTCTCTCTCTCTCTCTCTCCCTCCCTAGCACCAGCAATGGCCCCACAGAACATCCAAGTAAATGCCCTTACTGCGAGCCAGCTAGAGATCACCTGGGACCCACCTCCTGTCGACAGCCAAAATGGGAACATACAAGGCTACAAGGCAAGACCTTTTTCCTAATGCTTTCATTATCTCACTTGGCTTCAGAATTACCTTTGCTGCATGAGGCAGACTAAGGCAATACTCAGGCTACAGTAACGAACATGGCATTGTGTCCCAAAACCAGAGGGAGAGAGAATGAGGCAGAGACAAAGAGAAGGGGGTATTACTGTTCAATGGAAATTCAGTGCATACAGAGAGTTGGGGAGCTCAGTGTAGGCAGGCAACATGTCTACTCCAAATACCAAAGGCACAGGAAAAGTGGGGGTGGGAACTGACAGCTGTTATGAGACATCAGGAAATCTATAACTTTCTCCAAGCTGTAAGAATGAGCCATGTCAGATTTCAGAGAGTTTATTTCATGTCCTTAACTTTTTAACAAAATTAAACAGTAGTATTTATTGCACTTGGTTTGCAGAAACACAAGGCACGTTGCAGAACCATCTTGTTTTGTCTCTCCAGATGGGAGAGGACCCTTTGAAAGTGGAAGTGGGCAAGACTACAAACGCTGGAGGTTGGCTTGAGTTCAGTGTCTGGCTCTGCCTTTCTCCATGTATCTAGGTCTGCAAGTGAAGGAAAGCCGAGCCAGTGAGAGAGAATAATCTGGCATTACTTCTTGGCTGTAGCAAGCAATGATATATATCAATTTATACATTTTCCCTCTTGTATGTGTATAGATAGTTCTAATAGCTTAGCTTGTAGAGCCAACGTAGACTCTTGGCTCGGCCCTGACTTTATGCCCTGGTCTGTTGTATAGTTGTCATTGCTAGGCCTATCCACAAGCCGTGCTACCAATGGCTCTGGAGGTAGCCTATCGGAATCATCATCTCTGGAGTTTAAATTGTATGGCTGCAGGATAAGTATGGGAGAAAAGGGGAATGGGGGGGGAAGTATCTACATGAAAGCTAAAGAGAGAGCGTTTTTCAGAGGAGATGGATCTGTGTCCGGGACTAAGGACCTTCTTGTGTAGTTTGTAGCCATACCAGAATGCCAGCACTAATGGGCAACTCACACCTGAGAATGGTTTGGTACCTGGCCACTTATTCCTGTGTTCTGGAAGGTCTTATTTAATGTCATTAGGCCATGTCACATTGTCTGTACGCTATTTTTAAAAGGCCTTTCTCAGGAAACTCTTTTTGAACCCAAGGGGACTTTTCCTCAGTAAAAATAAAATAAGGCCTTCAGGATTGGGCAAAGAGTGAATAATACTATTATACCCTATAACTGAATGGTCCAAAGCTAAAACTGCCAACGTCTTACTGGTCATGGGGAAACGAGTACCTGTTTTACAGACTGCATCGCAATGAGACTGTAATCTGAGTGCAGGATTGACTTCAACATCTCTCTGTTCTTAACAGATTTATTACTGGGAGATGGACATCCAGAATGACACTGAGAAAGTGAAGGTCCTTTTCCTCCCAGAGACAACAGTTCGGCTGAAAAATCTGACCAGCCACACCAAATACATGGTCTGCATATCTGCCTTCAATGCAGCAGGGGATGGACCAAGAAGCAGCCCCAGGCAGGGCAGGACTCACCAGGCTGGTATGAGATTATTTTTCTTTTTCAAACCACAGTTTAACCTGTTTAGAGATAATGATCATATAACTGTTCATTCTGTGTGTCTAAGGAAACAAAATACAGAGCTATAGTACGGTTGTGTTTTAGATCTGATCGTTGGGTAAATTATTATATTGTATTGTTATTATGCTTAGGCAAACGATTTGGATCAAATCAGATTCAACCCTTTGGGAAGGGATTTCAGAATTGATGCTGCAATATGAAGTAGAACAGGCTGGGATAGCAATAGAATCTCTGTCACAAACTGGTCCAACAAAAGGCTATCGACCTGATTCTGATCTTACCACTGGAGTAAATTAGGAGTAACTCAGATGAAGTAAGTGGAGATACACTGATAAAACGATGCGAGAGAAGAGTCATGCTCTTTTTGTTTTTTATTGGGCCTCTGGCATTATGTACAACTACAGTAAGTAATATCTGTGCTGGAGAAGCTGATCCCAGAAGGACACGTATTCTATCGATGTTCTGTAGTCATTAGGTTCTGTGAGAGAGTGTGCACCAACAGCAGACTCCCTCTTAATGTCTTTCTGCCTCTGAACCCTCACTTTTTTATCACTGGGGAAGACTATACAATGCCCTTTGGTTCTTTTTGGGTCACATTACTAGCCAAGAAACTGATATACCGCAATGGGAGACTACATCCCCATCTGAAACTGAAGATTGTTGCACAGGATTGAGAATGAAATTCACCCCAGTGCAGAGAGCACACACAAGGCACCGTTCACCATTTAAACCCTCAGGGCCAGGCTGGCCTTGCTCCACCATGCAGTGGCAAAGGGCTGCAGCAAGCAGCACACAGTAACAGTCCCTGTGCTCTGGGATAACAGAAAATGCCATCTGTGTGCACAAGATTTGCAGGCCAACAACTCCATATCAAAAGTTTAGCTGCTTAGTCAAACTGAGACCCCAACATGAAAGCATGTGAACGCTGATGCATGCATGTAAGCTGGGGATTTGCATGCACACATACAAACAGTATACTTGAGTACAGACCTGACCAGCACATGCACTTTGGGCATCTTGTGTGTTCAATTCACATACAGCCACTTAACCACTTGGACCAGAAGCCCTAAACCTTTGATGTTTTTCCCTGACTCATTTTTATGTCTTCCAATCCCAAAAAGGTTGTAGAAAAGGCATTCTCACCGTCCTGGTGATGCAGTCATTTGGAATTGAAGCTCTTTGCTGTTCTCTTATGTCATTCCTTCTACATCTTTGTCATTTTCTCATCCTAGCCTGTTTAATTTCAGTTTTGCAATTTAGTGTCTGCTGATTTTAGAACACTTTTTATATTTCCAATCAATTACAGGAAGACCTGATGCTGTCGATAAATCCTGTTCTCATCTTATTTCCTTTAGATTCATACTGGGTAATAAATACCGTTTCATAATACGTATATCAGAGTAAATATTCCTGCTGCAATTCAGTGTGTTTGTAATCCTTTCAGCTCCCAGCACTCCTAGCTTCTTGGCATTCTCAGAAATCACTTGCACTACACTCAATGTATCTTGGGGAGAACCGACGGCAGCAAATGGAATCCTGCAGGGTTATCGAGTGGTGTATGAGCCCTTGGCACCAGTCCAGGGTAAGTAAGCCCCAAAGAACCTATATATTCAGGCTAGGGAAAAAAGCACCATCATGTCTTTTATCTCTGTCAGCTTGCCATTCTTCTCCATCCAAGCTCTACATGTAGCTGTGACAATTTAGGAAAAGTGTGGGTACTCTTTATGAGATCTTTGTGAGATCATGAACTCTGTGTATGTATCTTTACCAAGCTGCAAAATCCATTTTGAATGTAGGGCTAGTTACCTCTCTGTGGTCTCTTTAGGTATGTCTACACTGCGCATTAAGCCCAGGCTCTGACTCCGGTTTGAGCCCAAGCACCCTTTTCATCCATGCACATTCAATCTGACTCGGGTCAGCGAGCACTGAGGGCCCTGATCCTAGGGCCTTGCTAGGAGGGTGGGTCACAGCCCAAGTCCCTCTGGCACTCAGGTTTAGGGCCTGTCATTTTGCAGCTCAAACTGCAGACCTGAATCAGAAGACCTGCATAGTGTAGTAATGATGTGTTAGCACGGCTGTGAGACCTGAGTTCGGTGACTGTAAGCCCAGGTTTACATTGCAGTGCAGATGCTCGAGCATGGACTTGGAATCACTGAGTTCACTTACTATTTTTATTATTTTATTGCAAGTATTATTTTGGTATAGATTTGTGTACTTCTCCTGCTATTAAAGAAAGAGTAACGCTGTGTTTGGGTCCTGTGCAAAGTCTGTCTGTTTTGTAGACTACACCTGATTGTGTGCCCCTGAGAGAGTTAAACTGGAACCCAGAAGGCTCACACCTTCGGTGAGATTCAGGGAGAAGGTGTGTTTAAGCTATGGGGGAGCTATGGGGCCTGCCCTGGTTCCAGGGACTGGGCAGTGGATCGCATGGTCTAAACTCTCAGGAGTGGGTGTTTGATAGAGATAGGCACCCTGAGAGTATGCCTGGGGACGCCAAGACAGAGACAGTGTTCAGAGCTCTGTTCAGACTCCAGAGACTGAACACACATGGGATCCAGCAGCTGTGTCATAGAATCATAGAATATCAGGGTTGGAAGGGACCTCAGGAGGTCATCTAGTCCAACCCCCTGCTCAAAGAAGAACCAATCCCCAATTTTTGCCCCAGATCCCTAAATGGCCCCCTCAAGGATTGAACTCACAACTCTGGGTTTAGCAGGCCAATGTTCAAACCACTGAGCAGCAGTCTGGTGAGTGGCCAAGAGAGGGTGCCAGCCTGGAGCTTTGACAGTAACCATGTGGACATGGGTGGTTGGGGCAACTGTGGATGTTCCTGCTTACTAAAACTGTTCTGTACGCTATATAACTGTAGAATACAGCTTTTTTCCATCCTTTTTCATTCCCCTGCAAAGATGTATTTAGTGTGTTCTTGAGTGGCTTAAAAAGCCATTACACAGCCATTGTTACTCTCTGTGGTAGAATAGGAAACTCAACATATTCGTGTCCTGACTGTCTTCCTGCGCTTCAACCCAAAACTGCAGCATGGGTCTTGCCACAGAATACCCCTCACTGAGTCCCATTTGTGTAGCTGGTGGTGAACTATATCATTTGTATCATAAAACAAGGGTCGTATTGGCATCATGTGTGTTAGCTTTCAGTGGCACCGTGACCACTTTAGAAGAGGAGAATGGCAATGGTAGAGATTTCATTGTATCTGTGTGTTTATACTGAATTTTCAAATCACATTTTTAACCCACTAGATATAATCCCACCTGATGACAATATGACAGTCACAAATGCAATATTAATTTGCCAGAAGATCAGCAGAGAAGGAATTGGCAATCTCTCTGAAAACAAATGTAAAATCATTCTAAAGATGAGTTAGAAAAGATTAAAATGTTTAGGGAGGGAGTTATAAATATTTTTTATATTCCTAATACATTTCCAGTCATTCAATAGGATGTCTAGCTTTGGCAGAGTGACAGCGGGTCGAGTAATTTCAACCATTGCCAATCCATTTTAAACTTCTTTCAGAAGAAATAAGGATATTAATCATTAGCATTTGTTTCTGCTGTAAGGAATAAAGTTTTTCTTTATAGCTGACTTTCCATGTCTTGTGCATGGGGAAAGTCATACTCAGAAATGAAAGCAGGAGAATAAAAGCACTTTCACCCTTTGTAGAGTTTCAGCATGAAGAGCTAATGCAGAACGGATGCATAATTCTGACCAGGAAATGTGGACAGGGCATAAAGAACATTCAGATACCTTGGAGTTCTCCTGCTTCTTATTCTCTCATACGTAAAACTTAAAGGGAAGCCATCTTTTATGTGGAAATATTAGTGTTTCAAGTATTTTTGTCGGGTACTGAAATAGTTCTTTCATGAAAGCAATTGGGCTTTCTCAGCAGTCAATCAAATCTCATGCTTCGGTGTATAATCTGATTGCTTGTAGGGTTAGGAAGGAATTTCCCCCTCCCCTGCCCAACATCTACAGATTTGCACAGTTGGCAGCTGCATTACTTGTGAAGGGCTTGCTTTTTCTGAAGCATCAGATTCTGGCTTCTGCTGGAGACAGGATATCAGACTAAATGGATTACTGATATGGCAAAAACGGTGTGTCTGATCAGTTGCTGGTGATGGATGTCAGGGTAAGGGGATATTATGCAGCTGCCATTACTGTGTACAGTGGAGGAGCACAAATTGATGAACCTTCATGAAAAATATACCTGCTAAAAATTTCTGGAGCTACCCAAGTACTTAACCAGTTCAGAGGTCCTTGAATGGGCAATTCACAGAGTTCAAAGTTGCCCTCAGGATTCCAGCAACCTGGGATGGGTAAAGTCCAAGCTAAAAGCACCACCTAAAAAGTGGTCATCAGGGACCCAATTCACTTGCAGCTGGATGCTGGAGAGAACAGAAGGAGCTGCAAGAGGACTGCAGTCTCAAATGCACCTTGATCCACCAGAACCCATTCCTTGTAGATGTGTTGTCCCCCTTTCACTCACAGTTGGCCAAGAAAGAAAAGTTCATGCTCCAGTGTTGGAGATCCCATTGCTGAAAATAATAAGAAATGTGTGATGTGTGTGTCTGGGTACTGTGTTTCACAGTATATCTGTGAAAATACTCTCTGGATTATCCTGAACTTCTGTTTCAGTATTTGTAGTTTTCCCTTTTAACTAGTTGGCATGGATGGCAATTACAATGTGGGGGGGGGGATAAGAAAAAATGAGACTCCAGGAACACCCTCTCATCTCCATATTTGATAGCAATAAATCATTTTCCCTTCCTCTGTTCTACTTCTCAGATCCCTCTCTCTCCTTGTGCATCCAGTTTATCCCACTCACCCTTATCTTCACCATTTTCTGCTCTTCCCTACCATGCCTGTTTGTGCTGTCTTCTTTGGCAGCCCCACTTGTACCCTGAATTCTACCAAATTCTCCTCCCTAAATCTGTTTTCTTTGTCTCCTCTTCCAACTCATGATTTTGTGCCTTTTCTCGTAGGACTTGGAACAACCTCTCTCTTACTGTACTCTAAGCACCATTTAAAACCTTCTTCCTATAAAAAGAAAAGGAGTACTTGTGGCACCTTAGAGACTAACAAATTTGTTAGTCTCTAAGGTGCCACAAGTACTCCTTTTCTTTTTGCGAATACAGACTAACACGGCTGCTACTCTGAAACCTTCTTCCTATAGTATCTTCTCTAGTGCTGTCTTCTCCACATCATTCATATTTAGACATGTACAATTTTATGTTTTACCAATAACTGACAACAAAACTACGCTGGAGCCTTTTTTTCAGTTTAAGGGTGGGAGGGGTGGAAAAGCTTGTTTGAAATTTCAGAGGTTCTTGCTTTTCAGTGTTTTGTTGGATTATGTCTCCACATTTGTCACTGAGAAATTAAATAATATACCTAGATGTAGAAGGAGAAGTTTTGCAGCTTAGAGCTTTTTCTCTTTTAAATAAGAAAGGATTCTTTGAATAGGAAGTTGTAACTGGGATGAAATTTTGATCAAAAACCCTTTGGAAAACATTTTTTAATTTAACTAGTACAACTGCATCTTGAAAATGGATGATAATTTGCATAAACTTTACATCAAAAACTGGAAATTCTAATCATAATGTATTTCCCTGAATACTGCAAAACTAGTATACTCCTCCTGACAGAGCAACTTCTCTTATTTGTGTGGAAAGGGCTACATACATTTATTTCACTAGCAAATATTAAAAGGACGTTGTCAACTCAGATTAGCCCCAAAAATTTTGTAAAACAATTTGTACAAAACTTAAGAAATGTTTCCATGTAATTATATTAGAATATTCCAGTGAAAACAGTTGTTTTCAAATAATCACGCCTCTGCAATTTTGCAACCTACATAGGGCATCATTGAGAACCTGAATGTGAAACTGACTCTAAATGTTAGTGAAAGAAACTGAATTGATTTTCATTGTTCTATGAGAGAGGAATGCACGTGCGAGAAAGTGTTGCATAAAGAGTGAAAAGTAAATTGAATCCTTTAAATTCTTTCAGGCTTAATCCAAAGAGATGACAGTAACATAGTTAAAGTAATGTGTGTGTGTGTGTGTGTGTGTAGAATATAGGGGTAAGGCTCTACAAATCACAGCACAGAAATCGCAGCACTGGGGAATGTGCCACTGAAGTAGTTTTAAGTCACATTTGCACCCTCCTGATCCTGGGCTCCTCCAAGAGTGGGAGAGGCTCTCAGTGCAACTCAGACAATCTTGAGGATCTGTCTCAGCTATGACAACCTCCTGGGGCTGCCCTGTGGGCCGTAGTGCTGCCCAGAATCTCTTCAGTGCTGCATGTTACAGCGCCACCCCTGACACATTACTCCCATACCCAGTCTTACCTCTGGGGGTCCACCCCTTATGCCATGGCTTGTGAGGGGGTCCTTGGAAGACAGCCTTATGTTTCTGCCCCATGACTTTTAGGGCCCCTTTATGCTACTCCAGCCCTTTTCCCCTGAACAGTGGGGAGGATCTTACTGTCCCGTTAAATTAAAATGCAGCTGATGAGATTCACTACTGCAGTGCACCTTGTGTGGTCATTTACTTCAGTGTAAAACACTACTGAGTCAGAGTGGTAACTGTTTATACCCATGGTGCACTCACTTCACACTGGTGTAAATGAAAGTACAAGGTACAGGGCAAAGATGAATCTGGCACAGTATTTTTTTGCTTGGACTAGTGTTGCAAGGTACATGGCAAAGAGACACCACA
The DNA here is from genome assembly GCF_009764565.3 of Dermochelys coriacea. Lineage (NCBI taxonomy): Eukaryota > Metazoa > Chordata > Testudines > Dermochelyidae > Dermochelys > Dermochelys coriacea. The sequence goes on along the minus strand of NC_050077.1, from coordinate 10,227,675 downwards.
CAGAGAAGGTCTGGCTTAGGAAGAGCTGTGCCGCTTGCAACCCTCTTCATTTACCGCCTCCTTTTTTCCCAGTGTAATTAGTGAGGTTGCATGTAGTCTCATGGTAATTTCCCAGTTGTGTTGTAAGGTTTTTTTCTTGTCAGCACCCACTTATCAAGCTTAAACTCTAATTACACTTATCTGTGCTGAAAATTGGCTATTATCACTATTTAAACTCCCACTAATTGTAAGAAATACTTTCTTAGCAAACTGTGAGATAATTTTACTTATCTAGACATGATAAGCTCTGCTCAGTTGCTTTTTTGCATTGAGACTCTCTCTTATTTTTCATCTCAATGGCTACTCCAGGGGTGAGTAAGGTGGTGACTGTGGACATAAAAGGAAATTGGCAGCGCTGGTTAAAGGTCCGAGATCTCACCAAGGGGGTGACCTACCTATTCAGAGTGCAAGCCAGAACCATCACCTATGGACCTGAGCTACAAGCCAACATCACAGCTGGGCCAGCAGAGGGTAAGTGCAACCTTAGCAACATGCAACAGACCAGAGCCAATTACATTAATTCAATCCAACAGCAGGGAGTAATACAGTGTATGCACAAATACATTTCCAGTCCGAAGAAGAATTGAGTCACAAGGGCTCTAGGCATGATTTAGTGGGTTCATAACATTCCATGAAAAACGTTTTTCCTTTTTTATGAATCCAAAAAGACTGACTGCAAAAACCTATGCAAATAAACTGAAAGACAAACCAACTAGCCAAGGGAATTCAAAGGCGTGCCTTGACAGCATGATCCTCATTCTGATTGCACTGATCATACTCCTGATTCAGACCTGAATTAATCCAATATAAATCAATGGTGTTTCCTGGGTGTAAAGCTGGTGAGAATTCAGAAACATTCCCTTGTGTCTTTATGCTTTGGCTTACACACATGAATATATTGAGTGGGGAGCAGCAGGCTTAACTTCAGACTCCCTGACTTGTTGGTTTGTGCACCAAGATTTTTTATTGTTAAACAGATGATTCATTTTAATCATTATGTTTACAGCAAGAAAAATTAAAGGTCTTACAATGATCTCTGCCTGACTGGTAGTCTTTAAAGCATCTGTGCAGTATTCATGCACGAATCTACTTTGTGTCTCCCTGCCCTCTTAATCAAACAGAAGCTACCCTCCACCTCTCTCATTGCACTCCTCCCTTGTGATCTCATCTTTTGAAGGTGCTATATGATCATAAATAGCTCTCCTATAATGTTTGTGCAACAGTTATAATGTTCTTGAAATACCTTCCGTACCATGTAAATGCGATGGTGATACATGATGCTGCAGTTTAACTCATCCTCATGCCCACATCACAGGCGTTATAACTACTGGTCGGATGTGCTAATGACATGGTATTGAATGACTGAACAGGCACCATGTCTTTGCTACTGCTCTCTGAGTTTCCAGGGATGGTGCTGGGGTGACTCTGTAGGCAGGAATACCAGGGATAATGTTTGCAAAGATGTAAGTGGTGAAAGTACAGGGGGTTTTGTTTTTGTTTTTGTTTTTTTTTTGGTCTGCTTAGTTGACGTGGGTACCCCTGTAAAACCCAGCAGCTGATATTTTAATCTGTGGTGCTCGAACCGGGGAAGATTTGAGCCTATTAAACTGGTTTACCCTGTGTATATATTTGGCTTCTGTGTGTGGTTTTTATGTGCATATTTCTGAAGATGTTACAAAGTATAATGTGATCACCTCTCACACCCCCTGATGTTTGCTATTCTGGCCTCATCCCTTAGGGTCTCCTGGTTCCCCTCAGGAAATTCTGGCTACAAAATCTACTTCTGGGCTGACTCTGCAGTGGACTGAGGGAGATTCAGGGGACAAACCCACAACTGGCTACATCATAGAGGCACGGCCATCAGGTAGGAGGAACTACTGCTGAGGAAAAAAACCCCATAAAACGTGGACAGGATTTGGCGGTGGGAACTTGTTCCCTTTAGTCCACACCATAGTCCTAGCCACAGTGTAATAGTTTGGGAGAATTTATTTGTCCAGGAAGCAGAGGAATGGGACCTTTTGAAGAAAGATAAGAAAGACACAGCTCTTCTTTTCTAAATGCCCACCACCAAGTGTTTTTGACATAGTTCCTATTTTTGCCTTCTGTAAACATATTGCTATGTTAATTGTCATATTTCCTCCTGCTTGGAAATAGTCACAGAAAATTGCCATGAGTACTGTGCCATTTTTCCTCATATGTCACCAACAAAGCTTCCAGTTAAGGAACTAAAGTTATTCATAATTTAAAATAATGTACATGTATGCAGTCCCTTTAATGCAGAAGGATCCTCAAGCACTTTGCAAACTGCATGTTTGAGGATCACAGATCCACCACTGAAATACACCTCTTCTGGGCAGAATGCAGCAGCTATTCTGTATCAGTAGAAAACATGGCTTTTTGCAGTGGACGTACAGAATAACATCTCAAGTTCATTCTAGAGGAGGAATGTGATCAAGACAACAAAGTTATTATGTCAAGGGATCTTTATTGACTATGGATACATCTGCACTTCGAGCTGGGGGTGTGATTCCCAGCTGGGGGAGACATCCCCATGCTTGCCCCTAAAGTTAGAGTTTAGCCACAGCAGCACAAGAGGCTAGCCGCCCCAGATACATGCCTGTCAGAGACCCTAGGCATGTATTATCCATCCCTGTACTCGCACTGATTTGGCTACATTTTGGTTTTAGTGCGCTAACTCAATGAGAGCTCGCATGGGTGTGTCTCCTCAAGCTCCGAATTCCAAGTTTAGACACACCATATAAGGGTCAGAGCCTCATTTTTGTATCTGCTCTGACAGATGGCACTTCAGCACTGTCATTCTAACTAATGCTGGATGTTAATTCGGACCTGTGTCAGAGAGAGGAGTGCCACCGATGGAATTCCACTAAGGTTTTTCGTTAGCACTCTCCCAGTACGGATTAGCTAAACCATAGACTGAATTATTGTGATCTTCAGCCCTAGGGATACAGGCTTCCCTCGTGAATTCCAAGGTTCCACTGTGATTCCATTACCTTTTCCTAATTTCGAGGACTCAACCTTGATAATGGTTTTCAAACAAAGCTAATAAAATATGCACATTCTTCAAGGATTGGAATGTCCAAGTTTAACAAGGCCTTGCATGGACTGAGTTTGGGCCCCACTGCTGCATCAGTTTCCCTTTCTGGGGCTTCCCAATAACTGCACCCAGACTTCTGTGAGTTGAGCAACAGCCCATCTTGGTTGGGGTGGTTTATTAAAACAATGCAGTTTAAATGTAATATTAAACTAAAACAAATTACCTCCCACCCCCTCCATTGTCTCTTCAGCCCCTTACTGGTCTCCCAAGTTCTTTCCACAACCCAGTTCCTGCTGCCTAGCATTTCTTCAAACCAAGCTTCTTAAAGCTGTTGACCCTCTTAAAGTTTTTGTTCCTGACCCCACTGCAGGTAGCTCCAGCCAGGCCTTTTCCTCTGACTGGTGGGGAGAGCCTCTTTCCCACTCCTCTCTGACCTTGGTCCTCTCTGGATCCCCGCAACAGCCTCCTTGCAGGTGTATCTCCCCAATTACCCTGGTATCAAGACTTCAAATCCCAGCTCTCTCACCTTCCCCAGATCACTCAAAGCAAAGGTGCTGTCAGTTTTATCCCAGACTCTGGGCTTCTCTGAAGAGACCTCCTCTAGGTCTTTCTTAGTCCCTATTTTCCCTCAAAGGGAGCAGACCCACTCTTATAGGAAGCCTCATCCCCAGATTGCCATCATCAGATATTCCGTCACCTGACCCAACCACTGGCCCAAGCCCAAACTCATCAGCTAGGACCAGACAAGGCACAGGTGGGGCTAAGTCAAAAGCCCTTAAAGGGCCCATCCTGTAACACTCAGACAAAACAGTCATTGAACTTTTACCAGTCCAGGCAAATGGTGCTCAATAAAACAAGAGTATTTGAGAGTGAGGCCTACATCCCACTTACCTATCACATACTAGCAAGAAAATTTTAAGTGCTGTGCTGAAAAAACAAGCATACATAAACTATAGGAGATCCTTTAGCTTCAACCTTTCTTTAAGATATCCTGGTGAAGCCACTGTCACTCACATCTCACTGTAGATGGCTAACCCCGAGCTCTATTGTTTTCCCCTAACACTGTGGAAACAAATTACAAGACTTCAGAAGGAGCATTTCCATGTAAGCAGATAACACTGCAGTGCAATGGCTACACCACAACTCCCTCTCATTGCCATTCGTGGCTCATCATTTAAGTGTATGTTTTACATTCACTGCCTAGGGATTCATAGAACGCAGGCGCTTTATGCGGAGAGAATGATCTTTCCATGGCAAGCCTGAGCCACATTAACTCATCCTGGCCCTACTCTACTGAGCCTGCAAACAAACAGGGAAGAGGTCTCTTAGTGCTCCTGCTCTCAGGATCTGATTGTTAAACCATTTATTTCCTCCTCAGATTATTTTAATCCTATTCATGCTGCTGTAGCACATGAACTGGCCATTTGGATGCTACGTTCCAGTTATTAGTTCTGGTTGAAGCTGTAGAGAGCGTGAAATGTGATCCAAGTGAGGAGAGGGACTAATTGCAATGTTAGCTTATTTCATGCAGGCTTCAGCTTCCTTTAAATATCTCATTCTTCCTCATCTCTGCATGCAGGAATTTGCCATCTGAATTTAGAACTCCGCAAAAGAAGGGGGCTAATTTCCACTGCCCATGCTGGGCATTTCAGAAAAACATCTTTTTTAAATATAATGCTAAGAAGCTGTACCTGTCTTCTGGGTTGTTACTGAGCAATGAAACGCAGGTTGGAGAGACTTTTTGGTTTTGTTTTTAAACAGTTGCTGTTTCAGAGAAGAGCAGTTGACATGTGCCTTTCACATACAAAGCAAGAAAGGGGAAGTCTCCATCTTTCTGTGACCAAGAACAGAAGCATCTAAGAGGCAAATAAAAAATTTTAGCATGATGTCAATATTTAAACACTGTACCATTACATTAGGGCTTTGGATCTCAGGTGTCCTCTGTTATAGGCCTCATTACCCAAAACATTAACTGCCATATCATCTCATTTATCCTGCTGTAGCTCTCTGCCAGAGCTGCCCTCCACCAGGGAAGGAGGGGTCTTAGTATAATAAACCCTGGCCTCTGCTCTGAGTTGCCACTTCGTCAGGTTGTTCTTCGCACTGCTCTGTTTCAAGAGGCCCTTCTGTCCTGCTGCCTTTTTCTTTTTATATACACAGGTAAGGGTATTTATCCTGCCTCTCTGCTGTTCCCCTGGATCTATGTCAGGTGACCAGCCTGCCTACCTCCTCCACATCTAGCATATAATTCGGACACTGGCACAGAACAGACAAAGCAGCATTTTTTCAGAGATTTCAGGGCAAGTGGGAGAATTTTCAGAAAAACAGAGGTCTCTCCCCTCCTCCCTCCATTCTGTGGCAGGAGAAATAGATTCCAGCTCAGTTCCTCCTGCGTTACAGTAAATCCATTGGGCACTCTCACAGTAAATATCACCTAGGCCACTTGTGTAATGTGTATCAGATCATGCCCTCTGCTTTTATGTGCAGAGAACAGGTAGAGAATGACAGACCTGTCCAAATGGCTCTAATTTTACCACAGGGAAGAGTTAAGTGGCTTTATCTGCATTCTGCAACACTGTGGCATCCCATGTGCTTCCCCTCCATGTGACTGAAGACTTGTGGCTGGTGAGGAGAGGGGTGTAGTCTGGGGATCACCATTTTGCACAGAGTTGTCCCCCTCCAAGCCCACAGCTTTCCTCATGGATGATGTTGCAGACTCCCCGCCCCCTGCTACTGGCCTCCCAAAAGGTTCCTGAGGGATCCATGCTGCCATGGATATGTGGAGCGAATGGTACATAGGCATTGTGCCTTAATGCCTATGTTGGCCTGTTGCAGATGCTCTGAGATCTGTGGGATTTCCTTGCAGATCATAGGATATCTCCAGGGTAGGCAGGCCATGGATCTGCCTGCTTTGTGGGACAGACACCCAATGCCCAGGACAGGATGATGCAAAGTTTCCTGGCGCTGACCTGGTTTTTCCCTGTAGAAGGGCATGGCTTAACCCTATAGTAGGAAAATGCATTTAAACATGCTTCCAGTTATCATGGTTTCTAATATAGGCCAAATAAGCCCCAAATAGCCATGAAGCCCGTATTTAGAATATAGACAAATCAGGCAAATATTGTATTTTGTCCTCAAAATTACTCTTCCCAGAGGGCAGACATTTTCGGGAAGAACCGTTCCACTCAGCATGGGGGTTTTCCCTCCCCTAAATGGCTGAGACATTTTGTTTCCCGGAGCCCTGTGGAATGATCTCTCTCTAGCTCATCTCTGGTCTCTTGAGTAATGTTTCTTTTTCTTTCTTTCTTTCTTTTTTTTTTTCATTTTCTATTTATTTTTAAACAAATAAGTAAATTCCTTGTTTAACATGGACACAAACCAGCAAAATTCAGTAAATTCAAAGTGAAGGATGCAGCTGCATCTCTGGCTCCTGCCATGGGGCCTTTCATTTGCTCCTGCTTCCAAACTGCGTGCAGTGACAGTTTGTCAGCCTTCACTTTCCATTCTTGTCCTTTTGTTAGTTGGCATCATAACCCAAATCTTTCCCTTTACTCAAGAAATTAACATTTTAATCTTGTCATTTGTGGGATGAACACTGACCAAGTACAGGAGGCCCTAATGATCAGTAGATTCTATTCTTGTAAATCTCCTGATGTCTGATTATTAGTAAGTTTTACAACACAGCTCTCCAGTTACACAAAGAAAGAAAAGCTAGTGTTTCAGAAATGAATAATTGACAGGTTTCCATCTAGCCCAGCTCCAGCATGCCAGTCCTTTGTCACCTAGCCTGTCTTATAAGAACCAGAAGCCTCTGTTACTGACTGACAGTTTTATGCAGCATAGAGACCCTGATTAATTGTCCATGATATCAAGCTTTTGTGTTGGTGTGGCGTCTGTTCGAACACCTGCAGTGCACAACACTGCTCACCGTTTCAGAGGAATAAACTGTGTGCGTAGCCGAGGCTCAACATGATGATAGGTAGGAGGGGTTAGTGTCTTCTAGAGTGATTAGAGCCTTCTCGCCACACACATGCATATGCCTCTCTACACTGATGGAGAAATCGAAGCTGGAAGATAGAGATCAGATTCTTGTGTCAGCAGGAAATGAGGCTGGGCCTTGATGCGGTGCAGCATTTATAAAAACAGGAAGCAAAAGAAGATTTATTTTTCAAAGGAACTCTCCTTTTGGTGTCATATGCTTACCCCTCCTATCGGATTCCACGTACACAATGAAAGGTAATAAGAAATGAAGGAATGGACAGATGTTATTGAGGCAAAAGCAATTGAGAGCAATATGACTGCATCCCCCATCGCCAGCTGTGCTGAATCTCACAGTACGTTAAACAGGAATTGAGTGGGACAAGCTAGCCTTGCATCTGTTTTGGGGGTGTTAGTCACTGGTGCAAACTTTGCTTCTCTCATTGGTTTCTCTGCACTGGTACACTGTTGAGCTATTAGTTTTTGGCATGCAAATCCTTCCTTACCATGACCTGTGTGGGAAATATTGTGCACAGTATGCTAATGATTTTCCACTTAATACAGAAGCCAATCTGCCCCCCCTCTCTCCCACTTAGATATCTCATTAATGATTCTCTCTCCCATGAGCTGCTGACATTTATAGCAAATGTATTTTGGGGAAGAGGGAAAGTTAAATGCAATGAGGGATTTCATAACTACATACTGCGACACTGGATAGTAAAGTTTGCCATCAAAATAAGATGTCTTTTTAACCCGAATATGCTGTCCATCTACAGGCAGACCCAAGTATTCCTGTCAGGAACAGGACAAAGTCTTGTTGGCCAGGTCTTAGTCTTGCAAACCCAAAGGACAGGATTGTGCCTGGTGCGTGCATGTGTTGCGCATTGCAGAGAAAACAAGGAGCCTTCCTCCACCTTCCTGCCTGCAGTGCATGGGTTAGCCCCAACTGCAGTCCTTCCTAGCATTAGCTTTCATGAGCTACAGCTCACTTCATCGGATGCATTTGGTGGAAAATACAGTGGGGAGATTTATATACACACACAGAGAACATGAAACAATGGGTTTTATCATACACACTGTAAGGAGAGTGATCACTTAGGATGAGCCATCACCAGCAGCGGTGGGGGAAAGGAGGAAAACCTTTCATGGTGACAAGCAAGGTAGGCCATTTCCAGCAGTTAACAAGAACATCTGAGGAACAGTGGGGTGGGGGTGGCGGGGGGGGAGAAATAACATGAGGAAATAGTTTTACTTTGTGTAATGACTAATCCATTCCCAGTCTCTATTCAAGTCTAAGTTAATTGTATCCAGTTTGCAAATTAATTCCAATTCAGCAGTCTCTCGTTGGAGTCTGTTTTTTGAAGTTTTTTTGTTGAAGGATAGCCACTCTTAGGTCTGTAATCGAGTGACCAGAGAGATTGAAGTGTTTTCCAATTGGTTTTTGAATGTTATAATTCTTGACGTCTGATTTGTGTCCATTTATTCTTTTACGTAGAGACTGTCCAGTTTGACCAATGTACATGGCAGAGGGGCATTGCTGGCACATGATGGCATATATCACATTGGTAGATATGCAGGTGAATGAGCCTCTGATAGTGTGGCTGATGTGATTAGGCCCTATGATGGTGTCCCCTGAATAGATATGTGGACAGAGTTGGCAACGGGCTTTGTTGCAAGGTTAGGTTCCTGGGTTAATGGTTCTGTTGTGTGGTGTGTGGTTGCTGGTGAGTATTTGCTTCAGGTTGGGGGGCTGTCTGTAAGCAAGGACTGGTCTGTCTCCCAAGATCTGTGAGAGTGATGGGTCGTCCTTCAGGATAGGTTGTAGATCCTTGATGATGCGTTGGAGAGGTTTTAGTTGGGGGCTGAAGGTGATGGCTAGTGGCGTTCTGTTGTTTTCTTTGTTGGGCCTGTCCTGTAGTAGGTGACTTCTGGGTGCTCTTCTGGCTCTGTCAATCTGTTTCTTCACTTCAGCAGGTGGGTATTGTAGTTGTAAGAATGCTTGATAGAGATCTTGTAGGTGTTTGTCTCTGTCTGAGGGGTTGGAGCAAATGTGGTTATATCGTAGAGCTTAGCTGTAGACAATGGATCGTGTGGTATGATCTGGATGAAAGCTAGAGGCGTGTACGTAGGAATAGCGGTCAGTAGGTTTCCAATATGGGGTGGTGTTTATGTGACCATCGCGTGTTAGCACCATAGTGTCCAGGAAGTGGATCTCTTGTGTGGACTGGTCCAGGCTGAGGTTGATGGTGGGATGGAAATTGTTGAAATCATGGTGGAATTCCTCAAGGGCTTCTTTTCCATGGGTCCAGATGATGAAGATGTCATCAATGTAGCGCAAGTAGAGTAGGGGTATTAGGAGACGAGAGCTGAGGAAGCGTTGTTCTAAGTCAGCCATAAAAATGTTGGCATACTGTGGGGCCATGCGGGTACCCATCGCAGTATCAGCCACCAGGTTAGCCGTGACATTATCGGGGATACTGTTCCTGACGGCTTGTAGTCCATCTTTGTGTGGCATGTTGATGTAGAGGGTTTCTACATCCATAGTGGCTAGGATGGTGTTTTTAGGAAGATCACCAATGGATTGTAGTTTCCTCAGGAAGTCAGTGGTGTCTCGAAAATAGCTGGGAGTGCTGATAACGTAGGGCCTGAGGAGGGAGTCTACATAGCCAGACAATCCTGCTGTCAGGGTGCCAATGCCTGAGATGATGGGGCGTCCAGGATTTCCAGGTTTATGGATCTTGGGTAGCAGATAGAATACCCCAGGTCGGGGTTCTAGGGGTGTGTCTATGCGGATTTGTTCTTGTGCTTTTTCAGGGAGTTTCTTAAGCAAATGCTGTAGTTTCTTTTGGTAACTCTCAGTGGGATCAGAGGGTAATGGCTTGTAGAAAGTGGTGTTGGAGAGCTGCCTAGTAGCCTCTTGTTCATATTCCGACCTATTCCTGATGACGACAGCCCCTCCTTTGTCAGCCTTTTTGATTATGATGTCAGAGTTGTTTCTGAGGCTGTGGATGGCATTGTGTTCTGCACGGCTGAGGTTATGGGGCAAGTGATGCTGCTTTTCCACAATTTCAGCCCGTGCACGTCGGCGGAAGCACTATATGTAGAAGTCCAGTCTGCTGTTTCGACCTTCAGGAGGAGTCCACCCAGAATCCTTCTTTTTGTAGTGTTGGTAGGAAGGTTTCTGTGGGTTAATATGTTGGTTAGAGGTGTGTTGGAAATATTCCTTGAGTCGGAGATGTCGAAAATAGGATTCTAGGTCGCCACAGAACTGTATCATGTTCGTAGGGGTGGAGGGGCAAAAGGAGAGGCCCCGAGATAGGACAGGTTCTTCTGCTGGGTTAAGAGTATAGGTGGATAGATTAACAATATTGCTGGGTGGGTTACGGGAACCACTGTTGTGGCCCCTTGTGGCATGTAGTAGTTTAGAAAGTTTAGTGTCCTTTTTCTTTTGTAGAGAAGCAAAGTGTGTGTTGTAAATGGGTTGTCTAGTTTTTGTAAAGTCCAGCCATGAGGAAGTTTGTGTGGAAGGTTGGTTCTTTATGAGAGTATCCAGTTTTGAGAGCTCATTCTTAATCTTTCCCTGTTTGCTGTAGAGGATGTTGATCAGGTGGTTCCGCAGTTTCTTTGAGTGTGTGGCACAAGCTGTCAGCATAGTCTGTGTGGTATGTAGATTGTAATGGATTTTTTACCTTCAGTCCTTTTGGTATGATGTCCATCTGTTTGCATTTGGAGAGGAAGATGATGTCTGTCTGTAGCTGTCTGAGTTTTTTTCATGAAGTTGATAGATTTCCACTCTATACGGCTAAATTCAGTGCCTTCAGTCAGTCGGAGAACACTTCAATCTCTCCAGTCACTCGATTACAGACCTTAGAATGGCTATCCTTCAACAACAAAACTTCAAAAACAAACTCCAACAAGAGACTGCTGAATTGGAATTAATTTGCAAACTGGATACAATTACCTTAGGCTTGAATAGAGACTGGGAATGGATGAGTCATTACACAAAGTAAAATTATTTCCGCATGTTATTTCTCCTCCCCCACTCCACACCCCCCCCCCACTGTTCCTCAGATGTTCTTGTTAACTGCTGGAAATAGCCCACCTTGATTATCACCATAAAAGCTTTTCCTCCTTCCCCCCCACTTCCTGCTGGTAATAGCTCATCTTAAGTGATCACCCTCCTTACAGTGTGTATGATAAAACCCATTGTTTCATGTTCTTTGTGTGTGTATATAAATCTCCCCACTGTATTTTCCACCAAATGCATCCGATGAAGTGAGTTGTAGCTCACGAAAGCTTATGCTCTAATAAATTTGTTAGTCTCTAAGATGCCACAAGTACTCCTTTTCTTTTTGCGAATAAAGACTAACACGGGTGCTACTCTGAAACCTTCCTAGCATTGTGCAGCTCTGCGTGGGCTGGTTTCCTAAAGGGCACAGTCTGGCCCAAACCAAGGGTAGTTTGAATCTGGGTTCCATTTCATACAAGTCCCCAAAGTTTGGAATGGGGGATGTGAGGTAAATGGCTCCATTTTGGCCCAGCTTCAGGAGGCAGTCCCCCTAGGATTGGAGCAGAATGTGAGCCAAAAGTGGAGGTGGTCAGAGCAACTGGAATTTCTCTGATACGGCGGTTCTCTGAAGAAATGCCCACCAGCAAACTTCCATGGATAACCTGATATAAACTTGCATCTGAAGAAGTGGGTTTTTTACCCACGAAAGCTTATGCCCAAATAAATCTGTTAGTTTTTAAGGTGCCACCGGACTCCTTGTTGTTTTTGTGGATATAGACTAACACGGCGACCCCCTGGTACCTGATATAAACTACAGCTGTGTCCTCTCTCTGCCACCCTCCCCAGCATGGCCCCGGGGCAGGGCAGAGGCAGAAATGCCACCATCAGTCTTTAGGGGGTAATTTGCCCTTGGATGCAGGCTGCACTCTGAGGTTGACTTTCCAGCTCCCTGCAGCAGCTCTGCTGAATTTAGCACACTGTCTATACGAATAATTTCATGGACTATTTTAAGAACAACAGCGAGAGAGTGGTAGATTTGTTTCTGTTGAAATTAGTGTTGGAAAAATCGTTATTTATGCTGTTATTTTTTTCCGCCATCTAAGCAATTTGCAGTGCAAATTAATTGCTTTTAAACCAAATCACAGTGGGCTGAAATTCTGTATCAGTATTTACAAATCTGTTTTTGAATACTCATTCAGTTCTAGCAATTATGACAATATTTTATAGAATCAGATGCAGGATCTAGTGTCAGTGATTGCAGCAAATGCTCTTTCAAAATGTATCCACACTCCACCCACTTCAAGTAAAAAACATTCCAACCATTTTTTATTACATTGTTAGCTTTGCATGGTGAAAATAATCTAGTTTTACACTGACCTATATATGGGAAGTCAATATCCTGTTTTACACATATTGTAAAAAAAGTAATTTTTTACTGGTGATGTCAAGGAATTATGACGTGATTGGAATAACAGAGACTTGGTGGGATAACTCACATGACTGGAGTACAGTCATGGATGGTTATAAACTGTTCAGGAAGGACAGGCAGGGCAGAAAAGGTGGGGGAGTAGCACTGTATGTAAGGGAGCAGTATGACTGCTCAGAGCTCCGGTACGAAACTGTGGAAAAACCTGTGTGTCTCTGGATTAAGTTTAGAAGTGTGTGCAACAAGAGTGATGTCATGGTGGGAGTCTGCTATAGACCACCGGACCAGGGGGATGAGGTGGATGAGGCTTTCTTCCGGCAACTCACGGAAGCTACTAGATCGCATGCCCTGATTCTCATGGGTGACTTTAATTTTCCTGATATCTGCTGGGAGAGCAATACAGCGGTGCATAGACAATCCAGGAAGTTTTTGGAAAGCATAGGGGACAATTTCCTGGTGCAAGTGCTAGGGGAGCCAACTAGGGGGAGCGCTTTTCTTGACCTGCTGCTCACAAACCGGGTAGAATTAGTGGGGGAAGCAAAAGTGGATGGGAATCTGGGAGGCAGTGACCATGAGTTGGTTGAGTTCAGGATCCTGACGCAGGGAAGAAAGGTAAGCAGCAGGATACGGACCCTGGACTTCAGGAAAGCAGACTTTGACTCCCTCAGGGAACAGATGGCCAGGATCCCCTGGGGGACTAACATGAAAGGGAAGGGAGTCCAGGAGAGCTGGCTGTATTTCAAGGAATCCCTGTTGAGGTTACAGGGACAAACCATCCCGATGAGTCGAAAGAATAGTAAATATGGCAGGCGACCAGCTTGGCTTAATGGTGAAATCCTAGCGGATCTTAAACATAAAAAAGAAGCTTACAAGAAGTGGAAGGTTGGACGTATGACCAGGGAAGAGTATAAAAATATTGCTCGGGCATGTAGGAAAGATATCAGGAGGGCCAAATTGCACCTGGAGCTGCAGCTAGCAAGAGATGTCAAGAGTAACAAGAAGGGTTTCTTCAGGTATGTTGGCAACAAGAAGAAAGCCAAGGAAAGTGTGGGCCCCTTACTGAATGAGGGAGGCAAGCTAGTGACAGAGGATGTGGAAAAAGCTAATGTACTCAATGCTTTTTTTGCCTCTGTTTTCACTAACAAGGTCAGCTCCCAGACTGCTGTGCTGGGCATCACAAAATGGGGAAGAGATGGCCAGCCCTCTGTAGAGATAGAGGTGGTTAGGGACTATTTAGAAAAGCTGGACGTGCACAAGTCCATGGGGCCGGACGAATTGCATCCGAGAGTGCTGAAGGAATTGGCGGCTGTGATTGCAGAGCCCTTGGCCATTATCTTTGAAAACTCGTGGCGAACGGGGGAAGTCCCGGATGACTGGAAAAAGGCTAATGTAGTGCCCATCTTTAAAAAAGGGAAGAAGGAGGATCCTGGGAACTACAGGCCAGTCAGCCTCACCTCAGTCCCTGGAAAAATCATGGAGCAGGTCCTCAAAGAATCAATCCTGAAGCACTTAGAGGAGAGGAAAGTGATCAGGAACAGTCAGCATGGATTCACCAAGGGAAGGTCATGCCTGACTAATCTAATCGCCTTTTATGATGAGATTACTGGTTCTGTGGATGAAGGGAAAGCAGTGGATGTATTGTTTCTTGACTTTAGCAAAGCTTTTGACACGGTCTCCCACAGCATTCTTGTCAGCAAGTTAAGGAAGTATGGGCCGGATGAATGCACTATAAGGTGGGTAGAAAGCTGGCTAGATTGTCGGGCTCAACGGGTAGTGATCAATGGCTCCATGTCTAGTTGGCAGCCGGTGTCAAGTGGAGTGCCCCAGGGGTCGGTCCTGGGGCCCGTTTTGTTCAATATCTTCATAAATGATCTGGAGGATGGTGTGGATTGCACTCTCAGCAAATTTGCGGATGATACTAAACTGGGAGGAGTGGTAGATACGCTGGAGGGGAGGGATAGGATACAGAAGGACCTAGACAAATTGGAGGATTGGGCCAAAAGAAATCTAATGAGGTTCAATAAGGATAAGTGCAGGGTCCTGCACTTAGGATGGAAGAATCCAATGCACCGCTACAGACTAGGGACCGAATGGCTCGGCAGCAGTTCTGCGGAAAAGGACCTAGGGGTGACAGTGGACGAGAAGCTGGATATGAGTCAGCAGTGTGCCCTTGTTGCCAAGAAGGCCAATGGCATTTTGGGATGTATAAGTAGGGGCATAGCGAGCAGATCGAGGGACGTGATCGTTCCCCTCTATTCGACACTGGTGAGGCCTCATCTGGAGTACTGTGTCCAGTTTTGGGCCCCACACTACAAGAAGGATGTGGATAAATTGGAAAGAGTACAGCGAAGGGCAACAAAAATGATTAGGGGTCTAGAGCACATGACTTATGAGGAGAGGCTGAGGGAGCTGGGATTGTTTAGTCTGCAGAAGAGAAGAATGAGGGGGGATTTGATAGCTGCTTTCAACTACCTGAAAGGGGGTTTCAAAAAGGATGGCTCTAGACTGTTCTCAATGGTAGCAGATGACAGAACGAGGAGTAATGGTCTCAAGTTGCAATGTGGGAGGTTTAGATTGGATATTAGGAAAAACTTTTTCACTAAGAGGGTGGTGAAACACTGGAATGCGTTACCTAGGGAGGTGGTAGAATCTCCTTCCTTAGAGGTTTTTAAGGTCAGGCTTGACAAAGCCCTGGCTAGGATGATTTAACTGGGACTTGGTCCTGCTTTGAGCAGGGGGTTGGACTAGATGACCTTCTGGGGTCCCTTCCAACCCTGATATTCTATGATTCTATGATTCTATAATTCATAACAATGGTACATTATGATAACTTCATTAAACTCTGAAAATGCTGGTGAATAATGTATTGGTCTGAATTTTAAACATGACAGAAAAATTACCTATTCGTTAGTATTTCTCAAACGTGGACAGAATAATAAAATTTTCAGCCTCCTTGTTCAGTCCACTTGGGACTGCCAATCATCTTGATCGGAACAGATGCAGTGTGGGGGACACACAGCGCATTACAAATTAGTATTTACTTATGGCAAAATTAAAACATTCACATGGAAGTGCACCTACAGCATAAATCATTCAGTTCTGCCCATTATTTCCTGTTGCAAAGGAATAAGCTAAGGGCCAAATTCTGCTTTTACTTACACTGGTGTAATTCTGGAATAACTACAATGACTTCAGTGGACTTGTGAAATCTAGAGTAAGTGAGAACAGATTCTGCTTCTGACATTGCAGCATTGGAACATGACACCAATGATAATGCTGCTGGCTTTTACTTTACTATTATACTGGTGGCACCTCTAGTCAGAAGGAATCATGGATGTGATAGACTCTCAGTGCAGAATGCTTTCTTTCAGTGCAAGTATCTCATACACTGTATTTGTGCAGACTTTGTCTTTCTATTTTTATATTGTCATTAAGACGTACTGGGGGGGAATGGAAATTAATTACCAAAAATGTTAAAATAAAATTAATAGTCATTGGGCCAGGTCCTTGAAGCCATGCCAGTTTACATCAGCTGAGGATCTGGCCCATTGTCCTCAACACTGCAGCTTGAATGTTCCTGTGGCAATAAGCACTAGTCCCTAACACACAAATGGTACGTATATTTCATCAGTGGGAAGTTAATGGAAGCGGGAGGTATGCCGGTCATCTCTGGAAAATAGGCCACTTAGCCTGACTTTAGGGTCCAAAATTCAAAGTTGTTGGCCAGAGTTTTTAATCATAGTTGTAATTTTTTATCCTACCACTGGCCGTGACCATCTTGTTGAAAATGACCTCTTTTCATTGTGCTTCAAGTAGATATGAGAATATGAACTATGTAATAGGAAAACAATGTGATACACACTCTGGATGGTTATCAATATAAATATTAGTATGGCTATTGAATATCTAGATTATCTAATTGTGCACATCTGGGGTATAGAACAGGGAGGATTTCGTCACACTATCTGTAAGTTCTATCTGTAAGTTTCACCCATGTGAAGGTTTCATGTTTGGATCCTGACATAATGTAAAAGTAATCACAACCTAGAATGTGTGGCTCAATAGCCTATCACATTGGTTTGATTTATTTGCTGTGTTGGACAGCAGTAGTTCAGGTATGCACGGAAATTGCCTCATGTTGAAACACATGATTAATAGCAACTCATTTCCACAGAACAGGAGAAAGAGTGTCCAGTACTAACGCTAATGATGCTCTTTTTGTGTGTGTGCTGTTTTCCTAGATGAAGGACTGTGGGATACGTTTGTGAAGGACATCCCCCGCAGTGCTACCTCCTACACGGTCGGTCTGGACAAGCTAAAACAGGGGGTGAGCTATGAATTCCGAGTGGTTGCAGTAAATGAATTTGGCTATGGAGAACCAAGCATCCCATCTGCAGCAATATCAGGTAATCATGCATTCTGTATTATACTTTCTCCACCAGGCTTCCTTTGTGGGGAAAGAGGAGAGAGAAAACCAGAGCCAATAGTTAAAATAAAGCACTGAGGCCCTTCTTAAAAACTGTGCTACTTTCCTTTTATGCCATGAAACCTCATTGAAATCATGTTAAAACCAGAATGATGCAATGATGAATCAGATGCTGATTTTACAGTGGGCCTTTCTCTCAATGAAAACCATTTTGTTGGAAAACAGGTGCCTACCACTTTAATATTTGCTGAAGAAACTCCCCCAGGAGACTGCATGTAAATTAGCATGTATTGCAACATGACTATACAGTTTGTGATTTGTTAGCTTTTTCCCCCTCCTCAATTCCCTTTCTGTTTCTTCTCTTCACCTGGGTCCATTCCCTCCCCAGTCTCCTGGGGTAGATATTTCTGTGTTATTTTGTATATATTGCTCTCAAAAATGTGCTAGGTGCAATTTACTGGCAGAGTAAACTGTATCCTTCCACTGGCAATTCAAATTCTCTGAGGGCCCTACCCAAAACGCACGGACCTCAGTGGAAAGACTTCCATCACAGCATCAGACCCTAAGTCTATATGGGTTGGACTGTTGATGTTCTTCACACACCTTCCTGCCAGCTCTCTGGTGGTTATCCCCAGTGTGTAGAGATGTGGCCTGATCACCCTTCAGAAATCTCTTTGAACTCAGAGTTCAAGACTTGCCAGAAGGAGAGTGATGGGACTTTGCGAGGTAAACTAGGCTGATGCTTGCTGTGTTCCATTGGTATCTCCGCAGCTGGAGTTTGGTGGCCTGTTGCAGAAGCAGGAGAAGTGGCCCTGGTTAAGGCCTTGCACAGGTGTCTCCTTACCCTTGCTTCCTCCTTTCAAGTTGCTTTTAGGCAAACTGTTAAAACGGCTTTGTGATTCAAAATTCTGGAGCTTCCTGGGGGCCTGGCAGTGCCAGTATCTGAAGCAGGACTTATCTCTTTGCTCCTGGTGTAAAGAACACAAATACCCCACAACAGTTGCACAGCAGAAAGGGGAAATAAATGGTACTATTGCTGTTGCTATTGTATTCATTCACTTCTTTGTCCCTGGGTAACTAACCACTTAGCCCTTATGAACTATCTCTGGATTTCCGCGTGAACTGTCTCATTGCATTCCTCTCCAAGCACAAGGGAGAAAGGGAACCCACTTCACATAATAGCGTGTTTCTCCATTCTGTCGTTTCACAAAAAATCTCAAGGGATGTTCTGTAGTTGGAATCATGTCAGCCCCGCCATCCTCTCTTCCCATTAGCAGTTGTTTCCTCAAAGGAACTCATAGAGTTTCCCGTTCGTATGTTCTCCACTTGAGCAGAACAATTTAGTTCACTTCCTTTTGATGCTCTAAAGTTTATCTCAAATTGCAGCCTGAAAGAAAGAAGTTTCTATTGAGACTCACAGGCTTAAAAGCTGTAGAGCATTACAGAATAGTCAGCCTTGCTGGCACAGCTGGATGGTCCTTTCAGCCCCCAGCCTGGCCTGTACCACTTGTCTTTTTGGCTTTTTTGGTCCATGCTGGCCTCCCAGCACTGGGGAGATGGCAACCGCTTTTCACTGCTACAGAATTCCCAGTGCCCTGGGATGAATCAGGCCCCTCACATCATAAGGCTCATAAAACGGCTGAGTTTAGATCCAGGGAATCTGGGCAGTAAAGTGCTCTTCAGAGCCGTAAGAAAGCTAGAAGAGGTGCGTGGCTCAGTGGTCTGGGTTCAGCTAGGGCTTTGGTCCCAAGTGAAATAGGTTTCTTGGAATCAGCCATTCGAGCAGGTATTTCTCTGTCTCGCTAACTACAATGTAGTTAAGCACAATTGATAATCTATGCCCTAGTGGGAATGCTGAAATGCCCTGAAAAAGGGGATGACTGGAAAGGAATAATAATAATAATAATTAATAGTTACCATTTTTAACCAAGGATCTCAAAGCACTTTACAAAGAAGAGTAAATGTAATTTACCTATTTTGCAGTTGGGGAAACTGAGGCATGGGTGGAGTTAAGATGGGCCACATCAAATCTGTGGGTAGGAATAGAACCCAACTCTCTGAATAGCCAGAGTGCTGCTGGTCAGGATGGTTTAAACTGACAGCAGGTGAGGGATAGAGCTAGAATAGCAGAGATGTTGAGAGTTTGGGTTGAGGCACATTGGCACAGGAGAGTGCTTGGACATTACCCACTGGCACCAACTGTATCTTTGCGAGTGCTGTTGGGTGATGTTCTGGGAAGGCCCAATCCTCCAAGTGAAGTGACATTTGAGGTGAGTCAGCAGGGCTCTTTTTGGACTGGAGTATCAGAGGCCAGGAAGACCTGGGCACTTTGGAATTGCTGTGGGAGAGAAATAGGCACAGGACCTTCCTCTGACACTAATCCAGCCTCTTAGCCCCATCCTTTTCTGAGAACTAACAGGGGAACAGATTTCAGTGTGGAAAAGGTAGGGAGATGCTAGTGGGGCTTAGGGAAGGAATGTGTAGGAATTTTTATTAGGTGGAGGGGTCCTAAACCTTTGTTTATTCTCTCTGTAGCCCAAGTGGAAACCCCTTTCTACGAAGAATGGTGGTTCCTGCTAGTGATGGCTCTGTCTAGTCTCATCTTCATCCTGTTAGTGGTGTTTGCGTTGGTCCTGCATGGCCAGAGCAAGAAATACAAGAACTGCAGCACAGGTGAGATAGTGGCTCCATTTCAGTCCCTCCCATGCCACGGACGTTCTTTTTCCATTTGAACCAGTGACTCCGGCAGTGTGAAATCTCTCGCTCTCTGTGTTTCTTTGGAGCAACCAATCAGGTCTCTTTGATCTCTAATCTGGGAGAAATGGCTTGTGCTTTTCCATGGGTACACCCCATATAAATATTTGTGTGGGGGGATGTATTTACAAAGCACGGATGGTGCTGGGAGTAGATAATATCCCATCGATGATAAATGGTGTATGTGGGTACCCTATGTCTCACCTCTGTTCGTTAGTGCTACAGTTGTCATGGCAGTGAGGTCTCATGGCTGACCTGAATTGCTGAACTTTAAGGCACTATAGTATAATCTGAGCCCCAGGCCTCTTAATTTGCCTTTAGGAGTGATTTTTTGACAGTCACCTCTCTTACAGAAAACAGGACCAGCTGGTCCATCACTAGGAATGTTTAAATGTTCCCCTTTCAAATCCCAGATCTCTGGCTGTGGAGCTTTTAAAATCATTTTTGCCTTTCCCCTCTTTAGTAACCTGAGTTCTGGCAATGTTGTTAGTGTTCCTGTTTCTCCAAAATCCAAGAGACAACTATGTTAATTCTCAGGTGCTAATCGGACTAATCAACAGGAGCGGACAGCAGAAGTCCTAGCTCTCCTGATGCTGAGGGGTTAATAGAATAAAGGGATATGGAAGGAACCTCCCACTTCCCCTGGCAGCATTCAGTGGTTCAGCCCAAAGGAAAGATTTATTTTTTCTGTATAAATTCACTTCTAACAAGTGTTAGTAAAGCAGATTTTATCCCCATGGGATTTAAAATGTATGAATGCCATGGCATTTTACCAAGCTAATACTATTACATATTCTTATGCATGGCACATAGAAAATCTCTCATCTTCCTACTTGTGCTCTACATTTGGAGGACAGACATGAAAAGACAGTTCTGATCTGCACTTTCTGATATCCATGTTCATACTGAGCCTTAATGTAACATTGTAATTGAAGATGAGGATAAAATACCTGTCTACAGCAGACTGGCAATATGACACCAGCCTTTCTGCCCAAGACACCAGCAGAGCTCAGACCTGTGGAATTACACACTATGAGCATCGGAAAAAATCTCTTGCCATGTCTTCCTCTCTTCTTCCCCCCTGCCCCCTATCTTTTGTCTTTGTTCTTTACTTCCATCAAGATCTCTTTAATGACCTAAAAATCAAAAAGGAATCATACAAAAAGTGGGAACGTGGACAAACTGCTAAGGAGGAGAGCAGAAGAATAGCACAAGCATGTATGGACAAAATGAGAAAGGCTCAGACCCAAAATGAGTTACAACTAGAAAGGGACATAAAAGGGAATAAGAAAAGGTTCTTTAATACATTAGGAGCTAGAAAAAGATGAAGGAAAGTATAGGTCCTCTACTTAGCAGGTAAGTAGAGCTAATAACTGATGACATCAAGAAGGCTGACGTGGCTAATACCTATTTTGCTTCATAGATTCATAGATACTAAGGTCAGAAGGGACCATTCTGATCATCTAGTCTGACCTCCTGCACAGTTCAGGCCACAGAATCTCACCCACCCACTCCCATGAAAAACCTCACCCATGTCTGAGCTATTGAAGTCCTCAAATCATGGTTTAAAGACTTCAAGGAGCAGAGAAGCCTCCCTCAAGTCAACCATGCCCCATGCTACAGAGGAAGGTGAAAAACCTCCAGGGCCTCTCCAATCTGCCCTGGAGGAAAATTCCTTCCCGACCCCAAATATGGCAATCAGCTAAACCCTGAGCATATGGGCAAGATTCACCAGCCACATACTACAGAAAATTCTTTCCTGGGTAACTCAGATCCCATCCATCTAATATCCCATCTCAGGGGATTAGGCCTATTTACCCTGAATATTTAAAGATCAATTACTTACCAAAATCCCATTATCCCATCATACCATCTCCTCCATAAACTTATCAAGTAGAATCTTAAAACCAGATAGATCTTTTGCCCCCACTGCTTCCCTTGGAAGGCTATTCCAAAATTTCACTCCTCTGATGGTTAAAAACCTTCATCTAATTTCAAGTCTAAACTTCCTGGTGGCCAGTTTATACCCATTTGTTCTTGTGTCCACATTGGTGCTGAGCTGAAATAATTCCTCTCCCTCTCCTGTATTTATCCCTCTGATATATTTATAGAGAGCAATCATATCTTCCCTCAACCTTCTTTTAGTTAGGCTAAACAAGCCAAGCTCCTTAAGTCTCCTTTCATAAGACAAGTTTTCCATTCCTCGGATCATCCTAGTAGCCCTTCTCAGTACCTGTGAGGAAAGTTTAGTCTTGAGAAAAGAAGACCAGGGGTGCCTGATAACAGTCAAATATGTTGAGGGCTCTTATAAATAAAGATTATGATCAGTTGTTCTCCCGGTCCACTTAAGGTAAAGCAAGAAGTAAATGGGCTTAATTGGCAGCAAGGGAGACTTAGGGTTAGATATTAGGGAAATCTAATTATAAGGGTAGTTAAGCTCTGGAATAGGTTTCCAAGGGAGCTTATGGAATCCATTCATCATTTAAGAACACCTGTCAGGGACAGTCTAAGTTCACTTGGCCCTGACTCAGTGCAGGGGTCTGGACTTGGTGACTTCTTGAGATCCCTTCCAGCCCTACATTTCTTTGATTCTATGATTTGCCCCATCCTGTAATTTCTCATTTTCATACCTTCTCTCCATTGCAGCTCCAAACCCTTTTTCTCCTTCATTGTCCACCCAGCTGTTCTCTCTTTCTCTGCTCTCTTTCCTTCCTCACTTTTTTCTCTTCCCATTTGTCTCCTGCTCTCACTTCCCTCCTCTTTTATCTTTCCCTTCCCCCCTTCAGTCAGTCTCTCTCTCACCCCTTTTCCTGGTCCGCAGCCCACTGCTTATCTTTTGTCTCTTTTTCTCTCCCACTCCTTGCTGAACTATTCTACAACTATGAAAGAAGGGAAAGAGCATTATGGAAAGCAAGGATACAAAAGTAGCCATAAAAGGAAGGACGAGGTTTGACACTTGTTTGTAGTGGTTCTTTAGGTTATCACTAGGCATGTAGTTGGTGGGGCAGTGCCTTTGTCTTTGCTGATTGTTTCATTGTTTGACTCCAGGTAAAAACATCTCGAATGTGGAAGAGTCAGTCACACTGGATAATGGAGGCTTCACAGCCCTGGAGCTCAACAGCCGACACCTCAATGTAAAGAGCACTTTTTCCAAGAAGAATGGGACGAGGTAGGATGACGGACCCTCTTTGTCTCAGTTTTGGCCGTAGCGTTCAGTTATTGCCTAGCTTCATACCTACCGCAGGACAAGCAAAAGGGATTATGGGGTGGAGCTCTGTTTGGAGGATATGGTGAAAATTGTGGGCTAATAGCTAAGCCTCTGCCCCAGAATGCAACATCGGCCCCAATGTTAGATGGCATGATCAATGATTAAAGAGATCTAGGCCTGGAGTGGGACACTAAACTTCTCATTTCAGGGTTGAGGTAAGAGACTGTGGTTTTGGAGTTCAGAGGGGGGTGGGAACTGGTAGATATATTGTGTCCAGGTATGAAAAGGATTGTAGGACATGTAGTTCACCCATTATTTAATGTGCCATATGCTTTCTCCTGATGTTCACCTAGGTCCCCTCCTCGCCCAAGCCCTGGTGGGCTGCACTACTCAGATGAGGATATCTGCAACAAGTACAATGGAGCAGTGCTGTCTGAGAGTGTGGCCCTGAATGAGAAGCCCTTGGAAGTGTCAGAATCAGAGGTGAGTACATCCCCTATCCCTTGCCTCTCCTCCCATCAAGCAGTGCCAGGTCTTGCACAGTCACTGAACTCACTGCATGCAGCATGTTCTCTGGAATCAGATTTCCATGCCTGCATTATGCTACTTTTGCATCAGTTTTTCATATTCAGGCACAGTACTTCAGGGTGCTCAAACCTTAGGGTCTTATGGCCCCTCCCCTCTAGAATAGCATCTGTCTTTAAAACTGAAATGCCGTGGTGAAGAATAGTGAGCAGGTGCCAACCAGAAAAACTTGGGGTCATGTCAGATATTTCATAATCTCCCAATATTATTAATAAAAGGCAAATGCAAGCAGTTGGCTTCACTGGTTAGGCACTGAGCTTCCTGCTCTCGCTTTGATGTTATCACCCTGAAGCTCCTGGAAAGAAAGCATGAAAGCACATGCTGTGAGAAGTCCATAACCAGCTCTGCGTATCTACTGACTGAAGTGACATTTAATCAGAAATGAATTTCACATCATGGAACTGGCCCAAATGTGGGAGATGGTTTGGAATTTGACAGTGAGTTTCTTTCACAGCTGCTAGGCAATTCCAGGCACTACTGAGGTTCTGTAGAGTGGGGTCCTTTATTTGTAAAAATTCTATGTTACCTTCTGTTCAAGAATCTCTAAGCATTTTACAAATGTTCATTGTGATTAAGCCCCACAATCCCCTTGTGAGTTAAGTAAGTATCCTTGTGTTACAGATGGGGAAACTGACTCACAGAGGAGTCACTTTCCACAAGATCACATAGCAAATCATTCTTAGAGCCAGGTTCAGGTTTTCTGATCCCAGTCCTATACTCTAACCACAAGGCTACTGTGCCTTCCTTTCTGTTTACTAGTGGTTTTCAAACTGGGATACACAAGCTCTTGGCAGGGGGTATGCAAGAAAATTCTTATAATGGCTGGCAATGCATTTTATTGAGTAAAACTTGGCAGTCTAATCCTAGATATATTATAACCCCATCTCGGATGGGTTATGGAGCAGACAGACTACATTATCTGGAAAGGGGTACGCAGCCTAAAAAGTTTGAAAACCATGTATTCTGTGAGGAAGACGGTACTGTGTGCTATTGCTATGTATTTGATAGTCCTCTATTTTCTGTCTCACATTCCCTTTATGAAGCGCTTATAGTCTGTATAAACTCAGCAGCAGCCCTGGCTTAAAAGGCAGGCTTTAGAACTGGCAGTGAGGAATGTACACAGAAAGGTACATTTGTCTCTAAAATTGGGTGCTGTCAGCTGAAATCTTGATGAATCAGAGCAGACAGCACAAGAAGCAAGAAGTGGGCCAAAATATTCCAAATCTGACCCTTCCGGCAAGAATAAACCAAAAGCAGCACGGGGGGAAAGAAGATGACAGTTTTCATCTGCAGCTTTTCTGCACCTGCAGCTACAGCTGCTTTTTTCTTTTCCTTGCTGGTTTCCTTGCTCTGACCTCTTGTTAATTACCCTAGACAGCCTGCCATTTTATGTTGCCCTGTGACTGACCCTCCGTGCAGTCAGTGTTCCTTGTTGTAGGTCAAGTAAGTTGCTCTCTTTGTGATGTAGACATATTATCTATAGATTAAATCCATGATATCTGTGGTCATGTCCCTGTAACAACCCATCATGAAACCTGCCATTAATATGGTTTGTGAGCATGATTATGAATTTAACACTGGCGCTTTCTGACATTTAATTTCAATATTCCATGTGTTGTTTTCTGTATAGTGCACAAAAACCGTCTCACAAGTCGTCATTTCTGCCATACATAAGTGGGCACCGTTTACACAGCATAGACAGAGGAAAGTGATTTTTATCCTTGCTGTTTCCTTTGTATTCCTTTCTGTGCATGCTTCTATGCAAACAAAATGTGCCACCCATTTTCCCTTGGGGCTTAGATATGCAGCCCCTCTATATAGTGACTTTGATGCTTGCTTCTTTTTCCGTGGGGAATGCTTTTAGGCATGACATGTTAATAGGCTGCCAACAAAGGTATCAGTAGGGGATGCTGCCTTTTGATCAGCCTGGAAATGTTGTTTAGTTTACGATCGTTGACCGCTTGTATCTTACAGAATTTGAGTATCTTTTATCTCTTCCTGTTTGGTGTTTTCTGTTCATTTCGTTTCAGTTCTCCTGGGGTTTCTTAGGAGATAAGCTTTATTTTCCCAGGATTTCCGTCATCTTTAGCAGAAAGAGATATTCTCCATGATACAGATGTCTCGTTTTCATGTGGACTCTGCAGAGGCTCTGTCCTTTGCAGCAGGAGATGTTCTGATACTATTTTCTTCTCATGCCTCTTTGTGTGTGTCTTGGATTCCACTTAATACAGTGTGCAGTTGGCGAGCTAAGGTCAAAATTGTGCTTTTTGCTTTCAGCCCAGATCTCATCTTGTTGAATTTTTGCTTTAACCTCTTAGCCTGAAGTGCCAAGATTTGGCATGGTGGAGAGGGAAATCAGCTGCCTCCAAGTCCCATGGGGTCACTCAGATGTGAACAAGGCCATCATAAGAGACTCATGGGCTGATTCTCCACAGTTAGATCAGAACACAGCTGCCTGGGAGCACTGCCTCTGAGCCCCCCAGGGAAGGAAAAAAAATGGGGCAAGAATATACAGTATTCAAATATGCATATATAAAAATACTAACATACACTCCATGTCCTGGAAGCCAAGTATTTGCAATGTTACAGAGAGATGGAAATGATTTAATTGGCATCTACAGTAGATGGGGCAGTCGAGTAATGAGAGTAAGTGCCAAATGATAATTAATGATAAAAAACCAAAGCTCTTGGATACAAGCTCAAACAGGTTAGGCTCTCTGCAGATACCTTCAGGAAGTTCTGAGGTATGTGTGTAGAGAAGTCGCTTGGCACAGCTCACCTTTCACCAGGCTAGGGGAGGAGCCATCATTTTTGGGGAGGTTGGAAGGTTATTTGTTTTTTGTCATTTCCTAAAGAGTTTTCCAGAATCTGATGCTTTCACAAATGATCTGGCCATGCTGAATGCTAGTGCTTACAATGGTACATTGATCCTCTATGCACTATAACTGAATTGTCGTTTCTCAGCTCTGTATGAATATAGTCTGTTATTCACTTATAATTCATTATTGAGAAGGAATTAATTAGTATCCAATAAAATTCTCCCACTGATTTTGATGAAGATGGTACCATGTGGAAGCCAGCTGTAGATGGCACATTAATAATAAAACCTACCTCTCCCAAAGCCTACGTCTACACTTCATGCCAGGGGTGTGATTCCCAGCTCACATAGGCATACTTGCGCTAATTCTCATCACACTAGAACGCTAAAAATAGAAGTGTAGCTGTGGTAGCACAAGCCACAGACGAATGGGCTAGGTGCCCCAAGTGTGTATTCACGAGGTTCAGGTGGGTTTGTGCTCCAGGCAGCTAGCTCAGGCCACTACAGCCGCTGCCGGTGCTACTGCTGCTACACTACTCTTTTTAGTATGCTAGGTTGGTGATAGCTTGTGTGCGTATTTCTATGCAAGCTGGGAGTCGCACCTCTAGCTCATAGTGTAGATGTACCCTCAGTGAATAAATATCAGAGTGTCCACAGACATCTCTTTGCCTGTCTGTTTCTTTGTCCTCTCTCTTGCTCCTTACTCTCATTGTGGCTGACTTGTTTCATTTCACCCAGTAGGGTGCAGCCGGTTCATGCAATCACAGGGGAAAGTGATGACTGATCCTGATACCGTCACTCGGCAATGAGATGAGCTATTCATAGGGCAGGGAGGAAGAAGTGGAGAGTGAGGAAAAAGTAGATGTCACATGAAAAAACATCCCCAGCTGTGCCTGTATTGGTGCAGGCTGCCGGCTGGTCTGCTCCTATTTCTACTGAAGTCATTGGCAAGGGCTGCTGTTCTCTACATTGTTGGTTATAAATGAACATATACGTCAACACTTCAGCTCCAATCACTTTTTAAGAAATTTGACAACCCAGAACTATTTTCAAATTTCCCATAATATTAAACCACTGGTCCCTTATTTGTCTCCTAAATAGTATTTGTGTCTTTCATCTTACCAATAAAATACTTAAATTGTCAGGCATTTTCTTTTTTGTTGCATAATCATGGTAAATGGCTGCATACAACAGTGAAAACAAATAATAATAATAATAATAATAAAAAACCCTACAGCATTTCCATGTACTCAATAGTTCTGAATCATTAAAAATAATATATCCATTCCACAAATGATCCTGTAAGCAATCTGGGTCATAATGGGAGACAGTAGGGGAAATATACCTTGATACGCCCTGGTTTACCAGCACAGAGAGAGACCCAGGACTTGAGCCGGGAGAAACTTTTTGGATAAATAGTTTGTTCACTGAAAAATGCAGTTTTGGTCAACCTGAAACTGTTCCCAAATTTTACATGAATTCACCAAATAGTTTTGGCAAGGAGGGAGGGTCCGAGAGCCTAAACTCCAGCCCAAACCCAACTGTCTACACTGCAATTTTATAGCCCCGTAGCCCGAGCCCACAAGCCCGAGTCAACTGACACGGGTCAGCATGGGTGTTTTATAGCAATATAGACATACCCTATGTAACTTGTATCATCTATGTCTAGCCTGGAGGTTGCCACCTTTCCTTTCAGCTATGGACTTTGCAACTATTATCCATGTGTAAGCAGCGTCTGAATGAACTCTCCGCTGACAGCTAGTTGGGAGGGGGAGAGACTTCAGGAGAAAACTGTACTTACATGAACACATCTACTCTGCCAACGTACCCAGCAGATAGAGCTGTGTTGCTCAAAGTGATCAACTTTGATGGTGTTGGGTTACAAATCACTTTAGTACTTAATGCAGGGGTAGTGAAATGTTGTTATCAATGTTGTCTTTATTGTATGAATAAAAGGGAGCAGAACTGTGCTTCACCTGTCCTTAATGAGGGGGTCACCCTCAGCTGAAAGGACCTCATTAAGCCAGGGGCTCGAATGCCAGATCCCTGTGAAAGTAGGAGGGGTGGGGATAGATATCCCAGCCAGGAGGTTTGGATTCTCCCTAAGGATTCCAGGTCTGGTTTAACCTTTTCCTCCCCACTGCTAAAAGATAGAGCTAAATAGGCTTCATTCCTTTTGTTGATTTAAGTACTCAATAAACTGAAATCACTTGTGATGGGACAGTGTTTCTGCCCAGTCTGCTGAAAGCTAAAAATCAATAAGAGACTGACAAGCAGAGGTCACAGCAGAGAGGCAGGTGGCAGCAGAAGGTAACTGATGGGCAACTGGCGAAAGTAGTGAGCAGTTGGCCAGCAGCAGCGGCCGGTGAAAATGGCAAGCAGGCAGCTGGCACAGTGGTCAGGTGGCAAGCAATTATAGCTGGCAGGCAGCCAGGTGGCAAGGGATCGTGGTTGGTGGGTAGGCCACCAGACAGGAACAGCAGCTGGTGGGCCAGCCAGTCAGAGCAAGTGCTCAGATGGCAGAGCAAGCAAGATGTCTTCTTCCCTGGTAGGAAATGAACTCACACAGATGCACCTTTGAACCCTGGGTCCTCACTGACCAAGGATAACCACTGTGAGTGGGATATGGTGAGGCAGCAGAGGGGGGCATAGTAAAGGACCTTTTCGTTGTAGAACTCAAGAACGTGAGGCAGAAGACTTTGCCCCATGCACTCTGGGGTGGGTGTCCTGCTCGCAGTTTTATGTTTATGAATTCTGCTTGTGGCATTTTCCCTAATTAAAGTTGGGTGACTTCTCTCCTTTCATTAAAAGTTTCTTTTCTACACTCAGATGCTGTGCTTGCGAGTGGGGAAGTATTGCCTCTCAGAGGCACCCAAGGGTGGTGTGTAATTTTCCCAGGTTACTGGATGGGGGATTGAACCGGATCTATGTTAAAAAGGAACCTCTAGATATTGAACCCAGCCATGGCTGCTCTCAGCTGCACCTGGCAGAAAGGTTACACATGCTTTTGTTGCCTCAGGATTAGACTATTGCAATGCACTCTACATGGAACTACACCTTAAAACCATTCAAAGACTGCCGCTGCTGCAGAATGTAGTGGCATGCTTTCTGAGCAGGACATCTTGCTGGGAGCATGTGATACCAATTGTGATGGGTTGCCCCCCACTTCAGGGTGCCACCTGATGTACTGGAGTCCCACTGAGCTTGCCCGTTTCACTAGCCTGGGCTCCCTCACCCTGTCCTGCAGTGCTAGGCCCTCAAACCTCCTGTAGCACACACACACAGATAGGGACATGCCCAGCTGCAGAAAGATACAGACACTGATTTCAGTTCTGCATGGGAAGAATCAGCTAGGGGATTGCCCATTACTCAAGTGCCCACCCCCTCTGGAGTGCAAACCCAAAATGGTATTGTCTTGCACTGCATGGAGAACTGTATAGCGAAAGCTCATGAAAATCATCCCCTCCCTCAATGTGGAAGAAGATATGACAGCTTTCCTCCCCCTCCCCCAGTTATGAATTGCACAAACTGGTTTAGAGAAAAAAAACAAGTTTATTAACTATAAAGGATAGACTTTAAGTGACTATAAGGGATAGCAAACAGATCAAAGCAGATTACTGAGCAAATAAAACAAACAGACAAACTAAGCTTAATATATTAAAGAAACTGGTTACAAGTAGTAATTTCTCACCCTAAATGTTGGTTTAGACATTCTTTTCACAGGCCAGACAACTTTTACAGCCCAGGCTCAGCTCTTCCGCTCCCCTCAGTCCCTGTTTCTTAGATGTTCTCAGCAGTCATCCTGGGCGGGGATTCAGTGAAGAATGAATCTGATTATCTCACTTCCCTGTCTTAAATAGGATTTACATATCGTGGGAATCCTTTGTTTCCCAGTTTAATCCCCAACCCCTACTAATGCAAAAATACTAGTAGTCCAAGATGGAATCCAGTACCAGGTGACATGA
Source organism: Dermochelys coriacea (assembly GCF_009764565.3). Lineage (NCBI taxonomy): Eukaryota > Metazoa > Chordata > Testudines > Dermochelyidae > Dermochelys > Dermochelys coriacea. The sequence goes on along the minus strand of NC_050077.1, from coordinate 10,197,412 downwards.
TCACATGAGCCTGCAATGTCAAAGCAGCCAGGAGTCAAAGATTGTTTGCAGCATCCAGGAAGCTTCTCAGGAAGGTGGGAGATGAGCATCTTCAAAGTCCTATTGTTCTCCCTAATGGCCCATCCAGGCTGATTGCATTCTGTCTGGTAGGTGTACCCCAGGTGTAAACCCACTTGTAATTGTTACCTAGTCAATATTCCTAACTTCAGATACAAAAATGATCCATGCATACAAATAGAATAATTATATTCAGTAAATCACAACCTCTCCAATGATATCTCACATGACCCATCTTGCATAAAACACATCTTAGTTATGCCATATTCATATCATAACAATGTCTCTATGAAGAATATGGGGCATAGTGTCACACGAATGCTCTGAGATCTGCACTAGCTGCCTATTGGTTTCCAAAGAGAGTTTAAGGTATCGGTTACCTAAATGGCCCAGGGGACCAGCCAGCCTGAGAGATTGCCTCTCTCCCCATGCAATACTGCCATAGCTGCAGTCAGCAGAGGCACTAGAGATGGATTCATGTGTTATAAGACTGGAACTCCCCTTAGATCTGAAATAGCCCAAATTTGGTGACATTCCAGGCATGCCGCAATAGACATCTGTTCAATAGGGTTTTTGGATGAGGCTGAGAGTTTGCTTCCCAGGATGATGACAGGGTGGAAAGGAGCATTTTGTCGTTTGCAGGCTGGCTGAGTACCTTTTGGAAAAATTGTTTAATGCTGTTGGGTTTGGGTTTGTTGTAATTATTAATTATGTGTCAGGATGCCTGGAGTGTTGTGTAGACATCTATTTTATTATTCAAAGTGAAATAAATAAGTAATAAAAGTACAATAGCTCTGGTAGTGCCAACCCATTGTTAACAGCAGTAGGATATTTTTTGCAAAATTTCCATTGTAGAAAACACTACTATGTTATAAAAAGCTGCTCTGCAAAGATTTTCAAAGCACAGTGGTTAAATGGCCTAAGACCTGTCTACACAATGTTGCTGGGAAAATGGCCACTGAATTTACTAGTGTCAATGCAGCGTTACTGACAAAGGAATAGGATGAAGGATGAGACATCCTTTTTTAACAATAGTTTACAGGGCATCTGATGCTTGTTTTTTGGGAAATGCTAAAGGGTGATTAAAGAGGGATTTGAAGGAGGAGAGGGCAGTCGTGTGGCATACAGGAGATGAGTGAACATGCGTTTGCTGTTCAGTGTCACAGATCATAATGACATGGAAACTTCCTAAAGATACACCAACACTTTATAAACAATGCCAGTAACTATAAATTGCAAACTCTAGTTATCCATATATCTGTTGTATTTCTTAAGCAACTACTGCTTTGATATCTAAAGACTTTCAGAAACAACCAGACTATCAAAAAAGAGAAAAGCAATTTTTGCATGACAAGCCCAATGGTGTTAAGAAAAGACCTAAATTATGGAAATTTTTGAGCAAATATTTGTCCATTTTACATGATGTCTGTTCTTGGTGGGAATAGAAATACAAGACAAAGGTGCACCTGAAATGCATCCCTCATGCAAGGCTTTGCCTTTGTCTCTGTGTTCTGATGAGATCTACAAACCAGTTGAGATTCTGTCTGCTGGGTAACAGTAGCACCATTTCAAAAGCAGGGCAGACCTACAAAGCTTGTTTGATTGTTTTCAGGAGCTTCCAGACTCCAGCTAGCTGGTGGGGGGAGGGGTGGGTGCTCCTTAGCGAGCTAGCCACCTTGCACAATTGTTTGATGGAATAAGAATCTATCTGAGCACAGACTAACACATGGACCATCCCAGGAAAGCAACCCCACCACTTTGGAAATGCTCTCTTTCAGGCCTGGTGCTCAGTTATCTTTCAATACTGCTAGTTTTGTAAAAACAAACTCATAAGGTGCAATAAGGACAATTGTTCTGTGCTAGAAATCAAATGTGATTTTGTTTAATTTCCTTTATAACGATGTAACTAATTTCAAAAATCAGTGGGGCTTGTGAGCAAAACACAGTGACATGCGGGTGCCTCAGTGTTATCATCATAAACACTGGAAAGCAAATTTGGCTCGAGCCAGGGGATTTGCATGGATATTTTTTTCCTACATATCGAAATGTGATAGATACAGAGAAACTTTTTCTGCTCAACATTTAGTAAGATTTCACTTGTCTTGAAATTGAAACTGTGAGCATTTTGATGAAATGATTGAAGGCTTTTTATTTCACTGTGATATCTGTACATTCCCTTGCATCTTCTGCTGAATTGGAGCTTGTTACGTGTACAGCAGTACTCCCAGTGAATCAGAACAGATCTCTGTCTCTCCTCCAGCCAGGGTTCATTTCTCTCCAGCCCAATTCCACTGTCACAGAGCTGTGCTAACTCAAAGCACCGTACTTTTCTACATGTGCTGCACTTAGACTGCAGACCTGCCTATCCTGAAAATACAGGCTTGTGGTGTATGTGGTGGTGATGGTGGTGATTTTGTACAATCTGTATTAGTAAGGAACAAGCTAAGTCCTGGATGCTTATGGCTGTTTTCTCTCTAATGCTGCAGGCCACTGACTCGGATTATGAAGATGAGGTGCCAAAGCACTCTTTTGTGAACCATTATATGAGTGACCCCACATACTACAATTCTTGGAAGCGTCAGCAGAAGGGTGTGAAGCACCCAACGCCCTACAGGTACGAAGAGTGCGCGGCGAGTGAGACAGAACCCTATTTCCAGACTGTCATCACAACGCAGAGCACAGGTGGGGTGTACACCCCAACAGGACAGCCTGCTCCCGGCTCACGGACTCCAGTGACAGGGTTCTCCTCCTTTGTCTGACACTGGGAGTGATGTGACAGCACAGTGGAAACTCCTGTGGAGATGAGAATGACCTATCACAGTGACTGTGTGCGTGATCGGTGCAGTGAACTGTGGGTAAATTTCTCTATCAGGGTAGAACAGAGGTGAACATGAATGAGTCTATTTTTCTGAAGACAATCAACTCTTAAAACCTGGAGCTGAACTTGCTAAACTTTTGTTTAAAAAAAATATTCTGAAAAGGTACAATTTTAACCACTTGTGAATAGCAGGGGGGGTTTTTAACCACTTTTGTAGCACTGCTTCAGGAAGCAGTTCCCCTATTCTTCTTCTTTCCTCTTTCCAACCAAGGAGGTGAATTCCCTTGATGCAGTATGTGACTTTGTGATGTAATTTGAGGAGAAAACACAGGAAACCTCCCAAACTCTCCTCCCACCCCCCATCAGGATCAAGTAGGAATATTTAAAGAGGGGGGAATGTTTTTCATGAAAAACTGCAACATTCTTTCCCCTGCTCCTTGTCACCATTCTGCTTTCACCTTAGAAACACCAGCTGATTAGTTTACAGTGATATCACTTCTCTTGCTTATAGGTTCACTATGGGTGTTTCTGATAACGAATATCTTACCTGCTTTTCTATCCTACTCAAACAGGGTTTTTGAATTACTAAAATATTCCCACTTCCGGGCTCCTCTAAGAGGAGACAGCTTGAAAGCACTGTAGGTGGTACTGGGTGAAGCAGTAGGGTGTTGTTCTAATGTGGGGTCCCTTTGTTCTTGGTGTGGCTCTAACCCTCCTTTGGTAGACTGCATGTGCCATTTCAATTGCAAATTTGAAAGGGAAAAATAGCAAGCAGAGGGAAATTTGAATGAACATGACAGTTACAAACTGGGGGACCTGCTAATTGATAGATTGGTTTTCAGTAATCAAAGTTGTCCTTCCTTGTCGATAGAAGCCAAGCGCCTTCCTCCCTGACATGTCGCTCTTACTTGATTCTGCAGCTTTGCCCACTGCTCTGTAAAAAGTACATATTGTTAATTGTGTCATTTTGATTTTTATTTGATACAAAGACACATCACACAAAGGGGCTGAGTTTTGTTGTCCACAGGTGCCTTTTATTGATTGTTGCAGCTTTGTACATGAGAGAAGCAACAAAATGTCTCCAAATAAAGTTCAACGGGTTTTCAAATGTTAGGGTTGCGAATTACCTCATGCACATTTACAGGCTCCGTCTGTGCACCAAACCTCCAACCTTTAGAAGTGAGAGAGCTTTTTTTGTTTTGTTTTACATCTGTTTTGTACTGCCCTGTTTTGTACTGCCCTGACCCGCAGAGCTGCAGGCTTTTACCCATGTCTGTTTTGTTTATCAGCAAGTGGTTGTTTTCAAGGGGAAACTGTCAGTGATTTAAAGAATCCCAGTCCAGTTTTTGGATTTAGCAACAGTCCTGTAACACCATTTCTACATGAGGTATTTGAAATTACTGTGGACTAATCATGTCCTTGGCATTGCTGCCATCTGGCATTTCCTTCCAGATGTGTTTGGGGAACAGCCATGAAAAACTGGCACTGTTGCAACTTATTAAGGCTCCTTTAGGGCGGGTGTGGAACAGCCTTGGCATTACTATCATTGCTATTTGTCCACATCTCTCAGCAGAGGCGTGAAACAGCTTTGGCATTGTCTCGGCTGCTCCCTGCCAATGGCCTTTAGGGCAGGTTTGAAACAGTCATTGCATTATTACTGCTGTTACCTGCCAATGCCTCTTCAGGGCAGATGAGGAATTAGTTGGGCATTGGCACTTCTTTTGGACAGGTGTGGTACAACCACAACCTCAGCACAGCTGTTACCTTTTAGTGCCTGCTCAGGGCAGGCGACCTTAGTACTGCTTTATCCTTCACTACAGTACTGCAGCTCTAGGTGCATACTCTGTGTAGCCTCGACATTGGATTTATGTTTCTTTCCAAACACTCCGGAAAAGAAAGTGATTCCAAACCAAAAACTTGAGAGAGTGCGTTTAACAGCTTTTGAAGTTGAGATAACTATCCACAGTTCTTGGGCTGGAAAGTGTCTTGGAGAGACGTGCTTGAGGGAAGAAGGGAGCATCCCTCTCTTCCACTATTGCTTGTGCCTGGGGCTCCACAAGGGACAACTGGAACTTACTGTGAAGGTGAATGTAGAAATGGAGAACATGGAAAGAAACAACTGCCTTTCTGTGCACTTTGACTATTCTCTTAAGCCATATGGATATTGTTTTAATTAATTAACTGAAAAGAATTTGTTTGAAATCTATTATTTGAATTTTTGTTTTGTTTCTTGGGGAAAATTACATGAGCGAGGGTTTTGCTTTGATTTTTTTAATAGCCTCATTATTTCCTGTGATTTGATTTTTTTCACCTTTATTATTTCCTGTGTCTGAGTACATATTTTTAGATTTGTTTTGGTTTGGTTTGGGATTTTTTTGTACAGAATTGTTTCTACAATGTAGCTGCCCTGGCAATGTGATTGCTGTTGGAATTTTAGTAACTCCACTGATCCAATAGCTTTGAGGGATGATGTTACCGGAAGCATGTTTCAGGGCCCTTTCTGGTAAGATATGTGGATTAGAAGGGCTTAGATCCAAACCTGGAAAGACTTAGGTCCAAAGTCAGTCTTAGTTTAAGCAATTGATGACAACCATTAACCATTAACCATTGATGACAACACCAGGTCTGAATGTGGCATAGGAGAGAGCACTTCCTGGAATAGTGCTACCACCACATTGCTTTGTATCCCAACTTCCATTCTCATTGAGCAAACAGCTAGTGAACAGTGCATGATAAAAGGAAATGAACATTAATGGCCACCATTCCCCTGTGGCTTGAAGAGGGGAACGGTGAGAACTTGATAGGGTGAGGTGAAGGGAATATACCTCCTTCCTTAAGCCCTTCTGCTAGTTAACTGTCAGGAATTTTGTTGAGTTTGCTGAGGGCCTGCTGAATTGGCTATATGAGAACTCTGTCTCCCAAATAAAAATGTCAAGTGTGATTCTTTTAGGACCTGTTGACACTAACAGAGTAAGTTCTACTCAGTTCTACTCTAACAGTCATTTCCACATCTGTACATTTATTTAATGTACCCTATCCATAAAGAATGGAAGTGCATGGCATTAGTTACTCTTAGCAAATGGGAATATAATGTGCATTACCCCTCCCATTACCATGTATCATAGTTAAACACATGATGAAGCTGAACCTCCCATCATCTGCTGTTAGCATTCTGTAGTTGAAAAGGTATGATTAATAGTTGTGTTTTATTTACTGGGATTTAAGCAAAATTGCCATGTCTGGCAAGACGCACCCTTAGTTAGCAAGAAAGTCCTGTTTCAAAGCTGTGATCTTTGGGGATCAGATCCTTTAAAAGTTATGTTTCAAGTCTGAGGAAAGCTCAAGACACAATTCCACATTTTAGCCGATAAGAATTGAATATGCAAATAAACTAAAGCACACTATAGGCTGAGATAGCTGTATGTCAAAATCCTTCTATGCATCACATCCACCTTCCATCATATCACTGTTCAGAATAATCTTTTAATTCAAAGCTTACATTTAAAAAATCTGTTTCGCTCTTTTTCTTCCTCCCTCCCTCATGAATCTATTAAAAAACAGAAACAGCATAATTAACGAGTCCATGCAGGAGCACAGAGGGACATCTCTGATCTAATGGAAACATATTTTTCTTGTGGTAGCCTTCAAATATATCAAACCTCACACAGGAAAACAGTGCATAATATTACACACCCATCTCTGGGCTCAGCTGACACTGCAAACCACTCAATGATGTCATCTTTGATGTGAGCATATAACCTGAATCTCAAGTTACCCGTATAACAAATCTAACTATGTTGGAAAAACTCACACAGATTAAAAACCCCTCTACAAATCTTTTGTATCATTTCTGCATAATTCTAAGTATGTATTTTTCTTAACCTCTGATTCTGTTTCATAAACAACATTGTCCCCCACCAAGCCTCAATCATTCACTCACTCTTTTGAAATGCTCTACAAGATCTCTGTTTAATGCATCAACTGAGAAACAAGGTGGGTGAGGTAATACCTTTTATTGTACCAATGTCTGTGGGTCATAGATACAAGCTTTCAAGCCACACAGACCTCTTCTTCAGGTCTGGGAAAGGTACCCCCAGCATCACAGCATGATTTTTAGTGTCTAGTAGAGTGTGTCCTGGTCTGTGGGGAGCTTGTTTCTAGTCTTCAAACTCCTCTGGCCTTTAAACAACACCCCAACCTTTCCAAGCTCAACATGAAAAGGAAGCTCCCCACAGATCAGGGAACACCAACTCAAAGCAGCAACAAACCCTGCCAGAACAATAGATGCAACATCTGCAGACATATATCTGCTGCTACAATGACCAACAAACACCCCCCCATACACCTTTCAAGACCCATGGATCCTCTATATGTCTATCCCAACTTGTGGTGTACTGCACCTCATCCAGTGCATAAATGCCCTACTAATAGCTATGTGGATGAAAACAGATAATCACTGTGCTCTCACATGAACTCACACAGGAAAATGATAAAAGATAAAAACACCCTATCATCTGTGGATAAACACTTTTCACAAAGTGATCACTCTGTATCTGACCTCTCAGTCCACATCCTCAAAGGAAACCTACACAACACTTTTAAAAGAAAGCCTGGGAACTTAAATTCATTACTCCGCTAAACACTAAAAATGCACTGAACAGAGACACTGGATTTGTGGCTAATTACAACAACCTGTAACCCACTAACCCCCTCTTTTTAATCTTATGACTGCAGAGGTCTTAATGGGCCACTCTACCTTGAATGGTCCCTTACAAATGTGCTAACTACTTATGCTACACAATCTGTTCCACCTTGAATTTTGCAGTGATGTTTGGAGTACCTTTTCCAGACCTGAAGAATAGCTCTATGTGGCTTGAAAGCTTGTCTCTCTCACCAATAGAAATTGGTTCAATAAAAGATATTACCTTACCCACCTTGTCTGTCTAATATCGGGGACCAACACAGCTACAGCTACTGCGTACAATAATGAATGTATCAACCCAAATTCCTGACAATTGGTGAAATCATGTGCTATGCTGCAGTACTACTGAAGAGACAGGAGAGGGCACTGTTTCACTTTAATCAATGACAGCCTCTTGCTTTTTTCTTCATGGTCTGCAGTTGCCCAGGGACGTGAATGGAAAGGGGTGAAAAGTTCCAACAACATTTACTAAAGGAATCGTGTTGCTTTTGGAAGTAATTGCTGCCACTGCAGAGAAGGAATATTTGAAAAAGGGGACTGGATATTTACCCGTGGGAAATGTTTTGCCTTTATCTGAATGCTAAAATATAGGCCTGTGACATTTTCCAGATTGGCTGAGATCTCATTTGAGTCCATACTCCCAGGTCAACATCAGAGTGCTGCAGGACTTGGTAGGAGCAAGCATCTGTCTTTGGCTCCTACATGTGAAGATGCACTGACTATCCTTATTATTGCTGCCCTCAAGAAATCCATGGCTTACACAAAAGGCTCCAAGCTGCTCCTCAGAAAGGAAGTAGAGGTAGCTTTTTGTTCATACATAGCACTGCTGTCTTCCTCGTTTACTCTTCACAATCCTCATAATCAAAACACATTAGTCTGTGATCTGTTCACTCTTTGCAGAAAATGAAATTATCAGGATATGAAAATAAATTGCTTTCACAGGCCTACTAGAAATCAGCTGAGTCTTGAAAATGAGGGCTGTACAAGAGACAGAGAGCGTGGACGTGATTTCTGACACTGCTTTCTGTCTGAGAGCTCCTCCATAAATAGCCAGCAGCAGGGTGTGTGCATTAATGGAGTACTTGTGGCACCTTAGAGACTAACATATTTATTAGAGCATAAGCTTTTGTGAGCTACAGCTCACTTCATCGGATGCATTAATGGATGAGCTGTGGAGGAGAAAGGCCATTACAGAACTAGGTGCTAGTATGCGCCTTGTGTTGTATATAGACTGGGAGTCAAACCTCAGTGTTTGCCAGTTTCCAGTTAAGTGAGACATAGTAATATATAACTAAAGCTCATTTGGGGAGCAGAGGTGGTGTTGTTTTGTGTACACAAAAGCCACTGATTAAATTGGTTGTATGATAATACCATCCACTGAAACGTTCTCACTGCAGGAAGTCATCCGCCAAGTTTGGAGCTGAGTTATTGCAGGACATGAAAATGATAGGGAGATGCACGGTGAGTCTGAGATCTGCCATAACTCGCTCAGAAAGGTTCTTCATCTTTGTAGATAACCCTCCACCCCCAATAGCCAAACAAACTTGGTTTGCTTTCCAGCTACTGGAAGTGGAGTGCCTGCACTCATAAGCACACTCACCATGCATGGGACAGATGGAGGAGGAGTGGATTGGATCAGACAGAATCAGTCAATGACCTTCCATATACCTGGATAAGGGCTGTACTTCCACTGTGATGTTTCAGGATCTGACCCAGAATTATTATCCCCTCAGAGCTGCCACAGGCACCTTTTTAGTAGTGTCTTGTTCCTCGAGGTCAGTCGTGACTTGTTAGGAGACTCATGATTTTCAACCCAGTTAGATTTGATCATTGATCTTGGCGCTTACATCTTTGGATTTGGAGCCTGAAGCAGGATTGCAGCATTTTATAGCAAAGGTATCTCCATGCATGTCTGTTTCTGTGCTGCACACTAAGCCCAGGCTCTGACTCAGGTTTGAGCCCCAGCCCCTCTCTTCCATCCACACACAAATCAGTCTGACTCAGGTCATCAAGAAGTCAGGACCCAGGTCCTTGGACCCTGCTTCTGGGGGTGGGTCAGAGCCCAAGTCCCACTGTAACTCGGGTCCAAACCCTTTCATTTTACAGTGTGTATGCAGGTCAAGCCGCAGTCCCAAGTCAGATGGTCTGAGTAGTGTAATATGGACATGTTAGCATGGCTGTGAGACCTGGGTCCAGCAATTGTAAAACCAGGTTTACAGTGCAGTGTGGATGGGCTTGCAAATACTTGGTATATCTACACAGCCATTAAACACCCCCATGGCTGGCCTGTGTCAGCTGACTCGGGATCCTGGGGCTCAGGCTTCCCTGACCCGACAGGGTCCCAGAGCTCGAGCTCCAGCCTGAGCCCAAACGTCTACATCACAATTAAACAGCCCTCCTTGCCCGACTCCTGTGAGCCCGAGTCAGCTGACACGAGCTAGCCATGGGTGTTTAATGGCAGTGTAGACATACCCACCAGGTTCACAAGCCCAAGTCCCACAGACTCAGGCTTAGTGTGCAGAGCAGATATACTTAAAGGCATCTAAGGCAAGTCTGGAAATGAGATCTTCCTAGTAAATGCGACAGGTGGAGTCTTGCAGGTAAGGGTATGGTATGTTTTCACTAGACCTAGCGTACTGTATATGTTAACCCCGTGAATAGCAGGCACTGCTGTGATCTATGTCTATATGTAAGCGGGGGAATAGTCCCGCTATTGTGGGGAACTTTCCTGGCTTCTGCACTACCCCGGTGAAGTGGGCTAGCCAAAGGAGCTGAGTCCTCGCTCCCACTTCTTTACCCAGTGGCCTCCCTGCCCTTGAGGACTCCCCTTCCACTCTCCTGTCTGGCAGAGTCCTCGTAACCCCAACAAGGCTGGGCCCAGGATTTCTGGGGGGCTTGACCCCAAACCCTGCTCTAGTCACCTAGGACAGGGGCTAGGGTGTCCCCACTCTGGGGTACTCTCTCTGCACTGGGCACTTCTCTGACCCACTGACCATTACATACAAGTTAAAGCAAATGCAAGTTATTTAATCAACAATTAATTTTAAAAAGAATAAGGAAAAATGGGAAAGGTTAAAGGAAACACATCACCCCACTCTGTGGCAGGGAACATCACAAACAGTGTCTCTGGAACATCAGGGCAGTTCACAGTCTGTTCCTTGTAAGTCCCAGGCCTTCTTCTCAGGCCCTGGCTGTGCTGCAGGGATGCTGTGGGTTGGACACTTGCTCCGGTGGTGGCCTCACGCTCTCAGGCTCTAAGTGGTAGGACACTTCTTCCCAGTGTCGCCCCCGTCCTGTCGGGGTTACGATCCAAGCCTGGCCTGCAGAGGGTCTTGGCTGAGGCGTCTCCCTGTGCTGGGCCTGCTGCCCAGGGTCCCCCTCCGTCTCCCCAGCTGCTCACCGCACCCAGCTCCGGAGTGCTCCAGCCCCAGCTGCACCGCTCTGTCTCTGCACTGCTGCTGCTGCTCTGCCTCCAGCTCCCTGGGCTGCTTCTTTGGCCCCTCTGTCTCTGGTTGCTGCAGCTCTGCTCCCAGGGCAAGTCTGCTCTCTCTGGGTTGTGCCTCTGGCTTTGGGGCTGCAACTCTGCTCCCAGGACAGGGTCTGCTCTCTCTGAGCTGCTTTTCTGGTCCCTCTGGATCTGGCACAGCTCTGCTCCCCAGCTCAGCTTGGGCCCCTGCTTTCTCCTTAGCTCGGCCCCACTCTGTCTGACCCAGGCAAATCCAGCTCTCACAGAGGACAGGACCTCCCTGGCCTCCTGACTCCTTGATTAGCCTGCCCGCCCTGTCGTTCAGGCTGACCTGGAGCATTGGCCTCTCCCCATTGTTCCTGGGGACTGTCAGTCTCAGGGTTCTGATTCCCCATCGACCCTTCCCCTTTTTAGTACTGGGAGCTAGCAACTAAAACACCCCCACTGAATGTTAGTAAGGGGGCAACAGTCTCCTTACATATACAGCGTGAGGTCTCAGGTAGCAGAAAGGTGCAAGAAAACTGTACATTGAGTTTGTAGCCACACAGTTGTGGCTCTTCAAATGGAAATTGTCTTTTGATGCGTCTGCTGTCAGCTTAGGAAGTAGAACCAATGTTTCATAGCTTGTTTCAAGAATTAGTCTCTTTTTACTGTACTGTGGTAATTGGGTCCTGCTTTTACTTTGGGTTTCTTTTCTTCAGGATTTGACCTGTTTTTTGTCCCACTCCTGTTGTTAGCCTCACTCCCACCACTCCCCTTTTTTATATGAAAAAATTATTTCTTCTTTTGCAAAATTGCTTCTGATTAAAAGAACCTTTTTTTGAACCTGAGTGTCCTGGGTACATTTGTTTTTGAAAACTATTTGCTGCAAGCTATCAGTTATTTTTGGTTTGCAGAGAGTTCTCAGTGTCTTGCCAGTACACTCTTGGTTTAGCTCTCAGAACAGTGAAAATCTAACATGGTGAAATCACAAGCTGACAGTTCTAGACTGTAAAAGCTTATAATCAGTCTCCTGCTGCTTTTCAGTTAAAATGATACTTCAAGTAGTTTAGACCCAAAATGTGATCAACTTTAAATTGTTGTTATGGTGCGATAAATTTCCTCCAGATTCTGAATATTAGCGGGAGGGGGAGCAGCCAGGAAATGGAAAGCCAAACGGCATCCATTTTGTGTGGTTCCCTCCCTTCACAAGACACATCTGGCCTCTCCCTGCAGGCTTTCAAGTAGCAGTGAATCTGTTCCCAGAAGTGTGCTGATGTTGATGGGGCCAGATCCTGAGCTGGTGTAAATCAGCCCAGCTCTGTTGATTTCAGTGGTGTTCTGCTGATTTATACGAGTTGATGAGCAGACAGTAGAAAATCAGCGGCGCTACACCAATGTACACTGCTCAGGATCTGGCCCCAATATCAGTGTTTGTCAAATGGAAGAAAAGAGCCAAACTTCTAAGGAAGGCCTTTTATTTTCCAGCTCCTGCAAGGGACATTATAAATAATGCAGCTTTGTATAAACACAGCGGCCCTCTGTAGCTGGTAGCTCATCATAACCCAGAGATATCAATGTGCCCATTTTGAAGATGAAAATCCTCTCTCTGCAGAACAGTGCGAGCAAGACACTATTCTACAAAATTGCCACAAAAGGCAGCCGTGCTTTTTGAGGTCATTCAGCTCCAAAGCATATCCTCCTCCCACTTCCAGCCTTCACTGTTTTCAGCACACGTTTCCCCTGCACATGGTTTTGTGTTTAATAGCAGAGCATGGATATAAACACTGCAGAATGTAGGAAAGCTGCCATGGCATTCGCAGCCTAAACAATCTCACAGAAAAATGGCTTGGCTGCCTGCCCCACTCTGAACAGCACAGGCAATGAATGACTTGACTGAATCAAGAAATCTGTTTTGGTTGCTGACTCTCTCCCTGGTAACTGTGTCATTGTTTCCTCCTCTTCACCATGTAGTTCCACTATGTAGTAACCATTTCCTCTGTGGTTATTTTACTTTGCTCTCTTCCCTTTTAATTTCTCATTTTTTAAACTTTTTTATTGAGCTTACCCTTCCGGTTGATTTTCTTTTGTATATTTTCCTCCTTTGCTTGATTCACTCGTTATTTTCATTTCTTGCCCATTTCTTCTTTCCCATCTTGGCCCTTCTATAAAACCAAAAGAAACATTTTTATAAATGCACATTTATGTTCATTTGGATGCACATGGCTTAGAGAAAAGGAGTCCTCCTTCCTCCAGCCTTGTCTGGCCATTACAAGCCACGTACAGCGTGAAGGAATGGCTCATACTGTGAAGCAATTACATGTTCTTAACAAAGTATTTTAGAGGGGAGACTTATCTCTTTTATATGATTTGTAGTCTGCTTCCCACCTCCCCGTCTAAAGGCCTCTGCCCAGTGTAAACGTATGTTCCTCCCCATAACTGCCGCACTTCCTGTCTGGTGTTTTTCAGGAGTATAGCGTGCTCTGCTTCTCCACAAGCAATGGTTGTAGCACCCCATAACTGTGCATGTGCACACAATGCTGCAAGCATCGGGATGAACTGGAAAACCCAGGACAACAAAACTAGGGAGCTGAAGCTGCAACTGTCCTATATCGAGAATAGGGCAGAATCCTGTAGTAGGGGTCTCCATTGGAAAGAGGTCATTGTATAAACACTTCAGACTCTCTTAGTGCGTGGGTTCCTAGATGAGACTGGAAAGAGGCATATTTGTTCAAGACATTGGTCCTCTGCTTTGGAGAAAGGAACTAAGTGCATCTGCTTATTTCCATTCATGTAGAAGATCTGTGGACCAGGTGTAAGGGAGAGCTCAAAAAGCAAGGAACATGTTGACTAGAGGCAGATGATTACTGGCTGGGGGTAAATCAGGCCAAACCATGTCTGAGGGGTACAGGGAATGGGCAATGGGGAGGGAACCAATTTGGGGAATGTCTACTGAGGCAGAAGACATAGGAATGGAGGTGAAAAGATGGTAAGGAGTTTCCAGGCAGGGTGTTGTGTAGGACACAACTCAGAAATAAAGACTGGTTGGGCTTAGGGGCAGTAGGTAACCTTGGTGGCACAAGACACCCCTTAAAAGGAAAAATAATTGAAAATATGTTTAAAAGAGCCTCAAATATGGGGCAGGTGCTGGGCATACAGAAAATTTTGCCCTAACTGAATATGAGCTTCAGGATCATAACTAGCCACAATAAAAGCAACATTTTTGAAGTTAACGTGTCTTTTGTGTCTGAAATGATTGAGTATCTGAACAGCAGCAAAAAGGTTTAACGTAACGGGCCAATTTCTCTGCTGGCTTAACTCCACTGAAGCCCATGAAGTTTGACTAGCAGAGAATCTGGCCCCATAAATGGAGAAGTTAAGAAAGCTCCAGGGTATGAGATTGCAACAAAGATAAAAGTTCAGGAAGGAGGAAGCAGCCAGCACAAAGCCTATAATATCATGAAAGGATATCTCCCCAAATTGTTTAATAACCTTGCAACTGATGAGGAAACAGCTTCCTACAGGTTTTACTCAACAGCATGTAATTTGGTGACAAAGCAGGAGATGCTGTCTGAGGCAATGGCAATGAAATACATTTGTCCTGCCCTTTATTCTGGTCCTTGTGAAAAAGAAACCATACATAGGCAAGATGTTAATTATTTGTGCACTATCCAAACAGAGAACTCATGGTCAGGTATAAAGATAGCCATTAAAGGAAGTATATGTAATATTATTGGGCACCTACATAGCACCTTCCTTTCAAGGATGTCAGCATGCTTTACAGTCAGTTAACATAATGATTTCATTCATGCTGTACCAAGTGAGTTAATTAGCCTTTTATCAACTCTCTGCTCTTAAATACAAATATTTTCTTGATGTTGGGGTAGTTTTTTAGCCATTCACACTGAGGGTCTGGAGGGTGTAAACACCAAGGGGATGAGGAATGTTTTTGATTGACCCTGGGTGCAGGAATAGAACTAGGAATAATGGGAAGAATTTGAACTATGGAAAATTTGGTGTGAAGTGCAGGATACATTTCCAGACTGATCTATTAGCTGTGGAATGATCTCCCAGGAGCCGTGAAGAAAACCCTATCATCTGGGTCATTTAAAACTAAACTGGACAAAGCAGCTAAGAATAGGGAGCAATCCTGCATTAGCCATGGCAGGGACTGGACAAGAGGTGGAAGAACTTGGCATAACAATCCATGTTGTTATGGATGCATGAAGAACTTGGCAAAACAAGTATGAATTGACTAACACCTAGTTGACTGACATATGAGGACTCATTTATTAGTTCATGCAGGTGTTGCCGCCTCATGGAAAGAAATTAATGAGGTAGGAGAAATGTGCTTATTTCTTTCACAAGTAAGTAAGGCTTAAAACAATCTATTAATACTCATGTTCCGTTGCTATGACAAATGCTTTCCCAACAGGATGAGTGAGCAGCTTCCACTCACCCCTGCTGTGCTTCTCAAAAGTAGCACACCCATGCATGCCCTGATCTGTTGCAAGCAGCACAGCTTCCTAATGTGATAACTATGCTGAAATAACTGCAGATCTAAGAGGTTACATCACTCACCGATGAGGTCGCTGTTTGATCAATAAGCATAGTACACTCTCTCTCTCTCTCAAAAAAAAGATGGCTACTTTATTCACAGATACTGGAGATGGCAAGGTAAAGTACAGATTCTGCTCTTAGTCAATGGGTTTAGATTAACGAAACTGAGAACAGATTCTGGCCCTAAAACTCAGTGTTGCCGACTCTTGCCATTTTTAATTGGGAGTCTTATGATATTTGATGTTTTTCTTAAATCCCCAGCTCTTGGGGTGAAGAGATTATGAGAGAATTCATTTAACAAAAAAAGAGTTTCTAGCCCTCCTGGCTGCAGAAAAAACTTGTCACTGTGACCCGAGCGCACCCTAGTGGCTCAGAAACCAGAAGACAATGAACCCAATGTTTGTTTTTTAAATCTCATGAGTTCCTAACCCAATTTCATGATTTTTTGAGGCCTGACTCATGATTTTGGAACGCTTGGGGGTTGGCAATACAGAACACCCCTGACAAAGTATAGGAGAGTGTTTTGCTCAGTGGGTGAGGTCGTACAACACGAATTCATCGAAGTGATGTAGTTGCTTTGGCCATGTTTTTTTGAACTGTTTTGAGTGACTGCTAAGGGGAGCCCCAGTATCCTGAGCAGAGCTGTTATTAAAGGATTGCCTTCTTGAGATGTAGTCTCTCTTCGTGGAGGGGGGCGCGGAGTGTGAGCAGTTAATTTCATAAGAGCTGGATGGTAAATACAAAAATGGATGGCCAGGGTACCATGATGCAGAGTAACTAGAGAAATAAGCTTGAATTTCTAAAAATGTATGAGGCCGCGTTCAGTGGGCGCTCTGGCCCAGGACTATAAAATTTTGAAAGCTTTGATCATAAAAAATCATTTGTTGTGCTTCACCGACCAGCTCGAAAATTTCCAGATAAAAATGCAAACGTTCCATTCTTACAGAAACCAATTTGCAACACAGTGTAAGGAGTAAGTGCTATCTAATCTCTGGCTGTCGAGGAATTTCTAGCATGCTCATCCTAATGTCTGAGCACCCGTGCTGCTGTCTAGCTCATACACAATGTTTACACAGTAAAAAGAGGATGCTGTTAAACTATGCTTGTTGTCTACAATGCTCGACCATGCAAGAGACTCTGTGTTGATTCCCAACCCTAGCATCTTGATTCCTGGGAATGGATGTGTGCAGCATTTTGCATCGTTCCATAGTAATTTCCTCTCTATGAATCACTGGCAACCAAAGGACATAAAGCAGGTGACAGTTTGGAGACAGAGACCTGTTAGACCCCTCCAGAGGATGATGAAGACTTCCTTAAACTCAGACGATTGTGTGCATACCAGGCTGGAAGAGAAATATCTATCACAATATATTCATGACTGGTCACTATTTAAGGAGATGATTCTTCCTCTTCATCATCCCCCTCCCATCCCTCAGTCTGGCTTTGGAAATGCCCTGCTTATTCTGGAATAAAAGCAATTTTTATTCTGGAATAGATTGTTCACCCAGGCAGCTATTCCAGTCAAATTCCCTAGGTAGGCACACCTAATATCTGTCTACACATGACTTTCCACAGCAGCACCAATGAGCATTAGTTTGGAATTCCACCACCTTATCTCCTCTGTCCTCTCCCTTCACCTCCCGGATATTTCACTCAGTGATGCTGTTTGAATCCTCTTTCAAAAGGACTCTGCTTGCTGGGAAGATGCACAGTGCACTATCAGGAAGCTCAGATTTAAACTGTGTCTGAAGCGCAGACGACACTGTTAAGATGTACTCCATGGCATTACAAATGCGGCATCTCCACCCTGCCCCTGAATGGGTCTCTGGACTGCACTGGGTTCTTTGATCGTAGGTGAGCCAAGGTTACCTGCTTGGAGGCTTGAGACAAGGAATGCACATTGCCACTCGGCCGTGCAAAACGCCTTCCAGGTATGCAAGGGACCACAAGGAGCTGGGCCCTTATTTCAATTTACTCCTTTCTGGCAAAATCATTTTCCAGTTATAATTAGGTCAGAAAGAGAACAGCTGAACGACCTGCCCCTGGATGCAGCATTTGATCGCATGGAGAGTGCTCTAGCCTTTCTGTTTTTTATAAATTACTGTGTGCTGTAATTCTGGCTATGAACTATAATTCTCTCTCTTCACTGGGAAATTACAGAGTATGGAGGGGGAAATGCTCTTGAGCTGTCAGCACTTCAGGAACAGAGCAATTACTGATTTAACGGAAATAGATTCTTGCTTGGGCAGAACAGCCTGTGGTATCGCAATGCAGAAGTGATGGGAACATGCAGCCATGGTTGGCTTTGTCCTGGGGTCCATGAGAAAGAGGTGAGAAGTGAACGCCAACACTCAGTCACTCCCTGAAAGTGAAACCCTTGGAGGAAGTTATACATCTCATGCTTGCCTGGGGAGTCTACATATTCAGGAGTGAGCAAGAGGCTCATTGGAAGGTGGGGTTAGTGGGAAAGTGCTTCCTCGTCTGGAAAGGAGCATCACACAGAATAATCAAAGGTGGGGCAGTCAACTAATCTAAAGTTGCTTCATTAACAAATCTTAAGTGTTGCTTTCTTCCGTGGGAGATCCTCGTAGCTGAAGAGCAATGGGAGAGGGGGGCCTCAGGGGACTTCTCTCCCGCTGGTCATCCTCTAGCCCATCCTCCCCTGGGCAATGCAGGATTGTTCCCACAAAGCTCTGTTCAGTCTAGTATTCAGTGGCCTGAGTGGCAAGGATCCCACTGCCACAATGTCTGTAGTGGCTCACAAGCAAGAATACCAACCCCAGGACTGATAGTGCACAGGGCACAGACCCCAAATTGCTTGTGAGTTCTATAATTAGATTTTGCCAACCAAGTAACAAATATGAGCTCCTCAGGCACTGCACAGCCTTACCATGGAGTCACAAACAGTCCCCTTGGGCATTCCCATCTATCTTGCCACCCCAGCAAGCTTGACTCTGTGCTAGATGGTTACTTTACATCAAAGATCACAACATATTCAGTTACTCCCGTTTTCAAAGGCCCAGTCACTTAACCTAGGTCAATTTGCACCTTAGATCACACACCAGAGACAAATGCTTGTAGCCAATCTTGTAATAAACTAACTAAAGGTTTATCACCTAGGAAAAAGAAATGAGAATTATTTACAAGGTTAAAGCAGATAAACATACACCCACAAATGAGTTGCAGTCTTAGGTTTCAGAGGGTGATACAGCTCCTGAAATATGCCAGTTCTATATGTCCAATAGGGCTAACCCAAGTTTGTCCTGGAAATCTCTTGCTTATGTTTAGGAATCTTTGCACCTTAGAATCCAAACAGCATAAAAAGACCTAATTCCTTCTGGTCATGGATTTTCCCCCCAGCCTTCTAGAGTTCAAGGTGATGGGATGAGCACTTCTGCCACAATGACTCATTTGGGTTCAATAGGCCTTTCTGATGGGCAGGAGATAATGCTTGCTATAGAAATGCAGCATTTTGCATTAGGTGATTTTTTTCCCATTTGGTGAGTTACAGCATTTCAGAAAAAACATTCGACAATTATAGAGCAAACACTTAAGTATTACTTTATAGCGTGGGACGCAAATAGTATAACTAGGATTAATGCTTGTAGGATGCTGCATGTCTTCCATAAAGTCTAAACACATTCTTAGAACACTACTATGTATTTTGACTGTACTAACCCACAGGTGAGGCAGACTGGTTTCTCAATATGCAAGTATCAGTGTTCAGTGGGGCATGGGCATGAGCTGGCACCTGGTCTGCCAGCATCACACCTACCTTTCCCTGGGGGAGGCTATTCCAGTGTTTGCTAGGGTTGATTTTACTGATTGTATATTTGCTTTTCTCCCTTATCTGTAGGGCCCTACCAAATTCATGGCCATGAAAATGCATCGTGGACCGTGAAATCTGGGGTCCCCCATGAAATCTGATCTTTTATATACTTTTATCCTACTATACAGATTTCACAGGGGAAATCAGCATTTCTCAAACTGGGGGTCCCAACCTAAAAGTAGCGGGTAGCGGGAGGGGGGATGTCACAAGGTTATTTTAGGGGGGTTGTGATATTGCCAACCTTACTTCTGTGCTGCCTTTAGAGCAGGGTGGCCAGAAAATGGCAGCTGCTGGCCAGGTGCCCAGCTTTGAGGGACGCACCCTGCCAGCAGCAGCACAGAAGTAAGGGTGGCAATACCGCGACCCCCCTACAATAACCTTGTGACCTTCCCCTCTTTCGGGTCTGTATCCCTACAGTTACAACACCATGGAATTTCAGATTTAAATATCTGAAATAATGAAATTTACAATTTTTAAAATCCTGTGACCGTGAAATTGACCAAAATGGACCATGAATTTGGTAAGGCCCTACTTATCTGACACCTCCCCAGTTTTGCATGTTTTCAAAAATAATTGTCAATCTAGGAAGTTCATTAGCTATTTCTCTTAACACTGTAGGATCCATCTCCCTGGGCCCCTTTTGAGGCCCATTTGTGCTACAGCTGCAGCTGTAATGTTATGGTCACCATAGTGTGTTTATAAATAATACGGTTCATTTGGCAGTCTCTCTGAACCCTTGAAGGGCTATTTGGACATGTTCATGGAAGCTGCCTAGTGGGTTCTCAGAATGAATCAGCCTGTGCCCCTAGAACAGTGGTTTTTGCATTCACAGCTTCCTACCATGCTGCTCATACATTTCTGAATCAGTGCAATGTAGGAAAATTGGGGCAACTATCCTATAGTGTGCCCTAGAGAGCACCCTGAGAAGGACACAAAGCAGCACCAGCCACATATGGGGCAATGCACTCTGGGATGTCCGTGGCACAGAGAAATATGAGAGCAGAAGAAAGACCAGCCAAAATGATTGTATAGACATGATTGAATAGGGTTTCCTGTCCATATTGCAAAATAAGGGTGCTGAACTGGTTAATGGCTGAACCATGCACCTGCTAAAGACTCTGGCAGGGGAGAAATATTGCTGGCTACCACAGTTACTATCTATGCAGTGTGTGGACGCAGTCAGACCATGCCACTAACTGTAACAAACATAGGCGTGGTACTGGACCTTTGTCTGGAGTTGTATCTGAAACCTTGAAGAGTTATTTTGACACTTAGTGGAAGCTGCCTGCTGGGTTTAACTGGGTTCTCAGACTGAATCACCCTGTGTCCCCAAGCTAGAGAAATAATCCTTTATATCACAGTGCATCTAGTGGAGGTTCACATGCATCTCTCTATTCACTGGGGTCCCGGGGCTTTATTTCTTATTCAATAGGGAATGAATGGCACACTGTCTGTAAAATTCCAGTAACAATGGCATGGGCGGCCAGGGAAGAAGACTTCTTCTGACTATTCAGGAATCTATAGCATCCTCCATAGCTAGAGACACTTAACCCCTCAAAGATACCACTTCAGTTGCAAGCCACCTTCTCTAATAGCTAATGATGCACTGAAACAGAGGCTTGTACTAACTTGGTGAGGTTCTCGGGGTGAATGGCTCTCCAAGAGAGCAGGAAACCAGGGTTCTATTTGTCTCTGGCCAAGGTCAAGAACATACATGGTATGTTCCATAAAAGGATGAAGTCACACCGGAAGCGTGCAGTTTGTCTATTGTAAAACTGCTGATTCCCACAGCTATCATCACTGATCTTTTGAACAAAAAAGGAATCAACTTTTTATCTATTGATATAATGTTACTTCATGAATGTTTTGAAACACCCCTGCCACATGAGATTAGTGGAAAGTCATGCCAGTGCACTAGTTAATCAGTAAGGCAGTTCGGGGAGTGCCATGTTTGCTGTTCACCTACCATGGCGATAGCGTGCTGTTGGTGTCATTCTTTCCTTAGCAGCAGAAGGTAAGTCCTTTGGGCCAGGGACTATCTGCCCATGTATGTGACAAGTGCCTAACCCATTGTCGGTGCTACCATAATACAAACAATAATACAGCCCTATCTCAGATGGGCTCTCATTCAAAATGTTGATCTTCGCCCTTCCCACCACCTCTGGTCCCTCTCATCAGCAGACAAGGTCCCTATTTCCCTTCAAAATATGGAGCTGGCAAGCCATCTCAGCAAGGCCTTCAGGGAACCAAGACTCCCTCATCCCTCCCCACACCACCAGCCTAACTGTGCAGGCCTGTGTCGCTCTAAATATGAAGGGCCATGTTCTGGCCTTTCCTGGTTTAGACCCTGTTGATTACAATGGGGTTGCACAGGATGTATGTTAGGACAGGATTCAAAACCTGGCCAGATTTTTACCTAGAGAAGGGACTGATAAACCCCAATAATCTCCTCCTGAAGCACTGAGGCCTATTCAATAAAGGTACTGAAACCCTTCTCAACTCCCCAAGACAAGTAACCACAGAGTCTGGATAACCTATCCTTATGCTATGAGAAATAGGATATTTCCCTCTTTAGGTGCCAAATAGCTGGTTTTCTTAATATTCCATGGTATGGCCGAGTGAAAAATCTGGCCCTTGGTAAAGTGTCAGTCTTTGCATTTGGTGCTATGGGATAATCTCGGTGGATTCCGGGGCGGATCTCTTCCCTTTAGTAAGGGGTTTTCTATCACCCATGTTCAATGAAATCACTCCACCTTGGAAGCTCAGTCTGGTGCCATCTTGTTCTGTCAATTTTTTTTACCCAAGGTGGCATTTTTGGTTCTGATTCTATCAGCCAGGAAGCTAGGACAAATCACATTTACTTTTCTGGCAGATTCTCATTTGTCACCAGTCACCCTCCCCGAGTAGACTTGACTGCTGTGCCCAGTTCCATCCCAAAGAAGAATCCTGGCTTACACCTTCATCCAGAGAGCACCCCTCCATTCCTTCTGCTCCGACCCCTGTGGGAAAAGGAAAGGTCCTACACTCACTCAGTGTGTTCCAACCTGAAAGTATAAAGGAAAAGACAAACAACTCTTCTGCGAACTGATTGCCCTTGTGGCTGTTTTGGAGCAGCATATAAAGTCCCCTTTCTCAGAAGGAAATGAAAATCTGAGAAAGGATCCCTGCACCCCCAATCAGCGAAAGTCCAACAGACTAAGGGGATAACCTCTATGTAAGAGCTTCACAAAGCAGCCGCTGGAAGTTCTTTGCTAAGGCCTGGTACAGGGATCTGGCTTTCCTCTTCTGAATGGCTCACTAAACAGAGTCCACTGTTAGGGTTACTGCAGTTAATTACTGCAGGAAAGATATTTTCTCCCAAACAGTACAAAAGGTTTCTGTGTGAGCTGTTCCAATGACCTGCCCAGTTGTTATTCTGTATCCCTGATGCATGTTAACCATTTCTATTAGTTTGATCATTCTAGAGAAGTTGGTTTCCTATGCGTGACGGCAGCAGTGATGCCTTCTGGTGGAAGACTCTTCTGTTTTCTGATATGTCCCATACCCGGTGGACCTATTAGCATGGATCATTGGACCTAAAGCCCATTTTGCAGGTAGGGAAACATTTCCCTGTATGGAAGGTGCTACATTGAACTAAATCCTCTTTTGAACCCATCTCCTCCTTACCTTCTGTCTGGGCCAGTCCACTCTCCCTCCTTGGGGAAACTGGCTTTGCCATCAGCTGCTCTCCTGTGATTTAGCAAGGAGGGAGATGAAAACTGGAAATATAAGCTGGGTTCCCACTAAGGCCTGTGAGAAAAATCACAGCAGTCATTAGCAGAGGTTATTGGAAAAATCAAAGGGTTTGTGCGTGGGAGATGGAGCGCAGCCAGCCCTTATTTGGGATATTTACTACTCTTTTACAGAGCTGTGCTCTCTCAAATGGCTTGTTCTTCAAAACTGAACACTGGCTAATTCACCTCCCTCCCCATAACTGTGGTCTCTAGTCTGTTTTCTGTATTAAGCTGGATATAATTGCTCTGAGGTTTGGAAGAATCGGCATCATATGACAAGTGGGAAGGGTGGCTGCATAATCAGCACTTTTGTGGCGCGTATGAGGTGAGAAAAATAAAAGAACCAGATTTCTGAAGGGCAGAAAAGGAAGCTGTGAAAAGTTCCTGCTCTACCTTGGTGGGTCTTGCGCATTGGCGGATTTGCTCACCTTGGAGCTTCACGGCAGCCCTCAATTTGGCCATTTTTCTGAATTCACAGTCCTCCTATGTCTGACCAGGAGTTGGGAGGATTTGGGGCCCAGGCCCACCCTCTACTCCAGGTTCAAGCCCAGGGCCCTGTGGAATGCAGCTGTCTATAGTGCCTCCTGGAACAGCTGTGTGACAGCTACAACTCCCTGGGCTACTTCCCCATGGCCTCCTCCCAACACCTTCTTTATCCTCACCATAGGACCTTCCTCCTGGTGTCTGATAATGCTTGTACACCTCAGTCCTCCAACAGTCCCCGTTCTCACTCTCAGCTCCTAGTGCCTCTTGCTCCCAGCTCCTCACACGCACACCACAAACTGAAGTGAGCTCCTTTTTAAAACCCAGGTGCCCTGATTAGCCTGCCTTAATTGATTCTAGCAGCTTCTTGATTGGCTGCAGGTGTTCTAATCAGCCTGTCTTAATTGTCTCCAGAAGATTCCTGATTGTTCTGGAACCTTCCCTGTTACCTTACCCAGGGAAAAGCGACCTACTAGCCTGGGCTAATATATCTGCCTTCTATCACTCTCCTAAAGCCATCTGGCCCGACCCTGTCACAAAGCGAAAGATTAAGAGCCAGAGTTTCCAGCCCAAACATTCCCAGTCAGCCCTGATCAGCGGAGAGCTGGAAATTTGTTACAGCCTCAGAATTTGGAATCAGCCAGGCTCCCCCAGTAACGGACTGACTGACTAGCAAATAAATCACTGTGCACGTTATGGCCAGCGAGAACCTGTGGCTGCCTGTGATCTTGTCCTACCAGAACCAACACCACTTCATCTCTCTTTTGTGTGGGCTTTAGCTAGAAAGCTTCTGAAGCTTCAAAAAGACTGGCACTGGATGTGTCTTATGGTGTGAAAAATAAGAGCTTGGGCACAATACTGTAGCCTCCCCAACATCCCTACCAACCCCGGGCATAGGTCTACACTGCAGCTGGGGTGTGCTTCCAGCCTGGGTGGAGAGACTCATGCTAACAGGGCTGAAGCTGGCATGCTAAAAATAACAGTGTGCGTGGGGGTCTCATGTCCACCCGCCTCCCTCAGCTTGAGAGCCTGAGCTACAACACGCACACTGCTGTTTTTAGCAAGCTAGCTCTCGCTTGAGCCCCACTAGTGTGTGTCTGTCTTACCAAGGGGGCATGTCTCACTCACTCCTGACAGATATAAGAGAGCAGTCCTATTGAAAATTCCAGGGGAAGTGGGCAGGCATAAGCCCCCCCACAGCTAAAGGACCCTCCAGGGAGGATCCACTGAGCCCAGGAACTCAACTGATTACAGGAGACAACCAAAAAGAAAAACAAGGATAGGTGTCAAGGTCAAAGGGTCAAAAAGAGAGAACCTAAAGGGGACACCGAGCAGAGAACC
The DNA here is from genome assembly GCF_009764565.3 of Dermochelys coriacea. Classification (NCBI taxonomy): domain Eukaryota; kingdom Metazoa; phylum Chordata; order Testudines; family Dermochelyidae; genus Dermochelys; species Dermochelys coriacea. Next base: position 10,172,404 of record NC_050077.1, on the reverse strand, counting down.
CCGGACAGCGCCATTGCTCCTCGAAGGTGTCAAGGGAGCTAGCGGACGCCGGCCAGAGGAACTCCACCGGGAAGTGTGAATGGAGGGAGGACCAGAAATAGGCCCCACAGTAACAAAGAGTGGAAGGCAGATACATCAGCCCTAGAATGATGAAGGCCCTGTTTCCTAGGAGCTGAAAAAGGAAACTAGAGACGCCTGCGGTCAGTTAAGTGCTACCAATGACCTTTAAAAACCCCTCTTCCCGTGAGAGAGGGGAGGGGAGAGACAGGCTGCAGCCAGGGTAGTCGCAGCAGGAAGGAAAGGCTTCCCCTGGGTGGAAGGCTGTCTCCCCTCTCTATAGGGAAAGAAAGTAAGATAGCTGCTTGGGGAAACACTGTAACTAGGAGCCGGTATAGGAGGGTAACACCCGGAAGAGGGGCTTGGGGAAAATATTTCTGTTTGCGTTGTGAGTTTGGAGGGGGTTTTTCCCCCCCAATGAGAACTTTTTGTGCCAACTCTGAGGCCCACCATGTAAATAAGGGAAAATAAAACCCGAGCAAAGAGAGAACTCTTCCAGCATAACCAGACTGGTTTACCCCAGACCCCCTACTACCCAAGGGAGAAACGCTGAGGCCAACGAGGCAAAGGAAGTGCCCTGCCACACTTCACAAGAGAACAGGACCTGCCAGACAAAACAAATTGCCTTCTGCAGCCACAAGCCCAGAGTGGATGGGAAGTCGTGACCCGTCTCCAGGATACAGGTGACAGAAACCTGGCTGGAAAGCCCTTTGCTGACATTGGGAGGCTCTGAACATAAGTGCCACTTGCTAGATTTGCCAAATGGCCTTTTGGGCCCTGTGAGTTTGCTTAACATCCGATGAGCTTCCTCTCAGAATCTCACTCTAGTCAGGTCTTCCCAGGACCCAGGGAAGGAGCAGATAAGTCACCAAAACCATCAACATCTAAACCATATGGTGGCTTGGAGTTATCTGTCCTGGCCAGCATTGTTCCACCTGTCTTGCCTGCCCATGCTGTGCTGGAGGGGACCTGCTCTGCCATGGACAGCACTGTTATGTCTGAGGTAATACAGCCTTGGAGAGTCCAGATGCAAAGTGGAAAACCAGCTCTGTTCAGAGAGGTTAATTCAACCATGCAAGCAAGAGGGAGTCTGCTCATGGCTATAGAAAGAACTCCCCATATCCGCCCTCTAGGATACTGAGTGAAAGGACAGTCAACCACAAGAAAAGAAGCAAAATGTCATCAGGACAAACTCCCAAAGCCTGAAGCAAGGACTCTGTTAATAATTAGCTCCTGAGACCTGATATAATCTTTGGTTATGTCACCTTATGGCCCTGAAATAGTTCTCATGTGCAGGGCCAGCTCTACTGGTTTTGCCGCCCCAAGCAGGGGAAAAAACCTGTTGCCGCTGAATTGCCATAGCGGATGGCAGGGGAGAGAGAAGCTTCCGCCAAATTGCCGCCACAGCCAGCGGAACCGAGAAGCTGCCGCCAAATTACTGCTGCCACAGAAACTCTGCTGCCCCTTTCTGATTGCCGCCCCAAGCACCTGCCTGGAACTGGTGCTTGGAGCTGGCCCTGCTGCCTGTGTGGCCATTACGTATCTCCCACGCCTGAGGAGATACGTAATGTGAGGAGCCCAGCCTGACAGCAGCACACCGGTGGAGATGATCCCTTTGTCCAATTTTTCTTTGCAGAGAGGTTGAATCAATAGCTCTGAGGGATTCAGGTGCCAATAATGGTACTTTAAATGTCAACTATTACTGTTAACTATAGCACTGCCTGTCTTTATGTATCACTATCACAGCAGGTCGGAAAGGAATGGGAGTATCATACTGCAGATTTGCCCAGGCTTCTCATTTTGCAGAGGCCTTTCACTGGGATTGAAGAGGGTTGCAATTGGTTGCAGTTATCTAAAGAGGGGGCTGTAATGAGGGTCACTCACCACTGGGGCACCTTCTTATGGCTGTGTGTGGGGATTAGTGCCTTTCAGGCTAGGTGCCTCCTATTCCAATAGATGCTCACACCACGTCCCTTCTCGCTCTCCAGGGCTTACAGTGCTCCCCCTTCAAGCCTCAGCCCTCCGGCAGATCACTGTATAACCCTGCCCTTCTGGAGCATCAAATTCCCATTGGATCAGCTGTCCACATGTTGTTCCAGGCAGTCATCTGGTTCAAGACCAAGTCTTATGCCACTTCCCCAGTGGCTGGTAGGGGAACCTGGCCCGTCCACTATTCCGGGTTCCAGCCCAGGGACCCTATGTTCAGCAACAGTGGCTTGCTCCCAGACCTTGTTGCTATTTCCCTGGAGTCCTTCCTACATCCCGTCTCTATCCTCTGCCCTCTCCCCCTGGGTTTAACAGCCAAAACTCCCTCCTCCCAGGGAGTAACTGTAAACTACTTCCCCTGCAGTCCTCTCCCATTCTCAGCTTCATCCCTTTATACAGACCCAATCTGCTCCTTTCCAGGTGAACGTCATCTTCCATTAGGCTTTATTGCTCTCTGCCAGATGCAGCATACAAGGTTAATTGACATAATTTAACCTGCTTTGCCTCGAGTGGGGTGGACACCCCATCACAGGGGCTCAGCTTTGAAAAGCTTGGGAGACACTGCCTTAGGCCATGTACACTACAAAGTTTGGTTGACAGAAGCTACATCTACATGCAGCTGCCGCCTTTTGTATATTGCTTGGGCACATGCACACTTTGTTGCTTGTGTCGGCATTGTGCGTCCACACCATGAGCGGTTGCGTTGATGGAAAATGCTGCACCCGATGGGTGGGTGTCCCAGTGTGGCCTGTGTCGCAATCTGGTGCAATCACTTGTGGGACATGTTCACAGTGCTGTGTGGCATAACAGCGGTTCACCCAGGGATTTCTGGGAACTAGGGGTCAAATTCCTACACTTCTCCAGCCTATCATGCTCATTCCATCTCATAATTCTTGTACCATTTAACAAACTTCCACAGTCCTGTGCACTGCTTTTCGGTTTCTCCACCATCTCTCTGGCAGAAGCATGGACCCTGCAGAGCTCAGCACAATTCTAATGACTGTTGCTGATACAGGACACACAATTGTACTATATTTGTGGAACCTTGGTGAGTATTGCTACAATCAGTTGTGTGAGGAGGAAGAAGAGAAGATGTTCGACAGCAGTGATGGAATGCTGCTGGACACAGCAAATAAAAATACCAGGTTGCTGCTGGCATTCATGAAGCAGCTCCACATAGTGTCTTCTGGGCCCAAGACATGAACACTGTGTGGTGAGATGGCACAGTAATTTAGGTTTGAGACAACGAGCAAGCAGTGGCTGAAGAGATTTGGGATGCAAAAGGCCACATTTCTGGATCTGTGTACTGAGCTTGCCCCAACAGTCCAGTGCAGAGACACCAAAATGAGAGGTTTCAGAGTAGCAGCCGTGTTAGTCTGTATTCGCAAAAAGAAAAGGAGTACTTGTGGCACCTTAGAGACTAACAAATTTATTAGAGCATAAGCTTTCGTGTAGCTCACGAAAGCTTATGCTCTAATAAATTTGTTAGTCTCTAAGGTGCCACAAGTACTCCTTTTCTTTTTACCAAAATGAGAGCTGCACTGACAGTGGAGAAGCGAGTGGCAATTGCATTCTGGAAGCTTGTAACACCACTTAGTATCTATCACTGGCCATTCAGTTTGGAGATGAAAAATCCACAGTGGGGACCACTGTTATTCAGGTGCACAAGCCATTATTTGTCTCCTGTTGCACATGACTGTGACTCTTGGCAATGTGTAGGAATCAGTGGATGAATTTGCAACAGTGCGGATCCTGAGCTGCAATGGATTGAGAGATGGGACACATCTCCTTATTCTGGCATTACCACCACCTTGTCAAAGAGTCCATAACTGTGGTTATGGAAATGCTGGGGGATCTACTGTGGGCTGGTGAGGGGAGGAGGAGGATGTTCATATCTTTAAGAACATAGGACTTTTCCAAAAGCTGAAAACAGGACATTCTTCCCTGATCAGCACATTTCTATTGGCACTGTTGAAATGCCAAAAGTTGTTATGGCAAACCCAGCCTACCCCTGGCTCATGAAGCCATACACTGGCCGCTTTGACAGCACCCAGGAAAGATTCAGCTACCAGCTCACCAGGTGCAAGATGACTGTTGGATGTGCTTTTGATAGATTCAAAGGTCACTGGCAATGTTTACTGACTAGACTGGATCTCAGTGAGGCAAATATTCCTGTTGTTAGAGCTGTGTGTTGTGTACTACAGAATATCTGTGAGGTAAAGTGGGAAAGGCTACTAGCAGGAGGGAGGTTTGAAGTGAACTGACTATTTGCTGAATTTGAACAGCCAGACACACGGACTATCAGAAGAGCCAACTGTGGAACTATAGAGGTCTTTTAACAGTCAGCCAGAGCAGTGCTGTGTGATGCTTTTATGAACTAGTGAGCCTTGGTGTGTACAGAGCTTAAATATGGGTGGGTTATTGACTCCTGTTACAAATTTTGTAAAGTGGTATTTATGCTTGGTGTGAACTAATAAACAAATTCCAAGTTTCCAAAAATATACCTTTATTGTGTGCCAAGAAATGGGAGACAACATGAAAGAGCAAATACACAAGTTAAACACGTTTTAGCAGCACTGTAAGAAGCTGATCCATACTTGTAAAACCCAAGTAAAGGATAAACGTGCATATTAAAAACATATGACAAGGGTTCATTCATGTTACAACACATGTCGTGCACTGTGCCTGGGGCTGACCCTGCAGTTATCACTAGTCACTCGAGGTGTAGTTAGGGTTCTCCTGTTTTCCCCAAATGTGCAGTGGCCACGAGGGTAAGGGTTCATGCCCTGCTGCCACCTGGTATGTTGGGGGTTACAGGGAGCAGCGACCATAGGATCTCCCAGGAACTGTAAAAGCTGCTGTGCCAGGAGTCTTTGTGCGTGAAGCTCGATAATGTTCTGCAACAGCTACATTTGTTGCCTGACCAAAGCCGTAATGTCCTGCTGCACCTCTCTGTCCTTTTGCATCTCCTCTCACAACAGATTTCTCCATTCCTAGTCCTGCTTCTTGCTCTCAGCCACCTGCCCCCCTCCAATCCCTGCGTTCACTGTCAGCAGCTGCAAGCGACTGAAGGATCTCGCAGAATGTATCCTTTCTGGTCTGCTTCTTTCTGCTCCTGACCAGGTCAGACATTCAGCAGGTGTGGAGGGGACACCGTTAAAGGCTACCATGCCAAAAGCTGCTGATTAAAACAGACAGATACGGCATTAAATTTACAGTTGCAACGGAAAGGGAAAGACAAGTCTCAACATTCCCTTTCATTATTTCCATAAACACCTTTCATAAAAAGTGGTAATTGTCACTTTAGCTTTGGAGCACCACTCTGCAGTGCAAGTCATGGTGAGTATGGCCTAGTGGGGGACTGGGGGCAGGGGGAAGGTCTGTTGCATGGAAGGATTAATCGCTGGGTGCCTCTGGGTGTGAGTATAGTAAAGAGTAAAGTGCAGTGAATATTGCCAATATTTTCACAGGCAGTGGTGCTTTGGGCTGATGTCTCACTCCTGAGGGTGACCAAGTCACAGAGAACCCAGCAGCTACTGATGTTCCAAAGCTGGCCAGGACCATCTGCTGCTAACCTGTTTACTACAATGGTGTCAGCACAAGTAGTCACAGAATGGCATGGGAAAATCTCCTATCGCAGGGAAAGAAACAAGGCCTCCTTCCTTAGAAATGTTCTGGAAAGGATTGCAGGTATATCCGTGAAAGTTTCAGAGAGATTCCTCAACAGGATAAAAGGGACATCCCTGATCACATAAAAAAAGTAAAAAGAAAAGGAGTACTTGTGGCACCTTAGAGACTAACAAATTTATTAGAGCATAAGCTTTCGTGAGCTACAGCTCACCAATGCATCCGATGAAGTGAGCTGTAGCTCACGAAAGCTTATGCTCTAATAAATTTGTTAGTCTCTAAGGTGCCACAAGTACTCCTTTTCTTTTTGCGAATACAGACTAATACGGCTGCTACTCTGAAACCTATAAAAAAAGTACTCCACTTGGCCCCTGCCTAGCCGAACAAGCCAAAAAATGGAAGAGCTGATGTTGCCTCCATCTCTTTCTTCTCCCTCTGTCCAAGCACACGACATTGATTTTATGCGGACTGTATAATCCAGACGGCCAGAATAATCTGTATGAATTTATTTTCCAACATTTCACAAGGAAAGTGAGCAATCAAGTCAATGCCTTTGTTCTCTAAACACGCAGTGGGGATGGGTGCCATTTTTAAGTGGGGAAGAAGGGGCGGGGGGGAGAGAGGGAAGACTTGGGGCAATGAATAGGTAAAAAAACACCTAAGTGTCCACAGTCCGACGTGGGGTGCTAGTGGGGTACCAGCCACATATGGCATGTAGTTCACTGGAGAAGTGGCGGATCTGCCAAAGTTTCTTTGCTTTTGCCCCTGCTGCTGTCCATCCCTGTCCTACCCCAGTTTCAGCATCCCCTGTGCAAGCTGCACATAGATATCTATAAAAGAAAAGGAGTACTTGTGGCACCTTAGAGACTAACAAATTTATTAGAGCATAAGCTTTCGTGAGCTACAGCTCACTTCATCGGATGCATTTGGTGGAAAAAACAGAGGAGAGATTTATATACACACACACAGAGAACATGAAACAATGGGTTTATCATACACACTGTAAGGAGAGTGATCACTTAAGATAAGCCATCACCAACAGCAGGGGGGGGGAAAGGAGGAAAACCTTTCATGCTGACAAGCATGTAGGCTAATTCCAGCAGTTAACAAGAATATCAGAGGAACAGTGGGGGGTGGGGTGGGAGGGAGAAATACCATGGGGAAATAGTTTTACTTTGTGTAATGACTCATCCATTCCCAGTCTCTATTCAAGCCTAAGTTAATTGTATCCAGTTTGCAAATTAATTCCAATTCAGCAGTCTCTCGTTGGAGTCTGTTTTTGAAGCTTTTTTGTTGAAGTATAGCCACTCTTAGGTCTGTGATCGAGTGACCAGAGAGATTGAAGTGTTCTCCGACTGGTTTTTGAATGTTATAATTCTTGACGTCTGATTTGTGTCCATTCATTCTTTTACGTAGAGACTGTCCAGTTTGGCCAATGTACATGGCAGAGGGGCATTGCTGGCACATGATGGCATATATCACATTGGTAGATGCGCAGGTGAATGAGCCTCTGATAGTGTGGCTGATGTGATTAGGCCCTATGATAACATTCAACATTCAAACATATAACATTCAAAAACCAGTTGGAGAACACTTCAATCTCTCTGGTCACTCGATCACAGACCTAAGAGTGGCTATACTTCAACAAAAAAGCTTCAAAAACAGACTCCAACGAGAGACTGCTGAATTGGAATTAATTTGCAAACTGGATACAATTAATTTAGGCTTGAATAGAGACTGGGAATGGATGAGTCATTACACATGATAAACCCATTGTTTCATGTTCTCTGTGTGTGTGTATATAAATCTCTCCTCTGTTTTTTCCACCAAATGCATCCGATGAAGTGAGCTGTAGCTCACGAAAGCTTATGCTCTAATAAATTTGTTAGTCTCTAAGGTGCCACAAGTACTCCTTTTCTATTTCCCCATGGTATTTCTCCCTCCCATCCCACCCCCCACTGTTCCTCTGATATTCTTGTTAACTGCTGGAATTAGCCTACCTGCTTGTCAGCATGAAAGGTTTTCCTCCTTTCCCCCCCCCTGCTGTTGGTGATGGCTTATCTTAAGTGATCACTCTCCTTACAGTGTGTATGATAAACCCATTGTTTCATGTTCTCTGTGTGTGTGTATATAAATCTCTCCTCTGTTTTTTCCACCAAATGCATCCGATGAAGTGAGCTGTAGCTCACGAAAGCTTATGCTCTAATAAATTTGTTAGTCTCTAAGGTGCCACAAGTACTCCTTTTCTTTTTGCGAATACAGACTAACACGGCTGCTACTCTGAAACCTATAGATATCTATATTTCTCTGGCTGATCCTTAGTTTTTCCCCCAGGATGAGGAGATCCAAGAGTTCTCACCTGCTCCAGGCAGGAGCACATCAAGTAGCATGTGTATGGAGCTGGCATGCTCAGTTGCTTGCCAAGGTGGGCTAGTAGTTGTGCTCAGGGCTTAAATTCAGCTGGAGCTCATTAAATATTTTCACCCCCCTGGAGTTTTAATAGCATGTGGTGGTGGGCCCTCTGGGGAATACTCTATGAGAATTTAAGCTCTGGTTGTGCTTGTCAAAGTGGGCCCTCAGGAAAAGACATTTTAAAAACAGGCTGGGGAAGGGGGAGGATAGAAAAGGGGGAGAGGTGGACTTCCAATGTCTGTGACCCCTGGCCAATGAAGTTCAAAATTGTGCTTGAAGCAACCACTGTTGCAGGGACAGAGGCATTGTGGGGGAGCTGCTGGAGGTCTATGAGGGTTGATGCAGGTAATGCAGCGTCTACACTTGCCCTGTGTCGATGGAAATAGGTTGACTGTGGCTCTGCGTTGTTCAGGGAGGTGGTGTTATTGCGTCACTGTAACGGGGTACTTGTATCGGTGAGAGACAAATTTAGGTGCAGACACATGCAAAAACTAGGTCAAACAAGTCGGCTTAGGTCCACCTAATTCTGTAGTGTAGACCAGGCCCTAGTCTGTGTCTTTCTGACCAAGAAGAAAAGGAGGACTTGTGGCACTTTAAAGACTAACAAATTTATTTGAGCATAAGCTTTCGTGAGCTACAGCTCACTTCATCACATGCATCTGAGGAAGTGAGCTGTAGCTCACGAAAGCTTATGCTCAAATAAATTTGTTAGTCTCTAAGGTGCCACAAGTACTCCTTTTCTTTTTTGCAAATACAGACTAACACGGCTGCTACTCTGATTTCTGACCAAGGAACCTGAGCTAATCCAGCTGCAGAGACCCATTTATCATTCCCTCTTCTCAGTGGTTAAGATTGTTACATTGTCTCAGCAGGTTCTGGCCAAGATTTCCAGACAACAATCTAAAGCAGTGGTTCTAAACCTGCAGCCTGCCGGTGGCCCAGTCAGCACACAGCTGCGGCCCATGAGACATCATCCCGGCCATACAGGTAGTATATATATTGTGTGTATGAGGCCCACATAACACATACACAGCTGTGTATGCGGCCCTCAATGGTAAATAGGATGCGAACCACAGGTCTAAAGACAGAGGGTTGTAGCAAAATTAGACAAGAAAAGAGAGTGGGTAGGTTATAGGGAGACAAATGGTCTGCTTCACCCATCTAGCCTGGAACCCTTTGGCTGGGTGCCACTTGGGGAGTTTCTGTATAGCACATCCTCTCGTCCTGTTCTCCTCTGACCCCATTCTAGGCAGCATGTCAGAGAAGTGGCTTTTTATCTCCATGTAGCACTCCTTCAAAACTTGATGCCCAGCACTGTTCTATATCGCAGGTTAGTTCAGAATGCTTGGAACCCCTAAGACTAGTCCCCACTCCACTCACCTAGGTGTTCCTATCAGCATGGGTAGACGAACAGAAACGGCCTTTTGGGTGCATTCACTGTTGCTCACTGGTTTAGCCCTCCCACTGTAGTCAGAGCAATGAGGTGGCCGTGCGCTGCATTTCAAGACTCCAGCACAGGGCACCTCTCTAGCTTAGGAAAAAGGGAAGGCAGCATGAGGGATCTTACGGGTAGGTTGGCTACAGGCCAATAGCCTTGCTAAGGCACCTCAGAGCTCAGAGGATATTGAGGGAGGTGATGCAAAGAGAAAGCAGATACAGTTGTTCTCAGGCACTCAAGGGAGAAGTCCATTTGAGGGTTAAAGATTGTGCAGTGAGAGTAAATAACAACTTAAGTCATGTGACCAGAAACATCCATTGCAGAAAACCTGCTGTACTCAGCTGGAGGGCTGAAAAACTTTATAGAGCAGAGAAGCCTCTTTGGAGCTGAGAGTTGTTCGCTTGGAGCAGACAGGGAGTTGAGATGAATTTCCTTCCGAGTTTATCCCTAGAAACCTGGATTTTACTCATTGCCTTTGTGAGCCTCTTGATGCTGTAAGTAGAGCTCCACCTCTAACTGGCGACGGGACAGGGGATCTTTTGTGGGGTTTGGCCAGCACTTGCAAGGCTTTTGGGTGAATTTAGCGGAGGAGCAGACGAGGGAATTAATGGACATTCAGCTAGAGAAGAGGGACAGGCCTTCCTAATAGGGACGTGCACGGCCTTCACTGGACTTCAGGGAACTCCTTATGGTTGGAGAAAAGAGAAATAGGGGGAGAGGATAATACACAGAGGAGGGGGGAATACCTTTTGCCAAAGAAACTTGGCAGAAGACACTCTGGTTTGCATCTTGTTTACTGTGAAGCAGAGCTGGTCCTTTCGGTCCCACAATCCTGTGGGCACAGCACCTCCCCCCTTCAGCTCCCCAGTTTGGGTTGGCTATAAATACAAAGACAGAACCTGACTTTCGGTTTAGAAAAAGATAACATCTCTCACTTGTTCCACAGGGACCCTTAAGGTAGGTCTGCGCTACAACGGTGCTGCCAGCGCAGACACTTGCGACAGCAACAGAAGGGGCTTTTCCATCAATTCAGAGAATCCACCCGTTTGAAAGGTGGTAGCTGAAGAATTTTTTCCTCAGTCTACCTTAGGTTGGCTTAACTACTTCTCTCAGGGGGTGTGACTTTTTCACACCCCTGGGCGACATAGCTAGGTCGACCTACGTTGTAGGTGTAGACCAGACCTTAGAAATGTACCTAATGCACTAGTGGCTTGCAAGCTCTGTGGTAGCCATAGTTCAGCAGGCAGCATGACCTCTAATTGCAAAAGGTGGTAGCCCAAAAATATGAGAGGCAGTGAGGTCTAATGGCAAGGGACCAATCCCAGCTTGGATACTGACTCTCTGGGGCTTCAGTCAGGACACACAGGCCAAAGTGCTCAGGCTAAGGCTATGTCTACACTGTTATTAGACATCTGCGGCTGGCCTGTGCCAGCTGGCTCGGGCTAAGGGACTGTTTAATTGCGGTGTAGATGTTCCGGCAAGGAATGAAGCCCAAGGTCTAGGATGCTGTGAGGTGAGAGGGTTCCAGAGCTCGGGCTGCAGCCTGAGCCCAAATGTCTACATCACAGTTCAACAGCCCCTTAGCCCAAGCCCGGTGAGCCCAAGTCAGCTGGCACTGGCCAGCTGTGGATTTTTAATTGCAGTGTAGACTAAAGTAGGTCCCCCAGAACGGAAAGGGGAAGGTTTACGTGGCTAACCTTACAGCCCTGTTTGTAAGTGCTGGCCTCCCCTCCAGGACTGAGGCCTGGAACTCCTCTGGCTTCTCTCCTGGCTCTGTTGTTGTGGGGAAAGATGGTGTGTCCAAAACAGTAACAACCACCCTTTATACTGTATTGAAATAAAATCTAAATGCTTCTTGCAAAAGAAGCAATGCCCCATTCAGGTCTTTCATGCTGCTTCACTGAGCTAAGGTAGCAAAAGCACAGGGAACAGAGAGGGGCAATCCACTCTGCAGGGTCTCGTGCCCATCAGCAGGGTACATCTGGGATCTTTCCAGCTCACCCTTATCCAGCAAGAAGGTGTCATGTCCCCGCACCAGGCACATTGGGGCAGGTTTCCAAATCCTTCGTACCTGCTGGGGATTCCCATGCTGCGCCCTTTACACGTTGGCAACGGAACGCACTTTGTGCCCTTATAAAAAAAATTACAAGGGTAACAGCTCCAAACTGCAGAGCCCCTGCTGAAACTGCTATGCTTTGGGCAGTGACTGTATGCTGCTTTGTCGGAGCACTCTGACCTGCATTTTAAACACCTGCACTACTTCATGTAGGAGGCCACGTGGAGTAACATGGCAAGGAAGCTAAGGCAGACTATTGGGACCATCTGGAAGCTGACTCCTTGCTGAGCACTGCAGGGGACAGTATCTGTGCAGTGATGAGCTGCCAAAATCTTAACAACGGGTTCCCTCTTCACCCCACGAGGGGGTCGTTGCCCACCCCCGCCCCCCGGGACTCCTGCCCCATCCAACCCCCCTGCGTTCCTTGATGCTCCCCCCAGGACCCCTGTCCCATCCATCCCCCTCTCCTGTCCCCTGACTGCCCCCATAACCTGGCAGGAGGGTCTCGTGGCCAATGTAGTGGGTGCCCATCCCACCCCTAAGAGCCAGAGGTACCTGCCGGGGGGTGAGGTGGGGAGTCCCGGCGGTGCTTACCTGGGACACCTCCCAGGAAGCATCCGGCAGGTCCCTCTGGCTCCTAGGGGCGGGGGAGCGTAGCTAGGGAGGGAGCAGGGAGAGCGGCCGCTCCCCTCACTGATCACATCAAAAGTGGCGTCTTAGGAGCCAACTCTCTGGGTGCTCCGGAGCACCCCCTCTGCTTCCGCCTCCTCCCCTGAACGCGCTGCCCCCCTCTGTTTCTCCCCATCCCACCCGCTTCTGCCTCCTGCCCTGAACGTGCCCCCCCCCGCTTCTCCGCGCGCCACCCCGCTTCCGTCTCCTGCCCAGAACACGCCGCCCCCCTCTGTTTCTCCCCGCTCCCCGCCGGCTTCCCGCGAATCAGTTGTTCAATGGGAAGCCAGGGAGGATTGAGAAGCAGGTCGGGGCTTCCCGCTCAGGCCAAGGATGGCGGAGGTGAGCTGGGGCAGGGAGCGGTTACCCTGCATACCCACCCCCCTGCCCGAGCTCACCTCCGTTCTGCCTCCCTGGGCCTGAGTGGGAAGCCACTGCCTGCTTCTCAGCCCCCCGGCTTCCTGTGCGAACAGCTGATTCGTGGGAAGCCGGGGGGGGCGAGAAGCAGAGGGGACGGTGCATTCAGGGGAGGAGGCAGAGGTGAGGTGAGCTGGGGCCGGGGGTGGGGCGGGGAGCTGCCGGTGGGTGCTCTGCACCCACCAAATTTTCCCCATGGGTGCTCCAGGGCTGGAGCACCCATGGAGTCGGTGCCTAAGGCGCCACTTTTGGACGGTTAAATTTAGAAGCCCTTTTAGAACCGGTTGTTCCTCGCGGAACAACCGGTTCTAAAAGGGCTTCTAAATTTAACAACTGGTTCTAATGAACCGGCGTGAACCGGCTCCAGCTCACCACTGTATCTGTGACACAGAGAGCTGGTACAAGGCCCTCCACGCTGTTCAACTCTTGCATAGGGTAAGCACTTAGGGGCTGCAAGCTGATCTGTGAACAGCTGAAAGCCATGGTAAGAGCCTCTGCACTGGCCCCTTGTAGTACCAGTCAGAAAGCCATGCATGGGCTGCTTTACGCTGATCCCGTGGCTACTGTATCCTGCATGACTAGCGCTGAAGGGATGTGGAATGCTGCCACATTCCAGCCCATAGACAGGAACAGCAGCTGCCCCTCACCCTAGCACTGGACTAGGGGGTGGGTCCTCTCCCCTCACTCCACCTGCATGGAATATGATCATCTGGGCTTTAGTTGGGTGGAGAGGATTTTGCCATATGGAGAATGGCACAAGAAGGTAAATGCGACTGCAACACGCTTATACCCTTCTCACTAGACAGAGAAGGAGACAACTAGACAAAGCCCTGCTCCTTCGTACATGCGTTCTCTCTCCATTATTTCAGAAGTACCTAAGTGACAGTGACAGTTGTTTAAACCATCAGCACGAAGGCCATTCACATATAAATGACCCTATCGCTCATGTGTTTGCTCTCTGTTTGCTCCGCAGCTATGGGATCTGGCCATACAGATTCTTTAAGAAGCTGGGTATTCCAGGGCCAAGGCCTCTACCTTTCATCGGAACATTTCACGAATACCGGAATGTGAGTGGTGGGAGTTTACGCTACCTGCCCATTCAGAGGATAATGGCTCTTAGCTAACCTGTGGTCGTAGGGTGGGGGGGTGTCTCTGCCTTGCTCCTGTGGGAAGGTTTAGTAGAGGGTCTATGCCTGTTGTCTATAGGAGACTCAGGGCATTTCTTCATGGGGACCTTCAGGAAAGTTAAACTGAATTACTTCAAGGCATGATTCTGAAGTTCCTTAAAGGGCCACTTTACTTCTGAATGAAGAACATCAACAGAGGGGTTTAATTTGTTTTAAATAATGCACTTTAAAGTCACCCCTTTAGTTAATTCATCTTTCCTGAGTGTTCCCGTGTAGATGTTCCCTTAGAGAGGAGAATTGTACCCCAACCATGGGAGCAACTTGGCTTCAGAACTTTAGGAGAGGGGAACTGATGTCAAGTCTGTATTGTGGTTCCTAATTCGCCATTGCTAAACTCTGGTCTAGAGTAATAGTTAGGTCAACATAGCTACACCAGTCAGGGGTGTGAAAAATCCACACCCCTGACTGACATAGTTACACCAGCCTAACCACCCGTGTAGATGCATTTTTGTCCAAGGAAGAATGCTTCAGTGAGCTGTAGCTCAAATAAATTCATTAGTCTCTAAGGTGCCACAAGTACTCCTTTTCTTTTTGCGAATACAGACTAACATGTCTGCTAATCTGAAATCAGTTGTTGTAGCTACCATTGTTCTGGGAGGTGGTGTTGCTGCCCCAAGAGAAAAAGCCCTCCCGTTGGTATAAGCTGCATCTATGCCACAGCGTTATGTTGGCATAGATATGGGCAATGTTGTGCAGACCTACCTTAAGACAGCAGTTTGGTTGGGTTTTTTTTTTAAAGACGAGGAAGCATTACTCAAGCCTGGGTTCTTGTGTGTCCACCCGATCCAGACATGGGCTCTACACTCAGTCATTTCAGATGAAGCCTTAAAACTCAAAGCCCTACCTGTTCGGCATAGACATTAAAGGTCTCATGGCCCTTCTGGCAAGCCCAGCAATTACCTGGAGTCCTTGGCTAGAATGTCCCCTCCCTTCACTATTTTGCAGCATGCTGTGTGTGACTCTGGAGGAATTGCTTTCCATTGGGGCTTGTAAAGCACTGTGGGATCTTTTGAGAAGATACGGCCTCAGGAGGTGTAAGACACTGCCCCCGGGCACTGGCGAAGTTGGTGATATATTTCACCCACCTCTTTATTCTCAGCCACCTGTTTTCCTCCCTAGTTTCTCCTCCCCCACTCTTGGTGCATCCCTGCAGCAGCTAGGGACCTTTGGAAACCAAAAGCTCAAATTTGTGTACAATGTTCCCAGCCCTGCTTGTTAAGGGACAGAGCGCCATGGCTCTTCATGACTCTGGCATCCTGTGTGGTCGTGGTTTGCACTAGCTACTGAGGAGAGGCCAGCAACAGTCCCTGCAAAAACCAAGCTTCTCTCAGGTATGTCTGCACAGCTGCTGGAGGTGTAATTTCCAGCTCAGGTAGATGAAAATGCACTAGCTTCAATTGAGCCAGTGTGCTGAAAATAGCAGTGTAGCCACGGCAGCCTGGCCTAACCGCCCAAGTGTTTACCCAAGGTCTTGAGTGGGATTGTACTCGGAACAGCTAGCCCACCTCACTGCCCATGCCATTCCAAACATTACATTAAGAAAAGGAGGACTTGTGGCACCTTAGAGACTAACAAATTTATTTGACCATAAGCTACAGCTCACTTCATTGGATGCATACAGTGGAAAATGGCCCACCTTGATTATCACTACAAAAGGTTACCCTCCTCCGCCGTCCGTCCACGCTCTCCTGCTGGTAATAGATCACCTTTCCTGATCACTCTTGTTACAGTCTGTATGGTAAGACCCATTGTTTCATGTTCTCTGTGTATATAAAATCTCCTCACTGTATTTTCAACTGCATGCATCCGATGAAATGAGCTGTAGCTCACGAAAGCTTATGCTCAAATAAATTTGTTAGTCTCTAAGGTGCCACAAGTACTCCTTTTCTTTTTGTGGATACAGACTAACATGGCTGCTACTTGGAAACCAAACATTATATTGAATCTTTTGTTAATTACACTTTACACCTGAGGGGAGGAGAGATGTTCACGTCCGAGAAAGATACACGGTATGCCACGGGAAATAGCTTGTCCCTAAAATGCCCCTAAAAATAAAGCATTGACAATTTTTTCATGTGGTTTTCCCTTATTTCCATCCAACAAAGATGGTCATCCTAAGTGTAGGATGGATTCACACTTAGGTTGGATTCACACTAAGGGATTGTCTTCCCTGCAGAAAAAAAGGTGTGTTAGCTAACTCAAGTTAAGAACACACCCTAGTTTTGGCAATGAAGACGTATCTGCTCTTCAGGGCAGCCCATCTTTCCCCTCTGCCCACCTGACCCATCTCTGCCATTTATTTCTAGTTTGCTGCAGAGAATTGTATTCCAATGAAACCCAAGCTGCGGCCATCCTTTGCTCACTGTTTACCTGCAGACATCTAACCTCTCTGTCTCTCTCTGGCAGGGAATTCTGAATTTCGACAAGAAGTGTTTCCAGAAATATGGTAAAATTTGGGGGTGAGTTTTCCACTGCACAAAATCTCTAATTCATGGTGAGATCTGGGGAGCCCCCAAACAGAAAGATTACACCCTTTCAAAGGGCCATTGGCCATTGCAACCTCTTTTTCTCCACATAATGCTCTATCTTGGCATTTTAATTCCTGCTGTGGTAGGCTAGATCACAGGGGAAACCCAGGTTCACCAGTCTCAGTTCCTCTGTGCTGAAAATATAACTGAGGCTACTGGAACACACTGAAATCTTCCGTTGTGTCTCTCAAAGGCTCTTTGTAATGTGGAGTGCTCATCTCAAGAGTGTCCCCTTGATGCAGGAGTTTTCATCTTTAGCACCCCTGGCAGGCTATCTGTTTTTGGGCACCATTCAGCCCCTCCTGCTGAGAAGTGACTAGACCCAAAAATAATAAATGTCCAAGTGCAGTCCAAAGTCCCAGAGTCAGCCTGTCCTCTGGGTACTGTGCTCAACTCTTCCCTGGGGATCCACTGCCTTTCTCCAGCTCTGTCCCACCCAACCTAAGTCTCCCTGAGGCCTCTAGACACTAAGGGTACATCTACACAGCGAAGAAAAACCCGGGCTAGCCAACTCGGGATCGCGGGGCTGTTTCATTGCTGTGTAGACTTCCAGGCTAGGGCTGGAGCGCAGACTCTAGGACCCTGCAGGGTGAGAGGGTCAGCAAGCCAGCCCTGGTCAGCTGGCCCGGGCCAGCTGCAGGTTTTTCTTTGCTGTGTAGAGGTACCCTAACAGTGCCCTTTGCAGGAGCCTGCTTGCCTGAACTCTCTCAGCCTATTTATAAGGCCCAGGTGTCTGTGGAGTTATCACTCCATCCATTTTCAGTCCCATCCTCTCTGGCTCACAAGCTAGGATCTGATTATTGCCCAGGTGGATTGAATGTGCCCAACTGGCCTTTAACCCTTTCACCCTATCACACTCTTCTCTCACCCTTTGTTTCCGGATGGGGTTGTAACGCTCTGATCAGTGTTGGGATGATGGCAGATAGAGCTCTGATCTTTTGTTTGCACAGCAGCTTAGAAAATAGCCCAGTCCTACCCCCTCTGGGCCAGATTTGACATGGCACTACAGCCCCTTGTGCCAGCTAAGGTTGTAGGGCAGGCATGAGGGCCCCCTCCAGGAATGCCTCCAGCACAGGGAGCCCCTAGACGTGACTCTGAAAGCTAGGCGGAGCTGCTCCCCTACAATCACCGGGGCATTCTGGGAAATGGGGTGGGGGCATAGCAAGGGTTGGAGGAGGCATGGCTGGGCCCAGCCTGCTCCTTGAAGATTCAGCTCCCCTGCCAACCCCCATAGGGGTCATTGTAGTAAGACACAAATTTGAGCGGTTCTCAGGGCTCCTGTACCTGTGCTGGGTGTCCCAGGGAGGCACAAACTGCCTCTCTCTGTGCTCTCCCTTGTTCCTCAGCAGCAGCACTTTCAGAGATGCCATTTCTGTCTGTGGAGTGCTTCCCCTTTCACCTAAACCTGAGATAATAGCATCTCCAGTCAGTGCAGTCCAGACTGTACCCTTGTGCTCCGAGTAAGCCTTTCCAGCTTAGGAAGGGAGACTGCCTTTCCCCAGCTTTACAACCCCCTCAAGAAATCATGGCTTCTAGATCCCAAAATGAGCCTGAAGCCTTTGAAGTTGCCATTCTGTCTGGCCCTCACAGAGCAGAGCCCCAGGCTGCTGCTGCAGGTTTTTATCTTGCATATCAGCTCCTCCTACAATCAGGGCTTGAGCTACCTTTTAGTCCAGACTGCCTCTTTCACAATGCAGGTTTTGTGTGGATAGAAATACAAGAGGCTTTCTCATCACATTTCCCTTAGGATCCTCTCGGAGGGAAATTGTTGCACAAAACTCTGAAAAGTTTCATGAGCTCAAAACATTTTTAAAAGATAAAAGTGCTTGTGATATCTGAGACACACACATGCACCCCTGGCTCTCCCGCTCCTGGGCCCAAGCCTTGGATTTTAATGTATTTCTGCATACTTCAGTTTGAAAACAGACACTGCAGATGTTTGGGTTTTTTCCCCCTCTGTTTGTCTGAGAAGCTGTGCAGAGAAATCCATTTTTCTTCCATTTGGGCTAATCAGGGTGGATTTATTAACACCAGGTAGCAGCAATGAGGGAAACAAAGAGAGATCAGACAGCACAATCAGTACAGTGATAATTAGCACCCCCCTGCCCAAACACATCCCGCTTTGGCAATGCTGTTCTCAGCAGTGCAGATATTTGCTAGAAATGCTAGATATCAATGCTTGGAACTATTCCTCCACCCCCATTTCTCCTTTTTACTGAGTGATAAAACAAATCTTATCCCTTTTGATGGGTTTTAGGGGAGTTTGCAGGGGCCGGGGGGGGGGAAGGGGGTGAGAATTGAGGCCCGTTGGTATTGGGCATTGTAAATTAGTTTGGATGATTATTTATTCATAACTAAGCCAAGACACTCCTGCTCTATCTGATACACGCAAGGGATTGATTCAGAGTTTCTCTTTGGCCTAGATTTTTTGATGGCAGGCAGCCAGTCCTGGCTATTCTGGACCCTGTAATCATCAAAACCATCCTGGTGAAAGAGTGCTATACCCTCTTTACCAATCGCCGGGTAGGTATCCAGTATAGGCCTTTCCTATGCAGACCTGATGCAGCATGTGTGTGGTGGCAGGGTTTCTCCTAGAGCAATGCAAACTTTCAGTAACACAGGCTGCTCACAGGACAGGCCTGGGAGACAGGACACCAGCGTTCTATTCCCAGCTCCGCCATTGACTCACTGTGTGACCGTGGGCAAGTCACGTTCCATCTCTGTGCCTCAGTTTCCCCATTTATAAAATAAAGGTAATGACACCGATCTCACAGGGGGTTGTAGGGCCTGGTTGATTGATATTTGGAGTGCTTCAGTTCAAATATACTGTAGCATTGCACATAATTCATTCCTTCACCCACCAGGCAGAGAAAAGCCTTTGCTTCCATATTGCAATAGTACGATAATGGGCCTGATCCTAGAGTTTCCTGGTGCAGGCAGCAGGGGTCCCATTGCTAAGTCATTGTGGGCACAGTCAGAGTTCCATGTTCAGGACGACCATGTGAATGTGCTGGTTGAAATCCTATGCACTCTATAAACAGGTACCTTTTACTTTATTCTCCCCATTTAGGTCTTAGGTCTAAGTGGAGATTTTGAGTCTGCCCTTACAATAGCTACTGATGAGCAGTGGAAAAGGATCCGGTCTGTGCTCTCTCCAGCATTCACCAGCGGGAAGCTAAAGGAGGTGAAGTCCAGATTACATTAATAATTCCAGCTTGGGCTAGTGGCTTGAAGGCTATTTGGGTTTGGTGCCTCAATACAGAGCCACCTGGAAAATCATCTTGCTGTGCCACCCGTCCCCTTGCCGGACTCATTTTCCAAAAGGGCCTCCGCCAAAAGCAACCATCCTTATGGGCATTTCAGCAACACGATGTTTTTTTAGTCAGGGTGAGGGTGGTGGGTTTTTCCCCATTCTGCCCCTCATCATGGCTTTCTCAGTAAGGAACTGACCTCTGGGGAATGAAATGGCTACATTCTCTTTCCAAGATTTGACATACAAGGGTATGGCAATCTGTTGCCGGGGATCCCACCATTGACCTGAGATTTCTTCTTGCTGATCCTTCTTCATGAAGAGGAAGGCAGCACAATGGGTAGATCTTCAGTCGGAGCGCTGGGGGTGCAATTCCAATCTTGAGGAGATGTATTTCTGCCAACTGAGATCCAGCTAGCATGCTAAAAATACAGTGTGGCCATGGGAGCATGGGTGGCAAGACAGGTTAGCCACCCCAAGTGCGTACCCATCTGAGATAATAGGTACATACTCGGTCACTCTCACCGCCACAGCTCGTCACCTGCACACTGTAGAGCACCACCCTTCTTTTACCTTTCCGTAGGCTCAACGCATAACGCCGGTTAATTTAGTCAACCTGCCCTTACCCAGTTCTTAGGATTCAGGGCATAATCTTCTGCGGGTTTGTGGGGCCTTTTACCAGTGAAAGATCCTTACACAGTAATATCCTTAACCTCTATTTATTAACAGTTATCAAAACACAATACACACACTAAGCATACAATGTTCACCACTCCCAATAAGGCGGATGAATTTTTCCTGCTGGCCAGTCAGGGTCAGGTCATCTGGGGCTCCAGCTTCTGCATGATATAATTGGCAGGGTGTTGAGGTCTGTTAGCTCTGATTTTGGGCCGTGTCCTGAAGTTAGGTTCCAAAGAACTTCCTTTTGGACCCCAGTTTATATAGTGAAACTTGAGTCCTCCTTAGCTGTACTGTAACCAATCATTTTAAACTAAAGTACTACCAAACAGTATTTTTCACCAATCACAGCCCATTACAAAACAATTCTTTAACCAATCACACCCCACCACCTTAGTTGATTTAAATCTTGCAAAATTAGTTATTCAACAGACAGAAACAATTAAAGAATCAGAGACCTACAGATAAAGTTTACAAATGGTGCAAATCTAAATGAAACACTTTGATTTTGTCAAAATGAAACATTTTGTTCAGCCCAAAATGAAATGTTTTTCAACTGTTCGGTTTGCCAAAAATTAAAAAAAAAATCTTGTTTTCAGTATGACCCAAAACTGTTTTTTCCCCTCGATTTTTGGGAATTGCCCCCAAACCAGAAAATAACATTATTTGCCCAGCACTAAGAGTGGGTGCTTGACCGCTGATGCAAAAGAACATCCATCTCCCTTTCCACACTGTAGTCTGGAAGTGCACTACATGGGTTTCTCAATCCTTTTCAGCTATGCTCTCCCTTCAGGAAAGATAGCTACAGAATCTACCCATGTCACTGATGGACAGCACGTTGTTGGCCTTTGCACCACGTGGTGCTTTCTGAAGGGGAAGCTGGGTGTGTTGTTGCGGGGGACAGAACCCTTTTTAGTTCACACCCAGATGATTCGGTGGACAAACTACAGAGATAAGAGCAACCCTGTTTTTTCCCAACCATGTCTGAGCCCTGGCTGTAATGATGCCCCTCTCAAACCAGAGTATTGATCATTATTAGGGGACAGCCAGCAAATAGCAAGGCTGAGTTACCTAGCGGTGACCCTGCCTCAGGAACCGGAAGGCATCTGCAATGCCTCTTGCTTTGGTTTGCATTTCAGATGTTTCCTATCATGAATCGCTATGGAGAGATTTTAGTGAAAAACATCCAGGAGAAAGTGGATAACGATGAGTCCCTGGAAATGAAGAGGTGAGTAGCTTTGTTGGGCTGGCAGGAAAGAGCCGGTGTTCACAACACGTATGGGGAGCAAGTCTTGGGAGTTCATAAGGGAGCCTCAGCCCCAGAGTTTGGTTTGGCTCTAGCTTACCCTAAGCATGCTGCATTTCGTCTCTGTGAAGTATAGCTGAGTTGGAGAGGCCATGATAGCCTTCACACAGCATCTTCCACTCAAAATGTCCATCACACTGTAAAGATGAGTTTACTTTTATTTAAAATACACATGGATATCCTGATGCTTCCACAATAGGAACCAGGCCCCCACAAAGATATTTCCACATTCCCACTTTTCTCCCCCACCTTTCCTGAGATGTGACATGAAGACGATCTCCATAACAGTCCTGCTCATGGCACGTTTCTCGGTTGCACGCTGCCCCTCTCTGCCCGGATCAAACCAGACCAGTACTAGTCAGTACATTTCTGTGGTTTTGTCACTCTACCAGCTGTTGGAGGGTAGGAGTAGGGGGGCACAGAGTCTTGCTGGGGATGGGAGAAATCAGGCCTTTCCTAGAAGCAAGAACAACCTGCAGACGGGGAAAAAGCATTTTAAGGTCATTTTAACAGTTGCTTTTATAGATGAGAGGTGTGTAACAATGCTGGTTCTGGCGGGACTCAACTGAGAGTGCCAATTCAGGACAAATTGCTTAAAGCAGGGCCAAGGCTGAGGTTTCTGTGCACACCAAGGCAAACCAAACCAGCCAAACACAGAAGACTTTGGTTTTACCCCACTGGCTAACCACATGTCACACAAGCAATTCCCTTAGACACCCCAGTTTCCCAGTATCACCACCAGTGCCACTCGTTATGGGGACAAACGGTTAGGAAAACCAATACCCCAGTAAAAGAAAAAAGGTTCTCTCGATCCCAAAGGACCAAGCCCCAGACCCAGGTCAATATACAAATCAGATCTTACCCACAAATCACACTGTTGCCTATCCTTTAGAATCTAAAATCTAAAGGTTTATTCATAAAAGGAAAAGATAGAGATGAGAGCTAGAATTGGTTAAATGGAATCAATTACATACAGTAATGTCAAAGTTCTTGGTTCAGGCTTGCAGCAGTGATAGAATAAACTTCAAATCAAGTCTCTGGAGTACATCCACAGCTGGGATGGGTCTTTCAGTCCTTGGTTCAAAGCTTCAGTGTAGCAAAGTTCCTCCAGAGGTAAGAAGCAGGATTGAAGACAAGATGGAGGAGCTGCAGCAGCTTTTTATATTCTCTTGCCATGTGGTCTTTCTTTCTTTGTTCCAAAGACAAGCTGTCCATCACATGGCCTGGAAAAACCTCAGAGTTCTGTCCGTAGGCATGTCCCTGCATACCTTGCTGAGTCACAAGGTGTCTCTGACTTCTCTCAATGGGTCAGTTGTACAGCTGATGGTCCTTCATGGGTCATCAAGCAGGCTAGGCAGAGCTGACACCAACTTCTCTGGAGTGTCACCCAGAAGCATAGCATAAGTTTGAAATACAGACAGTATAGAGCCAATATTCATAACTTCAACTACAAAAATGGTACACACATATAGACAGCATAATCATTGTCAGCAAACCATAACCTTGTCTTAGACACCTCATTTGACCCCCTTTATATAAGATTTGGTGCCACTACAGGACCTTGGTTGCAATGATGATCTATAAGGTCCCAGATTATGTCAATAATGTCACAAGGTTCTTGATCTGAAATGCTGATGGAATTTAGAGCATGTTCTTTGCTACCGTGCAGTTCAGCTCCATCCACCTACTATCCAGTGTGCTGGGCTCATAAAGAGAGAGATTGAGGGCAATTTAGTCATAAAGGGAACTGGCAAAAACTGGGGAAATGTGTCCTGTTCATACCCAAACTGGGGCAAGGACTTGATTTTGACAGGACCAAGGTGCCAGGGTTTGGGGGGATATTGAGTCCTTGAGGAGGGGAAGTTCTCTGTGCTGAGGATTCTCCCAGGGAGGATCCATTTGTCCTGCTGAGTTCCTTGCATTCATTTTCTTCTCCTCAGCATCTTCAGCACCTACAGTTTGGATGTGGTGGCCAGCACTTCATTTAGTGTGAACATTGACTCCATGAACAACCCCAACGACCCCCTTGTCACCTACATCAAGAAGTATCTCTCATTCAATTTCTTTAACCCACTGCTCCTGTCAATAGGTATGAGGATCCTACACACCTAAAGACTCAGACTCCTAGATTAGTGCCTTAGGGCCTGTGTACCCTATCACCTATCATCTCCTTTGGGATTTCAGGGTCCCCTTCACTTTTCAGGCGGTGCTCAGCCCCTCATATGATCAGGCCCTCCCTGACAGATTTGTAAAGATACTTATATAGAGAGATTGTCCCCCATTCTTTTGGCCAGCTCAGTCTGCAGCACCCAGGAAAAATAGCTGGATACAGAGATAAGATGGAGAATTTTTATTCCCTTGGCAGGACAACTACACTGAATATGGCACCACAGTTGGCTAAGTAGAGGGGTAAAAGTCAGGAGATTCTCAAGTGAAATTCCCACCCACCCCACAGTGGTGGACTCCTGTTATCCCTCTTGACCAGGGGTCTGAACTAGGTGAAGTAAATTGGGAGTCACCAGTTGTCATTAGAGCCAGAAGCACCGGAAAAAGGTCATTTGGCAGGCTAGTTGTCCTTGGCGAGTTACCCAGACCCTGCCCCCTCTCCCGCTGTGCCTTGGAGCACACATCCTACTGCAGCCCTCTTTGCTGAGCTGCAGCCTGTTAACCACGAGGGGAACTGTTTCCTTTCTCTCCTTTTCAGTGATGTTCCCCTTCCTCATCCCAGTGCTGGAAAAGATGAACATGAGTCTGTTTCCCTCGGGCTTCCTGAACTTTTTCCTCAACATTATCCAGCGCATCAAGAAGGAGCGGCGGAAGAATGACCACTCGGTTAGTCTGGCCCACCTCATCTTCCTTAGCATGCATGCACTTGCTCTGAGAGTATGACTAAGTTGGAGAGGTAATTTCCAGCTCCAGGAAACAGACCCGTGCCAGCTCCGATCGAGCTTGCGTGCTAAAATTAGAAGTGTGGCTGCAATAACTCAAACAGCAGGAAGGGCGAAGTGCCCTGTCATAAATATAAAGGGAAGGGTAAACACCTTTAAAATCCCTCCTAGCCAGAGAAAAAACCCTTTCACCCGTAAAGGGTTAAGAAGCTAGGATAACCTCGCTGGCACCTGACCAAAATGACCAATGAGGAGACAAGATACTTTCATAGCTGGAGAGGGGAGAAACAAAGGTTCTCTCTGTCTGTGTGTTGTTTTTCCAGGAACAGAAAAGGAATGGAGTCTTAGAATTTAGTAAGTAATCTAGCTAGATATGCGTTAGATTCTGTTTTGTTTAAATGGCTGATAAAATAAGCTGTGCTGAATGGAATGTATATTCCTGTTTTTGTGTCTTTTTGTAACTTAAGGTTTTGCCTAGAGGGATTCTCTATGTTTTGAATCTGATTACCCTGTAAGATATTTACCATCCTGATTTTACAGAGATGATTCTTTTACTTTTTCTTTAATTAAAATTCTTCTTTTAAGAACCTGATTGCTTTTTCATTGTTCTTAAGATTCAAGGGTTTGGGTCTGTGTTCAGCTATGCAAATTGGTGAGGATTTTTATCAAGCCTTCCCCAGGAAAGGGGGTGTAGGGTTTGGGAGGATTTTGGTGGGAAAGACATTTCCAAGCGGGCTCTTTCCCTGTTCTATATTTGTTAGATGCTTGGTGGTGGCAGTCATAAATTCCAAGGGCAAAAGGTAAAATAGTTTGTACCTTGGGGAAGTTTTAACCTAAGCTGGTAAAAATAAGCTTAGGGGGTTTTTCATGCAGGTCCCCACATCTGTACCCTAGAGTTCAGAGCGGGGAAGGAACCTTGACACACCCAAGTAGAATTGCATCCAAGACTCTAGGTACGTTCTCAGGTGGCTAGCCCCTCCCGCTGCTCATGCTGCTGTGGCTATGGTTCTGTTTTTAGTACGCTAATGCAATCGGAACTAGCCCAGGTATGTCTCCTCACGCTGAAAATTGAGTAGTCATACCCTTTGTGGGGAAGGTTTCTGAGCCCGTTCCCAGAGGCAACACTCCATAGTAGCTCTCAGTTTGTCAAATTTGGGTGAGACTGGATAAGTGTCCTGCTCAGGCTTTCATGAAAAGAAAGTAATCCCTTTGCTCAAAATGGGTCTCCAGCCTGCACCTTAAGGAGCCTCCTAGCCATCATACTTAGAGGTCTTCCTTCACATCTTCCTTATACTGCTGGACTGATGGAGGAACTGGGGCTGAAGCATCAGAGGGGAAGCCTGTGAAGGTGTGATTATAGCGCAGGTGAGCATAGCCCACAGTAGCTTTAATTTAGTTAGCATGGATAACAGTAGTGAAGATGGCAGCATGGGCTTCAGTGCAGGCTAGCAGCCCCAGTACAAGCATGCAGGAAATCCTGGGTATGTACTCAGGTTGCTAGCCTGCACTGAAGTCCATGCCACCATGTCTTTACTACTATTGTTACCTGTGCTAGCTAGATTAAACCTAGCACAGGCATGCCTACCTGCACTGCAAGCACACCTTCCTTTGTGCTGTAGATCTGCCCTGATTCTGTCCTTCCATTCCCAGGTCCGGGTGGATTTCCTGCAGCTGATGGTTGACTCGCAGAGCTCAGATGGCAGCTCTGAATCTAATGAGAAGACACACTCCTATAAAGGTAAGGCTGCAGGCCCCTCCTCCTCCCAGCCACTAGCTGGGATATTTCATATAGGGTTTTGGAGGGGCAGGGTTTAGTACACATCAGCAGAATGACCAGAAATTCCTTCCCTCCCACCCCTGCCAAAGCAAGTTCTGTGCTTTCCAGAAATCCATGCTGTGATCTGGATCTCTCTCAGAAATAGAGAAAGAGAATTGACAGCTGGAGTTTCAGAGATGCTGAGCACCCACAATCCCTACTGAAGCCAATGGGAGTTTTCAATTCTCAGCGCTCTTGAGAATCAGGACAGTAATGATTTGTGCTGCATATGAAATGGGATAGAATCAAACCTAATGAGCGAGGGGCAAATCCAGAGGCAATTAATCAACCAAACTGGAGTGTGAAATCTGAGTCAAAGCCAGCAGGGCAGATATCTCAGGAGTTGACCCTAGGTGCTCCAAGTTGCTATAATTTAAAAAAAAAATCCTTATTTCTCTACCCTTGTCTCTTGCCATATCCTCCCGTACTCTGCCAATGACTTTAGTCTTGATCACTCACTTGTCCGTCATTCCCATCGCTCTTCTCATCCTGTCTTCCTCTGCACATGGAATGCCCTCCCCAGAAAGCCAATAACTACTCTGCCTTCCTGTATGCCATTCCTCAAGACCCTATAGAAGAAACTCGGCCAGCAGTAAAAGGGAGGCCAAGAGAAATCAAAGAGTTCAGATGTAGCTATTATATTTTAAAACAATGCATAATAAAATATAAAAATGTGTGTCATATAAGTAAAATTTGGACATAGTGTGACAGGCTTAGGCCAGATGCAGGAGCTGGGAGCAAGAGGCACAAGAAGCTGACAATGAGAAGGCGTATTGCTGGAGGACTGAGGAGTACAAGCGTTATCAGACATCAGGAGGAAAGTCTTGTGGTGAGGATAAAGAAGGAGTTGGGAGGAGGCCATAGGGAAGTAGCCCAGAGAGTTGTAGCTGTCACGCAGCTGTTACAAGAGACACTGTACACAGCTGCAATCCACAGGGCCCTGGGCTGGAACCCGGAGTAGAGGGCGGACCCGGGTTCCCCCCATCCCCCTCAACTCCCCATTTGAGACAAGAAGAGGTGACCTGGATTGTCGGTCCCATCAGAGAGGAAGGTCCCTGGGCTATCCCCCAACCCACTAGGTGGGTCAGCAGAGTCTGCAGGGATTGTTCTCCTCCCTTTCCCCATGCTGGCCAGTGATGAATAAACGGCAGGTTTGAGACACTATCAAAAATGGCCAGACTGAGGGTTGCCGTGAATCTCTGAGGCGAGCAAATCCACCAATAAGCACAAGATCCACCAAGGCAGAAGATGAAATTTGTCACAATAGCTTGATTTTATCCCTCTCCTTCTTTGTTTGTAAGCTCTTTGGGTTTGTGTTTGTACAGCACCTTGCACGATGGGTCCCTAATCCTGACTGTGGCGTCTGACACTGCTGCAGTAGAATTGTTAAATAATAATTATTGCAGCGTGCTGCCAGCATGCTTAGCACAGTCCAAACCTTCCCTCAGGAGCTTGCAGCTCACCTCAGAGCCTAGGGGAGAGTGTCAGACATCTGTCCACCTATGAATATCTCTGTTATGTTCTTATATTTTCAAACCCACTGTGGAGCAGGAGTTCCGCAAACCCACTCCAGAGCAGGGTCTCTCCTACCCCTGCTCTTCAGGCTGTTGTGTTGCAGTGAATAAACTCAATGGCCTGTTTCCCACCTCACGGACGCGGATGTGACACAGTTGATTTTAATGGAGTTACTCCTGATTTACACCAGGGCAAGAGGGGAGTCAAGTCCACCACTTGCCGCTGTTACTTATTGGATTCTAGAGGGGTTAACCCATGTCAGATGGACCTTTCGCTGTTGTGCTTAAATGATCAGCAAAGGAACTGTAGTAAATGAATGCCTGGGTAGGGCTCTCAACTGAGCTGGGCAGTGTATAGGAGGGAGGCTTCACCCTCCCTGTGTGCTTTCTTGCCTCTTTTTCCAGCTCTGTCTGACAAGGAGATTGTGGCGCAGGCCCTTGTCTTTATCTTAGCTGGTTATGAGACCACCAGCGTCACCCTCAACTTCCTCTCGTATAACCTGGCCACTCACCCCGACGTGCAGCAGAGACTGCAGGAGGAGATTGACGCCGCTCTTCCCAACAAGGTTCGAGAGGTTTGCAGTGCTCTGTGTCCAGCAGATGCACTCTGGTCCCTGCCGTGCGGGGGCTGAGCTGAACCTGGGTGGAAGGCGGAGCATCTGTTCTGTACACAGAAGGTTTCCCCCACCAGGGCTGTCAATCCTACACCATGCACCATTGTGACCTGGGCTTCCTTTGGCCATAGCATCCCAGTCTTTCGATAGCATCTGGGTACATCAGGGAGTAGAGACATCTAGGGAAGTTCCCTTGTGTGACCTGCCTGTCTGTACCAGGGGGCACCTGGAATGGCGAGTTAGGACCAAGGATGGGGATTGAGGGGACCTCACTAGCCCCAGTTTAACCATTGGCATCCCCGTGCTGCAGTATTTAAAGGAGCAGCCCTCTGGGTCAGCGCTGTACCAGTACCTCGGCCTCATGCTAGAGGGCGCTGTCCTGCTGGAGATGGACATGACAATTTGCGCCTGGGTCGCATCGTCATCCCGATTTGTTTAGCATGGCTATTGTGCGTATACGCAGCCAGGCAAGCCCTGAGATGGCCTCCTCCGTACCTGAAAATCTGTTTCCCTCTGCCTTTCCCTCCCCAGGCTGCTCCCACCTATGACGCCATCCTGCAGATGGAGTATCTCGACATGGTAGTGAATGAAAGCCTCAGACTCTTCCCTGTAGGTGGGCGGATCGAAAGGGTCTGCAAGAAAACCATTGAGATAAATGGAGTGACCATTCCAAAAGGCACCGTGACAATGATCCCAGCCTACGTGCTGCATCAGGACTCGGAATATTGGTCAGAGCCAGAAGAGTTCAGGCCCGAGAGGTAAGGGCCAGGGAGGGGGAAGAAATGCTGCTTCCTCCTGAAGTGTGTGAGCGAAAATGGCAGCAAAAGTGGGGGAAGCGTGATTATAACTTTTAAATGAGGCATTTATTAATGTCTGACATCCAGTCCTACCGTTGCTACGCGGGGAGTTTTATGATCTACATCCATAAACTGTGCATGGAATTTAATGAACTGTATTGAAGAAAATGACACTGAAACCAGCTCTCAGCAGCTATAGCACCGAGGGGTTTATGGCCAGACATTAAAGCCAGAGCAATAGGGTGACTGGCACAGTGCCATGCAGATCAGCAATGGAAGGGCAAAGAGGTGTCGAAAATAAAATTTAATTTTCCAGTTCACATTATGAAATGTTCCCTGCTCAGGAATTACTGATGGGTCAGACCCTGAGAAATGAGGCAAGAATCTGATGGAATTAGGTGGCCTAACCCTCACTGGATTGCAAAAGGCCCAGCAGCCATTCCGAGTTGGCACAGAGAGCCAGGAATAATTCTCTCTCTCAATAATGATATTAAGAGCTGACATTTATATAGCAGTGTTCGTGTGAAGAGCCCAAACTCTACAAACTATTGCAGACTAATCCCCAGTAATTGAAATGCACCCACCTCTGGAGTGAAACAGGGCAGCTGTTTAACAGTGCGTGGCAGCACCAAGCCAAAGTTGAGGAGCAGACGTGAAGAATAACATGTCCAGCTGAACCTGCATGAGGAATCTTAGACAGACGAAATGTAATTACCCAACTGGATTTATGCACAGTGATGAGAACTGTGCTAGATGGCCAACTCTGCTCTAGTATCAGATACATGGCTGGCAAGTGATACAACTGATGGAAGAAAGCACCATTTTTCAATAGATAACGTAAAAATGACTAAAGAACTAGAAGTTCCGCACAAGTTATTCTGAAGTCAACTTAACCTCTTTGCGATGAGCTCCAAACAGCCCTCCCAAACTAGCCATGGTAGGGCCACCTCAGCAGTTGGATGGGCAAGATCCAAGGAATACCTGCCATTCTGTGTGTGCGCTCTGGGAAGCAGTGTTGGGAATTCAGCAGGTGGAACACGATCCTCTGGGTCAGCAGTACACCTGTACCTCAGACTCAAGCTAGAGTGCTGGCCTTCTGGAGGTACTGTTGGTTCATATGCAGTGTAAAATAGAAATTTTGTCCACTTGTGGTGATTAATGTTCCCATGCTGCTTTTCATAAGAGTATGGGTATTCTGGCTAAATTCCAGCCTGTGGTATAATAATCTACCTTGCCTACAATTCCCCATTACAGTTAGATACAGTATTCTTCTTCACTTCCTAGTCTAACCATTTGTGTAGTGTTGTTGTATGCCATGAAACAGCTGCTCCATTCTACCCCAGAGTTTGTATTTCAATGGTGATTGTAGTGAGCCTTACCTAGTTTAATCACAGGTTTCAGAGTAGCAGCCGTGTTAGTCTGTATTCGCAAAAAGAAAAGGAGTACTTGTGGCACCTTAGAGACTAACAAATTTATTAGAGCATAAGCTTTCGTGAGCTACAGCTCACTTCATCGGATGCATTCGATGAAGTGAGCTGTAGCTCACGAAAGCTTATGCTCTAATAAATTTGTTAGTCTCTAAGGTGCCACAAGTACTCCTTTTCTTTTTACCTAGTTTGTAGATCCATTTAAATCTGTGAAGTACTTTGGCATGGAAAGTGCTATAAAAATGTAAGTTGTCATTTTGACTTAGGATTATTGAAATGTTTCACTGGCAAAGCTCTTTTATTTTACGGATTCTGTCTGGTTTGCAGCAGAAAGAAAGAATATCTCTTCTCTTCTGAGCAGCATGTCTCAAAAGCAAGCTCTTGTACAGACCGGACAGGGAGATACACTTGCTCTGTTTGTCCATTTACTTGTTATAAGAAGAAGATCTAGAGCGGTTTTTTGTGATATGAACTCTGGGTTTAGTTTCTGGGACAAGAGGAATTTCAACTTGAGTTCTGAGAAGAGTTACTATGAAATCACAAAAAGAAAAGGAGTACTTGTGGCACCTTAGAGACTAACACATTTATTTGAGCATAAGCTTTCGTGAGCTACAGCTCACTTCATCGGATGCAAGTATATTCACAAGTATATTCTGGGACTTCCTGCTCATTTGAAAGCCGTGGAGATATACAACTAATTCTAGGCACCAGCATGGAAAGGGGTGGGAGGGTGTTGTATGTGATGGAGGAACATGGAAAATAGATATGTTCTGATTGAAATATGCAAAACAGGCCTTTGCCTCCTCCCAATCCATTGAGCATGCCAAATCCAACAAAGAGGACAGGTCCTGAGACAGTAGTTTCTCCTAACTTGTTTGTTCTTTTCTCTGATTGGAACCAGGTTCAGTAAAGAGAACAGAGAGAGCATGAACTCCTACATTTTCCTGCCCTTTGGAGCTGGTCCCAGGAACTGCATTGGAATGAGGTTTGCCCTTCTCAGCCTGAAAGTGGCCATGATTGTGCTGTTGCAAAGGTTTTCCTTCAGAACCTGCAAAGATACCCCGGTGAGAATCTATCCTTGTATCTGTATTGTTTGTTTTACTACCTGTGACGGTCTTCGCTTGTGGGGAGTGTTGCCTAGTGGCCGGGGCTTAGGCCCTTCGACCAGCAAAGGGGATTTTGATAGGGGAGCCCAGCCCCTTCCACCTCACCAGGCTCTGGCCCAGGGCCCTGTGAGGGAGACACAGGGCTCCAACACCCAGAAGAGCCTTAAGCCAGCCCTCCCTAGGTCACCCATCTACTGTCCGCAGTTAGCAGTCTGTACCAATAAACTGAGTCCACATGAGAGAGGGTGCCCCTGACGCAGATCCTCCCCTCCCTCAGGGAGAGAACCTACCTTCCCTCAGCTCTTCCCTCTGGAGCTGGGAGTTGTAGTTCCTTGCTCTGCCCCTAAGTGAGCTGTTCTGTTCCCATCTCCTCCAGCCTGTGCATCTTTTACATGAGTGGTAGGGCAGGGCAAGCTGAATCCAGAGCAGCTCCTTAACCCCTTGTTGCCCAATGTAGGATTTGTATACCCCATCACGCTACCATAGTCTCGTTGAGATAATCACATGTGCTCATTGTCACCTGTGTCTCAGAACAGATGGGGCACTGTGTCTCACACACACAAAATCCCTTTCCCCATTCAGAGGCTGATAGATTCTGGAGCACTGAACCTGGTAGGCAGAGTTGGTTTTACCGTCACACTACGAAAGCAGGAAGGTTTCACCGTGGATTAGAGGCATGTAGTGGTGTTAGGGTTTTTTTTTTGTCTGTGACCATGGTTATTTGGGCATCCGCTAGCATTGAGTCTAAAAGGACCCCAAGACTGTGAGCTGATTAAGGGTACATCTACATCTACTCATTAAAAATATACCCACAGCAGCGAGTCTCACAGCCCAGGTCTAAAGAAGGGTTTACGGCACTAAAAAGAGCCAAGTAGACAGTCCTGCTCAGGCTCTGAAGCCAGAGACAAGGGTGGGTTTCAGCTCCTGAGCTCCAGCCCGAGTGGGAACATCTACATGGCTATTTTTAGCACCATACCACAAGCCCCGGGGGCCTGAGTCTGTAGAACTGGGTTCTGAGACTCACTGCTGTGAATGATTTTTGGAATGTAGACATTTCCTTAGACATCTGAGAACAGATACCCTCAATATTGGGAGATCTTATACAGAGGCGGCAAATTCTTCAAACTACCTCCTTCCTCCTGTCAGCATGTCCTCAGTCTTGCTTGGGCTTCAGCTTCATACATGTACCGACTGAGCAAGGCACTCAGAAAGTTGGAGATGGTGCTATTTATATTTGACATAAAGTAGGTGCAATTTCCTATTTGAAAGTATATGTCAAATAATCCCTGCTGTAAGCTCTTTGTCTGTAACAGCTTTGGGAGCAGTTTGTTCTGTTCCCAGGCTAAGCGAGCGTTATTCTTAGGTTTTCAGGGCAAGTTCTTGCAACTTCAAATTCTAAATTGGCTTTCTGTGAATATTCTACAACGTTCCAGTAGAATGTGCTATTTCCAAGGACGTCCTTGTCCACGAGCTTGTTTGCTGGGGGAAGATGAGCCCAATGGCCAAGAACATGCTCAAACCAGATTTGTTTGAAAAAGCAAACAGATATTTACAGAAGTTTTTCTTGGCTGTGAGTGCTCAGCTCTAAACTCTACTGATGTGAGCTGCCGATAACTGACCTGTTACCCTGGACGTGAAAGACTGTAACAGCCCATTAACAATCCACTGACCTACCTGGCCTCCCCTGAGTCTAAAGACACTTTTCTAGTCCTGAAATGGATCTGTTCAATTTAATTAAAGGAAGACTATTTAAACTTGTATCATATCACTAATGCCAGTAGCTTTATGTAGCTCCTCCGGCTTTCCCACCAAAATACCACTCCAAAATATATGCCCAAAGAAGCTGTTTTCCCCTTAGGCTCAGTGATGCAGGCTGTGCTGAGAGCCAAACTTCAGACATCAGGAGGTTACTCAGGATTCCTGGTAGAAGCCCATATGAAGCCTGAAGCAACCTGTTGCATTGTTGATGTGTTCATGTTGTCTTGTTGGAAATGAAGATGCTGGTTATCTTGCTTGCACTGGTGAATCTCAGCCGCATTGAATCCCCTAGGAGCTAGACAGGGAAATAGACCATCTCCGCCCATCCTCTGCCAGTGCAAGACTGTTCCCAGCACTACATCTTCTGCTGCTGTATCCAGACTAGTTTTAAAAGTTTCATGGTTCGATGCTTCCAGCCTGTCCTTGGGACAGACAGTTCCACAGCCTGGTGCATCTCACTGACAGGAAGTTTCTCCGGCTATTCAGTCTGATAATCCTTTCTTAGTTTCGTTCCATTACTCCTGTATGTCACACACAATACCTCTCCCTCCTTAGTGTTTACACTCATCAACTATTAACAGACTGGTACCTTGTCTCTGCTTAGTCATTGCTCAGCCAAGCTTGACAGATTTACCTTGTGACACCTTTCCTTGTATGTCCAGTTCCCTCATCAGTTGTGTGGTTCTCCTTTGAGCTCCTCCCAATATATCAATATCTTGGGGGAGCCAGAATTGAAGGCAATATTGCTCCTGCTACTGGAGAACATTATACCTGTACTGCACCCTTCTCACTGGACCTGTAGCAACATATTTGGCAACAGTGGGATCATGAAGTAGGTCAGAAAAATGCAAATGAGTGAAAGCAAAGGGTGTGAGACATGAGTGGGTGCTTTGTAGGGTATGTCCACACTTGGAGCTGGCAGATCAAGGATACATATTCATGTTAGCACTCTCTGAACTCGCATGCTAAAAATAGAGTGTAGCCTCTCTGAGTGCGTGTCCGTCAGAGACCCTAGGTATGTACTCGGGGCAGTTAGCCCCTCCTGCTGTTCACGCTGCCATGGCTACCTTCTATTTTTTGCATGCTAGCTTGATGACAGCTAGAGCCTGTATGTCTGCTCAAGCTGTGAATCATAATCCCAAACTGACATGTAGATATTCCCAGGGTGTTGGGCTTTTGTCAGAAGGAGTATAATGTTTGCTGCGTCCCTCCCTAGCTCCCCACATTCACTGGCTTTCTTTTCATTTTTCTCTACTAATGGTAAAGATCCCTCTGGTGCTGGACCCAAAGCGTTTCTTGCAACCCAAGAAGCCAATCATTCTGAAGATGGTCCCCAGAACCCATGTTGATCCAGAGGAGTAAAAGAATTTGCAACGGATCAGAGACTGCTGCCAGCTGCTCCTTCCGCCTCGTTCGTCTCTCTGTCAATCACATGAGAATAGGAATGAGCCATGTAAAACTATATAGAGAAAGCAAAAGCAATATCTAGAAAAAGCCCCAGGTGTCATGAAAGCAGGGCCTTGTGACTATACAGCATACCAAATTTGATGGGCCCTTCTGTCCAATAGGAGATTGTGCTTGGCTTTTCTACCAAAAAAACCCACACAAAGTACAGGCTGAGCAGAGTTCAATTTTTATAAAACAATAATCGAGCCCAGGCCTGTTTCTCATTGATATCAAAACCCCTTTACACTGTTCGGAGAGTCTAAAGGGACCTTTAAGGGTATGCACCCGCTTTCAGGCCCCCTTACACTGCCAGAGGAGGGTTTAGCGTAAATGAGAATCAGGCCTTGGGCACTGGGACAGAAACTGTGTCACCTCCCATCTGGCTAGACACATCCGAAGTTGAGGTTGTTATGACTCCGTATAAAAATCACATGACCCAGGCCATTTTACACTGCTGCATGGGTAGATGTACCTGAACTAGCTTTAATTTCACTAGCTTGAGTAATAATTGCAGCGAAACCAGAACCACCAGGGCTGTACAACTGCACCTGGGGCACAAGCAGCTAGCCTGTGCTGCTGGGCTTCATTATTTAATTTGAGCTAGTTCAAAGTGAGCTCAGCTATGATTACACATGCTCCAGTCACACTTTTGACTACAGCGTAGATGTACTCTTAGTCTATGCTATGGACGCTACAGTGGCATAGCTGCAGCTACACCACTGTAGCATCATAATGTAGACGCTTCTGACATCAATGGAAGGGGGTATTCAGTCAGTGTAGGAGGTAATCCACCTCCCTGAGAGGGAGTGCAGCTGAAGTCTGACATGAGTATTTAATACATGGGCAGGGGGGGAAGACCTCATTTTTTGGAAGACAGCATTAGGAAGGTAAATGAATCGTCAGGCTGAAAACGGGACATTTAACGATAAGTAACTTAACGATAAGTAAATAGGTTAGTAGGCTGAAAAGACAGAACGTCAGAGCCAGCTAAGAGAAGAGGGAGAACACCCCGGGGACTATTTACTATGAACTAGATAGCAAGGGACAAAATAAGTTAGGAATGTAGAGATGAGGTAAAGAGGAAGTCAAAACATAGGCAGCATGTGGACAGATGCACACGGTACAGGGATTGGTCTCGGAGGGAGCTAGGTTGATGAAGGAATTCTTCCATCTGCCAAGCCAGGTCTACACTGGAAGTTAGGATGGCTTAACCATGGTGCTCAGGAATTTTTCACACCCCTGAGCTTCATAGCTAGGTCGATCTACATATTAAGTGTAAACCAGTATCAGATGTCAAAGAGCCTGCTGGCCTCAATGGCTATGTAATCTGATGCTACAATAGCACTGTCTCTGTTGCTGCATCAGAGGTTTCTACTTGGTTTGAAAGACTCTTCGGTGCTGTTTCTGACCCTAGTCCAAAGTCACTGCCAGTCTTCTGGGCGATCTGATGCTTTAGAAGGAGAGGTTGATGTTCATGTTAGAGGATGATGTTGGGTCAGGTGGGTCTCTCTCTCTCTCTCTCTTAGTGCCG
This sequence comes from Dermochelys coriacea, assembly GCF_009764565.3. Taxonomy (NCBI): domain Eukaryota; kingdom Metazoa; phylum Chordata; order Testudines; family Dermochelyidae; genus Dermochelys; species Dermochelys coriacea. The sequence continues at coordinate 10,135,896 of NC_050077.1, read as the reverse complement.
GTCAAAGTTGTGAGGTTTCCTTTCATACATTCCCCTTACTGAGGCTTTGCTTCTGCTTGGTTACTTCACACCAGTGTAGCTACACATTGCAACCCCCTCAGATCAGATGCTGTATAGTGGTATAAAACAGAGCTTGGAATTTTACTGGGATAAGCTGAATTGATGCCAACCCCATTTTGTAAAAGTGCAGTGTGTCCACACTAAGGGTTTGCCCCAATGTAAATACATCAGTGCTATACCAGTGCAAATTACCCTAGTCTAGGTGAGCCCTGAGTACCCCTCGTATCATGACCATCACCCTTTTTGCTGAGCACTGCCTTTGAGACACCAGCAGCACTGCTAGGTTCAGGTACTTTTATGAAGCTTTTTGGATATTGGACCCTGCTCAGCAATTTTATTCAGACATTGTCAGTTTCTTCTGGCACTTTTATTGAAATCAAGGGGTAGAGCAAATTTCCCATATGTGATTGTTGCTGTCTATTTTGTCCCATTCCTATTTCTTGCCAAGTTGGCCCTATCTTTTTTCTGGTTTTACAACCCCCGGTGGGTGGTGACATCCAGGGCTATTTTCCTGGATCATGTGATGCTGCAGCATTATGGCTCTGTCAGGTGTTAAAGTGACTACACCCTTGCAGGAAGTAATGCATGTTTCTCTAGACCAATTTCTAGAGCTGACTTAGCTAGATTCTGGTATGTTTTAGGTGGCTGTTATTACTGAAGACTTGTAACATACCTCAGCTTGCAGATGAGTTAACTAGAGCAGCCTAGTTACCATAAAGCAGTTACCATTTATGAGCAGTGGTTTGCAGAGTGGGAGTGAAGCATATTATGTGTTCTTTCTGTTTGTTTGCTTATTGTATCCAGTGGTCTCCTGTGTAATATCTTTACACAGATATTAGCCCAGTTATGATTTTTTAACTTTGTTCTCTATTATTCCATTTTATAACTTTGATTTGAATTGTAGTAATACGGCAAGGTGCAGTGCTGGGAAAGACCTGGGTTTGGAAGAAGGATCTCTCTCTCTGTTGGATACTGAGAGCAGAGAAGGCTCACTGAACCTTGTCGTTCTTAGATTCCAAATGAGCATAATGCTGAATGCTCTGTATAATATGTGGTGTGATTTCATATTTACTAATCCTAAAAGGATAATTAAAATAAAAATCAACATAATTCCTTATAATTTTCACTGAGATGATGTCAACATCTGATTCCATTCCCCCCTCTTCCACACACAAATCAATCCTTTTTCAGGGCATTGGAGCCAGTGTCCGTGCAGTTCACATAATCTCGTTACATCTCCCAAACTCAGCAGGGTTGGGCTTTGTCATTAGCTAGGTGGGAGACTTCTAGGGAAATCCCAGGTGATGCAGGGAAGTTACATTAATGACTGAAATGGGGCCCCTCTTCCCTCTGAGTCAGGAATGAGCAAATACCCCAGTATGAATCAATGAACTACTGGAGGTGCCATCTTTTAAATAAGATGTAAAACCGAGCTCTTGACTTTCTGAGATCTCATCCCTTGGCACTTTCCACAAGAGTACAGTGTTCTAATTATTGTATCTTTTCCAACTCATAAATTAGCTAGGCATATTCTGTGATATAATACATTTCACATCCTTTTATAAAATTTATGGCACATTATTTCTATGCACTATTTAACAGCTGCCACGGTTTTCCCTAAAAGTGGCTGAATTTCAGGATGGGAGAAGTGATTTACATATATACTTTACAATCTGTAACATTTGCAATGCTCTTAGGGATTCCTGTGTGATGGAAAATCATTATTATAATCAAACTTTACCGTAGAACACAAAGCATTATGGCATTATGTCAGCAGCAGGAAGAGCCACTTCTGGCTGCAGCTTAGAAACACAGATCCTAAAATTGGATACTTCAGAATCCTATTAACCAACAGAAATATACCAATCCTTCGGAAAAGGCTGCGTAAAGCTCTGGAGACTGTCTAAATGGCTTTTATACCAACCATCAATTTTTGGAGCTTTCTTCTACTATTGCGTAGTGGCTGTCTGTACAGGAACACACGTTATTTTCTCAATACTTGTATCCTTGTGGAATTGGGTAAAATGCTACATTCAGGAAACATAACATGCTTTCTATACAGGATGACATTCCCAATATAGGGCTTTCCTTACCTAAAGGGAGATAGAGGAGGATTTTTTATTTTTATTTTTTTAATTTTGGGGAGGTTACTGCTTCCACCTTTTGTTTCATAATCCTCAGTGATGCTGCTTCTACCTGAGAGCAAACACCTTTACATATTTTAAGCTCTTTCTCTCCTCTCTCTTAAATATAAGGCACATGCAGCTAGACCAGGAAACACTGAGAGGGAGCCCAAGCAAGGCTCAGCCCTCAGAAGGGAGAGCCAAAAGGGGGAATCCACTGACTCTGTGGTGCCAAGACTCAGGAGGTTCTCTGGTCCCTGTCTTGAGAGGTGCCCCAGTCTGTCAGATGGAACAGTAGCAGGACCCAGTATTGCAGTTCAGGAATCACAGCTATGAATTAATAACTCAGCTGTATTTTGCTGTCTGCTGCACAGAAAGCCACGTCCCAACCAACCATGTTCAGCTACATGTCCAATATCTTTCAAAGGGTCTTTGAGAACAGCAGAGGTGCTCTTCACTCACTCCATTGCTATATTGGGTTAAGTCACATGTCTCACAACTAAGCCAAACACACTCGTATGTATAAAGTACAACCTTACTGATAAGATCTTTCAGGATAGTCACTTTCTTTATCTCTCTCTCTCAAGCAAAGCATTGCAACAACATAGTAATATTAGTAATATACAGTTTACTTTTCTGAGAGTGTCAAAGGAGTTCAGCCACTGTGTTTGTACCCTGACAAAGCTGTGTTTCTACCCTGACAACCTTACCCTGCATCATTACCGCTGATTCAGCTTAAAGTTTCCACAGTTTTGTTGATGCAGCACAGCTCTACACATGAAGAATTGGATGGTGAAACTCACTCCACCCTGTCTCTTGGTCACAGTGCATTTACACTGAATTCAAACGATATAATAACTGAAGTGCTGATACATGTGACAAGCTTTAGACTGAATTCAACAGGCTTTAAGAATAAAACTGCAATCACAGGATGTTACCCTCTGACAGCTGCTGGGGCTTATGTGAAATGACTCCATGGTCTCACCCAAGTTAGTTCTCAACAGATGTGTGTTTATATAACACAACCAGCAGCAGTCAGTTTGCTGAAGGCAAACAGGGTGTAACCGTGCCTCAATGGGTCACAACCGAGAATGCCAAAGTCAGGCCAAACTGCTGAGAAATAGGGCCGATATACCCCAAGACTGGTGGTTAATACCCCATAGGATATACCAAACCAGCAACAAAAGTAAACTTCTGTTTCACCACATTGGCTAACAAGAAATCAGGAAAGTAGTTTCTTTAGGTATTCCAGTCCTTGTATCCCTACCAAAACCACTGGATTTAAAGTTGAGTGGTTCTTTAAAGCAGTCTCATCAAACAAAAGGTTCTTCTGATCTCAAAGGACCAGCCACACACGCAGGTCAATATAATACTTAGATCTTATCCAAAAATCCCGCTGATGCCAATCTTTTAGTATCTAAAGGTTTATTTAGAGAGAGAAAGAAAGGTGAGAGTTAAAATTGTTTAAAGGAATCAAATATATACAACAATTTCAAAGTTCTTGGTTCAGGCTTGTGGCAGTGATGGAATAAATGGCTGGCTTAAATCAAGTCTCTGGTTGCTTCCAGATCAATGGAAAATCCTCAATCCCTTGGTTAGAATGCTCCCATTAGCATAAATCCAGAGGCCTGAGCAGGAAGGAGGCTGGAGCAGGAAAGAGGCAAAATGGAGGTGTTTCCAGGGCCTTTTATAGCTTCTGCCATGTGGAAGGAAACCCATTGTTTCAAACAAAGCCCTCAGGCCAGCTAATGGAAAATTACAGGTAAAAAATGGATTTTGGAGTCACATGGGTGAGTCACATGTCCATGCATGACTTTGCTTAGTCATGGCAGAAGTCATTACCTATACCTCAAACAGCATGTTCACAGGAAAGTCCATTCAGGGTAGGTGGGTGTCTTCCATTGTGAGTTAAATGTTCTTTTGACGGGCCATTCAATTTGAATAGTTGCTCCAAGATGTGCTGGCTAACTACCTTCTGGGCGTTACCCCAGGAGCGAACATTTGAAATCCAGGTACAGGCCAATGCTCATAACTTCAAATACAAAAAATGTTACATGCATACAAATAGCATAGGCATATTCAGCAAATCATATCCTTTCCATAGACACCTTACTTCACAACCTTTGTACAATATTTGTTGCAATTATATAACAGTGGTAGCAACAATTATCGACATGGTCATAGTTTAATCAGATAACGTCACACAGGGTAAAGATTGAATGAGACGGAACCTGAATTCCCTGATCAAGTGATCTGTCCAAGGCAACATGCAGGCAGCATGGGGTAAATTTGTACCTATTGTGCCTATTCTCTGGATAAACAGAAGACTTCCATTTCCAGTGCTGGGACCTGCCACAGACAATAAACTCTTGTCAAACTAACATAAATGATCACAGTGCAAGAATAAATTCCATACTGTCGCTTTTTGTCATTCAAACTTTTGTCATGGGGGGGAGGGGCTGTTTTCACACCCCTGACCAACAAAAGTTTTAAGGATGGAAGTGCAGTGTAGACAAGGGCTCACGCTTCCACGGACTCGCATGATATTGTTGAGTGATTCAAATAGGTTTAGGCCAAAGTATAAGTGTGGGATTCAACTTGGAAACAGTCATGTAAATACTTCTGGATTACGGTGCAGAATGTAGGCTGGAATTGCTGCTAATGTCCCTAAAGCTAGGATGAGAATCCAGGTCTCCTGATTCCTAGACCAGGGCTTCCTATTGTAAAATCTGTCTCTAACATCCTGCAGTTAGCACATCCCATATAAACATCCAATTACTCCTTCCTTGAAGCACATTTATATGGTTTTCGGGACATGCTGAAGCCCTTGTAAAAATATTTTGATCGTTCATTTCTAAATGACACGCTTTAATGCTCTATAGGGATAATGTACCTGTCTGACAAGTTACAGTGGAATGTACAACGTTAAGTAAAATATAGCTGTGTAACCACTTTTTTACTGTTTACGTAAACATGTAGGTTAAATGTCATATATCAAAGTTCTACTTCTGATTGAAGGCAAAGGCAAATAGCTATGTATTCCACCATCACACCCAGCACACAGCTGCTTGCAATTAAATTACTGGAAAATCCTAGCATGTCAGGATGGAAAATAGTGTTAGATAAGAGCTACCAAGTCCTCCTGACACTATAGGGTTGGTCCCTACAATATAATCTCAAATGTTTAATCCTGGCTAGTTTTATATGTACCAGCAGTGGGCCTTCCATCACCTCTTTGGCAGACTGTTCCATAGGGAGGCACTGCTCTTCCTTATAGCATGGAATACAGACATTACCAATAAGATTAATGGATGTAATAACTTACAAACATGCTACAGAATCTAAACACTGAATACATTCTTATAAGACTAATATTTATTCTGAGCAACACTAACACATAAGTGATCTGGTTTCCAGCTATGAGTTTGTCAGTTCTTAGCTAATGCCTGTAGCCTGGCAAGAGCTGGCACTTGGCCTGCCAGTGTCACATAACTGACAAGTATTGTTATGTGATACCATTAAAGTCATCATTTGACAATATCAAGACCACATGTAATTCCTCGCCCGATTGGTTTTCAATAAGAAAAGGGAGACGTACTAATCCAAAATGAAAAATGGATCAAAGGCTATCAAATGTCTTATCTTCTTAATCTGCTTAACAAAGGGATGACTGGGGTTGATCACTGAGTCAGTATCAGAGGGGTAGCCATATTAGTCGTATTAGCCGAATTAGTGGGTTTTTTACCCACAAAAGCTTATGCCTAATGTGATGCGGCAAGGCCAGATGGCTATGGAAGAGTAGTGGGAGATAGATATATTAGCTCCAGGCTAAACAAATCCCTGGTACCAAGATAAGTGAAATGGCAGCTGCTCCGGGTCAATTAAGACACCTGGGGCCAATTAAGAACTTTCCAGAAGGCAGGGAAAAGGCTAGGTTGATTGGGACACCTGAAGCCAATCAGGGGCTGGCTGAAACTAGTTGAAAGCCTCCCAGTCAGTCAGGTGGGAGTGCATGTCAGGAGCTGTAGGAGGAAGTTGCATGGTTGGAGAGGCTGAGTAGTACACACCATATCAGGTACAAGCAAGGAGGCCCTGAGGTAAGGGTGAAGTGGAGCTTGAGGAAGTGAGGGCTGTTGTGGGGGAAGTAGCCCAGGGAATTGTACATGTCATGTTTCTAAAAGGTCAGCTACCATAGCTGATACTATTAGGGTCCCTGGGCTGGAGCCTGGAGTAGAGGGTGAGCCCGGGCTCCCCCCCGCACCTTTGTGCCTGATTAATCACTGATCTGGGAGACAACAGAGACTGTGCAAGGAAGGATAACTTCTCCTCACCTCCCTCGCTGGCTTATGATGAAAATGGCTCAGTAGACTGTGACCCTTGTCTCTAGAGAAAGAAGGGTTACGTGGAGGGTCACAGTGATCCTCTGAGGCTAGCGAAATTCACCAGGAAATGCAGGACCCACGGCAGCAAGGACAGAGCTTTGTCACACTAAAGAAATATGGTAGTCTTTAAGGTGCCACCGGGCTCCTCATTGTTTCACTGAGTCAGTGTTTACAGTAAATGAGGTAATGACATCTATAGCCAAGCTGCAAGGTCCAAAGGTGCTACAAAGAGAAAGAAAATGGAAGAAAGAGTGATGTCTTGCTGGGGTGTTAAGGCTACTTCACCACGGAGAGACGTCTTTGAGATGCCATGGCTACCTGACTCATTATCATTCTGCCAGCTGTCTTTCTCACACACAACCATTCAGCCGTCACACAGAGAATCGTACACATCATGCAGTACACGGGAATTAATCAGAATAGAAGTTCAAATCTCAAGTGTTAGCTCTTGTAGGCTAGGCTAACTGGAGTTGGAGTGCTGCAGTCAACTTCAGAGACGGTGAGGTGGTCCCTGCTTCTGAAAGGAATGGCATTCCAGAGGAGGCTTTGTTCCACTCTAAAGTACACTGGTGCAACATGAATCTATCTAAGAGACAAGGACACTTCAATCAGAGAGCAGGTGTTGTGCCCAGTTAACCACGTGATTCCAAATAGCTACTCACTCTCTAACAGCAACATATGCATCATTCCCACTGTCTTCGGAACATGTTGCACTAGTACCTCTCCAGAGTGCAGTATGGTGGGAAACATCTGAAATATAATCAAGACACCACCCTGTATTTGCTTTACAATAGAGAACATGTTATTGAAAAGCATGACCTGGGCAATGTCTTATGGCATCCACTACCACTTGTCCAAAAACATTCTCAGCAATGAGTCTAAGCTCCTTTCTCAGTCAGCACTCCTATCCCATTTCCTACAGCATTCCTCCTGGAAGAGGCTAGAACTGGGATAGTAGTGAGCTACACTAAAGTGCTCTTACACTGTTCTTTACTTTGACTCTTGCTGGGAGAGGATAGGACTTATGAAAGTGTTTTCTGGGTTTAAAACCAAACTTTTCCCTAATGTCCATATTTGAAGGTTAAAACTGAATATGTTGGTGATCTGATTTTGACTGGAGAGACCCGTGAATTTTAAATGTCCTTCACAGAGCCATTGGGTTAGTTTGTGACTGATCTCCTGGGTTATTTACCTCCTTTCACTTCCCACTGGTGAAGCTCAGAGAGAGCATGGTTTGAATCTTCTTCCATTGTTCATCTGTGACACCTGAAATGGTGAACTCCAGTGCTCCCATTAGACCAAAGTTCTGAGAGAGTGGAGCCCAGGTTGAGTTTGAAATTTAGAGTAGCTAAAAGTACAATGAATTGTCCTCCTACTCTTTCTGTCACTGTAGGGTAGAAAAAAGTATGAACTATTGAAGCATTTGGAGACCAAAAGTTCTTAATTATACAGCTCAAGCAATTTACATGGCAGCTGTGAGATTTGGAATTTGGCAAAAGTCATCTAGAGAGAACACGACTAATACCGCTTTAATATAATTCTCAAGGTATGAGAAGTAAAATAGCAAGCGTTATTGTACAAGACCTTTAAACAGAGAGGCATGTTTGAGAGGCTTGCTAGCACTTAATAGCCTGTAATACTGTATGCTAGCTGAGATCCTGGGAGAAACTACTTAGGTCAACTTCCAGAGCATGGTAGAGGACCTAAAGGAATCTACAAAATCTGAATTCAAAACTATGAGAAGTATGGGATTATATACCATTATATGCAGATTATATCTGCCACCCCCTTCCCCCACGAATGTTCCCCAGCCCCCACTTGCTGCCCCTGCTCACCTCCCCCAGCCCTGGAGCCTGCAGCTCATGCTGACTCTGCCCTGCCAGCTCCCCGCATCAACTGTTGCCGCAGGGTCCGAGTAACCCCCATTCAATAATGACAGGGCAGGCTGCCCTTACCCTGCCCTTCCGCCCTAGCCCTGAGCCTCTCCAACACCCCAAACCCAGCCCCAAACAGAGGGGGGTGGGTTCTGGGCACCACCAAAATTTCTACAAGCCTGCCACCCCTCATTATATATTACATTTTACCCAAGTTAAATGTCATTTATTAAAAGGCTGCCCAATTCCCCCCAACAAGGTTAAATTTGTCGAGAGGTTCTCACAATCCTCCATAGTCTTTATTAAATTAAACACAGCTTTATCGCAGCAAACATCACTTTCTCCACTTTGTGACCCAAATCATTAATGGATACATTTAAAAATTAATAAATAAGGTGATGTGGTGACTAGTTAGGTTAATTCTCAAGACTGGCTCCTTTGGATACCTGGGATCCAGCTTTCTAGCGAAAAGTGGCATGTGATGGGGTTTCCCCAGCTTTGGCTCCAGAAGGGCAAAAAGCCCAACAACAATTAGAGACATTCTCCACCTGGGGGTTGATTTATTGATTGCTTCCCAGCCAGAGGGGGCAGAGTTAGGTGATGAGCCGTTATTCATCTGGACCTTATATGAAGCCTCAGGGAGCTGAGTTGGAGAAACACTGCAGAAGGGATAGGACTCTCCTGTAAGGGATGGCCCAGTAGTTTGGGCTGGGTTGTGGCTGGAGAGATGAGCCACATGCACCTCTGCAACAGGCTATGTGTCCTGAGGCTGGTGTTTTGGAAAGGGAAGAGGGAATAGATGGGATCCACAGGGAGAGCAGGGTCCAGGGTGGCCAGCACGGGCTGCCTGCCATTGGAATGCCATTAATCTATATAGGTTTCAGAGTAGCAGCCATGTTAGTCTGTATTCGCAAAAAGATTACTCGATTAAAGATTAAAGATTCACTCGATTACAGACCTGAGAGTGGCTATCTTTCAACAAGAAAACTTCAAAAACAGACTTCAATGAGAGACTGCTGAATTGGAATTAATTTGCAAACTGGATACAATTAATTTAGGCTTGAATAGAGACTGGGAGTGGATGGGTCATTTCACAAAGTAAACCTATTTCCCCATGTTATTTCTCTCCCCCACCACACCCCCCACTGTTCCTCAGACGTTTTTATTAACTGCTGGAAATGGCCCACTTTGATTATCACCATAAAAGCTTTTCCTCCTTCCCCCCCCCCCCACTTCCTGCTGGTAATAGTTCATCTTAAGCGATCACTCTCCTTACAGTGTGTATGATAAAACCCATTGTTTCATGTTCTCTGTGTGTGTATATAAATCTCCCCACTGTATTTTCCACTGAATGCATCCGATGAAGTGAGCTGTAGCTCACGAAAGCTTATGCTCAAATAAATTTGTTAGTCTCTAAGGTGCCACAAGCACTCCTTTTCTTTTTACAGGGGGCTATGATTTGTTTTGTTTTTGGGGGGGGGAATGCTGAATTCATTGGATATGTGTGACTCTGCATGAGCCAATGAGCTCTCTCCACCCAGGACACCACAGTAACCAGGAGTAAATGTGTGGACTAGGTGAGTCTAAGATTAGGATTTTTCCATGCTGGGCGCACCATGCCATGTACACTTGCAGAGAGTAAAGTAAATCCTGTGGTTTTATCAAATAGACAATATCTATGTGTCAGGACACTCATGCATTGTGCCTTCTTGCTGGAATTGCATGCTCCCACCAAGTCTGCAGGTTTCCTTGCAATTCCTCAGGCACTGACTGCAGCTAAGGAGAGCAGGGAGACTGTCTCCCCTCAGAGCTGCCCATAGGGGCATCTTGCCTGTGAGGTGCTGTAGGGGGATAATCGGGGTGGGTAGGCAGAAAGAAGCCATGTGTGCAGGGGCCTTAGAAGAAAGCGAGGGGGACAGAGACTCGAGGGGAAGGAGCTGAGGGAGGACTAGAGCTTTGTGGGGCATGGAGGATGGGCAGAGGGGTATTGTGGAGACTCGAGGAGGCATGGGCTGTATGGGGATGGAGTCCTGAGGGGGAATAGGCCAGGGGACGCTGGGAGGTCATGGGGAGCTCCAGGGGAACACGGTGTGAGGGGAGACGGGACTCAAGGAGGGGCAGGGTTGAGGGGACACAAGGGGGCATGAGGAGGAGTCAAGTCAGTTTTATTGCGATAGAAGGCTATTCCCCCCAAGATTTTCCCATATATCTGAAAACACTCCTCACTGAAGTTCATGAACCCCTGCAAGAAAGTGGGGGAGGGAAACTGGGGTTATGAGCAGGGTTAGCCAACAGACCTGTGCCAACAAGGGAGTGTAATTACTCAGTCAGCACAGGGGTTGTGCCGCTTTAACACTGGAAGCCTCATGTAAGTCACTTTACAGTGCTCCAGGCACATTTCAAAGGAAGACCCCATTTCTTGAAGAAAATGAATGCCCAGAATCCATACCTGCAGAGAAACGAAGAAAAGTTTGTGTGAAAGGTGAGCTACAGTGTTATAGGGAGTAAAATGTTGTGTGGAACCATTGGATTGCCATATAAACTTGGGAAGCTGGAAACCCAGGCTGCATTCCCGGGGAGAGGTTTCAGAGTAGCAGCCGTGTTAGTCTGTATTCGCAAAAAGAAAAGGAGTACTTGTGGCACCTTAGAGACTAACAAATTTATTAGAGCATAAGCTTTCGTGAGCTACAGCTCACTTCATCGGATGCATCCGATGAAGTGAGCTGTAGCTCACGAAAGCTTATGCTCTAATAAATTTGTTAGTCTCTAAGGTGCCACAAGTACTCCTTTTCTATTCCCGGGGAGGGTTTTCCCCACAGTCAATGCCAGTCCCTCAGCAATGTGTGGAATTACCTCAGACCTACGGGGTGGGTGAGGGGGTGTTTTAAATCTGGTTTTATTATTTTTAGGACGTGAGTAATGTAAATGGTATCTTATAGTGCAGGAGAATGTGCACAGCGTGGTAATCCGTCATTAAGCGTTACATAAAGAGCTAAAAAACGCAGCCCCGTTGATCCACGCTCATCTCTCTGGTCTACTCATGTGTTTCAGGCTGTGTGAAAGGAGTGTGCATTTGACTGGCAGTTGGTTCAGTGCTCTGCAACTGGCAACACAGGAGTGATTGGCCAGGGGTGGGGAAAGGGGAATGGACTGCTAGCAACATTGGAGTTTGGGAAGGAAAAAGTAGGGGAACCCCAGATCAGGCAGGAGAGAGAGGTTGCCGGGATGGGGGAGGGGGGGAAGGGGGGAGAGAAAATGGGAAGAGCAAAAGAGGAAGCACAGGGGAGAAACAACAAGATGTATTAGTCTGTGAGTGTAGATGGGATCGCAGAAAATGTCAATGGAAAAAAATCATCTAGTCTATACCCCTCTAAGCGCAGTGTCCAGCATCTCCTTCCCACCCCCTCCCCTGGACAAGTCTGTCAGGAATTTCTGCATCACGAACAAAAGTAAAACATCAGCAAAGCACATTTTCAGAAGCAATAAGGAAAATTATACTTGAAGTGCCAGCAGAGATAGCAATATAATAAGAATCCAGATTTCTATAGAAGGAAGCTCATTTTCATTCTCTCTGTTATCCTCTGTCTCTCGTCTTTACTTTTCCCTGAATTCATGTGGGTCTGTGGTTAAAATGAAAGGCACGGTGCTTCTTTTTGCTTCCTCTCCACTATGCCTCACTGTCACTCTGTCAACACTTTGCTGACATGTGAAAGGATTTGAGAATGTACATTTTGGGGATAAAGCAGAGTCCATAAGGATTTTGCTACCACCATTTGGGGATGCTTAATAATCAATTTCAGAACTTTTTTCCAGAGTGCACAAGTTGCTTTTTCTCAGTAAATCCCCCTACTAATGTTACTTTCTTTCTGTCATGCTGGTATGAGAAAGATCCTGTACTGCCCCAGCAAGCTCCTTCTCATAACAGGAATTAGAATGATTACAACTGTCTATATATTATCTAGAGAACCTGAAAGTATGAAATATATTTAGAATAATCTTAAAAATTGTGGTAACATCAAGTGCTAATGAAATGGATCAGATTACTAGGACTTCAGTCAGTCTTCTGTGTGTCCTCAAATCAAGTAGATCATGACCAGAATTAGTACAAGCTACCTTGCACTGCCCTGACAATGTCCTTCAAGCCGCTCCCATAAAGACCACCTCTGAATTTGAGAACAGAGTTTATACTCCATTCCATTCAGTCCTCTCCTCTACTGAGATTGGAACATGCGGCTGGTTTTTGTGATTTGGACGTCTTTACTCTAGGAAAAGGACAGAGACAATCAGCTAATTTCATCCTGGTCAGTGACTAGTCATAAAAATGGTGGTAGTTTGAGGACATCATTGACACGTGTCTGAACTGTACGTGTGAACCTGAGGTTAAAGGCTCCATCTACAACTATCTGTACGGTAAGTGTATGGGAACACTATATCTACATTTAACTTAATATTTCACTAGTAATAACTATTCTCCAAGATAATGCAAGAACTACAGTAAACATAAACTTCTGCTATTGGCATTTAATCTTTTCCATCCCTCTGCAAATGTCGAGAGGCTAGAAGATGACAGGTACCCAGTCATTACTAGCATTTCTACAACACCACAAGTCCTTCTCCACTCCTCTATTCAGGCCCTCTTCCTTGAAAGCCAATAGAGCTCTCAGATAATGTGCCTAGCCAGGCTTAGGTTGGTTCAGTATGACAACTCTTGGACTTCACTTCCATGACTGAAGATGACACACAAGTCTGGAAAGTGTTGGGATACGCGGGAACCAGCCTAAATAGTCAGATTAGTGTTATGCAGTTAAATCACAGTGGCTCTAATTTTCTTTCTTGCTACCCCATAATACACATAGTCTCATGTGCCAGTGGTGGCAGGTTATAATTGACCCGTACCAGGGAATTATTCATATTTTTCATTCTTGAAAGCATAAACAGCATATACAGTTAAACTACTTCATTTTTATGGACTCCATGCCTGTGCTGTTCTTACTGTATTGTGGCTAGATTAACAGTTTCTCATTCTAATTATCGTCTTTAGGAGCTTATGTTTCCATCACTAGACGCTATGTGAATCCTTTTCTGAATCTGCTAACTAGCCCAAATGTGATTTTTCTGGATATGTTTTGCTATTCCTGATCTTTCTTTCTCCTTCATCGTGTCTGGAGTGGCTGTTCTGGTAAAATCTGGCACTCTTCTGAGTGGGGGGAAAAAACATTCTTCATCTGCTGCTGTTCTATGGATCACTTTTGTCTATTTACTGGCCACTACTTGTGCCTTGCACCAATGTGGTTGGTTTGTGAAATGCTAGAAGATTGGTCCCCTCCCCATCTAAGAGGTAGAGTCCCTACCCATCACTTTTAGCTGAAAGTTTTCTAACTCCTTGCCTGAGATGAATGATAGTTTGAGCAACAGAATGCAGCCTTTCCAGTATTTTCCAGTAAGCTGTTCTGAGTGTGTACCAAGACACAAGCAACAATTGCTTATCAACGAAGTCCTTTTTCACTCCTTTTTATCTTCCCCTGGGAAGTCTTCAGTGGCTCCATGGAACCCTGAGTAACACTTTAATTTCTCCCACTTTGATTCTTGCTCCTATTTGGGGGCATCTTGTTGGTGCTGCCATTCTGGCCAAGAAAGATGATGGTCCTTAATCAAGCAGAGAATTGACTGTTGAGTGACACAAAGCATTGCCTCTCCACATGGGCCAAGGGCGCTCGATGCTCCAGCAGTGTTCTTAAAAATATTTCCATGCATTTGTTTGTAAGCTGCTTTTACCCAGCCAGAAAAGATATCCCCTGTAACCAAATAACTAACTGGGGTGGGAAGAGAGAAGAGATGAAAAATATGTGAAAAAGTTCCTAGAAGAAGAAAAACTACTGTTACCAGGTTAGAAAGAACTTAAACAGATTTTGAGGATATTCTATTGCACAGTGAGACGGAATAAACTCCTCACCATCCTCCACAATTCATTTTAAGAAAAATCTCTCCAAGCGCTGATTAAAATGGGTAAAGAAATTAGATAAAAGAAACATGTGCGAGAAATGTTTGAAGTCATCTTGTTAATTTTTTCATAGTTTAATTGAACAGCTACAGCCATATTTTGTCCTTTATACAAGATACGAAGTCATAAAAAGATGATGGAGCCTGTTTACGGTAGCTACTAACAATGGTACGGCATGTTCAGGCCCACACATTTAAGCAAAGAGAATCATTCCTGCATTATAATTTAACGACTGGATAGTAATAGTTTTCCTGTGGCAAACAATGGTAACGACAGTCTGGAATCTGTCGGTACATTTCTAGAGCATCCATTACCATGGTATCTGGGCAGCATTGATCATAGCTAGTTAATACTGATGTTAACAGAAACTAACACTCCATCAGGTTCCTGTGACTGTTTCTGAAGGTGTCAAAGGAAGGATACCAGTAGACCTATTCAAACTGAAATCCATTTTGGGTGCAGGGGTTGGTGCATAGGTATAGATTTGGGGTGAATGTACAGTTCATGACAAAGCACAATAGTCTTGCACCTTGAAGAAAACACTGTATCTGAAAAGTGCTGTGGGAAATACAAGAATATGTACTATTTTTTCCTTTAGTTTGTGAGGTATCCCAGGGGGAGCTAATCTGTAGAACATCATGAAACCAGAAGGATGTTGACAGAACAACAACTGCTTCACTTGGCTAAGGAACAATATCTTCATGAGGTTCTAGCCAGAAATAGAGGAAGCATTTCTTGCCCAAAGTACAAGTGTAGCGATACGATTTGTGACAACTGTGGCGACTCTTGTGCCCAATCGAACAACAAGCAAAACAAGAGGTGGTCATGTGGGAAACTGCATATCAAATCTATCTAAAAGGCTTTTTATCATATTTACTTCATTCATTTGACCAAGTGGATTACAAGATAGAAATGAAATTAGTAGTACAGTGTGGAAGTAGTTTATTAGATTGAGTCCATGCCTATCGCTTTGAACTGAACTAAGCAATTAATCTTGTCATCCATACAATGAGGACTCTCGTCACAGATTGTTTAGCACACACATGCCAATGCTCAGAATGTCTAAACACAAATTTCCAATATAGTTTATCTTGTGTATAGTCGGAATGAAGACCCATAAGACAATTGGTCTTCTGTTGATTAAATGGGAACTTCCTATAGCCAGTGCTCAAATTATCAAATATTTGCCTAAAGCAATCCCATTCATCAAGATATGTGGAAGTTGTATTATATGTAAAGCAAATGCTTTTGTTTTGGAGATTCTGAGCAGGATAATGATCAAATTTACCAGAGATTGAATTGAGTAGAAGATGCTATTAATAATTTCATCGGTCAAGACTACATATTTCTTTCAAATGAAAAGTGATGAACTTCATTCATAATATAAAACAGACAAAACGAGCTCTGCTCAACATATTTTTATTGATTTCTGTCATCTCTGTAAATTACCACTTTATACAATAGATACATTACACAGGCGATTAGTTAGCAGAATATAGCCTAACTAAACAGTTTGTTTGCTGAACTGTATCCAGGCAAGAACTATTTGCACTATTCAAAAGGAATTTAGTCATGCACCCATTTTTCCTCACCAATATTCCCACTCAATAATAATAAAAAAAATAACTGATTCCTGTTGGTATCAAACAAGTCTCTTCTGCATCTTGAAAGAGACTGTACTTTTCTCCCTTTTGGGAAGGGATACCACTAAGAGAGAGCCAGACTTGGCCTGCACTGAAATTTAACAGCGCCTGACTCAGCACGGTTGCCAGCAGTCATGTCTGTCAACAAGCGTTAGGTGTGATTGAGTTTAATTAGCATGGTTTGCCCTTGTCCACGCTCACTGCTAATTGTGTTCCAAGCCCATTCAGCTAACACAATTGCTGACAACTCTGTTCAGACTTGATTAAATTTCATACTGTAGACCAGGTAGCAGAGGATAACTTTGTGAATGAGCTGTTCTTTAGTGGAATCTTTACTTTGTAAATACAGTTCATACAATCAGAATTAGAAAAGCCATTTACTGTATAATTACTGTCCAATGACTCAGATTGGATTTCTGACAAACATGCTTTTTATATGCAGTGTAGTTGTAGCCATGTTGATCCCAGGATAGTAGAGAGACAAAAGTGGATGAGGTAATATCTTTTATTGGACCAGCTTCTGTTGGTGAGAGAGACAAGCTTTCCAGCTACACAGAGCTCCTCTCCAGGCCTGGAAAGGTGCTCAAGAGTGTCACAGCTAAATACAAGATTGAACAGATAGTTTAGCACAAGTAGTTAGCACATATTCTAATGGTTCCTTACCTCACCCACTTTCTCTGTCTGTTTCTCTAGTCATGCTTTTCTGTGAATATTTAGCAACTGTCTTCTGAATTAAGCTCTTCTGGGTCTACATCACCTTCCCAGAACAATGTGTAAATCCGTTGGTACAGCAGCTATTGGCCTCTGAAGAGCTGCTATAAAACACCACTGGATTTTACTCCTTCAATTCTGTGGTTCTGGAGACTAACTTCAGAATAATAGGTTCCACTGGAGTTATGAATCCTTTTGAAAGTAGTTTGAGAGGTATCTGCAGCAATTAGAGAAGATCATTTAGATCCCACTGAATAAAAAGGGACAGATAAAAAGGGGACATTGGACAGAGGCATTTTGTCCTTGGGAATTGGACTGTTTCTGGCCTTCTAAGGAACACAAACTCTTGTATATCTGTGTCACAGGTCTTTGGTTTTCCCTGTTTGAAGTTTACAACAAGATTTGTGCTAAATATGGATATTTCTCTTCACAGTGGCTTCATGCAAATTTCCTGGGGTTCACAGCCTTCCCTCTACCACTCATTTAGTTGACTTGTAGGTTTAAACCAAGCCAAAATCTCTAAATGAAACTCATATTGAAAAGGTTTGCCTGATTTTGGGGTAGAGGCAGGCCTGGACCAAACCACATATCCTAATGGCTTATTTTGCACATCAGAGCATTCCATTAATATTTTGGCTAGAATTTGGTGAAGGTAAAATTGAAACTATCAGCATATATATACACACACACCACTGCCTTTAGGTAGAATGGTCTCTTTCTGTGTAGTCCTAGTGAAAGGAAGTGAGTTGAGTCCTGATAAAACTAAATGAATCAATAACAAACATTCACTTGCCTTCCTATAACAAATTGTCCAAGAGAGAATTTTTTGGATGATCATATGGGCACCTGCTGAAATGTTATTTCTGGAGATTGGTTATTTATGATCATTCTTACAGTCCCTTGCTCCCTTTGTCTCCATGATTCACAGCTAAATATTTCTTCAGGGAAGGAGATAAATGTGCATTTCTGAATAGCAAGGTTCCTAGTTCCAGGGAATAACAGATTCTTGACAAAATCCTCTCTAATATGTCTGTGTCACAGTATGTCTGCGTTATAGTACTCCTAGTTATGGTTTGTGAAGACCTTTGGCTTTCATATATGTAGTGTTCATCTCAACAAGAGCTTGTTTCCTGCTAAAAATGTTTAAAGCCTGTGACCTTAATATTTGTCAAAGTGGGTTATGACTTTGCATTGGAAGTCTGGCAATATTTTGACTCAAACCATTGTTTTCTTAGGAAAATGTTATGTAGGCAACTGAGTAAAATGGGGGTTTGGACTTCGAAGGAGCCACTTTACTAAACAGATGAAGGATGAGCCATGATTTGCAGAAACCTCACCTTAAGCTGCCTAGGGACTTGAACAACAAAAACAAGGACTCATTGATAATGTGTAACTGGAAATGAGTCAAGCCATTTCATTTCTGTATGGAATACTATGCTGATATCAACTAATGTACTTGATTGAAGGTTTCCACTAAAGCTGATTAATCCTTCTCCCTCTCCTCTGCCCTCTAATTTCTCTCTCCTAGACATCAAAGCCCGTTGCCAACTCTGTCCACATATCTATTCAGGGGATACCATCATAGGGCCTAATCACATCAGCCACCCTATCAGAGGCTCGTTCACCTGCGCATCTACCAATGTGATATGCCATCATGTGCCAGCAATGCCACTCTGCCATGTACATTGGCCAAACTGGACAGTCTCTACGTAAAAGAATGAATGGACACAAATCAGACGTCAAGAATTATAACATTCAAAAACCAGTTGGAGAACACTTCAATCTCTCTGGTCACTCCATCACAGACCTAAGAGTGGCTATCCTTCAACAAAAAAGCTTCAAAAACAGACTCCAATGAGAGACTGCTGAATTGGAATTAATTTGCAAACTGGATACAATTAACTTAGGCTTGAATAGAGACTGGGAATGGATGAGTCATTACACAAAGTAAAACTATTTCCCCATGGTATTTCTCCCTCCCACCCCACCCCCCACTGTTCCTCTGATATTCTTGTTAACTGCTGGAATTAGCCTACCTTGCTTGTCACCATGAAAGGTTTTCCTCCTTTCCCCCCCCTGCTGCTGGTGATGGCTTATCTTAAGTGATCACTCTCCTTACAGTGTGTATGATAAACCCATTGTTTCATGTTCTCTCTCTGTGTGTGTGTGTGTGTGTGTGTGTGTGTGTGTGTGTGTGTGTGTATATATATATATATATATATATATATATATATATATATATATATATATATATATAAATATATATATATATATATATATATATATATATATATAAATCTCTCCTCTGTTTTTTCCACCAAATGCATCCGATGAAGTGAGCTGTAGCTCACGAAAGCTTATGCTCTAATAAATTTGTTAGTCTCTAAGATGCCACAAGTACTCCTTTTCTTTTTGCGAATACAGACTAACACGGCTGCTACTCTGAAATCTCTCCTAGACAGTCTTTTTCCCCTTTCAGATTATTCCCTTGCAAATTTCAGACTACTTCACATTATGTACATTAAATAATGTGTATAGTCTGCCGTGTACTATACCTGTACGCTTTGCACCTTGTGTTGCGTATTTCTCTTGCACTATATTCCACTGTTATAGCCAAATAAATTGAGGCAGTTTTATATTAACTGTTTTTGTAAATAACTGCATATAAATCTGGATTTCTCACTGGAGTTTCTTTGCAGGGTCTGAAGGTGAAATTCTGCAGCAGACTGGTGATAGCAACTTTCATGGAGAGGAGAGCAAATCTCATCCCAATGCAGTTCCTGGGTCCAGCTCCAAAGGGCAGGTACATATAAGGATCCATAGTCTCTTTGTTCTCTTTACTGAACCTGGTTCCAGATACAAGCACATGAGTGTTTTATACAGGAACTGAGATACAAATTCTTGCCTGCTGTAACTCCATTGATTTCTGCAGAGCTACCCCAAGGGTGACTTCACCTGAAATGTCTTTTTTTTAAATAGAGAATGTGCTCAGTTTTGGGGTGCAGAAACATGTTCTGGTTTTAGAAATAACTTGTATTTGCCATACAAATGGTCTAACAGTTACCCAGCCCCTTGCCATGTGGGGGCATTTCAGTTCAAGATCAAAGTTCTATCCTTTCTCCCCAGGACTTCATGGGAACTTCATGAAAGCAAAGTCAGGGATTGCTTCACAGCACCAGGGCCCTTCCTGGCCTCTACAGAGGATGTCCTGAAGAATGGCTGAACTGTCCTGTTTCAGGCAGGAATGAATCTTGGGATGAGTTTGGGTGGGGAAGAGGCTATTTCAAATGGGAAAAGTTGGCAATGTTTCATGAAAGCCCAGGGGCTAGCTATAAGAACTTGCAGGGCTAAAACTAGGACTGTGGTCCCCTGATGCCTCCACAGGAGGCTGGGCTCCTGTGGGAAGGCTCTGTAAGGCTGAACCCAGAAGGAAGTACTGCTCAGAAGATCCTGAGTGGCAGCTCCTTGCAGTCCACTGATTGGCTAGCATTGGTACTTAAGCCACGCAGCCATGACTGGGAGTTGTCTGAGCAACAGTACAAACTGCCTGGCCGTCTTGCTTCAGACCCCATGCGTGAGAGATCTCAGACTCCGGCTTTTGGCCTTGCCTGTCTCTTGATTTACCCTCTGGCCTATCTTGGACTCTGACCCTCACATGGGCATTGTGAGATTTAACTGACTAATTTTTGTAAAGTTTTTTTTAAATCCTCAGGTGGAAAATGCTATAGGGGTGTGAAGTATAATTGATGTACTGATAGGGAGTATACACCGCTGGTCTCTACCAGATGGAATGTCAGACTACTCAAATATGTGCAATCATGACACCCTCTCACTGGCTAATGGAAGATGTAATGCCTACTGCTGCTGAAGCTAATGAGGATTCTTCTTAATTCGAAATAAAGCCAGTGTTTTTTTGGACAAGAAGTTCCTGACTTTTGGGTACACTTTTGATTATATCTGTTTGGCCATAGAAACTTGACAAAGTACATAGAAGTGTCAAGTGGTGTCAGAAATGAATTTCAACCTCAGGCTGGACAGGAAAGTGAACAGCAGAAACAAAGAAACGAAGCTGACAATCAGCTTCTATAGGATACAATGAGTTTTCTTGTGGCGGTTCAGTTGATAGTCCTTAATACACCTGAGTGAAAGTTCTAGGCAAAGCTTCTGCAGAATAATGAAGTCCCATTAATGCTTTTGATTACCAGTTATATTCACCTTCCAGCTGTTAATGTTGCATTGCAACAGTACTGCCTCATCATGGCATGGTCTGTCATTGGTCAGGTTACTGTAAAGTGTAAGTGCAGGGCCATAGACATCAGTCAGCTAGATCAGGCAAAATGTTTCTCTATATCTTCTATATGTGACTGTTCTAAAGAGGAGTGGCACTTTGGAAACATGAGCATGGAGTTCATAAATGAAAGACCAATAGAACTCAGGCACAGTTGCTCATATTGGGTATATAATCTTGCTCCTGTTGAAGTTAATGGGGATTTTGCAATTGGCTTCGGTGGGAGCAGAAGCAGGTATTCTGATATTCTCTGAAGACTCTCTGCCTGTCTTGTTACAAACAGTTATGAAGGTTAACCATGACAAGGAATTTCTTTGCAGGAGACCGATATTTAAGAATGAATTTAAAGATGTCAGTACTGTATATTACTACTTCCCTATCAATATAGGTTCTGTACCTTTCAGGTCTGAACTCCTCTGGTTCTGGCCAGTATTCTGGGATACGCTGTAGAAGGAAGGATGGGATCATAATCACAGTGCCCTTGCGAATGGTCACTCCATTTATCTCTACATCTTTCTTGCAGACCCTTTCAATTCGGCCTCCAATAGGAAAGAGCCTGAGGGTTTCATTCAGTGTCATGTCAACATACTCCATCTGCATCAAGGCATCATACGTGAGAGGCGCCTTTAGTGGAAAGCAAAAATGTTTGTCAGGCATGTGGGAGTTTACACATCTTGTTTTAATCTGATCAGGATTAAAGCCATCCTGTCCTCCCCAATTTCTCTTGTCAAAGTACATGTCCTAGGTATACTGGGGGTACATGTCCTAGGTATACTGGGAGTTCACCTTGATTTTCCTTTCCTCAAAGTTAGTTAACAGGAATCTGTGCCCATTTTCCTTATGCTGAAAGCGTAGATGGAAAGGGACCCCACCTAAACAAAAGCTGTATGAAAACAAAGCTTGTAGTTAAAAATCGGCAGCTCTGAGCCTCTTGCTGTGGCCAAAATATTGGTGAAAAGTGGCTTCAGTGGAGAGAAGCTGGTACAGGAGCCCAGTGTAAGAGATTATAAATGCAAGTTGGTACCCGTGAAAATGCGATGTTACCATATTGCCCTGTCACTGCTCCATGTCTCCCAGCCAATCCCCCCTCAATACTGTGCATACCCTTTCTCTTCTTACTCTCGCCCCTTGCCTCCTCCTTTGCCTCTACCCCATAAATACCTTATTGTTGAATAGCAGGACTGAGCAAACAGATGCAAATTGTCCCTTTTAATATGCATTGTTGAATGGTGGGATTTTGATGAGAGATAAATGACTGAAGTTGGTGGAAGGGGGGAGACAAAGACAAACAGATACAGAGAAGACTTATATGTGGGTTAGTGAAGATTTCTTTTATTGCCTTCTCACTGTTCTTCTGAGCTCCCAAAGGATTGGTGAATCAACACTTAGAATATTTTTTTAATACAACCATTTAATTTCTTTAAAGAACAGTGTTGCTGACTTTGAACTAGAGGAGAGGGATTTCCCATAAAGAGATGCTACATATCACTGATGCTACACATCACAATACTCTTACCTGGTTGGGAAGAACAGAGTCTATCTCCTCCTGAAGCTTCTGCTGTACATCGGGGTGAGTAGCTAGACTGTAAACCAAGTAGCTAAGAGTGGAGCTGGTGGTCTCATAGCCAGCAAGAATAAAGATAATTGCTTGAGCCAGAATCTCAACATCAGTCAGTACTGTGAAAAGAGATTATAAACGGACAGAGAAGGTGAAGTCCAAATTCACAGTATGTAAACTGTGCTGTTTGTGGCACAGTACATAATGTATTTTATATACATACACACAGATTAGGAAGGTTTCTCTCATTGTCCCATGTGCAGGAGTATAGGGTTGAGGTAGGTGAATTAGATGCTAATAATTGATTTGAGTCCCTGGTACTGAGAGTTGGCTTATTCAGAAAACACCAATCAAAACAAGGAAGTCAAGTTTGCTGTAGTTCTTCTGCAAGTATTATAAATTATAGTTTGCTTTAATAAAAAGAAAAAATCATGTAACATGTATAATCCTGCCACAATCCCCATGAAAGGTTCTCCTGATTAATGCAGAAGGGCCTAAAGAAATTACTAATTGCAAATTATGAGTGTATGCTTCATCCTGTGGCCTGATGAACCTCTTTGGCAGCGAGTCTGGTGTAAGGTCACTGAGCTCACTACAGCCCTGAAACCTGGAGTGTAAGGCAGAGACCTTGGTCTGGAGTTGGTGTAATCATCATATCCTGTAGATCAGGGAAAAGACTACTGAAGGGGTTAAAATGAAAATGTCTGTGTTTGGATCTCAAGCTCATCCCTCACCCCGAGACTGGAGTTCTACAGGGAGAGAAAGTTCTGTCCCTGTGTCCCTCTGAAATGACCCTGCTAGCTAATGAATGGTCAATTGCTGGGCTCCAGAGCCAGCTGTGTCTTCTCTTTAGGCAGAGAAGGGGTGTCAGATGTGAGGCTTTTTGAGGATGGTGTGAGAAAAGGAAAAAAAAAAAAAAAAAAAGAGTGGGGGGGAATCTCTCAGATCATCTACCTCCATCCACCCCTGAAAAGAACTGAGACTATTTGCTCATAGTGATAAGAAATACAATGCTGACAAACATTTGGGGGGGCGAGGAGGGGCAGCTGGTCCCTGGGTATATTGATACATACCAACCCAGTATCTTTTATTGACCAACCCTAATTAATATGCTATAGAAGATGCCATGGAATGCACTTTTTTTTACTGCAGGAAAGGAGACAAGTTACCTATTTTCTATAACACTGTTGTGCACATAAATGAGTACAAGTCTTCTCCCCAGCTGCACAGGATGAGCAATCCTATTCCCCTCAGTCCGGGAGCCACCAGAGGCACTCATGTTTATAAATAATTTCATGGTTTTACCTTTATTTGGGTGATCCAACCCATCGCTCTTGTGACTGGTGTTTAAATTCTGGGAGTCAATCATCATCTGCAGGAAATCCACTCGGTCCTGGGAAGAGAAGTAACATTCAGAAGACAGCTGACAGCAAAAACAGCAAACTTGGACTCTCATTCTCACAAGGAGCAGTGAGCAGAGCCTAGAACAACAAAGCTAAACCTCTTGTGGCAAAACACCTTGTTTGCCTCAGTAGGCTCAGTCCTTTTTAGCCTTAGAGACTCAGGTTTGGGGCAAGGTGAATCCTTATAGGTGGCACAGGGTCTTGCTACTCCTCTCCTCAGTCAGTCCTTGTGCTTATTTTCCTTCCCTCCTGGGGAGGGAGTGCAGCCTCCCTACTGGGAAGGTTTGGTGTCTTGCTGCAAACAGCCTCCTGACAGCTTTCCTGCTCCTCTCATTCCTTCACTCTCCCCCTCCTACCACCCAGGGGAGGGTTTAAAAAGGTCCCAAGTAGTTGGAGTCAGCTGAAGCTAACTGGTTCACTAGCAACCCCTTTTCCAGCTGAACCTTATTGCCCCCTGGTGTTCTCTCCTCAGTGGATTGGGAGGGGCCTTTTAAACCCCTGGGACTAATTACTACCCCCCTTTTGTAGCTGTTTGTCCTGGGTTTACCACATATCTCCCATCCCCTCTCCCCCCGCCCCCGCTCAACACTACGGGGATGGGCTACTTGAGTTGGCAAACAGTCCACTCTCGACAGGCCATCCGCATTGCCATGTTGGAATCCAGACCTATGTTGTACTTTGAAGTGGAACGGTTGAAGCGATAGGAACCATCTCGTCACTCTGGCATTTTTGTCTTTATTTTGGTGCATCCACTGCAGAGGGGCATGGTCCGTGACAAGGGTAAACCTCCATCCCAGTAGATAGTAGCAGAGGCTTTTCTACAGCCCATTTTACCGCCAGGCATTCTTTTTCGATGACGGCATATTTCCATTCCCTAGGCAGGAGCTTCCTACTGAGGAAGAGGACGGGGTGTTCGTCATCCCCGACCATTTGTGAAAGTACCGCCCCCAACCCTACGTCAGAGGCATCGGTTTGTAGAATAAACTCCTTCTCCCAGTCTGGGGCCACGAGTATGGGGTCAGTGCAGAGGGCCGTCCATAGATTTGAAAAAACGTCTTCAGCCGCGGTTGTCTATCTTACTATGTCTGGGCCCAGAGCTTTCGTTAGGTCCGTTAATGAGCATGCCCTGGTGGCAAAGTGGGGAATGAACCGTCTATAGTACCCCACTAGTCCCAGGAATGCCCTGACCTGTTTTTTTCGGAGTGGTCGGGGCCACTTCTGTATAGCTTCTAACTTGTTGAATTGGGGCCTCCCCACACCCCTCCCCACTATATACCTGAGGTATTTGGCTTCAGCTAGCCCGAACGAACACTTGGAGGGGTTTGCCGTCAGCCCCGCCTTCCTCAGGGTATCCAGCACTGCCTCCACCTTCTCCAAGTGTGTCTCCCAGTTGGGGCTATATATGATAATGTCGTTGAGATACGCTGCTGTGTACTTGCCATGTGGTCGCAACAGTTTGTCCATGAGCCTTTGGAAAGTAGCAAGCGTCCCATGCAACCCAAAGGGGAGGATGGTGTACTAAAATAGTCCCTTTGGAGTTGCAAAGGCAGTCTTCTCTTTATCGGCCTTGGCCAGGGGGATCTGCCAATAACCCTTGGTCAGGTCAAGGGTAGACATAAACTGTGCTTTTCCCAATCTGTCAATTAGCTCATCTATCCAGAGTATAGGGTACACATCAAGCTAGGACACCTCATTCAGCTTTCGGAAGTCGTTGCAGAACCTCACGCTGCCATCCGGCTTAGGCACTAAAACCACTGGACTTGACCATTGGCTATGAGAGTCTTCAATGATTCCTAAGGCCAGCATTTTCCTGACCTCTGTCCTGATCTCCTCTCTTTTGGCCTCCGGGATCCGGTATGGCTTGACATTCACATTCACTCCAGGCCCTGTGAGGATGTGATGGTGAACCTCAGTAGTCTTGCCTGGCTTTTCTGAGAACACATCCTGGTTGCATTTAATCAGGCTGATCACTTCAGATCTTTGCTCCGGAGTCAACTCCGGGAATATTCCCACTTGGTCGGGCTGGTTGCTTTTGGGGGATGGTGCCACTAGCGCAACCACATGCGCTTCTCTATCCTGCCATGGTTTCAGCAGGTTTATATGGTAGATCTGCTCCAGCTTCTGGCGACCTGGCTGTCAGACCTTATAGTCGACTTCTCCTATGGCTTCTATTATCTCATATGGCTCCTGCCACCTGGCCAGGAGCTTGCTCTCTGCCGTGGGTATGAGCACCATTACCTGATCTCCCACCTGGAACTTCCAGGTCATTGCTTGGCGATTGTAGTATGTCCGTTGGGTCCCTTGGGCCTTCTCCAGGTGTTCATGCACAAGGGGGGCGACTTGGGCTATTCTGTCTTTCATTTGCAATATATGTTCAACGATGTTTCTCCCGGTGTTCGGCTGTTCTTCCCAGCCCTCTTTGGCCATGTCCAATATGCCCCTGGGGTGGCAACCATATAACAGCTCGAATGGGGAGAATCCAGAGGAAGCTTGGGGAACCTCCCATACAGCAAACAGCAAGTAAGGCAGCAGGGCGACCCAGTCTTTTCCTTCGCGACTAACCATTTTCCGTAGCGTGTTCTTCAATGTTCTATTGAAGTGTTCGACAAGACCATCAGTCTGGGGATGGTAGACTGACGTCCTAAAGGTCCGTACATGGAGTATTGCACATAGGTCCTTCATTAACTTAGGCACAAAGGGGGTCCCTTGGTCCATCAGGATCTCTTTAGGTATCCCTACTCTGGAAAAAATCCAGACTAATTCTTTGGCTATGGTCTTGGACATGGTGTTCCATAGGGGTACGGCCTCGGGATATCGGGTGGGATAATCTAGTACTACCAGAATGTACTGATGACCCTGGGCTGACTTCTCCAGTGGCCCTACTAGATCCATAGCTATTCGCCCGAATGCGATTTCAATAATTGGTAGAGGTACCAAAGGGGCCCTTAGGTGTGGTCGGGGCCCATGTAACTGACATTCTGGACAGGAGGTACAATATCGCCGGACAGCCGCATAAATGCCGGGCCAAAAAAACCTCTGCAGAATCCGACAAAGGGTCTTATCTACCCCTAGACGGCCCCGAAACAGATGGCTGTGGGCCAGATCCATCACGCCCCTCTGATGCTTCTGTGGGACCAAGAGTTGTTCTACATCTTGCTCTTGGACCTGAACTACTCTGTATAGCAGATCACCCTTAATCACATAATATGGCCCTGGGCCCTTGACTCTCCCCTCCACTGGGACCCCATTTACCTCGACTACTTCTTTACGAATATTGCTGTATATTGGATCATTGGCCTGATTCTGACCAAAATTCCAGAGTGAGGCCCCATTTGTCCAAACTCAGAGGGATCTACCTCTGTCTCCCCCTTGGGGAAAACCCCTGGCTAACTGAATGGATAATATTCTTTGGTTCCATCATTGAAAAAGTCTTCCTTACAGTGGGTGTGTCTCTCTTGCGCTTTTCCTTTATTTTGGTGATTGACTGTGCGAAGAATTCCAGGGCATCATTTGGGAAAATGCTCACATTCAGCATCTTAAGAAAAGGAGCAAGGAATGGAAATACATCTAGAGTAGAGCAAAATTCATTGTGAGAGTGAGGCAACCTGGGAAAAAAAATCCATTTCCTTAAGTTATCAGTGGAAAAATATAATCAGAACAATGACATTCTTAGCTGAACCAGGCACTGAGCAAGTACATCCTACAGTTCAGTGATTCAAGTCCAGCTCCAGATAGTAGAAACCTAGAGCCCAATTCACCCCTGGAGCAAATGGGCACCACTCCCATTTACATGGGCAGATGTGCTGACATGGTACAGTGTGTGTACTACCCAAAGGCAACAGGGAGTTGAGAGGGATAATCCCTCCCCAAATGCAGTTTCTTCTTGAGCTCTGCCTGGGGCAATGCAGCTTCACACTGCCCCTTACTAAGGTTGCTGCCTCACTGCTACAAGTGTATGAATACCTGCCCCAAGAACATTCCAGTCTCTCAAGCAGGACTGGATTAACTCTCCTGTGGGCCTGGGGCTGTTAGATTTTTATGGGGCCCCTATATATGTCTATTTCCTAATTTAAAACAAAATGATCACAATTATGGCATTGAGGCTATTAACGTTATATTAAACTTGCCTTTTAATTAATATAAAGCTGTTCTGTGGTTACATTCAGTCTTAATTTAACTATATTCTACATGTTTTAATTCAAAATAGCCTACTTCTTACCTTAGAACTGCTGTTATATTAGTTTCCTTCTGGGAGGGAGTTTGGGTGCAGGAGGGGGCTCCAAGCTGGGGCAGAGTGTTGAGGTGCAGGCTCTGGTGCGGGCTCTGGGAAGGAGTTTGGTGTAGGAGGGGATTCTGACTTGGGGTTGGGATGCAGGGGGGGGTGCAAGTTCCCAATCAATGGGAGCTGCAGGGACGGTGCTGGGGGCAGGGTCAGCATGCGGAGCCAGGGCCGAAGAGACGTGCCACCAGCCAGCCACTTCTGGGAGTGGTGTGAGGCTGCAGCCTGCCTGAGCCCCACTGTGCCGGGGCCCCGGGCTGCAGTCTCTAAAGCCTCTGTGTTAGTCCGGCCCTGCTCTCAAGCTGTGTGTGTCTGGTATCTTTTTGCCATTGAGACTGGGGTCGATTATACTCTGTGAGTGCAGGACATTCCTCCAGCTAGCACTAGCAATATTCCACAGAAATAGCTTCCCACCCCAAGAAATCTTTGGAAAAACCAAACTAATAACAAAGCATGGCATACTCAAGATGAAAATATTGTTGCCCTTTTTGTCCTGAGCAGCTAGTCAAGCTTTGGGGCTGGAACTGGTGATAATCAGGCATTTCTTTGAAGCAGTTTTGTTTATTTACAAAGACTGTACAAAGTCCTGTCTCTCTGAATGCAGAAGGAACCAAAAACAAAAGAAGCAGTTTCTTAGCTAACAGCCCCCAAGCCTCTGTAGCCAATATCAGACCCAACAGCACGCTCTATCTTTTTCCATGACCAAATTTGTGCTTATAGGCTCCTGCTTGGCTTTTTCTTGGCTCTTTTCCTCTTCCTCTCTCTGTTCTTGACTGTGACCTGAGTATCTGTGTGTACTCCCACACCTGCTGGTCACAAGACCCAGTTGAACCCATTGCCCCTGCGGAGCTAGTTACTGGGCAGATTGTATTAGGCTTTGTTTTAGGTGTGGCCCCTTAAGTGTCTCTTACAATGATCTTAAATGGAGGACACACTCACACTTCAGCTTGAATGAGGCTTTATCTCAACCCATAACAAGGTTTCACCCAGCTCATAACAATATTCTGGAAGCTTTTGAAGTTTCTTTCAGACTGGCTTGAATGTTCTCAAATCCTTTACTGTCCCATACCCTAGGAACCAGCTCCAAATCTCCACTACACTGTTGTGACCCTTCCTACCTGCTATACAATAGAATGGCCAAATGTTGGTGGTCTTTGTGTCAACACAACTCCACTGACTACAAAAAATCTTGCCTCTTCTAGAGATTACCATAACCATTGGGCATAGCATGGGTATAAAGAAGTATAATTTGACACAGATAAGACCATCCCAGTGTAATCATAGGACTGGGAGGGACCTAGGAGGTCATCTAGTCCAGTCTCCTGAACTTATGGCAGGACTAAGTAATCAAGGTGGAGAGTTTAGTTTCCCTAGACATTGGCTAAGGTATAGAATGGAGCAGTATGTACTGTTGTTGCTCCACTTATCCTTACTGAACGTCTGGATCACAAACTTGGCTGGAGTTTTCAATGAGCAGGAGCCAACTTACATATCGAAATAAAGAATATGAAAGAGAAGTCAAACTTCGCTAGTTTCTTAACCTCCTTCACAAATGGGTCTTGGGGGTTGTTCATGGAGTCAATATTCACGCCAAATGAAGTGCTTGTGATAACATCCATGCTGTAGGCACCAAACACACTGAGAAAAGATGGAAAATAAAATACTGATTGTGGACTTAACATTTGAAATAGGTGATTATAACCTTTGACTTGCTTCCCATATGACACCTCCTTAAAGAAAACAAAACCCTCAGGAGGAATTCTCTTTCCTTTTTCTGAAAACAAAGAAAGATATGCAATACCAGTATTGCATCTGTGAGGAAACAGGCAAATTTCCATAAAGCCTCATACAGAACTAGCATAGCCTAGAATCTCGTAATCTTCCTCGGGGTATTACACAGTTATTAGCTCATGTGTAGGTATTCTGGTGGCCTGCTCAAGTTCTGTGATTAGCTTGTCAGCAAATCGCTGTGGCCCTTTAAGCCCTAATAATAAGACAGTGTAGTCTGTTTGTTCCAGTAGTAAAATCTGTGGTTTTGGAACCAAGTATGCTAAGTTCTGTCCCCCATGCTGCATGTATGGTGACAATGAATTTATTACCATTAGTTTTATTTATTATTTGCACGCCATTAGTACAATATACTTGGTGCGCCCCAGACAGACACAATCCCTACCCTGAAGAGCTCACAACCTAAAAATCACACAATATCAACAGCTGTTGTCTGACAAGTCCCAACCTTGCAGGACAGAATTACTCACTCTTTAACAGCTATGGGTTCATCCTTTTCCACTTGCTTCTGAACATTTCTCACCAAAACCTTCCCATAATGCATCATGATGGGAAACATCTGAAATATGAATCAGAGCACACAAATAAAAATGTCCTATTTATAGATAATATAGTATGGGGAGAATCATTCTCATAAACATTCACAAGCATCATGTCTTTTGGCTTTCTGGCATTTTCATTTTAATCCTTTTCCTTTTTCATTAGGAGGTGCAAAGGAAACAGCTGATTTAGTAATCTGATTCTGACAGAAGAGACCAGACCATTGTGACTATCTTTGCCTCAGTGCTGTCTGCACTGACCCAATGGTTTAGTTTGTGACTGCTCTTCTGGGTTTTACCTTCTTTAGCTTCCCACTGGTGAAGGCTGGAGAGAGCACAGTGCGAATCCTCTTCCACTGCTCATCTTCAGCGATGGAGACAGCCGACTCCAGCAATCCTGTTGGACCAAATCTCTGGGGGGGAAAGGCAAAATACAGAAAGGCTCATATCTAGCTCTCATTGATTGTTTCAATTGAGTGGAATTTGTCCTGAGTGTTTTTTTTGTATTCCCAACTTCAGTAAAGTATCCTAATAGGTTCAGCTGCTTTTGAAGTGCAGTAAAATAGGTTTCTTTGAGAATCAAATAGGTTTCTTTGAGTTATCCTATTCCAACTGAGCTTTTTTTCCCTCCTTCTTTAGTGCAGGAGTGGAGTGACATGCACTGGGAAATGAGTTTAATCCTAGATGTACATTCATTCTTATACACTAAGAGACTCTAATGCATACCAATACTGTGTGTTTCTAACAGTAATTGAGATTGTTTTCATTTAAGACTTTATTATGTCTTAATGAAGAAGGTTAAAGATTGGAAACCTACCCTTCGGTTGGTAAAGGTGGTGTAGCACTCTTTCACCAGCACAGTTTTAATGAGTGTAGAATCCAGGATGGCCAGCACAGGCTGTCTGCCATCGTAAAACCTATGGAAAAATAACACATTGCAAAACCCACTACTGTCAATGGAAAATAAGGAATTAAATGGAAGATCCTTCATCAAATTTTCTATGATGGCTACAAGATCTAGTCTTCATGAGCTTTTTATAGTTAAGTCTGTGACTGGATATGAAAAACAGAAATATTTTTTCTGTAATCTCTTTCATTTATAGTCATCAAGGTCCTACTGGTAACAATAGGTCAAGGATTTGTAGACAGAAATGTGGTTTTTAAATTGATGATGCTCATTTAATTTCATTCCATTCCTCCTAGTTATGCCTTTTTCTAATCGTCTCAACACTTCCACTGCCTCCTTGATGTTTATATCCTTCAAATACATGTAGACCATTCCCTACAAGTCCTCATTTTGCCAAGCAATACATACTCAGTTCTTTAATCTCTCTTCATAAATCAATCCCTTCGTTCCCACTGGAGCTAGACTAAAAATGTTCCTGTATTAGATGTGTATTGAAAATATCTTTCCAAAACCAGACAAAAGACACAAGTTTTTCTGTGACACAAGCACCTTGTCCTGGTCATTAGGGAGCATTTCTACAATGTAGAAATAGAAAGTTTTTTACAAAAAAAGAATGTACAGCAGGATGTCACCTTGACTCATAACACAGTGGGAAAATTACGAGATTTCTTCAAGTTTCTTTGCAAATCTTAAAGAAAAGATCCAGGCGTACAGGGGACCGAGCACCTCCAATGCCCACTGCAATCCGTGGCAGTTTAAGGTGCTGTGAATCATCAGTTGTTAACTCTTGCAATTTTAGGCATTTGTGTTAAGTTTCTGATCGTGTACCAATTTCTGGCATCAAACTCATGACTTTTGCCCTTCTTCAAAATGCCCACCATTTCCTATTATTTTCAAAGTGTTTGAAGCCTGAGGGTGCCCTTAATGAAGATGGCTTCCATATCCCTACTTTGCGTGTAGAAGCGAGGCCGCCTCTAGTAAAGATGTTTGCTCTCTCACATTGTTTCCAATGGGCTACCCTCAGGAAACATGGCTGTCCTTGGGCTCTGTACTGGGAATTGTAAGGACACAATGGGAGGGAGAGAAGGCAGGAAGATGGCTGGTGCAAGGATATGTGGACTGCTGTAGGGAGAAGAGTAATGTTGGTTGCCGAAGGAGACTAGGGCAGAGGAGGCTGTAGGGAACAGGAGGGAAGATGAGCAAGCTCGGAGAAATAGGAGCGGCAGAGTGGAAGACCCACTGCATATCGTGCTGACTGGTATTGTCTCATTGTTTCCTTGTCCTGTTGTCTTTTGTCTTATTCTTGGATTATAAACTCTGTGGTAAAGCCTGTCTTTTTGTTCTGTGTTTGTACAGCTCCTACCACAGTGGGGTCCTGGCCATGACTTTGGATCCTATGTGCTACAATAATACATAATAATAATAATAACAATTAATGGGTAGGAGAGTTTGTGGGGAAAAGGAAAGAAAACTGGGGGGAGGGGGAGCATTTAAAGGTATTTTCCCTAGACTCTGAAACTCTTTCAGAGATGTTACAGTGAATAGATATATACATTACTGAAAACAGCAAGGTGTGTTCCAGGTTTACAGCCTGAGTTATAATCATAGTGACAAAAGGTGAAGTGAACATCCAAAGCAGAATAACACTGATGGTAATGCAGATGTATTGCCCTTCATCAGATCAAGGTCAAGACAGATGTGACAAGGCAGATCTATCACTCTATCTTAGGTGCTATAGAACAGTGGTTCCCAAACTTGTTCTGCCACTTGTGCAGGGAAAGTCCCAGCAGGCCGGGCTGGTTTGTTTACCTGCTGTTTCCACAGTTTTGGCTGATTGCTGCTCCCAGTGGCCGTGGTTCACCTCTCCAAGTCAATAGGAGCCGCTGGAAGCGGCGGCCAGTACGTTCCTCGGCCCACGCTGCTTCCAGAAGCTCCCATTGGCCTGGAGCAGCGAACCCTGGCCACTGGGAGCCGCGATTGGCCAAAACTGCAGATATGGAAAGTAAACAAGCCGGCCCGGCCCACCAGGGGCTTTCTGTACACAAGCGACAGAACAAGTTTGGGAACCACTGCTATAGAAATATCCATCAGCTACAGTATTATGGTTGTTTCTCAATGGAGTATCTGGGGTATATATACCCTTTGTCACAGGTTTTAAACAAGGAGAATAGGACACCTGACTTATAAACCCTGCTGGATCCTGTTCCTATTAAAGGCAGTGGGAATTTTGTTATTGACATGACTGAAAGCAGGATCTAGTCATATGGATCCAAATCTGAACACCTTTCATCTGACAGGCCAGGTTAAGCTCTATATAACATGATGTTAAGATCCCCTCTTCTGGCAGATTATTTTTCACCATCTGATTTAGATTTTGGGTGAACTTTAAAGACCCTGAGCTGATGAATACTGTCTAGTAAAATACTTACCCCCAGATTTTCCCATATTTCTGAAAGCAGTTTTTGTCAAAATCCACTAAACCCTGCAGAAGAAATGTTAAAATGGAATTAGAAGTGGAGGAAGAGTACTCAGGCAAAAATTTCAGCAGCTACATGGCAGAAACTGCCTAGGGACTCTTGAGGATCTACACTATGAGCAAAGTCTGCCTCAGATAAACGGGCACATTGACTTTGATGGTTAAATCATACATATACCTGTGTACATAGTTCAGCCTGATGTTCGGTACTGTGATTTCTTTTTTAAACCACAAACATAGCTGGGTTGGCTTGATGGGTCTGCCTGTCTGCTGGGTCTGCCTGTTGTTTGGTGGGTCTACCTGTCATTCCAGGGATGAGCTGGAGGAAGGAAATATTCTACCGTGTTTGGTTAGGGGCGTTCAATCCAACAGATGCCCAAGTAGTTTAGTAGTTAATAAATAAACAAATAAAAATTTCCCAGTCATGCAGATACAGTGTAATGGTCACAAGGGACAGCATGCTGCCCTTTTAAGAAGGAGCCATGTACTTCTCCTTTCCCCGTGCCATATAAGGAGGAAGCAGGAAGCCTGCTGAGATGGAAAAGTGAAGCTAGAGCTGGCAGCTAGGCTGAAAAGACTCCCGTATAGGCTGTTCCTGAGGCCTGTGTGATTTCCCAACGACCTTGTGAGCAACAAGATCCTCCTAAGAACATCATTGGATATGTGTGCCCATATGTCAAACCTGAACTTAAGGAGACTGTAAGTAAATGACAGGTTTCAGAGTAGCAGCTGTGTTAGTCTGTATCCATAAAAACAAAAGGAGGACTTGTGGCACCTTAGAGACTAACAAATTTATTTGAGCATAAGCTTTCGCTCAAATAAATTTGTTAGTCTCTAAGGTGCCACAAGTCCTCCTTTTCTTTTTGTAAGTAAATGGTATACCCCAAAAAATTGGTGTAAATGTAAATGGTGAGTCTGCAAACCAGCTACATCTGTTTGTCTTTTTTGAGTTAGCACCAAGGCCTCATTGGGTCCTTCATTTGCGCTGTACAGAATAGGTGTCATGGTCTACATTACAGAGACTCTGTGCTGTCTTGGGTCTTCACTTGCCAGCAGAGAAGCTTGTACAGGATACATCCATCAGTGCAGTGTAAATGTTTTGGCACTGTAATATGAGGGACGTGTATTTCTGGAGCCCTCAGTCACTTACTTTGCTATATTTGAAGACAGTCCCAAAGAAAGGCAGGGGTGTTGGCCCAGGAATACCCAGTTTCTTAAATAAACCATATGGCCAGATCCCATATCTGTAAAATAATAAGAATCTGAAGGTTACATAACAGTGACAATAGGCTGTTGGGTCTCAAAGCTATCCAGGGGCAGCGGAGCTGTTGCACTATAACAGGAATGAAGCTGGGGAAAATTTGGTCCAAAAATTAGTATTTTGTAAATCTGTTTAATAAACACAGCAAGTGATAAGCTTCACTGCTCTAATGGACCATCAAAGAGCGAGCCCTGAGGTAAAAGCAATCATCTCATAAAGGAATAATTGTTCCAATAGAATGGGTCCTTCAAGCCATTAGCAAAATGCAAAAGAGAAGCCTCTCTAGGCTCATTGCCAGCACAGGGAGAGGCACCAATAAAGGGAGAGAGAAACACAGGGGGGAAAAAAAGCTTACATATATTTATTACAGACAAACCAAAGCCTAGCCAGACATTATGTCCCGAGTGGAGCTTTTATAATGCTGCACTTGAGTTTCATGTATTGTTCTCCCTGTGCTTAGCCCGATGTTAGTGCAGTGGTGTGTCGGGGAGCCTAGTCTGATGGGTTTCTGTTTGGATTTTGTTGACAGCTTTGCAGATTTCTCTCCTCTGAAGCACCCCTTTTTTGGTGTTGTAAAGTTACTACTCCTGCCTCAGGGCTCTCTGCTTCTCCGTGGCGATCTAGGCTGCAGCATTTTGAAGCTTGTCTTGGGCTGTGTTGAAAGAGCATTTCAAAATATTTGTTTCTGGATGGAGGTTACCAACTTCCCATGGAAGAACTTTATCACTGGGTAAATGTTATAGCTCTAATGTTTACCAAGGAAACCTTAGCAGAGGCTTTATTTAGGCCAGAAGAAAGTGGGGGGGGTTGGGTTAAAAAGGGTAAGTATATTGAAAGGTTGACTTCTTACTGATACTGTATTTTATTGTGCATCATACTGACATTGGAAATTATACAAGATGTTTATCAATATTTATAATTCATAATTATATAATTATAATTCAAAGGATCCCAAAGCAGTTACAGACTGAGCAATAGTCACCCCACTATCTAGCCCAGATTCTGCCACAGTAAATCCTAGAGGAAGTCCTTGAGGCTCAAACTCTTCCTGGATGCAGGAGGAGGTTGTGGTGGGAAGTGTCCACATCCTTCCATCTACTGGAGGCTCCTCAAGGCTAGTGCTGCCCAAAAAATGTATGGTGATGACTCAGAAATCAGTGTGAGTGGGAAATAGACAAATTTAGCACGTTCCCTCAACTACCTCTACCAGCAGAATTACATTGAAAGCCCAATTGTGATTTAATGTGCAGAAAACTCAGATGGGAGGCAATTACATCAGCATGCTTAGCCCTTCCCCCAGGTGCATAGAGGTAATAATCAAGTTTGCTGACCCAGCATTAAAATGATACCAACTCTGGAGTTTTGCATGGCCTAGCTACCAGTGGGTATAGTACAGGCCTGCGAGTTAGGAGATACATGCTCTATTTCAGGGACTGTCGCTGACTTGCTGTGTGATGTAGGGCACATCAGTTACTTGTTTGTGCCTCTGCTTTCCATTATACAAAAGTAGGATGACAGTACTTCTCTTCCTCACAAGTTGTCAGCATGCTGCTTTCATTGATGTTTGTATAATGTTTTAAGATCCCCCAAACAGATGGTAACAAACTCCATGCCCGGTCGAAATCAAATGGGAATTTTAGGATAGCAGGAGTAGAATGACCTAATTTGAAATATTGCCAGGACACCGCAGACTAACAAACACACTTGTAACTGAAATGTGATCTGCCCAACCTGTTCCTTTCCACCTTGAGAAAGGGAATGGTGCTCCAATTTCATCCCTGTAGGTAACTAGGAAGTTTTCATGTGAAAACAAAAAGAAAACACTTCATTTTGATTTGTCTGGGATCTAAGCTACCCCGGAGCTCAGTGTAGGAGTACAAAAAAATTGGACAGTACAGCGGGGTGAAAAATTTCAGCATTTGAAATTTCAACAAATTTGTCAAAATTTCAAATGTCAAGAACAAAATGGTACAAAATTGTGTGACTATTTGGACCCATTTTTAATTATCTCTACTGACTAGTGCATGGGCAAACCATTGCCCTTCTCTGGGTAGAATCACAACTGTTCAAATCTGTGTGTTGCCCTATACTTCTAACAGCTAATAAAGATTCTCCTTCAAGTGGGTTGTACTTTCAGAGCAGAAGGATTTAGCTTCTATCACTGTTGTCACAGGGAAGTTCAGAATAGCCATGGGGTGCAGCCAAATGACACCTGGGAAGTCCTAGGTGGCCACAAGTTTGATAAAATATCAGGGTTTGGATAAGCAAAGGATTCAAACTGAAGAGCAGAATGTATATGGGGGCAGGAGGGAGGGTTTGTCCTTGGCACAGCCCATCTCAATCTAAGTCATGCAAAGATGTTCAAGAATTAGGTGGTCACTGTCTTGGAAGCCAGATATTACTGAGTTGTAGGAGCTGGATAGTTGCCAGTGTAGACCAGATAAATGGACTGTGCTAGTGACCACATAAATCATTAGGCTCTGTGCTTAAAAACCTGCAGTCTTTGTCTAGTTCTGTGATAGTCTCTATCTCTGCTGCTTTTCCTGCATCAAGGAAGATAGTTGGGAGGAGCAGGCTTAATAAAAAGATCCCTCAGCAACTTTTCAGAAGCAATGAACTTCCAACCTCTTCAAAAGTATTTCTCCAAGAACCCCATGCACACCCCAGTCTCCTTCAAGCCATTAAAGGAAGAGCAGCATTGGCAAGGGAGAAAACTAGGACCCATTGCCACCCTCCAGATTGTCCTCCTGGATGTTGTTTTCCTATATTGTCTTTCTGCTACTCTTTACTGTATTGTTGAAGTGTGTGTGTGTGTGTGTGTGTGTATTTACATATGTAAATTTTTATAGTACTATATATGTAAATACTTCTATTTACTGCATATTCTAGCTCTACAGAAGCTTTAAGATTGTAAACTCTGCGAGGCAAGGATTATCTCTTCCTGTGTATTTCTACAGCACCTAGCACAACTGGTCTGTGATCCTGTTTGATGATTCTAGGTGCTACTGTAATGCAAATAATAGGAAATTATAACCTCCACAAAAACCCTAGTAGACAGCTCTGTAACTAACCTAGCAGATACAGGTATAATGAGATCCAAAGGTTGGAAGCTGAAGCTAGACAAAATTCAGACTAGAAACAAAGCACAAACTTTTAATAGTGAGGAACAACTTACCTAGGTATGTGGTGGATCCTCCTACAGTTGCTGTCTTTAAATCAGGACTGGATATCTTTCTAAGAGATCTGCTATAGCTGAAACTGAAGTTATGAGTTTGATGCAGAAATATTGGGGGAGATTCTTTGGCTTGCGTTATGCAGAAGATCAGGGCTAGATGATCATAATGGTTCCTTCGGGCCTTAAAATACATGAATCAATACAAGTGTCCCACACAATCACAAGGGGATTGTTATTACCTTCATACTTTGTAACCAGATCATAACAATTCACAAAAATACTCTGTTTGCAGATCTCCCTAGATTGGATTATGGCTGGACCATCCCTTTGCCAATATGTCTTTCGAAAAGGTTTGCTAGCCAGAGAGCCCTTTGAGTTCAGAGGCTACAGATCCTACAGCAGTGGTTCTCAACCAGGAGTCCGGGGCCCCCTGGGGGGCTGCAAACAGGTTTCAGGGAGTCCACCAAGCAGGGCCAGTGTTAGACTTGCTGGGGCCCAGGGCAGGAAGCCAAAGCCCCACCATGCAGGGCTGAAGCCTGGGGCCCTGAACCGTGCTACCTGAGGCTGAAGTCGAAGCCTGAGCAACTTAGCTTTGCGGGGCCCCCTGTAGTGTAGGACCCTGGGCAATAGCCTTGCTTGCTACCCCCTAACACCGGCTCTGGCTTTTATATGCAGAAAAAAGTTGTTGTGGCACAGCTTGGCCATGGGGTTTTTATAACATGTTCGGGGGGCCTCAGAAAGAAAAAGGTTGAGAACCCCTGTCCTACAGGACTGACATACAGGTTGCATTTCAGGAGACCACTGGAATTAAGACATTGACAGTTCTCAAGATCTTGAAGAAAATACCACAAGAAGAGAAGCTTTAGTTCAATAGAACTTTACTTACAATATCAGGAGAGCGAGAACCGTGATCAGAAGAGCCCAGGTCTCAAAGGAGGAATGTGGAAGGAAGCTCATCCTAGCTCTGTACTCCTCTTGCTGACGAGTCTAACTTTGTTTTTTCTCTTCTCTGCCCTGGATTAGGTTAGCGCTCTAGGGAAAATAAGAGAGTTTCACAATTTTGTCTGCTACTCATATGATTCAGTGGCCTCTAAATGACCCTTGGTTCTCCCTTTATTTCACATGAAAGGGGAGGAGGAGTAAATGCCAGAGCTAGTGGAAAGAGGCAAATCCAGAAAGGTTATGTTATTTTATGATGTAACAGCACCTGAAAGTAATCTCAAAGATCTTTAAATTTCTTCATAACAAATAGTTCAATCTATAAATAGTCAGCAATTCCTAACCTATGTGAGGGAAGTTCCTTTATTATGGTGATAATCTCATAGACTTTAAAGCCAGATCATCTAGCCTGACCTCTTGCCTAACACAGGCCAAAGAACCTCATCCAATAATTGCTACATCAAATGCATAACTTCCATTTGAGCTACAGCATCTCTTTTTAGATTACAATAAAGTCATTTTAAAAATTCAAGAATAATTATGTTTATTTAGTATCCAAATGCCTCAAATCTCCTTAAGGGAAATAAATATAAATACAGTTACAATTTAAAAAAATAAATCCTGTTCCCATTAAAATATTTCTAAAATCAGGCATCAGAGCTGGTTTGAGCAAGCGTTAGAGTTGCAGTAACCATACTATCACATCTCCCATGATCCCATCAGTTTAGTCAGAATTTAAAACTTTCATTTAAAAAAAAAAGTTGCTAGCCCTACTGAAGAAAACATTTCTAATGTGAGCCAATTCAGTAATGACCTCCTGAGTCTGCAGGCAGAGAGACTGAAACAATGGGCATGATTCTCCACTCTCTTACACCAAGCTAACATCAGTGACATTGGTCATGATTTATACCAGTGTGACAATGTGAATTTCCCATTCATGAATGTGGGGGTGTTCACAATTTATACATCATCACTACTGATTGTTGCACTGAGTAGAATTTGGGCTCGTGAGCAAGACTTGAGGAGAGCCATTCAATAAACCATTTTCCACACAACACAGAAGTGCCAAACAACGAAAAATGTTAAGATATCTGCGTTAGGCTCTCCCTGAAGACTAGCACAGGTGTTCTCTGGTGCTTATGGAAGGGGCTTCTTGTCCACACAGATTTTCTGCAGAAGAAGATTATTATGTAGGAAGGTCGGCAGTTCGAACCATGCTGGGCTTAATTGCCAGAACAGTAGGAAAGGCAACAAGAGTGTCCTTCAGGTAGATTGGCCCGGTATTATTATTTACGGCTGCACTAAGAATAGAACATTGATGCAAGTACATTTGCTTCATGCTAACTGATTAGAAATGACCTTTTTAAACAAAAGACCTTACTGAATTCTACTACAATATAAATTATAGTTATTAGGCAAATCAAACATCTGGGTGTTTGCTATGTCATTTTGCTGATGGGTGGAGTGATGGGTGGAAAACACCAGAAAGCACCATGAATGGCAGCATCTGATCTTATTTCAGGAGGATCCATATTGCTTTCCACCTTCCCCTGGCTTTTGCTGAGAGCTTTGGATACAAATCAGTCCAGATTAATGTCTATTAACAACAA
Source organism: Dermochelys coriacea (assembly GCF_009764565.3). Taxonomy (NCBI): domain Eukaryota; kingdom Metazoa; phylum Chordata; order Testudines; family Dermochelyidae; genus Dermochelys; species Dermochelys coriacea. The sequence continues at coordinate 10,094,879 of NC_050077.1, read as the reverse complement.
ATGTCTTAAAATTATTACATGTGTTATGTAGACAAGTTAATGACAGGATTAGGTAAGCATGTGGCAAATTAGTATCCTATTCTCCTTAATGCAGGGAGATTGGACTCTGTGATCCAAAAGGCATTTTCCAGTCCTATTATCTAGGATTCTATCATAACAGTGATTGGCCAGCTCCAGGATCAGGGAATTAGTTGCCAAGGTTGTGCATGCCACCTCCTGAGCTATGCAGGAGACTGCTCAGACCCAGTTCAGGATATGGAGTGGAGACTTGATTTTTTTTCCTGGCTTTCCACAGCAGCCAGTTCTTTACAAAGCAATCCGAGACGAGCTGATACCCCATAATCCTATTTATTGTGTTTTTAAAGGTCAATCATGTGAGTCCTCAAGTGAAAAAAGAGTCCCTTTAGCTTTTATTGATATTGTAAATACCATATCCTGTCAACAAACTGGTGTAATTGTAAGGGCATGCAAGTTCATTAACTAAGAGAAACTTTCTTCTATCTTATGCAAACAAAGAAGAAGGCCATAAACTGAGCTATCAGCTTTTCTCATTTCCAAACCTAGATCTCCTGTAGAAATTGCTATGGGAGGAGCTCTGGGGGATGGTAAATCCCTTGAAAATCCTCTAGCAGGGGATCCTCTGGGTTCCACAGGAGCCCAGGGTCTTCTGTGATGAGGCTCTGAACTTCAATGCCTCTTCTAGGACCACTAACAGAGCTCCTCAAGTCCCACATAGTGTGATTAGCTTATTTAGCTGGTTAAATAATAAAGCAGAGATCTCCATTGGTAACAAACTCAATAATATAAATACCTTGTGTTCATTTTAACAATTTCAATTCTGCCCACAAAGAAAAGGGAAGAAGCGACCATCTTATAATGTCATAGTGGTTTTATTATGTAGTGTCTGCATGGGATATATGGGAGAGGTTGTGCACGCTGGGGTATGTAATTTCCTTGCAGATTTAAAAAGCATATGATCTTTCGGAAATGTCCACTATGTGTCAGTAGATTCCAAGTGATTTGGCATCCTGATAATTCTCCAAACCGATTTATTAATGCCAGCAGGGGAAGACTGAAGAATAAGAATTCCCAAGTAACAGAAAAAATCATCTGCATGCAAACTGCTCTTTTGCTCTTTGTATACCTTTTGTTTAGTTGTAGGCTTGCAAAGATGGACTACTTTCTTAGACTTATTACTAGGTGCTCAACAGATAAAAGGGAGAGGGGACAACCTTGCCGCATTCCTTCTTCCAGCTGAAATATATGTAAAAGAATTCCATTTGTCAGTGCCTTTGCAAAAGGGGTATTGTAAAGGACTTCAGCACAGTTAAGAAAAATTGGACCAAAAATTAGTTGTGCAATTAACAAGAGACACTCTACCCTATCAAATGCAGCCCTAGGGAATAACTTATTGATGGAATACCTAGTAACTGGTCTTGGTGAATTAAGTGAAATATTTGTCTTTTGCTATCAGCAGCAATTCTGCCTTTCACAAAACCAGCTTCACTTTTGTAACTAATTAAAGGGATTGCAGCATTTACCATAGGTGCTGGAGCTAGGGATAGTGGGGGTGCTGCCGCACCCCTTGGCTTTAAGTGGTTTCTATTATACACAGGGTTTACAATTTGATTCAATGTCTCTCAGAACCCCCACTATACACATTGTTCCAGCACCCCGTCATTTAGGCAGGCTGCTAGAAGTTTGGTGAATATTTTCTATTCTGTATTTTCCAGAGACATAGGAAGGAAATCTTACCAGTTATGACCAACTTTACCTTTCTCCAAAGTTAATAAGAGTCGTTCTTGTATCATTATAAACACTCCCCTTTTGAAAAGTTTCAGCAAAGACTTTAAGTAGGATGAGAGATATCTGTGCAGAAAACCTCTTCTAGAAGCTTGCCCGATAACCAGGTACCAGTGGTAGGTTACCAAGGTTTGGATCCTGTATTACTTTTTCACTCTCTTATACTGATATAGGATGTCCCACTAACAATACTGGTATGATGAAACAGTATTTTAAAACGCCTTTGAGAAACCAATCAAATTTAATTTGGTCAATTTAATTCTCAGAGCAAATAAGGCTTAATAAAGTTTTTTTTAAACTACTCGTGTAGATTATAGTTCAAGAGTGACATTACCATTCTGAATTAGGCTGGGATTCAAGAAAGCATCCATGATGAGGAATTGCAATTAAGCACTTCCTTCAGCACCCATCCTCAATAGGGATGGACTTAAGAGTCAATGAAGGACTGTCTGTGGTTAGAGCACTAGTTTAGGGCTTGGGATACCCAGATTCAATTTCAATTTCTTTGCTCTGCCACTACTGTGTGACCTTGGGCACGTCACTTAGCCTCTCTAGGCCTCAGTTCCCCATCTGTAAAATGGGGATAATAGCACTGCCCCACTTCACAGGATGTTGTGCAGATAAATACATTGAAAGATTATGAGGCACAGGGATACTACAGTGAGGGGGCCATATAAGTACCTAAAATAGAATTACTTTGCATGTGCTTAAGTGCTTTCCTGAATAAGTGCCAGAATTATGAGATGTTATTAACAGCTTGTTCCACTTTCAACTTTTTATCTTTTTGAGTTATTGGGGTGGGTTTTAGAGAGGAAGTAAAACAGAGATGTGCCCTTAACTTAACTCGCATGCTATGTTGCATTTGGAAAACAAATAATCTGACATAGAAAAGGTTTGGCCACTGCAATGCAAGACCTGATGCAAAACAATAGTGCAGACATGTCAGCTGTATGCTATGAGCATCAGTAGGAAAGGACGACATCTTAATAGCAGTAAAACTGATATAAAGTTGATAAAAAAAGAAAAGGAGTACTTGTGGCACCTTAGAGACTAACAAATTTATTTGAGCATAAGCTTTCGTGAGCTACAGCTCACTTCATCGGATGAAGTGAGCTGTAGCTCACGAAAGCTTATGCTCAAATAAATTTGTTAGTCTCCAAGGTGCCACAAGTACTCCTTTTCTTTTTTGCGAATACAGACTAACATGGCTGCTACTCTGAAACCTATAAAGTTGATGTGAGGGATCACAGCCCTCAAACCTGTGCCTGTAGGTTCCTAGCTAGTGCACAGATCACCTGAGCCACTGGAGAAGGGGGCTAATGAAGCTCTAACTCACAAATGGCCCAACCCACAAACTTCCTGATTGGGGGAGTTCTCCAGCCCCACCAGTTGGCTGGGATGCACTATTTAAACCAGAAAGAGGCACAGGAAGTTGTCTGAGCAACTAGGTGAATCCTGGTTGGGTACTGTCATTGACCCTGCCTACTTACCTGACTACTGTCCTCCTTATCCCAGACCCCTGTCTGTTCCCGGTTCTTGCTTTTCTGCCTCACTCCAGATCCCTGCCTTTATGCCCCTTCCCCTGATGCTGACTACAGCTCCAACTTAGCACCTGACTCTGACCGCCCCAGTTCCTACAGTTAATGTTGTGAATTAACATGGACTTCTTGTTATCCAGAAGATAAACAAATGGGATGTTGCAGCCCAGACAGTAGAGACTCTGGATTGAAAAGGAATAAACTCACATAAATAGGGTAACTAGCTGGCTAGTAGATTGCACAGAGTGATCACCCATATCACATACCCAGGCAGTTTTTTGATAGCTGAATAAATACCAAAAGCAATGGTGGTTAACAAAGAACTTTAGAAAGTTCTGGGATATGCAGGGAGCAGCCTGAGTAGGCAAAGCAGTTTTATGTAGCTAAGCCACTGTGGATGTAATTTTCTTCTAGAAGATGTATTAATGTTATTTTGTTACATATCATATATATATGACTCCATGTGCTAGTGCTGGCAGGTCATAGCTGGCCTTTGCTGGAGAATTATCCATATTTTTTGTTCTTGAAAAAATGAACAGCATATAGTGTCTACACAGGAGTCGAATGCAGTTTACCTACTCCACTTTTAATTCACATGTAGTTAATTTGGATTAATTTTCCTGAGTGTTCTCATGTAGACAAGCCTAGCGTGTTACCATATTATAGAGTGAGCATCATTATGACATTTATGACATGTTGTTTCTAGTGATTTTTATTAACAAGAAGCATTTCTTGCCCAAAAGAGGAACTTAGTAAGTTATATTTTGTGTGTTTCCTGTGAATATTCTACCTCGTCCTACACCAACCAAAACAAGTTCTGTGGAAAGGGCATATCAAGTATATGCCCAAAAGGCTAGGTTTTTGTGATCACACTTATCTGAATCACTTGACTAAGTGGCTTACAAGATAGAAAGAAAATAGATTTAATAATTTTATTACGATGATGTTAAAATAAAAAAAAATGGTACAGAGTTTAAGTGTAAAAGTTTCTGGTTATTAGGGAATAAGATACAGATTATCAAGGGGTGCAAAATTCGGTTTAGGGTCGGATGGCACAAGGAATACATAATCTGCAATATCCCCGATCGGGGGTAAAAGATTAGCATGTCAAAGTACAGACATTGAGATATGAGATATGACGTATAATGGCTATCTTCAGGTGTGGAGTATAATGAGTGGATACGATGATGAGGATGGATTTACCCTTATTTGGTGAGATGCCTACCTCTTATCTTGAGGATCTCTTCCTATCAGTTTGACCTTACTAAGTGATTGATCTTGCAACCCATACAATAAGTAGGGCTCATATCACAGAGTGCCTAGCACATAGCAGTGCCTTCAGTGTTAATAACAATGCCTAAATAGAGCAACTTTCATTGCAGTCATCTTGTTCATTGTCATATGACTCTTCCTTGGTCTCTCCCACATTCAGAATTTTGCCCTGCTTTATTGATTAAATGGCAACATTGTGTAGTTAGTGATCAGATTAATAACCCTGCCCTAAAGTGATCCACTTAACCAAAATACTAGGTAGGAGTCATATTATTTGTAATACATTTTACAGTAGGAACGGAAGCTTTGATCAAGTTAAATGAAGGACCAAATTCAGTAAATTAAATGAAAGATGCTCTATGTGGATAATTTCAGGGGTCCAGACTGAATATTTTTTCAAGGCAGAAGTGAACAAATTATTCAGACTATACAACAGAGAGCTCTTTCACAAACATTTGATGAATTCTGTTCTCTGTACATGTTACATGCTTTTGTTCCATTAAGATATGACCCAAGAGAGATTTGATTTCTAGGATAATCTCACCACATCCCAGTAAATTCAACAGCCCAACAATTTATACACACTTCTTCAAATATCAGTACAACTCACAAAACTCTTGGCATTCACCCGCTCCTGACCCCAGTAGCTCTATTCCAGCAAAAAAGTTCCCACTGCCTCTTTGATGAGACAGTAATTCCCTCTCCAGATGAAGGAATCTCACTAGAAAGGAGTCAGAGAGGCAGAGCTGTGCCTTAGTAGAATTTTTCCTTTATATACATTCTCTAAATCTGAAGGTATAAAAGCTATTTACAGTCACTGTCCAGTGACACAGGTTTACATTTCTGATAGTCACAATTTTTCTGTAGATATTTAGTGAATGCCTTCGGAATGAACAGAATCTCTTCTTCTGCATCTGTTGCAGAGACCCAATGATGTAAAGCCTCTGCTAGTATTCTGGAGAGCTGCTGTGAACTCTGTTGGGTCTTACTCCTCAGGGTGTGAGGTATAAGCTCTGGGGACTAACTTCAGAACAATAGGTTTCTCTGGTATTATGAATCCCTGGGAATTCAGCTTGAGCGGGATCTGCAACATTAGCGGAGAAAAGAACATTTGTAGCCCAGCAAATAAAATATACACAGATTATCAAAGAGACATTATGCCTTTGTTTTCCCTTGTTTGCCCAAAATCCAGTCCAGGTTCCCTCAAAACCTGCCCCACCGTTACTATAAGTTTTAAAAACTTGGACATACTTTTGGTTTTCTATCAAAGCCCCAGTCCAGGAGAGTTTACTCCTTGCTTGGGGTTTTGTTATGGAAGTTTCATCCATCCCTAATGAGCCCAGACCTGGGAGGTGCTGAGTGCCTCCTGGCCTCAATGGAAGCTGCAGGGGCTCAGCATTTCTTATATCCAAGGCCTGTGATGGGGTCTACCAAGCCTTCGCTGCCCCCCTGCAGGAGCCATCTCTGCCTTGACACAGCCAGAGAAGAGCAAAAGAGGTTCTGGGTTTGTTTGAGACACATTCAAAAAGAAGATGAAGGACGAGGTCTGACTTACAGATATCTCACCTTATGCTACTCAGGGATTTGAGCATGGAAACAAAGACACATTTCTAATCATAACTGGATAGGAGTCAAGCAATTTTATTCCCCTATGGAACATGGTAACACTGTCAACTAAGGTATTTGAATGAAGGTATCACTAACGGTGATTAACCACTTTCCTCTCCTTTCTGTCCTGTAATGTTTCCTTGGTTGCTATTTTTTCTCTCATAGAATTACTCCTACAATATATTTTAGAATACTGTATACTACACACAGGCATGCAATATACAATCTGCTATGTATTGCACTTCTATGCTCTAACATCTGTGTTGCACATTTATTTTGCATTTTTCACCATCTACCATCTGTTTACCCAAATAAAGTATTTAAAACTGTTTTTAATTAACTTTTTCCAGTGAATAATCATCTGGTTTTCACATCTGAGTTTTCAAATGTAAATCTGGGTTTCTCACCTGGGTTTCTTTGCAGGGTCTGAAGGTGAAATTCTGCAGCAGACTGGCGATAGCAATTTTAATGGAGAGTAGAGCAAACCTCATTCCAATGCAGTTCCTGGGTCCAGCTCCAAAGGGCAGGTACATATAAGGATCCATAGTCTCTTTGTTCTCTTTACTGAACCTGATTCCAGTCAGTGTAAGAAAGAAATTAGGGAAGCAAAGAAAAAGGAGGCCAAGTATCTCTCTCTCTCTCTCTCTCTCTCTCTCTCTCTCTCTCTCTCTCTCTCTAAAAGAACCTCTGATTGTGTATTAGAGAAACTTTGCTTTTATAACTAGCACATCTTTTGTTATCCCAGCAGTCTAATAGTTACACAGCCCCTCGGCTGTTCAGGGTAGGGTGAGGCGGGGTGAGGCAGAGGATCTGAGTTATAAAGCCTAAATTATGTCCTTTGCACCCAGGCTAGCAGCATCATGAGTTCCCACTCTTTCAAAATGACCACTACTTCTTTCCCATTTTTTCCTGATAGAGTGAAGCCAGCAGTCATCTTTGTTAAGAGCAGCCTGTTGTTTCAGTCCTATTGGGAACAATGGGAGATAGGTGGCCATTTTGAAAATGACATCTAACTGTGGGCGAGTATGACCTCAGTCCCCCTGAGACTAGTGGGAGATGGTATCAGTTTGAAAGAGGGCAGTTCTACATTTTCTATAGAAATTCTGTAGTTCTAGAATTCTCTATAGCAAACCCCTTCTGAAGGAAAAACTTTCAGTGATGAATACTAATGGGAAAAATTACCTTTAATCATAATGGTTTTCAAATGTAGCTTATAGAAAAGATTTCAGTGAGTTCTGACTATATGGGAAGTTTTGAAGTGTCAGTATTATTCTGTTGTTGAGATGGGAGAAAGAAATAGTCTGACAATGGGTGCTAAATTTCTCAAAAGGACCAATTTTTTAAATTAATTTTAACTTCTAAATTAATCAACCAATGTACTTGTACAATCTCAGATAGCTCACTCTGTACTCAGAGAGTAAGTGCTGTACTTCTGAGGAGAATATGCTGTATTCTTCATGTGTAACAGAGTTGTTAAATCCCTGCTGTAAGTGCAAAATTCAACTCAGCCTTAACTATGGAATCATGAGTGGTGTGTCTTCACAATGATGAATCCTCTCCAGCTTTTGTATTGGCAAACAGGTGTTAAGATTAAACACAACAAGAATTTGTTTGTAAGAGACTGATATTTAGGAAAGAAGTAATATAAGTAAAAGAGATAATTATATTGCTCATTCCCTATTGATATAGATTCTGTACCTTTCCGGTCTGAACTCCTCTGGTTCTGGCCAGTATTCTGGAATATAATGCAGAACAGAGGGTGGGATCATAACCACAGTGTCTTTTGGAATGGTCATTCCATTTATCTCTACGTCTTTCTTGCAGACCCTTTCAAGTCGTCCTCCAAGAGGAAACAGCCTAAGGATTTCATTCACTGCCATGTCGAGATACTCCATCTGCATCAGGGCATTGTAGGTGAGAGGAGCCTTCAGGGGAATGGGAAAAAGGTTGTCAGGCATGTGGAAGTCTAGATCAGATTTCCATGTGATCAGTGTGGAAACCACGTCTTTCCCTCTCATCTGTTACAGTGCACATTCTACATTCAATGCTGAACTGAATGTTCAGTATGAACCTAAGGATTCACCTTAATTTTCCTTTCCTAAATAACGCAAGTTACTGGAAATCTCTGCCCATTTTTGCAAACAAAGTTTGTACTTAAAATCAGCAATTCTCTGAGCCTCCTGGTGTGGCCAATGGATTTTTGAAAAGTGACATTTCTTGAGACATGTGGAAGTCCTGTGTAAGAGATCACAAACACCATAATATAAGTACCCATGAATAATAGTATGAATTTCCTGAGTTGTTCCAAGAATACTCCATGTCTCCCATCTAGCATCTCTTTTCCATGAGCTTAACTATCTACTCCTGATCACACGTTGTTTCCCTTTGCTATTGCTTCATAAACAATTCATTGTTGTTTAGCAAGTTAAAGTAACTAGAGGTAATTTGCCCCTTGCTGAGTGTGTGAATTCTGATGAGACAGATAAATTGGTAGCAAAAAGGGTAGTATGGGGAAAATATATAGACAAGCAGAGATAAGAAAAACAAGATGTGTGTGTGTGTGTGTCTGTGTCTGTATATAGTGGTATAATATACATATATAACTCAGTAAGGATTTATTTTATTGTCCCATGGGCAGAGTTACTGATGTGGGTTTGAGATTGGGGATTTAAAAATTGTACTAAAGACTGATTTGTAATCTCTGGTATTGCAAGGCTACTGTTATCCATGTTCACCATCCCCTCTGCCACCCTTCCCCTCATATATCATCTGGAGATTTTGAGAAATGCACAACAGCTATTATGCATGTAATAGTTATGGTGCGGAGTTTGCAAGATTGTCGTAGTATATTATTCTACACATGGTACTATATGTAACACATCTGAAATGAACATATGCCATTTTGGATGCAAGTCATTGGCTCTCTTTTTAGTGAAAGCAGAACTTTCTTAAAGTGTGCCCATCAAGAGCTTCCACAGGATAGCAGAGTCAGTGTTTGTTAAATGGTAGTTTTTTAGCACATGTATTTAACGTCTTTAAAGGACAGTCTCCTTAACTGGATTTAACTAGAGGAAAGAAACTGGCTTTAAAGCAGCTCTATGCAATCACTGAGCAGCCAACATTCTCTTACCTTGTTTGGTAAAACTGAGTCTATCTCGTCCTGCAGCTTCTGCTGCACATCAGGGTGGGTGGCCAGTTTGTAAGCCAGGTAGCAAAGGGAGTTGCTAGTGGGCTCATATCCAGCAAAAAGGAAAATAAACGCTTGTGCCAAAATCTCAATATCAGTCAGGCCTGTGAGAAGAGAGGAAAACAGGTAGAAAAGTTGAGGCCCAAACATTATAGCACATAGGCTGTGCTCTTTGCACATCGCGTATTTTATAAAAGTATAGATGGCCAACAATTTATTATTATTAAGACTAAAAAATTTTCACGGAGGTCGCGGAATCTGTGACTTCCAGCGACTTCTGTAAATTCAGCCCTGTCGGCCGGGAGTTGCGGGGTCCCCACACCGCCTGCTGCAGCAGGAAGGACCCGCAGCTCCTTGTGGCTGCAGGCGGCGGGGTTCTCTGCAGCTCCTGGCGGATGCGGGTGGCAGGGCTCCCCTCGCAGCTCCTGGCAGATGTGGGCACCAGGGCCGCAGCTCCCGGTTGATACAGGTGACGGGGCCACAACTCCTGGCTGCTGGCAGCTCCTGGTGGACATGAACAGCGGGCCCCCCCCAGAGCTCCGAGCTGCTGCAGGCAGTGGGGATCCCCCGCAGCTCCCAACCGCACAGGTGGTGAGTTCCCCTTGAGCTCCCAGCTGCAGCAGGGGCAAGGCTGCAGCTCCCAACTGCCTCAGGCAGTGGGGGCTCCCCCACAGCTCCCAGCCACCGCAGGGGCTCCCCCACTCCTGGCTGCCATGCGGGGAGGGGGCCCAGAAGCTCTGCGTGGCAGCAGGGTACCCCGGAGCTCTGAGCCACCGTGGGCACCAGGGATCCTTCAAAGCTCCCAGCTGCTGCAGGTGGCAGGGTTACCCTGGAGCTTTGAACAGGGGGGACCCTGGAGCTCAGAGCGCCCCCACAACTGCCCAATCTTTGCAGGCGACATGGGGACCCCGCAGGTGGGCTCCCCATTTGGTCAGGGATATTTTTAGTAAAAGTCAGGGGACCGGTCACTGTCAATAAAGAAAAATTAATGGAAGCCCATGATTGGTCCCTGACTTTTACTAAAAATATCCCTGACAAAATCTTAGCCTTAATAATAATAATAATTATTATTATTATTATCATTATTATTATTATCCCATAGGCATGGCTGATGGGTATGGTGGGAAAATTAAACAGGGACTAATGATTGCTTTGTAACCTCTGGCATGATCATAGAATCCCAGGGTTGGAAGGGACCTCAGGAGGTCATCTAGTCCAACCAGGACCAATCCCCAATTTTTGCCCCAGATCCCAAATGGTCCCCTCAAGGATTGAACTCACAACCCTGGATTTAGCAGGCCAGTGCTCAAACCAATTGTTGATTGGTGTATGCAGAACACACAAAGCAAAATGTGGGTTCCTGCCAAGTTTGCTGTGGTTCATTTTCAGGTTATCTAACCCAAGTATTCTGTGGTTACATAAATGTCACAGGACACCTGCTATCTCCCACTCCTGAGAAGAACTAAGGATATTTCTAACCAAGCTGTAATTGAAGCAGTTGTATTTAAATGAATTGTGAATAGTGATGCAATGCAAACGAATAGCTGGGGAGCAGAGCTGGCCTTTGCCTCTTACCATATTGGCAGGTACCAGCTCCATATTTTTCACTGGCCAAGACTAATGATTATACAGCAGGAGTTGGCCTGGAATGCATGTCTTCTGTTCTACTTGTGGAAAAAGTGTTACATAAAAGTGATGATCACTTGTCCCCATCTAACTCTGTGCTGGACAAAAATGTATGTATAGTTCAGGTGAGTCAACAAGTCCTCTCGTCAGCTGGAGACAGCAGGATGAACCATTTATTTCCTCTCCAGTAGGACACCTGTTCCTATTCCCCTCACTCCAGCAGCCCCCAAAGGCACTCACAAGTATGAGTATTTTTGTGGTGTTACCTTTATATGTGTGAATCACTCCATTGCTTTCATAGCTAGTGTTAGAGTTCTGGGATTCGATCATCAGCTGCAGGAAATCCACTCGGCCCTGGCAAAAGAAGTAACCGCTCAGTGGAGAGCTGGTTTGGTGAGAGATCCCCAAGGGAAGGCTCACAAAAATGGGTCTCAGAACACAAAGGTTGTATTTTAAAGTCCCCAGGAGTGGCCAGAGAGGACCCAGCAGAATGTAAATGCCTTTCTTGTTACAGTGGGTCAAAACATGAAACTCTTATGCTTCTGGGAGGGTTCCATCTGCCCAGTCCCAGAGAGATGTCAGCAAAGACAGCAGACTTGGTCTCTTGCTGTCACAAGGAATGATCACTGCGGAGCTAAACTACTTTTGTCCACTTTGCAAAGCACCCTCATTAAAATAGCAGTGCAATTTTAGGGGAAAGTAATAACTACATCTCAGTAAGTCACTTTTACAAGGAGCTCCCTTAAAACAGGATTGCTCTGGGAGAGATGAAGTCCAGCAGGGAGATAAATCTGATTCTGTCATTTTTGGAGAGTGAAGACTACCTCTTTTGGGGACTGTGCTCCTGAATACCACAATATCAATGACACTGCACTGTGTATTGATGCACAGCTCTACTGCTTGCTCAGTGGAGTCTCTCTCTCTGTCTGCTTCAGCTCTCCAAGTCTACTCCTTCAGGTAGTTTTCTGTAAATCATAATCTTTGCACGCCCAAACTGCAATCCAGTTTGCATGGGTTTTACCCTGATGTAGCCTGAGATATCACACACTATTGTGGTCCTTTGCTAGACTCTAACTCAAGCAAGTAAGTGTTTTTCACTTGGGCTAATTGAATAGAGAATGTTCTCTGGCATCATGACTGGGAGAGTCCTGCTTACCCCTTTGGCATCTTTTTTACGGTCCTCCTTCATCCTGGCAATTGACTTTGTGAAGAATTCTATGGCATCTTTGGGGAAAAAATTCACATCCATCTTCTTAAAAAGGGGAATGAGGAATGGGCATACAGCTAGAAGGGAGACAAAAATAACTGTGATTGAAGCAAGGTCCAGGGAATAAAAGTCCATTTCACCTAAGATATCTATGGTAAAATATTAATTAGAACAACTGGAAATGTTTATTAGAAAGATGAGGCTGCATGTAAATGATGGCTCTATTTGATCATTTCTCCTATGCCCTGGGGAGTTCACTGAGGGCCTGTCTGCCACCATGTTCCTCGTGGGGCAGTTGGGCTCCACCCTCCGTCTTCTCAGGTTTCTGCACAAATGATATAATTTAGCCCTAAATGTAAATGAAAGCAAAAGGAACATTCCACTATTTCACACCACGTCTGACTGGAGGCACTGTCATTGAGACTGGTGAGTCATATTCTGAGTGCAGGACATTCCTCCAGTTTGCACTAGTAATACTACAGCGATATTGACCAGAATTAAAATAATCCAAAAGTTTTGAAATTCTTCCAGTCATTTCAGACTGACCTCAGTGTTCTGATATTCACTAACATCTCATGTCCCAGCAAACATCTCCAAATCTTCCCCACAGCATTGTGATCCTTCCCACAACCTATAGACCAAATTCTTACTAGCACTTGCATAACTCCAGATGATTCTCATCCGTGGGATTGTATGGGTATAAATTAGAGCAGAATTTGTCTAAGGTGACCCTTGAGACTTTTATCCTTGGCAGTAAAGTTGCCTAGTCATTGGCTTATAGGCTAAGGTATAGCCACTTGTATTGTATAACCAATAGACCACTTGTCGGATTCTGATGCTGAAGTCACGGTTCAAAACGAAACACTTAAATGGAATTTTTAATGAGCAAGAGACAACTTACATATCAAAATGAAGAGTGGGTCAAAAAAGTTAAACTTCACTAGCTTCTTGATTTCCTTGACAAAAGGATCTTTGGGGTTGTTCATGGAGTCAATGTTCACACTGAAGGAAGTGCTAGTAACAACATCCATGCTATATGCTCCAAAGATGCTGAGAAAACACAGAAAACAGAACACAGATAGGGGAGTTAACGTATGAAATATGTAATTACAACTTTTCCCTCCCTTCCTATATTGCATCTCCTTAAAGAACAGAAAACTCTCATGAGACTTTTCTTTATGCTGTTGTAAAGGGGGGGGCAACTCAACACAAGTAGAACATCTAAAGGGAAAGGGATAGAGTTTCATGAAGTTTTACCTAGAGCTCTCAGAATCTAGACTCTGGTAGCCTTCCTCTGGATATTACACAATGTAATGTATTGGCCTATGTGTGTGTATCCTCTGATCGAATCAGACTTATTCAAGGGCCTGTGAATATCTTGTCAAGTGGCTGTGGCCTTTTAAGAGGCTATGAGCCCTAGTCCTGCTGACAGCTGATATTAAATCTGTGTGCTCCAGTGATAGAATAAATGAGCTGTCAAAAATAAATAAAAATCAAATAATAATATATTATTTATTATTTATTTATTATTTGTATTCCAGTAGTGCCCAAACATGCTGGGTCAACACAGGCAAAAAGATACAGTCTCTGCCCCAAAGAATTGACCATCTAAGAACTTTCATGGAAGCACACCTTTACAAACAAATTTTGTCTGACCTCCAAGTCTCGGCTTTGGTCCTCATGTATTAAATCATAGACCTTAGAGATAGTAAAGGTCTGTTAGACCATCCTCTCAAACTCCTTGCCAGTGCAGGGTTGTTCCCTACACAACATTTTGTAGTGTTTTTTCCACTCTAGTTTAAAATGTGCCAAACTTTGGGGCGTCCATCAGTTCCCTTGATAGAATGTTCCACAGGTTTCACCCCAGGGAGATTTTGTTGAGATTTAACCTAAATTTTCCCTTTTAAATTTCATTTTAGCCCTTCAGATAGTCCTGTTCATCACTTCAGAAGTCTGGTTTATCCAAAGAACAGCCTGCATTGCCAGTAATGAATGAACCAAAGAGTTGCTAACAACATTTGTTGTTCCTGTTCCTGGCAGAGTTACTCACTCCTTAACATCCATGGGCTCATCCTTTTCTGCTTTCTTCTGAACATTTCTCACCAAAACCTCCCCGTAGTGTTTGATAATGGGAAACATCTGAAATACACATTACAGGACATGACTTAAACATATCAAATGTTACTTCTTCGTTAAGCCTAGCTTGTGAAAAAGCGGAGGGGAGGTTCATTAATACTTACAGACCTGATCCGTTTCTACTGTCAGGGGCTTTTTGTTTTAATCCTTTTTCTTTCTTTCTTTTTTTTTTTTTACATTAGGAGGCACAAATGAAATAGGCCAGTTTAATAATTTGAATCGGACTAAAGAGACAAGACCATTATAACTATCTAAGCCTGAATGCTATCTGTGCACTGACCCGAAGGTTAGTGTGTGACTGGTCCTCTGGGTTTTACCTCCTTTAGCTTCCCACTGGTGAAGGTTGGAGAGAGCACAGTACGAATTCTCTTCCACTTCTCATCCTGAGCTATGGAGACAGCCGACTCCAGCACTCCCACTAGACCGAAATTCTGGGGTGACAAAGGCAAGTTTATAACTGTCAAGAAGCTATTGTGTTTCTCTACTAAAGATAAGAGTGCACAAAGCAATCCTTTTCCCTCCCCATGTACACCCACACATACACTTCCCCAAACTGGTTACACTTAGGCAGATATACCCACAAGAAGACACCAAGTCCACACGCACTGGGGGAGACCTGTACAAATGTATACACACTAACTCAGACTGGTGCACATGCACTTGTGTGCACACACACACACAATCAAATTCAGCTCTCATTTATATTGGTGTAACCGAGAGCTGACTTTGTCCTAAATACTTTTTTTTTATTTAATAAATAAAAATAAACAACCTAAGCAGCTTTTAAAGTGTAGTCAACCAATTTTCTCTGAGAGCCAGGGGATCTAGTTCCAGGTGAGATCCCCCTGCTCTCTTGTTCCTTTAGGGATATGCAGTGGCCACTTAGATTAATCCCAGCTGTGCATTCATTCCGAATGCATCTCTGAAAAAAATCTTGTGTATCCCTACAGAGTTAACTACAGTATTTGATGTTCTTATGGCTTTATTGCATCTTTCTGATGAATATTAATGATTACAAGCTTACTCGCCGGTTGGTAAAGGTGGTGAAGCACTCTTTCACCAGCACAGTTTTAATTATTGTAGGATCTGTGACAGCCAGCACAGGTTGCCGGCCATCATAAAACCTATGGGGGAAAAGAAATAAAAATCCATGATTAACTACTATCAGTAAAAGTCAGGAGTTAAACAAAAGCTACTTCCTCCCTGGTTTCAGAGTAGCAGCCATGTTAGTCTGTATTCGCAAAAAGAAAAGGAGTACTTGTGGCACCTTAGAGACTAACAAATTTATTTGAGCATAAGCTTTCATGAGCTACTGCTCACTTCATCGGATGCATTCAGTGGAAAAACTGGTGTTTCTCTGATAGCTACAAGTCCTAGTCCTTATTAGCTTCTATAGTAAAGTGCACTGACTGGAAATACAGATATACAGAATCACAGAAATTAGAGATGGAAAAGGCCTTCGGGCCATCATATATTCCTGCCTTTTCCAACCACTGTAGGAATGTTTCCTCTGAGAGACTATGCCTGTCTGAATAATCTCTCTCACATACACATAAATATCCCCAAAATACAGCATACCTGTATCTTTTCTGAAAGAGACCCAGCATCATATTTTAGTCACTTCAAAAAAAGTAAGTTAAATGGAGTTTTAGGTGCAGTGCTACACCCGTTCCCAGTTCCCCCTGTTATGCTTACAGTATTACAGTTGTGTTTTAAATTAGTTTTCTGTTTCTTGTAGTTGGATTAAAGACCCACACAAAGAATAGGAGGAACTGACTATCCAGGGGAAATGGTGAAAATGACTATACACAAAGTGCTGTCAAATGCACATAGTTAACAAACTGAAGCTACAGAGAGAAATACTGTTTTTTCTCAACTTTCTTTCATTTATAGTCATCTAGGTTCTACTGGTATCACTAGTAAGTAAAAGATTTCGGGCCAAGGTGTCATTTTTAAATGGGCGATGCTCATTTAATTTCATCCCATTCCTCCTAGTTGTACTTCTGTCTGCCGCCCTAAACTCCTCTCCTTCTTTGGTGCTTATGCCCTTCAAATGCATATAGACAGCTCTCTACAGTTCCTCATTTTCCCAAGTAAAACATTTATTCCTTTCAATTTTTCTCAAATCAATCCCTCCCCTCTCACTGGACCTAGAATAGGATTTTTCCTGTAAGAGATTTGTACTGGAAAATCTTTTCCAACAAAGATCAATAGCACAAATTTTTCTGTGACACAAGCCCCTCACGTTGTGTCATGCATAATTTAAATTATAACAAAAGGTTTATCATAATCAAATAATGTTCAGCAAGATGTCACAGTAACTTATCACACAATGTGAAACAAAAAGATTGCTTCACTTTTCTTTTTTTTTTAATACAAACATTAAAGAAAGGGTCCAATCCTGTAGAAGGCCAAACACCTTCTAAAATCAATGAGAGGTACTGAACACAGAGCTACTGAATCCTAAAGGCAGTAGGTACCTTCACCTTCACTCTTTGGACTATACATTTCATGACTCTTACACTCTGTTATGATGTTAGCAGATGTTAAATTTGTTCCATCCTTTTGATTCACGTACTTGAAACTTTTCAGCTGGTTGCACTGAAATATACCTGTAGATTGGCTTGAATTCTTATTATAAATCATGGTTTTAAAACCAGATTTTTAAAGATTTATTATCCTATAATGGACGTAAGGTAAATGTGGATTTATATGGGTTTTTGAATGGATGGGAAAATGTTATAAGGGCCAATTGAATAGATTGCAGAAGATACCAGAGCATGTAGCCCAAGTAATAACCGCAGTGGCAAATGTAGGGAATATTCAGTGTAGAGTAAGACCAGCGGTAATGCAAATGTATCATGCTTCAGCAGGTCAGGGTTAGAGACAGAAACAGAGTTGATAGAACTGGGATCTGTATACAATAACGGCATATCTGTGTAGTATCTGGAATACATATACCTTCCTTTACAGTTTGCAGTCCAGGAGAACTGGACTTCTAAGTTACAAATTTCCTTTTATTTCAACGGTAGTTTTGCCATTAACTTCAGTGGGAGCAGAAGCTGGCAGTCTGCATCTGATATGGAACAGCTTTCATGTGAGAGTTTAGATTAACATGTACATAGCATGTCTGTGGCATGGATCCTGCAGTCAGATCCATGTGGATGAATGCTTGCATCTGGGCGCTGCCCCATTAATCTTTTTGGGGTTCCACATGGAGAACAGGGTCCAGTTACAGGATTCAGGCATTTGTGATCTCCTCTTCCCGTGGATTGTTTTTACCCTCGAATTTGGATTCTGACTATAGGATAATGTGAAGAGAATACCAAACAGTATTGGTTGGTCAACATACTCACCCCCAGATTTTCCCGTATTTCTCATAGCATGTAGTGTCAAACTCCAAGAAACCCTGCAGAGAGAGATTGTTAAAATGGAATTAGAAAAGAAGCAGGGTTTCCAGGGGAGGGGCTGGGAATGGGGCTGTAGTGGGACTAAACATCTAGAGCTAGCAGCCAGGCCAAGCACTCCTGTGTGCAGCTCCTGAGACTTGTGTGACTCCTAACGTCTTTGTGAGGGATAGAATCCTTTAAGAACATAGCTGGATCTAGTTATTCTAGGGGTGTATCATGCTTGAGGTTAAGAAGTCTGTAAGTAAACTGTTTGCAAGGAATTCAATAAATAGTGACAGCAAACCAGCCACCTACATGTGTTCACCTGTTTTGGGCAATCACCCCGGGACTCACCATGCCCTTCACACTATAATCTCCATTACAGAATTGTTATCCTGCATTGGGTCCTACACACCCTATGCATTAGCGCAGAGCTTAGCACACAGAGAACTCATCAATGCAGTGTACAAATCTAGCTATTGTATGATGAAGGACATATATTTCTGGAGCCAGGAGAAGACTTCAAACACTCACTTTACGATACTCCAAGGCAGTTCCAAAGAAAGGCAATGGCTTTGGGCCAGGAATACCCAATTTCTTGAAAATACCAAATGGCCAGATCCCATATCTGTAAAAATAACAGAAGAATCTGAAGTCTTCAGGACAATAATTGCAGTGATGTTGGGCCTGAAAGATCTCAAAGCCTATCCAGGGGAAGTGAAGCTGTTGCATTAGCTCAGGAATGAAGCACCCACTCTGGAAGCTGGAAAGTGTGGTCCAAAAAATTTGTGCTTTGTAAAGCTATTTAATAAACATAGCTAGTGATAAACCTCACAGCTGCACCACAAATCTTTGGAGAGATAGCCCTGAGGTAAAAGCAAGCCTCTCATAAAGGAATAGGTAAAAACGGGGTCTTCTCGACCCATTGGCAAAATGCAAAAGAGAAGCCTCTCTAGGCTCATTGCCAGCTCATGGAGAGGAGCCAGAAAGTAATGAGGAAATGAGAACAAAGCTTTTTTTTTGCAGAGAAATCAAAATGGAGCTGGAAGTTAAGTCCTGAGCAGGGCTTTTGTGACAGCTGTACTTGAGCTTCATGTATTGTTCTCCCTGTGCTTAGCCCGATGTTAGTGCAGTGGTGTGTCGGGGAGCCTAGTCTGATGGGTTTCTGTTTGGACTTTGTTGACAGCTTTGCAGATTTCTCTCCCCTGAAGCACCCCTTTTTTGGTGTTGTAAAGTTATTACTCCTGCCTCAGGGCTCTGCTTCTCTGTGGAGATCTAGGCTGCAGCATTTTGAAGCTTGTCTTGGGCTGTGTTGAAAGAGCTTTTCAAATACTGTATTTGTTTTCAGATGGAGGTTACCAGCTTCCCAAGCAAGAGCTTTGTCACTAAATGAATATTATAGCTCCCATGTTTGTCAAGGAAACCATATCAAAGGCCTTGTTTGGCCCAAAACAACAGCTGCCATACAGCTTGACTTTCTTCCAGGTGACTCCTCCCTGGGGAACCAGGAGCCATGTTGGGGTAGGGAGCTGTAACTTACACCTCTCTTTATTATTACTAGGTTTCAGAGTAGCAGCCGTGTTAGTCTGTATTCGCAAAAAGAAAAGGAGTACTTGTGGCACCTTAGAGACTAACAAATTTTGTACAGCTCACAAAAGCTTATGCTCTAATAAATTTGTTAGTCTCTAAGGTGCCACAAGTACTCCTTTTCTTTTTATTATTACTAGTTAGCATTTGTATGATGGTCATGCCTAGGAACCCCCGCTGAGATCAGTCCCATTGTGACAGGTGCTCTACAAACACACTGTATGACAGTCTTTGTCCCCAAGAGCTTACAGTCCAGACAGCCAAGACAGACAAAGAGTGAGGAAAAAGGAAACATCATTATCCTCAATTTGCATGTGGGGAACTCTTGCCAGAGCATTTGCCAGTTTGGATGAATCTGGGCCAGGTGTGCCTGTATCTACAGGGAATACTTGCTCACCACTGTACTACAGCGATCTCTAGGGTTTAGCATTGCCTAGTGGGCTTAGCATGGGCCTGTAAGAAAGGAAATGTGGGCCTTTTTTTCAGGGTATGTCACTGGCTTGCTGTCCACTCCCACCCTCTAAAGTGCTCTCATGGATGCTGTTTTCTTGCGCTGTCTTTCCACTGATCTTGCAGAGCATGTGTGTCTAATAGCATGAGCTAGTGCCATTTACTGCATATCCTCTCTGTAGAGCAACCTTTAGATTGTAAGATCATCAAGGACCATCTCTTACTACATGTTTGCATAGCACCTAACATAATGGGCCCCAAACCTAGCCAGGCCCTCTGTTGACAGCTGGAGCTGTTGACATCCCTGTGTGTGAGCCTGACTGCCAGCCCCCATTGCAGCCTAGCTGCAGCTCTGCTCCCACACCCAGCCTCAGCCCCTGGCCCTGTCTCTGGCCCTGGCCCCAGACACGGTCCCAGACCCACCCCCAGCTGCAGCCCCCAATCTTGGCCCTCTTACTCCTGACCACATCCCTTCCCCCCCACTTCCCCGGAACTGCAGCACTGCTTCTGGCTCCGGGGAGGGCGCAGACAGGGCATAACTCTCAAAAGTTTGGGGGCCACTGCATTAGAGGTTTTTAAGAGCAGATTAGACAAACACCTGTCAGCAATGGTCTAGTTATTACTTAGTCCTGTCCTGAGTGCAGGGGACTGAACTAGATGACCTCTTGAGGTCCCTTCCAACCCTATGATTCTATGAAAAGACCAGTAACATTTAAATTAATAGTGGCTCTCCTTCAAAAATTTGAAAACAGCACAAGTAAAAAAGCAAAGTGTAGAATTATACTTACAGTATCAGGAGAAATAGCAGTGCAATCAGGAGAGCCCAGGTCTCAATGGAAAAGCTAGGGAGAAGGTTCATTTTAGCTCTGTACCTCTCCGTTTCTTGTTCTCCGTCTAACTTCTCAGTTGTTGGTTTTTTTCCTCTCTCTGCTCTGGTCAGTGTTGGGACTAGGGAAAGAACCGTGTTGCAACTTTTTATCTTTTTGTCTCTAATCACGTGGCTCAGTAACTGAATGAAACTTGAGCTGGTCCTTTATGTAATCAGAAGGGTGGAGTGAATGCCAAAGATAGTGAAAATGCCAATCTAGACAAGTAATGACAGGTTTCAGAGTAAAAAGAAAAGGAGTACTTGTGGTACCTTAGAGACTAACAAATTTATTAGAGCATAAGCTTTCGTGAGCTGTGAGCTGTAGCTCACGAAAGCTTATGCTCTAATAAATTTGTTAGTCTCTAAGGTGCCACAAGTACTCCTTTTCTTTTTGCGAATACAGACTAACACGGCTGCTACTCTGAAACCTGTGATTATGCAAGGTTTCAGAGTAGTAGCCGTGTTAGTCTGTATTCGCAAAAAGAAAAGGAGTACTTTTGGCACCTTAGAGACTAACAAATTTATTTGAGCATAAGCTTTCGTGAGCTACAGCTCACTTCATCGGATGCATTTGGTGGAAAAAACAGAGGGGAGATTTATATACGCACACAGAGAACATGAAACAATGGGTTTTATCATACACACTGTAAGGAGAGTGATCACTTAAGATGAGCAATCAGCAGCAGCAGCGGGGGGGGGGGGGGAGGAGAGGAGGAAAACCTTTCATGGTGACAAGCAAGGTAGGCCATTTCCAGCAGTTAACAAGAACATCTGAGGAACAGTGGGGGGTCGGGTGGGGGGGAGAAATAACATGGGGAAATAGTTTTACTTTGTGTAATGACTCATCCATTCCCAGTCTCTATTCAAGCCTAAGTTAATTGTATCCAGTTTGCAAATGAATTCCAATTCAGCAGTCTCTCGTTGGAGTCTGTTTTTGAAGTTTTTTTGTTGAAGGATAGACACTCTCAGGTCTGTAATCGAGTGACGGAGAGACTGAAGTGTTCTCCAACTGGTTTTTGAATGTTATAATTCTTGACGTCTGATTTGTGTCCATTTATTCTTTTACGTAGAGACTGTCCAGAAGAATCTGTCCTATCTCGGGTTCTCTACTTTTGCCCCTCCACCCCCACGAACATGATACAGTTCTGTGGTGACCTAGAATCCTATTTTCGACGTCTCCGACTCCAGGAATATTTCCAACACACCTCTGACCAACGTATTAACCCACAGATACCTTCCTACCAACACTACAAAAAGAAGGATTCTGGGTGGACTCCTCCTGAAGGTCGAAACAGCAGACTGGACTTCTACATAGAGTGCTTCCGCCGACGTGCACGGGCTGAAATTGTGGAAAAGCAGCATCACTTGCCCCATAACCTCAGCCGTGCAGAACACAATGCAGAACACAGATTGCAATGTTGCCTGGTTCCTGGCAAACTAAGCTTAATATATAAATAGATTGGATATGAATTACCAGATTCTCACCCTGAGAAATGATACAAGCAGGCTGCAGATTCTTAAGGGGCAAGCTGCACTTGCTTTACAGCTTGGAATCCCCAGGTGTTTCATTCACAGGCTAAAAATCCCTTTAGCACTTCCTCCACTTCAGTCTTTGTGCCTCAGGTGTTTCCAAGAGTCTTCTTGTGTGGGGAATGAAGAACCTCAGATGATGTCACTTCCTGCCTCATTTAGCTTTAGCATATGGCGGGAACCCTTTGTTTCAAAACTTGGTTCCCAGACCAATTTATGGAAAAATACTGACATCCCAAGATGGAGTTCAGAATCATGTGGCCTGGTCACATGTTCTTGTAGAGTCATAGCAGCCGTTACTTACAGGCTGTCTGTAGCGTTCTCAAGAGGACTCACCAGGTGGGAGATAAGCTTCTCCTAAGGCCTATTGTTTTTCCTAATGACCCATTACCCTGAATAGGCCCTTCCCCACCCACTGTCTAGACTGAAAGCATCTTGCCTAGTGGCCATTTGAAATACAGATACATAGTCAATATTCTTAACTTCAGATACAAAAGTGATATGTGCATACAAAGAGGATAATCATATTCAGAAAATTATAACTTTTCCAATGACATCTCACATGACTTATCTTGTATAAAATGCATCATAATTATTCTATAATCATATCATCATAATATCACTGTGAAGAATATGGGGTGCAGTGTCACAGAGTGATCCCAAGTGAAGGCATGAGAGTTGTATTGAGCAGGAGTAAGAATGGATATTGTGCAGTAAATGGTAGCATCCCTTCTCTAGTGGCCCAATCAGCTTCTGTAGAATTTAAGGTTTTGTTTTTAAACAATTATGTTTCTAGTCCTAACAGTTCTGAAAAAAATGTACCTACCACGACCCAATACAATACTGTCTGCTTTCATCTGTAGATCATCTGAGATAGAAGCTCTAAAAGAAATCTGAACTGCCCCATTTATCTCAGTAGGGGGGCTAACAATTTTAAAGTCTACATTTTAGAATAGTCTACACTCTTTGATCACTGATCATTTTAGCAGAAACATCCTGTTATTCTGGGACTTGTGAGCAGAGATTGTCTAGGGGTACCATAACTTCTAAAAAGTCTCACCTGTACCCAGGAACCAGGCAACAGCCCTCTCCTCATAACAACCCAACACAAAAAACATGAAACAAAAACTAAAAACAGATATGTTGTAAGTATTTCCCTGAAGGATGGCACAAATATATTCGGGTGCTTATGGAATGGAAATAGCATTCCAGAGACACAGGCACATGGTGTAAGAAGATTATTAAGGTGGGCAGTTCTAATGCAGTTAGTTGTCAGAATAATAGGTAGGGCAGCAGGATGTGTCCTTCACGTAGGTGGGTCCTATGTTATTATTTAGGGCTGTACTAAAAATAAGACTTTAAAGTGTACACACTTCCTTATAATTGACATGTGGTCTTTAAAAGATCCCTTAATGAATTCCATTGCAGTCTAACTTGTAAGTATTAGGAGCATTAAACGCCTGGGTGTCTCCAAGGACATTGCTGTGGTTGCTGATGTGTAGATTGATGTCTGGATAACATCAGAGAGCATCATGAGTGGCAGAGTCTGACCATATCTCAAGAGGATCTGTATTTCTCCTTGCCTTCTCCCAGCCTCTGCTCTAACCTCCAGATACCAATCAATCACAGATTAGTGTCTAATAACAGCAATCTCCTTAAAAGTGTGACATGGGTAGACAAGTTTTTGACAAGGTTAGATAAGTTTGTGGCAAGTTGATGTTGGTTCTTTGATGCAGGTTAGACTGCTTGATCTCTAAGAGGCCTTTTCCAAGCCTATCAGCTAGGATTTTATAACAATTATTATTTTCCTTTTTTTCTCCCCTTGCAAAATTTGTCATTTTCTTGCAGTGAATTTAGTGCTGACTAAAGGTGCCAGAGTCACTATATCAGAAAGCAAGAGATGTTGTTTATCCACAGAACAAAAGTGCTGTTAGCTTTACCACTCCCTCAGTCCCCATCTCCCACTCAGACCTGACCATCTTGTAAGGGTAAAAGCAGTTCAGACTCCATGCTCGTTGGGGTCTTGCCCTCACTGCTGGAATCGCCAACAAGACTGACGGTGCCAACCCCGAGTATTGGTTATGCGTTGGGGACACAAGACCAACTGGACTGTGTCTATTGACTTGTTTCAAACTGGCCTTGAAACAGCTGATTGATAATAACTTCTGGTCATATTGATCTGGGCCAGATGAAAATCAGTGACCTAGAGATGAGTGATTCAAACACCCACCTCCAGTTCCCTGATTCATCCACTTAGGGACATAACTTTACACACACACAAAATTGTGAGGCATGCTTTTCTCTTTGTGTGCCTGTCAACAGCCTACTGCATTTGACTCAATGTGAATCAGCCTGGATGTTCTCCTGATTCCAGGAAGTGAGCAAGGTGTGGTCTCTAGGCATATTATCTCAGCTTCTGAATGGTAGAGAAGTAGATTCCGTAGTAGATTCTGCGGTTTGCAAAGTTCAGCTATTCAGGCAGCGGTGTGAGAGCTCTTTCCAGCAAAGCAAGTCACATGCATTTTAAATCCCCTGGCAGCTACTGGGCAATGTAGCCAGGGAAGTTGACTGGCTCTGATTTTACATGGGACATAGGGATGCCACAGGTCAGGCACGCAGAGTGGCATTCTCATCACAGGGGAAAGTGCACTGTGGAATCATAGAATCATAGAATCATAGAATATCAGGGTTGGAAGGGACCCCAGAAGGTCATCTAGTCCAACCCCCTGCTCAAAGCAGGACCAAGTCCCAGTTAAATCATCCCAGCTAGGGCTTTGTCAAGCCTGACCTTAAAAACCTCTAAGGAAGGAGATTCTACCACCTCCCTAGGTAACGCATTCCAGTGTTTCACCACCCTCTTAGTGAAAAAGTTTTTCCTAATATCCAATCTAAACCTCCCCCATTGCAACTTGAGACCATTACTCCTCGTTCTGTCATCTGCTACCATTGAGAACAGTCTAGAGCCATCCTCTTTGAAACCCCCTTTCAGGTAGTTGAAAGCAGCTATCAAATCCCCCCTCATTCTTCTCTTCTGCAGACTAAACAATCCCAGCTCCCTCAGCCTCTCCTCATAAGTCATGTGCTCTAGACCCCTAATCATTTTCGTTGCCCTTCGTTGTACTCTTTCCAATTTATCCACATCCTTCCTGTAGTGTGGGGCCCAAAACTGGACACAGTACTCCAGATGAGGCCTCACCAGTGTCGAATAGAGGGGAACGATCACGTCCCTCGATCTGCTCGCTATGCCCCTACTTATACAACCCAAAATGCCATTGGCCTTCTTGGCAACAAGGGCACACTGCTGACTCATATCCAGCTTCTCGTCCACTGTCACCCCTAGGTCCTTTTCCGCAGAACTGCTGCCGAGCCATTCGGTCCCTAGTCTGTAGCGGTGCATTGGATTCTTCCATCCTAAGTGCAGGACCCTGCATTTATCCTTATTGAACCTCATTAGATTTCTTTTGGCCCAATCCTCCAATTTGTCTAGGTCCTTCTGTATCCTATCCCTCCCCTCCAGCGTATCTACCACTCCTCCCAGTTTGGTATCATCCGCAAATTTGCTGAGAGTGCAATCCACACCATCCTCCAGATCATTTATGAAGATATTGAACAAAACGGGCCCCAGGACCGACCCCTGGGGCACTCCACTTGACACCGGCTGCCAACTAGACATGGAGCCATTGATCACTACCCGTTGAGCCCGACAATCTAGCCAGCTTTCTACCCACCTTATAGTGCATTCATCCAGCCCATACTTCCTTAACTTGCTGACAAGAATGCTGTGGGAGACCGTGTCAAAAGCTTTGCTAAAGTCAAGAAACAATACATCCACTGCTTTCCCTTCATCCACAGAACCAGTAATCTCATCATAAAAGGCGATTAGATTAGTCAGGCATGACCTTCCCTTGGTGAATCCATGCTGACTGTTCCTGATCACTTTCCTCTCCTCTAAGTGCTTCAGGATTGATTCTTTGAGGACCTGCTCCATGATTTTTCCAGGGACTGAGGTGAGGCTGACCGGCCTGTAGTTCCCAGGATCCTCCTTCTTCCCTTTTTTAAAGATGGGCACTACAATAGCCTTTTTCCAGTCATCCGGGACTTCCCCCGTTCGCCACGAGTTTTCAAAGATAATGGCCAAGGGCTCTGCAATCACAGCCGCCAATTCCTTCAGCACTCTCGGATGCAATTCGTCCGGCCCCATGGACTTGTGCACGTCCAGCTTTTCTAAATAGTCCCTAACCACCTCTATCTCTACAGAGGGCTGGCCATCTCTTCCCCATTTTGTGTTGCCCAGCACAGCAGTCTGGGAGCTGACCTTGTTAGTGAAAACAGAGGCAAAAAAAGCATTGAGTACATTAGCTTTTTCCACATCCTCTGTCACTAGCTTGCCTCCCTCATTCAGTAAGGGGCCCACACTTTCCTTGGCTTTCTTCTTGTTGCCAACATACCTGAAGAAACCCTTCTTGTTACTCTTGACATCTCTTGCTAGCTGCAGCTCCAGGTGCGATTTGGCCCTCCTGATATCTTTCCTACATGCCCGAGCAATATTTTTATACTCTTCCCTGGTCATATGTCCAACCTTCCACTTCTTGTAAGCTTCTTTTTTATGTTTAAGATCCGCTAAGATTTCACCATTAAGCCAAGCTGGTCGCCTGCCATATTTACTATTCTTTCGACTCATCGGGATGGTTTGTCCCTGTAACCTCAACAGGGATTCCTTGAAATACAGCCAGCTCTCCTGGACTCCCTTCCCTTTCATGTTAGTCCCCCAGGGGATCCTGGCCATCTGTTCCCTGAGGGAGTCAAAGTCTGCTTTCCTGAAGTCCAGGGTCCGTATCCTGCTGCTTACCTTTCTTCCCTGCGTCAGGATCCTGAACTCAACCAACTCATGGTCACTGCCTCCCAGATTCCCATCCACTTTTGCTTCCCCCACTAATTCTACCCGGTTTGTGAGCAGCAGGTCAAGAAAAGCGCTCCCCCTAGTTGGCTCCCCTAGCACTTGCACCAGGAAATTGTCCCCTACGCTTTCCAAAAACTTCCTGGATTGTCTATGCACCGCTGTATTGCTCTCCCAGCAGATATCAGGAAAATTAAAGTCACCCATGAGAATCAGGGCATGCGATCTAGTAGCTTCCGTGAGTTGCCGGAAGAAAGCCTCATCCACCTCATCCCCCTGGTCCGGTGGTCTATAGCAGACTCCCACCATGACATCACTCTTGTTGCACACACTTCTAAACTTAATCCAGAGACACTCAGGTTTTTCCACAGTTTCGTACCGGAGCTCTGAGCAGTCATACTGCTCCCTTACATACAGTGCTACTCCCCCACCTTTTCTGCCCTGCCTGTCCTTCCTGAACAGTTTATAACCATCCATGACTGTACTCCAGTCATGTGAGTTATCCCACCAAGTCTCTGTTATTCCAATCACGTCATAATTCCTTGACATCACCAGGACCTCCAGTTCTCCCTGCTTGTTTCCAAGGCTTTGTGCATTTGTATATAAGCACTTGAGATAACCTGTTGATCGCCCCTCATTCCCAGTATGAGGCAGGAGCCCTCCCCTCACAGACCTTCCTGCCTGTGCTTCCTCCCGGTATCCCGCTTTCCCACTTACCTCAGGGCTTTGGTCTCCTTCCCCCGGTGAACCTAGTTTAAAGCCCTCCTCACTAGGTTAGCCAGCCTGCTGGCAAAGATGTTCTTCCCTCTCTTCGTAAGATGGAGCCCGTCTCTGCCCAGCACTCCTCCTTCATGGAACACCATCCCATGGTCAAAGAATCCAAAGCCTTCTCTCCGACACCACCTGCGTAGCCATTCGTTGACCTCCACGATTCGACGGTCCCTACCCAGGCCTTTTCCTTCCACGGGGAGGATGGACGAGAACACCACTTGCGCCTCCAACTCCTTTATCCTTCTTCCCAGAGCCACATAGTCCGCAGTGATCCGCTCAAGGTCATTCTTGGCAGTATCATTGGTGCCCACGTGGAGAAGCAGGAAGGGGTAGCGATCCGAGGGCTTGATGAGTCTCGGCAGTCTCTCCGTCACATCACGAATCTTAGCCCCTGGCAAGCAGCAGACTTCTCGGTTTTCCCGGTCAGGGCGGCAGATAGATGACTCAGTCCCCCGGAGGAGAGAGTCCCCGACCACCACCACCCGCCTTCTCCTCTTGGGAGTGGTGGTCGTGGAACCTCCAACCTCAGGACATCGCATCTCATGCCTCCCAACCAGCGGAGTCTCCTTCTGCTTTCTCCCCCCAGACATATCATCTGGTCCACTCTCCGCATTGGTACCTGTGGAGAGAACTGAAAGCGGTTAGTTACCTGTGTCTGTGTTACTGGAACCCGGACATTCCGCTTACCTCTTCTGGAGGTCACATGTTGCCAAGCTTCTTCACTGGCCTCTTGGCTCCTCTGTGTAACCTGCTCTACATCTTTAGAGCTTTGTGCCCCTAGAAGGCTATCCTGAGTTTGGTCCAGAAAATCCTCAGTCTCTCGTATACAACGCAGGGTCGTTACCTGTTGCTCCAGACCTTCAATCTTCTCTTCCAATATGGAGACCAGCTTGCACTTTGTACAGACAAAGATGTCTAACAGGACAGAGTTATGGGTGGAGGGAGACGAGATTGATCTGTTACAGCTGGATGGTTAGAGAGTGCCAGTCAACAAAACAATACTACCAAGTATCTAACCCATTACAAGAACTGAACCATGTATCAGACTATGCAGCTAGTATGGGTGGATAGGATACATTGATTATTAAAAAGAAAAGGAGTACTTGTGGCACCTTAGAGACTAACAAATTTATTTGAGCATAAGCTTTCGTGAGCTACAGCTCACTTCATCGGATGCATTTGGTGGAAAAAACAGAGGGGAGATTGATATACACACACAGAGAACATGAAACAATGGGTTTATCATACACACTGTAAGGAGAGGGATCACTTAAGATAAGCCATCACCAGCAGCAGGGGGGGGAAAGGAGGAAAACCTTTCACGGTGACAAGGTAGGCTATTTCCAGCAGTTAACAAGAATATCTGAGGAACAGTGGGGGGTGGGGTGGGGTGGGGTGGGGTGGGGTGGGGTGGGGTGGGGGGGAGAAATAACATGGGGAAATAGTTTTACTTTGTGTAATGACTCATCCATTCCCAGTCTCTATTCAAGCCTAAATTAATTGTATCCAGTTTGCAAATTAATTCCAATTCAGCAGTCTCTCATTGGAGTCTGGTTTTGAAGCTTTTTTGCTGAAGGATAGCCGCTCTTAGGTCTGTAATCGAGTGACCAGAGAGATTGAAGTGTTCTCCAACTGGTTTTTGAATGTTATAATTCTTGACGTCTGATTTGTGTCCATTCATTCTTTTACGTAGAGACTGTCCAGTTTGACCAATGTACATGGCAGAGGGGCATTGCTGGCACAAGATGGCATATATCACATTGGTAGATGTGCAGGTGAACGAGCCTCTGATAGTGTGGCTGATGTGATTAGGCCCTATGATGGTGTCCCCTGAATAGATATGTGGACAGAGTTGGCAACGGGCTTTGTTGCAAGGATAGGTTCCTGGGTTGGTGGTTCTGTTGTGTGGTGTGTGGTTGCTGGTGAGTATTTGCTTCAGACTGGGGGGCTGTCTGTAAGCAAGGACTGGCCTGTCTCCCAAGATCTGTGAGAGTGATGGGTCGTCCTTCAGGATAGGTTGTAGATCCTTGATGATGCGTTGGAGAGGTTTTAGTTGGGGGCTGAAGGTGATGGCTAGTGGCGTTCTGTTATTTTCTTTGTTGGGCCTGTCCTGTAGTAGGTGACTTCTGGGTACTCTTCTGGCTCTGTCAAGAATTATAACATTCAAAAACCAGTTGGAGAACACTTCAATCTCTCTGGTCACTCGATTACAGACCTAAGAGTGGCTATCCTTCAACAGAAAAGCTTCAAAAACAGACTGTTCAAAAACAGTGATATTTTCTGGGAAGAAAAAAATTATTTTCAATAAAACACCATTTTTCAGTGGGAAAATTTTTTGATTGAAAAAATTTGACCAGCTTTAATTACTATAGAATTATAGCCTTTCCATGTGGGCTTACATTGTTTTTAAGGTATGATAAAGTGAGTCCAAAGGAAAGGACAGAGTCCCTTTACCTTTTACAGATATATCCGTTAGTCACAAAAACTTAAGAAGCTGAGTAGCTAAACACACACAGTCCTATCTTATGCAAACAATAAAAGGAGATAGGGGCATATAAGAGAACAGCAAAAGATAACAACTTTTCTCACATCCAGACTTAGGGTAGATCACCCCTCCTGTAGAAATGCACTGGGAGGACATCTGGATAGCAAAGAACTCCATGAGTAGGGGCTCCCTGGGATTCACTTGACTCCAGGGCCCGTCATTCACAGGCTTTGTGTCCCAACTCCTGGTTCAGTTCCCTGGCGTTGAGCTTCCTTTGGAGCCTCACTGTCAGGGCTTACCTCCCCCATTGCTCCTTAAAGGGGGCCTCTCAATGTAGAAGGGGATATGGGAGAGTTATTGTAATGTCAGGCCATGTTAGCTCCCTCCTGGTTTTTCTGTAGCATGTGTGTGCATGCCAATGAAACAACTGTCCTGGCCTTCCTACCCAGCCAGAGTTCCCCAACCGCACAGATGGGGCACCACAAAGGCAGAGACTGGGGGAGTAAGTGTTGCGAAAATATGACTGCTCACCGTGGAAAGTGTGTGTGTGTCAGGGTGGGAGGAGAACTACAAGGAAAGTACACTCTGCCCCTTTCCCCAGCCTAATACTGGCCAGACAATCTGGTCCCTTTTGCCTTATTTCATTGGCAGAGGGACAGTGATCCTGGGATCCTTTGTGCATTCATGATAAGACACTTGCCTCAGGTTAGTGGAGGACTGAGAGTCACCATTTCGTTCCCTGAGGTGTAGAGTTCTCCCATGAGAGGGACACTCTTGGATTTCTTGTTTTCAGAAACTGGACTCCAGTGTTTACAGTGCAGAAACTCAGTGATTTATGTACAGAAAATGAGAGATCAAACTGAAATTCTCACTGCTTCAGAGTTTCCCATTTCTCCCCTCAGCCCCACAGACTGCCCCTTTTTTCTGTTCAGCCACTGCAGGTCGGTCGGTCGTTATCCTGGCACTTTCCGCACCATTCATCATTTTGACACATCCCTCTCTTAACAAGAAAAGGACTACTTGTGGCACCTTAGAGACTAACAAATTTATTTGAGCATAAGCTTTCGTGAGCTACAGCTCACTGTATCTCATGAAATCTTATTCTCAAATAAATTTGTTAGTCTCTAAGGTGCCACAAGTGCTCCTTTATTTTTTTTTTTTTCAGATACAGACTAACACGGCTGCTACTCTGAAACCCTCTCTTAACAGACATTTCCAAGAAGGTTTGTATCCTGTCAAAGCCCCAAGTCTGAATTGCTTTTAAAAGCCATACTTTACAACAAATTCGGGAGAGAACTGAGCTGCCTTCCCACCACTAATATCTTTAAGCTGCTCAAGCTAATGTGATAGCGTCTTTCAGAAAAGAAAAATATTACATTAAAGTGTCCTGAGAGCATCCCAATTCCCAAATAACTTTTTATATGCTAATTTGTATATATGTTAAATTGCTTCCATATGCTCCACTATCTTCCCCGACTTAATTGATTCTCTCCAGCCAAGCCATAATATGGGGTTCAGTTGCTGCATAGGCAAATGCTGATGGCTGGGAGGAGGAACAATTGATTTTCCCCTGGCCTCCGCAAAGTTTTGGTGAGCCATGGTAAAATATTTCAAAATGAAGACTAAATCTTGGTTTAAGTGATAAAAATACACTGCTTCTGGACACAGGGAAGTAAAGTTGCTGTATATCTGAGGGTCTTTAATGATAATATATGACCACCTAGCTGTAGATAACGTCAGTACTCCGATTCAGGCATACTTCCTTGGGTTTTAAATCCTCCCTGAATATGCAGAAAAATGTAATGAATTCCCCTGGACGCTAAGGGCCACATCCTGAGCTTTGGAGCTATGTAGAAAGTAGGACATTTTTCAGATGTTTTGCCAGTTAAAGTCATAACTCTGAAGCTTACCAATCTTTTTTCATCTCCTTAAAATATGTAATTATATTCTTTCTCATTCTTTAAACCATACCATTCTCTGGATAATTCAGTAATTGTCAGAAGCACATTTTGCTGCCCAATCCAGTACAAATGAGTGTTTCAGAGTGTTCCAATTTAGCCTAATAGAATTAACTGAGAGTAAGTAAAAGAAAGAATTTGTCTTCTGCTATCTCTGCATCTGAACACTTAATGTATGATGCAATAAAATACAAGGCACTCTCTCAGAAGTGAGCAACAGGAAATATCCTGCACAAATGAAAAATAGATTACCAACAGGGATGTTAGGTTGATTAAGCAACTGTTAAGCAACTGTTGATTAAGCAAATGTTAGGTTTGTCTAGTAAAAAATGCTCACAAGGCAGGTTTTCTTGGTAGCCACAGAAGCAGATCATCTGAACAAGGTATGGAAGAGTGTGAACTGTGAGGTTCCCAGGATATTCGTGGAGACTGGTGGTTCTGTGGTACAACATAGGGTCATCTGTTATAACCAGCCTGAGTTTTTCAGGGACGATGGAATACCTCTGTCAAAAGCAGCAGCCAACATCTGGACTGTGAGGGACTGGATCAGGCAGGCAGGACTTCTGATACTATGCAGTGTGGGTGGAGGTGCAACAAAACTAATCACTGGCACCCCAGTGGCCAGTTTCCAGTGTGGTTAAAAGAATAAAAGGAAAAGTTCCCGGAAGTAAAAGATCTGGGATGGGCCTTGTGCCCATGAGATAGGGGGAGACCTTCTGGCTTTCATGGACCGAGGTAGTGGTGGTAGGACTCGGATGAGCAGGCTGTGTCCCAGGAGTAGGCTACCCTGAGTTATGGGTAGGGCCCTACCAAATTCGCAGTACATTTTGGTCAATTTCACGGTCATAGGATTTTTAAAATAGTCAATTTCATGATTTCAGCTATTTTAATCTGAAATTTCATGGAGTTGTAATTGTAGGGATCCTGACCCAAAAAGGAATTGTGTGTGTGTTGGGGGGGGCAGGGGGGAGAGGGGGTATGGTACTGCTACCCTTACTTCTGCACTGCTGCTGATGGTGGCCCTGCCTTCAGAGCTGAGCAGCTGGAGAGCGGCGGCTGTTGGCCGGGTGCCCAGTTCTGAAGACAGAGCCGCCACCAGCAGCAGCGCAGACGTAAGGATGGCCTGGTGTGGTATTGCCACGCTTATTTCTGTGCTGCTTTCTGCAGAACTGGGTCCTCAGTCAGCAACCGCCACTCTCTGGCTTCCCAGCTCTGAAAGTAGCAGCGCAGATGTAAGAGTGGCATGGCATGGTATTGCCATCCTTAATTCTGCACTGCTGCTGGCGGGGTGCTGCCTTTAGAGCTGGGCACCTGGCCAGCAGCTGCTGCTCTCCAGCCACCCAGCTCTGAAGGCAGCACAGAAATAAGGGTGGCAATACCGTGACCCCCCTAAAATAACCTTGTGACCCTACTCCCAGAACTCTCTTTTGGGTCAACACTCCCAGTTTGAGAAATGCTGGTCTCCCCTGTGAAATCTGTATAGTATATTGTGAAAGCACACAAAAGACCAGATTTCATGGTCCGTGACGCGTTTTTCATGGCCGTGAATTTGGTAGGGCCCTGGTAATATATTATGTGATAGGAGCCCTGAAACCTCTGTGCTGGAACCACTTAAAATGCATTATATGTGAGAATAGGTGGGACAGGACAGGTAGTGTCCCTCCCTTCTGTTAAGTTTAATATAGTTGTGGCCTGCTGCTTAAAATCCATCCCTGCATTTGTCCTCATTCACAAGCATGTCCAGATCAAGTCTCAGCTGTATTTCCCAATTCCAAGATCTTCATTTTACAATCATGGTTTCTAGGCAGTGTCATCATCCTTCCCAGATGGAGGGAGGGTGCCAGCCAGGAGGGCTAGACTATTATTCGGATGACTATTGCTTTTGGGTGTACAGGGCCATAATTTCTGCCGTGGAAGCGGTTATGAAAATGCTTTGTTGTCATTACACAAAGCAAACCT
The DNA here is from genome assembly GCF_009764565.3 of Dermochelys coriacea. Classification (NCBI taxonomy): domain Eukaryota; kingdom Metazoa; phylum Chordata; order Testudines; family Dermochelyidae; genus Dermochelys; species Dermochelys coriacea. The sequence continues at coordinate 10,060,608 of NC_050077.1, read as the reverse complement.
CTTCTTGTGTATGTTAAAACCTGGTACAGTGGGTGCACTTGAATCATTCAAAATGGTGGATGGTGCCCACTGTAGTTGTTCAAATCAGATAGTTAGGCATGAGATTGCCCAATTTCATATGCAAAGGGATGTATATTTTGCCCAGAGTATGAATAAACCAATATCTTCTAGGATCTGGGCACAAATGACTATGCATTATTATTATTCATTTTCCCTACCATAATTCCAGTTTCCCACAGTATGGCTCATCATACTATAACCATAGGGGAAAGGTTAAATTTCCATTCAATCATGGTCACAGTTATACTAGGTAGTAAGAGTTGTGTGATTTTAAGTCTTTATAATAATAACAAATAAGTGGAAAGTCTGGTAATACCTGCAATAGGTGGGATTTTAGGTCACAGATCACTTTTATAACTAGTTTTGGTAATATTTTTAGTTCCTTTGTGCCTTTTGTAATGTAATGGCTGTGAGTCACCACTGCCCTCTGCTGGATGAAATCAGACTTACATAAGGGATTGTAATCATGTCACTAGCGGATTGCTTGGGGAAATAAATAAACACACGCGCGCGCACACACACACACACTAAAACTAACAGCAGCTAATGGAATGTTTCTTTACCACTCAGTGGAAAAGGCGTGTATGGTTTGTTTTTAAAGTGAATGTTCAGAGGTGTATTCTATGCCATTTTGTTCAATTTAGGTGATAGCAATGGTTTAGTTATGCAGAATTTTGCAATCAGTGGCCATTTTTTAACAAATTCATGTGTTAGAGTACAAAAATAATTACTTATAACATATGCACGCACATGAAGAAAGCCAAGCTGAGAACCCTGGTGGTCCTGCCACTTCAGAAGCACTACTCTCTACAACCTGGCTAGTTGCAGGGATAGGTCTCATAGCTTCTCTGTGGTCCTGCCACTAATGGATAACATCACTCACTCGTATGCACAAGGCCAGAACATTACAATATCCTCCACATATATAAGGAAGATCCATGTATGCTGTACCTTCTCCAGCAATGTGTGATTCTACATGGCTTAATACATCACTGGAGTTGTATATCATCCTTATATACTTTTGGGGCCCAATCCTGCAAACCACCTACAGCCAAGCATCATCTCACTGAAGTCAGTGGGACTGAGTATGGTAGTAAGTGCTATGCTCAGTAGTACAGGTTTTGTATTGTGTGGCACCATCACAACAGACTAGGAGGTGCATGTGTTTATTCCCTGCCTCCAACTCCTTCAGCTACCTAGGATTGCCCCCATGTATGGGTAATGTGTACAGGGTTATTTCAAGGCATTTTCCATCACACATTAATACATCCTGGCTGATCTTTTCTTTAAATAGCACTGCTTCAGCGTCTTCAGTTCTGTGTAGCTTTAAATTGGATCTTCCTTTTGTATTCAATTTCATTTAGGACTCTAGCCTTGCATAAGTTTAGTTTATGGGAGTTCAGGTGATTCAGTCTATGTGGATTGTTATTCAAATAGCCTATAATAGTCCCTTCTATAGCATATATTTATAGTAAGATGGCTATATTGTAGGAAGAAGGCTGCGTCTTGGTGATTGCAGTTTATGGATGAGTCTGAAAGTTCAAGGGAGTTTGTGAGTACCTGGACAAGTGACTGCAACTCATTTAACCTCAGTTCATGAGGTCTCTCTGGAGTTTATTTATTTGAACTTCCAAAGTTTATGTAGATACTGTGTCCTGTTGGAGATCAAAAGGACTGATCTGATCTCATTTCTATCACATGCGCACATGCCTTGCAGCCTGATTTGCCTAAACAGCCTATTTCTTTTTTAATATTTAATTGATAACCAGAATGGTTAACAGTATTAGAAAATCATATAGGGCAAGGGGGAAAAGATAAAATAGCTTTTGGCTGAATATGCCAAAGGATTCCGAAAATAGAGATGTCAGAAAAGATGGAAATGTCAAATCGACACATTATAAGAAATGAAAAATCATACAGCTCCAAAACGATAGCACTGTTTATGGGATCCCTGGATTTGAGCATCTGAGGCCTGTTTCTAGATCTGTGTCCCTCCAATACTCCCCCCCAGTATGCCCACCTTTCGGCTTGGTTCTCTGGTAGAACAAGCAGCCCTGTCCAGGCTACAGCACTCTCAGCAACAGAGAACATTTGACTGTGGTTCTGAGGAAGTTCCCAGTTACTTCTTCCTCACAAAGGAATAAAGTCCACAGATCTTTTGGGCTGTCTGAAGAGTTTATCTCTGTGGTAAGAACTCCTGTGCTGCTCCCAGGTTGAAAGACTTTTTTTGCTGTTCTTTTAATTTAATGAGAAGTGTACTTTAGAAAATTACTCACTGTGTTCTCACCAGAGGGCTGTGGAGTCTTTGCTGCCTGAGGCTGAAACTAAACATTAGTTGGTATTGATGCCTCTGAGGTGAGTTCAGGTGCAAATCTGACAAGACAGGTATAAATGGCAAGAACAGAAATAGAAGCTTTAAAGCAGAATTAGTCCCCCAGGTTGACCCTTGTGCCTGTGCGCCCAGCAGCGGGTCAGGCTTTTTGGAGCCAGGGGGAGGAAGCAAAGCAGGTAATAGGGGCTTCAGAACCGTTCTCTGCCGTTTAAGGGCCTGATCCTGTAATCCTCACTCCCTTGATGAGTCCCACTGACATCAATGCAGCTGGGTACTTGAATGAGAATTTCGAATCAGGCTCTAATTGTGGAGTTATTTATATATATATAATTTTCACAGATGTAGATATAAGATATATAAGAAGATGAAGCTGTTCTGTAAGCAATAACAAATAATCAGCAAGACGTAGATATGCTGTCTTGTAGCACTACACATTGCACTCTGAAATGCAGATTCATCCCTGCACTGCTGTGCAGTGACAGCGAGGAAATTGTTTGCCCCTTCTCTGGTCCGGGGAAGCAGGGAAGCCCTGAGACTCTCCTAAGTTATGCCTCTCTTTGAAAGGCCCTATAACGCTTTCTGGAAGAGCAGAGTCATTGAGGTATCAAGCTGCTCCAGCCATGTCCCCATTTCCTTGCATCTAACACCCCACTGCTACCTCCATCTCGCATCCACTCTGGGGTTCCCGTGAAGGTGGCACAGAGCTGGGCAGTGGAGCTGGGTCAGCAGGTGAGTCTAGAGGACCCCAATCCTGGGGTAGTGATGGAGGCCTTCCTCTTTCCTACCTTGAGCAAATGGCCACAGGCCAATCAAGAATCAGCCCTGAGAGTTTTGCCAATTATTTAAATGGGAGCTGATTCTATCCATTAGAGTATATTGCAAAGGTGCACTGATGTGTTTCAATCACCCTCGCTCTGTCAGAGATATATAATATCATTGCACAGTGAAATGCACTTTAGTATGAGAGATTTTTTTCATTAATCAGGTCTCTGGAAAAGCTGAATCCACTAACCCTGTAATTTTCCAAGCTGAGAAGTCTCAGGTTGGGGAACTGACTATTCTTAGATTTGCTTGTAACTGTTCAGCTCCATTTTAAGGTAACAGCGAGCCGAGGAGAGAGAGAGTTCTCTATTTTAATCAAATAAAACTTTAGCAAATATTTTAGAGCTTCATAGTTCACTCCATACCACTGCACAGGGCTGCAGTCCTGTAAGCCAAGCAAGAAGCTTGGAGCAGGAGCAAATCAATTCATATTATAAAACAGCTGTGTTAGAACCAAACAATGCTGCAAAGTGCTGAGGGACCTCCATGCCTCATTGACCTCAATGGGAAAAGAGGATGCTCACACCATCTCGGAGGAACGCAACCCCTTTCAGGATCTGGGACGATTGTTGGTGTATGTTGCCTGGATGAATTAAAGGGCTGCAGAGGCAGAGAATATGATTCTCTTCTTATCTCGTTTCAAAGTCTAAGTAATAGCTATATTGTTTCAAAACCAAATGATTTTTTTAAAATTAACAGTAGTAGAGTTCTCATTATCACAGCCCTACAAATAAAGCTGTGTGAGTCAGATGGGGAAGGGTAAAGACTGGTGAGAAAACTGACTTCACTTTCAAATTTGCAAGAGATGCTCTTAGGCAGTAAGAAAAAAGAGAGTCTGAAAAATTACCAACAAACCCCACTTTTCCAGCCTCCTCTTCAAGGTTTGGTTCCCCACTTCCCTCCAAAAAAAAAAAAAAGTTAAACTTCTGTGAATTTTTTTAAAAGGCAGTCACCTGAATGTGGACCAGTGCCTTTCAAAACAGGAAGCCAGCCAGAACAAACACTTTGGCCTAGATCATCCCGCCCACTCCTGTCCACAAGGGCAGTCCAGCTGCTTCGGCAATGCCGTTCCTCTACCAACAAAATGGAACTCCTTAGGTCCACACAGAGGGAGGAGCAGAGGCAGAGTGGGCCCTAGGGGAGAAGTAGATGGGCCATGAAGGATGCACATAATTCCCCTCTTGGCCTTGAGAACTGAGATGGAAATGATTATAGTGTCATCTTTTCCATGCAGCTTCCCACCTCCCCTAGGGATCCATGGGAGTCCTGCTAGTGAGGCCTCCAAATAATTAGCAATGTTGACATTTGAATTGACATCATTAGATTTCAGAATAAACATGTATTTGAGATGAGTGGAGTAATTTACACCTCTTTTAGGGGCAGATGATGCTATCCTTTACCCATCACATTCAAAGTCTGAGTAAGTGGACTTTGCACAGAAACTCGAATTCTTCACTCCGCTGCTACCCTGGAACTCCTGGGGGTTTGGACAGGGTAAGGCAGCTTTTGTTGTACAGTCAGGGCTCTGCCGAAGCCCTCCTCGCAAAAGCTCTCAGGGGGATGTGGTGAATTGGTGCATCTCTTACCAGACCAGGACTGGCCAGTCTGTGGGCTGCCCAACTGGCTCCAGGGCCATGGGCATAGTTTGGAGGGACATGGGGTGGGAGGTGCCCTCCCAAATGACAAGCCTAAGGCAGATGCGGAATTTGCCCCTCACATGGAGCCCCGTTGGCCTAGCTGGAGCTGCCCCTCCACCCCTCCCCAGATATAGAAGTCAAACTATATGTCCAGGGCCCCATGTTGCAGTGGGTTTCATGCACAGCTTCTGCTGCTGCTCCTTCTTTCTGGCAGCTTTAGAGCCACTACATTCCCACAGTCCTGGTTGCACCAGCTCAATCCCAGTCCAGGTTGTGAATCAGGCCCATGATTTTAACATGTCAGTGTCCCTTTAAAATTGGCATAAATTACCATCTGAAGCAGTGAGGTCAGTGGAGTTGACAGCGATAAACACACTGTGACAAAGGATAACATAGTTCAGAACAGACTCTGCTCTTTCTTATCGCAATGAATCCAGCACAGCTCTGAGTCACAGCTGGTTTTGACTGGAATTCCTGACTTCCTGAACAAAGACTGATGATGCAAACATAATGGCCTCTATTAATCTATCCCCCCAGAATCTTGAAAGGCTTGTGTGAAAGACATCTCTGAGTTTGAGCTTGCTCGCTTTAAGGAAGGTGACAGTAAGAAAGGAGTGACAGTCACTGTGGAAAGGGCTTTACTCTCTGTTACATTCCATAGGTGTTTAAGAGTGAATTCTATGAAACCCCAATATATTTCTCTTGAAGCCTATTGGTTTAATCATTATTTCATGTGATGGGACTTTTCCATCAGAGTGGTTCTGAGTCTGTGCTCAGACGAGATTGGTGGTTTGGGCAGCGCTTCCAGGTGATCAGGAAAGGTGCTGCTATATCTGCATTTGTACAGAGCCTAGCACAATAAGCACTTGATCCAGGGCTGGGCCTCCTAGAAGCTAATGAAGTACAAATTATAAATAATAATAATAATAATTAATAGCAAAGCCTCTTGCATTCTTCAAATAATTCAGCTTTCTGCTATTTGCAGCCAGTCCTGGATTCTCTAATATTTCTATAGACTTTCTGGCCAATCAGCATTTTGGGGTAAAATCAGCCTCAATCACAGTTGGGGAATAACATAAAAAATTGGACTCCCAGCCCCCTGCTCTCGTCACTAGCCCATGCTCTGTTCCCTGAGGGGCAAGATGTGACGATACCTGAGTTCGCAATAATAGGAAGCTGTGGAAATTAGTTTTCTACAGAACCTTTTGTTCTCCACATATCGAAGCCCTCTGTGAAGTCAGGACTTGTGGGGAATGTGTAGGGAAGCAGTGCTGCTATGATCAATAAAAAGTTTTACACATAGACCTGGATGTTGGCAAAAGATGACTGAGGAATGTAGCCAAAACAGTTCTTCACATGAAAACAAGATGCTTAGTGGTAGTAAAATATCCTGCTAAGCTGCAATCAGCGGCCAGGTTGTGTAAATTGAAGCCAACACTGTTTTAGCTTGGAGTAGGGCACAGCAGGTTAGGGCTGAGCATAGGATTCGCTGAAATTTCCCTGTCACAGTGTGAGATCACAGAATGATAAACATGCAGCATCACAAGACCCAAGATTGTTGATACTGGATCTAAGAGTTAGAGCCAATAACATGTTATATTATCCTGTAATACAGATTCTTCACACTATGAACTAGTTTTCCTGGATTTTTATTGAGGCAATAGATAATAAAAGGAAACTAATGGATAAGAAACCACAGAAGCAAGATAGCTAAGCTCCCCTCCCTCTATTGCATTACAGTCCTCACTGCCTTAGTGCAAAATAGCACCACCACGTGAGGCATGACAACAGCAAAAGATGTTCTCGGAGAGTAAAGCTCACTAGATTGCAGCTGCCTGCATCCAGACTTTTCGACACCCATCAGTATGTTTCTCTCTCTGTGCACTAAGGCTCACCATTAGGCTATCCTCATGTAATGCAACACCATTGGGTGAGCCATCAGCAGTAGGGATTAGATCTGGGACCTCTTGAAGCATGAGACTCTACTGTCAGAGCTAAAAGACCCAGCTCCATGAGTCGAGTCTGTAGCAGGATCATCACTCTCTATATGTGGCCCAACCACCATTAGATGGTGACAGAGAGCTACATGGAGTAGATGTTAGTTATGTGGTATTGGGGGCTATGGCTTTGAGGACTGAGCTTGCCAGACAGAAGGGCTGGATGGAGCACTGGCTATACACAGCATTTGGAATTGGACATGGAATAGCGCCGAGCTCATACAAGTACCTTAAACACGAACAGATCACCGAACACCACAGGTTACGCTCAGAGGAGGCTTAGATGATAAGGTGGTTGGAACACAAGTGGCTGGTCTATCTAGTGGTCTCACCATTGCTAGCACCACTGGAATTGCACTGAGGCTGGAACAATGGTAGGAGAATTCAGGTAAGTCCTCAGAGTAGCCAAGACCAAAGAGCACTGATTGATCAGCTGTTAAGTGTTTGACTAAGGTTTGACTTACCCCAAGCTGAGATGCCTCTTACAGAGAAGCCAGTTTCTTACCTGGTGGGGATAGAAGCAGGCTGAGTGTAATGAATCTGCAGCAGTACTTTTGTAATATACCATTTAATAATTCTGTAGTATTGTGCTATTGTCTTCCTTGGTCTCAGCAGTATCATGAATATTAATACAGATTAATAGGCTGATCCTGCAACCCGGACACATGAATGAATAATCTGAGTAATTACCCAGTAATTGAATTTGTCCTGGTAAATTAATAACATTCTAGCCAATGTATCAAAGAAATGATATAGCTGTCTGAGGGTCATGCTGGCCATAGTTGAAACCTCAGAACTGTAAATCTAGGGAGAATTACCTTCCAAGTTAATCATGTAGATAGAACAAGTTCAGGCAGATGCTCTAACTATTCAGGTTAGTAAAGCAGCCATTTTGCAAACAAACATTTTGCAGGTTTAACAAGTTACTTTCAGGCCCTGCCCCGTTGGGTCCTTCCCCAGGCCCGTGGGTTCTGTGGGAAACTCAAGTTATCTCTTCAAAAGGTGTTAGATGGGAAAGGTCTCTCCCTCATGTCCCTGGCTGAGGTGGTTTTTCCCCTCATCCATACTTCTAGTTCTTAGTAGGTGGTGGACTTATCTCAAGCTTTCCTTTCATCCCTCCTGTGAAGACAACTTTTAACACGCGGTGCATAGTGCTGGTTTTAGGGCTTTAATACTCAGCTTTGGGCATGGGATTCCCCTCTTTAAATCCCTTCATTGGCTTCTCATCCCCTTCTTCATCAAAGCCAAGCTCTTCACTATCAAAGTTCTTCATAGCTCTGCTCCAGCCTACACCTTTGCTTGGCTTTTCCTACTGCTTCCCTTCTCATTGGCTGTACCACACTTCCTCTCTGTTTGTCTTTTCCTACCTCCTACGATGCCACCCCCTATGCTTGGGATTTATTTCCCTTGCTTGCTAGGGTCCCTCTCGCTCCACATTCAAATCCCTTCTTAAAACATGCTTCTGGCTATGTCTTTCTCCATGAAATGAGGAGAGACTATTTCTCCAGCTTGCCTCCTGACTGTGCCCTTATTATGTCAGGTAGGGCCCTTTCAGACCTAAACTTCATTCCTGCTGGTGATGTCTCCCTTTCCTTACTACAGCTTACTGGCCTCAGAAATGTTGAATTAGCAAACCCAGGTCTCATGCACACAGAAGACATTATTTCCACCTCATTTGAAGTTTACTGCTCCACAGATTTTTGCTGTGCTCCTTCCAGATCCTAGTAATTTTGCTCCATAATAATAGGAGCAGTGCCTTGTAATTAGTTTGAGCGAGGGCACCATTTCCTAGAAAATGAGTTGCTTTGGGAAGGTACTAACTGTTCTCTATTCCTGGGAGACATTAACCCCTGAATTTTCAAACTGGTGCATAGGGCTTTAGTTGTGCTAATCACAGTGAAAGTCAGTGCTTTGAAAATGCATCCCTAAGTCTTATACTCAGGGGCTCCCCAGCATTCTTCTCACAGGCCAATTTATGCTTGATGCTGCAAGTCCTTGTGAGGTGCCCAACCACACACACAAAGCAGTTGTGCTCCAACGAAAGTATGAGTGAAGTCCAAACAAGGGTACAAGTTAACGTAGGTGCCAGGAATGATACTGTACTGTGAGCAACAGCTAGTCACATGTCCCTTGTGCACCTAATGCCTGATCCCAAGCCCATTGAAATCTTTCTGTTTGCTTCAAGAGGTTTTGGGTCAGCCCCTCGTACCCTTACTCAAAAATGTGCAGGGTGAAAAAGGCACAGGGCAGGGACAGGCTGTGTCTGGCAGATATAGGCTTAAATGTGACCCTCGCCATGCTCATAAGGTGTGTAGCTACATGTTCTCTCTTCTGCCTCACTCCTGCTACTAGGCAGGAGTAGCTTGGCAGCTGTGCAGCATTGTTCCCATTAATGAAGGCTCAGGCTCCTCTGCCCGCTTTGTCCCGCTCACTACTTTTACCTTGTGCTTATCTCCTGCCCTTTACACTGCAAGCCCATGGTGTTGCTCATGATTTCATGCTTTACTCAGCCACAAACCTCCCCACTTCCATAAAAGCTCTTTGGGAGCCTTGGAAAAAGGGCACCATGAGAATATAATGTATTATTGACATTTATGTTAAGAGTAAGAGCATGTTACTTAAAGTCAAAGGATGCAAAATTAAGGCTGCCTGTGTGACTGAGTGCCACCCCCTTCTGCAAATGCACCTCACTATCATTCTATACGTGATCCCATTCTATTTCTCAAACCATACAATATTTCCCTACAGCCTTAGGGTACATCTATATTGTATTCAAAGGTACAATTGCCACTCGGATAGACATACCCACTCTAGCTTTGATCTACCTAGCGAAGATAGCTGCAAAGCCTCACCAGCACAAGCTTCAGTGTAGGCTATACAAACCCTCCAAGAACCTCCGGTACATAGTCACGTTCCTTGCCAATGCCAAAGCCCATATTGCCACAGTTTAGCTGCTATTTCTTGCCAGGCTAGCTAGATTACAGCTAGCATGGGTATGTCTCCCCAAAATGTAGTCACACCCCGATTGCAGTGTAAACATACTTTTGGTTCATGTGTGTAGCTTCTTGTAACAGTTCATTCTTAGCAGCTCAGGCCATTTTCATTATGATGATTCCATAATGCCATGGTAGGAAGGTGCACAGTGACTGACACAAGGGCTATACACCTTACAAGGAGGGAGCCTTGCTTCAGTCCCTTACAAAGTTACTGTGCACTTAGCTTAATCTGTATGTGTATGCAGGATGGAATTCACCCTGATGCGGATGATGTAAGGGCTGTTTTGTGTTCTGTCCTGTCCGTCATGTATTTAGAGCTGTAGCATAAGTTCTGCATATTTGGCTGTGCTTTATTTCAAAGTTACATCTATCTAGCAGTCGGGCTTGAGAACAGATGCTAGGGTGTTTTTTTTAAAAAAACACTGTAGAAGAAAAACACACTCATCTTCCAGAATTGGGAGTTCTTTTGACAGCAGAATAGAGTGATGGATATGCCAGGGCATCAATTCATCACAACATCAAGGCAGGAGGCTGACTAATGCCATTCATTCTTGTCGTTCGAATCCTCTTGATGTGTAAGATCATATTAAAATCCTGTAAAAGAGAGGTCATCTTCTTGTCAAAGATGACTACCCTGGTTCATCCATCCAGCTCTGGTACACAGGAAGTGGAGAGGGAGCTGTTAATTGGACAGTTTGTTCAAGGTGAAGCAAAAAGAAAAGTCTGCTGACACTGGGTTCCAGACTAGTCCCATTCTACAAGCTGTGTAGATAAGATGTGTGGCAGCGAGGACACCTTTCAGGTACCATTGGATTAGTAGTGCATTTTAATGGCATTTATTGTATGCAGTTTCCCCCACCAAGGTCACTATAGAATTTTGCAGCATCTTTTTTCATCTTGATGATGACAAAATACATTTTCCTTTCTCTGCCTTTTTGCTGTTTTCTGTCCCTGTTTTTTTTTTAAATGTATTGAATAGTGAACCTAGGGCTAGATTTAAGGTATTTAGCTGCCTACATTGCAAATAGGCACCTAATGGGATTTTCACAAGTGCCTCATTTCAGTTGGTTATGGTATTTTTCATGTTCTGCCCCAAGCTGCTGGGCAGTGTTGCTATTACTGTGACGTAGATTAAATGTTTCACTCCAGAAGCAACTGTTTTTCAGTGTTTGGTTAAATTATTCCATTATTATTATTACTACTACGACCGTAGCACCTAGGAGCTGGACAACCACCGAACAAAAAGACAGTTACAGGTTGTTGTTAATGTTTAAGTCTGTAAAGGCTTTGGGATCGTTGTGGGTAGCAGTGGTGTTGGTAGGGGTGGTACAGGGAAATCCATGCCCTCATTTGCATCTGTAGAACCCCCAATACAAATTAAAATGTATTAATATACATACTCTTGTTACAAGAAATATATAGATAAAGCAGCTACTTGGTCCCTTTATAATACTACTTATATATTAAAACCCCCAAACTTACCAGTGGATTTACGTCTTCCATTTATTTTCTTAATATAAACAGTTAATTGTGGTGAGAGATTTCTCAGAGGTTTTGGCAGAGTTGAGATTACATGGTTGCTATAAGCGCCAGTGGTTCCACTTTTGTTATTGTTAAAAGTCAAGGTAAAGTCAAGAGAGAAATCTGACTAAAATAACAGTGTTATTACAAGGCGAATAGTACTGCAATTTTCATCCTGTGCTGCCATCTATGGTACACTGCTGAGCACAGTAAAATGATCAAGGACTAAAGAACAACATTGGTGAAAGAGTGCAAAAGACAGAGTGAAATCAACAAACTAACTGCAGCCAGCAAGTTCATTTGTGGTTCCTAAAGATTCCTGAATGTTATGGATGGAAGTGTGGATTCACCAACTGTTGCTTTACCACCACGATTCAGTTTTTGTTGGACTCAAAAATGCTTGGGACTCACTTGTGGCATTAAGTCATAGATCTGGATAGGGGGTGGTGATGTGGAGATGCACTGTCTCTGTGGGTAACTCCAGGATGTGCCTAGAACTCCCAAGCATGCCATGGGGAGCATGGCAGCTGCACCAGCCCTTTAGGGAGTGCCTTCTCTGTGACAAGTCAGCTCTTCCATCTCCTCTCCAGCATCCTCACCCGCTCAACCTCATTGGGATGCTTGGTGCTGCTAGCCAGGAGCAGTCCTTGATTGCAGTTGAGGGGAGGTGCTCTTGACACTTTCGCCCCTGTTCAAGGCTGCCATATTCAGCCTTTGCTGGTTGGTGAGTGCTTCCAGCAGGAAGGAATGTGCTGCAAATACTATCTATGCTCTTGTGCATGAGTTTAGGCATCCCTAATTTTACTTTGTAACCTTAATTCTTCCCCAGTAAATCAGTAAAGCCATTGCCTGCATTCTCCAGGCAGGGCTGTGTATACGCCACATTAGATGCTATAAACCAAAAGCCATTTTTTGACTCTGATGAGCAAAGAGGGGGAAAAATGTGAATATTTTTTTAAAACCAGATGTTACTTTCATGCTCTGATAACTCAGAAACAGCTGAATGGGTTTTCTTCAAACTTCTCTCACACAAAAAATTCACCTTTAGCCTGAGAACAAGCATGAGAAATTACAGCACATTGGGGATTTTTATTTATTTATTTATTTGGGTGTTTTTCTTTTTAAGTTGTAAGGATCCCAAAATAGTCAATTCAATTCTCACTGCTGTGTTAGTGTTAACACCAGTGTCACTGCTCTGACTCTGTAATGATTATTTCTTAAGAGCTTTGGGGCCTGTATCTCTCACAGTTCTACCTTCAACTTTTGTTGGTATAATAACTGTATGTGGCTACATTGTGGTCCAGTTTATTTAGTACATGATCTTGTGATAGGGTTGCCAGGTGCCCAGTTTTTGACCAGAAAGTACAGTCGAAAAGAGAACCTGGCAGTGTCTGGTCAGATGTACTGACTGGACACCAAAAGGCCAGTTACCATGGAGTGGGGGGAGGCGCCAGGTCATTATCCTGCACTAGCCCCTGCTCAGCCGGGGCCTCCTCCAACATTCAGGCAGGCTTCTTGTCAGGCTGCAGCAGCTCCTGTCCCAACCCCGGAGCAGAGGGAGTCCAGCTGGGGAGAGGGAGGGAGGTGGAAACAATCCAATGAGCAACAGGGGAGAGGAGCGAGCTATGGGGGTGGGGACTTGGGGGAAAAGGCGGAGAAGGGGCAGGGTCTTGGGGAAAGAGGCATGGCCTCAGGGCCCGGTTACCAGCATCTAGAAAGGTGGCAAGCCTATCTCAGGATGGGGCTTTGCTAATGCATCTGAGAGAGTGTCATCCTTTGGTGAGCCCAGTTTAAGAGTTGACAACTTTCTAATCGCACAAAACTGAACACCCTTGCCCTGCCCCTCCTCCAAAGCCCTGCATCACTCATTCCATCCCCCCTCCCTCTGTCACTTGCTCTCCCCCACCCTCACTCACTCGCTCATTTTCACCAGGCTGGGGAGGGTCACTTTTCGACCGGATGTTCTGGTTGAAAACCGGACACCTGGCAACTCACTATATAACCCAGATAGCAGGGTGGGGGAAGAGGACTGATTTGGGAGGTAATCAACTGCTCCTTCTCAAGGAGCTGATATGGCAGCCAGCAATTACCTTGAGGGAATCCCCATGAGGGAATCCCAGGTAGCAGAAGGGGCAGTGTCTTAGGAACACCAAGCCAGTTCTAATCCACAGGATGATCCTCCTGTGGCCAGTAATGTTGACTTTAGGGCCACTTTGTACCAGTGGTTTGGTGCAAAGTGGCAACACATAATCTGGACCATAATTCTTAGTTTTTGCAATGAAATGAGCACATCACTGCAATGCATTAGCATTCTGGTGAGGAAGGAGAAAGTCCCAATGCTTCTGAACACATATTTGAAGAAGATCCAATGAGATAGAGCCCCAAAAATGTATTACTTGTGTGGCACCAACATTGTACCAGACGCTTTAGCGTTACTGTTTGAGACTGACATGCTTAGCATGCTCCTAAGGATACCGAGGGACACAATAAACAGAACACCCACTTTACAGACATTAGTGGACAAATAAATCTCAGACTGTTTGATTTCAGGAACTCAAGTAAGCTAGAAGAGATATGAGAGATAAAAGGGGCACCATGTTGCTATGTAGCCAGCATACCTATCCTCAATTACTTCTTTATGAGAACAAAGGACAAGAACGCCAATACCATGGAAATCTCAGGCTCGATCCTTATCCATCATTCTGAAGCTCCTTCCTCTATTTTCCATGTTAACAGTTCCAGTGAAGAGCATCTGGCAGGGCTGAAGACCTTTCAGTGAGTCTGATCCTAGCACTGATCCTAAAACAGCATGAGTTAAATAAATGCCTCTCCACTCTCCCTGCTGACACTACACCTGTCTGACTACATTTTTTGTTTATAGAGTGGCTAAATCTGCTGGGCATTTTGTTCTAGTAAAATACCCTCATCTCTAAAGTAAGGGCCCAAATCTGCAAGCCCTTGCTCCTACAAGTAATTCTCACTCATGTCAGTAGCCCCATTGGTCTCAGTGGAACTACTTGTATGATTAAGGGCTACTAATGTGAAGAAAGATGTGACAGCTTGGGCCCTACATTGGGATGGAAAGAGAGTGGGTTAATTACTCATATAGGCCATGCAAATGCCAACTGATTTCTGGAGGCCAGGAGCACCAGAGGTTGAAAAAGAGCTGTTCATAACCTCTACAAATGTTTTGGTGAGAGCAGCCCTTCAGTCCATATAGCGCCGTTGAAGCAGGTCAAACTCTAAACAATATGATTCTTGGTCAGGCTGGCTGTTAGCTGTTTGAATAGAAAATTATGTGCTAAATGAAACACTGGGAAGCAAATTGTATAATCTTAGTGACTAGAGTGCCAGGCAGTCATGCTGTAGCAGTGCCTGGCCCAGCCAAATGCGTAGTGTGATGCATGCAAAAACGGTATCCATACCCAGAGGAAAGCACAACAGACACAGGGGTTTTTACCAATAACTAGCACAAGCCATTTCCTGGGGACTAAGGTCCAGATGCTCAGAGGTATAGACTCTTAACTTCCAGTGACATCAGTGGAAGTTAGGAGCCTGAATACATTTGTGGATGTAGGCCTAACTGATTAGTGAAGATGAATAGTCTATTTTTGGGACTTTTTGGGAGCCTTTTTGGGAGGCTCCAGTACTCAATGGTTTCACAATGTACGTGTTTGTCTTAATGCACTCGAGAAGTTAATGGGAACGTGCCAGAGACCGTCATGTGGGTCAAACACTAGTCACCAAAAGGTGAAGGTTCTAGGGGTTTTCCTGAGGGTGTAAAAGGAAGTCATGTAAGCAATTTGGGTGGAAGCTTTGCTTGGAGTGAAATCAAAGTCCCAGCCTTGTCTGGGGAGTGGGTTAAGGGTCTGAGTGCTTCCTCTTAAAGGCTTAGTTGTGCCATCCAGGGTGTAAATAGTGGGTTAGTCTGCAGGCTGGCTTGACTACTAAATCTACAGAGGAATAGCATCTCCAAATCTTGAGCTGGAGACAGGGGAAAAAGCAAAACCTGGTTTATGATTTTAGCTAATGATGTTAGCTATAAACATTTCCTGTTTACATCTACAGTAACTCCTCTGCTGTTGTTCTCTCAAGCCTCCTTCAATTTTCCTTTTATATTTGTATATATATTTGTAAACAGCCAATTACTAGTGTTAGACTCTGCAAATAAATAGTGTCGTTTTTATCTGTTTTGCCTTCTTTATTGAGTCCGCTTTATCTAAAGTAACAGTTGTAACATACAAAAGAGGTTGGGGTGAGAAAATGGAGGCTAAGGTGACACATGCTACTTTCAAGCATACCACTTATTCTGACAAGAGGGATCCAGGAAGATGGCCCTTACCCCTGAAAAATGTAAGCAGTTAAAATAAGGATAATTTGGTGGCAGTGAAAACCTCATTTCACTTTGCCTTCTATTGAGAAGATCCAGCCAATTGCATTTGATCAGCCAGCTGATCAGTCCGGGGTTAGAGGCAGTCACATCAACTACCACATAAGTATGTATTTTTCCATAATAATTATTTCTTCCAAAAGAAAAAGAAAATCTAAGTGTACTCAGAACTAAGAAACAAGAACCCCCCTGCCCCTCCATCTGACACTCTGACCCAGGCTTGATATGTTCACTTAGGCTCCTTTTAGTTTCTGGCATTCTTCCTGGTTGCCTAGCAATCCTTTTTATAACATATTTTATGAGACTTTATTTCAGTGGTTCATTGTCCTAATACTGAATTTCTGTCACAAGCTGCAGGGGAAGCACAGAGAGGGCCTGAGATCAAATCATAGCAATTCATTACAATCAGTCGTATGGCAAGAAATATAATAAAATAATCATGATGGACACTTAACAACAAGGACTTAAATTGGATTCCAGGGAGCCAGCACAATGCTAGAGAAAGTCCCTATTCCTAAATCCCAAACCAGCAAAAGCAGCACCAGCAAATATTTGCTAATACACTGAAGCTCAAAAGCAAACAATTAAAAAAAAAACCCACCCCAACTCTCTTGACCACAGTTGCTACAGGCCCTGTGTTTGTAAGTTAAATATTTTAAAATAAACACCCAAGATAAAAAGCAATCAGGAGCAAAATTGTTCCTTTGGTAAATGGGACACAGTAACAAGGGACAGACACTAAGTGACCACTTCAAATTCAGTTTAGGTTGGTAGTGGCCAAAAGTTATCATCTCATGCTTGTTTAGTGGCCTATGCAAATAAGCATAGAGGTGTCAGTCAAGTCCCAGGGAACACGTGTCCACATCACAAAATACAGCACCAGATGGCTCCTTTTGTGTCAGTCTCCGTGGAAAGGCAAAAAGTTGAATAGGGTACAAAGGCTGAACAGCCTTGTCCCTTCATAGGGCTGGGTGAGCTGCACGGGGGAAGCTGCACCTGCAGAGCCCAGCTCTGGCAAGCCAGCAGCTTTCTTCACTGCTGAGGGCTTGGTCCTGCAAGGTGCTGAGCGCTCCTGGCGGGGTCCAGCACTTAAACCCCTGGTAATTCCTTTGATGTCAGTGGCCTAACGCAAAACACGTGCTTCGGGGCTTTGCTACATCAGGGCAGAGTGCAGGACTGAACTCTACATTCACACGAAAAAGTATTTAACCTCTGAAAGCCTGACACGATAATTGACCTGGCGGGGAGAAGCCCACTTTGAGGGTCTCATCTCTGCGTCCGCAACCCAGCGGCGTTCAAGCACAGGCAGAGCAGGCTACAGGCCATCGGCTGCATGGGCAGTTATCGGGGCTGGGCGTCACTGGGATTTCCAGAGGCCCTCCAGCCCCTTCCACAGGAAGGCTGTGGCCCAGGGTGAAGCCACGCGAGCTGTGGAGCTGCAGAGGGTGGTATAATTGTGCCTCCTGACCCAGCCATGGGGCAGCGGTGGTACCAGCTCCGGAGACGCCTGCCAGGAGAAGGGGACGGCACCTGCAGGAGCTCCCAGAGGGCAGCAGTGGTTACCTAAGGACCGAAGGGGGCAGATGCTCTGCGTCCCCGCCTTGACCAGGCCCTTTGCTCTGGGGCCAGGTGCAAGGAGGCAGAACTGGCGCGCCAGCTGGGCAGATGGGGGGTGACCAGCCAGACCGGCTGACCCCAGACGGCCAAGGGGAGGGATGGCTCAGTGGTTTGAACATTGGCCTGCTAAACCCAGGGTTGTGAGTTCAATCCTTGAGGGGGCCATTTAGGGATCTGGGGCAAAAATTGGGGATTGGTCCTGCTTTAAGAAAAGGGTTGGGCTAGATGACCTCCTGAGGTCCCTTCCAACCCTGATATTCTATGAGAGGGTCATGGCCTGCCTCGACCTTGGGCAGCCCCGCCCGCATTCAGCCGGGCTGCAGGGAACGGGGTTGCAATGGCAGCCTTTGGCCACCAGAGGTCGCCGCGGCGCCTGGCTTGCAGGGAAGCGGAGCGGCCGTGAGGCCTCTGCGCGACGCTCCCCTCTGCTGGGTCGCAGCGCGGAGGGAGCCGCTCCGAGGGGGAGGGGCCCAGGGCGTGGGCTGCCCCCTCCCCCAGCCAGCGAGTCCTGCTCCCTAGCCCCCTTCCCCAGACAGCCCCCCCCAACTCCCCCCCAAACAGCCCTCCCCCCCAAGCTCTTCTAGCCCATAAAGGGCTTCCCAGAACCAGGGTGGCCAACGTTGCATTTCAAAAATAGGGGGCTGTGTTCTTAGCCCCCCTATGGGGAGGAGTGCCCCGTGCCCCCAGGGCCAGGGGTGGGTGCCCAGTACCACAGGGGGCCGGGGGGTGGGGTGACTAACCAGGTGGCAGTGAGGAAACCTTGTGCTCCTTTCAGCAGTCAGGCAGGAAAGGACCAGGGCGGGGCCGGGGGCCGGGGGCCGGAGGGGAGCGGAAAGATGGACCCAGGAGTACTGGCCCCCTGCTGACTCCAGCCCCAGACACTGCGTCTGCTGTCCCCACCCAGACTCTGGCTGGCTGGGCAAGTGGACAGGGCTGCGTGG
This sequence comes from Dermochelys coriacea, assembly GCF_009764565.3. Lineage (NCBI taxonomy): Eukaryota > Metazoa > Chordata > Testudines > Dermochelyidae > Dermochelys > Dermochelys coriacea. The sequence goes on along the minus strand of NC_050077.1, from coordinate 10,042,295 downwards.
GCCCTGGGGCTGGGTGGGTCAGGAAAGGGCTCTGTCTAGTACTCCCGGGGCATAGCCTCCCATAGCAGAGCAGGGGGGCTGGGACAATTTGTAGCCCGGGGGTGCTGAGAGTCGTTGAACCAAACTGTAAACCCTGTGTATATAATGAAAAGGAGTCCTTGTGGCACCTTAGAGACTAACAAATTTATTAGAGCATAAGCTTTCGTGAGCTACAGCTCACGAAAGCTTATGCTCTAATAAATTTGTTAGTCTCTAAGGTGCCACAAGTCCTCCTTTTCTTTTGGCGAATACAGACTAACACGGCTGCTACTCTGAAACCTGTGTATATAATGGAAACCACTTCAAGCCAGGAGGTACCTCCAGGCCGCCCGCACCCTTCGTTCCAGCACCTATGTGGGCAGAGACTCTCTGCCAACATTCCTAGCAGAGGAGCATAACAGATGGTTGGTGGCTGTGCAGCGGTGGCAGAGCGAGGTGGGCAGGGAGCCTGGTCCTGGCAGCGGAGACCAGCTGCGCAGAGTCCCATCCACTTCACCTGTTGGAGAGAGCCCCCACACCTGACTCCAGCCTTTCAGCCTGGCCCCATCAGGTCTTCATGCCCCCGAATAACCTTCTCACACAGCCCTGAGGGAGCCACACCCCATAGTTTGGGAACCCCTGTGCCATAAGTAAATGAGTTCAGTAAATCATGGGACCGATTTTGTATTACTACATTGTCTAATTTTACAAACTTTATAGCACTGGAAGGTAAGGTCATGATAAAACTGGCTTTGCATAATGATGATATTTGAATATTTTGAAGTACGGGATAAAAGGCATTCCGTACTGATTTTGTACGGGATAGGCAATTTTCTAATTAAATAAGGGACGCCCCTATTAATACAGGACTATTGACAATCCACCTGGCCCCCACCCCAGCCAGCCCTCCCCAGCCAGCATACCTGAGACACCCAGCCCTCAGTCCCACCCACAAATTGCCCTCTAGCTGCCAGTTTCCCCAGACAGCTCTTCAGCCATGAGATTCATACCCCCATCCCCAACAGCCTCATTTTCCTCAGGACACCTCCACCTCCTCACCCATCCCTCCATCCCCAAACACCCAGCACTCTGTAACCCAGGACCCTCAAACACTCATCAGCAATTCCACTCCCCTCTCAACACCTTCCCCTGTAGTCACTCAAGCACTGTCCAACACCCACCGATCTATACTCTCCAGATACCCTCCAATACCTAGCCACTCATTTAACCCTACTTGCTCCCAGACTCCCTCCCACCTTTCCCAGCCACAGCTGGCCAGCTCTTGGTTTGCCCAGGCCATGGCTTGCCCAGGCCACTGTTTCAGGAAAGATTTGCTCACTTCAGGCTGGTGTTCGTAGTCATATGCAAATCTGTTTCAAATATGCAAAATAGCTCAGTATATACTTTGCATAAAATGGAAAACTTGGCAGCGATGTCTGACCTGTAGTCAAACTTAGCAGTGCTTCTAAACCTGCCCAACATCTTCCCTGTTGCGTTCTTTATGGGAGCATCTTGTTTGATGTGTGGCCAATAGGTCAGCTTTAAGGGTTTAATCCAGGGAGGTGCTGAGTACTCAGTCCCCAGTTGAGCAAAGCACTTAAGCAGCTGCTTACTTAGTCCAACTGTCGTGAGTAGAAGTGCTCGCATTCTTAAAGTTAAGGACATGTGTAAGTGCGTTGGCGTTGGTTGGGGACAGTATGTTCAGCATCTCTCAGGATCAAGCCGATAGGTAGCTCGAGAAAAAGTAAAACCTGTACAAGGGATCAGGCTGATTTAGTACCTTCTGTCTTAAAAGGCCCCCCTTGAATGATGAGTCCAATGCTGCTAAACCTTTATTATAATTCACTCACTTCACTGCCATTAAGTGGCTGATTTGTGTGTCTCCTTGGAGAGGTAATTTAAGATAAGTTCTGTACGTCAATCTAGCTGACACAGGTTTTTTTCTCTGTATCTTATTTTTTGGTGTGCATGACACATATTTTGGAAGCTACTGTAAACTAGAGGGATCACATGCTTTGTAGCTCCTCTAGGCCCAGCTCACTGCACACCCCAGGGACTCCTTGCCTCCCTCCATTCCCCCCCACAAGCTTCCTGGGTGCCACCTTCCCTGCCCCCTCTATTTCAAGGACTTTCTGCAACTCCTTCCCCTCAACATGCCAGGGGCTGTGTAAGTTCCTTGTGTCTGCTTCCCCCCATACCTGGGTCCCCCATTCTTCCCCTGCCAAGCTAGGGGCTCTTTGTGTCCCTTCATTCCCCTCTTCTTTCCCACAATGGCTTCCATTCCCCACTTTCCCACCTTGGCAGGAGCTCTGTGTCCCTCCCATTCCGTGCTCCACCACATAGCAGGGGCTGAGGTGTCCCCAATGTCTTGCTCCTACCAAACCATTGTTTCTCTTCTCCCACCATATCAGGAGTTCTATGTGTCCCCCATACCCTGCTATATCAGTGTCTCCCATTCAGACCCCCCCCCCATGCCAGGGCATCTGTATGCACCCAGCATTCTTCTTTCTTTGCTTTCTCTCTGGCAGATAACTTGCTCAGGGTGCCAGCATTTTAAACTGTATGAGTATAAGCAGAGCTAAGATTGTGTGCGGGGCGGAGGGGGGGGGGGGGGCTGTTGTTGTGCTGAAAGGTGTTAATGGCTGCCAACCACCAGTTTTTTGGTCTCTAGACAATTACAAAAAGAATGAGGAGTACTAGTGGCACCTTAGACACTAAAAATGTATTTGAGCATAAGCTTTCATGGGCTAAAACCCACTTCATCGGATGCATGCAGTAGAAAATACAGTAGGAAGATTTTCCACTGCATGCATCCGATGAAGTGGGTTTTAGTCCATGAAAGCTTATGCTCAAATACATTGTTTAGTGTCTAAGGTGCCACTAGTACTCCTCATTCTTTTTGCTGATACAGGCTAACATGGCTACCACTCTGAAACCTGTAGACAAACCAGATGCAAAGGATTTCATGTGGCCCCCGTTTCCCCTTTCCAGTTTTCTGGTTTTCACCAAAATAAATAGGAATCTGGCCATTGATGCCTAAAATATACCCTGAAGTTTGAAATTGATCATATGCAGCATTCAAAAGTTATGGTATTACAGACAAGCAGAAAAATGCCATCAAGTTGAGTTTAGGACCTCGCTTTGCTCAGCCAGTAAATGCATCTGAAACTGTTGGGATTTTTTTGGATTCTTGAAAACCATTGGCCTACAAAATCATGTTATGGTCCACTACCCTATTACTTTTCAGCCTGATATATACAAAGAATAAAGGGATTAAAATACTCATATTCCTCTCCATCCCTATGTGAATGCGGAACCTGTTCATGGGATTGGATTGACAGTGTGGGAAGGATGTGGAGTTCTTGATCTTTGTTAATACAAACTTTTCTAAGAACAAATCTTTGTTTTAAATGTGAAAAAGATCTTTACCCTAGTTTTTTTTTTTTATTGAAAACCTAATTTTGCCCAGGATTCTTAAGTAAGGAAGCCTACTGTTAATATATCTTGTATTAGATTCAGCCTATTTGTTAAACTCTTATTATATAATGTCTGTCTCAGTAAGGACAGCTGCTGAGCAAACATTTAAGTTTTATAAATACAAGTATTTATTAGAACAACCAATAGAAATGTTTCCCTCGCTTTTTAAAAATTCCAGTGTCATCAGTTGTTTGGGAGCAAATAAGCTTTCACCTGGCCTGTCTGAAAACCAGCCACTGTAGTGCTAAGGATCCTGAAAGTGAAAATGACTTTAAACAAAAGTGAAACAGAGGTCATTGATTTTTTTGTTGTTCAAGGTGAGGGACAAGTAAATTGGGTTTTTACAATCCTTTCACTTTTAATAGTGTAAGGGCTTGTTAGTAATGTAGGTAAATAAACCTGTAAATAAATGTGTTTCCTATATGTGACTTTTAAGTGGACAGTGTGCCTTTAAAGTGATTATAAATCATTACAAGTCCAATACTGTTTCCCAGAATAATGACAGGTTTCAGAGTAGCAGCCATGTTAGTCTGTATTCGCAAAAGAAAAGGAGTACTTGTGGCACCTTAGAGACTAACAGATTTATTAGAGCATAAGCTTTTGTGAGCTACAGCTCACTGCATCCGATGAAGTGAGCTGTAGCTCACGAAAGCTTATGCTCTAATAAATTTGTTAGTCTCTAAGGTGCCACAAGTACTCCTTTTCTGTTTCCCAGCAGTTATAGCAAATGTTCTTACTGCATTAACTTCTCTAATGAACCAAAATAGTTGGGGATGAATGGAAAGAAAAAGCAGAATGGAAAGAGAAAATGGATCAACCATTAAACTAGGACTGAAGTGGGAGGACTTGTTAGTACTGTAAGTAAAAGCAATGTTTTGATTGCCCCTCCCATGGAAATGCCCTCAGGAGGAGAACCAGTAGGAAACAGGAGTCTCTCCCTTATGGAACAAAGTCCACACCTTGCTAGAATATCCAGAGGTTCCCCCCCCCCCAGAATCTAGAGATTCCAAGGGATTCTCAGGATGCCTGGGCCACTTTGGAACAAAATTTTTAATGCTGACTTTGCTGCTCCCCAATTCAAGAACAAACTGGGGGCATGAGCGGCATGTGAACCGCCGGCTCTTGGAGGCTAGCCCCCGCCTTGCCCCTTCTGCCCAGAGGCCCTCCCCACGGCTGCCGGGCCTTCCCACCCCAGCCCCAGGCCACCAGAGTGCCCCCAACCCCAGAGCGCTGGCAGGCCACATGGCCCCCAGTCCCAGAGTGCCAGGCAGGGAGCCTGGCCCCCAGGCCCTACAGTGCTGGGCGGGCGGCATGGCCCCCCAGCCCCAGAGCACTGGGCAGGCAGAGTGGCCCCCAGCCCCAGAGCGCCGGGTAGGCAGCATGGGCCCCAAAGCCAACCCAAAGTTCTGGGCCACAGGCCGGTCCTCCCTAGTCCCAGCCCAGCCCCAGGGGAAGAACGCCAGCAGGAAGCTGGAGGAAGCCTGGGGGCGGAGCGTGGCTGGGGCCACACAGGGCTGTTTTGGGGAGGCTCAGCCCCGCTGGCCTAAAATACCCGCCACCCATGACTGGGGGCCAGTTGAGCCTATGGCACAGGTTACAGCAGCCTCAGATCGCCTCTGACTTAATGACACCCAGCAGCTGAGGTCTAGAGATGCTCCAGCCATACCCCCTTTCCAGCCTGGATCTGTGCCCTTTCTGAGGGCTCTTCATGAGGTTCAGGCCAGGGGGATGCTGCTGCTGCTGCCACCGCCTCCCCAGCCATGTAGGACAGGGGAGGTGAATAACGTGGATAACACCCACCAGATCCTTCCTCTGGGTCATAACCAGGCCCTCAATGTACAGTATACAAAATACAGACTTGTGGGATCCCTGAGCTGGAGAAGATGGGCTGTGTATAAAATCAGATAGTAGTAGTACAGCCATTCTTTTCTTGACCTCTGTATTATATAATTTTAACATTCGCTTTAATAAAGTTTTTAAATTTGTTTCATCTGAAGGGACCGTTGTAAGCCAGCACTAAGGCATGTTGACCCAGTGCTTAACAGAGGCTTCTCTCAACATGACAGCTGAGTGGAAGCACCAGAGGAGCGGAGGTAAGAATTAGCATGTGTTCATGATCTTCCCACACGGCCAGTTAGTGGCGGATTCTTCTGCTTTCAGTGTGAGTCCCCCGACATCCACCCTCCGCAGCCCTGCAAGCCCACCCGGTTGTACGGCATGCACATCTAACTTACCCTATGGTCATGGGCAAAACATTTTCATATGACGCCAGAAGTGCACATTCATTAAGCTAAGTACACACATAGTGTAGCTGCTGAGAATGGGCCAGATCTTGCACCACTGAAATCAATGGGAGTAGGGCCTGGCTCATTGTTGACTTTTTATCTTTGTAAAGCATCTTGCTTATAGAATAGAATATCAGGGTTGGAAGGGACCTCAGGAGGTCATCTAGTCCAACCCCCTGCTCAAAGCAGGACCAATCCCCTTATCATAGACATGTTGACAGTGGGACGTGGAGCATTTCCTACCAGACTTACAGTCATTGGCTCTGATTTCGAAGCAAGCAGAAATGAGCAAGGAATATGAGCATGCTCTAGAGCAGTGACTCTCAACCAGGGGTATATGTACCCCTGGGGGCATAGGCGCTGGCTTCCTCCGGGCCTGGGTATTCAACCCCCTGCTCTGCCCCAGACCCCGCCCCACCCCAGCCCTTCTCCCAAGTCCCCACCCCACCCTGCCTCTTCCCCCCCAGTTCCGACCCCTCCCCTGAGTGCGCCCCATCCCCATTCCTCCCCCTTCCTCCCAGAGCCTCCTGCATGCAGCGAAACTGCTGATTGCAGCAGGCAGTAGGCGCTGGAAAGGAGGGGGAGGAGGTGGGGCCACTGGTGGGCGGGAGGCGCTAGTGGGGAGGAGGGGAGCTGGCTGCCAGTGGGTGCTAAGCATCTGCTAATTTTTTTCTGTGGGCGCTCCAGCCCAGGGGCACCCACGGAGTCGGCACCTATGCCTGGGGCTACACAGAGGTCTTCCAGGGGGTACATCAGCTCATCTAGATATTGGCCTAGTTTTACAAAGGCTACATAAAAAGCACTAGCAAAGTCAGTACTAACTAAAATTTCATACAGACAATGACTTGTTTATACGGCTCTATATACTATGAACTGAAATGTAAGTACAATATTTATATTCCAATCGATTTTTTGTAATTCTATTGTAAAAAAAAAATGAGAAAGTCAGCCATCTTTAAGTAATAGTGTGCTGTGACACTTCTTTTGTGTCTGATTTTGAAAGCAAATAGTTTTTAAGTGAGGGGTAACTTGGGGGTACACAAGACAAATCAGACTCCTGAAAGGAGTATAGTAGTTTGGAAAGGTTGAGGGCCACTGTTCTAGAGAAATACTTTGCACTCATGTAGCATAGAGGTTGCTATGGAAGTAAGTCCCGTAAGGAGGGGAAAGTGAAAAGAATGGGCAGGCAGCTTTCCTTTCTGCTCCCAAACACTTGTACTTTTGACCATAAGAAGAATGGGAAGTTCCTGTTCATCTGCAGTCATGGGCGCTGACTCCGTGGGTGTTCCAGGCCCATGGAAAAAAATTAGTGGCTGCTTAGCATCCACCAGCAGCCAGCTCCACCCCCCACAGTGCCTTCCCCTCACCGGAAGCCCCACTAACCAACTTCTCCCCTTCCCTCCCAGCACCTCCTGCCTGCTGTGGATCAGCTGTTCCATGGCGTGCAGGAGGGGCTAGGAGGGAGGAGGAGGAATGGGGACGGGGAATGGTCATGGGGGAAGAATGAGGCAAGGCAGGGGCGGGAAGAGGCGGGGAGGGATGCAACCTTAGGGGAAGCAGTGGAGTGGGGGCGGGGCCTGAGGCAGAGGGGGGGTGTCGAGCACCCGGGTAGAGGGGAAATCAGTGCTATGTCTGCAGTGATGAACAGTTGAGATCCTTACGAGTAAGATGTCACTTGCGGGGGTGCGTTTGTTTGTTAAAAGCAATTTTTCTGGACTGGGAGTTAGCTAAAATAGCACTTGCATGCATACCACCTGTAGGCTGTCCATTAAGGACCTCCAGGTTCTGAGAAAACAGAGGTTTGAGTTTGCTAGTCAAAAGCTAATGGCCAAAAGATGATACACTAATGAAATATTATTTCTGCTTACATTATCCTGGCTTGGATTATGGGTCTGATTAGAAACTTTGTGTTTCATTTACACCCGAAAAAATGAGAGTACCGTCGGCAGAAAACACTACCGTTCTGATCTGGGTAGTGTTTGACACTCCCTTTACACAGGTATAAATTACAACTCAAGGTGCAAGGCAGTGAACAATCAGGCTGTGTTTTCACTTCAAGTGTTTTGTAAATATCACATAACAAAGTGTGTAGTTTTATTGGATTTTCTAACTTCTGGGGGGTGTTGTAAGACAAAAGGCTTAAGATCAGCTGCCCTCAACCATCCAAACAATGCACAGAGCAAGGTTACAGTAGCAGATGGGCAGTGTATGCCATAATTGGGTTGAGTTTCAATTTCAAGTCTAACTGCCTTTTCCAGTTGTTCCTAATAGCCTTGAAACATATTCCTTTTTGGCTGAGATTTTCCAAGTGTGATCTCAGCCCAAGGGATAATGTTATTGCAATTATTTGTGTTAGATTGATTCATCTATTTTCCAGCTCTCTGTTGTAAATAACATGTTGTTTCTCCGTATGCTCTGATCAGAAATGTGCTCTTATAATTTAAGAATGACTGAAACCAAAAACTTCAAACTGGTCTTGTTGTATATATCTCACTGAGATCTAAGTTTCAAGCCAAGTTTGAAGAAAATTGATTCAGTGGCTCAGTGATTCAGATGAAAGTGGCTCTATAAATGCTATGAATTATTATAAACTCACTTCTTGAAGTGCTGTTGCTTTTATAAAATTATTTTTATAATAAATAGGCTTGTCCAAGACTATCCATCATGGGGTGTGTAATTCATCAGTCTCTGGCACAGGTTCTAGTAAATGGCCAGGGTATCTATAATGAAAATGCAAACAACAGATCACATAATATCTTAAGGAGTGGCAAGGTTTGAGCATTGGATTCTTCCAAGTCTTTTTTTCGGTTTCAGAGAACCTACTGTGATAATATATTCTTGGTAAGTGTGATTACCACACACACAGGCCATGAAACCTAAACAAACTGTGATAGGAACATTTTCAGCATGCCAGATTTTATAGTAAACAAGCTCACAGCAGAACATTTGTAAAATAAATTGCTATGGAAAGAGTAGGCTTTCTGGAGGGGTGAAGTTCTCAGAGAGGAGTTGGAAGAGGAAACACTGCTGTTAGCTTTACAAAGTGTTGAGGATGCTTGGCACCTTGTAGGAAAGGAAGAGCCCCTTGCAGGAGGACACTGCTACATTTTAAATGATCTTTTTCTTAAAGGTTCTGAGCGAGTCCGTGAAGAATTAACCCCATCTCAGGGGACTGGTGACATTGCATCTTTCTGGCATCTTACACCAGAAATTGTCTACATTCCTTTCTTTAACTCTGCTACTGACTATTCATTTTAGCATGGCAGGAGGAGGATTACATAGCTATTAGAAGTACTTGTGGCACCTTAGAGACTAACAAATTTATTAGAACGTAAGCTTTCGTGAGCTACAGCTCACTTCATCGGCTGTAGCTCACGAAAGCTTATGCTCTAATAAATTTGTTAGTCTCTAAGGTGCCACAAGTACTCCTTTTCTTTTTGCGAATACAGACTAACACGGCTGCTACTCTGATAGCTATTAGAACAAGCTTTTGGCATTTCTTGCAGACTTTGTGAACCCTGGTGCTCCCACCTACAGTTCTTGAATCAGTATCTGCTGTTTGAGCAACATCAAACATTTTTTAACCTCTACCATTTAAAAGTGGTGAGAAAAGTCAGTATATTAACATTTCACTCCTTTCATAATATAGTCTCGTCACATCTACTATTGGGTTCACACCTATTTTAGGTCACAAGTGAAATAGTTTTGGTGTTGTTATGATTTATTATTTTTATTCTTGTAGTGCCTAGAGACCCAAAATTAGGGTACAGGGCCCCATTGTGCTAGGCATTGTGTTCTCAATCTACTTTGTAGAGGGCATTTGTTCACATCATACAATGAGCACACAGTTTGGCACAGTCACATTCTTTGCTCAGGAAAGAGCCCACAACTGGAATAGTATGGGCTGCTGCAAATCAGGACTGAGGTGCATTTGCAAAGAATATCAAGGAATTCAGAAGGACTGAGTGCATTGGCAGAAATTCTTGGGGATGCTTGGATAACGCATTGTGTATTTAATATACTAATAGAGTTGTAGGTGATTCAAAACATAAATTGCAAAAATAAATTGGTTGGTTGCATTTAATGCTTGCATGTTGTTGTTTTTTTACCAAGCAATCCATACACAATAAAGTACCAACAGATGATTATATGATCAAAATCTTTGCCTTTATTTTAGGGTTGTGTAACTTCACAGATGCATGAGAAAACCCAGAATTAAAGATCATCCTTCTGGAACAAGTAATGAGGCTACTTTGGAGAGCAGGTCAATTAGGAAAGTAGCTTCAGCAACACAGAGCAGGGTGTTCATTTTTTACGTCTGGTTCAAGTGCATCGGGACAAAAGGCACAAGTGTGTGTTTGAAAACAACCTGGGGATGGAAGAGAAAACAAGAAAGATAGTCCGCTGTATGTTTAAAGTGGCAGCACTGAACCAGTCAAAGGATTTTCTTTTATATTGTATCTGTGTGTTTGAGCGGCAGGCAGTGTTGTTGTAGCCGTGTTGGTGTGAGTCTTGCAGTCTCAGCTGAGTCCCTAATGATCTACAGTTGAGCTGTATCACCTAAACACATCTGAATGGCCCTATGTGCTCAGGAGAGAAGTGGGGCTGATCTAGCATGGGGACAGCAGAATCTCTTACACTTCGTAATTGCTTTCTTTCACTCTTCTACGCAAACGCCATCACTAGGTCAAGGCTGTGCTCATTAGGATAGTTGTCATCGTTAGCATCAGTGTGCTGTCTAGCTAGTGGGTACATACATCAAGCAACCCACACCTAGCATGCAGTTCACATCTTTCTTCTCTGTCAAGGCTGCTTTTCAATTCTGCTTTGGTTTGCGGATTGAGCAGGTTTTCTGCGGTGTTGAAGCCAGTCATAATTTTTTGCTGAATTGGGACTTGATAAATATGTATTCAGTCCCATAGACCAGAATGGCAAGAAACAACTTGGCAAAGAGCTGTAGAAATGCAGATTTAACCAGGTCTGTGCTACTTATCTGGCAGAAATGGAAGTTAGTTTGTTTTTTAAGCAAACACCGTACACGAGATAAATGCAGAAATGTTCTCTTTATCACTGTTCAAAACAGATTTTTATTTGTCCAGTTTGTGGTGGTATCTGGGTACATGATGCTAAGTAAACATATCAACACATTACATTCAATTGTCCGCAATAGATAGCACAAAACAGCCACCCCCTGCAATATTCCACCCCACCCAACTATATCAGTGATGATATGTTGTCAAACACCTGAACAGAAAGATGCGCCTTGCACCATGCTCAAAACCCAGCAAAGTATGATTCTATTCCAGCCTCCCATCCTGTTTGTTTTAACCTTTGCTCCTTCCTCACTCAGTCATCCTATCATGTTGATAGTCCCTGTGGAGCCCATCAAGTATCTGTTTCGAAGTGGCCAGAGATGTCACTACAAAGCAGCACTAAGGCCTGGTCTGTATTAGAAAAGTTGCACTGAGGTAACTACATATCTTTCAAGTCAATCCAGCTCCACTGAATTAAACTAAACCTATGTAAGTGAGGCTTAATCCGGTTTAAGTGCATCTGCATTTGGGGTTTGTGCTGGTGTAACTAGATTGATTTTAAATAGGTTTAGTCACACCAGGACAACTTTTCTAATATGGACAAGCCCTAAACACTCCTTCCTCTCAAAGGCTTATTGTTGGATCCAGTGGTGGTGAAGATGTGGGTTCTGAGAGAGCGGTGGCGCTGCTGAGGCCAGAAGGGCGGCTGAGCACAATGCTCTATTTACTCACTACCCAGTAAGGTGAGTGGGTGCTACAGGCAGACGGGCTGGTAAGAACACTGTGCTCAGCATCACCATCAGGCGTTGAGCAGCTGGCTAGAAGGAATACTAGAAGGAATGTTTTCATTTACCTCCTTGAACACATTTTGTGTGAGTGCTTCTCCTACTCTTGCCATTCTCACTGAATAAATATATAATTGCACCCCAGAATACCTGAACATCCTAAAATTAGCCACTACACATGTCCTTTGTATTCACTAGATAGATATATACTATGCCCATACCCTGTCTCCGCCCCATGTGCGCACCTCCCACTCCATTCACCATTTCTCATGTTAGATTGGATGTAAAAGTTTGCTCATAGCTGATGCTAAGCAAAAGCTGAGTGATCAGCACTAGTGCTTTGTCTCTCAGGAGTTCTTACATCAATACTTAGCAGCTTGCAGGATCAACCCCTTCGTGCTAGGCCCATCCAGCACTCCCATCCCTGGTGCTTCAGAATGGAAAAAGTAAGCTAGAACCCTAGACTAGGATCTCAGATGTGGCAGCATAGTGTGCTGTGTCTAAACTACTGGCCGGACACATTCATGACATTTTGGTAATAATTGTTTCTAACCTGTTATGAATAATGAAAAATCCAGAAATATCTATTCAGAAGTCTGTCATCAGGGTAGCCCAACTTGGTGCTTGTTCTTGAGAGGCTTTGGGGCCTGACTTTGATCTCATGTACATAGATCTAAATCAGAAATCACTCAATTGAAGTTAATGGAGTTACACTGGGGTAAAATCAGTGTGAGAACAGAATTAGGCCCCTGCAGCCAAATTCTCAGACTCCACTCCAGCTCATTTGTGCCACTACAGTGCAAGATGCCAGAAGGCTGCCCTGCCCTAACAGAACAGCTGGGGATTTTCCAGCCCAGGGGAATGCCTGGCTGGCACTGAGTGGTTGCAGTTGGTTCTACACCTTTCCCTTATTTCTCTTCCCAGGGTTGAGGTTGTGGCAAGAGTCCTTACACTTCAGCAATCCCCAGGCTGCCAATGGCTGCAGGGGACAGTTGGTGTAGATTAGAACAACCTTAGGGCTACTCTAAGATGTGCCTTTAGAACTGGAGGAGCACAATGGTGGTTTAAAGCCACCTTTGCCCACTCCCTTAATTCCTGCACTGAGTTTAGATTATCTGAAAAGAAGAACCTGGCCTCTGGTGTTTTGCTACTCAGGTGGGCAAGGCTGGCAGCACTAATGTTTGTGCATTAATTTGTTTCCTGTGATAGGATGGCAGTGCCACAAACGATTAGCAGAACCCTAATTCAATGACAAGGTAACTCTGGGGTTATAAGTGGGCTGTACTTAATTGAGTCTTTAAAATGGGTAACCTCCCTGTGATGGAGAAAAGAGAGGTATACATTCTGCATAGTAGAAAGAATGTGACATTTTCTGGTTACATATGGCCTGTAGCTATATTACATTGAGCTGTGGTTCTATCGCATCACACAAACAGGGTTAGGTTTGGTTAGGAGACTACCAAGAAACAGCTCTGTAGTGTAGGAAGTGGTGATGATGATTCAACAGGTGGTATTTTTTCTTTTTCTTTCTTTTATTCTTTCAGTTGGTACTGAACCAACTACATAGTGATAGGAAGCACTGTGCTGCTGAAGGTGGTGTCTCAGACGAGATGTACAACGGAAGTCTTGACTGTTCTGTAATCATTATAAGATCCCATGGAACATTTTACAAGAATAGGAGTTTGCTTGCTGTCCTGGCAAAATTCCAACTCAGATAATTACATTCTTTGTATCTGAAATTCACTCTCAACTGGTTATGGGATTTCTTCTTCACCTCCTATTCCCTATTTGTGTACTGGTGCTCTTAAACAGCTGCTACATTCTCCACACAAATGGGTGACATTATTTCTACCATATTTAGCTTGTAGATCATCTTACCAGATTTGTTAAACCCTTAGGAATTAGGGCTCTCAAGGTTTCCAAGATCATTCTGATTTTTATTTTTTTAATACCACAAGCAGTTCTTAGGTCTAGAAATTGCTATTAGGGTCTATGGGTCATCGTCATGACATGGTGTTTGACAGCTTGTCTACATGAGAAAGTTTTATCAGTTATACCAGTATGATTTATGTATGATCAGTATGATCAGTATGATCAGTTATACCAGTATGAAGCACTTAGAGGAGAGGAAAGTGATCAGGAACAGTCAGCATGGATTCACCAAGGGAAGGTCATGCCTGACTAATCTAATCGCCTTTTATGATGAGATTACTGGTTCTGTGGATGAAGGGAAAGCAGTGGATGTATTGTTTCTTGACTTTAGCAAAGCTTTTGACACGGTCTCCCACAGCATTCTTGTCAGCAAGTTAAGGAAGTATGGGCTGGATGAATGCACTATAAGGTGGGTAGAAAGCTGGCTAGATTGTCGGGCTCAACGGGTAGTGATCAATGGCTCCATGTCTAGTTGGCAGCCGGTGTCAAGTGGAGTGCCCCAGGGGTCGGTCCTGGGGCCCGTTTTGTTCAATATCTTCATAAATGATCTGGAGGATGGTGTGGATTGCACTCTCAGCAAATTTGCGGATGATACTAAACTGGGAGGAGTGGTAGATACGCTGGAGGGGAGGGATAGGATACAGAAGGACCTAGACAAATTGGAGGATTGGGCCAAAAGAAATCTAATGAGGTTCAATAAGGATAAGTGCAGCGTCCTGCACTTAGGATGGAAGAATCCAATGCACCGCTACAGACTAGGGACCGAATGGCTCGGCAGCAGTTCTGCGGAAAAGGACCTAGGGGTGACAGTGGACGAGAAGCTGGATATGAGTCAGCAGTGTGCCCTTGTTGCCAAGAAGGCCAATGGCATTTTGGGATGTATAAGTAGGGGCATAGCGAGCAGATCGAGGGACGTGATCGTTCCCCTCTATTCGACACTGGTGAGGCCTCATCTGGAGTACTGTGTCCAGTTTTGGGCCCCACACTACAGGAAGGATGTGGATAAATTGGAAAGAGTACAACGAAGGGCAACGAAAATGATTAGGGGTCTAGAGCACATGACTTATGAGGAGAGGCTGAGGGAGCTGGGATTGTTTAGTCTGCAGAAGAGAAGAATGAGGGGGGATTTGATAGCTGCTTTCAACTACCTGAAAGGGGGTTTCAAAGAGGATGGCTCTAGACTGTTCTCAATGGTAGCAGATGACAGAACGAGGAGTAATGGTCTCAAGTTGCAATGGGGGAGGTTTAGATTGGATATTAGGAAAAACTTTTTCACTAAGAGGGTGGTGAAACACTGGAATGCGTTACCTAGGGAGGTGGTAGAATCTCCTTCCTTAGAGGTTTTTAAGGTCAGGCTTGACAAAGCCCTGGCTGGGATGATTTAACTGGGACTTGGTCCTGCTTTGAGCAGGGGGTTGGACTAGATGACCTTCTGGGGTCCCTTCCAACCCTGATATTCTATGATTCTATGATTCTATGATTAAACAGATATAGTTATATTAGTATAACTCCCTGTGTGGCTCTTATTCTGGAATGAGTATCTTTTTTTCAGATTAGTATAAACCACTTTCAAAGTGACAAAACTAAACTGAAAAAAGGACCTCTTATACTAGAAGACTGTCCGCATGTGGATTTATGCAAGTATGTTTGTAGCTGTTTAAATTTACACCTTAGTTTATCTATATAACAAGATTACAGGATTGTCACTCTGAAGCCTATAATGTCAGCTGAGTCAGTTTGAAGTGATGAAGACAGCTACAAGCTTGGCTCGGAGCTCTTTTTGTTCAGATTATCGCCAGGTTGAATCATCACTGGGTTTCGCCTTTAGATGCAATGCGATGATATTTCAATCAACAATTTCTTGATGTGATGGTATTATGATTTAATGGGATGATGATGCCGCAAAACATGTTTCATTGGGATGTAAATGAACCTAAAAAGCTGACTGCCCTTTGTGGGAATTAGTATTTTATTATATATATATTATGATTGTGCCTACAGCTCCCAAACAAGATTGGGACTCATTGTGGTAGGCCCTGTCCAAACATAGTGTGAGAGACAGTCCCTGCCCAATAGCATTCATAATCTAAACAGACAAGGCAGAGAAAGCGTGGGGGAAAAGAAGTATTATTATCCCCATTTTACAGATAGGGAACTGAGTTAAAGAAAGGGTAAGGGTACAAATTTCAAAAGCACATAGATGGTGCTTGAGACTTAGGTTCTTATGTCACTTTTGAAAATGGCACTTAGATTCCTCAGTCACACAGATATATTGGAAAAATTCCCCCAATTTACTTGAATAAAGTTATAGTCATAGAATTGTAGGACTGGAAGGGACCTCCAGAGGACTAATGGCAGGACTAAGCAGGACAATGCGAGATGATGAGATGTTATTACACATTCTTTGGATGACATGTTGAAGCATGAGTTTATTCAGTACAAAAAGACATCATCTGCACAGTATACACACAAACGGTCAGATTTTCAGAAAAGAAAATGCAGATCTAATCTGCATACATAAATTGGGTAATTGCACATGCGAATTACACCTAATTACTGTTTGCAATGCATATGCACTGCAACCGTTATAATTATGTGTACAAAGTATTTACACCTTTTACCTTCATTTGTATGCTAACTTTTTTGAAAATCTGGCCTAAAAAGTACTTTTTGCATATGTAAAGTTCCACAATCAGACATACAGGTACAGACTTACATACATGGACCACACAAGGTTACATGTACAACGTTTTGCACATGCAATTCAAGTTATACATATGTACGTACAATTACTCATTCACAACTGCTGTTTACCAATTGCACATGCATACACACGCACGTCTGCACAGACACAAGAAGACACGCATACAATCCAAGGCCTACACAAGCCTGCAGACAACTGCACCTTTGCATATCGAGTCACAACTGCACACACATACTCCTGTGCACAGCTACACACGTGTGGCTGCGTGCACACATTCAGACGACAGCTGCCTAGACAATGCCACACAGATGTGAGGAAGGCGTTGCACGCAGAAGCACATATGTGCACGACGCCGCACGGCTGCACACAAACACAAAGGACGGGCGCATATGCCCCGTTACACGCATACACAACAAAGGCACCCCGTTCGCACAATTGCTCCCATACAGTTGTACACACCCAGACAGGCAATGGCCAGATGACGCACACGCACTGCTTGTGTACACACAGACTGGTACGGAAGAGCTGCACGTGGCCCACAGCACCCACATGCCCAGTCGCTCCCACGCCCAAGCCACTGACAGCTCCGGGACACCGGCCCGGGCGCAGGCGTTGCGCGCACACGCAGCTGCCCCGCCCCGCGGTGGACATCGCCAGGCCGGTCCCGCGGCGGGGAAGAGAGACGCGGCGGATCCGGGCCGCTCCCCCGGCTCCGCCCCGCTTCCCTCCCCCGCCGGCTCCACCCCGGAGGCCGGCACGCTGGCTCGCTCCCTGCCTGGGAACATGGCTGAAGTCGGGGAGGACAGCAGCGGGGCCCGGGCCCTGCTGGCGCTGCGCTCGGCGCCCTGCAGCCCGGCCGCGGCGCCCCCTCCCGGGCCGGCGCCGCCGGGCCCCGCCGCCGCCGCCCCGCCGGGCCCGGCCCTGGCCCGCCTGCAGGGCCGCGAGTTCGAGTTCCTCATGCGGCAGGCGGCGGTCACCATAGGCCGCAACTCCTCGCAGGGCTCGGTGGACGTGAACATGGGGCACTCGAGCTTCATCTCCCGGCGCCACCTGCAGCTCAGCTTCCAGGAGCCGCACTTCTACCTGCGCTGCCTCGGCAAGAACGGCGTCTTCGTGGACGGGGCCTTCCAGCGGCGGGGCGGCCCGGCCCTGCAGCTCCCCCCGCAGTGAGCGCGGGCGGGCGTGGGCCAAGGGGAGGGGGCGGCCCCCGATCGGGGGGGGGCGCGCGCGCGTGGGCCAAGGGGAGGGGGCGGCCCCCGATCGGGGGGGGGGCGCGCGCGCGTGGGCCAAGGGGAGGGGGCGGCCCCCGATCGGGGGGGGGCGCGCGCGCGTGGGCCAAGGGGAGGGGGCGGCCCCCGATGGGGGGGGCGCGCGCGCGTGGGCCAAGGGGAGGGGGCGGCCCCCGATGGGGGGGGGCGCGCGCGCGTGGGCCAAGGGGAGGGGGCGGCCCCCGATCGGGGGGGGCGCGCGCGCGTGGGCCAAGGGGAGGGGGCGGCCCCCGATCCGGGGGGGGGGCGCGCGTGGGCCAAGGGGAGGGGGCGGCCCCCGATCCGGGGGGGGGCGCGCGTGGGCCAAGGGGAGGGGGCGGCCCCCGATCCGGGGGGGGGCGCGCGTGGGCCAAGGGGAGGGGGCGGCCCCCGACCTTAAAGTAAAAGAGGGACCCCCCCATCGGAAGAGTGTGTGAGCAAAGGGGACACGCCCTTCCAACAGGGCAGGGAGGAGGCACCCTACTCTGCGGAGAGGGGGCACCCTCATCTTCCCTCCCCCCCGCAGGGAGGCATGGGCAAAGGGGACACCCCCACTCCTTTGGGATCAGGAAGAGGCATCTCACTTTGGGGAGGCCTGGGAAAAGTGGCACCTTCACACCCATGGGAGCACCCTCCCCTCAGGAGAAGGGGCATTCTGCCCCTATGGGAAGGAGGGGGGTGTGGGGTATCCCTGTGGGGAGCAAGAAGTAGGGGAAGGAAAGGTAATGGGGTGCCCTGACCCCCTGGGGAAGAGTGGAGGGATGTTGGTTACTTCCACCTGGCCGGAGGGGGAACGCAGGGCATTGTCCATCCCCTGTCTCAAGAGAGAAGAGTCATGTCTCAGGGTGGGGGAAAAGAAAAGGGGGGTTGTTTTTTTCTGAGAGAGAGTGAGTGTGCTGGTCTGGGAGGGGGTGTCCTCCCTTAGGGGTGTCTTTAAAGCTTATGCTCTAATAAATTGGTTAGTCTCTAAGGTGCCACAAGTCCTCCTTTTCTTTTTGCTGGAGGTTGCCACCCCTGGCGGGGGATTGGATGGGAGGCTGCGCGACCCAAACACTCTAAGGGAAGTGAGGCAGATAGTTTTCTTAGGAGCAGCTGTGTTTCATTTCCCACGAGAACTCTGGGGAGGTGAAAGGAAATGGGGAGTGTTTTACCATTGGGAGGGGACAGGCTAGTTGGGGAATTATTTTCTCAGACTCCAGGGGAACAGCAGCATGTCACTTTATCACCTCTGGAAAATGGAGGAGGCAACAGGCAGTGGCAGAGGGAAGCTACAGGGCTCTTACCCTCTCAGGTGGAATGGATGGGGTTCTTCCTCCTGCGGAGGAGACAATGATTTTTCACCCCACTTTCTGATCTGAAAATGTTGTATTTTGTGGCTGAGCACTATTAAACAGCTGCCACGTTCTACCCCAAGGTGACGTACTCTCTCTGTATATCTCTATAAAGCTGTACTGTACACACAATAAAAGACAAAAAAGCACTATATAAATGCAAGAGATTATTAATATTTTATTTATTATTCTCCACTTAATTTCACCATGTTTGTATGGGCACCTGATTTATTTGGCAGTTTTTGGCCTTAGTAGGATTCAGCTCCAGCAGCAGGGTCCCTAAGGGTTATCCCTCTTTCACCAGCCTTCTGCTCGGAAGAGAGTTTTTTAATTACTCACTTCCTCTGTTGGCTGTTTCTTTTTGTATTTAGTAATTTAGTTATAACTCCCAAGCCGCTTGCTCTCTGAGGCATTTTGGTTTTGAAATATGTTTCATTTTCTAAGGAGATGTCCTTTGATTGACTGTTTAATCTTTCTTTGTAAAACAAGCCCCCTAATGCCTAGGGCATTTCTGTTGCATTGCTCCTTCTTGGTTCTGGATTTATTTGTGTGAGCTTCATCTCCTC
Organism: Dermochelys coriacea; assembly: GCF_009764565.3. Taxonomy (NCBI): domain Eukaryota; kingdom Metazoa; phylum Chordata; order Testudines; family Dermochelyidae; genus Dermochelys; species Dermochelys coriacea. The sequence goes on along the minus strand of NC_050077.1, from coordinate 10,022,917 downwards.
CCTGTCATTCTGTTTCTTCATGTAGTTAATCATAAGTATTGTGCCCAACAGTACTCTCAAGCAGAGAATTCACTGTTTCTTTTTCCTCTACTTGCTTGTGACTTGCAGAGTGGAAAAGGTGATTTCCCCCACTCTCCCTTCATCACTTGTAAGGGAGGAGTTTATTTACTTTTTTCTGTACAATTAGGAGCCCTGCACAGTAAGACAGCCTCTCTTCTGAGCCACTGTTTATGATCCATGTAAATGAACTTCATGCCTCTCCTTTCCAAGCTGTAAAGTAGATTGATGGCAAAACACTTTTCTAAGGGAATTTGCCCTCTTGTTCATTCCAGGTAAACAACTTCCATCTTCCCCATGTCCTCTAGGCAATCAGGGGTTTATAACTCAGACATAAAACAAAAAATAAACAAACAACTTGCCTGAAGCTTTGTATGCACTGATCTTCTGTCCACTTCTTCTTTCTTTGCTCTTGACAGAGAATTTGAGGTCCTGGACCCAGTGTCTGTAAAGAACCATGCACATCTATTGCTGTCTAAATAATATAGTCGGCAATAAAAAATGGAGATAATTTTAAATATTTTGTATTGAGAACTTGCTGTATATTTTATCCTGAAATACTATTTGATGTGAATGTCATTATCAGGTCTGGCAGTACTATGCTATGTAAATGTGGCAGAAGAATCTAAACTTTGTATTAAGCGTTATGATCTAATGGAAGTTCCGTCAAATGATTTAAATTAGAGTTCACCTAATGGTGGTTCATGGGGTACTTGTGGAGGTCTTCAGAGTGCTGGCTAATCATATGGTGCTGACTTCATTACCTTATTTCCACCTGACTGAAACACAGTAAAAGACTGATAAAAAAATACATTGCATATGTTTAGAAGAGTATTTAATTGCTGTGGTTGTTACAGGGATGTTAGGGGAGGGAGACTGTCTATACAATCATAAATGGGAGGGAGGTGTCCAGGAGACAATCGCTGTGTTCAAAAGTCATCCACACTGTGGAAACATTTTTAAGAACTCCCTGATTTAAATTCACCATTTGTCGTCATTGCACTTCAGAAGTTTCCTGGAAAAATGAGATTATACCAAATACCTTGACTTGTTAAAAGAAAAGGAGGACTTGTGACACCTTAGAGACGAACAAATTTATTTGAGCATAAGCTTTCGTGAGCTACATCTAACTTCAAGTGAGCTGTAGCTCACGAAAGCTTATGCTCAAATAAATTTGTTAGTCTCTAAGGTGTCACAAGTCCTCCTTTTCTTTTAGTGAGTACAGACTAACACGGCTGCTACTCTGAAACTTGCCTTGTTAGAAATTCTCTCCTGAGCTCACAGTGGGCTCGCTTAAAGCGTTATGGAAAAACTCTACAGTTTCCGTCAGAATCGTCCATTATGAAGACGGGGAATATCTCTGGAAACGGTATCTTTCAAACTTGTGGAATTTAAAGGCACTTGCTGCATTGTCATCCTACATCATGTGCATATTCTAGGCTGCAGTACTGTATTTCACAGCTGTGTCGTTATGGAAGGTTATATTTTACAGATGTGATGACACAGCTATGAAATATTATTAAGCAATAATGGCCAACAAGGAGGGCATTTCCTAGAGGTTAGTGATCAGCTGGAACCAAGCTGGGTGGAAGAGCTGAGGGCCTGAGGTAAAACTGAAGATCCTTAACCAGCAATTAACAGGAGAGAACCAGTCCAGAGATCATGATTAGTATTCTAAACTGTGGCAACTGGCTTTCAATAAAGTAGGATGGAACAATGAAATCACTTGATTTTTTTTTTAAATGTTTAAATCAGGTTGACACTGTGCAAAACTAATTTGAAAAGTTGTATTTGTCGCATCTGGTTAAAATTTATAATGAACTAGAATATAAATGCTGCTGTTTAACATAGCCACTATTTAAAGGGTATTAAAAACTGCTATAGGCCGAAAACAAAATATTGAAAATTAAGGCAAACAAGCAGGTACATATTTTGACTTTAGTGGGACTACTCGTGTGCGTAAAATCAAGCATATACATAAGTGTTAGCTGTGTCAAGGACTAATTCTATTTTTATGACAACCCTTTTTCTTTGTGTCATAAAACCTTTGTAGCTTCAAAACAAAATTGTTTCAGTTTTAAGAATGAAAATTTATTTAGACTTCCAGTTCCTTGAGAATGGTATTGTGACCGTTTTTTATGCGCATAGCCTAACATTTTCAAAACCAGATGCCTAAAGCTAAGCTCCTACGAGTGGGATTTTTAAAGTCACTGAAGTCGCTTAGGTTCGCAAGACCCGTTGACCAAAACTGCAAATGTTGATGGAGGAGTTTAGTCTGCTCAAAGCACTTGAGCTTTAACTCGTGGGAATTGAGTATATTGGAAGTTGGTGATGGTTGCAAATATTGTATAGGCTATTTGTTTATCATTTTTGTGTTTTGAGTTTGTGGTGTTCTTGGGGTAAGGACATTAATGAAGCCTTGGACTTGTGTTTTTCATCACAGATGAGCATTTTCGGGGAGGGACTTCTCAGAAAAAATCTGTTAGCTGAAATTCTCTTAACAATTAGGAAGCTAAAGAAACTAGTACAAAACCATCCACTTTAGTGACTTAAGACTATACAATGGAAATACAGTAAAGAAATACAGCATATAAATAAAAACCCAATTAAATAAGATGAATTCAAGTAAAACTGGCTTTTAACTTTTTATTCATTTTTATCAACCCTGCTATAAACTGAAAATCTGAACATTGGACTGCATGTTGCTAAGAATCTGCTGTTCCGTTTATAATACTGGGGTTTTCCTGTTCAATATATTTTTGTCCAGTTTATTTAATGCCTATCTAAAGCTTTAGGCTTCATTAAGGCCCTAATCTTGCAAAGACTTACGCACATTGCTTAACATTATGCGCTGTGAGTAGTCCCACTGAAGTGAACAGGACAACTCCTAGTGCTTAAAGCTAAACACATGCATAAGTCATTATAGGATTGGGGTTTAAAGCATTAAAGGCTAGTTTAGTAATCCATAAAAGAACAAGATTTTATTCCCAGCATTCTCTGTTTATAAATGTTTTTGTATAAAGGGTGCGGGGGGAACACAAGGCAATTTATAAGTGCTAGCCAGTAGGGTTCAAGTATGTGACTAACGTAAAAATCGGCACAACGTAAGAAAACTGATATGCACGTATTTCAGGCTTTTAATGACCTCATAAACCACTCAAGCTCCATTCTTGTGGTTAGAATGATGCCATCATGGTGTAGGAGTGTGTATAGTGTTATAGCTCAGAGGGAATTGTGAAGTATATGTAGACATACCAAGGAAATGCTTTGACCACATAACCACGACGGCAAAGCTAGAGTTGTTTCTGAAATGCTGTAGGTATATCTTCGATTCTGATCACTCTTTTCCTATGAAGTTCTATTTCTTAACTATTGCATAATTAGTGCTTCTGTTTTTTGGGGTATATATTTAGCAATTTATGAGGTTGTTGTAGATGTCCAAAAATTGGAGTCTTCTGAGGCTGTCTCGTAAATACTGTTATGAGTAAGGTATGTTGTATTAGTCACTCATTACAATAGTAAATACTATAATGAGTGATTTCTTTGTAATTTTCCCTACTACACTTTAATGTAGTACTGTTTCAAAGAACACTACATTAAAGCACACTAGAGAACCTTTAGTGCACACTAGCAGGGTCTACATGGACTGATTAATGTGGAACATGTTAGTGTGCTTTAGCAATCGCATCCTGTAATCTGCATTACTCCTCCTTGTAAACAAGCCCTTCGAGACAAGTAACCATTGCTGGTATTTACAGTAGAACCTTAGAGTTACAAAAACCTCAGGAATGGAGGTAGTTTGTAACTTTGAACAAAACATTATGGTGGTTCTTTCCAAAGCTTACAACTGAACATTGACTTAATACAGCTTTGAAACTTTACTATGCAGAAGAAAAATGCTGCTTTCTCTTTATTTTTTTTTTAGTAAAGTTTACGTTTAACACAGTTACCTACTGTATTTGCGTGTGTGTGTCTGCATATTTCCTGTTCCAAATGAGGTGTGTGGTTGACTGGTCAGTTCACAACTCTGGTGTTCGTAACACTGACGTTCTACTGTATTTGATAAACATAGATTTTTTTCTTTTACTTTTGCACCCCAGGAGGGTTTTATTTCTGTTTATCAGTTAAAACAGAACATCTGAAGCCAATATATAATGCATATTTTTAGGAAGAAATATTTTGATCTGTAGTTATGCATCCCCCTCGTTTCATCATTTATAGTTAAATTTCCATTTAAGATTTGTTAGAAAAACTCTTATCTGAGTGTCATCGGACTACTTGATGCTGTACAGTGTTTTTCATACTTTTGTTTGATTCCAAAGTCTGTTTTGGAACAGTTTCTTGGAGGGTCTGTAATATCAGATAATTGACCTTTCAATATACAGTTCATTTGTACCCAGTAAGCTTTTTGGCTAAGCTACTGTACAAATTGTTTTGGGATTTTTCTAACATTAAAAAAGTTGATACTTTGTGACTGATACGGAGGGGCTGTCTTCAGAAGAGAGTCACACTGCTGTAATTTAAGGGCTGAATTTAAGCTGATAAACCTGCACAAAAGGCTGTGTGGGACACTCTCACTTCTGTTTAAATCAGGCTTATTTCAGTTTAGCTGGAGAGACTTAATTAAATTGAAATAACCGACCCTTATTCTTAGGTTTGGTCCACACCAGGAGTGGGGGACCTGCTGCCCACTGCTTCATTTAATCCGACCTGTAGCAAGTTTCCGCCTTGTGAGCTGGAAACCCCAAGCCTCTGTGCCCCCGTGTGGGGCTGGAGCCGCAAGCACCGGCTCGCCAGAAGTCCAGTTGGCTCAGCGCAGCTCCTGGAAATGACCGGCATGTCCCTGTGGCCCCTAGGAGCAGGGGCGATCAGGGAAGCTCTGTGCGCTGGCTGTGCAGCTCCCATTGGCCAGAAACTGTGGCCAATGGGAGTTATGGGCATGGTACCTGCGAGTGCAGGCAGCATGCACCATGCAGAGCCCCCTGACCCCTCCACCTAGGGGCCGGACATGGTGGCCGCTTCTTGGAGCAGCGTGGAGCCCCAGCTGGCAGGGAGCTTCCCTTAGCCCCTCTTCACCACCGACCAGGAGCCAACCGAGATAAGCACTGCCCTGCTGGAGCCCGAACCCCCTGCCACAGGTCTGAACTCCCTCCCGCACCCGAACTCCCTCCCAAAGGCTGCACCCCAACCCCCTGCCCCAGCCCTGAGCCCTAGGGGAAGCCCCAAGGCTCCATTACCCACCTCCTGTTCTCCCCCCCGCCCCACGGGCTGGAGCCACAAGCACCAGCTTGCCCCACTGCAGGGGAAGCCCCGAGCCTCTGTGCGCCCCCCCCCCCCCCCCGCAGGGCTGTGTGTGGCCCACAACTGATTTTTTTTTTCTCCCCCCCATGGGTCAGTGGCCCCAATAGTAAAAATTTTCCCCACACCATGTATACGCTAGTAACTTATGTCGGTATAAGTATATTGCTCAGTACTGTGGATTTTTTATACCCCTGTGCAATGCAGTTATACCAGCCTAACTCCCAGTATAGACAGTGCAGTGTCGACGGGAGGGCTTTTCCCATTGACATAGCTACCAGCTCTTGGGGAGGTGGAGTATTTAAGCTGATGAGAGAAACCCTCCTGTCGGCGTAGGTATGGTCTTCACTGAAGCGCTTCAGCAGGGCAGGCAAGCCCTGAGTAACTACCCTCAAATAAAAAGAATGAGGAGCACTTGTGGCACCGAAGAGACTAACACATTTATTTGAACATAAGCTTTCGTGGGCTAAAACCCACTTCATTGGATGCATGCAGTGGAAAACACCCTCAAATAACTGTTTGGTTAGCTATTCAGAGAAATACCAAATTCCCTTTTGTGGCGGTTGGCACAGTAGTTTTATGGGGAACTCTGCTGGCAAAGAACAGGAAACTGCTTAATTTTACTACTTTCACCATGCAACTGCATGATATGACTGACCTATATGTAGCAACTAGTGTCTAGCATGAAGGACAGGTTGCCACAGCTGTTGAAGACTGTGAAACTTGAAGTGTGCTAAGCAGTGTGTGTTCAGGGGAGTTTGTATTCTTACAGTTTAGGGTAAAGTAAGCAACATAGACCCTAGCATAGCTGTTAAGCCATTGCTTGAAATTTGACAGTTACCTCCAGCTGACTTTGTTCTGGGGTGGATCTCTTCAAGTGCTTGGCTCCACATCAAGCCTTCTGACGTGTACGTGCTAATTTATTTTCTGAGCATCTTCTACCTCCAATAAACATCTGAGGCAATGTCTGGGTGTTCTTTGTTCAGAGCCAAGGGACACTGTAAGAAGAAAGGCATAACAGACCCAGCTTTAGGTTTAAAGTTGCATAAACGTGGTGCGGGTGAGCCAGTTTTCCCTTTCCAGATCAAGTGGAAATGTGGCAGATGTGGTTGAAAACACAACCTTTAGAACATCACAAGTGAATTTATTTCCCTCTTAATTATTTTGTATACCTAAATAATGCTTTCTGTCATCCTTTGGGACAGAACTTGCCAAACGTTTTCTATAGTATTCCCTATTAAAAGGACATTTGACAAGCAACAATACTTTTAACCAATTATATGTGACTTTTTTTTTTTTTTGGTGGTACCATGCCCAATCTCCTAGCTGTGTCCTAAGGATCTCATTAGGACTGCAAACCCATGGCTAGGATATTCTCCTGTCTAGCACAGGAACTAACCATGCTGTGGACTTATAACCCAGGACTACTTCAGTTCTGGGATGAATGTGGTCTGTGGAACCTCTGGTGGTCTGCAACGTAGAATAAACATGCTCAGAGCCAAGTACTTGGGGATTGGAGGAATGGGAAAGCAGATTGGATTAGAAGATCTTTTGTCTTGTGAACAGATCTGCAGAGTGAAAAAGCTGGAGGAAAAACTGGTTTATCTAATCCATGTTGGCCACAAAAAGGCAATTTTTAGTAGTCCACTGGATTAATGTTTCATCTTCTGTTTGACAACATAACATGTACTATCTTCATTCATGTGTTCATTTCAATATTTATATTTCTTAAACCAATTGAAATAGCAAGAAGCAATTTCAAGTGTGATAAACTAACATTGCTTATATAAAAGTAAGTCTGTCTAATAATTTTCTCTTTTAGATGTTTATGTAAATTGCTTGTTTCATAGTGCAGATATGACTTTAATTAATGTCCATTCACTGTTGTCCATGAATGCCATTGCAAATCATTGTCTTAAATTGCCTTTAGAATAGTTCAGTGAGGTGTATTAGTGCATTCCTTTTGAATGGGAATTAATTTGTATGAAATACTTTTTTGACAACAGCATTTAAAAACCTTAACAACCTAATACTCTGTAGCTGTTCCACTGCCTTGTGTGCCTTGCCCTTTGTAACACTGCTGTTTCTTTTCTGATGTCTTGGTGCATTTTATCATCAGTACAATTTCAAACATGCTGATAGCATTATAGTAGGGTTCAGAGTAGCAGCCGTGTTAGTCTGTATTCGCAAAAAAAAAAGGAGTACTTGTGGCCCTTAGAGACTAACAAATTTATTTGAGCATAAGCTTTCGTGAGCTACAGCTCACTTCATCGGATGCATTTGGTTTTTCCACCAAATGCATCCGATGAAGTGACCTGTAGCTCACGAAAGCTTATGCTCAAATAAATGTTAGTCTCTAAAGTGCCACAAGTACTCCTTTTCTTTTAGCATTATAGTAGAAGCCTAGATTTAAGTATGCAACTACTATAATTTAAGATTATGTGACTGAAAAATGTCAAACATCTTGTCTTAGTTATTTAAAAAGAACTTTTAAAAAGAGTGTTGTTTTTGGATAATCCTTTTAATTGTTGTAGTGTAATGGATTTTTTCTTCTGTGGAAAGTATCCTCTGTGTACCTGCACGGGATTTTTAAACAATGGAGTGTTTGCTCTCCTTCCTTTTTTGGGGCTCATTTATGATGTATAAAGAGAGTGTGATGTTTTACGTTAGGAAAAATCATGTATGTAGGTTTGTTCATCTCTGGTTTTGTTAGAAGACTTTCTTGGTTCTCTTGGAGAAGTGCATTGTGAGCTCTCCTACCTTAACCGAGAGAATTGGGATGTTGAATCTTTACCAAACTTCTTTGCTCCCAAGTGTCCATTGCATTTAGGAATTGCATAGGTCAGTGGTTCCCAAACTGGTTCCGCCGCTTGTGCAGGGAAAGTCCCTGGCGGGCCGGGCCGGTTTGTTTACCTGCCGTGTCCACGGGTTCGGCCGATCGCAGCTCCCAGTGGCCGCGGTTCGCTGCTCGAGGCCAATGGGAGCTACTGGCAGCCTCCAGCAGCTCCCATTGGCCTGGAGCGGCGAACCGTGGCCACTGGAAGCTGCGATCGGCCAAAACTGTGGACGCGGCAGGTAAACAAACCGGCCCGGCCCGCCAGAGGCTTTCCCCGCACAAGCGCGGAACAAGTTTGGGAACCACTGACATAGGTGTTAACAAAATCAAACAAGAACAATTTGATTAAAATTCCTGTCTCCTCCCAGTTGCTCTCAGCCTGTAGTAATATCTTGATTCCAGTGGCCATAGAGTCTTGCAGAGTAGATAAGACCTCTGCTTGTTTGTTTACATTAAAAATTCAGACCTCTCTTTTTTTAGTTTGGAAGGAGACAAAAACCTTTCAGCTGCCTTCACACATAATTAACACACCACCTCCCTCCCCAAACAAAAAAACAAGACCAGTTTTTCCCTTCTGCACATCACCTTTAACAGAGCTAGAAATTCTTCCCACACAAGCCATTTTAATCTTCTGTCTCCCTCAAGGCTACATGCTGCAGTCACCAAACTTCTGGCTAAGCAGGACTAGAGTCCTTGCAGAGTTGGTTTGTGCACTTGTTACAAGGATTGCTGTTGAGCAACCTAAGGAACTTTCCTCTCTCCAGGGCATAAGAAATATGGATTCTTCAGTGTGCAAAGCCCCTGGCTGTTTGGGAGGAGGAAGAGACCAGGAATAGAAACTGATCCCAGGTGTCAACCTGGCAGATTTTTTTTGTTTTAAAATCAGAAATGCCTAACAAAAAATGAACAGCCACATAGATTCTTCTGTAGCCTTGTGAATATTGTGTGTTCCTCATATCCACTAATTTCAAGACCTAGTCCAAACCTCTGAGAACAGGCCATCAGTGTGGAAGTGTTGTACAAATGACCACTTGCATATTGATTAAAATTTCCTTGTGACAGAGATCCATTGCCTCCAAGACTGCCTTGGATTGGCCTCCAGCCCACTTCAGGTAGGTGGACATTTTGATGCCACTATCAAGTTTGATAATTGGGCAGTCCTTTGCTTCTGACTTGTCTATCTGGCTGTGCATCTATAGCATACTTGCTTGTACCATTTCCCTTCCTCCTCCCCCTGATCCCTATATAATGAGGAAAGCTATGATCGGTGTGGAAATAATTGAACAAAGATCATCAAGGGAGGTTAGAGCCTGGAACATATTAGGCTTTGTCTACACTACACGGCTTTTAGCGACACAGCTTGTCGCTAAAAGTAGAGCAGTGTAAATGCTGTTTGTTGGCACTTTTGCCGAAAAATACTTCCACCCCCCAACGAGCAGAGTTTGCATTGTCAACAGGAGAGTGCTCCTGCCGACAACGCACTGTTTACACTAGTCGTGGCAAAACTTTTTTTGTCTTTTGAGGACGGCAGCTTAGCACCTGTAAATGACACAAGTTTTCACTCAACTGCCAGTATAGACATAGCCTTAGTTGTGTTGTAAAGGACAATGGGCCAGAGCCGATGCCCTTTTCTGCCTTTTCAGGTATAACAATGTTACTTAGGCTGTGTCTACACTGGCAAATGAATGACAAAACTTTTGTCTTTGAGTTTTTTGAAAAAGCCCTCCCTGAAAGACGCAACGTTTTGGCTACAATAAGTGCCAGTGTGAACAATGCGTTGTTGGCAGGAGTGCTGTCCTGCTGATAATGCAAACGTCGCTCGTTGGGATGAAAGTTTTTCGTTGGCAGGAGATCTGACAAACAGCGGCTACGCTGTGTGAGTTTTCGCGGCATGGCTGTAGGAACACAGCTGTGTCGCTAAAAACTGTGTAGTGTAGACATAGCCTAAGATGGGAAAAGGATATTCCCATCCAGTGTTTAGGGCATGTCTACATTTGCCATTTAAAGTGGGGAAAAGTCCCTTTTTTGCACAAAAACGGTGGGAGCGTCTACACTTGCCAATGACTTTTTGTGGTGAAACTCAGAAGTTTCACCACAAAAAGAAAACCAACTCCATGAGAGGCGTACAGCTCTTACCGGTGATGCTTTTGTGGTGGTGTGCAAGGGAAGACGCATTCTTCCTATTTACAGAGCTTTTAGCCTCTGGAAGATTATCCCACAGTGCCTAGGTGACCACTCTGGCCAGCAGCTCTGCTGCTCTGACATTAGGTAAACAGGCATCCACTCCTCCCTGTGTAAAGCCCCGGGAACTTTGAAACTCCCCTTCCTGTTTTCTTGGCAAGTGATCAGGTAACAGATGCAGGTACTTTGGCCAGGTAACAGATCAAACAATCCCCTGCTTGGAGCAATGCCTAGCTACAGGAGCTGATCAGTGTTTGGGAAGAGGAGGCTATGCAGGGACCCAGGATGCCCTGCAATCACACCCCCCCCCCCACAAGACCAATTGTCAAAATGGAGAGAGCTGCACTGTGGGATAGCTGCCCTCAGAGTGTTGCTCTCATGGGAGGAAGTGCTGCAAATGTAAACACTCTCTGATGCCTGTGGAAATTACTGAGTACACAAATCAGCGCTTTTCTTTCACCGATTCACTATCACCGTTGAAACTGACAGTGCAAAAACTCTGCAAGTGTAGACATAACCTTAAGATAGAAACCTATTTCTAACTATCTCTGTACTCCATGAGGTGTAAACGAGGCACTCATAAGCTGCCTATTATAAATGGCTACCCTCAAGTAGTTTAGGTCTAGACTTATCTGTTTAAAATTATCTGAATGTATTCTAGATTATTCTGTTTTGTGGCTAAATGAACCGGATACCCTCTTGTTGTGTGATAAGCCAAAATCTCTGTGAAGGGCTCTTCTCTGCAAGAAGATAAATGCTCTTTCTCCAAGCAGTCCCTTGTTCCTTTTGATGTGCTTTGTGCTTTTGGAGCACAAAGCAGGAAGTGTTGCAAGCAAGGTCTCGTCTACACTTAAAATTCTGACCAACATAGTTATGCCAAACTAAGCGTTGGTGTAAATGCAGCTAGTTCGATGGAAGAATTCTTCTGTAAACCTAGCTACCTGCTTGGGGGGGGTGGATTGCCTACGTTGACGGGGGAAAAACCTCTTCCATCCTTGTAGGAAGTATCCACTCTATGATGCTACAGTAGCATAGCTATCCTGCTGTAGCACCTCTGCTGCAGACATGGACTAAGAATTAATTTTTTTTTTTTTTTAAAAGCTAGAGAGGAAGAAGCTTAGTGTCTTTTTCCTTAGGAAGCTGAGATATTAACTGTGAAGTTCTTCTAACGCTTCCAAATTTAAATACAAGTATTAAAACTCAGAGGAAAGTTTTTCCTCTATTTCCATGTACTGTAGTGGATTGGAGGGGCAAGGACAGGAGGAAGACAATACATCAATAGTTGGGTAAATTATCTCAGTTTCATGGTTTAAAGGTAGTGAGTGCATGCTGCCATTTTGGAAAAGGCAGCGTTGTTCTGCCTAGGTAAACTATTTTCAGTGAAAAAAGCCCTCAGCACAATAATAAAAACTGGATGAGTTTAAATGTATTAAACCTCTTTCTTGATTACTGGCTATAATCTGGGGATAGTTTTATTTTGTTCTTTGACATCTGAACCCTATCCTGCTATGCAGCTTTTCAGAAGTTGATCCAGTGAGCTCTTCCCTTGCAGAATACTGTGAGTGTGGAATTAGCCTCTTTAATGGGGTATGTGAGTTGAGACTAACCAGCTCAGAATTTCTGGGTCCTCTTCCCAAGCTTTGTTTTGAAGTTCATCTTCACTCTGGATGCTGCGGACATTCATGTGTATTATACATCATGTATTGCCCTAAGCATTTATGTGGCTTGGAGTCTGGAAAATGCCAGCAATCAGAGAGTTTAAATTATATTTTAAAGATAGCCTCAGATCAGCTCTTTAAACAGTAATCCTGGCTTCTTTGGCTGGGTATTGAATGGATTATGAAATGTCTTCACAGGGAGCAGAGTGGACTTGAGTGAGCGTTTCATGAAGTCTAAATCCATCTGGATAGGTTTTTTATAATGTACATAAATAGTACATAAGTTCGCTCCAAGTCACTTTCCCATTGAACTGACCCAGGCTCAGAGGAAAACATATAATGGTGGTGCATTGTGTTAGAAACCTCTTAGCAAGCGTGATTTAATTTAAAGGTTAGTAACATCCCCTGCTTAAGTTTTTCGTGGTAGATGTATGTGGGAAGTAGAAATGTTGTGGAAAACAAAGCAATCTGTGAAATTCACATAGCCTATGCTAATGTAAGAGGTAGTTCCTCAGTTTGGAAAATTTAAGACATTTTGAGATGGATTGAGGGACCTTAAAGATCAGTTGGCTTCTTCAAAGAAAACTAGTGATGAATGGCCCATTAGGAGAAAGTTGATGGCATAGCAAATATAATTTGCATGACCATTAAACTAATTTAGTGTATTCAACAAAGATGCTAAAACAGTGCCTCTCCCATGGAAATTGTGTTAAGGTATTTTATGAATTGGTCTCTTCTCTGTATGCATCTGATGAAGTGAGTTGTAGCTCACAAAAGCTTATGCTCAAATAAATTTGTTAGTCTCTAAGGTGCCACAAGTCGTCCTTTTCTCTCTTCAGATGGGTAATTCTTCTCCTCCTCCAGGGTATAAAAATACCTGAGTGGGATATTTGTAGTAATGGGAAGACATTGTCAAGAGAAGTTCACAGAAGAATTCATTGAAGGCCCCATGTATCCATGGTGAGTTTGACCAGTTTTCTTCAGTGAAAGGAAGGGGCTAGGTTTTATGGCGGACTGGAAATTCTGTAACAGTTTCAGGTAAGTTTTAAGAATGTTGTATTGTGTTAAATATGGAAATGGATAATTAGTGCTCTTTGGAGTTTGTTTTACAATTAATTTAATTTTCTGCTGTCTAAATTTTTAATTTCCAGTGTAATGTAGAATTTCTTATTAAAAATAACTGCATTTGTAGAAATTGTCATGAGGTGGTTCCTTGTGGGTGTGTGCAGCTGGGGATTTTCTTGTCCTGACGTAGGTGTGGATGGTGGTTTATGATTGAAAGAGAAGCACGTTAGCTGGCTGTTTCTACCAACACGATCTGTAGTAAACTAACCAATAATATTAACACTTTAAATTATGACCCTGAGCAGAAATTACTTCTGGATACTTAAATCTAATTTTAAAGCTGGTCATAATAGTTCTTGAAACGAACCTCACGACTGCTGGGGAAACTTGAGAGAGATGTAAGTGGTGGTCATCACCTTCAGAGTCCTCTTTAGCAATAACCTGCTGTGGTAGATTTGCAACCTGATTTAGCCTTGTGTTGTCAGCAGGATCTTGTAGAAAAAATCAGGAGTACATGTCTCCAGGAATATTAAGTAGTTAAATATTCTAGATTGCAGAACTGGTATTTGCTATTTAACTGACCTGCGTCACTTCACGTGTTTTGAAATGCTTTTTAAAGGGGAGAGGCAGACTCTCCATCCTAGGCCGATGGAAACCTAACAGTTTTGTGAGCTTAAGCTGGGCACTTGAAAGAGCGCTCAATGAGCCCAATCCTGAACCCATTGAAGTCAATGGTAACATTGCTATTGACCTCTGAGAGTGAAGGTTCAAGCCTTTTGAACATGATCTTTCCTTACGAGAACTTTTATGTTAAATGAGCATCATGGTGAAATTGTGCAGAAAAGCAAGATCACAGGACTGTTGTGTTTCCAGAAGATTTCATAGTGTCTTTTGCCATTTGATTGTGGAGTACAGATTTAGATAAGAACATGAAATAGTTGAATGCATTTCAAGATGGTTGATGAAAATCAGGAAATAGATAAGAGGAGAAATTACTGAGCTTTGCCCTGTGAACTGCTGAATTGCCTTTTCTCCACCAGAGAGTCTTGATTCAAATGTAACTCAAGTCCTATTTGGTGATCTTGAAGCTGGCATTAGTTTGTATTGCAGGGTGGCCAAATCTGGACAGTTGTCTCTCTGATGTGTCTTTTGCAGCACTTTGACAGTGACAGGCTTCCTTCTTGGTAACGTAGCTTATGTGATCTAATAGACAATTTGCCATAATCTGATGGAGTAGAAGTGCAGGGGAAGGAAAAAGATCTGTGTGGTATGTTTGTTAAAAAATAAATCCATTTCGCCCTCTTTTGTTTCAAATAGGTAGTGCTTCATTGTGCTGCTTTAGCTGCTTTGAAGCCAGAGGCTTGTCTTTCTGATTTTGAAATGTAAGTGCAGTTGGGCATTTTTTTCCAGAAGAGCCCAGTCTCGTCAGATTAAAAACTTGTTTGGGAAGATAGCCCTTTTCTTCTATGATTTTCTTTAATTGTTCAGGGCAGGCTTTTGCTGCCTCTTCATTGGCAGATGCAGCTTCACTGGTAGTCTGCACGTTTTTGAGGTTGAAGCAGTTCCTAAAACTGTTAAGCCAACCTTGGCTGGCTTTGAATTCCTTCTTATCAGAAGGCTCTCCCTCTTCGGCGGGAGGTTTGAACAGCGAGTAAAGTCTAAGAGCCTTTTCTCGCAACGTGTTGCCATTGATAGGCATACGTTTACGGTTCATGTCTTCCAGCCATAAGTTTAATGCCTTTACAGTCTTCACTAAAGTCTTATCACGCACCTGGCTCGTCACCTTAGCAGTTATTGGAGCACTTGATGCCATGGCTTGACTAATTTCTCTCTCTCGAATCTTGATAGCATAGATGCTAGATTTGTTGCAGCCATATTTACACGCCGCGTTGGAGACCGACATACCGTCTCTCAAAAAGTCCAACACAGCCAGTTTTTCCTCCAGCGTTGGAACAGATTGCTGTTTCTTTGGTTGAACACCAGATGAAGTAGTTGGCTTGCATTTAGGGGCCATGTTGTACAAAAAATACGTATCTTTAAACTCTAGAATCACACTCAGCGCAGCGAGATGCTCACACTATGAGAGGCACATGGGAACTGAGACCGACTGAGGGAACAGCAGATTCACGTCTCCCATCTCGCGCTCACTCCGGAGCATACGCTCATGGAGTGGAATGGTGGGCAGAATCACCCGCACTATTTACAAGTATCTTGTTGTTTTTCTTTTTTTGCGCCAAGCATGTATGGTTGAATTTGCGCAAGTTAAATGCGTGTATGATGTGTATCACCCTGTATAGTGGCAGTCACTTTGTCAGGCCAGCAAAGGAGGGAGTTGAGAAAGAAGGAAACCTTGTTTGCTGCTGTGGTAACTCTCTTCAGTAATGTACCTAATCCATTATTAATCATGTTGGTGCTTATTGTAAGGGGGCATATAAGTAATAGGAATTTTTTCTCTTTGATGTTGCTTTTGTTGAACTTCTGTTTTGCTTGTTCTGTACTGTTAGCTTCATTTAAAGGGATGTTACCAGGTAACTTTACATGCACGTTTGAGGTTTCTGAAATACAGTAATCAGTTTTAAAACTAAACAGTAAAAGGTGTTTTTTTTTGTTTGTTTGTTTGGTTTTTTTTGGGGTCAAAGGTGCCAGATTGACAGCCCTACAAAGTGAAGTTCTGTCTTCCCAGAACAGGTTCAATATTTGGCTCCATGGTCCTGTCAGTGTGCCTTCACTTAGCCTGAGGAAAGACACCCACTCAGTCCATGACCTCTCTGCTGCTACCCTCACTCCCAGCAAGAGTGCCAGTTCTTATGGTGTTTCCTGTGCTGTGTATATGTCGGTCTAATCGGAGGAGCATGGAGACCACCAACTTATTTCCCATAAAACACTGAATAGCTGTTATCACTGACCCGCTTTCAATCAAAATTAACCTGAGCAGTGTTTCCTAGAGGCTCCCTTGCTCAGTCCAAACAGGCATCCAGTCCAGCCCACAAGTTTACATATTTAAATTCTTGCAAAATGTCCTCTGAATGTACATACACCATTTATGTAAGCTGAGCTCCCCTAGTAATGGGTAACAAACAACCATTCTTACTATTTCTGTGCTTGCTCCATTGATTCTAATGCAGAAAGTTAGCAAAAAGACAGGTTTCAGAGTAGCAGCCATGTTAGTCTGTATCCGCAAAAAGAAAAGGAGTACTCGTGGCACCTTAGAGACTAACAAATTTATTTGAGCATAAGCTTTCGTGAGCTACAGCTCAAAAGTGAGCTGTAGCTCACGAAAGCTTATGCTCAAATTTGTTAGTCTCTAAAGTGCCATGAGTACTCCTTTTTTTTAAAGGTTAATTGTAGCTTGTTTAGCAACAGAGGAAGGAATAAACACCACTGTATCCCTACTGGCCGTGGGACCAAATCAGGAGAATAGTTTATTTCTATACATCTGAATGGGTGTTCTAAATAATTTAGAATTCTTATAAAAATGAATATATTAAATAGCGTACATAGTTGTTTTGTTTCTGGCTCCTGAATGCCATGTTTCTGATTAGGGACACGAGGTGGGTGAGGTAGTGGTCCAACTTGTGTTGGTGAGAGAGACAAGCTTTCAAGCTTACAAAGACCCTGAAAGCGGTGCTCTCACCAATAGAAGTTGGTCCAGTAAAAGATATTACCTCATTCAACTTGTCTTTTTAATATCCTGGGACAGATTTGGTTACACCACCACTGCATGTTTCTGATTGTAATTTTGAACTCTTCTAGTCTGGGTATGACTTTTAAATGAACATCAGGTGCTCACACTTATCCCTAATGGGTTTTCCACTTCTTTACTCTGTTCATTGCTTAGGACCCAGTTCTGCAGCAGGTCCTGAGCACCTCTCAGTATCAGGCTCTTGGGGTACATCTACACAGTAATTGAACACCCGTGGGTGGCCCAGGTCAGCTGACTCAGGCTTCTGGGGCTGTAAAATTGCTGTGTAGATGTTTGGCTCAAGCTAGAGCCTGAGCTCTGGGGTCCTGCAGTGTGGGAGGATCCTGAGCCAACATATCTACATAGGCATTTTTAGCTCCATGGTCAGAGCCCCCATGAGTCTAAGTTAGCTGACCTCTTATTTCAGTGTAGACGTACACGTTCCAGTGTAGACTCTCTCCCCCCCACTTGCAGTGAGTGGTATTCACCCCTGTTTATATTCCTGAGCTTGTTTAAATCCATTTATGATTAAACGCTGCTCAAACAGCCAGGTTAAGATTTATTGACACAGAGAAGGGTTGGGAGGGACTAGGAGGGTTACCTCTCTACTTCGTTTGTTTCCAGCTGACCAGAGACTTAATGTTTATTTAAATTGTGCTCATATCTACATGACAACTGTGGAGCCTCAAACAGAATTCTACTGGAAAAATATGGTGGGAAGGGGCTAATCACTGCTAACTTCCTGGAGCTACTTGGCTGAAAGACCTCCTCTCTCCCTTATCCCACAGCTGAGATCAGCAGGTGTGCTGAGCTGGGGCTGAATTCGTATAGAAGGACCAGTTGCTATAGCATTCTCAGCTTTGGAGCTCACACTAACTGGGTCTGAAATAGTCCTAGTTTATTGACCTTCAGAGCATGCTGCAAGGCCCACTTGCTTTTCTTAACTGTGAGGGATTGGGAGGACTCCAATAAGAGGCAAAGACCTGTTAGGTTTGTCTATCTAGGGCCTTATATTGTGTATGTAATTACATTAGATTTTCTAGTGTTTGACTCTGTACCCACACAATATTCTCCTCTTCATCCTGCTGGACCGCGGTGGCTGAATCCCTTTAAAGCAGGGATCTCAAACACCCAGCCCGTGGGGTTATTTTCTGTGGCCCGCCAGCTCCCCGCAGTCCCCCCAGCGTATACCTAGAGCGGCTTCAGCCCGGCCCGGCCTGGCGCACACCAGGGGCACACCTGCCCTGCCCCCATACTGCTCTGGGAAGTGGCTGGGAGCGGGGACACAGGGGTCTGTGTTGCACTGGCCGTGGCCTCCAGGTACCTCGCCCGAAGCTCTCATTGGCTGTGGTTCCCCGTTTCCAGCCAATGGGAGCCGAGGGGGGGCGGTGCCTGGAGGCGTGGCCAGGGCAAAACACAGACCCCTCTGCCGCTGCCCCCACCCCCCCAGGTTCCAGCTGTTTCCTGAAGCAGAGTGGCATGGGGGCAGGGCAGGCAGGTGGGGAGCCTGCCTTGCCCCTAGTGTGTGCTGGGCCAGAGCCCACCTCCTGCAACCGAACCCCTTGCCCTGAGCCCCCGGCCCCACCCCTCCTGCATCCTGACCCCCGGCCACACCCCTGCCGCACCCTGACCCCCTGCCCTGAGCCCCCTGCCGCACTCTGCACCCCTCCTACTCCCCCTGGGGGTAGGGAGGGGGCGGAGTTGGGGTGGAATTTCAGGGAAGAGATGGAATGGGGGCGGGGCAGCAGTCGGGGCCAATATACTAGTGATGTGGCGCTCGGGCCAATGTACTCGTCCTCATGTGGCCTTCGTGGTCATTTGAGTTTGAGACCCCTGCTTTAAAGGAATAGCAGCACTGAATATTCACCACAAGAAAAGAAGCCTATCCTCTGATAACAATGAGCCATGTGTTCAGCACTTCTGATTTGGAATGAATGGAATATTTTGAAACTGACTACAGTGTTTTGAAATGTAAGACTTAGTGAGGCACAATTACAGCACTCCCTTTTTGTTTCCTGCTGCTGATGAATTGGCACTGAGTAACTAGCAAGTTTTATTGGCATGCATGTTTTATAGGGTGGTATAATGGACTTTAATTGAGTCATTGGCCAAAGTACAAGGGCTGTGTCTCAGTGGTTTTAACCACTAGTCTTGTAATAGAGTTCTTTGAGAGCTGTGAATACACTGTGCATTGGTCTTGGGGATCATCTTCCATGGTTTCATTCCATCTGGAAACATCCGTCAGACCACATGGCTGTGTTATATTCAGCAAATGTTTTACAGTTTTCCTTACTTGTAGGATGCAGTTGTTTAATCTATAAGTAAGTTTGTCTTAATTGGGTCTAGAACAGGGATAGTCAATTATTTTTTGTCAAGGTCCAAATTTCTTGGTCAAGGTATATAGCCAAGTTCCAGACTTCAGAGAAAATAGTAAGAGTAACAATATGTAAATAAAAAGATTTTTGGGGTCCATTCAAAAGCATCTGGTGATCCAGATTAGACCTGTGGTCTGCCTGTTTACTACCTCAGTCTAGAATTTTAGGCGTTTATGAAAGCGCATAAATGATTGAGATTTTGATGTGTGGTATGCTCCCTTCAACTGCTTGTAGACAATGATGCAAATTAAGATAAAATACTGGCCAGCTGGCTCACAGGTGTCAAAATTAATATGGGTGGATTCCCAGAGCTGCAAACACTCTCTCATATTCTTGGATGTGGGAACACAGTTGGAAAACAGTGTTTCTCTAGGGGAGCTTTTTCAGTAGGTTTTCAACTATTGCGTTGAGCTGAGTTGCTTGTATCTCATTAATTTACAAAGTAAAACCTTGGTGCCTTGGAAACTGAGTTGAGTCATCTAAAAAGTTACACTGCGCACCTGAGTCTGGACCACAGGGGAATCTCCAGTCTGCCAGTTTCATTGTTGGTGCTAAACCATTTGCTAGGTTCAATCTGTGGAAGTTCTTTCTCTCCCTTCTATGAAATGCACTTGAGATACTTTGGAGAAATTAGATATTTTCATGAACTGTGGCTTTTATTTAGGAATGGATGGCTGCACTAGGTTTTTGCTCTTCTCAGTTTTGAGCAATATAGCATAGTAAATAAGACTGGTAAAGTGAAGATTCAAATGGCAGAATAAAAATGAATCTGACATCCCTAGGCATTTGGGAATGGCAAAACCAAAACAGCACTGAAGAAACCATCAAAAGGTATTAAAAGGCAGAATTAGTCACAACACTTGATTTCATCTAGGAGAATTTAGTAGCGAGAAACAAACAGTCTAGCATCCTCTTACTTGAGACGTTAACCAGTATTTTTTTTCTTGATAGGAGCAATGTCACTGTCATATATTTTATTTTTGTGTGGATTTATCAATTGATATGTGTGTGTTGTTGATTGTAATTAAAATTTGTCTTATAGGCAGCCAACAAGATAACCTAGTCAAGATATATGTATAGAGAATGGAATAGCTGATTAAAATTGCAACAGCATCATTTAAATATAAACTTTTCTTCGAAGCTATGATTTCTCCTTTTCAATGTTGAAGTGTTCAAAGAGCCCTCACCAGGCGCTCTCAAACTTTTAAAGAATATATATTGCCAAAGTAGCATTTTGCTGTTCTGTGATGTTAGGGTTTTTTTTTTTTTATTTTTTTGGGTTTTTTTTAAGTATTTCTTTTCTCAGACTTGCTGATTATACCAAGATA
This sequence comes from Dermochelys coriacea, assembly GCF_009764565.3. Lineage (NCBI taxonomy): Eukaryota > Metazoa > Chordata > Testudines > Dermochelyidae > Dermochelys > Dermochelys coriacea. Next base: position 10,002,437 of record NC_050077.1, on the reverse strand, counting down.
GTGTGTACCTAGACTGTTTGCTACGTTCTAATCTGTCTTGCTGACTCCTTTAGTGTTTGGGATATCACTCTTCACTAATTCAGTAAACTTCACAAATGTGTAATGTCAAACGTATTGGGACATCGCTGAGTAAATATGTCAGAAGAAGAAAGAGGCATTTGTGTGTATGTGTACACGTGGTGTCAGGATGGGCAACAGAACCCCGAAGTCTAGACCACCTGTCTCCTGCTCTAAACCCTAGACCAGGGGTTCTCAAACTTCATTGCACCATGACCCCCTTCTGACAACAAAAATTGCAATACGATTCCAGGAGCGGGGACTGAAGCCTGAGCCCACCCGATCCCTGCCACCCCTGGGGAATTGGGGGAGGGGTCACAGCCGAACCCCAAGGGCTTCAGCCCCAGGCAGGGGGCCTGTAATCTCAGCCCCACTGCCCCAGGCTTAAGCCCTCAGGCCTCGGCCCCAGACAGTGGGGCTATGGACCCAGGAAGTCTAAGCCAGCCCAGGCGACCCCATTAAAATGGGGGTTGCGACCCACTTTGGGGTCCCAGCCCACAGTTTGAGAACTACTGCCCTAGACCACATTTCCCACTAAATGGGAGTTTGATCAAAATACCCGTTTAAAAATGTGCCTGTGTGTAGAAAGGTGTTAGTTTATACATTTGTGAGCTTGGATGAAATGGCAAGTGTGCCAAAGGGCTGAATAGAAAAGGTTCATTAGAACTAACTTACTTATTGGTGCTTTTAAGAGACACTTTTTTGTGTATAATTAGTGTTTTGCCTGATAATGCAGGTAATGTTTGTTTTAAATAGACACGGTTGCACTAGCACACATTCTCCGCCTGTGTAAAATCCTGTCTTGCTGTGTTGCAAACACCACTAATACACAAAAAGAAAAGGAGTACTTGTGGCACCTTAGAGACTAACAAATTTATTAGAGCACAAGCTTTCGTGAGCTACAGCTCACTTCATCGGATGCATCCGATGAAGTGAGCTGTAGCTCACGAAAGCTTATGCTCTAATAAATTTGTTAGTCTCTAAGGTGCCACAAGTACTCCTTTTCTTTTTGCGAATACAGACTAACACGGCTACTACTCTGAAACCTGTCACTAATACACAGTAACATGCAGTGCTAGGCAGATCCCCAGGCAACCTGTGTGTGTTCTCTTTGAATTGTACATAGATAACTTTTAATCTATGTAACTGCAATGAGAAATGTTAGTAAAAAGTTGCATGTGAAAATGAGAAATGGCACTTGTTTTAATTTGCCTTTCTGAAACTGGAGAGGTCTTGTATCTATTGAGCCCACTTAATTTGCATCTTTTCCTCGTGGACTATCACTGAATAAACGTTGGGAACTTGAAGCACATTAAAAAACTTGTGTTGCAGCATATAGGGGTTGACCATCCCCGTTGAGACTATAGAAAACCTACTTATGCTCCTTGTAAACACAAACTGCTGGTTGCTATGGCAGGATTAGCATAGGTACAGGACAATTGGGGAAACACTTGTTGGAATGAAGAAAACATTTTCATTCTTCTCCTTTGTTCCTTTTTTGTGTGTAAATTCAGGTTTGGCATAATTGGCGTTAATTAAAAAAATTTAGTGATCTTACATTTTCTCTGTATTTCTAGAGGCTTTGATATTTCATGCCCTTGGATGTCTATGTCGGTGAAATGATAACCAGGTTAGAAAAGGCCCTTTTTCCACAATGAATGGCTTGCATTTCATGTTACACATATGCAGAAAGGGGAGCGGATGTTTGGATGACGGGACAGAGTTTTAGTTTGGATCTGAAATGGAGTAGTGCTGTTTGGAAAATAATTAGTAGGTTTTAAGGCCAGAAGGGACCATTAGATCTAGTCTGACCTCCTGTATAACAAAGGCCATAAAGTTTTACCCAGTTACCCCTCCAGGATGAGGATGGGTGGAAATTCTTAAGCTAATTGTGAAATTGCAGCTTGTTCAATCAATAGTATGGAACGCTGGCTGTGAAAGAAGTGCTTGGCTTTTCTAACCTGGCAATTTCCAGGAGCGTTCAGCTAGTCCAGACCTAGCTGCTCAATTGGAGTTATTGTAGACAATAGTGCAAGGGCACTGGTTATGGGGTAGATTTATGCAGCTAATGTAGTCACGGCACATTTTAGTATTACGAAGCTTAGTTACTTGAGTTCCTGGCTTGGGAAGGCAAGAGAAATAACATCTATCAGAGCCATTTCTAGTAAGCATGGTTTTAAAAAAAAAAAACAAAACAAAAAAAAAAACCAAAACCAAACTTGTATAGTTGTAATTTTAAGTCCGCTCTAGAGGAGGTAAATGTCTCTTGGAAACTGAAATGTTAAGTGTGACAGCTCACTTCATGTAAACTGGTCTTCATGGGAAGCACACAAGGCAAGTGATTGATAAAATCCTCTTCATTGTAATGCTAGTTGGCAGGACTTGTGTTCCATAGAAGTTCAGTCATAATTTCTGTAGCAAAAATCTCTCAATTAAGTTTTTATTAGCATAGCGATGGTTATATTTAATATAGTCTATCTTTTTTATTTTTATTCATTGGTAGTCTCTGCAGGTTCTGATACTAAATCTTCATTGGTTATATTGGCTAATGGTTCCAAGTGGCACATTCTCTAATTCTTCTGAATGACAAAAATGGTTGCTGGTTTCATCAAGCTTTTTGCAGGCAGCTGGAGTTTGTCCCTATATAGCAGGGGTGACCTTCACATAGCAAGCCTCTGAGTGCGACCCCCCCACCCTACCCCCATAAATTAAAAACACTTTTTTATATATTTAACACCATTATAAATGCTGGAGGCTGACAGCTCGCAATCCCCCATGTAATAACCTTGCCCCTCAGAAATCCTGGCCCCGAGTTTGAGAACCCCTGGTATGTAGTCTGACATTAAGACTGTGGACACACCAGTGCCTGCTGGCACCAGCAGGGTGGGATAGTACAGTTTTCAGATATGTTCCTTTGTCTTGCATGTTTTCTGAGGTGCAGGCTCTCTAGTTCTCCAGTAGCATGGGCTGATGTATCACACTGATGGCCATTTGGTGATGGGAAATCTGTTTGCTTTCAGTGGGTGGGAAAACTGCCCATGTTGTTAGATTTCCCTGCCTTTACCTCCTGGAGTCAACTGTCTTAGTCCATGCTTTAGCTGAGAGCAGTGAAGATTTTCCAGAAAGGACAGTACTCTGCAGTGCTGACTTCCTCTATTATCGTGACTCTCTAATATGGAGATACTCCACTCCTCCATACTCAGCACCAGAGAAACAGCCACAAGATTCTGGTCAAAAATAAATTTTGTTTTTAAGATCAAAATCTTTTTATCAAACAAGTGTATGACATGGGGGGCAATATATTTCTGCGGTTCTGCATTTGTTTGATAAAAATATTTTGGTCTGCAAAACAAATTTATTTTCTGATCAGCATCTTGTGGCTGTTTCTCTGGTGCTGAGTATGGAGGACTGGTAGTAACTCCTTAGACTGGGAGCATTTGTAATTCCCAGGGTAAGTTAATGATAGAAAGGTAAGGGAGATGTCATTAGATTTCCTAAAAATCTATAGGATCATAATTTCAATGTTTTTACCCTCTGTGGCATGGCAGGAGTCACTTGCTGCCACACCACCATCCTCCTGACCTCCTTACCCCCAATCTCCAGGTCCCCCGGTTGGTGGAATTGTTGATAATACAGTTTTGTTAGAAGTTGGTTGAGTTGGGTATCATTCAAAAGCCCTTTCTCCCATGAATGGTACCAACCATGACAACCTAGAACAATTACGTAGATATATATTTGAGAAAATGTTTAAAAATCAACTTTTTATAATTCTTCTTAAAACAGGCATGTCAAACATGCAGTTGTCTCAAAAATTAAATTGTGGTTCTAGACTGACAGTACTGTTTATCAGTTAATGCTCAGAACATGATACCTGATTATCTTTTTTAATATTACAGATTAATATAAATGGAAGGGGTGCTTCAAATTGATTTGTCATCATTGGCAAAAGAGTGGTTCACTGGTATTGATTATTAGCTTAGTTTATTATGCCAAAAAAGATGTAATGAGGCACTGGTTAAGATGTCAGCATCCAGCCAGGAATTGCTGGAATCCCTTTGCAAACAGTATGCACATAATTGCATAACATAATTAATTACATTCTCAAAATAATTTATTTTGAAATTCTTGTTTTTACTTTGGTCTTGATGATTTTTAGGTATCAGAAGGGAGATGAAGTACTGACCAGTAGCTGAATTTTTGGCGAATACCATGGCAGAGGACCTGGTTAAATGCAATGCTTGATGGCACCTTACATGCTATCAGAAGTGCACCCATAAACTGAATTTGGCAAGGTTGAAGAAGTGCGTCGGGCATCAGGAAAAAGGTGAAGATGCCGGGACACGTGCCAGCTGTAGGCAAGACGTGCCTTACATTAGGTCCCATGGCATGCATTTTGAGACCATCTTTTACTGTGGTAATCCAGAAGCCCCAAAGTGTCCATTAAGCACAGTTTTAACATGAGACACATGAGAAACTGTTTGAAGCAGTCACTGTTAGTGAGAACTGTTGCATGGAAGTAAAGTACGTGCATTGATCCAAAAGATGCCCACGCAAATGACATTGCGTATCACATCACATTGAGTGCTATACCAAGAACGTATACAAGTGTTGTGTCAAAAGGAAAAGGCAACAGAAACAAATACTAATTTTACTACTGCAAACTGAGTGACTTGGCAGAAATTCATAAATGGTCTTGCATAAGATCTAATGGATGGGAAAGTGTGGCTGATTCAGAGTCTAAGTACAGAGAAATATGTGGTTTGAATGGGATTGAAGAGGAACAAATGCTTAGCAGGCTCTTAAAGCACTTATTGAAGATGAACTGTTGGATATGGATGTGTAGTTTTTAGCAATCCTATCCGCAGAAATTAATCACAGTGCCTATCCCTAAAAGCTGCAAAAGACATGGCAATGTTAAAAGTGGAAGAAAGCACTAATGTCAACAGTAATATGAAGACTGTTTGCAGCTGCTACATTTTTACAGGAAGCATTTTTTTTTTTCTGGGAGTTTCAGGGATCCAAAGCTGATGCCAAACCTGAAAAAATAATACTGTGTGACCTGTTCTACTGCTTAAAGTAGTGCATCTGGTGCTCACAGTGACTTCAGCACCAGCAAGTCTGACACAGCTGCCATTTCATTGCAAAGCCTCATGTATGAGTGCTTGAGTGAAAGAAAGGTTGCCAACACACATGCTGCACAGTTGTGGTGTATGAGTAATCTACTGCTACAAGTGGCTGTTGCTTTAATGGTTCATTATAAACCCTGTAACAAATTTCTTGTGCATCTTCTGCACAGCATTGGGTTCTCCATTGACTACAACAGAGTACTCTGTCTGAAGACTTCCATGCAGTGAAGAACTTTGTTTGCAGCTGAACTGAATGAAGGGATGTACCTTTCCCTAGACCTAGTCACAGAAGGATTTCTTTTTTGTGCTGCCAGTAACTTAGACTTCCTTGAAAATACAGCAGATGCTAGCAAGTACCCTTCATGCTACTGTTACGGTCTGCTATCAAAAGCATATTAATGGGGACTAATTCCAGCCTCAAGTGCTGTCTGGACCAGCAAAGAGCCATTCTTTGAAGAAGCTTCTTGACTTCATGACTAACTTGCATTCCTATCAAGGTACAAAAATTTGTGAATCCAAGAAGTCTAGTTTTCACAGGTGCCGCAGTTAAATCAACAATTGTAGAGCTTTCTACATTGACTAACCTTGACCTCACTTGTTTACTGTGCAAAAGTGGGATGCACTCCAGAGGCAAAAAATCAAGTACAGCTTTAGCAGAAGGGGGAGGAGATATAGCCTCAAATAATCCGGCCATCCAGGATATACCATACCACACCATTTCAGGAGAAAGATACAACTTAACATGGCACTACATGAGATGCCAGACTGAATGACATGTGTATGTATCCTGCCAATCATGCCTGTTGGCCCCACTGTTCGCTCAGTTCCGTTAACATTTCTTATGTAACTGGAACGCATGAACAAATACACCTGTGGAACTGATTCAAAATATATCCTGACACTAGACATGGGCTTTATAGGCCTCTTCGGCAGCTGCTAATGTCCATTGATGATATTTGTGGATCATGGAATCTACATCCTGGTGAACTGCACACATTTTTCACATCAATACATGCAATTGACTCCTTTGTTGATGGTACTGATATTTCTGAGATCTGGGGGATTTTGTAGAGCAACAATACTGTGAACCAGATTCTTTCATGGAAAAAATTGCAATGCACTAGAGACGCACACATCTGAACTCTCATTGCTCTTCAAAAATGTTACTTGGGTGTCTCCTTTGAAAAACATATGGATGTGTTTTGAAGCCATTTCCCAAAGGGTACAGGACTTAAGAGACTAATTCCATACATCCAATCCGCATTCTGCTCTCAGTGACTTATGCATGATGGAGAGCTGCAATATCTCGGAACGGATCAAGCAGTTCAATGAAGTTAAATGATTGATAAAACCCAACTTTCAGGGTGATGTGGTGATACGTGAAGATGATTGAGTCTTTGCTGCTCTTTATTCGATCTGTCAGGACTGCTAATTGGAATTTGCATCTCACAGCCCTGGAAGACAGGTCATAAATGCCCTGGAGTGGTTCATATGCTGAGTTTACCATTTGAAGATCAACATTACAACACTTGGAGGGCTACACTGGTGGAAGTAGACAACAGGAATTGCAGACAAAGAGTGCATTTATGCCTGTTATCAAGAGGACAAATGATCAAGTGCTTCCAGAACTACCCTCCCCTGTTTGGACATGGATAGGTTTTGGAGGATGGACTGATCACACCAGTTATGTGAAATACCATACACTCCCAGATCAATTCTTCAGCTGATCAAATGCTCATGTGCAAAGACCAGATGCTTGCCACCTTGCAAATGTTTGGTCAGTAGCCTGCCTTGTACAGAGAAATGGTAGTGTGATGCAGACAAGGATCAATGTTTCTAGCAGTGGTGTCCTAGACCGAGACGATGACTTTGATGAATATAATGTTTTCAGTCGTACATGTCAAAGCTAACTTCCCTGGGATTACCAAAGATCAATGTCTTTTTATTTTTATTTTTTTAATCTAAGCAATGCATTCCTGTGTTAAAGTATAATTAAAAAGGTTGATTTTTAAACAGTCTTAGAAATATATCTACATAATTGTTCTAGGTTTGTCATGTTTGATAGCATTGTGTCCACGGGAGAAAGGGCTTTCAAATTATACCAATCTCAACCCATTTACAACAACATTGTATTATCCAAATTTCCAGTAACTGGGGGGCCTGGAGTTGGGAGCCAGAGGATGGTGGAGAAGCAATTTATTTTGCCCCCCCTTCCGCATCACAGAGGGTGACACCACTGAAGTTATGATTCCATTTCCTATCTGTCACTGACTTACCCATGGAATGAGTGTTTACTTCATTATGCTTTCAGACGAATAGTTAGGGTTTCTGTTTAAATATGGACATGAGTTAGGGAAGGTGAGTGAGAGTGGAAGTAGTGGTAAAAGTCTTGGACCTTTGCCTCTGGGTGTTAATGCATTTTGGCTGCTTCCACAATTTTGTTAAGTACTTTCCAAATCCAGAGGATGACACTGTCCCTGCCCTGAAGAAACATCCAATATAAAAAAAACACATGGGAAATAGATACAGCATACAGGTAAACTGATCATGATAGGCACACGCCTTATTTATTACCTTGGGTTTATCTGTAGTTAAATACACACAATGGTCCCTTGTCGTTATGCTTCTCCTTCCCAACATTTGACCCCGTCTGTATACAAATGAGCTTTTCACTCAAGATAAATAAATTGAGTTAAGTAGATGACTTAGTTTCTCATGGGTATTGTAGATGAAATAAGTCTTGAACAAAATGGGTTTTAATAAAAATTTCTGTTTTGGAGGAAAAAACCCAAAGGACTGGGCAAGTATCTATGTAAAATCAAAGTATAAAACCAGGTGTTTGAACACTACTCCCATATATTACATACAGCAAGCCTCTGAAGAGCTATCCTGCTATGTGTTTGCACTATAGTTACCTACTAACATTCATTATCGTGTCCAGCTAAAGAAGCTTTATTTAAAGTTGAAGAAGGGGCTTCGCTGTACCCCTCCTGGTTTAAGACCGTTATAACTTTGGCAGAAATAATCCTTTCTGGGAAAATGCTATCCATTCTTCGACTCAGGCTGAGAGCAAGTTTATTTTTGCCAAGTTAGACAAAATTTGGTTTGGCTGTGAGAATTACTGGAATGCAAAAAGTTTGACCCTTTTTGGATTCAAATAGCACAAACTACATTGGGTTTTAAAAGCTGAAGCTTGGATGTACTCTAGTCATAAAAAAGACATTATTTTACATATACAGAATAAAATAATTGTAAATTAACAGATGTCAGTTATCAAATGACGTACTGAGCATGCACGGTTTACCTCTTTTCTAATGATGAGAAGCATTGTTACAATCTAGTTTCAGCAAATAATGTTAATCTGAAATATTAGTTCTCTTGTCAAAAATGGTTCCCCCATCAATTTGGAGGCAGCACTTCAAGGGATAGCTTCGGAATTGGGCCAAAGTGAGGCAGATCATTGAAGTTTCTAGATAGTCTTAGGTTGGCACTGGGCATGCTGATGCCTAAATTTTACCAGTAGTTCTTCCTTTGCATTGATTGAGGCATCTCCTTTTAGACTGTTCCTTTACACTGTGGGAACAGGAAATGGATTGCGATCTCCTAATTTGTGGGAAAATTAATTTTCATAGATAGGCCTGACTAAATTTTCCTGCTATTCACTAGATTATTATCTCAAATTAATAGATTACCAGTTACCTTGTAGTGTTTAACACCTTTGTAAAAGGCTGCTGGGGACACTCCACACATGGTTGTTCCAGGCTACAAATGTTGGTTTTTATTCTAGGGATGAATAAAGGAAAATCATTGGTAGCTTGGAATAAATGTGCAGGGACTGTCCATACCAGCCTGTAAAAGTGTCAGGTATCTCAAGGTAACGTGGAATAATTAATTTGACAAATAAAAAGTCTAGTGAAGACGAGATCTTTATTTTTGTTTATAGTGCTATAAAAGTACTTGGTACCTTAGGGGCTTGTCTTCACTACCGGGGTAAGTTGACCTAAGTTACGCTACTCCAGCTACATGAGTAACATAGCTGGAGTCAATGCGTCTAAGGTTGACTTACCCTGGTGTCTTCACTGCGCTGCGTCGATGGAAGACGCTCTCTTACTCTTCTTGGGGAGGTGGAGTACTGGGGTCAACTGGAGAGCGCCCTGCTGTCGATTTAGCGGGTCTTCACTAGACCTGCTAAATCGACCCCTGCTGCATCGATTGCAGCAGTGTTGATTTCCCAGGAGTAAAGACAAGCCCTTAGATATAGAAATAAAGCAACATCCCTATGCCCGGAGTTTACGTTCTAACTATAGCTGAAAGCATGTGTTGTTCTATGGGTGCAACTTGTAAAGTCGAAGTCCCAGAATTTAAAAACTGGATGGTAAGAGACTGCAAAACCCAGTGATGATTCAACCTGGTGATATTCTGAACAAAGAGCTCTTCAACAAAGAGTTGCTTCCATCACTTCACAATGACTCAACAGATATTTTAGGCTATAGATTAACATACAGACACATTCTTGGAATCTGATTATATAGATTGATAGGGGTAAAAATATTGTAGTCCTTGGACTCAGGTGAGGCAGAGTTAAGGTGTGGGGTTTTTTTTGGTTTTTTTTTTTTTTTTTGGAATAACTTCTAAGAAGGCTTGTAATGAAACCCTTGCAACTAGTTATGACAGTGGCTCTGTTATCACAGTTGTTGTGATTGGCACTCTGGCCATGCTAATATAAACTGAGGAATTGATCAGTTCTAGAGACTGTTCACCCCTTCATCCTAAGAGGTTGTCCTTCAACTCAGAGCTAAATCTCATTGGTGGGGTGGTTAGAGGAAGACTGAATGGTTGCTGCCTGAATTGGTCATTTTCCTTGAATAAAGGGAAGATTTCAGTCTTCAGGGCTATCAGCACAGCACTATTTGCAAGCACTAAAATTCTCACTATTTAAAAAGGCAGGCATGATCTTCATTCCCTTACCTGCTATTCTAAGTGAGCCCTAGAAATGTCATTATTACTATTTTTTTTGAGATCCCATTCTCCAAAGTATATTTATAATGAAGCATTGCATAAAATACAGTTTTTCCCCAACCCCATTATAGTGCCACTCTGAAATGCAGATGCTGTTACTGTGTAAACTAACAGGTGGATGTAGACAATAGCAGTGGAGCTCCTGCAGAAGCCATGCTGCTGGAGAGAGGGACACCAGAGAAGGCAGGAGCCATCCCTGCAGTTTCTGAACCTTCTGAGTACAATGGGATCACATGCTATGACAAAATAAGGAGGATAAGCGCAGGTGGTCCTGACTTGCTGGTGACGAGTAATGTATACTAGACCTACCTACGGTTTACCTTAAATTTTTGTTCCTGTTTTGAATTTTTCCTTCAGTGCCTACTATCTGACAAACCGTAATGCTTTTTTTTAAATCTAGAGTCCTTCACAGTCAGTGTCTTCTTCATTTTGTCATCTTGCTTTTTGTGGTGGTTAACTTGAATTATTAATAGTTCTATTAATCTTTACTTTCAAATGTTATTTCCTGGCCATTTTAATCTCTAATGTATCTTCCCTTTTCTATTACGCATCAGAGCTTAACAGGAGCTGTTGGGTCTTGAATGCCACACAATGTGCTTTAAGAAAGAAACCAAGGCTGTAATATCCTTTCTAGCCTATGTAAGTGTTTTGTCTAATGTGTATCAGTTCTATATAGAATCATGTAGTGGTAAAGACCTTTCATTGTGGTTTCTTTACTTTCAAACAATTTCCCCTACAGTCTGCTTTGGGGGGCGGGAGGGGCCCTCAGTTTGGCCACTTTTGCTAGTGGTCAAACCTGCCGTTCACTCAGCTAACGTCATCACTGCCCGGCATGGGAAAAGGGAGGAGAACAATCCCCGCAGTCTCTGCTGACCCACCTAGTGGGTCGGGGGATAGGCCAGGGACCTTCCCCTCTGGTGGGACCCACAGTCCAGGTCACCGCCTCTTGTCTCAAATAGGGAGTTGAGGGGGATGCGGGGAACCTGGGCCCACCCTCTACTCTGGGTTCCAGCCCAGGGCCCTGTGGATTGCAGCTGTATACAGTGTCTCTTGTAACAGCTGCGTGACAGCTACAGCTCCCTGGGCTACTTCCCCATGGCCTCCTCCCAACTCCTTCTTCTTTATCCTCACCCCAGGATCTTCCTCCTGAAGCCTGATCATGCTTGTACTCCTCCAGCAGCACGCCTTCTCACTTGCTGCTCCTTGCACACCCTCCCCTGACTGATGGGAGGTCCTTTTTAAACCAGGTGTCCTGATTAGTCTGCCTGCCATAATTGATTCTAGTATGTTCTTAAATGGCTCCAGGTGTCTTAATTAGCTTGCCTGTCTTAATTGGTTCTAGCAGGTTCTTGATGGTTCTACTGCAGCCCCTGCTCTGGTCACTCAGGGAACAGAAAACTGTTCATCCACTGGCCAGTGTATTTGCGTTCTACCAGACTCCTGTACCCCACTGGTCTGGGTCTGTCACAGTGGTGATACCAGCAGCACCCACACCTCTGCAATCAGGGGCAGCAGCCATCTCCAGGATGCAACCATTGTAGCCTATCTGTTGCTTTGTGCAGCAGGGGCATAGCAACCACTCTGAAATTTATGCAGGCAGTGAGCAGGCAGTTTTCTTCAACTTGCTTTTATGCACTTTTTGGAGGTGCAGTGAGATGGAGAGAACTAGCTGTTTAAAAAAAACAAAACTAAAAACACACAAGAACTGTTGGTCATTGCAAGGTGTACGAACCGCTCTCCTGCAGGAAATTAAGGTGTAAATTATGGTGTGTGTTGCAACAGTCTTCCACTAACTGGCAGATAGTTATATGGCCAGTTATTACTGGACATAACTACCTCCAGTGGCAAGTGTCGAGTAAAATTTAGTGCTTTACAGAGCACTAATGTGGTCTGCAATCATATCAACTGGGAATTCCAAAGGCATCTAAAGGAGGTCACTGTTATATTATGTCTAATCTGTGCTTTCACAAAGTGGTCTCTTTTGATGGAAACATTAGAGAATATTGGCTGGTAGGAGTCCTTGAAGAGATGTGCAGTATGAATCAAATACTGTAACTTATTTGAAGCTTTTTAACAGATTTATTTTTGGTGGGTTTTTTTTTTAAAGAAATAAACATAGAAACATGATTTAGTGTTGAGTGTTCTTCCCTCCTATCTCTTCCTTTGCGAAAGCTTAAACCCAGGCACCACATTGGTGTACACACCCCCTCTCATTCTCTGCTGTCTTCTCAAATAAATCCATGTCATATCCTAAACTTCAGTGTAGATTTAGGGTGGACTTTTTTGGTGTCAGGGACCGGGAAGAAAAGTAACTAAGAGAACATTGGAAAAGTTTAGTTGGGGCAGGGGAAAGCTGCACTCAGTCTCAACATAATTGGAAACACAGAGCTTTTGCTGGTGAAAACTTAAGAAGACCCCCATACATTTGACAGGCTTGCTGTCCAGCTGGTTTCTCACCAGCACAGGTCCATAATAATTAGTAAATGTTTGAGCTAGTGCTTCACAACAGTATGCAAACAGTGTGAATAATCAGTAATACAGGTAGACTAGCCAATATTAGCAGTCTCAAACAGAACCAAACCTTAACAGCACTTCTAGGCACAATGTTCTCCTTCAGGGCCTGATCCTACTATAGGATACTCACCTCAAACTCAGTGGAGGTTGATGGGAATCTGGGGTTCATGCTTCCTGGTGGCATTGATTCCTTAGGCCCTGGCTACATTAGAAAAAAATTGTAACCATGTTTAGGTGTATAGCCAGATGCAGCTGTAATGGTATTCTGTAGCATAAACTAGCTACCAGCTTTTTAATCAGATTTAGAGGATAGGGCTTGACACAATTTAATTACCATATATTGGCTAGCAAGTTCCTGCCATTTCTACTACTGGTGGAGATAGGGTGACCAGACAGCAAGTGTGAAAAATTAGGATGGGGTGGGAGGTAATAGAGCCTGTATAAGAGAGACCCAAAAATCGGGACTGTCCCTATAAAATCGGGACATCTGGTCACCCTAGGTGGAGGTGCAGCTGTGGAAAGATATAAGAAAAGTCGAAGTGCATTAAGCAAACCTACCTTATCTGATTTTTTGGTAACAGTTTTCTGACAAAATATCCATCTCCATGCTAGCTAGGGAGACTATGCTGAAACTGGTTGTAGTTCTCAGGGTCCTGCTCCAGTGGAGAGGGAAGCCTGTAGTTCTTAACATGAAATCATCACAGCAGCAAATGGATTGATCTTTAACTCATGCTGTAGGCCCAGCCCTCCTGTTTCCACCCCTCCCTTCCAGTTTGAGGGTGTGGCTAAGACACGTGACTGAATCAGCTTGCTGCAGGTAGGGCTTCACAGCCAAAGCAATGTTAAATGGTCTTCATCTAAACATACCTTTATAGTGGGATAGTTCATACTCTGTAACTCGTATTTATTTGTAATGGGGAGCTGCAGCATTTAAATACAACAGCAATCGAAGCAGAGTTATCTAGAAAGCCTAAAAAATATAAGGCAAATCAAAGGAGTATGGTAAAAAGGAAACAAGAAGGGCACGGGGTCCCTCTTAAGGAGCTAAGAGTGGCTAAAATACACACACTGCCGATAGAGTAGCAGTGTTGAATAGTGGAGAAGCTGAGCGGAGTGAGTGAAGTTATTTTTTTCTAAGGACCATTCCCGCAGAAATGAGGTGAGACAATGGAGTGGATTAAGTTGTGCTAGCACACAGATGCCCATTGGGATATGAGGCTGAAGCAGAAGGTCTAGCATATACCCCTGCTGTTCATATATACCTTTCCTGCACAATAATGTCATCGGGCCATGTACAATTAAACCTATTAAGATCAGCAACAGCTTGGAACCACTAAAAGCTTTGGTAACCATATATTTCTTCAGTCTTGACACAAATGAGGGGACAGACTGGGCATCTGGTATTATCCTAGATAATTCCATAACACTGAAATAAAGATCAGTCTGTCCCCATTAAGGAGTTTTAAAAATGTCTGAACATTGCATTTACTAGTTTAAAACCTTAGTCTGTGATGCCCATTGCAGTTTGATATTTTGCTTTCTTTGAGGAAACCCCTGGCGTGTACAAAAGCTTAACCCTGAATGTTCTGTCAAAAGCCTGTTGTGGGTTAGTCATGCTGGGTTTTGTCTTGTACACCCCTGCAAGGTGTCTGGGACTAAGTCTGTTGTGTCAAATTGGTCTCTCTCTCAGCAAAACTGCAGGGGAGCATGTCTTGAAAGGTTAAATAAACATGGCTGGGTTGTATTGCAGGTGCTAATTTTCTATTTAATGCATTGTTGAGTGCAGGTGGCAGGGCCTCTGAAGTGAATTCGATACAACACAAGCTCCTGCCATATTCAGCAGAGCCATTGTGCTTCCAAGCTCCTGAATACTGATCAAACTCACTTGGGAGATGAAATGTGGAGGAGCAGGAGCTTCACATCCCTGAAAGCTAACTCTGAACTACTCATTGCTGATTCCTTAAAAGCACCCTGGGGAGAAGTGAGCTGTGTCTTCATTAAGACACAAGATGGAAGATTTCTCAAGTTTCTAGTAGCAAATTGTTCTCCTGCCATCAGCACTAGTAATAGTAGAAACACTAGTGTAAATCACTCACAAGTGTTCTACCACCATATCCTCTAATTCTGCAGGGTTTAATAACACCAAAGTTACAATGCTGGTGCCCAATCTATTCTCGTGTTGGTGGCATTGCTAGCACATGTGAAGCTGCACCAAACCGGTGGTAGAGAAATGATGAGAGATTCTCTCATTTTCTCACTGTAAACAAGACCTCCGCATAATTTATATTCTACTGACTTTTTCCACTCTGAAGCCTGCTACCCTGTCTTTCTCTCCTGCCTCTCTGATGCTGGTACAAGCAAAAATGGTCATGTAGTGCTCCATGGACTGTTCATATTGATTATACATTATTGCCTAATTAGAAGTGCGGTAAGGTGAAATGTGCATCACACTAACTTTTACAGCCTGATATATCCTGAAAACACTAAATTAAAAAGTTCCATTTAAACATGGAAGATGCCAGCAAGTTTACTTCCCACACAATTTCCCAATGCTTCTCTAGGGCTGTACTGAGGTTTGTGACAATGTGTGCTAGATAAAATGAAAACGCTACCAAGGTCTTGGTGGCTTTCTGAGTGCTGTTCTGGCTGCCTTAGTCACTTCCCTTTGGACTGTATGGGTTAGTATTTGTCACTAAATAAGCTCTTCTGTTACTGATCAGAAACCAGTTTGATCAGTGATAACCCATTAACACTGCCTCATGCGGTTTATTGGGTAAATTTTGCCTAACGTGTTGTGGTATGAACAGAGAGATGTTACTGACTTTGTATTATTTTCACGCTGCGTGTAACAGTTGTCCAGATTACACTGTAAAGGCTTTAAATGCTTGTTGCTCAGTCTTTGGTCCTTATGACTCTTCTACTTTGTATTGATTGTGATTAGGTATTTTTGGTAACTAGGAATGTAAATACCATTTAAAAAGTTAACAGTTTAAATTATTAAATATTTTTTTAAACAGTTAACTGATTAAGTGGCTGGGGCCAATCCAGGCGAGGCTGGGCGGCGCAGGGCTGGCCGAGGCTGGGGCTTAATGGTTAAGGCAGGTTAACCAGTAAGACTCATGCTTACTGGTTAATGTTTTACATCCCTATTGGTAATCTGATGAAAATTGTTGTTCTAAGAAACTACACCCAACAAAATAAATAAGGAGTTATTTACTACTTCCTGTAACACAACAACTAGGGGCCACCAAGTGTAATTAGTAGGCAGCAGATTTTTTTTTTTTTTTTTAAAAAGGCATTTCTTCACACAATACACATTCAACCTGTGGAACCTTTGCCAGAGGATGTTGTGAAGGCCAAGACTATAACAGGGTTCAAAAAAGAACTAGATGATAATATGGAGGATCGGTCCATCAATGGCTATTAGCCAGGATGGGCAGGGATGGTGTCCCTAGCCTCTGTTTGCCAGAAACTGGGAATGGGTGACAGGAGGTGGATCACTTGATGATTACCTGCTCTGTTCATTCTCTCTGGGGCACCAGGCATTGGCCACTGTCAGAAGACAGGATGCTGGGCCAGGTGGACCTTTGGTCTGACCTAGTATGGCCGTTCTTATTGATTCTCTGCTTGGCCTAAGGCAAAGTCACTTAACTTTTCAAAACCTCAGTTAATGTATGTATAAAATGGGCATAATACTACTTATCCTCACAGGGTGCTGTAGGCTTCATGAATGTTAAGTGTGGTTTAGGATTCTGGGAGGAAAAGTGCTGTAGAGAGGTCTAAACTCTTACCGTATTAATTCATTAGTGCTACACGGCTTAATGAGTACCTCTCTGCATGGACTTGCATGTTCCATCCAGTTGGTTTATGCTCAGTACATTGATTTCCTCCCCCCTTCTCTCTCTCTCTCTCTCCCCTCCCTTTTGCAGGTGTACTTTCCGATTCCCTAGCACAGTCATAAAGATCCAATTCACATCTTTATACCATAAAGAGGAAGTGAAGGAGGAAGCTTCATCACCTCCCCTTCGGCCGCTTTATCCTCAGATATCACCTCTGAAGATACACATTCCGGAGCCGGATCTCCGGAGCTTGGTCAGCCCCCTGCCCTCCCCCACTGGCACTATCAGGTAAGGTGCCTGTGATATGGAATGCAGAGAAGGTTCTGGTCTCCCTCCCTGTCATTGCCAGAGATTCCATCCACATTCTCCAAGCACCAACCTAGCATTGGTTACCCAATACAATGAAATGCCCCATTACAAATAACTTGACTGTGTGATATTCCAGATCATGGAAGCCATTTAAAGATTAATTGAAAAGTCCTGGGGATGAGGGATCGAGATTTAAGATTTCAAATCATTAGTATAATAAATGCGTAGAACTAAAATTAAAGAATGAGAAAAGGACATAGAGTGATACCTCTTTGATGGTCTACGGATGATCTGTTCCATTAAGTGCTCCCTAGATGTGCATAAATGTGTTTGCCTGCTATGTTGCATTATTTGTTATATATTTTCTTTCCATTTCCATGAGTTATATTTTTAGATTTTTTTTTTAAACTGGAGCCAATGTGTTCCCTCAAGCTAGGGTAAAGGTAGCTGGTCAGTAAGGGTAGGGAACGATATTGGTCAGACACTTGGCCCACTGATAAACTTCAGAGATTTGAGAGTTAATAAATGTGTATTTTCTATTATGTAGATTATTAATAAAGGTTCAGAAGCTTTGCTAATGAGAAAATCAAGTAATTATTTTCTTGCTTCTCAGCCAAGAGTTGATAGTGAAGAGCCAAAGTGAGATCTCGTAATGCTAAGCTTCTTTACTTGCCCAAAGTATAGTACAGTACATTTACGGTTACAATAGAAGATACTATAGTTGTCAAAACAACCAAAGTATGTTTGATGTAATGGCCTTGGCTTCTTTTTTCTTATCCACCGATTTGTAAAATGTGGTAATGCACAATAGATCTCCTACTTGTTAGTGCTAATTCAGTTAGTATATTAAAACTTGAATGACTTGGATGTCATGAAGGCAGTGTTTTGGCTTTGCCTGGGATTGGAAGCATATCACTTGTTTGGGTAAGCTTTTTCCTCTTTGCTAAGTTGCATTGCTATTTAGTATAAATACTCAAGAAGGAGGGGGCTGGTGGAGGGTGTGATTTGAATCCTCTGTTCAGGCAGCATTTTTAGTTTATATTCAGCCTCTTTTAAATGAAGCTAGTTTCAGCAGGGAGTTGGAGGAGGGTAGTTTTGTTGCCAACATATGGTACTTAGTTTTCCGTTGTCATTTTGTGTGTCAGGCAGCGCAGTGTGGCTTACGTTCTTAACAGAGGGTACACCTTTGACTCTGGCATATGTCTGCAACTGATACATGACTCCACTAGATTTTTTTTATTATTTTTATTTATTTATTTATTTTGGCATAGGGAGAGAGATTGAAAATAGTAGATTGAAAATTTGCTTGGCCCCTAGCAGAGATGATTCACCAAAGAAAATTTGCTTGGCCCCTAGCAGAGATGATTCACCAAAGATGATTGATGCTTGCATCTGTTTGCCTGAGCAGAAGCAAATGCAGCAGAGTCTTCAAAAACCTCAAAACACTTCTGAGGTTTTGCTTGCCCAAATGCCTTTCGTTTTGTGCTCCTCTTGTTGGGGAGGAGCTGACATGTTTGTAAACATCCCTGTTCAGTCCTTGCCCCCTCCTTCTCTCCACCCTCATATCCTGTCTTTTGTGTTTCAGGAAGTGAATGAGATCTGTGGTTTTGTTTTTTTTTTCCTTGAGAGAGTGAATGTTCTTCGCTGAGCAGATAAACTGGATCTCCAGAATGCGAATCTGTGTGGCCTTCTCCCAGGCCTCTGTCTCCCTGTGGTGGGTTGTTAGCTGCAGCAACGCCTTTGTCCCCTTTCGAAGAATGTATTTTTGAGGCCTGGAGAGAACTCAGAACTTGAGCCCACCTCCCATCCCACGCTGTTTATTCGCTCCCTGTGTTGGGAGGCGGTTTTCATTAGCTCAGCTCCCCTCCCTCCCTCCTCCCTTTCCAGTATTAACTTTCCAAATTTGGTGTGAGTTTGGCTTGCCCTTTTCTGATTGGTCGATGGAAAATGGTTGTAGTTTGTAGATCCTAGGTCGGGTTTGTTTCCTTTTTGGAAAGTGGCCCCTCCCCCTCCATTCTTCCCCTACTTTCTGTGTGGGTTTGTGGTACTGTACCTGTAGGAATAAACACACAGGCACTGCTCAAAACAAACAATCCCCGCCCTGCCCTCCTGACCCCATCGCTGTCTCTCGCTGCCTTTCTGTTTATATTTTAGCTTGCTTCTCTGCAGGTTCTCCGTTGCAGGCCTCTGTTGCAGGCCTCTGATTTTTTTTCCAGCCTATTTATTTTCTCTCCAAGAAGTGCACCACCTAGAGAGGGAATGAGTGTTGTTTAAACAAAATCAAATCTGCCAATCTCAGCAGCTCTGCAGCGTGAGACCTCCTTTTCGCTCCTAGGAGGAAATGATTCCACTCTTTGCTTAGTCAGGGGTACTTTGTCTCCAGGAGCTACCATCTCTAATGTGATTGAATCCTGTTTTGAAGTTGTATGGCTTCAAGGGAAAATGTATTGCTGGCAGCAGATTCCGTGAGAGGCTGAGAGACAGACCCTGGTGCTATTTCCTCCTGTTTGAGTTCAGAATTCCTTTAAAAATCACTGCTGTGCTCTGCCTTGCTGGTGCCAAGATGGAAAATAAACCCAGATAGGTCTCTGTCAATAGGAAGCTGATAAAACAGCCTATCCATAAGAGCATGGCACTCAGAGTCAGGCAGAAAAAATCCTTTTCTGTTGATTCAGGACACTGAATAACGTCTCTGTGGATGAGACCATGTGCTTTTTGGCTAAATTCAGTCTGTGAAATACACCTAACTGTCACAATAAACTCAGGAGTTATGGGACTACCTTTGATGCAGGGCTTTCAAGCTCTGGTGCTCCATTACAGACTTCATCTTGTAATACCACACACCTTATTGTAACCCTTGAATTCCTTGAGTGTACTGCAAAATCCGACTGAATTAGAAGACCTGGTTATGTCATAGATTACTCTCATCCACCATGAACACACTTTCAGGGTCGTATAACCGGATCTTCAGACTGGATTGTCTTAGTAGTGTAGACAAGTCTTAGAGCTGAGGTCTGGTGTGGAGTTATTTCCCAAGCACCTACTTAGCATCACTTCGAGTCACAATTTAAAATGGTTTAAATCGTTTATTTTAATCTGGCTTTGTTACTAATAACCCAGTAGTAACTTAACTCTGTTTTTTGAAACTTGGAATTTTGTCAACATTTCTGAAAATGGGGGTAGTTCTGTTAGTGCTTCAGGGTCAACAGTGAATCAGTGTAGGAGTAACAATGGCCTCTGGCGTCCTTTCTTGTACTCACTTACTTCAGTTGCTGAAAGGGACACTGTTTTAAAAAAAGAAAAAGTGTATACAAAATCTAATCAGTAAAAATGGTCATGAAATTTAGGGAAAATACTTACTGTTTTTTTTATTTAGTTCTAAGTATCGTCTTGAAATTTTTCAAACTCTCTTACTATGTAGTCCGCTTTCTTAAAAACTGACTTTATTATGGACACCTGACCTTCCAATTGCAAGTCTTCCCCCTTGTAGCTGCTGTTTTTGTTTCAACTGTGACAAAGTTTGTAACCTTTACACCCCAAATCACCTGAAATGAAGAATTTGAAGCACTACTGCTGGATGCAAAGTAGCATGAATTTTTCAGTTCATTTGGTTGAAAAGACTGGAGACCCTAGGCGACTGGGCTATAGTGAGCAGCAAATATCCTAGCCTGTGGGTTTAAGAAGTGTCTCACCACAGTTAGAAAGGCTGCTCTGCAGAGCTGAAAGTTCTCTGTGGACCACAGTTTGAGAATTAGGTCTTGTCTACATGGGAATAACCTAATTTAACCTGTGAATTTAAACCAGTATTTGTTAAACTAGTGAAAAACCCTGTATGGACACTTATTTTGATAGAAGAGCGGCTTATTTAAGTTAAACCTGGTCCCAATCATGTTAAGATAAACCAAAAAAAGCCACGCTTTATACCAGAATATGAGTGTCCATACGGTGTGGCAAGTTTGTGTGTAGACAAGGATATGCTGTGTTATTGCCTGAGGACCCAAAAATGTAACGGTAAGATGACTGTCAGCAGGAAGGAAAACCGACTAGTCTATTCTCATAGTTCAAATTGAGTGAGTTAATGGCATAAGTCGGGTGGCCAAACAGTGGCTCATGAGCTGCATGTGGCTCTTCTACAGTTAAAGTGCAGCTCCTGGAGCCCCCCCACTCTAAGTTTCTTCTAAGCTGCATGCCCACACAGCAGCCTATTAAGTGCCACGCAGGCGCTCAGGGCTGCAGCGGGGAGAGATGCCTCTCCCCCAGCCTCGGACTTGTTGCTATGGGGAGAGGCGCCCCTCCCTTGGCCCCAGCCAAGGCCTGAACCGGCCATGGATGGGGAAGAGGCACCTATCCTGCGGCCCCAGCCCCAGAGCTTCCCCGTGACGGGGAGAAACGCCTCATCCCCCCCCCCCCCCCCCAGCCCAGGTGCTGCTGGGGGGAGTCCTCTCTCCCTGTCATAGCCCTGGGGCAGCCTGCACCCCTAGCCCTCAGCCCCCCAGCCCCACCCAGAGCCCACACTCTGAACCCCTTGGCCCCACCCCCGCCACATGAATTTTGTATGTGCACCAATATGGAGTGATGTCACATTACCTCCATATTGGTTCACATAACAAAATTCATTCTGCACATGTGTTGGAAAAATTAGAGGGAACACTGCCCCCCAAACCTCTCCATTTTCCGCCTACCAGACTGGTGGAAGGAGCTCAGGGCTTCTGCCCTGTGGGAGGCACCTGCCAGGGCTCAGGGCTGAAGCCTCGAACCCTGGCAGGCACCTCCTGTGGGGCTGAAGCCCTGAGACCCTCCAAGGCTAAAGCTCTGAGCCTTGGCAAGCGCCTCCTGCAGGGCTGAAGCCCCAAGCCCTGACAGGCTTGCCCCAGCTCTCGAACTTCTGAAGATTGTTGACTGTGGCTCAGAGGATCAGTAAGTTTGGCTACACCTGGCATAAATAATGAAAGGTAGGATTTTAAAAATGTATTCATTTTTAATAATATTGGATGTGGCTAGTAAAGTGGGGAACGTGAATGAATTGAATTGCTAGATCTTCAGAGACTTACATATTATGAAGTGTACTGTGAAAATACTAAAGTATTATGGGCAGTACAGATGCTTTTATTCTAGTCTCGTTATATTTTCACAATGCAATGTTAATGATCGGTGCTGTTGGGAGACGTGCTCTAGTAATGGAATGAGGATGAGGGTAGAACTCAGGAACTAAGTTCTAACCTTGGCCCAGCCACTGACTTGCTTTGTGGCCTTGGGCAAATCACTTAAACTCTCCGCCTCAGTTTTTTTCCCCGTGTGTGAAATGTGGGTAATAGCTACCTCCTAAAAGTGTTTTGTAGATTAAATTGTGTATGGTTCTTCAAATGAGAAGTGCTGTAGGAATGCAAGTAGTATTATGTGCAATGTTGTATTACATGTATGAAAAGTTCTTGATGTACCTTTCTTCCAACTCAAGCTTAGTAAGAGCCTGGTTGCCTTGGACAGAATATAGATCAGCCCTACAGTTGATCTATTTCAGTTCACTTGGGATTTAATCCAAATTAATGTTTTATTCCTATAAGTGTGTGGTGGGGAAAGCTAAGGTAACATCAAGTTCAATTGTCCAGTTATTCATCCTGTTCTAGTCATTATACCTATTCCAGGATCTCCTGTGAGTATTCCATTGCTCCAGCACTATTAACAGTTTGCAGTCAGTGAAGTACTTTGAGATGGATATTTTGTGGACTTTGTGCGTAATCTTGGTTATTCAGTATTCTGTGGGAACAGAATATTCAACATGGTGACTTGGTGATTCCCCAGAATTGTAGGAGGGATGATTAAAATAGCAGGTTTTCAAGCTGCAAGCCAAATAACCAGACACGCACAAATCATATTGGCAAGGTTCACCAGGCTTGGGAATTCCTTTGCATGGTTTATTTCAGATGGAGGCCATGTGCTAGAGAAGAAGCTGTGGAGGTGTCACTAGCAACACAGGCACTTCCTCTTCCTTCTGTCTTTCCTGATCAGCGCTGGAATAAAGACTTCATTGATTCCAAGGGCAGAGTGATCTCACTTCCTTTTAGAAGGGAAGCCACTGGAGCAGGGGACATACTAAGAGATTGAGTCTTTGTGGGTAGTTTAACTTTCCCTGGTTGTGGCTTGTTTTTGATTTGTTTTTCTTGGATATTTAACCAGGCAGACCTGTTCCGAGACACATCCCTCGCTTCAAAATCCAATTTGGTTTGGCAGCCTCACCATTTATGATTACATTTCTGAAGATTGTCTAAAACATGCAGCATGCAAGGACCTGCCTTTCTTTGAGTTATATTTTTGGGGTTGGGCTGTGTGAGGCTCGGGAGGGAGAAGCTAACGGAGGATTCCTTGCCACTTATATCTGACTGGTGTAGCATGGAAACTGTTGGTTCTCAGTTATTTTGCAAGCCAAAGCACTGTACTTTGACCCAGTGCTTGCTTATCTCTTGTGAAAAGGTTCCTACATCGTTTGGTGCCTCTCATGGAGGCTCACAGAATGGAACATTATAGTGTCTGACTTCTAACTGCAGAAAATGAAGTTGCATATCCAAAGAAAACAAGTTGCCATATCTGTTTTGGGGAGAAGGAGAAAGGGAAAGCTTGGCAGTTGGCCATAAATGAGAATTCTCCATTTGTACTGAATGGCTATGAACTGCCTGCCTCTCTCAGGCTATGTCTATTCTGCAACTGGGCTGTGATTCGCAGCTTGTGTAGACATACCCACTCTAACTTCAGTCTAACTAGCTTTTGAAAAATGGTTGAGGATGTGGCGGTGCAGGCTTCGGCAGTGCACCTCCCCCTCCTCCCTTTACATTCTCACTTGTGCAGCCTACTCCATCTTGTCCTCACTGCTGTTTTTTGCAAGCTAGCTAAATTAAAGTTAGTGTGGATATGTCTACACAAGTTGCAAGTCACAGCCCAGCTGCAGTGTAGACATAGACTTAGGGCAGGTCTACACTAGGAACTTACATCAGTATAGCTACGTCTCTTGGGGTATGAAAAGTCCACACGCCTGAGAGACGATGCTATACCGACCTAACTTCTGGTGTAGACAGCGCTAGGTTGCCGGAAGAATTTTTCCATCAACCTAGCTACCGCCTCTCTGGGAGGTGGAGTACCTACACCGATGGGAGAGTCCCTCTTATCAACGTAGGTAGTCTACGCTGAAGTGCTGCAGTGGCACAGCTGTGCTGCTGTAGTGTTTTAAGTGTAGACATACTTTTAGAGAGAGACGGGAGCAAGGCAGATTGCCAGCATAGCATGGGAGAAGATTGCTCCATTGCTGTCTTTGCTGTATCTGCTCTGTGGATTTCATTCTCTGAAATGTCTGTTAGGTTCCTTTCACAAACACGGCACACGTGTATATGTTCATGTTTGGTTCACCTTATTTCAACCAGTTTTTCCCCTCTCCCTTAGCAGTGCAGGTGCCAAGTCTAGCAAACAGTCATTTAGGAGCCCAAGATGATATTTTGCTTTGATCCCAGGGAAGACAAACAAGTGCTTTATCCATTGAGTACCTGACTCAAATATTTGGAGGGCTCAAGCTTCAGAAGCTTTCTTCATAGAAAGGAATGGTATTAAGCACCAGCATGCCTTTGTTTTGTTCTCTTACTGCCCATAACTTGGGTCACAGGCATTGCTGAACTGTTCCTCTACGATAGGCAGTTCAGAGTCCATATGGGGGAAAAGACGAGTGCTTGGAGATGACAGAGCAATGGGTTACCCCAGGACTCTGTGCTGTCTCCAACCCTGTTCAGCCTTTACATCAATGACCTGCCAACAGTGGAGTTATGAAAGTTCATTTACGCAGACGCCTGTTGCAATACCCAGGCCCAGATGTTTCACGAGTTTGATACCACCTTAAACCGGGACATGATAAAGTTAGCTGTCTACTGTAAGATTTAGCGCTTCCAGCCAAGCGTCATAAAAACAGTTTCCAGTTTGTTCCATCTTCATCGCGCCAGTGCAACCTGAGAACTGAATGTTTATCCGAATGGTCAGCAGATGAAGCATGAAGTAGAACCGGTCTATCTAGGTGTGACCTTAGACCGCATGCTGTTACCATGTCCACCTGAAGAAGACAGCAGCTAAAGTTAGATGTGCAACAATCTTCTTAGCAAACTGGCAGGTTCGTCATGGGGTGCTTGTGCTCCAACTTTGTGGATGTCAGCTCTTGCCACCTCGTATTCGGTGGTGGAATACTGCGCACCAGTTTGGAGTAGATCGTCACTCACCGAACTGGTGGATACGCAGTTACATGCCACCATGCGCGTCATCTCCGGTATCCTGCATCCAACTCCACTCCCATGGCTTCCAGTTCAGAGCAATATTGCTCCTCCTCATATCAGACGAGAGGTTGCCACTGGCAAGTTACTGGAGAAAGTATGCGCCAACTCAAGCCTGCCACTGCACAATGACCTTTTTAAACCACCAGCTGCACATTTGCTGTCACGTTGCCCATTAAGGTCTCATCCGCCATATCAGGACATTAGGGCGGAAACACTCTGGCGAGAGGAATGGATATTTGTTATAATCCCCAACCAGTCCCTCGTCACCGACCCCACAATTTGCCCGCCTGGTTTTGTCCTGACCCATCGTCATTGGTCCCTGTTGAACAGGTACCAGACTGGGCAAGGTCTCTGTGCAGCCAACCAGTATCACTGGGGCCTTTGTGACAGCCCTTTGTGCAGCTTTGGCGCAACACAGATGATGATGCATGTTGTCCATGAATGCCTGCTGCCTAGGTTCAGCAGTGGCCTAGAAGAACTGCAGCATGCCTCTGAAGATGCCATCGCTTGGCTAGATGACAATGGCTAAATAAACTGCCCATACTTTTGGGAAATATATGGCATTGGGAGTCAGGAATGTGTTCGATTCCCAGCTTTCCAATAAACTGAAGCACGGAAAAGATAAGTTTCCCTAACTGTAAAATGGGGCTAATATTTAAGGGGGGGGTTGTGATGCTTAATTTAGATATGGACTTCCATCCATAGATATTAAAGTGCCAAGCACATTTATGTATTATTTATATATGACAGATACAAAATTTGCTCAGCACTTTAGTATCCATGGATGAAAACTATATAGAAATGCATATTCCTGCATACTCTTTAGAACAGCTGATAAGTTTATTTTATTGGATGCTAGAAATCTTAAATGTGTAGGCTTCTATAGACCTGATTTAAATAATGCTACTAGTGAATCCCAGGGAAGTTGACTTTGAGATTTTACACTCACTGCAGCCTGAAATGAGTCCTACACTTGAAAGGTATTCTAGCCATTACAGGGATTAGTGTGACCTACACTCACACCACATCAGGATGTGATCTCATCTGATCTTACAAGTAAAGTAAGATTGGGCCTAGTTGAACTTGAATAGAAGATCTGGTGCAAGGAAGTGGGGTTCGTGATTCAGTAGGTGGTGGTCTGACAATTCTACAATGTCTCAACCTGGTATAAAGGAAACTAAGTTACTGGAGGTATGGTCTGTGATAATGATGTAAAACTGAGATCCTGAGAACTTAGTTATTAAAGGGTCACTCATGGTCTGTGTAAAAGTGGGGGCATTAACACCTGGTATCCTGGCCAAATTTCAGCTTGGGTTTACGTAACTGATATACTTAAATCTTCCATGCAGTTTCAATTGGATATACCATTTACTTCCTTTCCTAAATTTTTAGAAATTCTGCATTTCACTGGTGTTTGAATGATGCATGTCTGTAGCTCGCATATCAATTTCTGAAGTGGTTTGAAATGAAAGCTACAAAATTTATTCTACTGCCCAAGAGCTGTATTCCAAATTTTCGTCAGTAGCAATGGCCTAATGTAGAACTGAGACAGATTAAAGTGTGCCAAGTTCTATTATCTATGGTTTTATCAGTAAAAATTACAGTAGTATTAAAATAGATCCAGTGTCTTTTGTAGTATTTGCTTAACAAAATATTTATATCCTGCACAATATTATCCTAGACCACATGGCTTTGGTGTTTTTGCATCAGTCTTATAATATGAACAGCTATATGTTTGGAAAAATAGCCTTTGTTTATCTCTGGAACTTTTTTTTAAAGGGTGTGAGCAATTGCACGCTTCCCCGGCCAGTTGCTGGGGGATAGTGAGGAGAATTCCAGGAACTCTGGGAAATTGACAAGTCACTGCATTGTGTTTGCTTTAAACTATACTGAACTCTACATTTTGACTTAACCCTTAGGACATGTGCCCATGCTGGGTAGGTCTACTGGGGGAAGGGGGAGGGGGCAGTGGCAGAGAGTCTCAGAGCCTGGTCAACTGCTGCTGTTTTGCTGCATAGACATACCCAAAACCTTCTCTCTCCCCCTCGCCCTCTTTCCTTCCCACCCTCTTTGCAACACAAGTTCCGCTTCCTTCCTCGGTTGTAAATTTCTTGTTTTCTCAAAGTGGTTCTCAGCCCCTTCATCTCCATCATCACTACATGAACTTCCCAAAAGTAAGCAGAGAGCTTGCTTTACCTGATAGTGCCTCTGGCCTTGCCTTCCTGCAAAGAGCAGCTCTGAGCTTCAGTTGCATTCTCCTGATTCTCCCATCCACAGCTCTGAATGTGACTGTCCTTCCCTGGCCTAAAGGAGCTGTTGAGAAGTGGCAGGTTTGTCTGGAGGAAAGGGTCTCATCGTGGTAGTGGCAGGTTGCGGGAAGTCACTGTTCACAAGTTTCCAAGCACCATGGCCCGCCCAGGTTACCCCATTTCATTTGGAGTACTGGATAATTTCCTATGACATCCGCAGTAGGGCTGGCTAGGTTTCCTTAGAGTTAATAACATTTTATTCTGAAGTGGGTTTGAAAGCACAGCCCAGTTAGTATAATGTTGAGATGACAAGATATTCTCTCTGAATTCAGGGGCCAGGTATTGCTAGTCTTCTTTTTTTTTTTTTTTTTTTTTTTTTTTTTTTTAAATTATTTCTGTAAGAATCCAAATGCCGTGGAAGCTGCAAATTTGTTTCTTGATGGCTTTTATAAAGATGGTCATGAGTTTAAATGTAACCGGTAGAAGCCCAAGCCTGAACAGCTGGAGCCACGTTTTCTCTGCTTACCTTCAAGAATCAATTTGTTACCTGTCTGAACGGCATGAGCATTCTCTGTACAAGCCTTGAAATTACACCACGTCTTATTAAAAGCACAGAAAAGATGCACCCTTTTTAAAGTGCACAGATCTATTGGAGGAGCTTTGGCCTTTCCACTTCTTCTCCGACTTGGTTTTTAATAGTTTTGTTTGTGGCATACTGATATGGTGTGATCACAAATGGTTAGCAACATCAGCACAGCTCTTAATCCTTAATCTCTTTCTATTCTGCATATTGCCACAACCCTAGTCACCAAATGCAACAATAAAGAGAGGCACTACTGCTGCTTGGGAATGAGTGGTGTTCTTGTCTTCCTTAGTGAAGTCATCTTTCTGTGGGTCATTCCAGGAAGAAGCTATTCAAAGGCCATTTGGTAGCCTCCTTTATTGGGGGAAGGCATGAGCAAAGAGCTGCATCTTAAATTGCACTCAGAGATGAGACAAGAACTCATCCTGGTCTCTGGAGTCGGGAGTTTCATAACATGGGTCCTTCATCAAAAACACCTTGCTCCTAAAAGCTTCAGCCTGAGCTTCTGAATGGTAACATTCCTGTTGAGTGTAGGATTTACAGTGGGTGTGACAGGAGAGATCACCCTTAAGTTATCTCATACTGTGGAAAACTTTGAGATGCTGTAAGCCTGTTCTCTCTCTCTCTCTTCCTATCCCAAGGAAACTTTCTGTAATCCATTGTTAAAATAAACCATCCCGATGCTGAGCTTAGCAACATGGCCATTTTTAGGAAGCAGCGTTCTCAGTTTACACTGAGAGCTGCATTTGAAAATTGTTTATTATAATTGGCACTTAAACTTACTGCTGCTGGTGGCCATTTTGCTGAGAGAATCATTTGTGACAGCGTTACCTAAGCTCACTGCAGGGGACTAGGAGTCTTTCCCATCCTCCTCTAATGCAGTTACAATAAAAAAAATTACTTCTATCTCCATATGTAAATATATAAATACCGTTCCTCTTTCTTGTTCATCCTGACTGTACTTTAATGGGAAAGAAGTAGGTAATCCTGTAATTGGACTGTGGTCCATTTCACTGTGCTGCTCAGCCCTGGAGAGAAGGGACAACACATGAATGATTCTTCAGACTCCCCATTTCACCTGTCAAGCAGTCTTGTTCCCACAAATCAAGGATGTGTGACCTCCCCCCCCCACTAGTCTTGCTAATTAATTCTCATCCTGCCGTATGTACTTGTGTGTCTGTCTGAGTGGTGCTGCAGATTAAACCCCCCTTCGTTGTTTATTTGTATCTTTATACCAGTCTTGGTGTGGCTTTCCCTATTTCATAACTGTTCCTAAAGTGCCATCTTGTGGCAGTCCTAGAACTCTTTAATTATTTTTCTTTCCCCTAACCAATCTGCAAAAACATTGATATGAAGGGCGCTCTACCTGTATCTGCAACTCCCATTGGTTGTCGGTAGGGTTTGCGTGCTGGTAGGTTAAGGAGATAGGTGGCCTTTAGAGGTAGCTGTGGTTTAAGCTACTTAACATTAACCTTTGTGTTGTTGAACAGCCCTCTGAAGCCCAGTGATGCTGCACCCAGTGCATGCATCTGTCATGATGGTTTTAAGTGTGATACTGTAAAAAGTATAAGTAGCCTTTTTAAGTAGAAAAGTTGAGCAATCAACATCTATATCTTAGACAGAGAATGGTATTGGCCAGATTTATGACTGAAGAGTAAGGCTTTTAATTACTTGTATAACTTATTTACTCCAGAAAACCAAACTCTGATACAATATTTGGTTTTCAGTGGAGTCCTATGCTGGCTTCACAGAGGAGTGATCCTGCTTCATGCATTGACATTGTGTGTTGTCTAGTGACTACAGCAGGTGACAGGAAGTCAGAACTTCTGGGAGTCAAGTCAGGACTTACTTATTTCATCACCAGTCATTCAACCTCTCTAAGTTTTGGGTTAACCCATGTGGAGAAATAAGTTCAGTACCTACCTATCTACTTATCAGAGATGCAGATTCTTAATTGTTTGCCAATTGCCTAGAGATCCTTGGATGGTAGGAGTTGTATGTATGCTTGTTGCTGTTAACAAATAACTGGAGATGGATGTCTGTCTCTCTCTCTCTCTCTCTCTCTCTCTCTCTCTCTCTCTCTCTCTCTCTCACCTATATCTCTACCCTCTCCAGTGTTCCCAACTCCTGCCCAGCCAGTCCACGTGGTGCTGGATCCTCAGGATATCGCTTTGTTCAGAACATTACCTCGGACCTGCAGCTGGCAGCAGAGTATGCCGCGAAAGCAGCATCAGAGCAGCAGGCAGACGCATCTGGCGGGGACAGCCCAAAGGTTCAGAGAAACATTATCTGCCCAGCAATGCTTTGGGAGGCTTTCAGGCCTGGCAGTATACTGTAGTTAAACAAGTCTAAAGATAATTTATCCATTGTACATGTGTGTTGTGTGTTACGTATTTCCATTGGGATACTCCGCACCCCTGAAGGTCACTGGGTCATCCCCTTCCGTGTCAGTCACTGGCTCATGGATATCTCCACTAGGTTAGCTGCCCGAATTTATTTTCTGCATTCACTTAAGGTCAAGTTACAGGAATCTTTCTTTTCTGATGGACCATGCAGGTGTTCCCTGAAGAAGCTATATATATTTGAAAAGTATTAAAACCAAGGAGTCTTATTTTTCTTCTTCAATTAACAGCTCCACAGATGTACATAACACTTTGTAAAATGAGGGGGGAAAAAAACAGGGTCCCTGCCTTGAAGAGCTTGCTGTTTAACTCAGGCAGAATACGCAGGCCTGCAGTTCAGGGACAAGAGGTGAGGAGAGCAGTGTAGAGAGGATTAGCTTTAAAAACATAACAAACAAAAAGTAAGTCATAAGGAAGGAATTCAGTCTTGATGAAGTGACCTTATACCCAAGCTGAAGATGTAGATTCTCTCTTGGTAATGCCAGAGTTGGGATCTAGCAAGGGAGCACAATACTGGATAGCTATGAAGACTGAATTCTCCCCTAAGCCAGGGTGGCTGTTCTTGGTGGATATGCACTGATGGATTAATGTGAGGAACTGGAAATAAAATAAACCTTGCTAGTGAATTTCTTCTTCAAATTCTAGAAGGGAGGGGTCCCTCCTGGAGACGGTGGAGCAGGACCAAGTCATGCTTGGTGCTAGTGCCTAGAAGCAGAACTGGATGGAAAATTTAAAAAATGTAACAAACCTGTGGAAGTTTTTTTCCAACAGAAGACAGAAAATATTGTTTGGTAGAAAGTTTTGCTATATCTAGAAGGCATCTAGTATCTGGCTTGTGCATAAATTCTAGCCTAAAAATCCTTATTCTGAAATTAAGCTTCCTCTGTTGTCCTCTCTTTTAGGATGAGTCCAAACCACCATATTCATATGCTCAATTAATTGTGCAGGCCATATCTTCAGCTCAAGACAGGCAATTAACACTAAGTGGGATCTATGCCCATATCACCAAGCATTATCCATATTACAGGACTGCTGACAAAGGCTGGCAGGTGAGTTCTTGACACCTACAAATTTTGAAATTCCTATTAAAGTGCTTATCCTAAAAGGAAACGCATTTGGTGAGGGATCAGGGCACTGGGGTAGTGGGAAGCTGTTCCAATCAATTTAGGGAATAATCAGTTTAATAACATCACTTAAACTTTTTGTTTGTGGGCAGTGTTTGTAAAGGCTATTCTACAGAAACAATCCACATGGCTCAGGGGCCTCTGGTTTTCTAATGCCCATCCTTGCCACTCTTGTTACCCACCATGCCTGCATCTCTAGACTTCTTTGACGTGAATGTCATCCCCATTTTCATTTCCTTTCATGCCCTTGCTACCAGCAGCCATTTCATCAGTCTCATTTCCCCTGCTCTCACCCCATACCTATCTCTCTCCAAATTTTCCTTGACCCCTGAAAAATCTTGACTATGTCCAGTTATTTAGCAAAGGATGCTCAACAGATGTCTCCATTTGAGATTGTTCCACTTCAGCATGGCTGTCTACAACTCTGTTCTCTCCCTGCTTTTAATCACAGTAACCCTCATTCCCTCCACAACTATTGCTTTCCTTTCCCAGAGTTTGGTCACTCTAATATAAATACCATCATGGACCGCTAAGGGTCTGAAAACCATAAGCTGGCCCCTTGTGTTGCACATCTCTGCATTTAGCATACTATTGAGAAATCTCACCAGCTTCTCTGTACAATTTGTCCATAGCTGACAATGCTATGTCAGACTTGGGTATTCAGCTGCTTGAGTATTGCTTTTAATGTGTCAGTAGCCAGGGCTTCAGCCACACTCACCTTTCTCAGTGCCCCATCTCTGAACTGGGTGTTGTCGCTTCCAGGCACACAACACTGATGCACTGGAGAATCACGGGCAGCTGTTGATTCCACTGTCTACAGCTGGCTGGAGCAGCATGGCTGGTCGCACCTGGCAGTATAATCATAATAATAATTACATTCTGCCTGCCCAGTTTTCCCCTGCACTACCAATTGGTTATGGAATTCTTCACTTCCCAGCTTACCCTGCTCCACAGTGTTGCTGTGCATTGTTAACCAGCTGCTGCATTATACTGCAGAGATGGCTGTGTTTCAGCGGTGGATGAAGTGGTCTCTATATGTCCCTTCCTTCCCTATCAGCAGTGTTGTAAGGCTCTGTTTGTAAAGCACATCTTTTGCTCTTTGAAAGCTGCTAGAGAAGCACACAAATGGGGGCCGGGAGGAAGAGGAATTAGAAATGATTTTATGCAGTTGTGGGCTCACTGTGCCTGTCCTGCAACATAGCGGTGCTAAACCTAGTCAGTCATGGACTATTCCCTGGGAAATCAGTTGTTGTTTACATAGATGGGTAATATTTACAGCACCCTACGGTGCTAGGTCCGTGCCAGACAGCTAATGTGTCCCTCCCAATATCTAGTCAGTCTAAAAAAAAAAAAAATCACTGGCCTGCTTTATGATTATTGTGGTGTGTGGTGTCCTCTAGTGGTTCATGTTCGCACATGTGATCAATTTGCTGGTAGGCGATGTAACCCAACCTGGCAGTTTTCCACTTGAAGACAAAAAAGCCATCTTTGAAGTGTGTTCTAAAAGTTGTACAATACATCTCTCTCTTGTTTATGCTTTTCCAAAGCCCCTACTTCCATATCTTGCAGTGGAATAGCTATTGCCCTCACTGGTTCTAGGAGTTGTTTCTAAGGGGCAGGTAACAGTACAGTGCCAGGCAAACCTATCTTTCTCCATAGTTAATAGAAACTCTGTATCTAACTTATTTAGCCATATTTTTTTCTTATCACTTCCATTCCCCTTGTGAGTCTTGGTTGCTGGGTAGCTTGTTACTGTTTGTGGCAGAGATTCTGAAGGGGATGGATGTTACTTTTTCTGGTCTGTGAAGCCTAGTTTGTCTGTCTTTGGTGTTTCCACATTGCATAGTAATCAACTCATTCCTCTCCTTCCTTCAGAACTCCATTCGGCACAACCTTTCCTTGAACCGTTACTTTATCAAAGTTCCACGCTCCCAGGAGGAGCCTGGAAAGGGCTCGTTTTGGCGAATCGACCCTGCCTCAGAAGCCAAGCTAGTCGAACAGGCATTCCGAAAACGGAGACAGAGAGGGGTGTCCTGTTTTCGAACCCCTTTTGGACCCCTTTCCTCCAGGTAAGTTCAGGTCCCTTTTTATTTTGTTCCAAATCTCTAACTGTTTTGGCGTCATTTCATAGTGATGCAGAACTTATTCTCACAGGAGTAAGTGGCTTACTGTGCAAAGCTCTGCCGTTCATTTCTGAAGAGTTGGGTCCACATGTGGATTAGGTCGTAGGAGAAATCACTTGTGGTATTTAAACTAGTCTCTTTCAGATAACATCACATCATTTGACATGATTGTCAGCAATGGAGTAGAAGGGATTAGTATGGAACTAAATGAAATTGCCTCAGCCAATGGTATGGGTGTGGAGGAGAAGCTTAGCTGTTTGGACTAATTGATTCTAGCTAGTGCAGTGTTACCCTTTGCTCTCACAGGGACCAAATTTTTGTCTAAATGTGTGTAAAGCTAAGGGAAAATTAATAATAAAAAGGTGACCTCCACGATAGGGTGTGTAGGAGAGAAGGATATTATTTGTTTGTTTAAATGTTAATGAAAATGTGAGTCCCATAGAGAATACAGTTCTGTTTTATAGATGATGTTTTTTGTTAAAATGAATGCAAATAAAGTCAGGATCCCTCACAGTTCAATGATATCTAGTTAATTTATTCAGTGAGATTCTATAGCTAAACATCACACTCAGTGCGAATAGTATTAGAAATAATTTAAAAGACCCAGGAATTAGAAATCCATAATCCTCTCTGCTAAAATATTTATGCTAGGCTGCTGGTCCAGTGTACTGACAAGGGGGATTCTAGGAGTGACTTCAGTCACTTTGTCTAGCTGGGTTTGGGAATGTTGCGGCGGTAATTGCTTGAGGATTCAGTGTTCTTTGTACTTTTTTAAATTTTTCTAATGACTCAATCCAGAGTGTCAAAGTGTTCTCATTTAAGGCTGGTTACTTTCTCTGGTCAGAGGGGAAATACAGTGCTTGCAGCTGTTCCCTTAGATTTATGAACAGTGACTCTCTTAAATGGTGCTTGTACTCTTGGGAATTCCCCACCTTTGTCATACTGACAACTTGAAGATCACATTTGCATGAAAACTTTGTATCTGCTATAATTGCAAATTAAGCCTGCAATTCCTGTTACTTAAAATTAGCAAAAAATACATTTATTCAGGGTACATTGTGCATTGGCAGCACTTAGTGGAGTTTCACTGTTTTTGCCTCTCTCAGGACAGAAATAGTGGGAGAGGAGCCTTGGTGTCATCCCCCATCTAACAGAGGAACAGAAAAACTCTCTCATTAAATGTTTCATGTTTTGTTTAAATTGTAGCACATACTAATCAAAGGGACTGTCAAAAACAGGATCGGAAAAACAAAAACCAACCAACTAAAACCTATTTTAAAAAAAAAAAATTTGAGTAGCGCATTTAGATTCAGATTTCTCCCTACTAAGAGTGGCATTGCTGCAAAGATGCCGTGCTATTGGCTTCATTGGAGGGAGTAGGATGGTAGAAACAGCACAAGAATGGTTTCTTAGTGCTGTGGAAGAATAGAAGCTCTTCTGTTGAGGCAGTTGATTTTTGGAGATGCCTTTGGTTCTCTGCTACTGCTTTGTTGACCAGCATGTATTCTTTTGACTCTGTTTGCACTGGTTTGTGTTTCAGGAGTGCCCCTGCCTCTCCTACTCATCCCGGCCTGCTGTCCCCTCACTCTAGTGGCCTACAGACTCCAGAGTGCCTGTCCAGGGAGGGCTCACCCATTCCACATGAACATGATTTTGCGTCCAAATTAGCCTCTGTTCCAGAGTATCGATATTCACAAAGTGCGCCTGGTATGTAGCCCCTATTTTGCAGGAGATGGTGTTTATTGTGGTGGGGAGGTGTTATATATTTCAAATAAAGGCCTCATCTCTCCATACTTAGCCACTGGAGGCTGGGAAAGGGTATATAGCTTTAGACTGTTTCTTCCTTATTAGCTTCAGCTTCATGGTGATGGGATAGGGAGTGAAGGGAGTCAATCTGAATGGGGATTTGGATCTGTCCTCTCTCCTCTTCAGCCATTTAGGTCGGTTGCTCTTTGGGGCTGCTGTCTACACCCAGAGTTCCATGTGACCTGACAATTTAAAAAGCACTGAGCAGGGGTGGAGTTTTTCCACTCGTATTCTGGGAAAGGTGAAACTGCTGAGTGGTGATAGGTCTGTATGAACCCCATGATTGTGCAATCCATTTAAAATCCTGCACTGTGTGTACACACACTGCATACAAAAACTACACTCAAAATGTTGTTGAGATTGCAAAGCCAGCCACTCAAAAACTAGGAAATATAAGATTGAATGTTGTCTGAATAACTTGAATTCTTTTCCAAATACTGCACCGCTCAGCATTATGCATTATTAGAAATGTCTCAATAAATGAGTCTGAGTAAATGAGTGTTCTAACATGCGTATCTCTTCCATTTCAGGATCACCTGTCAGTGCCCAGCCAGTAATCATGGCTGTTCCTCCCCGGCCATCCACTTTAGTGGCAAAGCCGGTAGCTTACATGCCAATAGTGACTTCTCAGCAGCCTTCTGGTCATGCAATCCATGTAGTGCAGCAAGCACCTACTGTTACAATGGTCAGGGTTGTAACCTCCTCCTCAAGCTCTGCTAACGGATACATACTGACAAATCCGGGCCCAGGAGGCAGTGCTCATGAAGCAGCAGGAACAGTGTTGGATTTGGCTGGTGATCATCGAGGTAGTCTGTTTCATTTCCCTCCCTACTTGACAA
This sequence comes from Dermochelys coriacea, assembly GCF_009764565.3. Lineage (NCBI taxonomy): Eukaryota > Metazoa > Chordata > Testudines > Dermochelyidae > Dermochelys > Dermochelys coriacea. The sequence goes on along the minus strand of NC_050077.1, from coordinate 9,966,147 downwards.
AGGAAGATTTGTCCGGACTTGTAGGGTTTTTCTGCACACCTATTTCACGCCCTGGGTGTTTAGCCCTTGACAAAAGAGGTCAGTCATAAAATACAATTTAAATCGGGTAAGAGCTTTCACACTAGGTCTGCCTAGCAGTAAGCAGGAGAATTGAGCTCAGTGTGGCCTTTAGTTAGTAAAAATCTAGCTAGAATTTTACTGGTGACCCAAGCTGAATATATGGCTGTGAATATTTATTCTAGTTCTGGTGTCCACCTACAATATGCTTGTGGACTGAGGCCCATTCTGATCAATTGGGAAAATTAACAAAAGGCATTGCTATCCCAAAACAAAACTTTCACCACCCCAAGGTAATCTTTTCTGTTTTGAAAGCTAGCATAGAGAAGGCTGAAGCTGTTTGTTTCAAGGGGACATTGATGGTAATTGAGACTCTGTGTCCTTTTTCTGTGGATATGTAAAATATATTCCAAGAGAGGAAAGGTGTCAGCCTCTGGAAATGAGTTTTGTAGAAGTGCATATAGTGTTTGTGATTAGAAGACTCTGCAAAAGCCAGTTATTATAAGGATCACTTTATATCTTTCTAAACTGGCCAACTCTGGCCTCAGTGGACTTATTGAACTAAACCCTGAAAATACCTAATGTTCTATAAAAGGATCATTCTCTGTCTGCTTTCACTTGGGCAGTACGTCTTTTTCTGCAGCTCTTATAATTGCATGATATTATTGTACAAATGTACAATTACTGTGCAAGCACAATAAGAACAGTGAGTTTCATTGGGTGTTTGTGCAGAAGAGTGATTTTTTTGCTACAAGCTGGGATGGGGAGGGCAGGGCAGGGCAAGACAAAAGACCCTCCGCAATAGTAATATGGAACACTCAGCATTTGCTTCGGTGTTGGCTTGCTTTTGACCACCTTCAAACTTCCCTGAAGTGTTTGAACAGATCCCCTCTGTGGATCTCTGGGCTTGCCTACACTTGTAACGGTACAGTAGTACAGCCTCAGCACTTCAGTGTAGATGCTGCCTGCGCCGACAGGAGAGGTTCTCAGGTTGGCATAGACAATCCACCTCTCCGAGAGGTGGTAGCTAGGTCAGAAGAATTCTTTGTCAACCTCCCACACTCTACACCGAGGGTTAGGTCAGCTTAACTGCATCACTGTGGGGTATGGATTTTTCATACTCCTGAGAGATGTAGCTACTAAAAAGATGTAACTTTTTAGTGTAGAGCAGGCTTTTGTCTCTCTGACCCTCTGCCATTGTTAGATCCTCTTTCCCCCTCTCCACTCAGCCTCTGCCTTCCCCAACTCCACTCTTCATCCTCTTTCTCCCCCAGCCCCCGACTCTGCCATCTCCTTTTCCCTCTCTCATCCTGCCATCTTCCCCTCTCCTTTGCCTTTCCTACTGTCTGCCTTCTCCCCGCTGGCTCTCTTGTCTCTCCTAATCTGTCTCTTCCCTACTTCCCCCACCACTCCTCTTTACGCCCCTCTACCAGCCTGACACCTTGCCTGAGCTCTCCTCTCCTATTCTTCCATGTCTCCCTTGTTTCTCTGATGTTAAGATGGGGAAGAGAAGGTGGATGTTGGGGGGAAGCTTCCTCACTGCCTGCCTGCCTGGGCAGACATCACTCCTTTTCTCCTCATCTCAGAGTTGGCTGGAGAGGTCAGGCAATGAACTGAGTCAGTTGCAGAAAGAAATCTCAGTTGCAGTCTTCAGCTGGCCAACAAAAGGACAGGGTTGCTCCTTGAGGCAAGAGGTTTCCTGGCAGCTGCTCCCTGCCTGATGAGCAGATCAGTTAACCTGGAGGAATGAGGAGGAAGGTTTTAAACACTGCCACACTAAAACAGCAGCATCAGTCCAGGAACTGCCCCCTTTCTGCTGGTTCCTTTCCCTATCCTTCACAGTTAGTTGAAAGTTGTGCACAAAGGCAGGTGAAAATTGAAGGGGTCTGTTTCCTCTCTACTCCCCTGTGATCTCACCCAAGTGTAGGCATGGGAGTGAGCTGTCCCTAACTCCACAAACACTGGGGCTGTTTGATACTGTGATGGTTCCTTCCCTGTTGTGTAACTAAGGCTCAGGGTGGTTGGTGTACAGGCAGGGAACTCTCGTAAACTCTAGTTTTCACTGACTATTATCCATGCCAAAGTAGTAACATGCAGCTAAGGAAAAGAACGAAGGGGAGAACCTTTTTATGCCTCAGGATGACATTTTTATAACCTTGTTTCTTAGTTGGCCTGCTTGTGCCTTAGAGGAAGTCTATTCCTGACATTGGTAAATAGTTGCATAGATATTTTTGTGTTAGGTACAGTAAGAAAACTTATGGAGTTACTGAAAAATCATGGCTGGATGTTTTGAAATGCTTCAGAATAACCATTTGTTCCTCATAGGTAGTAATCCTTCCCCATTCTTATATCACTGATTGCAATGTTCTTCCTCTAATGAGCTTCTCTGCCTTCTCTGTGCGGATCCTGTTGTGTCAATCGGCCCACTGAAAGTGTTCCCTGGAGAACCTGATCCTTCATAAAGATTTCTGGGTGCTTCACATCTCCCAGGATCAGGCCGACACCAGTCAGCCACATCCTCAACCCCTTCTTATTTTGGAGCCCAAATGTTGTGTTACTCTGAGACTAAGCTGCATTGACCTGAGAAGTGATGCTTCCCATCCCCAAGAGATACCAATTTGTGGGATTCATCAAAAGCAAATTATCTGGTGGTATCTGGATATTTGGTATCTGGCTGTATGTGCTTGGGTATTTTCATTTTGTCTAATCTTGGGGTATGCATTATTGCTAGCATATTAATGAAAATGAAGACCGCTAAAGGTGAATGATTCTCCTTTCTGTTTAATGTCCAAACAGGCATGGATGAGAAACCTACAATTGCATTTGCCACAATACCCACTGCCAGTCGAGTCATCCAAACAGTTGCCAGTCAGATGGCTCAAGGTGTCCCAGGGCAAACTGTTACCATCCTTCAGCAGGCAACTCCAGTGACGATTGGACAACACCAACTACCTGTTCGGGCAGTGACACAAAATGGGAAGCATGCCATCCCCACCAACAGCATCACCGGCAGTGCTTATGGTATGGCTTTCCTTTATGGCTGTGTGCTCAATCAGCTGATGTAGTTTCACATGCATTGCAAACTCTAGAGTTCTACTACACATAGGTCCTGACATGCTAGTTTTCCCATACATCCAATTTGAAATGTGTGTGCAAGATGTGTATTGTGCAACATTTTGCACCACTAAATAACAGTTTTTCTCCCCCAACCTTAGTGCTCTAAGCCCTTGCGGGGAAAAAGCTCTGCCATCTCAAACAACATAGAGGCCTTCTAGTCCAGCCCCAGACACTCAAGACCGGTCTAAGTACTAGCTAGACCATCCCTGACAGGTGTTTATCTAACCTGCTCTTAAAAATCTTCCATGATAGAGATTCTACAACCTCCCTAGGCAATTTATTCCAATGCTTAACTACCCTGATAAGAAGGTTTTCCTAATGTCCAACCTAAACTGCCCTTGCTGCAATTTTTAAGCCCATTGTTTCTTGTCTTATCCTCAGAGGTTAAGGAGAACAGTTTTTCTCCCTCCTCCTTGTAATGACCTTTTATATACTTGAAAACTGTTATCATGTCTGCCCCTCAGTCTTCTCTTCTCCAGACTAAACAAACCCAGTTATTTCAATCTTCCTTCAGAGGTCATGTTTTCTTGACATTGAATAATTTTTGTTGCTCTTCTCTGGACTTTCTCCAATTTGTCCACATCTTTCTTGAAATGTGATGCCCAGAACTGGAGACTGTACTCCAGTTGAGGCCATATCAGCGTGGAACAGAGTGGAAGAATTACTTCTCATGTCTTGCTTACAACACTCCTGCTAATACATCCCAGGATGATGTTTACTTTTTTTTGCAACAGCGTTACACTGTTGACTCATATTTAGCTTGTGATCCACTATGACCCCCAGATCCCTTTCTGAGGTCCTCCTTCCTAGGCAGTCATTTCCCATTTTGTATTTGTGCAACTGATTGTTCCTTCCTAAGTGGGGTACTTTGCATTTGTCCTTATTGAATTTCATCCCATTTGCTTCAGACCATTTCTCCAACATCAACTCTGCAGAGTCCAGTCCCTTTCTTTTTCGTCCTTGACAATGCATCTGTCTATCCCTTCCCCACCTCCCTCCAGTCTCTGTTCCATCTAGGGTTAGCATCTTTTCAACAAATAAATGTGGCCTTTCTTGAGCCCATTTTCTCTTTCTTTGGCTTTTCTTGCTGTGAAAAAGTAGAAATTTTATGTAATGGCTTTTATGAATTCTGCACTTGGCATTGCTACCCAGTGGAGGCTAAAGAGTTAGGTCTGCTCTTGGGGCAGAACAGGAGAAATGAGTGGTGTGAGAGACACCTGGGTTCTCGGTGGAATGAATGGGTTGTTTAAAAAACTGATTGAAACCGTCCCAGCTCAAGGAGGATCCAGAGAGACAATGAGAAACCCCAGCAACTGAACCATCAACGTTTGACAGCAGGCAGCTCCAGCAGGTGGGGTATGTGAACTCAACATGGCTCTGCCTGAGAGGTGACAGGAGGGGGACACGAGTTGTTTTTTGGAAGAGGCCAGACAGCTCTCACTTGGGACTGACAAAGGGACAGAGACCCTAAAATGGAATCCAGAGTAGCGTGGCTGGTGGATAGCACTGGCTTGGCCAGATGGACTATGTCTTAACCTTTTTCTCTAGGCTAACATAGGGATTTGCAATGCTTTTTTCCAGTTGACTAATAAGCTCTATTGTGTTTTGGAGAAACTGCCTAGTGTCACTGCAAATACATGCTGAGATGCATTAGCCTACAAAGAGTGTAAAAGTCTCTGATCGGGGACTGTGTTAGTTGTACTCACTGGGCAGAGCTCATGGTGTGAAGCAGGAATGCTGGAGCCCAGCGGCTGTCTTGGAGGCAGTGAGGCTGTGTGGCCTACTGTGAAGAAAGAGTAGAATCAGTTGGAGGTCTGGCACGCTGAAGGGTTCCTCCTGTGGATCCGTGACACTTGACAGTTGACCCTTGCCCTCAATATTGCATAATAAATCTTCCCTGGTGCTCTTCTGACACCACTAAATCCCCAACTCTGTTCTCAGAAAATCCTTTTCTCCATAGCTCACTTTCTCACCCCCAGTCTCTTCTCACTCATCAAAGTCTTGGGGAAAGAACCAGTACTGTGGTGCTTGGTTTCGTCTTGTAGAAATGGAGAGGGCCTACTGGATCTTCTACATCAATGCAGGATTGTTCCATATAGGATACCTTCTAATAATTAGTCCAGTCTGGTTTCAGAGTAGCAGCCGTGTTAGTCTGTATTCACAAAAAGAAAAGGAGTACTTGTGGCACCTTAGAGACTAACAAATTTATTAGAGCATAAGCTTTCGTGAGCTACAGCTCACTTCATCAGATGCAAATGCATCCGATGAAGTGAACTGTAGCTCACGAAAGCTTATGCTCTAATAAATTTGCTAGTCTCTAAGGTGCCACAAGTACTCCTTTTCTTTTAGTCCAGTCTGGTTTCCCTTGGGAGGTTATTCTTGTGCTTCCTCAGGACATTATGTATTGTCATTTTAAGGGTAATGACTAGTGGTGGCAGAACCCTAGCACTTTGAGTTTTGCCTTCTCTTCTTACGAAATCAGAGTCCCAGCACCCCCACCCTGACTCTTATGGGCAGTCAGAGTGGAAGACTTTGTCAGGATTTATGCTGGCTTTCTTTCAGCATCTTTTGGGTTGTCCTACGAGTAATTTTTTTTGGTTTAGTCCGCTGCTGGATGAAAGGTTACCACCACTTTTTTTTTTTTAATCTTTCCCATCAGAGTTCTACCTAGTTTTATCTTGTCCAGTCATGGAAACCAGTAATGAGTAGCTGTAGTGTCCTCAATGTATAAACCTGTTAAATAAGAATAGAGATTAAAAATAAATGGAGCTGGTATTATCCTGCAGTAGCATGAGACTGATGTAGAGTAGGACATTTGATTGCTAATTATTCTTCATTTATGTTTAAGGTGCTCTGAAATCACTGAAATTTGTTTCTCTTTTTTGTAATCAGATGTGATTAGAATCTTTCCAGTGACACCACAGCTTTCCTGTTGAAGTGGTGCTAGAGTCTCTCTCCAGAGGATGCAGAACTTGTAACTTTCCGATGCAGTTCACTCTGCGCAGTTGAAAAACATAGTTTCTTCCCTTAGGCTGACTGGGTTTTTAACATGTGTTTCCCAGCCTGGAGTTTTCTCCTAGAATTCCGAGATGGCTTTTCTGAATAGTGGTCAGTGGTTTTCTCTCATCCAACCCTGACTGTCTTCTCTTTTTCTCATCCTCTTGACCTTACTGGTGCATGGCATCCTTCGCAATTGCCTGGTGTAGTTTGCTGGACTCCGAAGAACTTTGTTCTGATTCCAGTACTACTTATCCCTGTGCTCCTTTTTTGTGCCTCTAGCAGTGGACACTCCTGTATTGCTAGCTCTTACCATGTTGATGTCCCTCAGTTTGGCCATCTTTATCAATGTGAAGCTATTTTACACTTTTGCTGTGTGTTCTGTCTTGCTGTGACTTTTTTAAATTGTAGAAATTTCTACTCAGTAACAACTCTTGAAACTTTGTAAACTGAAAGTAGGGTTACCTTATTTCCCATTTCTTTACTATTGTGTGAGTTCAGCCTAGTTCTTGGAGAACAGAGCTGGGAGCCAGGAACTCCTGGGTTCTAATCTCAGCTCTGACAGGGACTCCCTCTGTGGCCTGAGGTAAGTCATTTAACCTCTTTGCCTCAGTTTCTCACTTGTAAAATGGAGACTAAACTACCCTCACGCCCCTAGCAGTGGTCCATCCCGGTCAGGCTTAAGGCATGTTGGTATGGCAGCTTGGGATAAGCTTTTGATTTGTGGTGCTCCATGCAGTAAGTACAGAGCTTCAGTCTCGTAGTCCAGAAATGCAGAATTTTTCAGTCATGGGCTAGGGGTTAAAATACAAGAGTAAGAGTTTTCCCAGCTGGAGACAATTCCTTAGCTCACTGGTGTTCGAGTTTATTTACTAATTGATGTGTGAAGCATTTTGAGAACTTTCAATGGAAGGTGCTAGGGAAGAGCAAGGATTAATATTCTTCACATAGGAGTTTAACTAACTTTTTTCTGAGTTTGTTTGTAAAGCACATCTGAAGGTGACAGTTGCATTTCTCCAGTATGATTGCTCTCCACTGTGATTTACTTCTGTCTTTTTTGTAGACCTGCAAATGTTTAAATTTTTGGCTGAATTAATACTTTTTTCTCTCCCACTCCCCAGCTCTCACAAATCCGCTACAGCTCCTTGCAGCCCAGGCTAGCTCATCCACTCCCGTTGTGGTCAGCCGGATATGTGAGGCAGCGACTGAAGACCCTGCAGCACCCTTGGGTGAGCCAGATGTCAAAAAACCCCGGATGGAAGAATCCAGTGGAGCAGTCCAGGCTCAAACTGGAGTCATCACATCAACAGCGCCTCAAGGACAGGCAACCAGTGAATGACGAATGACGATAGTAGGAATGTAGGTGGGGCAGTGGCATGAGCCTCGAAAGCAGTTTTCAAAGAAAAGAAAAAACACAACTGTAACAACAGTTTGCAATTTAGAGAATTACAAGCTCTTTTTTTAAAATTTACATTTTAAAGGGCAGGTCAACAACTGTTCTTAGAATCTCGAGGTGCCAAAAAGAATGAAAAAAATCCTCCCAACTACCTGTACCTGGAACTCAGTTCTGCCTTTACTTATGGAATATTTTCCCTCTTTTTAGATTTAAAAAAAAAAAAAATACAGACAACTGATTGTATGACTGCTGGGATTTTTTTTTTTTTTTTTTTAAATCTCCTTCCCTTTGGGATGGGAGTTACAGTTCAGCATCTAAAGGAGTGTATCACAGACACATCTTCTCTCTGGGAGAAAGGCTGATCATCTCTGATGCCTTGCTATTCTGCCTTTCAGAGCTTCAAAACATAAGACCATTTAAAAAGGCCACCCAAGAAGATTTAGAAGGATGGGTGCAGCTTCTCGTAGGAACAGCATTAAAGTAACATGATGCCAAACTGGGGGGAAAAGGCGGATTTTTTTTTTATTTTTTTTTTTTTTGACAAACCCACCCCATGAAACATCATTATACCCATGTTTGTTTATATGGGGATTTGGGAAGGTGAGCTACAGGGCTCAACCAGATGGATCTTCAAAAAGTGGTTTCTGTCCATTCCCTTTGAGGGAAAGTGAGAAGATGGAGGAGAAGCATTAATCTATTTCTTTTAAAGAAAAGAGGAAAAAAACAAAAAGGGTTGGGTTGTCCTCGCACTGATTTCTCACAGTTATTCATCATCTGCTTCTGCATTTACGGCAAAATATCATAGTGACTGAACATGTGAGAAAGGGCACCTTTGAAAGTTTCTGTGTATATTTGTTTTCTAGTTGTTCATATGTCCCCCTGCCTCTGGCGCAATATGGTTTATTCATAACATCCTAGAATGAAACTACCATCATCTTTCCTGTGAACCCAAGGGGCAAATGGTTAGCCTTCTGCATCAAAGTGGTTATCTCAGTCTTTTCTGGCAGTACGACCCTCTGGCCTGAAGACCAGATGGCCTAAGGTCAACAGCCCAGCGCCAGCTTGAAACTTGAAGCTGGCATTGCTGGCAGTGGATTTCAGCAGGTGTCCCATGGTGTGAAGCTGAGACAGTGAGGTTAAATTCCAGGGGTGAGGAGCAGTGGGGATTATAGACAGTATTGAGAATGAATCTCCTAAACTAATGCAAACCAAGAAAACAGGGGCCTCACATTTTCTACATGAAAACTGTCAACTCCTGTTTTTAAAACAGGATTTTGAGGTTTTCCTTTGCTCCCCAACCCATGCCTCCCAATGATATAGTTAGACAAAGGACCAGGAGTCGGTTGCATTTGTTAGGACTGGCCAGTAGTCAAGATAATTTCCTTTTTAAATAAATATTTGTTTTAATTTAGCAGTTGGATAAATCATGTTCTTTTCAGAATGTATTAAAAAGATCAGTGCAGACCCAGTATCCCTACAGATTTCTGAGACACTTGAAGCAGTTGGGGAACTGGATGCTCTGCATGGCATGAATTGTGGTTGAGGAAATAGGATCACCCTCTTTTCAGCCTCCAGTTAATCAGTTGTTAGTTTTTACATTACAACCCCTTCTGCTATCTTCTGTGTAAACACCAAAGAGATTTCTTAACTTAAAAATCCTGATAGCTTTGGAAATGGGAAAAGCAAGCTAGCAATGCTAGAGCATGTCTTCTTTCTAGGGATCTGTCTGTCCTTTCTGCTTCCACTGATGTAGTGCAGCGTTGTCATCTTGCTGTTAAATCCAAACTGACAGCACTGTTATGGAGCAGAGTGCAGTGAGCAGCAAGCTCAGTGTGGAACTTTTTAATGGGACGGATTTCCCCAAGATGCAGCAAATGAGACCATTCATATCCTATACACCTGGCAGATCACGAGTGTTAAGGAGTAAAGCAGAGCTGATTAATTTCTTCTAGCATCTTAAGGAGGCGGCAAATGTAGTAGTAATGGCTAACTGCAAACAAGTGACACTATTTCTCTTCTAGGTTTCCTTTCTCTTTGCAAAGTCCCATTCCCTGTGACTGAGATCCACTTTCTAAATGAAAGCTGAGCAAGTTTGGTTTTGCCTCACAAAAACGAATTTCTTGCAGTTTCCAAAAGAAGAGAAAATTCCTGGGGGACATGGTTTAGGGTTACACCTTTAAAGGAACAGACCGCATTGAAGACAGTGACGCATCTACAACTTGACCATTCTAATTTATCTGTACATTGGTAAAAGTGCGTGTACAGATTCTCTGGATTTTAGTTCATTTAATTGATTTCTGAAATCTGGTGGCAGCTATTGTAATTTGCCTAACAGTCGCAGTCATCAACTTTGCACCTATTCTACGTTCTGTAGGTGGCTAAGTGTGGGGTTTTGACAGTAGTCCGCTGATGTAACGGTTTGCTCAAAGCCAGGATTCTAAGAGAAGACTATTAGCACAGACTCAGAAATGGGGCACAATGATGAGTGCAGCAGTTTGTTTGTGCCCCTACAGCCAGTCAGTAACTTCAGGTGAATGGTACTTTGAATTTCGGCAAACCCCCAGAAAGAACTATAAGGCTGGGAATCCTTTGTTTAAGGAAGGCTTTTTTTAAGTCTTGTAACTGGTCAGGTGAGCAAATGCTGGATGAGTGACAAATGAAAAACATTGTTTTGGCTGAGATGGATGCCTCTCCTTGAAAATGTCCATAAATAGAACCATACCATAAGCTGCTGTAAATCATGTAAATCCATTGAAATCAATGGAGACCTGTAGACTTACAGCAGGTGAGTGTTTTCACAGATCAGTTGCTGGATTATAGACATGCCTTTTAAAATGTACAGATTTTAAAGTGTACATATTTGCCCCTCCAGCCTTCAGGGCAGTGTAACATTTTCTAGACTCTCCTTTGTGGCTCAGAACACCTGCTGGCCAAGTTGCTAGTTGAAGATAATTGAATGTATTTATCTCCAGTTACATGTTCACTGGTTCCACTTGCAAAACCCCAGAATATTTAGTTTATCCAAGTAGCGTTTTCTGCCTCATCCCACACCTGTCTGGCATATTCACCATCCATTCTAAGAAGCAGCCATGCCACTTATGAATTAACCCTTCTTTGCCAGCCTTTTAGTTGGCACTTGGCTAGTGTTGGATCCACACTAGGAAAAATAGCACTTCTTACCCCAAATCCTGTAGAGCCTATGGAAAATTGTTCTCCTTCCTTATTTGTAGCAGCTAAGAGTATTTATACCTACTTCAGGCTTCCTGAGTGGTTCTCTAGCATGCTGCCAGTTCTAGAAAGCTGCTCAGCTAAAACACTGCAGTTACTAATGAAAATTCCTCAGCAGAATTTCCTCTTAAAGGGCAAATTATAGATATTGGAGATTGTAACAATCTAATATGTTATCTAATCCATCCCTGCCAAGGCAGATTGTTGCAAAGCCAGAAGCAAGTTTTCTTCCCCATTACATGCTTTTTCAACCCTTTAAGTAAATAAGTAAATTAAAAAGGGAAACTTAAATGCATGAGTAAGATAAATTTGTCCTGTTTACACACACTAAAAATCTAAGCTTAGGAAAATATCCAGCTTTATTAAAATAAAACGTATTGGATTGGAATAGCCATCTATTAAAATACAGTTTGTGAACAAACTTAAGAAATCAATAACAAAAATAGGGATGCGGTGGAAATGACTGTCCCTGCTGTTCAGTTAGTGGTGATAAAAGTTGTGCACCATTCCATGCTTGCAACTTCACAGCTATAATTTCTAAATGAAATATGCATTGATAACCTAAATTCTTGTAGTGGTGAGCCTCTCTTGCTGTCTTTTTCCCTTTCTGTTGCTAATCATAGTCCACATTCAGCTGATTGGGTATAACCAATACGGAGGAAATGGGTTGTGGTGTTTCTTGGTTATTGGAATGCAGAACTTGGGCTGGAAATGTTTGGTGATAAAACGGACTGAATCCATATCTGAGTTTGAGGCTCGTTGATCCTTCTTTTCTAGTTGAAAGTGATTTCATTGGAGAATATTTCCCCTGTGCACTCCAACTGGTGCCGTATTGAAACCAGCAGATGCTCTCTCTTTTCTTTCAACAACCTCCCCTTTTTAGGCAGATTGTTGCTGGTGACTGTCAGACCCGGGCCTAATCCCATGAATTCTCCTACATTTTCGCACCAAATCTCTGTTGCTTTCCAGACTGATTACTGTGCTGTCCCTTGGCTTGGGCAGGCACCCTTGGAGATGAAATCCAGTGCAACTCCAAGGTCATTTGAATTACAAGTGGCCATTTCATTGTCTCTCCCCCCCCCCCCCCCAGTCTGTCTATGTGAAGGTGCTCCTACGTTCTGGCGTACTTGAATGTGACCTCCCATACTTGGGTTACCTTTGCAGAATAATATTGAATATGTTTTAGTGATTGACTTGAAACCAAGAAAATGTTATCCCCAAAGAATTCCCAGGAAACATACAAAAACCTGTATCTGCCTTTTAAACTCCCCTTTTAATTTAAAAATGGGAGCTACTAATTTTTGTGTAAGGTTGCAACATTAAAAAAATTAAATGAATTTTTCTGAAATTTTAAGTCTGTTTACATTTCAGCCCGTTTTTTCTTGTTTCTTCCAGTTGCTAATTAAGCCACGCCACATGTTGTACACAGGGTATTAGTATTAAGTCCACAGGCTTTCTCTCTTGGATATTATAAATGACTAAGGAAACAGCTGGGATAAGGACATGGAGTAAGGCCTTCAACTAAAGGGACACTTAAGGTTGATTATCTGAAACTCCCAATTGTCCAGAACAGGGTCATATCCCCCTTCATCTATTAATTGTATTGAAAACCCCCTTATTTTCCCCAAAACTTCAGTTATCTGAAATTATTGAGCATCTCTCACAATATTTGGCTAATGGAGGTTGTACCATATGGTATTTTTTAAGATTTCTTTACCTGCTATAACCCGTACCTTGGGATAATCTGAAACTGAAAAAAAAAATTAAATCTATTGACTTTTCACTGTTTCCTTTTTGCATTTTTCGGAGATTGGACAATGATGAGAGATGAATCCATTTTATTTTGATTTATAGGCAGTTTATAGCTCCTTTCACTCATGCACTACTAGTGTGATGCCTGGGTTGTAAACCCTGCAGGGGATTGTTCCTGGTTTTATTCCACTGGAATTATTTTAAATTCAGGTCTCTGGATCTTGGCTTTGTAAAAGTATATTTTTACAATATGTCAATTTTGGGGTGGGAGCAAAGTTCATGGCTCTAGCTCAGTCCCATTTTCCTGGGCCAAGAGAGACTGGGTGAGCTGTAGGGGGCAGCGTGTTTAGTCTTTGGTGAAGACAGAGCACTTACATTGAACGCTGCCCAACAGAAGGCTGGGAGAAGACTAAAGAATAACACATTTGGGATTCGCAGGCTCTGAGGGGGCTTGGACAGAGGTCTTGTTGACCAGCTCATAATAAAATCCTGCTATGTTTCAATCTTTTGTCTTTTAGAAATTTGCTGCCAGTTGTAGCTTTTCTGTGAAGCAAGAAACACGGAGCTGAGTTAAGTTTTACAGGGGTGAAGAAATAGGCAGGAAATGCAGGGTCCTTTTCTTTGCTTCTATAGCCCATGCTGTAAACAGCTTCCATTTTTACTTGAAAATGTACTGGCTGTTGGTCCTCATGATGATTCTTGATACTTGTTATCAACAATGATGTAAATGGCTGAGTTTAATAACATTAGCTAATAAATTACTGAATATGAGTAGCAACTGTTAATTTTGATTTTGCATGAACCCCAATTAAATGCCTGACTCCTCAGTGCATGTATGGAATGACCTAGAGACACAACTGCTATTCAGAGTCCGCTTCCACAACCCATTTAATTATTAAAAATAAATCATTGGAGTTTTTTTCCCCGAGGAGACCCTTAGTACCTTTGATGTACTGTAGCATGTACCTGAATATTCGAATGCGAGGAAAAAGGAAGAAAAGAACTTTCTGCCATAGCTATGTGCATGAAAGTTGAATGGCAGATGCAGTGAAAAGAATTAAATTATGAATAGATCGGTTTTTAACTTCTGCATATTTTTCTTTGTGACCAGAAGCTCCTCCTTTAAACCCAGCCCTGTGTTTGAATGATTAAATCCTCAGGTGGGGATTGTCCGCATCTTTGTCTGATATGCAGTGTCCCAAGCAACAAACTACGCTGGATAGTTGTAAGTTGCAGCATAGGGAATTGTAAAGGTTCTGACAATGCTGGTTGTGCAGATGGACTCTACCTTGTCCCTCTCTGTTGAGCTGTTCTGGCTTGCAGCTTGATGAGCAGGAAGCAGTGCTGGGGATCGTGGCCAGCTTTAGAAATGCTTAAGCCATGCCTTGGCTTGTTTAATCAAACAGTGGCTTCAGTTCTATGTGTAACTTTACATTAGATTTTTTTAATACTACGAGCCTTTTTTATTTAATTGAATTATCTTGGGTTTCTTAATCCTGCTGCTAATAAACTGGAGTTGGGCATTAAGAACCAGTCTGTAAAAGAGATGTGACCAGCTTAGATTTGCCATTATAATGCAGCATATTGATCTTTTGCTTTGTGAATGTTAGTGAACATGCAGCAACTATCTTTCTTTGTTGGCATCCAGGCCGTGAGCCATGTCCCATTGCTCCCCCCCACCCCCCGAGTTTCCTTCAATTTCAGTGAGCCTCTGACCTAATTGTTCATTTATATGCCATGGTTTAAAGGTCTTCATGTGGTAAGACTGTTAGGGCCCAATACCAGTTGTGTGACTTTTTTGTTTCTGAGTTTAAAAAAAAAAATTGCTTTAAAGCTGCTATATCTCTAGCATACACTACTGCTGTACTGTGTAAAATGCAGTGGAGCCAGCTGAAGTGTGTTGTGCTACAGGAAATATGTTTACAAGATTGTCTAGTGTGAGATTTGCTGAGCTACTAGGGATGAGAAGCACACTTCCCTGTACATACAGGATCGTAAATTATTTGCATAGCCTCATGCTGACCAAATGTAGCTGTGACTTTGCAGGGAAGAGTTCCCCCTTTATACATAGCTGTCTAGTGACTGTATCTGGTTAGGTCAAAAGTCATTCTCTTCAGTAGGTGGGTTATATTCAGGATAATACATACCTCTGTGTGTGTGTGTGTGTGTGTGTGTTACATCCTATGCATCTAGCACCACTAGTAGTGGCAAACATCTAGCCATGATGGTGTTTTTCCATTAAAATTCTGTTTTTTCAGAGTGTTGTAATGTGGCTGTAAACATCTGCTGTGGGGTCAATAGACTTGGGCAGGCTTTGGGTTTTGGCCAGGAGCACCATTTTTTTAATTTTAAATTTTTTAAAAAGATTTGAATATTTATCTAAGTCAAAAAGATGACAAATACAAATCCTCTTTATGGGGGCTATTTCATTTTAACTGCACTGTATGAGACCTTTCAGAATGAATGGCTGGATGTTTCCTTACAGCTATGGAATTATAGACTTTACGCACCATTATAGCTCATGAGCTAGAGCCTAAAAGGCCAATTGTGCTGAATCGACTCCCCAGCTTCCAAAGTGGCACATCACAGGAGAATGACATCTAAGAAACAACCCTTTTAAAATACTGTTTTCAGAGTATTAATTTCGATCTATGTAAGTATAAATTGTGTGTGTGTGTGTGTGTGTGTGTGTGTGTGTGTGTGTGTGTGTGTGTGTGTAAATGGCCCATGACTATTCCCTTCTGTTAAGAGTGTAAATGGTACTTTACATAGATATCTTAGTAAATTCCAACTGAAGGCACTAATTCTAGGAGAATATCCCTATTCTAGTACAGAGTGGGGAGCGGCCTGCAGAGGTGTAGCTTGAGCCAACTGATTCATTGCTCCTGTGGGACACAAGGGCCAATTTAGGACTCTGCTCTCCCTCTGGGATGAGTCTCACTTCAGGCACAATACTGAGAAACTCTGTAGCAGCAGCACAAGCTGATCTATTGGCAGGGAAGTCCCGAAATGGCACTAATAAGAATTAGAGAATGAAAGTGATTCAAGCTGTCTCCCAGCCATGGTTTAAGAAAACCAGGCCCCAGGATTCTTACAGATTCTCATCCTGCCCTGTGCATAATGGAAACACCTCCCCATAAATTGGAAATTAATTGGCAGAAGGGTGAGGTTTATCTGCATCATGTTCAGTTTTCCCAACTGCTTTGAATTATCAAAAGGTTTAGAATTGGGATCCCCCAAGAATTCTGTGGGGGAATGGAAGTCCCCCCCCCCCGTCTGGTCACGTTAGTATCTTGTGTAGTATAGGATATTACCTCCCAAAAGACAATGACTTAGGATACTAGGCTAATGAGTCGGTGTGGTGTGTGTGTGTGTGGCATATTTTTTCCTACCATCTCTTCTTTCTCTTTGATTCCCACTCCCCAAACATCTGCATTTGAATCTCTGCACAAAACCTGCAGTCAAGAAGGATACATGCTCTTGACAAGCTTGAGTGCTGCTTTGTCAATGTCTGCTATGGTATTTGGAGGTTGTGCAACCTGTCTCGTTCTTGATGATGTTCCTACCTCCCATTGTTCTGAGGGTTAGGGTCTCCTAGATAAAATTATATCTAATAAAAATATGCATGCAACTAGAATTCCTCTTTTGCCTCTCCTGAGTGTGTCAAATTCATTCCTAGCATAATTCTGCTGAGGTTATTGGGATGAATTTTTACTTATTTTGGCCTTTTCAAGGTTACTTATAGCATTAGGGAGCCAGAAAGAAGCTGCTTCTGTGAGGTCTCTCTCTAATGATTTCATTGCATTTCTGTGAGGACCCAGAATACAAGCTTCTCCTAGGTTTCTGCTGGTATCAGGATCTGGTGTTTGATTTTCTTGGGAGGGTCATTTGGGCTGAAGGTTGTTCAAAAGGGATTTGCCATGGTGCTGTGAACAGTGAAAGAAACCACAGCTTTTCTTTTTCCCCAAGGGAGAAAAGCCACTGTGAAATCCAAAATTGACCCTCTGTATATTATGACTCTTGCTTCATATCTTCTCTAGACATGGCCTAAAGGTTACAGCAAAGGCCCCTGGGAGTCAGCATCCTGGGTTTAGTGTGGGCTTCAACTGCTTACTCATATGACCTAGGATAAGTCATGTGACTTGCACTCCATTTGGCTTCACTGAAAACTGTCAAAAGCAGAACCATCATTAAAAACCAGATGCAGTGTCAGCATAATTTCTAGAGGATTGGCTGGAAGAAAAGGATTTAGATCAAGTAGAACAGTGGTTTACAACCTTTTTTCATTTGTGGACCCCTAAAAAATTTTGAACGGAGGTGTGGACCCCTTTGAAAATCTTAGACATAGTTTGCAGACCCCAGATTAAAAAACACTGAAGTAGAAAAATGAAAATCCCCTTCCCCATCTCTGCCTCACTGCTAAAAATCTGGTGTAAAACATCCTGTGTTACACTGACTTAAGTGCTACACTTTTGAAGTGGACAGGCTGCTGACATACACAACTGGGTCCAACAGTGAAGGCGTTAGTGTAAACTTGAGCACCCTTTTTCTGTTGGTTTTCCCCCCAAATGTTCCTGCAGTTACGGAACCAGGGTAGTAGTAGTTTTGAAGAGACTTTTTCTTATGAAAAATAAGAGCAGGAAAAAATGTAAAAGTGTAAAAGTGTACTTGAAAATACTACAGAATGGCAAAGCTGTACTACTTTTTGATTCCTGATGTAGTGCTCTTTATCCTGATGAGACTGGAGTTCTCCAGACTGCCAGGAAATGCAAGCTTAAGAGAGGATGTGTAATTAATATCTGCAGTTTCCAGAGTGGTGGTAAGAGGTGTTTCAGAAGGATCAGGAAATTGCATTACACATGCAGAAAACCAGATCTTTAATTAATCTCAACAGTAACTATAAGAAACACCAAATAACCAGTAAGAAGGGCGTAAAATCTGTTCAAATTTTGAAGGTCTATTAGAAAACTGTTAAATCTCTAACCAAGACTGTGAGAATTTATTCCTGCTTGTTTTTAAGGGGAGTGGGTGATATGTGTAACAGAGAGTAGGCCCCAGAATATCTCAATGGGTTGATATGAACAGAACCTTGATCCTGTCCCTTTATACACAGGTATGTAGAGGAGAGCCTTGCACCCTCTGCATTACAGTTTGGCACTTAGTTGAGAGAATAGTATGGGTGGGATGTAGCTATGTTTGCATTTTGGCTTCTAGTCCTGGCCAGACAAGACATCTCCTGCCATAACTCTTTATAGAGTATTTTTTGATATAGAAAGTATTTTTCATTAGCTGTTTATTAATCAGTGCTTTTAAAAAGCAGGTTATATCTCTAAAGTGGAAAAGCTAGGTCTAGGGCATTGGATGTGAATTTCAGCTTCTCTCCTGGTTATGTTGAAAGTGAAACACTTAGTCTGCAACTACAGAGTATGGGGAAACTCAGAAAAGTGGTGGGGAAATGCAACATCCAAAGATGGGACCTGCGTTTTTGTGTCAAATGGGATCCAGTATTTTTTTATAAGGAGCCATACTTTTTTAAAAGTAATTTGAGATCTGAATGTGATTTCTAATGTATCAAAACATTAATATTTTAAAGCTATAACAAAGTTTTAAATTTCTACTATTTTTTCATTTATTTTACCTGTTCTGTTATCTGTTATCTTAAATTGATGTATGTGGTTGAGGAGTATTGCTTCTCCTCTTAGCATTTGTTTCTATAACCAGAAATAAAATTATATATTAAAGAGAAGATGCCCTGAAATTGCTTACTCCTTTTGAGTAGCTAAAGGATACACTCTTACTGCCTGCATAGCATTGTGATGAGTTAGAAGATTTCCTCAGCAGCCTGTGGTGTGGATTTCACCATTTTCTTGGTATAAACTGCTTGCATTTCGGCCCAGTTTGTAATCAATTGTGGTGTGGCTGACTCTAAACAGGGTCTGTCTCTACGTGATTAATGTACATTTAGTAACCGTGGCAGATAAGTGTTTCACTGCTAGCGGGGGGGCCTAGGCTGGCATGTTTGTGTTCTTTGTAACAATTAGTTATTTTTCAGTGTGGTCAGAATCACCTAGCCATGTCTATGGAAACAGAGAGGTTGACTGGGCCTGCCTTCCTTCCAGCTCTCCCTGCTGTAGGATATCCCTGAGGGCTTTGTTGCTCTGTGCTGCTGGTGCTATTTTGTGCACCCGTCTTCTGGGCACTCTCTCATGCATGGCTATAAACAGGCAGTGTGCATTTGGGGATGACAGAATGGAAATATTTCTCTCTCCATCCACTCCCTTGAATTGTGTGCAGAACATTAGGTATATGTTCGTACATCTTCAGGGTTCAGAAAAATCCTAGCTGTGAGCTATCAATTCAGCTCTGGCATTTGAAAGGTACTTTTGGGAAACATTAGCTCATTATCATATTGTTGGTAATAAATAACCTGTCTCTTTTCTGCATCAGGATGGATAATCTTTTCCCTGTGGATTAGCCCATCATCCCTCAAACTGGCTATAGACCTCAGGATCAAGTTTTCACTTATCCATCGGGATCTTCATCAGCTGTGCTAAACCATTTCAACTGCTGCTGTAAATGATGATGCAGCTTATTGTGAAGCTTAGAAGTTATACGTGGGCTGAAAACATTTCCAAGTCCTCCGATTTTTAAGGCTAGATAGTTCTTATGCCCTGTTCTTCCCTTTGACACCTTTATGTCAACTGCACCATCCCTATTCTAATTGCTCGTTTTGGTTAACCAGGTCACTGGCTTTCAGTTTCAGAATTTAATATGAATGCCATGAAGACCTCAGTGGACCTAAAGCTGGATTCTCCCTGCCTAGTAGCCATAGTCTGGCTAGCTTTTTCATGTGTTAGAAATCCTGCCCAGATCAGCAAAAATACTTTGCGGACAAAGTCTGTAGAGAGTTAGATCTAGGCACCTCCTTTAGCATCATCATTTTTAAATACAGCATTGGACTCCTATTTTTAAAATATATTGGACAAGCTCCCCCCTATATTACATTTTGTCTCTAGGCCCTCTGTTTTATGTGGGTCTGGTTTATGCTCTACCATGACTTTGTCGATAACTGCAGCAATGGAAATTTCTGGTTCTAAGGGCAGCATGAGCTGGCACATAGATGGCTAATGGAAACTGTTATTGATTAAGCTCTTTATTGAACTTTATACCAATGAGTAGCTCCAGGCATTCAACTCCCAAAGGTAAAAGAACCAGCAAACTTTGCATGGTAATATCCCTTCCTCCTGAAAGACTCATGGTAGTAAGTGCTGCTATAAAAGCTACAGGCTTTTTAGCAGTCAGAAAGGCTGTTTCTAGGAAGGAAACATTAATGATTCTTAACTTTTTGGAACCTATGAAGCTGTTTGTATTTTGAAAAGGCCAAGATACATTATTTTTAACTGGGTCCCAGGGAAGGCTAAAAGCTTCTGCTAGTGTCACATTTTCCAAAACTGAAAATGTAAAATCTCTGCTCCACAGACCCCCTTCTACAGCTTGCTCACGCACCGTGCTGTGACTGTCTCTGGGCGAACCTGCCTTGGTCCTCTACCCAGGGGAGAGTGCCTCGCGGCCGCGCTTTGGCTTTGACTGTGAACGCAGTGGCGGTCTGAACTGCTAAAAGTTGATAGTTGCAAGGAGGTCATTTCTCTTCAGCTGGGCCGCCTCCTCCCTCCCCGCGTGGCTGCTTACAGGCTGCACCTTTACCACCTGCAGGGCCCCCTGCCCTTTGAAGATCCTGCAGCCACTGGTTCTTCTAACCGTTGCTTTGGGCGAAGGGGCTCAGCAAGAGTTTTGGGGACTACACCATTTCTGGGTGACGGTGCCTGCTGTGGTCGACCGCCTGCAAGGGATGCCTCTGCCCACGGGCTCCAGGCCGGTCCACCAAGGGGGGGGGGCGCGCTACACCTTGGCCGGCCCTTAAAGATTATTCTTTAAATTAAAGCTCATCCTGTAATGAAACCTTCGGGAAAAGCTGGGTAACCCTTTCCCCGTCCCCTTAGCAGTGTTAGACCCTACAGGCACCCCGGGCCCTGGCAGGGGTTAAGTGGGGGCTGGGCCCCTGTTCGTCCTGGGGCACCTAGCAACCAGAGGAGGCGCTGCTGCGCGGCCTATGCACGCCCCGACACTCCCGCCGGGAGGGGGCGCTCTCCATGAGCCTTCAGCCACGTCGATCCGTCCCCTCCTCCCCCTCATAACGGGGGGACTATTTCTCTTACCTCAGCGCGGCGGAAGGATACTGGGATGTCGCGTGGCCTTTGCGGAATGATCCATCAGAGCGCGACGATCACCGCGGAGCGGCTCCTGCTCCCGGAACTGTTCGTGCGGGGGCAGCCGCGTTCCCCACGAGCCCCCCTCTGGCACGGACGCGCCTGCCGGAAGTGGCCGGGGAGGGAGCGGAGACAGCGTGGCTCCTTCCTCCGCTGCCCTGGAGCCCGCTGATGCCCATTGAGTAGCTTCGGCGCGGCGGCGGCGGCGGGGGGATGGTGACGCCGGGGGCGGAAAACTTCCTGCGGCAGGCCAGGTGGGGCGGGGGAGCCGGCTTAACCCGACCCTCGCTCCGCTAGGTGTGGGGTGGGGGTCGCTGGTGGTTGGGGAAGAGGCTCAAGTCAGCCGGACGCCTGGGTTCCTTGGCTTGCGTGCCCCGCCTGGGGAGGGGGCAGCCGGACGCCTGGGTTCCTTGGCTTGCGTGCCCCGCCTGGCGAGGGGGCAGCCGGACGCCTGGGTTCCTTGGCTTGCGTGCCCCGCCTGGGGAGAGAAGCACCAGGACGCCTGGGTTCCTTGGCTTGCGTGCCCCGCCTGGGGAGGGGGCAGCCGGACGCCTGGGTTCCTTGGCTTGCGTGCCCCGCCTGGGGAGAGAGGTGGTACCAGGACACTTGGGTTGCGTGGAGAGCGGGGCACCAGGACGCCTGGGTTCCTTGGCTTGCGTGCCCCGCGTGGGGAGAGAAGCACCAGGACGCCTGGGTTCCTTGGCTTGCGTGCCCCGCGTGGGGAGAGGGGCAGCCGGACGCCTGGGTTGCATGCCCCGCGTGAGAGGGGTTGCCTGTCCCTAGATAGGTGCCTGGCTCTGCTCAGGGCAGTGATCGCTGCGGGCAGGCACGGGGGAGGTTGTGCCTCGGTTGGTGCATTAAGCAACACAGTTCCCGAGGCTGTGAGCGTTCCCTGCGTTTTGTGCTCCTCAGACACTGACCTCTGCAAACCCAGTGGGAAGGGGAGTGGTGTTCTCCCCATGTCCTAGCCAGGAAGGCTGAGGCAGGGGTGTGAAGTGATTTGCCCAATCTGTCGCCGCTAGAAGGAGACACTTCAGACAGGTGGCTGCCTCTTGGAACTGGTCTCCACTTCCCCATTGCTGACCGTAGGCAGTGGCAGCGGGTGCAGCTGAACTGTTACTGGAAACAATTCCAGGTTCAGCCTTCTCAGAAGCCCTCCTGAAACCTTGCTCCCAAGGATGCAACTAAATACTGCTCTTTCAGAGGACTGCTGAGATACCAGCAGGATGATGTGTTCAGAGGAGAGTTGCAGACATCCTTGGGTCTCCCAAGCTTTGGCTTTGTTTTCATTCTGGCAAACGAAGGGATGAATGGCTTGTTATGAGGCGATATTAAAGCTTTTTCCCACTTAAATTGCCAGTTTAGCAGCCGTAGCTTTGAAGTAGTAGTAGCTATTTATTTCCTTTCTTTAAAGACACTTGCCATTTGAGTAATGGCTTAGAAATTGGATTCTAATAGAATAGAATAGAAACTGCATAGCACAAAAATAAAGGGGAAATGGTTTTAAAGGAACAAACATTTCAGACAGTTCAAATAACAGAAATAGGTTTCGCAAAAAGAAAAGGAGTACTTGTGGCACCTTAGAGACTAACAAATTTATTAGAGCATAAGCTTTCGTGAGCTACAGCTCACTTCATCGGATGCATTTGGTGGAAAAAACAGAGGAGAGATTCTCTGTTTTTTCCACCAAATGCATCCGATGAAGTGAGCTGTAGCTCACGAAAGCTTATGCTCTAATAAATTTGTTAGTCTCTAAGGTGCCACAAGTACTCCTTTTCTTTTTGCGAATACAGACTAACACGGCTGCTACTCTGAAACCAGAAATAGGTTTGATACCAGTATTTTGTCTTTGAGGTTAACAGAGCAGTGGAATATGGACTTCTGTGTAGGGGAAGGTATTGCCTCAGCACTCCCTTTCTCCTGTTTTCGTTTCTGTATGTTTTAGACCATGAAATTTTACTGGTTTAGGGCTTCCTAATTACTGTGTTGCTCTTCTTCGCTAGGGAGATCCAGGATGAAGAACTGTGGAGATTTAGTTCCCGAATCACAAGCCTTCTCCAGAATCACGACTTGGGAAATGATACCATTGACTGTTTACAGAGACTTTTCCTTATTGTTTCAGCCACAAAATATGGCCGGAAGTGAGTGAGAGGACATGTTAAGCCTTGTTAGGTAGTCGCTGTAACAGGGTATTGTCAAGAATGTGTTTCAGCATTCTATAGATCAGTACTACTACAGATCTGCCCTACTTCCTTTTTGGATTGCATTTGCAGTGACCAAAAATAGTTAATAGCTTTTTTTTTATTATTATTTTAATGTATCTACCAATATGTCACTGTTCCCAGGGGTGAGTGCTATGCTCTTTTAAATCTATTACTGTCTATTATTATATAACATCTATATTTCTGCACCTTAATCATGAAAAGTAAATCTTGTGAATATCGAATCTGTATGTGTGTGTGTGTGTTAATTTTTATCTTCTGTTTCTGTAACAAAGTATTTTCTTAGCATGCTAATCAGTGTACTAATCTCAGCAGCTGTGATTCTCTTAGAATATAGAATGTTGAAATTGAAGTTTGTGCTTCTCCAGTACACAGGAGGGGGTTGGACTAGATGACCTTCTGGGGTCCCTTCCAACCCTGATATTCTATGATTCTATGATTCAATGCAGTCTGTTCTTGACAGATCAGAAATGAAGGCTGGGTGACTGCAAAAAATTCCCCTTGCTGAAAATGCTGTGCTAGTTTCAGATGTTGAAATCCAGTCCACTCTCTTTCCCCTTGCAAACTAGAGACCCTATCCAGCTTCTCTTAAAGTAAGTGGGGAAAAAATTCCCTCTGACTTCGTTAAGATTTGGATCAGGCCTTATTAAAAGAGTGAAATTCAGAGATGTTCAGACTGAAGAGATTGAGTAATATGAGATTACTTAGGACCAGTCTCAAAGAAGACACCATATCAAGACTGTCGGATAAGAATATAAGTAAACATTCTGAAAAGAGGATAAGAGTAGCAGCCATGTTAGTCTGTATTTGCAAAAAGAAAAGGAGTACTTGTGGCACCTTAGAGACTAACAAATTTATTTGAGCATAAGCTTTCGTGAGCTACAGCTTACTTCATCGGATGCATTCTTATCCTCTTGTTTTCTTTCAGTGATGCCTGAATGATTGGTTTTTGTTGATTTTTTTTTTTTTAATTTTTTAAATTTTTTTTTTTTTTTTTGTAGGTTGGATGGCAAATTTGTAGAGCTATTGCAGAAAGTTCTGTGTTTGCCCAAGTGTCCTGAGCAGATTCAGGCTCTGTGTGCTGCCATTTTGAGAGAGATGTCACCCAGCAATTATCTGATCCTATCCTGCGATGAAATCCAGGATGCAAAGCTCTTGAGTCTAGTGTCCTCCATCCTCTTGGCTCAGGTAGATGGACTGTGCTGTCAGGAATCTTGTCTAGACTTCATCACCCCTTCACTTAACTCAAGGGAAGTAAAATTTACTTACATGTGTTTAAATAAGAACAGAAGGAACTTCATGTAAATTAAGAACAGTTTATGCTTTGTTTGAAATCAAATGGCAAAGATTTCTGTGTATTCAAGATTTTGATAATGAGCTATTTAAAATCAAGGTGTGTGTAGCATGAGGGGATGAGAGCAGTGGGCTCTGTGACCTGGGGAGCAGGAAGGAACCTTTCAGTGCAAGCTCCTGTAATAGAGTTCAATCTATTGCTGCTCATGCCTACAAAGGAAAGGATTGAAAAGTGAATTTATTGTGGCTTCTCACCTCTTTATGGTGCTGGTTTTTCATAACATGTAGATCTGCTTGGCCTAATTTTAAAGCCTGATCCAAGCACAGCTGATCCCATCGCAACCTTAGAGTGTTGAGTTGTTGTCAGAATTGAACTAACCTGAACCTACGCTTCCCCTGCAACCTGTGTAAGTGCTGCCACTGTGTCATCCTTGGGACTTGGCATGATGGTGGCTCCCCAAGCCCACTATCCATCTCTTCTGCCCATGGTGGTTAGGGGTGGTCAGTAGCAGTTGCATGACATGCTCCTGCTGGCCATCCCCACCTTGCTGCGCTCTGTGCACTGCAGAGTGAGAGGTGCTGCAACTCCTTGACCCGCTCATTCTGCAGCGTGCACAGAGCACAGCAAGGTTTTGGTGGCTTGCAGTATCATAGCACGCAGTTTCTACCAGGCTAACCCCACTGGCAGGTGGCAGTGGTCAGAGATGACCCAAATCCAAGGGGGAGGGGAGGGTTGTTTTCACTTGTAATCCGGTTCGGGTCGTCTTGTAAGGTTCTAACGTACCTTTACTAGGGAAAGGAACTTATTTATAAAGCACCCCTTCTTCCCCAGAAAGTAGTTGCATAGTTAAAATGTAATAATTCCAAAATCTAAAACTGACCTTTCATCTGTGTATTTACCCTTGAATTAGAAACAGAACCGTGACACGGTTTTTGCTCTATTTTGATGTTGCTGAGGCATTAATTTGGCGGATTTACTGCTACTGCTGCTACTGCAACTCATTACAGCCGGTGGCACTAATGAGCAATGTCCCACTTGACATAATGAAAGCGGGAACTATTCAGCAGAGCCCTTACAAAAAGGCCCTCCTGTCATTGGTTCTTGGCTGTCAGTGTCTTGTCTTCCTCTAACTGCAAGGAAATGAAGTGGAAGCGGGAAGTGAGTCACTCATTCCATTTGCCTACCTGTCACTGCAGCTCTGACAGTCCCACGTACTTTGCCTGAGACTTACAGCTTTCCAGAGCTTGTAGCCTTACTGTTGCCTCCGAAAGAGGCAGCTGCAGCAACTTTCTTCCTTGGCTTCTCTGCCTCTTGCTCTTCTATGTGTTGGGAGAGTAGACTGGCAAATGTAATTTTAGACATTGGACATTTCTAACAGGTGAAGGGCAGATCCTCTAAGTGGCATGTAAACTTGTTAAAAGCTGGAGATCTGCCATTGACTCATTTATGCTTTTCTCTAGAAAGCAGGCAGGGCTCCTGGAGCTGCATGTCAGCAGCATGATGACATGGTTCCTTCAGTTCCCTTTGTGTCACAGCTTTGTAACCCAGGAGGGATGGCGTGTCCTCTTACCCTTTTCCTTTACTGTAGGTATCCCTAAATCATATGCCTCCTCTTTAATGTGTTTCTTTGGTTCATCTTTCGGTGTGTGGGGGGGGGGGAGGGTTCCCAAGTGCAGCTCCCTCACCTCCAGAAGGTTGTGTAGCTCACCACCGAATTGCTTGCTTTTTCCTGAGTAGGGTACACATCTGGTAACTATTGGATGCCACAGGTTGATGTTGATTTACATCCTTCAGATCAAGAGGATGAGGCAGACAGCTGGGGAGACTGTCAGAGACCTTGAATACTTGAATGGGTTTTAGTTTCTGCTGGCATGATGTCTTTGGAGGAGGAAGAGAACCATTTGATACCACTAGGGCAGCCTCTCAAAAGGTTTGGTATCTGCCTGCCCTCCCAAAGGAGGGGTAATCTTTGTGGGAGACCCATCTCCCCTGACGATTCAGTCTAATTATGTATCTTAAACCACAGCAACCACTTCTAAACAGAGCCCCAGCAACCACTTCCAAACAGAGTGTTTTTTTCTCCTTATAGGTACCGGCTAACTAGGCATGTTGGAACATGTTTCATCAATCTGACTCAAAGCCACAAGCCTTGCATTTAACAATCATATTGGCAAATTCACCACTAGGGATTATATGGAGTTGTTCGTTCTATTGTTTGCCTCTCCACCCATGCTGGATGAATGTAGAATTGTATTTGGGGGGTGTCCGCTAGAGCCACTTTTGGTAAATAAATTCAACTTTCCATTGTGGCTGTCCACAAACTTGTTGCTTCGTCCAATGTTTTCTACATTGGGAACTGTGGCTTCAGCTTGTAGAAGAGATCTGTGGACTATGGTAAAATAGATGCACTCAGCACCAGAGCAGAGATGCTCTCATGTAAGCGTTTGTAAGGCTGAAATCCTTAAAAGCTCAGTTGTAAATGGTCAGCTTGTTTTAATCTTTGCTTCATTTTAAGGGAAATAAAAAAGCTGAGGCGTTAGCAGTGGGGCAGCGTGTTGTAAAAGTTCTGGAAGGGCGACTGCCTGAGGGTCAGAGTTCACGGCACCTTCTTCCTCTACTCTCCAAGATCATCAGTCTATCGCCAGCAAACCTAAGTGAAGGTAAATGCAAGAGGGTCCTAGAGAGAATGCAAGAGGGTCCCACAGAGATTGAACAGATCTGTCATACAGCATGGTGATAAAGAAGGGTCTTTGAAGACTTAGACCAAGAGTATGGCTTGGGATACTTGCAAATTGCCATAATAAATGGCACCTATATCCCAGGGAAAGTGAAACTCTGATCCATTGAGGAGAGGTACCTTATTTGTTCGATGCCCTCGAGTGTGCTAGGCACCTCACAGGACAGAAAGACATTGGCTCTTTAGGGCAGAGAGATCCTTGCCATATGTATGTGACTAGCACTGGGGCCTCTGAGTTTGATTGCGATATAAATATGTACCCTGAGGAGCTTGGGGTGGGGGTGGAAAAACTTACGTGGCTCCAGAGTTTGTGTGTCTCTATTTAATGAGTACAGAAGAACAACCCGTTCACTTTTCATAGGTTCCCTGCCAGAAGTGAGATTTGGAGTGGCAGAGAATTTGAAAGGTGGGGATGATGAAATTTCAAGGGGAAGTGATGGCCCAATGAATAGGCTTTGGTAGAGCACTCCAGTCATGGTGGGGCTCGATGGAAAAAGGTGCAGAAATACTCTTATGAAAAGGAGATGCTGCGCTGTGCTGAGACGAGATTCAGGAGTTGGCTCAGAGATTCGCACTTCTTGGACAGAGGTGGGGAGGCTTGAAGGAGGATGCTGGAATGGAATATTTGCCTTTGCCTAGGATTCAGCACCAATTCCCCGGGCGTCTGCTACATTCAATAGCATAAAACTGTATAGGGATGTACATTTTCATGCTACAGGGCTCAGACTAATCACAACTCCCTGAATTAGGGAAAAAACATCCCCCACAAACAGGCTATTCTATTATTGTCCATTACATCTCACCTTCTGATACCATCCATCTGATAGCTGCTGTTGGAGACCGGACTTGGGAATAGATGTACCATTGGGCTGATCTATATTACAAATCCCAGGTATCTGCTCACTTTCTGACTTCAGTCTGAAGAACTGTGCAGAACATTGATGAGATTAAATGTAGCATTGAACAGGAGTAGGGGGCGAAAGGCCGGAGGTGGGAATCCTATATGGAGCTGTAAATGGAATACAAAAGATGCTGGTCTCTGAGCGTGTGTAAAAGTAGAAGAACTGGGGGAAGGGGGGGCGTGAATATCACCTACAGAGTTTGACTGAGGGAATCCCTTTGCTCTGAGAGCTGGACTAGAGTTCTGCTGGCAGTCTTGGGCTAGGTTTAAAGTGTACCAGTTTGGGAGCAGTTTTTAGTGACTAGTGTGCTGCAGAGGCCCCTTGCTGTGATGAGTCTAAACCTTACCTGCATTGCTTTCCATCCGTAGATCAGACCAATCTGGTCAATAAAAGGATGGTGGACTGGCTGAGATATGCAAGTGTTCAGCAAGGAGTTGCACAGCCCTCTGGAGGCTTCTTCTCCAATCCCAGGGCAAGGCAGGTGAGTGATGAATTCCAGAGACTCTCACAAAGGACCTGGACCATGTCATGTCACCTCCCCACCCTTTAAAGCTCCGGAGCACAGATCATTTTTAGGAAAGGTGGCCTAGAAATGCTGCTGTTTTTAGCTAGCTGGACAACCAGTGGGTGCAGCAGTCAGGCACCTTGGGGATCAGAGTTTGGATTTCAAACTCCTAGGCTAATGGGAATACAGAGACCGAAGGTTTAGCCCCAGGGAGAGGTGGAAGAGAGCATCTTGCAGATTTTGGTGACCACACGGACATGTGTTGAGGGCCATTTATCTTGAAATGGAAGGTTGCTGAAAGTGACTTTTGAGGGAGATGGGAAATAAAAGGATTTTGAGGGCCCCTCCCATGGAAAAAGACCTGCACCTTCCCAGCCTGGGCCTCTGGTTGTTAGGGAGACTTTCTGTATGTCTATATGTATGTATGTAAGTAACTTCTACATACATGTAAACATGTAAACATACAAACATGTTCAGTGACTCAGTTCATGTGTTTGGTGAACTCCCCGAGGTAGAGATTGTTGGGGAGAGGGGAAGTGAAGTTCCGCCACTTCACCCAGTTTATCTTCTACCTCCCAGCCTGGCCCTATCACAGAGGTGGATGGTGCAATCGCGACAGACTTCTTCACAGTGCTCTCAGTTGGTCAATATTACACAGAGGACCAGTGGCTAAACATGCAGGCCTTTTCCATGCTACGCAAGTGGCTGCTGCGCTATGGGAGCGAGGGGGCAAACAGCCCTAATTCAGGTACTGGCTTGGTGGGTTGGGTTGTGTATTACATCCCAAGTGGGATGTGTTTCCTGATCTAGTCCTGAAAGGGCATCTGGTGGCTTCACCATGAAACCACCATTTGGCTCAGTATGTTTGGCACTGTCTCCCCAGTTGCCGCAACAGAGGGTTGTGGGTTGGAATTGAGGGGCATTGGCAGCGCATGGAGTCCCTGAATTCAATAGCAGGGAATGCCAAGGCTACGACTCTTGTGAAGGAAATGTCACAGTGAGCCTGCTGAATGACCATGGTCTGACATACCAGAATGAACCATTTACGTGGGCCCTCAGGTTTCTAGAAAAATCCCTGCAGGCTTCACAGAAAAAGAAATGAAGAGCAGGCGGGAAGATAGCATCCCCTTAGGTGCTGTTATAATGTTCCCACACTCCAACAGAGTGTTCCCCTTGGACTGGAGTCAGATACCACTTTCCTTCTGTGACATACCAGGGTACAATCCAGGCCAATAAGTAGCTGCGTCACCCCTGCCCTGCAACCTTGGGTGTCCTTTACAATGCCTTGCTGCTGTAGCCTCCAGCCTGGACTGCTCCCAAACAGCCTCCAGCATGTAAAACACTCCCAGCTGTGTCAGTGTGTGTGTGTGTGTGCTGCAGTCAACCAGCCACCTGACCACCTTGGCTCTGACCACCTTTGGTTATGCTGCAGGGTGACCCCAACACACCCCCAGTCCCAGATCTTTCCCCAGAAATGTATATCCTCTACTGCCCAGCCCTCTCCTGGGCACTACAAATATGTTAAGTCCATTATTCCTTTAATGGAGTAATGTGCATGTAACTTGTTACCCCAAATGGAGTTATCCTGACACTTCAATTTGAACTCACTGGATTAGATAAAACAGTAAAACAAGTTTAACAACTACAAAGAGAGAGATTTTAAGTGACTACCAGTCATGAGGCATAAAATTCCAAATGCCCCTATTTAAACTTCCTTTGTTTTTCTGTCTGCTTTCTGACTCTGTTTACTGTTTAAATGCAAATTAAGGAAAGCACATATTTCTTCCTTTGCGTAGGACAGACCTGACTTCTGGCTGGGCAGGGCAGTGGGGTTCAGAATATGTGCTGATAACATCATTCAGGGGAATCTGATGACTTCACAAACAATGAAACAAACAATGTTGCCACACATTTTACCAGGACAATACTGACCAGCAAATTGAGTTTTCAGACGATCCCTTACAGGGTATGCTTTGTACAAAGATTATTACCATAATGTGTAGGGTGTGAATACAGGGGTGTATTCCATTGTACCTTCTCTTCCCCCATGGTGAGCTGGGCAGTTTGTAGAGCCTCGTTCATACGTGAAACTCTCTAACAGTACCATGCAGTGTGTGATCTGCGATGATCTCTTCTCTGCAGATGACAAATCAGAGGTAGATGGGTCTATCATGTCCATGGTCTCTGCCACCTCCACCTCCAGTCGCCTGCTTCCCCCAAAGGAGCGTCTAAGAGAGAAGGCTTTTGAATACTGCCAGCGGCTTATCGAGCAAAGCAACCGGCGTGAGTTGTGGTCTGAATATGTAGGACTCTCATCAGAGTCCCTCAGTGTCATTCTTAACAATCATCTCGATCAGTCTCCTGCTGGGCCAAGGGCACAGTCTCCCCACTGTTCTGAGACTAGGCCCAAGAATCTATTCAAGCCGCCTGCTAGACCATGGCTCTGCTCTGGCTCTGAGTCACTAACTGACTCCTTAGTGTCTGGGGAACTGGAGGAAGGGGTCTGAGCTCAGTCTCCCTAGAGGGATTAGCTGGAGATGGGAGAAGTTGCTTGCTAGCTCTCAAACATTACCTGGTTCTAGTGCTAGACTGTGTTCTACCTCCTGCTGTTGATTTGAGTTTTGGAAACTGTAGACACTGGGGTGTGGATTCTCTTGACTGTAACTGCTCAGAACTACGTGAGTTAGGAGGGTCCACGGCTCTTCCCCACCATCCTTAATTCTGGGCTGTCTTGTAGAGGGGTGCTGTGTTTTCAGTAAGGATGCACTGTGTTTTAGGGAGGTCCAAGAGGGCTCAGTTCATCACATTGGTAAAGGCTGAAGGGAGAGCTTCCACTGATCTAATAATGGACTTGACTGCATTAAGCCATTCCCAGTAGAGCTTATGCCAATACCAGCAGTATTGCCCAGTTTAACAATAACAAATACACAGTGTGGACTAGGGGACTGAGTGTGATTTGTTTATCTCTTAGGGGCCCTGAAGAAACCAGATGGGGACCTGCAAAAAGCTGTAAGTACAAAAGAGGCAGGGGGGAGGGTTGTGATGGTGGAGTTGTTTGCACAGTTCTGATCTTGCTGTACTTTCTTGTGCAGTGTCTCATTGAGGCTGTCACTATCATGGATATTATCTGCAGGCAGGACTCCAACTATGTGTACCGGACGCTCTCCTGCCTGAAGATCTTGCATGGCAGAATCAGTGGGGACCTTGCTTATGCCAGGGCACTGCTGCCCATTGCTCAGTTCTTCCTGAACCACAGTAAGCTGACAGTGCACATGTGCTCTCCTCTCTAGAGCTGCTCAGACAGGAATTGCTGGGGGTTGGGATGTTGCTTCTGTTGCACCCTCCTCCCCCAGCCTCCATAAGCTTTGGGAGTCTCTGCGATACATGTGTGCTCACTCAAGCCTCTGTTTGAGAGGCAGGATTGGATCACAAGGCACTGAAATACTCTTCCTCTCCATGGCTTCCTATTATTACTCTAGCTTTGACCATGTGCTAGGCTGGTGTATCTAACACTGTACTGTCTCAGCAGTGCTGAACCTGCTTTCTTTCTCCCAGCCTCCCCAGCAGCAGGTGCTGCTTGTATGGCTTTGAATATGCTCTTAGCTGGATAGCCTGAGTGCTGGAGATCCAGGAGTTGCACTGCTGCCCTCTCCTATTGCTCTTGGTCTTGATGTTACAAAAGCCGCTCTGTAAAATCTCCAGCCCTTGAAGGGTGGCTGCTGGGTGGGCTGAGTTCCTGAGTGGGCCTTCCTTCCCAGGTGAGACCGCAGCAGTGGATTCAGAGGCAGTTTACAAGCACTTGTTCACCAGGATTCCTGCTCAGCTCTTCCACAGCCCAATGATGGCCTTTGAGTTTATCCAGTTCTGCAGGGACAACATCCAATTCTTCACAGAGAACCTCAGCATCTTCAGACGGAGCTTCCCAAACCTCTTCAAGGTACGGGGGCTGGGGCTGGTTCAAGCACTGCTCTTCATGCACTTTATGTGTCCTTGGAATGGAAGCCCCTAATGCTCAAGGGGGTGGATGTACAACAGTGGTGCCCAAACTTTTCGTGTTGCACTCCCCCTTACCAGTAATGGAATCTGTCTGTGCCCCCTCTCTATGGCTGCACAGTTGGCTCAGTAGAGGAGCCGGGAATAGAGGTGGAGCTAGCCTGGGGGAGAAACGGGGTGGAGTGGAGCTGCGGCTAGGGTGGAGTGGGGCTGGGGCAAGAGCTGAGCTGGGGGTGGAGTGGAGCTGCAGCTGGGGCCAGAGCTGAGCTAGGAGTGGAGTGACTCGTGGGGGAATTCTGCCTCACTGTGTATGCGCAGAATTCATGGCCCCCGCAGATTTCTTTGCTTCCCCACAGAAAAATTACTTCTGATGGGGAAGCTGCAAGAGCAGTCACGTACCCCTCCCCAGCAGTGTAGGCAGGTTAATTTGGGCACTCACAGTAGCTGATAGAGACATAAATTACCACCGGGGCGGAGCAGTCATGCCTGTGTGAGAGAGAGAGACACTCTGTCCCTCTTGCTCACTATTGCAGCATGCTCGGCATGGAGGGGCAGGGCTTTGGGATGTTTCTGATGAGGTAAGTGTGCGGCAGGCTCTGTCCCTCGGGCAAAGCAGCATGTAGCAGCTTGCCTGCTTAGTGAATTGTTCCCATTGTTGTTGGTGAATTCCCCACAAGATTATAAAACAGGTGTAAACATTGTAAGGCTCCTTTACGTTGCCAGAGTGGTGTAAAGGAGCCTTATTATAAAGAACAGTATGACCTTATAAATGCTTATGGTGCTTTAGTGATTAGAACTGGTCTAAATTTTTGGACTGAAAACATTTCCTATCAAAATGTGCTCCGTGAACTGTTTGCTACTGACCTTTCTGGAGATGGTCAGCAGCCAATATACATTGTGAGTTTGAGGCCCCAGCCCTCACTTGCTCTTCAGTTGCCTATGATGTAACACTGAGCATATGGCTGCATATATTTGTTGATTAATAACTAGAAGTGAAGGGTCAATACTAGCTACATTTACTATTCAACAAAGGGAGTTTGGGGATTTCCTCCAGTGCTCCCCACTGCCCTTCTCCATGCATTGTACTATAGTTTAAATAAATTACCAAAATAATTGAAACTAGCATGATTATATTCATTATTTTAACAAATAAAACATGCAGAATTTTGCTGAATTTTAAAATATTTGTGTGCAGAATTTTTAATTTTTTGGTGCAGAACTTCCCCAGGGAGTATGGAGTGGAGCTGCAGCTTGGGCCGGAGCTGAGCCGGGGTGGAGCAGGGGCTGGAGCAGAGCTGTGGCTGGGTGATGCTCTTGCTCTGCCCCCTAGGGGGTTGGCCGGGCCCCGTTGTGTGCCATCCCAAACATTTCTCCACGCACCCCTGGGGAGGGCACGCCCCACAGTTTGGGGCCCATTGCCACACATGTATCACTGACAGGCTGAGGTGTGGAAGGACTGACCAGCAGAGTTTAAAGTATGTGTGTGGTAGGGGATTAGTTCTGGATATGTTTACATGGTTCTTTAGGGCATGAAAGGCTGTGAATAGCATCTGTGATCTGGAGGCGTCTGGGTGTGTAATACGGCAGTTAGGGGTGGGCAAGGGAGTAAGGGCTTGGCAACCAAACTGTAGCAGAAAAGGTGTCAATGGGCTCTATCCCAGGGAAATGACTGTCTTGTGGGATGGAGCATTTCCTAATTTGTCCACAGCACCCTTTAATTCCTTCACTGGAGTCTGACAACACCCCGGGCAGTAGGGCCTGGTTGGGGCTGGGGTTAATTCTCCTGCATTAAGGCTTAGGGACTCAAAATTGCTAGTTCTGAGATCCACCCCAATGCAGGTGGCCGCCGGGAGCTCCTGTGGCATCCTTGCAAACCCCCTTTGTGGAGGCTGAGGGGTCAATCCAGTTCTGTGTTGGGCCAGCCTGATCGCCTTTAGAAGCAAATTCTCCATGCAGTGAAACTTGCTGTGTTGGTTTGTGAGAGACTTGGATCATCTGCTTCTAAATGTTTCACTCTGGCTGTGGGGTCTCAGAGCTGAACTGCCCTGGCACTCCACAGTTCTGTGCATTTTGTTCCTCTCCCTTTGCCCCTGTAACATGCTTTTGCCTTCTCTGAGGTGGGAGAATCCAGCCCAGTTTGAGGTGGGGAAGAGAAGCAGCCCTACAGCTACCTGCTTGTGAAAGTCTCTGACTGTTTTTCCCTGCAGCTCCTAGCATGGAATAGCCCAGCCTTGATTTCTGAGTTCATGGACCTTCTGCCACCTCTGCTTGGTGCAGACACAGCCATCGAGATCTTTCACTTGCTGCTTGACCTGCCGTGTTTGGCGGCTACTCTGGACATCCAGCTGAGGTGATATCACCTTCCCCTCCTCTCACTTTTTAGCAGGGTGTTGACATTGGGCAGTGTCCTGACTCACTCTTTGACCCAGAACTAACTTCTTGAAATGGCTGCCCCACACCCAAAGAACAGCCAGGACTGCATCAGTTCAGAGCAGCAGCTACTGTAGCTGGATTTATATGGGATTGCGAAAGCACCTAACCAATAATGTTTGTAGTTCTGCTGCATGTGCAAAGATAGGGACAGTCAGGTCTCATACTCCTGAGCAGTAGGCTGACTGTTGTTAGGGGTCAGGAAGGAATTTCCCTCCCTTCCCCCATGTCCACCTCTGAGCAATTGGTAGATGTCCATCCCTCTGGAGCACATGGTATTGGCCACTGGCAGAGAGAGGATGCCAGAATTGGTGGTCTCAGTTATCCAGTCTTACATTTAGGCTCAGAAGGATTCGATTTTTATTGGTAAAGGTTGATTTCATCATACGTACAAACTAATGAAAAAAATATTTCCATCGATGTTGATCAAAATTTACAGATAGTCAAGGTCAGAAAAATGCCACTTGATTAGAGTTTGATTTAAGAATATTTACTGTGTATATTTTGTGTTTTATAACTGTTTTACAGTTATAAAGCGTTAACTTTTGGAGCCTCCAACATGTCATTCAGTAATTATCATCTGACACCCACCCCGATGATTTCCTGCAACTGTGGAAAATTGAA
This sequence comes from Dermochelys coriacea, assembly GCF_009764565.3. Taxonomy (NCBI): domain Eukaryota; kingdom Metazoa; phylum Chordata; order Testudines; family Dermochelyidae; genus Dermochelys; species Dermochelys coriacea. The sequence continues at coordinate 9,930,626 of NC_050077.1, read as the reverse complement.
TGGATAAAAAGTTTAAAAAAAAAAAAAAAAACACCTTAAAACTAAATATTGATATTATCCATTTCAATGATTAGAAAATAAAAATTCTGCCAGGCCTGCTTATGTCCTGCCCTGTTGCCCTTGTTAGCTTCTCGGGCAGACATGAAGTTCAGTTCCCTCCTGGGAGGGTCATGTGAGAGTGGAAGGGAACTCTTGGGAACATGAGTGCAACTGGCTTCTGCAGAGAGGGAGCTGGGGCTCACTACCCCACACGTGCCCTGGGGAGCCGTGGAGTGTAGAAGCACTTCCAGGGAGGCTTAGCATGGAGACTCGCACTGGAGCTGTGTGCTGGCAGAGGGGACTTTGGTCATTATGGAGCACTGGGTTTGCTGGGCCTGGAGTCGCCCTTTTGGACATTGCCAGGGCATGCTGCTGAGCCAGCTGGAGAGAGTGCTGGGAGAGTAGCCTCATGCCTAGCTGCTGAGGGAGGGTGCAGTCTGCCTGAGCTCCCATCTGTTACCCAGCATTTCTTATACGCAGGTTCCTGCTTTTTAACCCTGTTGCTGTTCTTGTTCTGAAGGCCCGAGAACTATTTCACTGTTGGAAACTATTTGAAAGAAACCTGAAACTTTTTGGGGGGTTGATCAGCTATTGGGGTCCTTCAACCTTGACATTCCTCTAACTGTGACCTAGCCAGTTTGCTGCTGTGTTCCCATTACTTCAGTTTGTGTTGTGTGTGTCCGTTACTAGATCTGCCTCTGTCCCCATCTCTGAGAGAGCCACCTGGGATCCTGCTGCAAAGCCAGCCAGCTGCCTGGAGGCCTTCCGCCACCCGCTCTACAGAAGCACCTTTCAGTATCTCCTCCGCATTGAGACCGCCCCCAGAGACCCCCCTGAGCGGTACGAGGCTGCAGCCAGTGTCGGGGTCAGCTGCATGGGGATGCTGTGACTCCCCATCTCACAGCTGCCTGCGGACTGTGGGGTCCAGGAGGAGGAAGCAGCACTGCAGTCAGGGTTCTGTGCAGAGGAAGAGCTGAGGTTGCTGTGCAAGACTCGTGTGTCTGCTCCCAGGCTGGCTCATGTGTCCGCTCCCAGGCTGGCTCCTGTGTACTGGCTCCTGAGTACAGTCACAGCTGGAAAGTGGCACACGTCTCCCTCTCCTCTTCAGGTTTGCAGGGTGTTCAAAAGCTGAACGGCTTAGTGAGGAAAAGGGCGGGGCTGGGAAGCCAGGATTCCTCAGGGAAGCTGCTTTGATGGTGATACTGGGGTCTGTTGTCAACAGGTTGGCTCCTCTTCGCCAGCTGCTGGGGTCCATGGCCAGCTGTCCACGGGTTGTGCAGTGTGCAGACACCATCCCTGTCTTACTGCGGCTCTACTTCAGTGTGGTTGCAGAGGTAGGGCTCCCTGCAGACAGCTAACTGGGGAGTTCCTGTCCTGTGTGTCGCTGTCTCTGATGTTCCCTTTGTTATGGGTCGAATATCCATGGGAACCAAAGGGTTAAACTCCCTCTGGCTTGGGTTCTGGCTCGCTCCGGGACAGTGCTCTCTTCCCTTTGCTCTGGGCCTGAATGGGGGGTGAAAATACCCAGGACCCTGAGTGGGTGTATGAATCTATAAAGGAAATTCCTAGGATTGTGGAGGGTGTTTCTCTAGGGAGTGAAACCTCTAGGAACAGGCAGTGGCTGGGCAGGCTCTTTTCGTGGAAAAGGACCCTTACTGCAGTAGCTCAGCATTATTTGAAATCCTTGCCAGGCTGCTACCGGCAGCAGCTGCTGACCAGTGAGGCCTCTCCAGGTGTGGGCAGCAGGAGGACAAGTGCAAGGCTCCTGCCCAGCACCCTGTGTCACTCAGATCAGGCTGCCAGGCTCCGCCACAAATCCCCTCTGGGTTTGGCTGGAGTGGCTTGGGGCTGTGGTGGTGCTGAAGGAAATGCTTCTCTATCTCCAGTTTGCAGACGGCCCCCTGATAAACCAGCTGGTGTTGGTGCTGCTGGAGAGGAGTGAGCAGCTCTACGAGATCCCGGCATTTAAGGCTGATGTCCATAGGTGAGTATGGGCACCTCTGAGAAGGGGAGAGAATGGATAGAAATGCCAGGAGGAGGATTACACAGCACACCGCCCCGGTCTGGCTTTCCAAGGGTAGCCGGGGACCAGCCTTGGCACAATCCCTGCATGGCCTCTCTTCAGAGGGCACAGTGACATGGTGCCCTGCGGTTGGCATGCTTGGAGTGAAATCAACAGCTCCCTCTCTTTGGTCAAGAAAACCATGTGGGTCACAGGCACATGGACACCAGAGTATTGGGGCTGAGCCCTCTGGACAAACAGCTGCAGGGACTGGAGCCACTGGGCATTGCAGTCAGGGCTTTGGTGTCATGCACACCCTGATCACAGCACATCTGCAGCCACTGTCCCGCACTGAGGCACTTGTTTGCCATTCGCACATGTGCACTCACTGGTAGTCACTGTGCAGACTCCTGTCTGGGGGGCAGGCTCCTCCCTTACTAGTGGGCCATTGGGGTTGCCTAATCTGGTGAGTAGCCTGCTCTGATCTCTGTGGGTGCCAGGCAGTTGGTTCCTGAGCTATTGCCCTCTCCCTTCTTCCTGGCAGAGTGCTGAGCTCCCAGCTGGTGCTTCTGTGTAAGCTGCACCCCTCCCTGGTAGTGGAACTGTCCAAGGAGCTTTTGGAGTTTTCAGGAACCGTCAGCAACATCCGGAACAAAGAGGATATCTTCACCTACGTGGTAAGGAGGAGCCTGCCTGCCTCTGATACCCTACCTGTAGCCCCCTTCTGCAGGCTACCAGAGGACTCTCTTCACAGACTTCCTCCTCATCTTCTCTACCTCTGGTGCAAATTAATCTCATCTGTCACTTCCTTAGACTGTTCTCCAAGGTGTCTATATACCTCTCTGCTTGTCTTGCTGCAGGTCTGGGCTATTGGAGAGTACATGTCTGTGTCATACGACAAAAGGTGCACCGTGGAGCAGATCAACAAGTTCTTTGAAGCCCTGGAGGCCATGCTGTTTGAAATCACGCAACTCCGGCCCTCGGCCAGCATCCCCAAGTACTCGCCCCGTGTCATCACGGTTCTCATGACAACGCTGACCAAACTGGCATCACGCAGCCAAGATTTGATCCCCAGGTGTGAAACGGGGCAGCAGGTCAGGGTTAAGTGTGCAGGTTATCAAGCAAATGTTTGTTGCTGTATTCCTGTTGGCTAAATAGCCTTAATGAAAAACCCAGGAATTGAAACAAGACAAACTGTGGAAAGCAATAGAAAAGTGTGTTTGGGGGAGCCCAAATTGCAGCCAGGCAACCAGTTTGTGCATGTTTCTGGATAGTGATTAGAGAGACTTGTGTATTGTAGGCAGTGTGTAATCCCAGCCACTCTCAGTAGGAGGCAATGATGGGAGTGAGGGGGTACTGTTACCATTGAGGAAACTCACAGCTTTACCCAGCAGGTGTTGGTGATGGAGGGGATGTGGTCCAGGCTGGAGGGTGCTTTCACCTCTAGGCTCCATCTAGGAAGAGACTTAAGAGTGGTGGTTTTGAGGCAGGAGCTTTATGAATCTAGAGCTGTTCTCTTGAATCTCCTGCTGGCTCAAAGCTGTGTCCTTCCCTCTTGCAGGATGTCCCTATTCCTGTCCAAGATGAGAGCGTTTGTTCAGAGCCCTGCCATGGCCTCGGTGTACAGTGAGGAAGACAGTGAGGAGATCCTGACCCGAGCCGCTGAGCTGATGAACCTGTTGAAAATGCCCAGTGTGGCTCAGTTTGTGCTGACGCCATCAGCAGAGGTTGCCAGCCCACGGTTTCACCGAGACACTAATGTGTCCCTACCTCTCGCCATGAAGACGGCTAGCCGGCTTTTAGAAAGGGGGACTGGCTTCGTGCCAGGGTGAGGTGATGGCATTTTTGAGTGTACACTGCAGAGACCTGGCTGGCTCTGTGCTGTATTTTGACTAACCTGCTGCTACTGACTCTGCTTAATGGAATATGGGGAAGGAGGAGGGATGAGGCTCTGCTCCAAGCTGCACCTTCCTGGAAATGGGCAATAAATGGCGGAAAAGAGGAATAACCAGAGCTGATGGTTTCTGTCTTCGAGCCTGACCATGTGGTTTCTTTCTTTCCTCTGGTGGGTGGCTCTTCTGCCCTCGGCCCCGGCAGCAGGAAGTGTTTCCACTGACTCCCCTCGGAGTTCCTGCAGTGGGACTCTGGTCCTGGCCTGCCCGGGGAGACCAGTGACATCACCCGCATGAGGCAGGAGCAGCACACACAAACAGCATGCACCCCAAAAAGACAAACCCGGTGCTACAGGGGAAGGGCGCTGGCTAGTGTGTGTGAATTGGGGTTTTCCAAGAAAGCTTAGCCAAAGGCCCAGCCTGCCTGAGGGGCATCTGCTGGAGGGGCCCAGCCTGCTTCCCTTCGCAGCGCATGGCAGCAGCCAAAGGAGCTCTGAGCTGGAAGGTTCTGAAAATCCAGAGGGCCGTCTCCAAAGCAAGTCCCTTGAGGGGCGCTTTGCCCCGTCCGACCAATCAGCAATTACTTGTCACCTTTTCCTTCTCCGTTGCTCTGACTGCATTGTGGTGACTCCTGCTGTTCCCCCACCAGCTCTGCTCTCCCTCTTGCTCTCTCTGCTTGTAACAGGTGCTTAGAGCAGGAAGCCAAGTCCTGTGGCCAGGAAATGGCGTGAAGCGTAGGCAGCCTGTAGGAATGATTTAGGTAAGCGAGGGCCTGCCCCTGCTCCCTTTGTGTTCTAAAGTGCAGTTGAACCTGGCAAGGCCCAAACAGGTTCCAAACCACTGCCACCAGAATAGAGCTTAGGGAGGTTTTATTGGATCCAGTTTATTTTTCACACCATGAACAACTCCTTGAACATAGCAGCCCTGTCACAGGCGGGCCCTGATCTTTGTTCCATGTCTGCGCTAGAACTATATACATTGTAGAGATGTACAGTATTAACAAGAGAGGGGAGTGGTCATGCTCTCTGCCAGCAGCAGAAAGGGGCATGTGTCCTCTAGGGGCCTCTGACTTTGCACTCAGGCAATCGGAATATTTAATGCTAACTATATTAGTGAGAGACAAATGGGGGCTGATTGCTTGGTGCTTCCCATCCAGTTGTGGAGGCTGGTCACTTCTCCTGTAGGGTGAATTATGCTATTTTCCTTATGGGTCTGGGGGGAGGGCGGCGGAGAGTTGCTAAGCTGGAGAGCAGTATGTTTGGCTTGCTTTGGTGTTGCTGAATCAAGCCATAGCTGGGCCTAGCTTTGTCATGCTGCAAACTCAGGCTCTTGCTCCCTGGGCTGGGACAAGTGTGGCTGTAGGGGGGATATACCATGGTCTCCTGGAGGCTCAAGGGCAGTTCTTGTGCCTGTCTCTGAAGCCCTCAGCTGGCAGGGGTGTGGAGTGGGATGGGGTGTGGGGGGATCCCAGGGCTCAATGGAGGAAGATCAAGCTAATGTTCACAGTTCTTTTGACCGTTAATAAAGGCAGCAAGAGCCTTGAGCTGCCTTCGTGTGGTTACCTGCTTCTGTTACAATTAAAGGGTATCTCCGGTCACTGCTGTGCAGATGGCCTAGCCCAGCTATTCTGAGTATGCCACAGCACAGAAGCCAGGCACTAGCCTTGTGTGTGTATTTCTGTCAGCCTGGAGAGCTTGCAGTGTGGGTTTAGATGCCTTGCCCATGAGGCTGCACAGAACCCTGCGCTGTGGTAGGTGGGCTAATGCCGCACTTCTGCCTTACAGTGATTAGTTTGAGGTTTTTCCACTGACTTCAAAGTGCAGGAGCAAGAGGGGAGGGTTTTCTCCCTCTGCGCTTGCTAAACCCCCCACACAGCTCATCTGCACTAGCCCTGAAGAATATACTTGCAATTAAAACAGTTCCCCACATGGTAGAGCAGGCACCTTGCTTTGCTGTTGGCAGAAGAGAGCAGAGTGATTTGTGTGCACTCTTGGGAATAAGCCATTAAAGCGGCGACTGACTTTCCCAAAAGGGGAACGTCTGTTTCCAGGCCAGGCATCGTTTAACACCATCAGCGTGGCAGTAGCAGGCACTGCTGAGGTATGCAGAAGATGGGATGGTGCATGGGAAACAGAATCAGGTCTGTGGAGCAACTCCCCAGCTCTGCCTGTATGTTTCAACAGTGGCTACACTTTTTAAAACTACCTCTGATTTGGCATCCACACTCAACTACCCCCAGAGCTATTTTTATTTAATTTACATACCTGCTGGGGCCTGCAACCTGGCTACTAGCCATCTAACTGTTGCCATTTCCACTTAAGTCAAGTCCAGCTGCAAAAGTAGCAGTGCCTTCAAAAGTATGCCCCTAGCTCTATGTGGGGGAGGTTTGACTTCTTCGCTTACTAATGAGCTGCAGGCTGTCTGCTAAGGAATTATGGCTCATTCCATAACCCCTCCCACCCCCTTTTTTGGTCCTATATGACTACAGGAGTGTTAACAGGCCCCTTCACCTTGAATGGTTAGAATATGAGGCAAGTTCTTATGCTGAACTGTCTGCTCGATCTTGGAGTTAGCAATGCCCCTCCCAGACCTGAAGTAGAGCTCTGTATAGCTCAAAAACTTGTCTCTTTCTCTCTCCCCAACGGTAGTTGGTCCAGTACAAAAGATTACCGCCCCAACCATGTCCCTCTCAGAGCCTGGGCTTGCCCCTGCAGCAGATAAATGCAGCCAAAGAGAACACGTAAGAGCAGCCATGCTGCCTGGGTTACAGCCATGTCTCCACTTTGTAAAACTGTCAACGCAGGTTGTTCTCCTGTGAATATTTTAGCAAAGCGAGAGGTCATATTAGTTCACCTTGGCTGGGGGCTTCACTTTCAGGTGTGGGCTTCACAGGGTGACAGCCTGTCCCCAGGCCAACGGCACTGAAAGCTGTTGAAGGGTCAGTTACACAGAGAAGGTTTAAAACTAGATTCCCCTGTGCAATAGGGCCAATGCTAGAGCAGGGGAGCAGCCTGCTCCTGGGTGATGAGGAAAGGAGGACCCTTCCAGCAACACCCTCTTGCCAAGCCTGGGAGCAGTTGCTGTACAATTGCAGCTGCTCTCACGCTGTTTTCTCTTTGCTGTAGCCACTTTCCAGCCCCAGTGCAGGGCCCAGAGGTGGTGGTCCTAGCCTACCAGCAGCAAGGCACTACCCTAGGGCAGGGTGAACTGACTGTCAGGCCCTGGAGGAAGTGAACGTAACACTCGCATCCCTTCCACCATGACAGCCCATTGCATCAGCTTATGCTGCTAAAGCCTGTCCCTGTAAAAGTCATTTCCTGCACCCCAGTTGTTCTGTTATTTATTAGTACTTCCAATACCCCCAACCTCAGGAATCCAGCTTGAAGGGCGAGAGGGTGACATTCTACTGCCACCTTTCACAGCCCAGGAACCAGCAACTGTTTGGGGTTTGTAATAAATGTTCCCTGGCAGTTCTGGCCTACGTTAACTGTAATTGTTATGTTAATCACTAGGTGCTCAAAATCTCCCAGGGGCCAGCGCTAGGTAACTCAATAATTGCAACAGCAGCCACTAGGGCCCCCACTCCCAGTCACCAGCCCTGCCATGCCCTCTGAGTGCAGAGGAATGGAATAGCTTATTCCTAACCTCGGTTGAGCTGAAGAGCACTTTGACTGCCTGGAATGGGATCTGCCCTCTGCAGAGAGGAGTGTGGGGTGGGCAGGTAAGTAGGGGCTATGGAAATCCCACGCTGAGGCTGGCCAGGGGAAGGACGTCAGCTGTAAAATGAGCCCATGCGATACACCTGTGAGCGGAGGGGTGTTTGAATTGTAAAGCCCCCTCCCTCACTTGCTCAGCAGTGTCCCCACTGGACCCTGGAAGAGCAGAACAGAGATACCCAGCAGTCTGAAAAGCAAATTGAGAACAGTTCCTTAGTCCTGGAATGGTGCAATTTCACGCTGGATCCTCCATGTTCTAGGTACAGTCTCTGCCCATCCCACCAGCTTTTGTGTAGTTGGCCTTGACAGCAACTTCGTTTGTAGGGGCTACGGCCAGGCTCTTGCAACGTGAGCGTTAAGAGGACGATGGTGAGCTGGAGCTGATTTTCTTGGCTATTTCCATGTCAGACTTGGCAACCAGAAACCGCAGCTTCTTCCCTCCAGACCGGATAAGCTCCACTGCACTGGAGAGACCAGACAACAGGAACAGAGAGGTTAATGCCATGGCCCCAGGCTCACTACCCAGAGCAGCGGCTGGCTGGTGTGACACACTGAGGATCCCTCTAGTCAGCTCTTGCGGAGCACGGGTTGGGCTGGCAATTGTTGGATGCTCTCCTCCTGTTCCATCCCCCACTCACCCTTGGCACAGCAAGTGCTAGGCAGGCTTTAGAGACAAGGTCCCAAGAGCCAGGCTTTTTGGTTGCAGCTGGTTCACTGCATTCCTCTGGGTAGTTGCTGTTGATGTTTACTTGCTGGGTGCGGGTTTACAATTACTCATCTCCCCCACTGCACTAACCTCTTCCAGCTCCCTAGCAATCAGGTTCTGTCCTATCTCCCCTTACACTTGCTGTCCAGCTCTTTGTTCACATCAAAGAAAGCCAGGAGGGGCTGAGGCTTTAATTTACTTGTCCCCTGGAAGCATTAAGTGAGTTTGGAGCTGGGCTACAGCCAGGTGCTTGCCCTCAGGGTGATACTCAACACTAGGCTGCTCCTTGCTCCCATTACAAGATGCCATTCTTCACCCCGAGAGCTGGATCACTGACTGAGATGCACACACTATCTGCATGGTCAGTGCTACCAGCAGAGGTTATTTCTCCTCTGGAATTGTTTTTAATCCCATGAGGGTCGCAGCCTGCACTGATTCCACAGAGCAACATCACTTATAAGAAACAAGCATTTCCTGCAATGCCCAGAGCTGTTCTAGTCAAAGTAACATCCCCTGTAGCCAGGGCTCACATTGGGGCTTTCTAAGGGCCAGGCCAATTACAGAGGCTGCTGCTCCTCTAACTGAATGGACCTGGGCTACAGTTCAAAGAAACGCCACTTGACGGATTATCTTGAAAGGGTCATACTACCTGGCATGGTGGTGGACAGGGATGGAGTGTGTACTGCTCTAGCAGATGGACTCCAGGGCAGGGAAATACCTGCCCATTCTGGCAAGAGAGCACTGATCTTTTCACCAGACGCACGCTTTTTGCCAGCAGTAGCTATTTGAAACCCCTGGCTCACAAACTTTCATTGTTGATGCCACTTTGCTACCCACATGGTGGCTCTCCTGCCTTCCCTGTGGTACAGAACACTCCCTTCGGTGTACTAAGCACACGGCTTCTAGCCCAGGCATCACCAGGAGCAAGAGGACCTCGGAGACTGTAAGCCTGCTCTGAGCAGGAGTTTAATATGCCTGCAGCTGCTAGAGAAAGGTGTAGCAATGACTTTCTCCAGCGCTGTTGAGTACTGGGCTAAGACTCCAGTAGGGCCATGCCTGCTGTTTTGCAATATACATCACGGCCTTCAATGCCTCCCACACCCCGGCTTCTTCCTTTTTTATTTTACCTCTGGTAATCTGCTCCAATCAGACTGGTGCCGTTAACAGCCAGGATGCGGTCGCCTATGGAGAGTCTGCCGTCTGAGGCTGCAGGACTGCCCTGGATGAGGGTCCTGATGTAGATGCCAGGAGAGTTCAAAGGGGTGTGCTGTCAACAAATAACGGTCAGTACCAAGGCAATGGTGAGACAGGTTCTGCACAAGACAAAGGGCTACACAGCTTCTCGGACTCTACAGCTCTGGGTCGGCAGTGTTGGGAGCCTCCGTGTCCACTGGTTACTAGCTGCTGCAGTTCAGAACTCCTGCTTGGAGGAGGCTTACAAGGCACCGGGTGCAATTGTCAAAAGCAATTGAACAACTTACAGTCTCCTTTTTAAGTGGCTTTGGGGCAGCTAAGGGCCCCTGACCTTCAGTAAGCTCCCAAATGTCTGTCACTTTTGAAAATGGGACTTCGGCATTTCTGAAAATGGTACCACACTGTGTGGGGTGGGTTTCAGTTGCTTTTTTTTAATCACCTATAGCAGCCTGTGCCCCAAGGTTACTAATGCTGGTGAATCTACGTGAGCAAGGGTGAGGTGCTTGTAGAACGTTTTCCAAGTGCAGATGACGTCGCAAGGGAAAAGGCGAACGTTAGGGGTGTGTGCATGAAATGGATTTTGCAGTCTGTCCCCACCACCTACAAAGGGAGACCTAGGATCAGTGACTTTCCCCAGCTTATGCATTCCTACAGCCTGAGAAGATGCCAAACATGTGCCCTAGTTCCTTTGTCCGCTCAGTGGGAGTCTCATGACCTGCTCCAAGAATTCTCAGTACCAACAGACCAAGCTTCTCCAAATGCCAGGGAAAGGCTGCTGCAGAGCTAGGAGGAAAAGGAGCTGGCTGAAATTCTGAGGGCCTGGCATCTACTGCTGCTTGTGGACCTTCTGGGGTTCTAGTAGCTGGGTGTTTGCAGTCCTGGGCTACAGAAGCGCTCTAATCCATGCAGAAAGAAGGGCAGCCCTCCGCCCTGTTTGTACCTCCAGGTGGACAGAGGAGACTGTTGGTCACACTTCCCTTGTTCATTTTAATGCTGGGAGGAGAATAATCAACAAGCCAGGCTGCCCTCTGGCAGGACAAAGCTCCCTCACTGAGTGCACATGAAATACAGTCAGGACTACGGCTAAAGCCTTATTTTTCTACTGACTAATGCACTGCTGAGAAAGGCCCCAGTTACAGTGACCCATTGCACTAAACCAGATTGCAACGCCTAGGGCATGACAGCAGGGACGTTCCTTTTCTGCTTGCACTCAGCATTGGCTATTCTGAGCGCGCTGTGAATGCAGGGCAGGACAAACCATTTCATTCCTACTCAGCAATGAGCTCTTGGGAGGGGGTTCTCCATCTGGCCAGATTTTTTTTTTTTTTTTGACATTCATCCATCACTTGTGACGGGGGAGGAAAGGCCTTCCTTAGTCTTGCATCCTTCTTCTGCAAAGGACTCTAGCAATAGCGTTGGGCATATTTAATTTAATCTGTTCTCCACAGGCCTTGGGGCAGCTTTGATATAAGCATTACAGCTAAGTCTGAGCTAACAGGTGTCTGAGGTCTGATTCCTTACAGGGCTTTATTGGGATCCATCAGAATAACGTAAGAGATCACAGCACTTGCAGTCACCCCAGAGATTAATCCAAGCAACCACTCGGTCAGATTTCACAGGAAAGAAACCCTGGGCTAGCTATAGGGCATACACCCGGCATTAGCTTTACAGATCACTTTTCATCTTCATATAATACATTCCCTGCAGCACGAGCCCAGTTCTAAATATTCTGCGAGGCAGAGCAGGATGTACTCACCAAGCCATCAATCAGTCCCATCCCCAACCCAATAGGCCCTTTTTCCAACTCCACCACAAAGACGTAGCAGAAATCATCCGTGGCTGAGCTGCGACTGGAGGAAGCTGGCGTGGGATAGTCGTAGGGCATCGGAGAACATCCTGGGGTCAAAGAGATGCAAAGGAACAGGCAAATATTCCTCCAGTATTCACCCAACCCAGCCTGCTCCTCTCTGCACACAGCTCCCCCTTTCCTGCCCCACCGGCAATCTCAGCTGAAATAAGCAGTGCATCAGCCAGGCTCCCTGGAGTGCCTCTGTGCCTGGCAGCAGCACATCTGTTGGGGAGGGCGGACTCACTTCATTTTGGCTTGGCCAAACTGCCAATGCAACGACACTTCACACAGGCAGAGCCGGCGCTAGGCATAAGCAGTCTAAGCAATTGCTTAGGGCCTTGAGCAACTCAAGGGGGTCTTGTATTAGTTATTAGTATGTGTTGGGGGAAGGAGGGGGCAAAAATATTCCTGATTAGGGCCTGCAATGGGCTAGCACCAGCCCTGACAGCTGGGGACAGACAATGAAAATGGCAGAACGTGCTTCCAGACAAGGGGCTCGGCCCAGAGAGGAGAGCCTAGTGGCTGCAGGATCCGTTGCCCAGCCCCGGCTGAATGTCTGCACATACAGAAACCGGGATGCACAAATCCTGAGGGCACGAAATGACACTTTGGGTTGCTACCTCTGGAAAATCTGGCCCTAAACAGCTCTGCAGGGTTTCGGGAGTTAATGGGTAAGTTTTTCTCAGCGGCAGGAGAGTTCTCAGAATCAATGGTGGCACGAGAACAAGCAAAGGCCGTTCAATTCCTCCAGCACGTTGGATTTTGCAGAACTGGAAATTTTTGGCTTTGGCTACAGCCTGGTACATGACGCCAATGAAGGCTCAAGCTGGCCATGACTCCACGCTGCATTCATGAATACGGAGGAGCCCAGTCAGCCAGGAGAGTCTAGCTTCCCCTCCTGGCCACCATAATGACCTTATAAAACACTCCTGGAGTGTTGTCTTCTCACATGGATACAGGCTGCTCTTGTGGCTCAGCTGATGGAATTCACCCAGCTCTGCTTGGTGCTTTGGCTACAGCACACAGTCGTACTGACATCGGCTTCTATTTGCTGCCCTTTCCTTTCCTCTCCTGGCTCACAGCTGGCAGGAGAGGGACTGGTTTTAAAGATAAACACATGGGCATAATCACCCTGCCATTGGCCATGAGAAACGCAGCTGCCAATATGTGCAAAATGTGGGATTTTCAACTAGCTGCTGTTTCAGGAGTGCCCCCCTGATGCCCAGGTGTCTTGCAAACCTCTTCCTGCCTCTGTTCAGTTCCATCTACTGGACACCGGTTCACACATGCAAACCAATTAACTGCTACTTCTTCAGGAGGGGCAGCGGGATCTAGATGCCAAGCACCCACTGTGTCCCTACAAACGTCTGAAATGGATGCACAAGGCCTCTGCGTGCTTCAAGGTAATAAAATCATCTTTCTTTTACAAAAATCTTCTTTTCTTTTAAAATCTTCTGAACCCGAAGGCACTTCACAGTCTGTGCACATACACCACCACTGGCGGGCTGCAGCTCATTGGCTAATAGCAAAGGGCAGGAAGGAAGGGAAAGGGGTGCTTTGACCAAGGGAGCCTGCTCTTACAGAAAGCATCAAAGGCTCTTCAGTGCCCCCACAGAGCAGCCAGGCCTTTGGGACGGGCTCGGTGTATCTAGCTTGGGACGATAAAGGTTAAGCTGACCTCAGCTGGGGCCAGGACATGCAGTATTGCTCACCTGATGGTTCAGGCTAGAGTGCAGCGCAGAGGTCACGCTGCTCACGGTAATTGTGAATTTTCATGCAGTCCGTGAGCCCTGCAGCTGGGGCTCCTCTGGGCCCCATTCCAGCCATTGCGACTCATGTGGTCGCAGTACAATTCTGGTTTGGCCGTCTGCCCCACCATAGATGGAGACAGAGGAGCGGATGAGCCAAATCTGATTGGTGGTGCCACCTAGCACACGGGGTTTCAATGACTGAAGCAGGGAGCCGGACCCACCCCTGCTGGTGTGGGGTGAGCTCGCTCTCCAACCCCTCCCACTCCCGGGCCGAGCCCCTTCTGTGTCTATGGGGGGTTTTTTCCACATACCTCTGCTGTGAAATTGACTGAACATTTGTATGACAAAATCGTTGCCTTGCTGATGGTTAGGCCATGAAGCCTTCCCCTGTGGCAAGGAGCAAAGAGGCCAGGCCGTGGAGGCCCAGTGGTGCTGGATTATGCTCTATTCTCCTGGCTGCCATGCTTGTCTGACCCCCAGTCTGTTCCCCGGGGAACCAGTCTTGTGGTCCCTACAGGAAGCAGTTTCTAGGGAAACTGACAATGCAAGACATAGCCTAACATGTGAGCGCTGGGGATCTGAGGGCAGGAAAGGTTCTCGGTACCTTCAGGGGTGGTGGCTTTCGTGCCATTGAGTCCATCCTTCTTGGGGTCCTGGATGACCTTCCCACAGCTGGTGCTCTGAGGGGATTCTGGGCGTCCAGGGTCAAAGTTCAGAGGCGTATTGGGAGGGGTCAGTAAGCAGGAGGGATCCACTGGCAACACGCTGGCCTTGGAGAGGTGGTTTTTCCCCAGGCTGCTGGGCAGTTGCAGATGCTTGAGTTTTTCTTGGCGCTGTGGCTCACTGGTGTAATAGTCTCGGGGGGATCGGCTCATGTCTGTGGGGAGCGGAGGGCTTCCAGCAGCCTCTGCCTCCACACAGCTACCTGGGCGTCTGTAATCCGACTGGCCAAAGGAATTCCCCAGGGCTGGCAAGGTGAGTGCGTTCTCGGGCACCTCGGGGGCATTTTGGCTGGTGGGAACGTCTTTCTTTAAAAGGAGAAAAATACGGAGCGTTAGCCTGGCCCCTCTAGCTATCTAGGCTGCCCCGCACCTTGGTATCTGACCTCCACTGGGGGCAGGGAGGTGACTTAGTAACTTCTGCCGAAGAGCTTGAACATGGGGCAAAACTGCAACAATGTGACCCCTCCTGGGAGCTGGGGCAGTGCTGTTAGCCCCATTGGTCAGCAGGGGGAAGCAGAGCCCAGAGAGGGGAAATGAGAGCTGGGCAGAGCCCCCAGAGTTTCTGAGTCCCCGTCTTATGTCCTGACCACAGCGCGTCCCATCCACAGGTAAAGCCAGCCTTTCTGTGAGCGCACTGCCGTGCAGGAGGCACAGCTCAGTGTGGTCCATTGCCCCAGCAGCTGCACAGACAGGTGCAGGTTTACACCTGGATTCTTCTCGGTACATCAGTGGGTCCCAAAGCTTTAGCGATTAGGAATTAGTTAGGGCTTGTCTACATGGAGCAATTTACCAGCATAATTCTAATGCTATAGTTACATTGGTATAACTCCCTGGGCGGACACCTGCCCAAGCAGTCGGAGCTAAACTGGAAAAAGGCACTCTGACTCCGGAAAGGGTTCCCCTTCGGGCATTAGTGTGCTATAACGATGGCCTGCCCACAGTGTTCATGTTGCCTACACTCCCCCTCAGCTAGGCGGCGCTGGCACGGCAGTACACCTCTCCCTTCTTTGGTACCAATCGTTCCAAGGTTCTGCAATGGCGGGATGGCCAGTCTCTTGCTGGTTTGTTTCCGAGGACCTCCCCGGCCAACCCAGGACTTCACACTGGGGCAGCTGCCAAGAAAGTCAAGGAACTGCTCCCACTGCAGAGCCCTTCAGGCACCGGCTGGGAGCGGGGGGGGGAGGTGATTTGTGGTAACCCGGCATCCTCCTCTTGCTGCAGCAGGGAGCTGCACCCCGTGGGGACGAGGACAAGGGCCAGGAATTGGCTGTGCTCACAGGGCCTGGGACTGCACGTGCTGGCTGCAGAGGTGGAGGCAGGGGGATTTCTGTCACTCCCCACCCGAGAACTGCTCCCTCCCGGGGAGTTCCACGGGGGGGGGGTGGCAGAGCCACTGAACCCTGACGGCACTTTACGCACATTTGCTAATTAACAGTAACCCCACAAATGCCTGCGTGTGGACATGAGAGCGGGCCAGGCTGCTTACACCCCTTGGAGCGGGAGGGACATTCCCCAGAGCCCAGAGCCACCACGTACTCCCCACTTCTACCCAGACCTGCAGCCCTTTGAACAGAGAGAAAGGGAGTGAGACAAGGGGGATGGGGGGCAGTGAGATAGGAAGGGCACAGACAGGGAAAGGCTGCATTGCAAACTGGCACCTCCCTCCCCCTCCTTGCTAACAAGATTGTGGAAACAAGCGTGTCCTTTCTCCACACCTCCCGGCAAGAGGATTAGCGGCGCTAATCCCACACAGCAGCATGCAAGTTCCTCTAGTTTGAGATACCAGCTCGCTAGGGCTTCCCAGCCCCTGCGTCCCACAAGGCAGCCACAGTAAACTCCCAGGGCTGGTGCAAAGCCAAAGGCGCACACAGCCCGTGGAGTCGGGGCGATCGCACTGGTCTGGCTGGCACACTCCCAGGGCCAGCTTGGGCCTGCGGAAATGGGGCCGGGGTTAGAATATCCCAGCCACGCACTAACGCAGGCTCCCTCCCTTCCACTCTTCATGCTCTAGGTCGCAACAGCCACCCAGCAAATAATGCAGCAGGGCAGCAGAGGGCTCCTTTACTCTCATACAGTCAGCATGCGCTTCCCTCCCAAAACCGAGGCAGGTGGGAGATTAGGCTAAATACCCAGGAAGAACTGCGGCAGACACAAACCCATTGCTATTCCACCGCAGGGACCCAGAGCTCTGCCCTGTTCCCTGTCACTGAGAAAAGGCCAGTGTTCGATGACCCATGCTCTAGTCCAGGGGTTCTCAACCATTTATGTTCTAAGGCCCCCCCCCACACACACAAACTCCAGCATGCAATAAAAACTCCACAGTCCACCTGTGCCACAACAACTGCTTTTCTGCATACAAAAGCCAGGGCCGGCATTAGGGTGTAGCAAGCCGGACAGTTGCCTGCGGCCCCCATGCCACAGGGGCCTACCACAAAGCTACATTGCTCAGGCTTTGGCTTCAGCCCCTGGCAGTCGGGCTTCTGCTGTCTCTGAGGGGCCACAGTGAATCTAATTCTGGCCCTGCTTGGTGGACCCCCTGAAACCTGCTCACGCCCCCATCCCCCAGGAAGAACCACTGCTCTAGTCATTAAAGACGGCACCACGCCGGCTGCTGGGAAGTACAATTCCCAGCAGTGGGGGATGGGAGAAACCTGTGAAATGCTGCAGGGAAGCGACGAAACCTCCAGTCCAATGTATCACATTCACATGCTACCAGAAAGAAAAGAAGCACAGAAAGATTCACCTGGCTGATCGGCTGCGCTATCTTCTGGATTCATTGTCCCTCCCCCTAGTGGGTGCATCTTGCCTAATGCTCCTGGATACCAGCACCTCCCTCTAACTCTTCACTCATATGAAGACTGTGCCATTTGCCCCCCCCCACAAAAAGTCTAAGATCAATGGATTGGATGAACGAGCCCCAGGGAGAGTCAGAGGCCAACGTGGCAATGTCAGCCACTGCCCTGGAAATCTGGAGAGAGAGCAGGGTCATGTTTTCTGGGCTCAGCTACAGCAAGGCGTGATGGGGCTTAGAACATGGAAAGTGTGAATCAGTAACTCCTGGCTAATAGGATTGAAGCAGGGTGGGCGGCGTGGATCGAAGCGGAGGGAGAGGCTGGGGGCAGCGCGGATCAAAGCCGAGGGAGCGGCGGGGGGGGCGGCGCGGATCGAAGCCGAGGGAGCGGCGGGGGGAGTGGCGCGGATCGAAGCCGAGGGAGCGGGGGGGGGGGTAGTATGGCCTGGCAGGTAGAGCATGGGACTCAGAGGTGAAGGTGAGATCGTGGGAGATCTGTGCAGGATGGCCAGGGATCTATGATGTCCCTAAGAGAGGGCTAGCAGGGACAATGCTCTCCCTGGGTCAGCGATTGCTACCTTCAGGGGCTCCAACTCCAGCAAGTCACCGGCGTGGGGGCTCTTGCTCCGCAGACTCCACAGGAAGTGACGGATGTACAGGAGATGCCGGTACACATTATCGTCCAGCGTCTCCACCTCCAAGTCCACCTTAAATCCTCCACTTGGCAGGATGATGGGTGGGTGGTTATCAAAGGACTCTAGCACTTCGTCTGCAAAACACAGGGGGAAGCTGGTGATGGTGTGTGACTCACCTGAGCCCCAGCCCTGCTCCCAGACTGTGGAGCCATTGCTCTTCCCCAGGTCCTGCAAGCCAAGTATCTGCATGGGGACCAATCCCAGCATCCTCTAGGTCACAATCCTACACAACTGGCCTCCATGTGCCAGTGAGAAAGGGGCAGGGGGCACTAGCTAATGCCTTCACTCTGCTTAGCTCCCCTGGGTTGTGCCCCTTGCTTGTTCCAAACTCTCGAATGGGTTGTTCAGAACCTTTATCTCCTCCTTCCTATGTCATTTAGAAAAGGGCTCTGTAGCTTCCAGATCGGCTGCTCTGGGGCCCGTCCCCCCTACATCAGGTAGAGCCATAATCCAATCTCTTGCACTCCTTGATCAGTTTCCACCTACTTCACTGTGTCCTGATCTCTCTTTTCGATGATAGCCAAGATCATTCTGCTGGGCCCTGGGGCAGGGGGAAGTGCTGAGTCTTTAGCACTTTAGTCCCTCCCATGTCACAGCCCGGTATGTCTGGCTACATGCTAGTGGAGGAAGGATGGTCTAATGGTTAGGGTGCCAGCCTGGGACTTCAGAGAGCTGGGTCCAATGCCCTACTCCATCATTTGCCCTGGATGAGTCAATTTCACTCTGCACCTTGTCTGTTCAATGAGGGGAAGTACTGCCAACATGTTAAAGACTGCAAGGTGCTCAGCTCTATGGTAAGGAGGGGATAGCAATACCATAGATAATGGCACTGATAGCATGGGGTACAGCCAACGTTCACCCACCGGGGGAGTCGCATGTCCCCTGGATCTGTCGGAGAAGACTGTGATTCCACCACATTGTTACCCCCTGCCCCGCCGCATGCCCCTGCTTCGGAGTGGCTCAAACCAGTCAGGACACTCCACGTTCAGGTTGACAGTGCAGCCCCAGCTCATGCTGCGTGTCTAGGTAGATCAGCACGTGGAGGCCATGTGCTCTAGTCCCTACCATACCAGGCTCAGCCTTCAGCCCGAGCTCCCTTTGCCTCAGGGCAGTTCAAGGAGACCCTCAGTTACAGGACTGTAGTTCTTTGTGGCTGTCCACGGTCACGCAGGAACCCCTGCAAAGCACAGGAGGTTACAAGCCCCATGAAAACACTCGAGGGACCAGCAAAACTTGGGATAACCAACCTGTACTGGCAGGTCTGAGGAAAGTACCTCTTGGGATGCAGCCTCGTGCAGGTTTCACTGCCCTGCAGCAGTGCAGGGGATACAGGACGACCACAACAGAAGCACTACTGAGGGCACAGATCACACTGCCCCCAGTGCAACGCAGGTGCACCAGTGCTGTGCGCTCACCTGTCTCGAAGGCTGCAGGGCTGTCCTCCTGCCAGGCCGCGACACACCCGACCTCGGACGCTGGCTGGAACTGAGTCAGGATGTGATGGAGCTGAGCAGGGCTCAGGGCGGGGAACTCGGCTCTCAGCAATGGCCAGGTCATCTGAACAAAGACACAGAGAGCTGGGGTGACGGCCTCAGGACGGTGCACAGGGCAGGTGGCAGGGAGCGAAGCAGGCTCATCAATGGGGAATGAGCTTAGCACAGCTCGTCAGCAAGTCAGCAGCACGCTAAGGGGTCTAGAGAGCCCAGGAGTGGCAGGGCACCACTGATGCTCAGCTGTGTCTTTGCTTCACTGCTACTTCCAATACGGGAGCTGCCTACTGAAGCCAAGGACGGGGTGTAAGACACAGAGAGCCTGAAATCCTACCTCATGTTACCAATGCCTCATGCTGCTGCTTCCTACCAAAATGGGTGCAGATGTTGGTTGAGAGGATGTGGCCTCCACAGTTTGGCTTTGAAACAAAACAAGGCGTCCCATTTCCTGGGAAACTACCTGGCAATATTTGGGCAAATACATTCCTGCAAATCGGCCCCTTAGTCGCCATATTCCAAGCCGGCTGTCCCAGTCCTGCATGGGCACGCTCTGGGGCAGCTGAGCCATTCCCTGCTTGGCGCTTGCAAAGGTGCCGCCCAGAGGCACAGTTCGGGAGGCAACGTATGAAAGCCTGGCCCAGCGCGAGAGTGACATCACATTCTGCAGGGAGGATCAAATTCACCCAGCACACAAAATGCACCCGAGGCTCTGAGATTTAGCGTGTCTGACGCTGGCACATCGGATCCAGTGCAATTTCTGGAGGGAACCCTGCCTTCCACTCTTACCTCAGGGAGCTCCCATCTTGGCCCAGTGTCGGGGAAAGGGCATGGATTCCCCCCCCCCACCTCTGCTTTGATGTCCCATGATGCTTCTAACGGGAAAAGAGAGGGAAGCTGCATTTGAAAGAGACTGTGCTGTTTGTGGCTCCCTGCCTTGGGGAAATGACCCCTCAGTTAGCGTGGGGAGCACAGGCTCGGGGAGCCCCATCTAATAACTGGCCCTCCCAAACAATCCCCATGATGCTCACAAGAGCTCTCCTGCCATTCGCAGGCCCAGACTCTCCCAGGGATCTGATTGGATTCAATGGGAGCTAGGCGTCTACAGGCCTTTGAGGATCTGGGTCCCAAAGGCCATCGAGACCCTGGGCCAAGAAGCCCACGCACGTCTCACCTGCGCCAGCTGGGTGCTTGGCATGGCCAGCAGGTGAGCCACACTGGAAAGCTTGCTGAAGAACTGCTCGGCCAGGTGTCCGAAGCCCATGCCCCGCATCCACTCCAGGAGGAGCCGCAGGCCGGCGCGGATCTTCACTCCTTTCGACCAGTAGAAGCAGCCTGTGGACAGGGCGGGGAATAGAGAATGAACAGCCACACGTGGCGCTGCTTTAACCTGACTTGCAGTAGGAGCCTGGCCCTGCTGCAGTACAGACAGCTACAGGTTCAGAAGACACATGCCAACCCCACTCCCTGGCACAGATACAGCATGAAGGCAATCGGCTGTCAGGGTCAAAGATTGCTCTGTCTAACCCACCAACAGGCTCAGCCAAGGAGAAGTCAGACAACCCAGTCACTTGGCTGGCAGAAAGCAGCCCCCTCCAGCCAGAGCCTGCATATTGGGCGTTACAGCGCCTGACTTCGCCTAGCTGCACATGCTCGCCCTGCTCTGACAGACGCCAGCGCGTGCTGGACCCAGCAAAACGTTGGCCACGAGCAGTGAGATTCCATCTACTCTGTGTGGACCCGAGACACCCCAGGGCATCCTTCTCAAGTGCCTTATCCAGAATGCCCTGATGCCCCCATAGTGTTGTACAGGGGCCTATTTGGAGGTTAGCTACCAGCCTTCTCCCCCGAGGTGGCTGCATTTCAGTTGTGCTGCGTGTAACGTTTCTGAAGCGGCTGGGCATCCTGCTAGGCAGGACACGTGCTACCTGCGTGAAGCACATTTCAGACGGATACAGATAAATGTCCAGTTGCAGGAGTCTCCTACGAGCAAAACCCGGTGTTGTGGGGAAGGGAAGAAACGTTTTTTTCAAACTATCATGTTAACTAACTTCTCCTAATCTGCAGCCTCTGCCTCCTCCAGGAGGCTATCGCAGAACTCCTTTATTGTCCACGAGGACTCCTCCTCCACCCGCCCCTGCATCCAGAAACCGATTCACCCACTTGACTGTGCAAGGCAGGCAGCTCTCCAGACCGCCCTTGTCCTCTTCTCCCTATGCAGTGTGGGCACGGGGGACGTCTCTGCGTCATCCATCAGATACTGACTGACCTGAGCTTGCTGTCCGCCAGATACCTAATCTCCCCAGACCCTCCTTAGCTGCACCCAGGTAAAACCAGGCCATAGAACTGGGGCAGCAGAAATGGCAGTTGCTGATCCTGGGGTTTTACTGAGAGAGATGCACAATGTCAGTGCTCCGGTTTCTAAGGAAGGCCGGGTTCTTCCGCCTTCCCCACATGATCCTGCACGGGGGTGACCCGGCACTTTCCTTCCCCCTGGGATGATGTGGGGCCCTAAGGCCAAGCCCAGCTCCAAGAACACACGAGGCAGCGCATGGCCCAGGCAAGGAGCCGGCTGTCCCAGGGGATGGCAGGATCTCACACTCTAATCTGCTCTAATCAGCTCCCACGTGCAGGAAATCAACTCCAGAGACAAACATTTGAAAGCTAATGCTGTCCTTGATAGGCAGTGAGCCAAGCCTCAGCCTGTGGGCCCATGGAAATGGGGGGGGCGGGGGAGGGAGCTGGTGCTCTGGTTAAAAGGAAGAAACAACAGCGGCAGGAGGCTGTAATCCAACGGGGCTGGGCTGCTCCAGCGCCCACCGCCCTCCACGCTAGGAGCTACTGAGCCCCCTCCCCCACACCCCGAACTGTGATCCAGAATCTGACGCTCACCTCACACCTCCGCCCCCACACCAGATTTGAGCCCTGCAGGCTGGGAGGAAGTTTGATCTGGGTGTAGAGCCCATCTCTGCTGTAGGTGTTGGGCCTGATCCTGTACCAGAGGGTCCATAGGCACTTTGCCATGGACTTCACTGGGAGCAGGACGGGGCCCATGCTGATTAAACCACAGAGAAGCCATGCTATAGCAGAAAGCTCTAGTTTGTTGGACCAAGAGCTAATTTAGCCTCATCAAGGTCTTAATTCCATCACCCCACTGGACTGTGTGCCCTATACTGCAACCCCGCTGCATGGACACAAAACTAACTGGTCTTCCAGCGATGCCAAAGGATGCATGGGAAACATAACTCTGGCGGACAAACCTCAGGCTCGGGGCTCACCATTCAATGTTCTATCTCTATGCTCTATCGACGTTCTGTGTGCTTCCTGCAGCAAACCGTCTCGCGCAGGACCCACATGCTGTGCCAGGTCAGCCTCACTAATGGGTGAGATTCAGAAATTCCAAGGCCAGAAGGGACCACTGTGCTCATCTAGCCTGATCTCCTGCATAACACAGTGCAGGGAACATCCCTAAAATAATTCCTAGAGCAGATCTGTTAGAAAAACATCCAATCTTGATGTTAAAATCAAGCCTTAGTAAATTGTTCCAGTGGTTAGTTACCCTCACTCTCAAAAATTTGCACATTATTTCTAGTCAGAATTTGTCTAGCTTCACCTTCCAGCCATTGGATCATGTTAGACCTTTCTCTGATAGACTGAAGAGCCTGTTCTTAAATATTTGTTCCCCGGGTAGATTTGTGATCAAGTCACCTCTTAACCTTCTCTTTGCTAAAATAAACAGATTGAGCGCTTTGAATCTATCACTATAAGGCAGGTTTTCTAATCCATTAATCATTCTAGAGGCTTTTCTCTGACCCCTCTTCAATTTACCAACATCCTTCTTGAATTGTGGGCACCAGAACTGGACACAGTATTCTAATAGCGGTCACACTCCTTATGTCTGCTAAATACAGACATAAAATAACTTCTCTACTTCTACTCAGGATTTCCCTGTTTATGCATCCCAGAGTCAACATTAGCCTTTTGGCCACAGTGTCAGAGTGGGAGATCCTGTTCAGCTGATTATCCCCTACAACCCCCTAATCTGTTTCAGTCACTGCTTCCTTAGAGACTAAATTTGTTAGTCTCTAAGGTGCCACAAGTACTCCTTTTCTTTTTGCTTCCTGTAAGTATGGCCAACATTCTTTGTTCCTAGATGTAGACATTTACATTTATGCCCAGTTTGCCAAGCAATCCAGATCACTGTATCGGTGACCAGTCCCTCAATTTTTGTGTCATCTATAAATCTTATCAGTGATTTATGATTTTTTCCAGGCAATTGATAAAAATGTTAAATAGCGCAGGGCCAAGAACTGATCCCTGCAGGACCCTATTGGAAACACACTCATTTGATGATGATTCCCTGTTTACCATTATGTTTTGAGACCTATCAGTTAGCCAGTTTTTAATCCATTTGATGTGTACCATGGTAATTTTATATTGTTGTTATTTTTGGGTCGCTATGGAGCTCCCTTGCCTTGGCCCAGCTCAGAGAGGCTTGACACTATTATCTGTGTTGTGGTGGCACCTGGAGCCGCAATCTTAAACCAGGTGTTACTTGCCATCCTAGGCACTGCCTCAAACAGCTTGCAGTCAACGTGGGTTTGGTTGCAGGTCCAGTCCAATACTGGATGGGGGGTCAGTTTTCTATCTGCAGTGCTGATGCATCCAAGAGTCTATGAGAAAGCAGCTCTCAGGAAATCCCCACTATTCAAACTGGCAAAAAAGTCTTAGAAGGTGGGTTAAACCTTGCAAGATGAGTTGATTGCATGGAGTTCAATGGGACTTAGCTATGTGTTTTGCAGAACAGGTATAGGAACACTGGCATGCTTAAAGTTAAGCATGTGCTTAAGTGCTGTGGTGAATCAGGGCCAAATGGAGGAGTCCAATCTCCAGAACTGACAGCCTGGCACCTTCTAAAGTTATCTTATATCTGAAACAACAACAATGACAAAGCTCTAAATCCAGAGGCCGACGTGGCTGTGGCTCAGCAACATACCCGCTGATGCTGCCAAGGGACGGACAGCTAGCAGGAAAGCTCATACTGGAGTACAGAGTTTCCCTTCCCCTTTTTGTTCTTGCTTAGTGGACCATCAGACATGGTGGAGGGAGCAGTGCTGGCAGAGCCTGCTGCTCGCAACAGAGACTCTGTTTGTAAGTGGGATGGAGCTGGGCAGAAAGAGGGATAGAGGTCTGACAGGGTTGAGTGGCAAAATTAAGTTAATTCTTTAAAAATCCAACTCCTATTAACTCATATGGTATTAGCTATAATACACCTGGCGGTAAGGAGGTGCTGCTGGAGCGTATACAGGTATCACATGCTCTGTAGTTCAACTGGAATCCTGCAGTAATTCGGATTAATAAGCAGATTTTCACCTCAATTAAGAAGCAGGATGCAATGTTTTATTATACACAGCAATCAGGCAGTGCCGGGGAACAAACTCCACTAACAGCCTCCACTCAGCATCAAAATGGCAGACCTTATTGCAACCCCAGCGCAAGAGATGGGGGGGCGGTATGTTAATTTGGGGGGAGAGCTAACGAAGGCTGAACCCCACATCCCCATGAATAATGGTATCACAGTGAACATCCAAGGCATTAATAAGGGGTTAATGGAGCAGACTCGGGCAAGATAGCAAACGTAAAGACTGAGTCAAGCCAAGGGAGCAGAAGCCAAAACCCGAATTAAGCTGTTATCTGAGCCAACTATACACCTAGAGAGCAGGGGAGTTCATCAGAGTCAAGGAAGTGAAGTCTCGAAGACCTCAGTGGCTGGACTCTAGTTTGGTTTATCCTCATTTGTGGGTGTAGCCGAGCCCCACCCCCACCCCCAAGTTTCATTGCTACAAGCCCGGCAGAGTCCTGAGCCCCCCCACACACACACCCCCACCCTAGTCTTAGCGCTGAAGCAGGGCTCTGAATGATTGAAAGTGAACCTTATTCCTAACCACCTCTCTGATGACACCAGTTAAACAAAGGACTCAGTAGCTTAAGTCGGGTTCTAAAGCATCCTTATCCCCTGTAGGAAACATGCCTGCTTTACTGTCAGTACCAGTCTGGGGGTCTCTCCCTGGCAGTGGGGCCACACTGATGGATTATGCACAAGCTCCATAGCCTAACACGAGTTTAAGTAACAGGGCAGCAAGACTCCTCTGCTGAATGCAGAATTCCAGGTGCGTCCAAGCCCCTCACATCCTAAAACATCCCAACAGCTGCTGTAAAATCTCTTCCCACATTTGGCCGATCCTCATCTCATAGCCTGGTTGCAATACTGGGGCATTTTAAGTCTGTTCCTTTAGTTAATGAATAAACAGAAAAAGGGCTTCAAAGCAGACAAGGCCAGTCTTTGGGAATGCCTGCCCCTCCCATAAATGTCTCACTCCCTGGTCCCGAGGTCACTCACCTTTGTCCATGAGCTGGTTAAAGAGCAGAGTGTTGGAGAAGAAGAAGAGATAGGCAAACATCTGGGAGGCTATTTCGGGGTGCACTTCATACTGGTGGAGTAGGTCCAGCGTAGCCTGGTAGATCAACACAACTTTACGTATTTCTTCAGGCAACTGGGACGATGCCCGCCAACCTTCCTGGCCCTCACTCTGGAAGGGGTTACACTCCAGGAGGGCAGGTAGAGATACATACAGAGACTGGACAAGGAAGAGACAAGAAATACACAAGTCCAGGATTCAAAGCGCTGGAGGTTTAATGTAGGAAGCAATTCTGCATTGGCCAGATGGTGACCTAAACGGGTCTTACGCATCTCTTGTTTCCATGATCCCATAACCAGCTCAAGCCCTGCTGTTCTCAAACAAGGAAGGACATATTTCTTGCCCCCTCACAGACTAACCCCTTGTGACGTGCAAGCTTGCTCAGCCCTGTCCCTAAGCAATAACTTAACACCAAACACGGTGGCCTGTTGGTCTCAGTCTGTTTTGGGGAACAAACGGAATGTGAGAAACAAACTACCGTAGATCTTAAGTGAAAGGAATGTGCCAGTTCTATGCACCCACATGGTAACTGAAGATCTAATACACATGCTATGGAAAAAAGGCAGACGACAAAAGCAGTCTCCAATTAGAAAAGGAGTATTTGTGGCACCTTAGAGACTAACAAATTTATTAGAGCATAAGCTTTCGTGAGCTACAGCTCACTTCATCGGATGAAGTGAGCTGTAGCTCACGAAAGCTTATGCTCTAATAAATTTGTTAGTCTCTAAGGTGCCACAAGTACTCCTTTTCTTTTTGCGAATACAGACTAACACGGCTGCTACTCTGAAGTCTCCAATTAGAGACTCTTTCCTTTGGGCAAATGAGGAAGGTTGAAAAGCAGGGTCCAATCAGAGCTTTTGCTAGGTACACAAATGAGACAGGATAAGCATCAACCAATCAGAGAGAGGGAGA
Organism: Dermochelys coriacea; assembly: GCF_009764565.3. Taxonomy (NCBI): domain Eukaryota; kingdom Metazoa; phylum Chordata; order Testudines; family Dermochelyidae; genus Dermochelys; species Dermochelys coriacea. The sequence continues at coordinate 9,904,391 of NC_050077.1, read as the reverse complement.
GGCTGCTGGACTAGTGGAACAATCTTTCCACAGGGGGAAAAAAAGAGCTACAAATAGAATCAAGAAGAAAAATAGTCCATTTCCCAGTGAGAGGCCAAGTCTGTAATCACCAGACCTGGCAGGAGGAGCTGGTGGAAAGGCAGCATCATGGGTCAAGTTTAACTTCTCTTTCAATGGAAACAAGTCCCCACCCAGCAGACACAAGCAGCCTTTCTCTGAGTCCACACTGCACACACTGTTCAGCGCTCCGTAATGAGCGCTTGCAATAATGTTTCGCTCCAGGGGCCTAACGGAGAGAGTCCAGAAGGAATATTTCCATCATGTACATGAATCGATTCATTATATGCAGGGCTATTACCATACAGTAAATCACAAACGAGCTGAGGAAGGCTGGACCCGCTATCCCAACAACTCTTTCTACTGATCTGTGGGCTACCCATTTCTTCCTGGCTTCCTGTGTCCTGGTCCCTTGTTTCCAAGTCGCTAGCCATGCAGAAAAATGTTCCATCGTAATTTCACACTCTCCTCAGGCTGTGACAATCATTGGGACACTTGCGCCCAAAGGAAAATGAATCCAAAAGTTACAAGGAGGAGTGAGGGAGAAAGTGAAAGCGACTTAGCTAAGCTATTCACTAATGGGGACACTGTAATGAACAAATGCCTCCCTAGGAGACAGAGTTAATTCTTCAGGGACCTCTCAGGCTGACACCTGCCAGAAATTCACTGTGAACAGTTCAAGGTACCCGACATGCAACTCTCCACCACTGCCAATCACCTGCCAGGGTGATTATACTAAAACTTGCCCGGTTTGCCATCTAGATTCTTATACAGCATAACATCTTTCAAAGATCATGAGGCACTCACATACTATGGTAATGGGGGGCTCATATTAGTAAACAGCATCCGAGCAGCTCGTAATCCTTAATGGATTTTATCCTCACACCCCACATGAGAGCTAGGAACATCTCCTCCTCTTTTTACAGGGTACATCAAGTTCTTTGGGGCAAGGTCTCTCTCTTACTACATGTTTGTGCTATGCCTTGCCCAATGGGCCCTTGATCCTGGCTGAGCACTGTAGGCGCTGCTGTAATAGAAAAAACAACAGCTAAATAACTTGTGCAAATGAAGGGCCATCCAAAAATATCTACGTTGTTTAAAAAAAATCAACCTGTTTGATCATTTCTGACCCCTCAAAAAATCATTTCTGACCTTAAGATTCACTCTTCAGTGACTAAAGAAAGTTAGGGAAAGTCAACTCCCCTGGTGCCTTGTACTGCATCCTAAAGACCAGCATTTTTTAACACAGAGGAGGTTTGCAGGAACCAATATATCTGTTAGAACTCAACACATAGAAGAACCTGCTATCCCAGGACAGGATGGGGGGGGCGATTTCAGGCATGGGTGCTCATTTGGGAGACTTCTCCCCTCCCTCCCCTGTCATCTCCCTTTGATTTCCAATGAGACACTATCAGCACAAGGCTCCTCTTCTCCCTTGGCAGCTCTCTGGATTAAGCTGTACATTAGCAGGAGGGAGGGGGAGGTGTTGGGGGTGCACGTACCTTGGAGATATAATAGACACACTGCTGAAAAGTATACATGATCACTTCCTCTAGGACTGTCATGGCTTCCTCACTGGCTGTGATGGTTGAAGAGAACAGAGACTCCTTAGAACCTAAAGGACAAAGACAGCAATGGAACGCGTCATAGCAAAGGGCTCCAAACCGGGCTACCGGGTCTGTTAGTTTAGTAGAAGAATAGTCTCTCTGAGGGTCAACTTGTGATGTTGTATTTCATTATGCAAAGTCTACTGACACACACCAAACTGTCATGGGTTTGCTACTGCAAAGAAAGCATGGCTAATGATTACAGCGTGAGATTGGGAGCCAGAAGTTTTGGATTTGATTTCTAGCTCTTCCACTGACTCGTGTGCTTTTGAGCAAATCACAGCTTCTTTGTGCCTCAGCACCTCAGTCTATAAAAGGGGGACAATTATCCTTTCTAATCTCACAGGAAGGACATGACTCCTACTTTAGCAATATTGGTAAAATGCATTAGGATCCTGGATGGAAAGGGGTATAAAAGATACAGAACTCTTGATTAACAATGTTGTAGCAGCAATAGTTCCCTACCGGGAGGCATAATTTACACTGCTGTCTTGCAAAGGCTCCCAACAGTGATGACTATTTCAAAGAGCAGGAGAGGAGCTGGCGTGGAGGAGAACTGATGCTTAAGTTATTTCCTACAGTCACTCTAAAATGGAAAAAAATCAAGAAGCAGATGCATCCTTGGGACATTCACAAGTATGCACAACTTGCACTACTTTACCTAGCCACTTGATGTCCCCATTGCACTAGTGAAATTAAAACTGAAGGCGCGTTTATCTGGCTTGACTTTAAGAAGCTGGACAGCTCAAGATGGCTCCTTTAAGACAGAGGTTCAGAAAGAGAAGCCATTCCCATCTGAGGCCATTGGTGAATATGGTGCTCTCATTTTAGTGGACAGATACCCACATCACAAAGAGCACATTGACACTGTCACCAGTGCTGGCAGTCATACCAAAAGGCCTGCGGATGAATGCACAAGACAGAGCTTCTGTTCCCTAGCAAAGATGGTCACTCCAGAGCAGAGTGCAGAGCAGACACACAGAGGGGAAGCTTGCACTTCCATTGCCCAGCTGAACACCTCCTATTTATGCAGAGGATGAATTTATGACAGCAGTCTCCAGGGCCGTGACTGCAACCCCCTGAATGCACTCCAATACAGGAGAACTTAGCTGGTTCTCCCTTTTCTTCTCTCATTGTATCATCTTTGCCAGGATCCGCCTGCCCCTTAGTCAATCTCCAAAGGATACAGCACTGGAGACAATACAGATTCATACTGGTGCCTTCCCTTTCCACAGTGGCTGGGAAGCCATTACAGGATGCCACGTCAAGAGTCAAAAACTCCAACCCTGCCTTCTGCTGGTGCCTTTTCCTGGCTCTCCCTTAAAGACATGAAACTGCACCTCACTTTCCTCGATGCCTTGTGAGCAGGGAGTGTGTATAGAAATCCAGCTCTAATAAACATGGGGTTGCCACAGCAGTGGCTGTTAAACACATATATGTTGTATTTCTGGGTGCTGAGAGGTTGTGGGAGGGTTAATATTTCCACTACAGACTAACATTTTTCATAGAATCATAGAATCATAGAATATCAGGGTTGGAAGGGACCCCAGAAGGTCATCTAGTCCAACCCCCTGCTCAAAGCAGGACCAAGTCCCAGTTAAATCATCCTAGCCAGGGCTTTGTCAAGCCTGACCTTAAAAACCTCTAAGGAAGGAGATTCTACCACCTCCCTAGGTAACGCATTCCAGTGTTTCACCACCCTCTTAGTGAAAAAGTTTTTCCTAATATCCAATCTAAACCTCCCCCATTGCAACTTGAGACCATTACTCCTCGTTCTGTCATCTGCTACCATTGAGAACAGTCTAGAGCCATCCTCTTTGAAACCCCCTTTCAGGTAGTTGAAAGCAGCTATCAAATCCCCCCTCATTCTTCTCTTCTGCAGACTAAACAATCCCAGCTCCCTCAGCCTCTCCTCATAAGTCATGTGCTCTAGACCCCTAATCATTTTTGTTGCCCTTCGCTGTACTCTTTCCAATTTATCCACATCCTTCTTGTAGTGTGGGGCCCAAAACTGGACACAGTACTCCAGATGAGGCCTCACCAGTGTCGAATAGAGGGGAACGATCACGTCCCTCGATCTGCTCGCTATGCCCCTACTTATACATCCCAAAATGCCATTGGCCTTCTTGGCAACAAGGGCACACTGCTGACTCATATCCAGCTTCTCGTCCACTGTCACCCCTAGGTCCTTTTCCGCAGAACTGCTGCCGAGCCATTCGGTCCCTAGTCTGTAGCGGTGCATTGGATTCTTCCATCCTAAGTGCAGGACCCTGCACTTATCCTTATTGAACCTCATTAGATTTCTTTTGGCCCAATCCTCCAATTTGTCTAGGTCCTTCTGTATCCTATCCCTCCCCTCCAGCGTATCTACCACTCCTCCCAGTTTAGTATCATCCGCAAATTTGCTGAGAGTGCAATCCACACCATCCTCCAGATCATTTATGAAGATATTGAACAAAACGGGCCCCAGGACCGACCCCTGGGGCACTCCACTTGACACCGGCTGCCAACTAGACATGGAGCCATTGATCACTACCCGTTGAGCCCGACAATCTAGCCAGCTTTCTACCCACCTTATAGTGCATTCATCCAGCCCATACTTCCTTAACTTGCTGACAAGAATGCTGTGGGAGACCGTGTCAAAAGCTTTGCTAAAGTCAAGAAACAGTACATCCACTGCTTTCCCTTCATCCACAGAACCAGTAATCTCATCATAAAAGGCGATTAGATTAGTCAGGCATGACCTTCCCTTGGTGAATCCATGCTGACTGTTCCTGATCACTTTCCTCTCCTCTAAGTGCTTCAGGATTGATTCTTTGAGGACCTGCTCCATGATTTTTCCAGGGACTGAGGTGAGGCTGACCGGCCTGTAGTTCCCAGGATCCTCCTTCTTCCCTTTTTAAAGATGGGCACTACATTAGCCTTTTTCCAGTCATCCGGGACTTCCCCCGTTCGCCACGAGTTTTCAAAGATAATGGCCAAGGGCTCTGCAATCACAGCCGCCAATTCCCTCAGCACTCTCGGATGCAATTCGTCCGGCCCCATGGACTTGTGCACGTCCAGCTTTTCTAAATAGTCCCTAACCACCTCTATCTCTACAGAGGGCTGGCCATCTCTTCCCCATTTTGTGATGCCCAGCACAGCAGTCTGGGAGCTGACCTTGTTAGTGAAAACAGAGGCAAAAAAAGCATTGAGTACATTAGCTTTTTCCCCATCCTCTGTCACTAGCTTGCCTCCCTCATTCAGTAAGGGGCCCACACTTTCCTTGGCTTTCTTCTTGTTGCCAACATACCTGAAGAAACCCTTCTTGTTACTCTTGACATCTCTTGCTAGCTGCAGCTCCAGGTGCGATTTGGCCCTCCTGATATCTTTCCTACATGCCCGAGCAATATTTTTATACTCTTCCCTGGTCATATGTCCAACCTTCCACTTCTTGTAAGCTTCTTTTTTATGTTTAAGATCCGCTAAGATTTCACCATTAAGCCAAGCTGGTCGCCTGCCATATTTACTATTCTTTCGACTCATCGGGATGGTTTGTCCCTGTAACCTCAACAGGGATTCCTTGAAATACAGCCAGCTCTCCTGGACTCCCTTCCCTTTCATGTTAGTCCCCCAGGGGATCCTGGCCATCTGTTCCCTGAGGGAGTCAAAGTCTGCTTTCCTGAAGTCCAGGGTCCGTATCCTGCTGCTTACCTTTCTTCCCTGCGTCAGGATCCTGAACTCAACCAACTCATGGTCACTGCCTCCCAGATTCCCATCCACTTTTGCTTCCCCCACTAATTCTACCCGGTTTGTGAGCAGCAGGTCAAGAAAAGCGCTCCCCCTAGTTGGCTCCCCTAGCACTTGCACCAGGAAATTGTCCCCTACGCTTTCCAAAAACTTCCTGGATTGTCTATGCACCGCTGTATTGCTCTCCCAGCAGATATCAGGAAAATTAAAGTCACCCATGAGAATCAGGGCATGCGATCTAGTAGCTTCCGTGAGTTGCCGGAAGAAAGCCTCATCCACCTCATCCCCCTGGTCCGGTGGTCTATAGCAGACTCCCACCATGACATCACTCTTGTTGCACACACTTCTAAACTTAATCCAGAGACACTCAGGTTTTTCCACAGTTTCGTACCGGAGCTCTGAGCAGTCATACTGCTCCCTTACATACAGTGCTACTCCCCCACCTTTTCTGCCCTGCCTGTCCTTCCTGAACAGTTTATAACCATCCATGACTGTACTCCAGTCATGTGAGTTATCCCACCAAGTCTCTGTTATTCCAATCACGTCATAATTCCTTGACATCACCAGGACCTCCAGTTCTCCCTGCTTGTTTCCAAGGCTTTGTGCATTTGTATATAAGCACTTGAGATAACCTGTTGATCGCCCCTCATTCCCAGTATGAGGCAGGAGCCCTCCCCTCACATCTAGCACATCTAGCAATGCTTCGATTTCAGTCCAGATTTGCAGTCCTGCCAGCCCCATATGCTGAATATTTGTGCAGCTGGATGAAGCGCTTTCCAAATGCAGCTTGTCAGAAAACTTTTGCCTTTGGAACAGAAGAGAAGGTCTCGACAGCTTTGCCAAACTAGCCCCACCCCCACCACGTTCCTCTGATGTGGAATCAAAAAGAAGGAAATTCCATGACATCATCCACCTGACCATTCCCCAAGTCCCATTTGCAGATGGTTAATGAAGGACTTTTCAGCCACACATACTTTTGGGGCAGTTCAGGGACGTAAGTTGGTGAATTTTTAAGGCTCAGGAAAGTGCGGGGCTAATAGGACTGAATCAACCCACCATGTGTAATGAAGGCATTATAAACTTCCACATACAGCGCTGCTTAATGCACCTGAATCCTGGACTACAGCCCCACTCACTATTCCAATAGCAGGACCCCTCACTGCTGTGCCAAGAAACCTTAGTCCCAATCTGATATTCTAATCCTGATCTATTTGGAACAGAGACCGCTACTCACACTGAACTCTATAAAGGCTGGCAAATACCCACTCCACAGCAGGCTGAGACCACTCCAACTCATTTCACTTGTGACCTGAGGTTGATGCAAACCCAAGTTTCTGAAGTGAAAAGCCAATGTAATCATTTAAAAACACGGCCATAATAAGATTTTCAAATCTGACATGAAAAATAACATGGGCTATGCAGAAGAAAACCTTGGTGCTCATCTGTTTCAGGCAATTTAAATTGAAAGCCAAGGTGCTAGGGAATCTGCCAGTGCAGGATTTCAAACCAGAAAATAAGGAGCACAGACAAACATAGCCAGTCCCTGTTATGAATATTTCTGATCACATGCCAGGAGGTGGGGGTGACTGCAGAGAGGGGTATGCAGACACAAGGGATAGCTCTTCCTGGGACCCATATGTAGACTATGGATTCCGTAAGGTCCTGAAAGTACTCAGTACGATGTGATCTGTTTAAGGAAGCCCCCAGTAACACATTGGGTCCTGAGCGATTGTCACCCAAGTTGCCCTCAAGTTGCTCAGCTGTTGTCTAAAGCTTTTGGAGAATAATATTCAATAGGAAGCCAGCCCCGGGTTCGGTTAGCGATCCAATTGGGCCCTGGTGCTGATTTCTGTGAATCTATTTTAAGTATTCACCAAACAGTTTCAACAAATATTTTTCAGCCTATGGGCTGGTTCACAAACAGTTCGCTTTGACTACTCTGTATCCTTTATTTGTATTGCCTGACCGGTCATCTAAATCACATGGGATCAGGAGAGAAACGAAAAAGAAGTAACACATTTTCTGGCAAAAGTTTTCAGGCAAATATTAATTAGTGCTACGATTCATGAAGCTTCTTGGATTGGCACATGGCTTCATGAATACCAGGTCATCCAGATACGCATGGATGATATGTCCCCACAAGGCTACAAACTGAACATGGGGCTTTTAGTCAGAAAAATATACCCAAATCAGGGTTGGGTTTTGTTTGTTTTGTTTTTTTTTAAACTATTCAATCTGCTCTAATTATAGGACAGAATTGCTCATACAGCAAGGTCTAAACACCTGCATTTCCCAAGGATACAGCGCTTTTCTCAGACTATTTCATATCACCTGAGTGTAAAAGCAATTCCTAAATGCAACAAGGGTGTTAAAAACATGTGCCAGGAGAAACACCCTCACATGTAGAATGATGGAGGCCAGCACAGGGTTTCTCATCGTCATGCATACCTGGAATCCCCCCATCTCTCACAAAACTCTCCCCCCATTCAGCAATCTGGGAAAGGGGGGTAGTCATGGCCCCTGGTCTAGACAGACAGATAGCAATGAATGGGAAGGGGAAAGGTGCAGGAAAAAACTCTCCTTTTCGTTCGCCAGCCTGTGGGTTCAGTGTGCTCCAATGTACCAGCTAGACTTTGAAAATCAAAAGTATTTTGTTTATTCTCAGGATACAATTTTTTTATTTTTAAAAATCTTCCCACAGATATTTCCTGAGGGATGTCAAGAGGCCAAACTACTGATTTTAACCTTTCCCTCACCCTCTTGTTTATGTTATTTCTACTCCTCTTGATTCATCAAAACCTGCGCAGGCACAAGATGTATTTATATGACACTACGCTGCTCCCTCCCCCACCCGAGCCCCACCACCCTCCCAGCTGAGCATCAGCCCGTGGAATCAGGATGGCCCCAACTCAGCCATCCAGCTCAATTCACTTAAACACCTGCTTAAACTTAGCCTCAGGCATAAGTTCCATTGATGTCAATGGGGCTTAAGAACGTGCGGAAAGTTAAGCCTGTGCCTAAGTGCTTTGCTGAACAGGGCTGGACTTCAGCGCTCACTTAAGTGCTTTGCTGAAGTAAGGCCTGGAATGGGCAGGGGGTAAATCTCTCCCCCGTATAAGGCCCGGGAATTTTAGGCAAATGTCGCTCACCCCACAAACCCAGAATGCCCCTTCGCTTGCATGCTTGCTGCCGTCACTCTTGCACATGCCATGGATTTCACTTTCCCAGAGACCAGTCCCACTAAGGGAACAGACCTATTTAAAGAATTCTCTCTCTGGACAGCAACCCAAGTCTAGCTGTTCCCACCGATTACAGCCCAGTAGGGAGCAAACGCTACCTGCCAGGGAAGACAAATGTCCCAGAACCCCTCCAGGAATATGAGAGAAGAACGCAGGCAGGTGTTCATCTCAGAGACCCTTCAGCTACTAAATGCCAGCAAAGGAAGGAGAAGATCCGACACCAGAGAGCAGCAGAGGGAGGGGCTGGTGCTAAAGAACAGAAGGACTGAGATTCACAGAACATTGGATTAGCTGCTGCAAGGAGAGCCTGCTTGGATTTGCCCATGGCCAATTTAAGCAGAATTCTCCAGGCATGTTACCCAGCATGTATCTGGGTAATTATCATCCATCTAAGCACAATGACCTAGAGTTCTGAGTACTGGAGATTTGGTCCAGGATGTTTTTCTCCCACCCTCCTCCAGTCCTAGTGATCAGCAGTAAATGCCCACCGTCATCTTCCTTGACTTTTCATTCCTTGTAAGCTTGCTGGCACTGTAAATATATTTCACCTCTCTCTATCGGTAGTCCCCTGCAAGCTGAGCATCATCCATTTCTCTCATCTTTGTAGACTGTACTTATCCATAGTAATATTCCAGTTATGAGACCCATCCTGTGGGGTGTGGGTTTTGCCAGCTATACCATAACTGACACCACTTAGTAATGCTTCTAGTGCTTCGTTGTTTCCCACATTCCTGGATAGAACTGGCAGAAAAAAATTGAATTTCAAATTTCTTTACTCAGAAAAACAGGGACAAATTTTTTGCAAGATGTTTTGTGAAAAGCGTTCCCGGTTTTCAGCCAGCCCTACCCCAGCATTTGTGCATGGACACTTCTGTGCATTCATACGGTTATCCTTCATCTTCGGTTTCAGAATGAGCCAGTCTTTTTCTGCCTGAAGTGCTTGCTCTGCCTTTTCTTAACCAGTGTAAAGCCTGCCCAACAATCCTTGCCAGTGTTGGATCCAGGAATGATCAAAGATTTCCCTTAGTGATGTAAAGGCAACCTTATGACCCAATAAGTGGAGATTCCAACTAGAAGAGAAGCCATCCTAAATCTGCTTTTTACCAACAGGGAGAAACTGATCAAGTCTGTGAGAATAATAAGGAAGCTTCCTGAATTCAGAATAGTAAGGACTGGATTCACAGAATGCAGCTGTACAAGGGCAAGACTAGGGATCAGGAACGCACATTGTGAGAAATGAAAATAGGGTGAAATCCTGGCCCCACTGAAGTCAATGGGAGTTTTGTCATTGACTTCAGTGAAGCCACCATCTCACCGCAGCGAATAAGGCCCAGTCAAAGGAAGTATTGAAACCCAGCAATGCAGAAAGCAGCTAGGTCACCCTAAACAACACCCTAATTAAGAAGAAAAAGACTGCAGTTCCAGTGAGGCTTCATAAAGCGTTGTTCAAAGAGAAGGATACAAAATGACATCAACTGTACTGTGATGGGAAAGTGGAATGGTGAGCAAAGAAGAAAAGAGAGACCATTAGGAATGGCCGACTACCAATAAGGGCTGCAAAAATGGAGAGAGAGACTTTTACAAATTTCCCTGGGGTGACAGTGTCTGTGCCTATGCCCTGTGTTCTGCGTGTGTGTTGGTGCAGAGGGGAGGGGGGTATTAGACACAAAATGGGGCCAATAATTAATGAGGAAGGAGAGCAAGGGCGGGATTTTCAAAATCACTCTGCGTTAGCCTAGCTCAGTGGTTCTCAACCAGGGTACAGGTACCCCTGGGGACACTCAAAGGTCTTCCAGGGGGTACATCAACTCCTCTAGATATTTGCCTAGTTTTACAACAGGCTATATAAAAAGCACTAGCGAACTCAGTACAAACTAAATTGCATACAGACAATGACTTGTTTATAGTGCTCTGTATATTGTACACTGAAGTATAAGTACAATATTTATATTGCAATTGATTTATTTTATAATGGTATGGTAAAAATGAGAAAGTCAGCAATTGTTCCGTACTAGCATGCTGTGACAGTTTTGTGTTCTTATGTCTGATTTTGTAAGCAAGTAGTTTTTAAGTGAGGTGAAACTTGGGGGTACACAAGACAAATCAGACTCCTGAAAGGGGGACAGTAGTTTGGAAAAGTTGAGAGCCACTGGCCTACCTCTCTCCCACTGCAGTCTGTGGGAGGTTTGCCATTAATAGCAGCAGGAGTAGAGTCGGGCCAACACTGAGTGCTTTTGACAAATCTCCCTTTAAATCAACACAGACTCTACAATGGTGAGAAACATAAAGAAAATAATTTGGGACAACTGGGAAGCCCTTATCCAAACAGTGAGGAACAGCAGGGATGGGCATACTCAGATGATGGTGGGGAAGCTGCCAGGCTGCAAGAAAACCCAGAGAAAGATTCAGAGAAAAGATAAAGACCCAATTAGTTTCAGGATCCTCCCTTGACATCGTACTGAGCCCTGCAATGGAAGAAGTGAACCCCAACTCCCAGGGTTTATCATCTCACTTTCCCAGCAGCTGCTCATGTGCACCCTGCACTTTGTGAGGGCTTCAGTATTTTTAGCCTACAAGCACATTTTTTAGAGCTCTCACTGATTAAGAATGCACCCGCTGTCCCACCCTCCCACCCACACGTTGGTCTTTACATCTTGTATCAGCATGGGAACCAAGATAGCATAGGACATGGAGAGCATCCAGCACTCAGCTGGTTTGGCTCTTGAGTCCTTTGCTCCCTCTCCCTCTGAGGGGAATGAGAAAACAAAACGAGGCCATGCTGAGAGTGAAGCCTGGCTAATCCCCTCACCATATTAGACTCCCTAAGGCTCCAAGCTGTCACCACTCATTTGATAAGGGGGATTATTTCCCTCTCAAGTGTTCACAGGGCTGGAGGACTTAGCTTAGCAGCTCTGAGAGTTAGTGGTGCTTCTAGAGGCACCGGTAATACTGAGTAACCAGGTAGCCAGTCTGGTCTGCGATCTAATGGATTCACTTCACAGGGTGGAGAGAGAGGTGAGGCTGCAAAATCCAGAGCAAGGGATAGCAGCCAGGCAGGGTTTTCCAGCTGCAGCCTGGAGGACTGGGCAGCCTGCGGAATACTCACAGAGCCTCCTTACTGATGTTGCATCCCTTTCCTCTTATCTCAGTGGCCAGGACTAAGGGGTCAGGGAAAGGATCTTGTTACCACGGGTATCAGTATGCAGATACCAGTCCATTCTTGGTGACAGAAGTCACAGTGACCGCTTGGTTGCAATGGGATCCATGCCTCAAAATCATATCCATTCATGGCTTCAAAAGGCTACATGCAAGAGCTCATCATTGCACAAGCCCCTTCTGACAAGGTGCCTGAAACCCAGTAGGGCCAAGGGAGTTCCCTGGACTCAAAGGCAGGTGGCTTGGTACCCCATGCAGATATAAGGGAGATGGGAGTAGTCCTCTGGTGAGAGAGGATCTAGGGCGTGAGCTGAGCAGTCCGGAGGGAGGAACCCTGGGAGCAGCTAAGCCTGGGGAAAAGTTTGATCTGAGCTTTATTATCTTATTAATAAACCAAAATCCCAGGAAGGAAGTCAGTTTTGACTCTTCACAATATGGGGACTTTGTTTTCGAGCCAGTTGGGAAAGGCACTTGCTTAACACTAACTAACTACTAATACTAACTATACTACTAAGAGGTAAACTACTAGATACAATGGACACTGCCAAGGCAAGACCTATGGGACATTCCACCTAACCGTCACCAGCGATAAGAAGGAACTGCGGGGGTGGTGGGTCGGCAGGGCTCTATATCGAGCGCCCTGAAGGCACGACTCCAGGGGGCGCCCAGGCCGACCCGACAGATGCTGCTAGGGGGAAAATCTTCCAGCTGCCGTGCACATGCACACGCACACACCTGATTGGAATGGACATGAACAAGCACTTGAAGAAGAACCTCCTTTTCACTGTCTGTTTAGAAGGGACTCTTGAGACACACAAAAGCCCTGAGTTTAAGACTGACTTTCAATCCAGCCTCCTTTGCACCTGCAATTCCACAGGTGAGCAATTCTGCACTCAGGATTGAGCAGTGGGGAGCAGAGTGAGCAGAGCCCATCAGGATATTCAAGCTTCCACATGCTGTGGGTGCCTTGGCTTAATCTCCAGCGGACATGCCACAAAAGGCGCCACAGTTGATCATTCAAGAACCTGCTCAGGAGAGGTCCCAGAGGGCTGGTGGGGTCATGAGCCCTGTGGGTGAAGTTCCCTTACTTTCCACAAACTCCAAGACTCTCGTAGGGCACATCTGGCAGACAGAGGCAACATGGTGGTCTCTGAAGTCAGGATGGAAGTACCTAGCAATGGAGGAAAACACCAACAAACCAGCTTGGTGCTACAGCGCCCCCTTTGCCTGACGTGTCACACAGCGGGCATACGGCAGGGGAAGTTTTGTACTGAGGAGACATAACAGCATACAGAAGCATGTGTCCTACCCTTGACATCCAGCTCCTCCTCCAGGCTCTGGATGTAGATGGGGGATTTCTGTTGGATAAAGTACAGGAGCTCAATGGAGTTGGACATCCAGAAGAGAATGTGCTGCAGGTCCGGGACCAGGTCTGTGACAGTGAAGCGGGACAGGGATCCAGGATCCTGACTGGTGAGACAGAGAAGGCAAGAGGAGAGTTTCAGACTCCAGTCAGGACAAAGCTGGTTGCAGTTGCAGTCTCTCTGTGCGCACGAAGCCCCTGGCTACGGAAAAGGCTTGTGCCCCTCTCAGAGGCTGGCGATGCAGGATTGTCCCAGTGGGAATGAAAAATGGATACACCAGCAGCACAGACAACACTCCAGTATTTTATACTCTCCTGCGACTGCATGGACACACTTCTCCCAGACACACTCAGAAGTTTCAGAGTGAGCACAGTCACAGACTATTGCCAGCACAAATACTATGGTCTTGAAAATCAAACCCAAACCAAACTCAGCAGCTGGCTTCCCCTGGGGGTTACGGATGTGCTGTGAAACTAGGCTGCTGCTACAAGAGGGACCTGTGCTGCCAATCAGCAATGGGATTCCTGTTCCCTGGTCAGTGGAAAGGCCACAGCCCAGTTCCCCAGGGACCAACTGCTGGATCTCAGTGATTTGCTAACCATCCTGAGAACCTCCTACCTGCTGATTTACAGCCAGGTGCTGAGCACCTCCTGAGAAATGCTGAGCAACCTCAATCGGAGCTGAAGGTGCCGAGTGTTTCCCAGGCTCTTAGGAATTAACAACAAGGCTAAAGGAGGTCACATGATTCCTTCTCCCCTGGTCACGCAGTACGGTGCAGTGGCAGCCAACAGTGGGATACAGGAGTTTGGGGGACACGGAAACAAATCAGGAGAAAAGTGATGGGTCAAAAATAAAGCCTGGAGCAGACTGCACTCCAACAGGATCATCAAGACTCGGCAAGATTCTCGGAAGTGAGGGGGAATGTCAAGTGCCCAACTTGAGACACTTGATTTTCAGAAAGTGGTGAGCACCTGTCCTCTGAAAACCAGCCCCCTTTTAAGGTGTCTCACATTAGGCTTCTACAAAGCACACTTGAAAGTCTTTCCCAGAGCCCTGCCCTATTAACAGTAGCCCCCAATCCCCAATCTGGAGAGCCCAAGTGCACTAAAGCAGCACAGAAACTGAAAAAGACTTTCTGCAAAAATGCTCTTAACAAAGGCAAATTTTGGATCAAATGTTTATTTTAACACTTTGGCCTCATATGAAAGGCGCTCAGTCAATAGGAGCTGAAAGCGCTCAGCTCCTCTCAGGATCAGGCCCTTTATATAGCATTGCAAATGCTAAGGAGACTGTTTTCAACCATCTGGATTTTGCCTGTGAATTTAGTGCTGATGACTGGCTCTCAATCCAGAGGCTGAGTACAGTACAGAGAGCAGCAACCCTCTTGAGTTAACCAAAGACCTATAAAAAAATTTTTTTTTAAAGCATCTGGAAAATTTCTTAACTAGCAAAACACTTTTCATGCTATGAGAACTCAAAAATGTTTGGAGGGGATTTCTGATAACTTTATAAAACAAGCTCACTTTAGACCAACCATGAAGAATTTCAGCCTCAAAAGATATTTTTCTGAAGAATGTTTTAAGCCAGTAAAAAAAATAGGGACTTTGGGCAAAAATGCTTCATTGCTAGCCACATTTATCGGATTGCTCGCCCAACACAATAATGAACCAACACCTGTACACAGCCCCAAACTGAAGAAGCTGATCTACATGGCTGTAACAGATGGATAGGTTTATCTTTACCACACTGTGATTTACCATATCCCCATGAAATTCCTTAGCAACAAGTCATTTGGCTGCCCCGTAGTTCACCCCTGGATTTTACAGCTTCACTCTTGGGCATCGTACCCTCTGAGCCCTGAGAAGTGTGTCTATCACCCTGGAGCTCATGGTTACCTCAGGGGATCAGTGGGCATTCCATACACAGAATGTGGGAGGATCAAGCTCAGTGCTACTGGACGCACACACATCGGCTCTGCGTTTGCGGCTCCTTTTGCAGTCAGTGGCAGCGAAGAGTCTCTTGAACTTGTATATCCCCTGCTGTAATCCCCTTTCCCTGCCCATACTCTATGCGGCTATTACCCTTTGCAGGAGGTAGCTCTGCCCAAGGTTCCTGCTCACATCTATTATGGCTAATTTTAAGATGACACTCCCCAAATCTCACCTCCACTGGGTCTGAGACATACACAGGGCCAAAGTCTTCTAAAGAGACTAGTGTCTTGGGACCTCCGTTTTTGGAACGCCGACCTGTGAGACACCTGAAAAGGGTCTGGATTTTCAGAAAGTGGAGAGTACTTACCTCTGAAAATCAGGTTCCTTTAGAGTGTCTCAAGAGGGGCACCCAAAGGAATAGCCACTTTTGAAGAGCTCGCATTTAATCTGAAGAAATGAAATAATATCAACCTTAGTTTGAAGAGCGTGTGGCTGGGCTTCCCAGCTGCTGGCGATAGCTGGCACGAATGGCGAGACTGCCAGCGTGCAAGAGTTAAACACGCAGCAGCACAACTTCACACAAGAGGGGAAACGCAAGACTGCAGTCAAGTGTTCTGAAGTATTAATTTACTAATTTATCTCTTCTGATATTCAGAAAAATAGAGTAAGGAAAAGTGAGCCAACACCAGGCCTCTGGGGGACGTACTGGGGTTGGATCCAGCAAAAAGACAGGAAGGAGTGAGGCCATTAACCCATTCAGCGCTGTGGAATGTACAACGTGCATCCACCTGCAGTCCACATGCATGTAACCCCTGACTGTCAAGGAATCATATCACTTCAGGGAGTGCATGTGCAGGGTCCTGGTATAAAAGTGCATCACAGGGGCTAACATGCAGCATGGCCCAGTGGCTAGGGGCAAGGACTAGGACTGGGATTCGGGAAACTGCAGCTCAATTCCCAGTTCTGCCATTGACCTGGTAAGTGACCTTGGGTGAAGTCACTCCTGCTCTCTGTACCTGTTTCCCCTCCTACCCTTGGTCTATTTAAGCTCTCTGGGGGACTGTCACTGTGTGTTAAACACAGCAGAACCCCCAGATGTTACTGTAAAACAATGAAAGGAAAGTCTCTATTCACCCACCATCTGTGCTTTAAGGGCCTACATTTTTTTCAATGGCCTCCAGTTCTGCTGGCACTTCACTATCTAAGGGCATGTCTGCACTTTGAGCTGTGGATACGATTCCAAGCTAAAGGAGACATACTGGTGCTAGCTCTGATCAAGCTGGCGTGCTAAAAACAGAGCATAGCCTCGGTAGCTCAAGAGATGAGCTGCCCCAAGTACACACCTAGCATCTCCGATGGGCACGCACTCTGGGCAGCTAGCCCCTCCTGCTGCTGATGCTGCTATGGCTATGCTCTATTTTTAGCATGCTAACTCGATGAGAGCTAGTACAGGTATGTCTCCTTGAGCTGGGAATTACAGCCCCAACTCCAAGTGCAGATGTGCTCTAACTGCATGTCTGACTGCCAGCATCTGCAGTGCAACTAACTGCTGGTGGAAAAATGCAACTGCAACATCAGAAGCTGGGCTAAAGCTGCTTTTAAAAAGTGGCCTTTCATTGCTCTTTACATCACTAGTGCATTTGGGTTTTTCCAGGGGTGAGGATATAGTGAGGCCAGCAGGCACCTCTGCTAGCCATCCCCTGGCCATAGTACAGCAGTGCCTTCCATATACCCTTATGAAGGGCACAGACAGCAGGGGTGCTAAAAGCTTTATGTCCTTGTTTCAGCAAGGTAGTGAGTCAAGCTGTGTGAAGTTTTGAAACAGCAAGTCATTGCAAATAAAAAAATATATAAAACGTTTTCGTTTTCTCAAATTTTTTGTTTGTTTTTCTAAACGAACAATTCGCCAAAACGGACACGACTTCACAAAATGTTCCTGTGTCGCTGAGTTTGCATTTTTCGCAAAAAAAAGGTTGTGTGTAAAAAAATGTCGCCCAGCTCTGGTGGTGAACCAAGCAAGAAACCCCCACCTAAATTAGACATTAGCAGAGGCACCTTGCTGAATCAGGGCCTGTATATTAACAATGCTGCCTTGGCATAATGCTCTTTACAGAACTTCCCTCTTGGTCAGTCCGAAGGCAATTTCTCTCCCTGTACGTGCAGCTCTTTCTCTATTCATAAGAGGAAGCAGGAGTGGGGCAGGAGGGAGGCAGAGAGAGTAAAGACAGGTGATACTTACTGCTGGGACTGCTTCTCGGCCAGTTCTTTCGTTTTCTCCTAGGATAATGGGAGGGGGGGAAACATAAGCGAATATGAGAAAACCATAATGCAGAGAGAGACAGGGATGCACACACACATGCACGCACACACAACGCCCAGGGGGAACAGTACTATCTGCATCAGGAGCTTGGGATAGTTTTGTCAGGAAGACCGAGAGGGCTGGCTATTCTGTGCTTTATTGGAAGGCAGAGCAAAACTTAGGTTAAGTGATTTCTTTTTCTTGTGCCAAAAACTATATTTAAAATGCCTATTGGAGACTTGCTCCATATCTAATGCATCTTCTAGCAACTGCAGCTGTTCTGCACAGACAGTTAAACGAAAGGAAATGACGCACAGGTGCTATGGCGACAAGCACGCTCCATTTGCTAATATAATTACAATACATGTTGCAAGTGCACAAAAAGGAATGGGGTGGGAAGGAACGAGGGAGCCTGAAACTATGCAATTGCCTAGAATATAATTACACAGATATACCCTTATTCTTTGTTACAAGGTACAATATGCAGGTGCTTATTTCAGGGTATGTTGCCCACTGGGATTCCTGTTTCTGTCTGACTGTGCCCCCCAGAATGACTGTTATTTCAGTTCTGATTTGCTGCAGAGCACTAAGGTTTTATCTGCATGAATCCTTCCCCCCGAAGTTCCCCACCATTGCCACCACAGAGGCAGCTGCACCAGTATTAGTCAGGCTACTGCCATTCTAATCACTGTGTTTTCTTAAACTTGCTCGGGGCCAGGCTGCATGGCTTAAAACGCTGGCAGCTGCCTGCAGCCATATCTGGGTAGCAACGTTGAGAAACAAAGTCTGGTGGAAACGAGGCCAGAATGGCATCGCACGCTGCAGGAGAACGAGGTGATCTCTACCAGGGAGAAAATGTACAGACCCTGATTCCACTCAGTTACAGTGAGTGCATTTCCTCCACTCACACTCCCTGGCAGTTAGGCAGCAACATGGAGGGTCGTGATGTACGGTAGCTGGCATTCCTGCCCAGTGACCAGGCATACGGCTAACAATGACTCCGGCCTGCAGCGACCTCCAAAACCAGACCTCTCCCATACAGCAGCAGTGGTCTAATACCCTTCCACTCAGGCTCCAGTTTGTGCTTCAAGGCCATTGGCTGAGAAAGGAGGGGCGGCCCTGTGCAAGGCTAGGGGCTACCCCTTATCCTGTTATTAGAGCTAACCCAGGAGGGGTTGAACATCAAACATTTAACAGGGGGTTGGCCTTTCCTTGCACCTTCTGACCACAGCAATCAACACCAAGCAGCCCCTTCTGACCAAGCCCCTGGGACCTCTCAAACCACTGTGGCGGGAGAGGGGACAAGACCTCCGATTGATGAACAGGGTGGGCTCCTCATCAACAGACCCTCGCAGGATAGTTCAAGGCCTGCAAACCTCTACGAATTACATGGGGATCTACAGTGCGGCTCAGGGGTGCCACCCTCTTTAATCCAGAAGAGCAGCCTGGGCAGACGTCCAGACGGAGCCTCACAAGCGGGGACTTAGTGTCCATGGGCTGCAGAGCTGGGTGACAGGGAAGGACGGTGGTGATTTGCTAAGTGCAGCCCTTGGGCCCCTGGAGCCACCAGTGTGGCCCTTGGCTGGGAAAAGTTTGAGTGCCCCACCCTAGGCTTCGAGTTCACAGGGGCTGTTATTCGGAGACCCTACCAGCACCTGCTGCATCCCCAGCACTACCCCGTCCCCTGACTCCCCGAGGAACGCTCACAGACTGACCCACACTGTGCTCTGAATCATCCTGGCTGACTTGAGCAGCAGCTGGCCGAAGTCGCCCGGCTCAAAGCTGGTGGCGGAGTGCTGGATGCAGAGGCACAAGAGGAAGGCCGGTGTCAACTTGTGATCGTCACCCCCAGGCTCGATCAAGGTCATGATCCGTCTCACCAGCACGTCCTCGGCAGCTCGCTCAAACTCCAGCTGCAGCCTCTTCCGGGCTGATCGTTGGCCTGCGGTGGGGGAGGGCCCGTGCTTCTTGGAGGAGGGGCCCCTCTCCTTGAGCTGGCTGCCACACATCTTACAGGTCACGGGTGCCTCGGGGTCCGAGGCTCGATGCATAGATTTCAGCCTCATCAGCGTCTGCGCAGGCAGTGGCTGGGCCCTCGTGGGGTCCTTGTAGAGAAGCAGGTAGTAAAGCCCCAGGGACAGCAAGTCTCCGTGGTGCAGCACAATCGTCGTTACCACTTCGGAGAAGTTGATGGACACACTGGCCCCCGGGATGAGCTCAAGGATCAGCTTCTCCTCCGAACGGTGTCGGGAGCGGCTCGACAGCTTGAGTCTCCTGATGGTGCAGTGAAGGGGCAGGATGTCCGGGGCGAAGAGGCTGATGCTGGGTTTGCTGGACTGAGTCCTCTGGCCCACTGTGTGCTGCTCGCGGTTCAGCAGGTAAACCAAGCTATCCTAGATACAAGCAGAAAAACAGGTAGCAAAGCAGGTACGAGCCATGAGCAGCTGCACAAGTGACTTGATCTGACAGGAGGTAAAGCCATTAAAATAGCTTTCTCTCTCTAGTTACTCTGGTATCTTGACTCATTGGTGCCGGTTGCCTCTTGCAGTTCCCTGGGTGCCCACAACACACATCTTTGCACATCTATTTTTTATTCCAAACACTGCAGTGCTTTCCCCAAATTATAACTTGAGTTGGCGTAGCAGTGACTCATGCGGCAGAAGAGACATGCTACAAGAGACAGGACGTGGAGCAATTAGCATGCAATGGCTCAATTTACACTGCAATTGCTACGTAACTCTACCGTGACTATCGCCTCAACACATGTACCGGCTAATACATTTGGTACCGTTACACAAGTAACTGCGCAACCTGCTTCCATCCCACTTAACTACAGCTGGGAAGGAAGGTTATATAATTCCTCTGACATTGGCTAGCTACTCCAGTATAATGAGTGCCAATAATTAACATCAAAGATTAACAGCACCTTTCGGGTAGATGGATGCAGAATGAGCAAACTACCTTTCCCAGGATGCATTGCAAAAGGAGCAAACAGATGGAGACATGCTGCACTGCCCCACTATATTTGATGTCATCTGCTCGTTTGCGAACAGTAAGGGACAATCACTTCATTGCCTCTTGCCACCTCTACATGACTAACAGAGCATGCAGTCATACACATCAACCCTCCAGATACAGCTGGTCAACCCTCAGGGTGGCTCTGGCCCTCAGCACGCTCTCACATTAACTCAAATGAGTTCATGTATCACTAATCACTGCTCTGTGTCACTCCATAATTGGAACTGGGACATTCTGGAACTCAGACATAAATGGAGTGTCACTCTCTCCAAGGTCAAGATCGGTGGGTTTCATTTGCTCTCCGTAGCACTTTTTTCTTTCCCACCTTCCACTCTCAATTCCCTTCTCAGACTACAAAAGGGGCGGCAGCTAAAACGAAATCACATAGGACCTACATCTGCCCTCAGTTACACAACTGCATCTGTCACTGACTTCCATGTGTGAGGACAGAGCAGGACCCATTCTCTCTTGCACTGGCAGTGGGATCTAGTGGTCAAAACTGGGGATAAGGAACCAGAACACCAAGGCTCTGTTCCTGACTTTTCCACTGACTGGCTGTGCAACATGGGGTAGCTCACTTAACTGCTTAGTGCCTCAGTTTCCTGATCTGTAAAATCGGATAACAACAGTTGTTCTAAAGGATGGCAGTGCACCCTACAGTAGGCAGAGGTAGCACAATAACAGCTGGCAAGGACTATAAGATCTGTGTTACCACAGAACAGAACACGAAATGTTAGCAAATTCTGGCATGACAAACCAGCTAGTAGGTCAGTAGCTGGAAGACAAGTCCTACTCGCTGCCAGTACTCAAAGTGCAGGCTGGGTTTGGGGAGTGGTTGAAATTTCCCACATGACCCAGAGCAGCTTCAGAGGTAACACCCCATGGAAACGAATGGAGGCAGCTTGGAGCTCTCAGTCATTGCAGGCTGCCTGGCTGCAGACTCAGGCAGACAGCCCTGCGTGGGCCAACAGTAGGAAGGTTTTCATCACACGCATGAAGGCTTTTTTTTTTTTTTAATCATGAAATCTTAAATT
The DNA here is from genome assembly GCF_009764565.3 of Dermochelys coriacea. Taxonomy (NCBI): domain Eukaryota; kingdom Metazoa; phylum Chordata; order Testudines; family Dermochelyidae; genus Dermochelys; species Dermochelys coriacea. The sequence continues at coordinate 9,882,957 of NC_050077.1, read as the reverse complement.
CTGCAAGGAAAGTTCCCTGATCGCCCCTGGCAAGTGCCTTTGCCAAGCCCCAATGGTATCTATCATGCTGCCCTACGGCACACTATACATTGCAGCGGCTTTGCACTGCATTCACCGTAGTGCTTTATGGGACATTCCCAAAGGGCAAACCCTGTATATTCTGGGTAAACCTTAATGTCAGGCTGCCTGTGCCCACTCCACCCTTATTCCTGGGCTCTGATACAAGCTGGACTTGGCTGACCTGAGCAGCTGACTCTCACGCCTGTCCATGTCTGCTCTAAATCGCAGGTTTCACCAGGGCTCCAAAGAGACGCAACTTTAAGAGGAGCCAAGGACAATGCTCCAAACAAGCAGGAGCCCTTGCAGCAAAGTCAAGAGACAAGACATCTGCTTAAATATTGTCTGAGAAAACTCTACTCTTTCTCAAAACCCCTGGCAGGGGCAAGCCACAACTGCAGTCAGCCTGAGTGGCTCTCGGGGTTACTAGCAGAAGCTAGTTCTTTCCCTCAGCATCTCCGTGCCAGGATCCCCCTTTCCTTGAGGCAGAGGATGTAGCAGCCCTCTCTCCGAGCATGTCTCCGGACTCCAGGAGAATAGCAAATGCCATGCAATAAAGCATCTCAGTGTCTGAAAACCCACACCTCTCCACGGGACCTAGGGCACCTGCCGGGACTGTCAGGAGCTGATGGCATGGGCTGTAGAGGGACTGCACAGACCGTCAAGGTAAGTAAAGCCTCACAGAGTGGAAGGCTGGGTGCTTACCTGCTGGTAACTGTAGCCCTGCAGGAGTAGGAGGTGAGGGGAGTGGTAGAGGGAGTACCACACACTGCTGCCATTCCGCTCTGCCGTGGGGGCCTGCTGCTCATCCCTCGAGTTCTCCAGGCCGCGGATGGTCTCGGGCAGCGTGGAGTAATGTCTCTTGAGCTGCTCCTCCTCCAGCGAGCCCACATGACTGAGGCTGGTCTCACTCACGCTGCGTCGGAGGGTTGGTGGCGTGGAGTGTCGCTTGCATCCCGTCAGCAGGGTCATGGTGCCCTTCGCACGGTTCCTCTGCAGCTTCCGAGCCTGGGCATTAATGCCTAAGGATGAGAGCAGTGTTCAGTGCTGGGGCATGCAAAGAGCTGCCCTGTCTTTCTGCCCTGTGCCAGTCCTGCTTGGGGAATAACAAAAGTGAGTGTTGGCCCTGGGACCAACACTCAGCCAGCAACTGAGCCAGCCACGGCCCAGATACCAAAGTGTGGGCTCTCTGAATGCGGCTTTCACTCCCCAGGCCTGGCTTCACCCTGCCAAATAAGGGCCATGGAGATCTCTCTGTCTATTCATTCTTGGGCCACCATTTTATCTCTGGACACTCCTTCATCACTGCCCAAACACATGCCTTTTAGTCAGCTACTACCATAGATGGAGCCATAAGAGAGCCCTAGCATAGACAAGACATGTTCCCAGACATCACACAAACTGCCTTTACATCCTGCCTGTACTCCCCTGGTCAGACTCTGCCCAGAACCCGCTGTCACCTGCCCCAGAATCACAGGGCATTGAATCCTACAGTCCCCTAGAACCTGGGGCTGCAGCTGGACTATATCATTTGCCATCTCCAAGCCAGCGGGCCAGCATATTTAAATCATCATAAATAGATGCATCGCTTGTGAGACTGAACAGCAGAGGAGCTTCTTAAGAAAGGACCCTTAGTCATATTCTGTCTGGAGATGAAAACTCCAGCATCTTCTCGCAGCTTTGACCTGCAGAGGATTAGCAAAATGTTGTTTAAAGCCCCTGGAAACTCACCACAATGTTCAGGAACCAGGAGGGGAAAGGGACGATATCCCTCCAAAACAAATGAGCCCAACCTCCACCACTAATCCCCACTCTTTCCTGAGCAGCTGGACCCATAGAACTGACAGCTTTTAAGGGCTAGACACTAGCTCTTGGAAGCAAATACAAACAAGTTCCGAGCCAACTTCACCCTGCTAATCAATGAGAGTAACTTCCCAGCCCCACCCCACACCCTTCCCATTCCATCCACAAAACGGTCTCTTGAAATATCCTCCCCATCTTACTTGGGAGCAGCCAGGATCCATCTCAAATCTGCAGCATCTTTTAACCAGCTGGCCCGAGCCACACAGGGTGGAAAATACACTGATCGAAAAAAAACAAAGGCCAGAATGCAGAGTGACAGCCCTGGGGCTTCATTCCTTACCATGCAGCCAGCAAGCAGGGTCCACTGAGGGTCCTGCTCCCTGCACCATTGGCTAAGTGCACCTAGCTGTGAGTGGGGTGTGAGTGCTGATTGCTAGGACCTGCAGACTGCAGTGAAGAGCCTGCTGCCTGCTGCAGAGCAGAGCTATAATTAAGTTCTCACAAGCATCAATTTAGGAGAGCTGTCAGGACGACAACTGGGGACTAGAGCTAGTGTATAAATAGGCCCAAATGGCCAAACCCAAACCCATCCTGCTCAGCCCGACTGGATTCCCCACGGCAGAAACAAGCCAGCATGCCAGAGTCCCTCTCTATGCTGGAAACATCACTGATTGGGCGCAAGTTCTGGAAAAGAAAAACAGGAGATATTGTGAATGCTGCCTGGAATCCTCAGACCTTTCATCTGGGGTTCCCAGGAGCAGAAAGGTCAGCTGCATGCTCGTTTGTTGATTAACGTAGGAGCAGAATGAAAGGGTCTACAAAATTCTGTTTCAGGATTAATGCAACGGCATAATTTAATTTAAAGCAACAGCAGAGTTGTTAAAACAAAAAGCAAGAATCCCCATCTTCTGGATTCCTCCTGCAGTTTTCTAGGGGCTGTTGGATCACGCACCAGACATCTGCAGAATACAGGCTCTCCCCAGCAGGAACTCAGTCAAACTCCAGCTCACACAGGGAGGCACCAACCATATCCCTCTGTTCAGAACGGAGCAGCACTCTGAACTGGAGAGGCGAGCTCAGCAGTCGGCTGCTTAAAGGGACACTCTCGAGGTTAGACCCAAAATGCCACCTTCCTTATTTGGTGAGGAACTGACTCTGGGTTCTGAAGTACATTTTTTGTTTGTTTGTTTTGAGACTATCGCTCCTTTGCTGGGAAAAAGAAGTAGATGAGGGCGGGGGAGAAATCAGCCCTACTGTTTACTTGCCTTAGGATTAGGACAGGGGATGGCCGCACAGCCTAGAGAGTTCTGAAACATGGCCCGCTGCCACCTCAGAGCAAGATGGGGCAGCGCATGTTAGGACGTGGCCTCCATAGGCTGTGTCTCTGTACTGGAACAGGTGCAGTGAAGAGCTAACAGGAGGCTCCGAGGAATGGAAAACCTACTTTATGAGAGGAGACTCAAGGATCTTGGATTGTTTAGCCTAACCAAAAGAAAGCTGAAGGGAAATACGATTGCTCTCTATAAATACATCAGAGGGATAAATACCAGGGAGGAAGAGGAGTTAAGTTTAAATTAAGCATCAGTGTGGACACAAGAACAAATGGCTATAAACTAGCCATCAACAAGTTTAGGCTCAAAATTAGACGAAGGTTTCTAACCATCAGAGGAGTGAAGTTCTGTACCAGCCTTCCCAGGGGAGCAGTGGGGGGCAAAAAACCTAGCTGGCTTCAAGCCTGATCTTGATTAGTTTATGGCGGGGGCGGTATGTGATGAGACTGCCTAAATGGCATGGAGCCCGTCAGTGACTGCTAGCAGCAAATATCTCCAGTGGCTGGTGATGGGACACTAGACGAGGAGGAATCTGAGTTACAACAGAGAATTCTTTCCCAGGTGTCTGGCTAGTGGGTCTTGCCCACATGCTCAGGGTATAATTCAGTGGTCTCCAAATTTTTCAGGGTCACCCCCCCACCCCTGTCTGTGCCCCCTCAGGAGCCGGGGCCATGGCTTGGGGGGAGGAGGGGAAACATGGACAGGGGTAAGGGAGCCAAGACTGGGGTCATGGCTGGAAGCAAGTCTGGGGCCAGGACCAGGAACAGAGCCGAGGGGCCGAGGCCAAGGCTGGGGCTCGGGCTGGGAGCCAGTACTGCAGCTGGGGGCAGAGCAGGGCTCCCTCCACACCCCCCATGAGGATTGGCCCAGGCCTGCTACACCTCGAATATTTCTCTGTGTCCCCTGGGGGAGGGGGTGCCTCACAGTTTGGGGACCACTGGTCTAACTGATCTCCATATTTGGGGTTGGGAAGGAATTTTCCCCTGGATCAGATTGGTAAAGATCCTGGAGGTTTTTCATCTTCCTCAACAGAATGGGGCACAAGTCACTTGCAGGTTTAAACTAGTGTAAATGGTGGAGTCTCTAACCTGAAGTCTTTGAACCATGATTTGAGGACATCAGTAACTCAGCCAGAGGCTACGGGTCTATTACAAGAGTGGGTGGGTGAGGTTCTGTGGCCTGCAACGTGCAGGTGGTCAGACTAGATGATCATGACGGTCCCTTCTAACCTTAAAGTCTAAGAGTCTATATCAACAGCAATCTGCACTTGGGTTTCTGGCAACTGGCCAATGCAGCCGCTCAGCTGGGCAAACTGTGGATGCCTTTGCCTTAGGGCTGCACAAAAAACAATATTTCATGCTTTTGTGGATCTACAGCAGACACTTCACTAACAAACTAGTCTCAGAGCTCTGCTGGCATCACCCAGGACTCCAAGACTGCTGCACAAAAAAGGAAGCATATAAGAAGTGGGGGGGGGAGGCCAGTTCAAAAAGAGAAACAGCTGAGAAAGGAATGCTATTTTCCAGTTTCTAAGAGGGTAGAACAAGAAGCTATTGAAAACCTATGAAACATACAATCCTGTGTAGCAGTTGTCGGGATTTTTATACTGTGTAGGTTGCAGGCACAAGACGACATTATCACACGTGAGTAAGAGTAATATTCTGTCCAGCAGAGGGCAGGGGCGTCACCCGTCAATGTAATGCCTTATGATACAGAAAATACTCTGAATTCCTATAGTACCTTCCCTATGAGGATCCCAAAGCACTTTATAAACAGGACTCCCCTGAACAATAAGTATTATCCCCATTTACAGAGGAGGAAGTGCAGGCACAAAGAGATGACGTGTTTACCCAAGGAAGCTCGTGACGGAGCCTGGACTAGAACCTATCTTCCCTAGTGCCAGGACATCCTCACCTAGAAGGTCCAACTCCCTAGATAAATGGAGAGAATGAACAACAAAACATAAAAAATACTTGATTGCAGCTCCCTGAGGCATGAACCAGCATGGGAACCCTCTCCTGGCATGGGTACAGAAATATGGTGGAGAGATATTGTCTTGCCGTCTGGAGTCCCAACTCTTAGCCCACTGTGAGGTAACAATAAAGATTTTCTAGCCCGTGAGCAGAACGGGAGACATTACACCTCCAATGATAAATTAAGCCCCAGATTCCTTTCCTGCATTAGTCCCTTCAGGGCATCCTCTGCCCCACATGAGATAACCAGTTCTGCACTCCCCATCTTAGGCCTTATCCCTGCTATTGGCCAGGAGTGGATTGGCGGCAGTACTCTCATTCATGTCAATTTTGTGTTTCCCCTGCGCGCCCTATCCTGAGCAGCACTTTTCACCTTGTTCTTTACATGCAACGCTCAGCACCCGGGCAGTGCAGGAGCCAGCCCTCAGTCTGGCTTTCTCTTCTCCCCGGGGATACAAGCTGGCAGGCTTGGCTGTGGAGAAAATGAACTGCCCCTTTTCTGTCTACCCAAGGGCTGCTCTTGTGGGGTCAGGCTGTGGAAAGAGGGTCTGGGGGAGATTACCATCTGTCTGCCTGAATGGTTCCCCCCCCCACACACGAATGTTCAGAGTTTTCTTATCTAGAGGAAAGGAAGCTTCTGTGTTTACTTTGTGTTACAAAATCAGCTAGGAAAAAGCTGCTTTTTACTCTAGATAGAGCCTCTGTCATAGGCTCTGTTCTAAACTCCCGTGCCACAGAGGGAAAGATAAACACAGCTCTTTTCCTGAACGTAACAAATGTAACAAAGTCCTTCTATAACTGGGTTATTTTTCTAACCCTCTGGTACTGTTCCCCCACTCCCTTGGTATGACAGGCATCTCAAGGGCATCAGGCTCAGGGGAGCTCCTGGCAGTTTGCTTTTATATACCACACGAAAACACAGATTCTCAGGAGCTAGGGGGTTTGTAAGGGACCCGGCCATCCAATGTGTGCGTTAGGGCTTTTGGACAGTGCAAAGAATCAGGACCTGGATCAATGACCTCATTGAACCTTCTGCAGCACTTTTCATCTTCAGAGCACTGAACAGACAGTCAATATGGCCAACACTTGCAATGCTATTGTGACAGCTAAGGGTTTATTTAAAGCCCCAGCTCCTAGGAAATCAAGTGATTTCCTGAGAATCTTCGCTTTCCTTTAAAAAGTGAGTTTCTAATCCTCCTGGTTTCAGAGAGAAGCTTGAAAACATAACTCAAGTGTGCCTTAGTGGCTCCGAAACCAGAAGCAAAGAAAACAAACCCAACATTTATTACAATTTTGTTTTAAATCTCATGGGCTTTTTGCAGCCCAACTCAGGAGTTTTGAAAGTCTGGAGCTGGCAATACTGCACTTGTTTATTCTCTCTCAAAACACTCTGGTGCAGTACACAAGCATCATCCCCTTTTATAGGCTGGGAAACTGGCACACACAGATCCCTATTTTCAAGTGTGCTGAGTCCTTGCGGCTCACACTGACTTCAACTGGAGTTGAGAGTGGTTGGCCCCTTCTGAGGCTATGTCTGTGCTACAGTGGTACAGATACAGTGCTGCAGCTGTGCCACTGTAGCATAGATGCTCTCTACACTGATGGCAGGGGTTTTTCCATCGATGTAGTTAAGCCATCTCTTCAAGAGGTGGGTAACTACATTGACAGAATTCTTTCATCGACATAGCCACATTTACCCTGAGAATTACATTGACCTAATTATGGTTCCTCCTGAGGGTATTCTGTGCCACGTGGGAGCTACACTGGATCCCCCAGTGGTGTTAAGTGACCACATAGCAGCAGCTTCCACGAATGCTTTTGAACAATCTGTACCAGGCCAGAAGACAGAGACTATTTCACTTGGAGGCAGCCCTTACTCTGTGCCTTTGTCACCTCAAGACTAGATTTCTGCAATACGCTCTCCGTGGGTCTATGCTTCATATCAATCCAGAAGCAGAAGCTGGTGCAGAATGTGGCACCCGCTTATTATGTTGCGCTTGCCAATGGTAGCGCATGACACCTGTGCTCCATGATAGGTACTGGCTGCCTATAGCTTTCCAAACTGAATTTTAAAGTTAATCTTGACCTACAAAGCCCTAACTGGCCTGGCGCCTTGCTGCTTGGGAGATCACCTCACTCTTCTGGCCAAAGAGCTGCAGTCAGCAGAGACACTCCAGCTGGATTCACCTTGATGTGAGAGAGACAAGGGGCTGGCAGTAGCGCCTTCAGCTTTGAATCAAGCTTTGCCCAAGTGTATGGGTCTTCCAGGCACCCTGTGTGGCAGTGAGTGGGCTGCTGCAGAGAGTAGGGTTGACGGGGGGTAAATTTGCGGGGAGTTACCTGTTCCGTTTTGTAAGGGGTTCAGCTTTGTTGGCCATCAGGGGATTGAGCTGATATTTAATTCTATTATTTTTAAGGGCTTGTCTGCACAAGCAGTTATTCAGGGGCAGCTATTCTGAAATCACTTCACGCATGGACATGCTTATTCTGGAATAACGGTGTTGTTTCCAAATTAGCTTAGTAGGCGGGTTGTACGGGGGGCGGGAGGGGCAAGCAGGGGCATTCCCCCCCATAATTGGCAAGGGCACAGAACTCCTGCAGCCCCAGGGCGGTGGCAAGGAGAGTGAGCTCCTCCGGCCCCGGGGCTGCGGTTGGGTCACAGAGCTCCTCTGGCCTCGGGGCTGCAGAATGTGCCCCTCCAAAAGCAGTTGATTTTTTTAAATTCCTGCACACACTGCTGAGCATAGTCAACTTTGTTGTCACATAGGTCAACCGTTGTGGAAGCAGAGTCTGTCCACCAGCCGAGACAGCAGGAGGCACTCAGTGATGTTTTCAGCAGGTGCAGCAAATATGGTGGTTTTTTTAATTTGTCAATGATGGGTTAATGTGGGGTTTAAAAAAACATAGTAGAAATTTAGAATCCCGAGGGAATTCTTCCTCAGTAATAGCATGTTATGGTAAATCAAAGCTTGAGCCTAAAAATGACTTGACAACATCCCTTTGAATATAATAGGCTTATCCCTAAATCTCCCAAGGTGTGTACAAGTAAGTAAGGTCAGTGGTAGGCAAACCCTCAGGAAAGGTTTGAAAATGGAGCTGCTTGGCAAAAAGGCAAAAACGTGTAAATAGACAAGCATGGCAATGTGAATCAATTTCCCACCGGTTGTTTCCAGTTCTCACTATGTCTCGTTCCTGCGTGCACCTAGGGCGGTGTTCCCTAAATGCTTCTCAGTTAGTCAGCTCCCAGGCGCTAAATCAGCTGCCTTTAGGGCTGGTCTCTAGGAAAGGAGTGATAGAAGACAGGAGACCTGAGGGCTAAAGTCAAAATAAGACATTATCCCAGTTGTAAAACAGAGCTTTACAACCTGGCCACTAATTAGTGGCTTGAAGGGTGAACAACTCCCTCCCACCACAGTGGGAAGCAGCTAATAAACTAATTATGATAATGGATAACCAAATAGATAAAACTCTTAAGCTATCTGCTAGGTCACAGACCAGAGCCTATTCTACACACTAACAGCTCAGCAGAGGGCAAGTTTCCAGCTGCCCTTAGAAGGAGTGTGTGGTGAGCACACTTGTGTCTGTATACATAGTGACATGGCAGTGTGTGACCAAAGGCAGCAGATGTGTTGTCCACACAAACCCATCCTTTAAAGACCAGCCCAACTATTTATTGATCATCACCTATACACCTTGAAGGCATCTCAGCATGGGTCTGCTTTGCTGCATGTCCCTGAACTACAGACGATTCCTCACAACTTCATTCTGGGACCCAAGCTTTCACTTCCGTTCCCTAAGCCTGCTGTCTCCAGGAGAGAAGACAGCGTGATGTGGTTTTCATCCTTGGGCAAAGGACGGCTAACAGAAGCAGATACTCCAATTCTAATGTCAGAGATGAATCAGCAGGGGGTATTCATGCAGCACACTAATATCACAACACATTTTTTTATATGCTAAATGCCTCCAGCCAGAGGTCAAAGCCCGCTTCCAGCACCACAGCTCTCCCACCATGGTGTCCTGCAAATCTTCCCATTAAAATAATGAATATGGGACATCCTAGTGTCTTAGCAGTTTTCCGAATGGAGGCTAATAGTGGTGTCCCCAGGGGTCTGTACTGGGACCAGTGCTGTTCAATATATTCATAAATGATCTGGAAAAAGGGGTAAACAGTGAGATGGCAAAATTTGCAGATGATACAAAACTACTCAAGATCATTAAGTCCAAAAGAGACTGTAAAAAGTTACAAAGGGATCTCACAAAACTGGGTGTCTAGGCAACAAAATGGCAGATGAAATTCAATGCTGATAAATGCAAAGTAATACACAAAGGATTTCTGGTTCCAGCCTCTTATGGGCATGTGGAGAAAAATGTGCTCAATTAGGGACAGTGTTCTGATAGCAAGTAGCAAGGAGGACAATGGACATGACTTTTGGGAAGGAGGCAGTCACAAGCAGGTGGATTGGGAGGAGCACCTTGGCCCATCAAGGATGTAGAAGCAATTAAAAAAAAAAGTCACAACTACAAATGTTGTCCCAGGTTCCTGCCTCCCTCGTAAATGTTTATAGCAAAATAAGTGAGTCACCAAGGAAAACACAAGCTTATTGAATCCTTTCTCGTGCAAACGTGAAATGTCATGCCCAGGACTGGTAGAGGAGCCGAACGAGCATGGGCAGTGAGAGGATAGGAGTGGGGCTGCTCCTGCTGCCTAGCTCTTGCTAGATCTCCAGATGCAGTTTAGCACATCTGGAACATGATGCAATATTAGTAACTGAGAAGGATGGCTCAGGAAGTTAGACAGCCTGTGTTACTAGCAAGCAGGAAATCCCATGCTGGAGTTCCTTGTTTTCTGAATGGGAGAGGACTGCATGTGTTACAGAAGAAGCTTGCTCACTTCCCAGTAGGCCTCATGTTATGGGACAAATTCTCTGCTGGCATAAATTGGTGTGGTGTGGTGCGGTGCCCCGGACTTCGCTGGACCTGTGCCAATTTACACCAACAAAGAATTTGGTCCTATATCAGTAGCAGGGTTAAATGAGTTCACGCACCACTCCTGGACACTGCTTGGCGACTTGAAAGGAGGAGGACAAGTGGAACCAAAACTCCCATCCTACTCAGATTTCCTAACCCAGCCCCGTCCTCCAGATCCTTCTCAGGAGTGTCCCAGATTGCAGGTGTCTGAGATGGAGCCATATGGCAGTTGTGGGTTAGGGACACTTGGAGGGAGAGTAGAGAGACAAAAAACAATTGTGAACACAAATCAAGAGGTCTGCTTTGGCCAGTTAAACAGGACTTGCCTGCAGGATAATCAGCAAAGTTTGCCATTTTACAGCAGATCTCATGGAGTCAAGACACTCATCACTACATTTCAGCTATTTGGTTGGCTCCACTGCATTTTCAGCTTGTGAAAGGATGACCATTATAGATCACGAGTGGGGGGAAAATCAATGAGCTGGACCTCAGCGGAAGTCCCCTGTCAGACACAGCCACCAACTGCTGTATCATTAGCCCATTCGTCTGACGCCATGGGAGACCTCTAGTGACTCGGAGAATTAGGATCAGTCCAGGTGATAGGTCAAGAAAAAAAACACCTCTTTGTTCTAGCATTCTATTTCCCCTCTAGTATCTTGGCTTTAAATTCTAGCCCCTTCTACCAAGACATCTCGTCACAGCGCAATTCCTGATGCCGAGGGGGAGGAAGAGTTTCCTCCAAGACTTCAATGCTGTTTTGCAATGGCTGGCAAGGGGACATAAGCAAATAAAACAGCAGCTGAATGCCACTCCTGGATCTTCGAGCCTTGAGCCCAGGTCTCCAAAGCCGCAGGAAGATGAGCCCGTCGCCTTCCGTCTTGTGAATGGCTTGCCATTAGTTCCCATGCTCTCTCTCATTCTCTCTTGCATCTTTCACATAAGCTAAGCAACATTACAAACAACCTCCCCGTAACTCCCTGCGACCCCCACAGACTGTACATTAATAGTGTCTGCCTTTAGCTCCACGCTGGGAACACTGGGCACATCCCTCTCTCTGCATGGCATCACTTCCAAACACCGCCTCCTGAGGAGATGTGGAACATGCTCCAGCACTCCCTCGCCCCCTCACGAAGAGCAGTCGCAACCAGGGGCTCTGGGAAAAGAAGAAACTGATAGCCATGGAAGAGGTGACACTGGCAATGGGGAAAACACAGCAGCAAACAGCTCAGCCTTGAGCTTGGGACACAGACCTGGGAGATTTCGTTCACAAAGCAAAGCAGAGCAACTTTCGCCTGGGCTCCCTTACGGGGCCTGGAATGGAGAATTCAGGCATTTTTACCAATGATCCCTTTGGCAATAAAGCAAAAGCAGATTCTAATAGATGACTATCAGGCTGGATATTATGATTATCACGTTTGCCCTCAACATGGTGCTTTCTATAGTGCCTTGAGACACCTCAGGTACCACAAGCCATGTGGTAAAAAAAAACCACGTCCCTGTCTGTTTTAACTGCTCCTACTCTCCTATCTCTGCCCTTGATGAAAGCCAGGCTGTCTGACATGCCACTCCAACACCGACCACAGGACATATGCGGATAAGTATTGTTTTTATTTTAGCACTGGGCTCTTCATGTGACATTGTTCCTAAATACCAGCCTCCTGGGAAAGATTTAACTAGTCCCAGCCCTGCCTCTACTCTGAAGGAAGCTCAGAGGGGAATTAACCCTGGATTCGGGAAAGAGAAGAACCTGGAGGCTGGAGCAATGAAAATAAAACAAACCAAGCTGCCTTCAGACTCGTGACAATGACCTGAGGGATTTAATCTGGATTTGGAATTACAGGGTTGCAATTTTAACAAACCATTGGTGGTGAAGAACTGATGGTGACTTTAAAAAAATAATTAAGCTAAGGTGCAATCGAGACACAGTTTCACTCATGTTTTCCTCAGCGAAGCTGTGAGCTCCTTCAGGCAATGCAGATAGTTCATGAACCATGGCACTGCTTTGTTTCTGGAGTTGTAAAGCGTGCAAGCACACTGTCTGCCTCGCCGTGGCAACCCTTACTGATTTCCAGTTGGCAAGAAGTTCTCTGAGTTGATAATATTTGCAAGGCTGGAAATAAACCCATTATTCTTTCAATGTACAGATATCACTTCAGTTGACCTGAAGTTCCCAAGCAGGAACAGAGGAAGGAAGATCTTAGTTTTACCGTCAAACAATTTTCATAGTTGACCAACCCACCTTGGGAAAGAAAACCATATCAATTCCATTCAGTTCAACTAGACTGCCAATTGCATTGACTGCATCTATGTGGGACTTATTAGGCTTTTTTTAAAAAAAAAAAATTATTACTTATGGTTACAGGTGGAGCTGGCAGCACCATCTACCGTTTCAGATGTCTGAACACTTGCCATCATAAGCCCCCATTTTCCATTGTTTATAACTTTGCCAAGCTCTAATCAGTTGGGCTGAAATTGTTTATGCTGGGTGTCTACCTCAGACTGAACTTTTTTGGAAAGCTTCAGCTAAAATGGTTCAGCCATTTCTGAGAATGAGATTAAGGAAAATTTGTTTTTCCTGTGTTAAAATCATTCATCCAACTATTTCACTGAAAAGCTCTAACACCTTCCTGCTTTGCAGCATGGGCTTGACATTTGGCAAGGGCACTGCCCTGGTGTCACGGATCTGCCCTTTGCTATTCCTGTGATAATTCACCCAAATTTGGCCAAGTTATAAGCCTTTGAAAAAATCACTGTTTCCACGTGCTCAGTAGAGACTTGTCAGAGTTTGGCGACTACATTCTCTGAAGATTCTGCCTGCAGTAAGCGTGCTCAAACCCAGGGCTTCAGGGATTGAGCAGGTCTTTCCCTGCAATTGCTGCCTAGCCTAAGCTGTGGTGCCAGGCACCAAAACTGAAAGCAGGGAAACTGTCTCTTGTGTGTGCTAGATCAGGGGTCTCAAACACGCAGCCCGCGGGGTTATTTTCTGCGGCCTGCCAGCTCCCCGCGGCCCCCCCCCAGCGTTTACCTAGAGTGGCTCCAGCCCGGCGCACTGGGGACAGGGCAGGGTCCCTGCCTGCCCTACCCCTGCACCTCTCCGGGAACCGTCCAGAACGTGTGGGAGAGGGGCCACAGGGGTCTTTGTTTCAGAGTAGCAGCCGTGTTAGTCTGTATTCGCAAAAAGAAAAGGAGTACTTGTGGCACCTTAGAGACTAACAAATTTATTAGAGCATAAGCTTTCGTGAGCTACAGCTCACTTCATCGGATGCATTACGATGCATCCGATGAAGTGAGCTGTAGCTCACGAAAGCTTATGCTCTAATAAATTTGTCAGGGGTCTTTGTGTTGCCCTGGCCGCTCCTCCAGGTACCACCCCCGAAGCTCCCGTTGGCCGCGGTTCCCCGTTCCCAGCCAATGGGAGCTGCGGGGGGCAGTGCTTGGAAGCAAAGGCAATGCACAGACCCCTGTGCCCCCCCCCCTCCCCCTGGTTCTGGCTGCTTCCTGGAGTGGTGCGGGGGCAGGGCACGCAGGCAGGGAGCCTGCCTTGCCCCCGGTGCATGCTGGGCTGAAGCCCGCCCCCCAAACCCCTCCTGCAGCCAAACCCCCTGTCCTGAGCCCCTTGCTGCACCCTGTACCCCTCCTGCACCCCAATCCCCTGCCCTGAGCCTCCTGCCACACCCTGCAGCCCTCCTGTACCCCAACCCTCTGTCCTGAGCCTCCTGCCACACCCTGCACCCCTCCTGCAGCCCAACCCCCCTGCTGCACCCTGACCCCCTGCTGCACCCCTCACCCCTCCTGCACCCCACACCCCAACTCCCTGCCTGAGCCCTCTGCTCACCTCCTGCACCTCAACTCCCTGCCCTGTGCCCCCGCTACACCCCACATCCCTCCTGCACCCCCTGAGGGCAGGGAGGGGGTGGAGTTGGGGTGGGGATTTTGGGGAAGGGGTGGGAAGAGGCGGGGCCTCATGGAAGGGGTGGAGTGGGGGAGGGGCCAGGACAGCAGGGTGGATGTCAGTGATGCGGCCCTCAGGCCAATGTACTAGTCCTCATGTGGCCCTCGTGGTCATTTGAGTTTGAGATCCCTGCGCTAGATGCCTCCTGCTGGCTCTGAGGCAGCATAGAGGAGGAAGATGCCTGACCTAAATGCAGAGAGGACAAAAGCTGGGTGGGGTGGAAAGAGTAGATTGGGACAAGGAACCTGGGGGGGGGGCAGATGAGGAGCCTAGAGGAACGGGGAAGGGAGAGAACGAAATCTGCTGAGGAGTCACCCATGTGAACCCAATTGCAAGACATGCCTCACATCATTGTTACACAAGACACCCCAAACCTCCCATCCATATGGTTTGACTTTGCAGACAGGCACATGGTAAATGAGCTGCATCCCAAGGACACACTGGCAGCCATGTATGCTCGCTTTGGTGCGCTTGGTTTCCCAGCTCAGTTATCCTGTTGACTTTTAAAAGGGGAGATAAAATGGATTAAGACTTGCTTGAAGACAGCCAAAGAAACATTATCCCAAGGTTCTGGAAAGACTGGCCTCTACCTATTCAGAGAGAATGGACTCCTGCCATGGAGGATACTGCTGGTAGGAAAGAGCTGCATTTATACCACCACCCAACACTTATGGGTTTCCTGAAACATGGGAGCCTTCCCAGGACTATACAGAAGCCGAGCAATGAGTCCTGAAACACCTGCATCTCACAGTAAAGCAAACAGCTGCCTGCTTCCCTCTGAATTTCCTTTACTCGTTCAGTTTGGGCCTGATCCAACTTTAATTAAAACCAATGGAAAGCGTCCCAATTCCCTTAAGCAGCGGATGCAGCAGGCTGTTAATTCCTTCTCCGTTAGCGGTTATAGCAGCGGTTCTCAACCTTCAGCCCGCAAGCTGCTTATGGCCCAATCAGCATATAGCTGCAGCCTATGTGATATCCTCAGGGCCATACAGGTAGTATATATATTGTGTGGATGTGGCCCACATAACACATACACAGCTGTGTATGCGGCCCACAATGGTAAATAGGCTGAGAACCCCTGGGTTATAGATTTTGCTATCTTCCGTGGTATCCCACGGCTACAATTAAAGGGTGGAAATATAGCTAGGTACTTGTAGCATCTTCACGGTCCCTGAGCAGCAATGCTTGGTGGTGAGGATATTGTCTCTCGCCACCTGTGAAGAAGGATGGACTTTGCCACCTGCCTAACAGGAGTCTTCACAATATTCTGGTATAACTGCCACTCTATTCTGAGAAAAGAAAAGGAGTACTTGTGGCACCTTAGAGACTAACAAATTTATTAGAGCATAAGCTTTCGTGAGCTACAGCTCACTTCATCGGATGCATTTGAAGTGAGCTGTAGCTCACGAAAGCTTATGCTCTAATAAATTTGTTAGTCTCTAAGGTGCCACAAGTACTCCTTTTCTTTTTGCGAATACAGACTAACACAGCTGTTACTCTGAAACCTGTCTCTTCTGAGAGCCACCACTTCATTTTCTAAAAACAAAAATGGGCTTGGATAGAAACCTCACAGAATACCAAGCCTGGAAGTCCATCCAACCGTGCTTCTGTACCCAGACCAAACTATCGGGGATTCCTATAGGTACAATGAAGAGCTACCAGCACATACTGTGCCCAATTCTGCTTTCAATTACATCTCTGCCACCTCGCTCAGTTCAGTCAGCTTGCATATGTGTACACTCAACCCCAGGCTAATAAGACTATGTTTGGACTAGCCATTAACCCTCTCCTTAACACCTCTCCCCATAACATAATATCCTGCTGGGGTAACTGTGACAATAACAGGAAATTATATCATATCTCCTCTGCAAAAGCAGCTGTGAGAACTGCAGACAGAGAAGATACCAACCAAGCATTAGAGTCCATCCTGTATCTCCTAGTCAGAGCAATGTCTGATGACCTGGAGTCAGGTGCTCAGACACTCCAGTGATCCAATGTATTACAGGACGAGTCTGATTTTAACCCCCCAGCAGGGGGTGTTAATTCAGGAAGGGAAAGCAGAGTTTGATTACATTGCACTTGGGTCTTTTACAAACCCACTGATTCACAATTAATTTCCACTTTCCACCCATGGGCAATAATGCAGAGTATGTTTTGGCCCACATTGTTTTTCTCTCATATCTCTTTATTTCATTTGATTGCTCCTAAAATTTGCTAAGGATCTCCCGCCATTGGATAAGTCCTGCTGGAACTGTAATGAAATCAGCTAAGTGCTCAACTTGCAGGTTCAGGCTTTTCCCCTGATAAAGATAAAGCCTATTTGGGAATGGAGGAGAGGGGAGGCAGGGAACTCAGTCAATAGCAAAACAGTCTGCAGGCTCCATAATTATGGCATCATAATTTAATTTAACTATGATCGGAGGGACAGAAAACAAGCACAGTCTAAAATGCTGACATACAATTAAAGGTGAGATTCAGCATTGCCATAGAATTAGAGAGACATAGGGCTGGAAGGGACCTCAAGAGGTCATCTAGTTCAGGCCCTCATGCCGAGGCAAGATTAAGTATACCTCGACCATCCCTGACAGGAGTTTGTCTAACCTTTTATTAATACCTCCAAAATGGGGATTCTACAGCCTCCCACGTTACCTGTTCCAATGTTTAACTGTCCTTAAAGTTAGAAAGTTTTTCCTAATATCCTAATGATTTCAGTTCCTCTGGGTCAAATCCTAGGCCCTATGCCAAGCCTAAGAGAATCCTCAGCATAGGACAGGGTCCCCCATGCTCCTATGGCTGTTACTGTAGCCTCCAGGCTACAGCTGGCTCTATGGCAGCTGTGCCTACACCTTTCACTGATTCCCCTTAGTCGTGGATCCACTGGTCATATCTCACCATCAGCACTCCCCTTGCATGGTATTGCAGGGGAAGCTTGCAGAATACAGCTCTGGGTCCCAAGGAAGAAGCGGAAACCCTAAAACTGATAGCTGCCCTCTTGGACAATGGAAATTTACTGATTCCTCTACCTATCAGGCTTTCTGGGCCCCCAGGGGGATGGGCACCTGAACTGGCACCTCTGTAATGCCCTTTGACAAAGCCCAGAGTGCACCAGATTGCGACTGTTTCTGGGCAGAGACACAATATCACATTACAATAAATATAAACTATCGCCAGCTCAGGAAATATCTACAATGCTCCCAGGGCCAGATCCTCAGCTGCTGTAAATTGTCATAGCTCCATTGATGTGAAGAAAAAGGGGGGTGGGAAGTAATAAAATGGATTAATGCTAATGCCGCCACGCCCATTTACACCAGCTGAGGATAACAGAGCTAGGCCTGTTTATATCAACTAAGGATCTGCACTCACTTTCTAAAACATGAGATTTGGTGCCCACAACAGGCTATATCACCATCACTAGTATGGCACAAGACAGGGGCAACTCCTCCACATTAAGAGCCGAGAGCTCACCCCATGGCCCTTGCTCAGTTAAGCACCTATATGCAGCTCTTACCTGCCGTGATTGTGTCTACGTCCCTCGCGGCCAGCTCCTCCACCTCAGATCTCTTCCGTAGCTCCAGACGCCGGGAGAACCCTTCCTTGGGCTTCCATAGGTCCTGAATCAGAAGGGGCTTCTCATTATCACTGAGGACTCGCAATCCTTCCGTTTGCCACTGCTTCTCAGAGCCACTGAACATCCCAATGACATCACACAGCACATAGTGGCTGGCATCCACTTTGCTCAGCCCATAGCGCTCCAGCGCCTCCTTCACCAGCTCCCGCGCACTTGAGCTTCCCGTGGCAAGGACACTCTTGTAGTTGGTGCCCGCACAGATGTTGCCCCCAAATACCTTCAGGACCCCAGGGGCTGAAACCTGAGTGGAAAGTTCAGCTGGGTCATCACTGCTTGCAAGGGGGAAAGCCGACAGCGAGCTGCGGTCCTTGTAGCTCAGCGTTCGGTACAAGAGCTGAGAGAATATCCGGCTCTGACGCTTGAGCTTGTTTTTGGAAGGTGAGGACATGGCGGACGAAGATCCATAGAACATAGTGGGTGAGGTCGTCATGGGGGACAGCTGTAGAGTGAACAGAAACAAAAAAGGCAAATTAGCATTTTAAAGCCCTGAGGGGAAACAGAGATAATAGCAAGCATATGAGCAGAAACCTTCAAACAAACTGGAGCCGGAGTGACTCCAAGATCCCATGTCTGGACTGTGGCCCAAAGGGGATATGCGGTCATCTCTGGAATGGCAAGAAGAGTGCAGGAATGATGCTGTGAGTTTACATGTGTGACACAGGACAGCAGGAGCCAAATTTATCCATCATCCCTGAAATCAGTGGAATTACCCCAGAGATTAATTTTCGCTAGGAATTTGATCTGGAGCTATACTAAGCATCCTTGGTTTATAGATCAAAGGATGTCTCTCCTGGCTACCCAAGCGCACGCTTCCCTGCAGATGTTCTCGGGGCGAGAGAAAAGCAGAGCCCAGCAGTTGCGTTACACTTAGAACACAAGAGGAGATTGTGACACAGAAGCTCATTGGTGCCAATTGGCAAAGGGTTTACTGTTCTTCACAACCAACTCCTGCTTTAGTCCTGACAAACTCACTACACATAATACACCACTTTCATGGTATTTATCCTTGAAGGATAGCATGTGTGAAAACTTTTAATTTATTGATACTCATAATCATTGCGAGATGTGTATCTGGGTGATATTTAAGGGGTAATGTAACTATATTGAAAATGTTGTCCTTATGATCTTGCAGTGAAAGTGAGTCACCCGGGAACTGTGACATATAATCCCTGGCTAGCCGATCACATAATGTATTGCTCAATTGTTCACCGATACATCAACCAAGAAAAGTCAATAGAAAACCACAAAAGACAAACTATAACCATCAAAACCACTTGGAAGGGGAAAGGAACAGCAGGACAGCGAGGGGATCGTCCTGTCTGTGAATGAAGACAAAAGACTGACGCAGTATACCACAGGATGGCAAAAGACACTCTGGATGCATTCATTGAGGAGCCTTGAGGAGCAGAGAGTAGCTCCTTGTGGCTACCAAATGCTGCAGAAGACTGAACTTTGGGGTAAGAATCTACTTTATTAGACAGGAAAGGTAACCATTAATAAGCGTAGGCCCTAGTTTGCGTTTTATATGTAACCATTTGTTTCCATCACTCACACTTGTTTCTATTTGAAGCTCTAGTCTTTCCTAAATATACTCCCTTTTCTTTTACTGTAATTGAACTCAAGTGCTGTGTGTGATAGAGGAGTAGTAGGCTAAGGTAAAACTGGTAAACTGAGGAACACTTTCCACTGGGAAGAGAGGATCTGGAATTTCAGTGGGTATCCAGAGATCTGGGGCTGAATATGGCAGGAGACACTTTGAAGGGAGCCAATGGCTAGGGTGAATCTAGTGTCAACCCTCAGGGCAAAGGCAGGGCTGGTATAGCCCAGAGGACACTGCTTGAGTGGCTGACAAGCTGGGAGCTAACACCCATCTGGCACAGGCAAGACTCCCTTGTGCTGGAGGCAGTTGGCAATACTGTGACTCACAGCCCTGAGTGCCCAAGAAGCATCACAGAGACCTTCTTGGTCAGTAGCCAAGGTATCAGGAGTCCCGTTCACTTACAAGTTATGAATCAATTCAACTTTTAAAGGTGAAATGCAAAGCTCAGGTGAAAATTAAGTTAAGCTTGCAGCTCTCTGTTGAATGCCCCTGCTAACCAAGAGGCAGCAGGCAATAGAAAAACAAGTTGTGATTAACTTTTCTAAAAACTTCTCTCTCCTCCACCCCACCAAATCTTCTGGTACTTCCTGGTTCACTAAGGACATTCCAAAGTGCATTATTCTGTAGCATCACTGACACACCACTTCCCGATGCAACCAAAGGAAAAATGAAATCCTTGTTGTATCAGCTATTCTCCAGTGTTCCCAAACAAGGGCTGCCTGCATTACCAAACCAGGATGCAGTGATGTGTGGCAGACTGGGTGATACCTCACAGGAAAATTTCTTTGCTGAATGCCTATCATAGCCAGTTAGTATGGGAATTTGGCACAGATTTTCTGGGCTTGTCTACATTTCAGTTTAGATTTTGCAGCTCTACTTTTAAATAAAAGATTTATTTTTTAAAATCACATTCTCACATTAGGACTCGAGTGAGATCTGGCAAGAGAAAAGCATCTTATGCATCTACACCAAGGCTAAGCACAGCTAGAAATATCCTCAGGTGCTGATCCTAACTTTATGAATCACCCTACAGTAGGTGGACAAATTAGGATCAGTCTCTGGTAGGCCGGTGATGTGAATTTTTCCCCTCCAAGAACATCTCACCCATTCACATAGACTATTGTTTAAAAATCTGGGTACATATTGTTATATAAATTATCAACTTTAAACCAACAGCTGATTTATAACACAATCATTCCTACCAAGGCACAGTGTGACAATCCTGATGCGTGAATGGACACACAATTGCAACTGTGAGTATGTGAGTTACTGCTGGACACATGCTTCCCTAGCTTTAAGAGATTTCAACAAAAGTCCCAACAACACTTTGTAGCTAAATAGCTTGATGATGCCAAGAGCGATTGTATCAAGGGCAAGCATGGAAGGAGCATTTGTTCCACTGGACACAGGGCAGAACTTGGAGTTTTATTTGTCTCCACACCCCTCCTACTTGACCTACACTCTGCGATAACAGCATGTGACATTACTGCTGGTGAAAGGTGCCAGGCTGACAACCCTGGAAACTGTAGGCTTCTCTTTATCCCAAAACAGGTACAGCACAGACAGTATCAGGGCAAGCTTCCTCCACCCTACTACTGTGCATCAAACCTAAGAGGGAGGTACCACCTAAGTCTACATCCCCCATTCAGTCCCTGGCCTCTGCTGAGGCTGTCAACGACATCGTCAAGCAGGGCCAGCTGTGATGGCATATGGCTTTGATGTGGCCACTTGGGGCATGAGCCCATGAAGCTCATTTTGCTGCAGACACTGAGCAGACATCAGATAGTGACTAAGCAAGGTTGTTACTAGTATCCTGGACTGGACGTGAAATGGCAGCCTACAGGCAAAAGGTTCTATATCGACAATTAGCACTGCTATGTTATATTATCTCTACTGCTTTGCACTCTGAGAGCGCTTTCCATTCAAGGATCTCGTAACCCTCCCTCTGAGGCAGACATCAATCATCATCAACAACCACAGTTAGCACCTATATAGAACACATCTCCTCCACAGATCTCAGAGCACTTTACAAAGATGGAGAGGCCGCATTATTCCTCTTTTATTAACACTGTACTATAGTGGCTCTCAACTTTTCCAGACTACTGTCCCCCTTTTAGGAGTCTGGTTTGTCCTGCGTACGCCAAGTTTCACCTCACTTAAAAACTACTTGCTTACAAAACCAGACATAAAAATACAGACGTGTCACAGCTCATTATTACTGAAAAATTGCTGACTTTCTCATTTTTACCATACAATTATAAAATAAATCAATTGGAATATAAATATTGTACTTACATTTCAGTATACAGTACATAGAGCAGTATAAACAAGTCATTGTCTGTATGAAATTTTAGTCTGTACTGACTTTGTTAGTGCTTTTAATGGAGCCTGTTTAAAACTAGGGCAATATCTAGATGAGGCCCTAGAAGACCTCCACGTACTCCCAGAAGTATGTGTACTCCTGGTGGAGAACCCCTGTTGTAATAGAGGCAAAGAGAGGCCAGGGGACTTACCTCATTTCATACAGTAAATCAGCAGCAGAGAAGGGATGAGACGGAGACCTGTGCCCGATCTACAGGGCCACTTTGCCTCCCGTAGACAATGCTGTTTCTGCCAGGTCTTTCACAGTATCCAAGAAGAGCGTGCACGTTATCAGAAAGATTGTCCATCGGCACTGGACAGACTCCAAACCACCTTCCAGCCCAGGATGGGAAAGTGCCCCTGCTGCTAATGGAAGAGGTCACCTTCTGATCTTGTTTTTTGTGAGCAGTGGGAACTTCTCCAAGGTATAATCTCTCGGACTTCTCCCATTCAGTCTGCACACATACACATATCCCACCCAGCTCTAGCCGCAGGGTGACCCCCTTCCCCTGCTCCCAGACAGCCTTACTGATGCTCCTTCTCATGCCCTGTCCTCCCTTATCACCTTCCACGTACCGCTCACATCACTAGCCTGCCCCTTACAAGAGCCATCTGGGCACCCAGGGCAAAAGGAGGCAGGGAGGCAGACCCCTTTCCCCATTAACTCACAGGTGACTTGGCCCCTCCCTATCCCTTCCTGGGGTGAAACGGATGAGGCAACTGAGGCACAGAAAGGTTACGTGATTTGTGCAAGGTCAGCGGTTCTAACGCAGAACTAGTGACTTCCAGTCTGCAGCTATGAGCACTGGACCATGCGTTCCTCTCCTGGGTAATATTTTATTTCCAATCCTGAGTCCGACAGTCTCCCCTGAATCTGTAATAGCATTTACCTTTGCAGAAATTTGGTTCAGAAAGAAACAAAGCAAGAAACAGAGAGGAAAAAAAACCACTTTCCCTTTCCCCTCCTGCTCCAAGGCAGAGAGGTGAGTTTCCCTGCTGGAGTAGCAGCAGCAGCCACGAGCAACGGGCGCCCTGAAAGGTCTCTCCCTCAGGCAGGCAATTAATAATGGCAAAAACTGACAGGTGGTCAAATGAAAAAAGTGTGTCAATCCCAAAGCACTTAGCGATGGGATTGGTCCATTGCAGGGAGGGAGAGTTCTCCATAGGAATGAGGGCAGCAGAGCATTAGAAAGGGGTGAATCCCCCACTACACACACACACAAACGCACACTCAGCTCCAGGTCTGGTGTGATTTGTGGACTAAAGGCGTGATTACAGCAGCCCCCAAATCAGGCCCCATTGTGCTAGACACTGTACAGATACAGAGTAAAGGACAGCGTCTGCCCCAGCGTTTACAGGCTACATACACAAGGCAGAGAGAGGGTTGGGGAAAGGAAGTTTTATCATCCCCATTTAACAGATGAGGAAATAGGGCAGAGAGACATTCAGGGTATGTCAACGCTGAAGTTAAACACCCAGGGCTGGCCTGTGTCAGCTGACGCAGGCTTCTGGGGCTCGGGCTGCGGGGCTGTAAACCTGCGGTGCAGACACTCAGGCTCAGGCTGGAGCCCGGGCTCCAGGACCCTCCAGCCCGTGCCTGAACACCTGCACTGCAATTTTAAAGCCCCGCAGCCCGAGCCGAGTCAGCTAGCCTGGGCCAGCCACGGGAGTTTAATTGCAGTGCCTTGTCAGTTAAATCGGATACAGTATTTAGCTTGAAAAATATATATAATCTCTGGGGCTCGGTTTGCTGTATTTTATGATTTGTATTGATTTATCTAGGAGGCTCATCATAACATCTAAGCACCTCAAATATTAGCAGGAGGACTTGTGGCACCTTAGAGACGAACAAATTTATTTGAGCATAAACTTTCCTGAGCTACAGCCCACTGAATGCATTCGATGAAGTGAGCCATAGCTCATGAAAGCTTATGCTCAAATAAATTTGTTAGTCTCTAAGGTGCCACAAGTACTCCTTTTCTTTTTGCGAATACAGATTAACATGGCTGCTACTATGAAACCTTACTATAAGAATGAACGGTGTTGCAATTGCCCGTTGAGGGAAAAGAGTGAATGGGAACCCATAATGAACCGTTACATTTTTGCCTCCTTACTTTCCCGCAATAAGGGAGAAATAGTGACCCGTTTTTTGTTTAGGTCAGTAGTTGTATGAGGCAGGAACGGCTCTCTCTCCTCAGGGGGACTGAGTCATCTATCTGCTGCCCTGACCGGGAAAACCAAGAAATCTGCTGCTTGCCAGGAGCTAGGATTCACAATGCGATGTAAAAACTGTCGAGACCCATCAAGCCCTTGGATTATTACCCCTTCTTGCTTCTCCACGTGGGCACCAGTGCTACTGCCAAGAATGACCTTGAGCAGATCACTGCAGACTACGTGGCTCTGGGAAGAAGGATAAAGGAGTTTGAGGTGCAAGGGGTGTTCTCGTCCATCCTCCCCATGGAAGGAAAAGGCCCGGTAGAGACCGTTGAATCGTGGAAGTCAATGAATGGCTACGCAGGTGGTGTCGGAGAGAAGGCTTTGGATTCTTTGACCATGGGATGGTGTTCCAAGAAGGAGGAGTGCTAGGCAGAGACGGGCTCCACCTAACGAAGAGAGGGAAGAGCATCTTCTCAAGCAGGCTGGCTAACCTAGTGAGGAGGGCTTTAAACTAGGTTCACCAGGGGAAGGAGATCAAAGCCCTGAGGTAAGTGGGGAAGTGGGATACTGGGAGGAAGCACGAGCAGGAGCATGCAAGAGGGCAGGGCTCCTGCCTCATACTGAGAAAGAGGGACGATCAGCGGGTTATCTCAAGTGCCTATACACAAATGCAAGAAGCCTGGGAAACAAGCAGGGAGAAATGGAAGTCCTGGCACAGTCAAGGAATTACGATGTGATCGGAATAACAGAGACTTGGTGGGATAACTCACATGACTGTATTTCTTTTTGCGAATACAGACTAACACGGCTGCTACTCTGAAACCTCACATGACTGGAGTACTGTCATGGATGGATATAAACTGTTCAGGAAGGATGGGCAGGGCAGAAAAGATGGGGGAATTGCATTATATGTAAGAGAGCAGTATGACTGCTCAGAGCTCCGGTATGGAACTGCAGAAAAATCTGAGAGTCTCTGGATTAAGTTTAAAAATGTGAGCAACAAGGGTGATGTCGTGGTGGGAGTCATCACCAGACCAGGCGGATGAGGTGGACAAGGCTTTCTTCCGGCAACTCACGGAAGTTACTAGATCGCAGGCCCTGGTTCTCATGGGAGACTTCAATCGCCCTGATATCTGCTGGGAGAGCAATACAGCGGTGCACAGACAATCCAGGAAGTTTTTGGAAAGTGCAGGGGACAATTTCCTGGTGCAAGTGCTGGAGGAACCAATCAGGGGCAGAGCTCTTCTTGACCTGCTACTCACAAACTGGGAAGAATTAGTAGGGGAAGCAAAAGTGGAGGGAACCAGGGAGGCAGTGACCATGAGATGATCGAGTTCAGGATCCTGACACAGGGAAGAAAGGAGAGCAGCAGAATATAGACCCTGGACTTCAGAAAAAGCAAACTTTGACTCTCCCAGGGAACTGATGGGCAGGATCCCCTGGGAGAATAACATGAGGGGGAAAGGAATCCAGGAAAGCTGGCTGTATTTTAAAGAATCCTTATTGAGGCTACAGGGACAAATCATCCCGATGTGTAGAAAGAATAGTAAATATGGCAGGCGACCAGCTTGGCTTAACAGTGAAATCCTTGCTGATCTTAAACACAAAAAAGAAGCTTATAAGAAGTGGAAGATTGGACAAATGACCAGGGAGGAGTATAAAAATATTGCTCGGGAATGCAGGAGTGAAATCAGGAAGGCCAAATCACACCTGGAGTTGCAGCTAGCAAGAGATGTTAAGAGTAACAAGAAGGGTTTCTTCAGGTATGTTAGCAACAAGAAGAAAGTCAAGGAAAGTGTGGGCCCCTTACTGAATGAGGGAGGCAACCTAGTGACAGAGGATGTGGAAAAAGCTAATGTACTCAATGCTTTTTTTTGTACTCAATGCTTCTCTGTTTTCACGAACAAGGTCAGCTCCCAGACTACTGCACTGGGCAGCACAGCATGGGGAGGAGGTGACCAGCCCCCTGTGGAGAAAGAAGTGGTTTGGAGCTATTTAGAAAAGCTGGACGAGCACAAGTCCATGGGGCTGGATGCGCTGCATCCGAGAGTGCTAAAGGAGTTGGCGGATGTGATTGCAGAGCCATTGGCCATTATCTTTGAAAACTCATGGCAATTAGGGGCGGTCCCAGATGATTGGAAAAAGGCTAATGTAGTGCCCATCTTTAAAAAAGGGAAGAAGGAGGATACTGGGAACTACAGGCCAGTCAGTCTCACCTCAGACCCTGAAAAAAAACATGAAGCAGGTCCTCAAGGAATCAATTCTGAAGCACTTAGAGGAGAGGAAAGTGATCAGGAACAGTCAGCATGGATTCACCAAGGGCAAGTCATGCCTGACTAATCTATTTGCCTTCTATGATAAGATAACTGGCTCTGTGGATGAGGGGAAAGCAGTGGACATGTTGTTCCTTGACTTTAACAAAGCTTTTGACACAGTCTCCCACAGTATTCTTGCCAGCAAGTTAAAGTAGTATGGGCTGGATGAATAGACTATAAGGTGGATAGAAAGTTGGCTACATTGTCAGGCTCAACGGGTAGTGATCAATGGCTCCATGTTTACTTGGCAGCCGGTATCAAGTGGAGTGCCCCAAGGGTCGGTCCTCGGGCCAGTTTTGTTCAATATCTTCATTAATGATCAGGAGGATGGCGTGAATTGCACCCTCATCAAGTTTGCAGATGACACTAAACTGGGAGGAGAGGTAGATACGCTGGAGGGTAGGGATAGGATACAGAGGGCCCTAGCTAAATTAGAGGATTGGGCCAAAAGAACTCTGATGAGGTTCAACAAGGACAAGTGCAGAGTCCTGCACTTATGACGGAAGAATCCCATGCACTGCTACAGACTAGGGACCGAATGGCTCGGCAGCAGTTCTGCAGAAAAGTTCCTAGGGGTTACAGTGGACGAGAAGCTGGATATGAGTCAATAGTGTGCCCTCGTTGCCAAGAAGGCCAATGGCATTTTGGGAAGTATAAGTAGGGGCATTGCCAGCAGATCAAGGGATGTGATCTTTCCCCTCTATTCGACACTGGTGAGGCCTCATCTGGAGTACTGTGTCCAGTTTTGGGCCCCACACTACAAGAAGGATGTGGAAAAATTGGAAAGAGTCAGCGGAGGGCAACAAAAATGATTAGGGGACTGGAACATGTGACTTATGAGGAGAGGCTGAGGGAATTGGGATTGTTTAGTCTGCAGAAGAGAAGAATGAGGGGGGATTTGATAGCTGCTTTCAACTACCTGAAAGGGGGTTCCAAAGATGGATCTAGACTGGTCTCAGTGGTAGCAGATGACAGAACAAGGAGTAATGGTCTCAAGTTGCAGTGGGGGAGGTTTAGCTTGGATATTAGGAAAAACTTTTTCACTAGAAGGGTGGTGAAACACTGGAATGCATTACCTAGGGAGGTGGTGGAATCTCCTTCCTTAGAAGTTTTTAAGGTCAGGCTTGACAAAGCCCTGGCTGGGTGATTTAGTTGGGGATTGGTCCTGCTTTGAGCAGGGGGTTGGACTAGATGCCCTCCTGAGATCCCTTCCAACCCTGATATTCTATGAACCACACGGGGAGCACCATAGCAAGTGACATACCAAACAGACTAATTTTGCCTTTCATTAAGGTTTAGAAAGGCTGAATCAGACGTGTAACTCAGTAGCTGCCAACAGGTTTCACAGTGAGAAGTGAACTGTAGCTCATGAAAGCTAATGCTCAAATAAATTTGTTCATCTCTAAGGTGCCACAAGTCCTCCTGTTCTTTTTGTGGCTATAGACTAACACAGCTGCTACTCTGAAACCTTCAAATATTAATGAATTTATTCTTCCTACATCCCTTTGAGGTAGGGAAATACTATTTTCCTCCATCTCACAAATGGGAAAACTGAGGCATAGGAAGTCTGTGGCAGAGATGGGATTAGAACCCAGAACTCATGAATTTTCATGTAGTGCCATAGAAATGTTAAATAATAATAATCCACAAGACCGGTCTTCTTCCCTCGACTTAGAACGTGACCATCAGCTCTGATTTAAAACCCGAGTTTGGCATTCACTAAAATAACATTTCTCAGGAGCATTGCTGTAGCTATGGGCTCAAGCCACAAGGAAAGTAAGTCTTGGGTCATTCAAAAGTGACCCTAACTGGCTGATTGAGGACCAACTTTCACAAGCCCTTAGGATCAGAGAGGGTCCGTAATTTTCCAACAAAATTTGTTCTCATTGGAAAGTGTTGATTCATTGAAACCATTTGCAGGAAAGGGCTGGTTACGTAAATCTCCCAGTTTGAACATTATTTGAAGAAAGTTTCAAAGCTGTCAAAACATCCCATTTGGGCATTATAAAAAAGTTTCAATGTATCTATTTGAAATAACTTTTCATTTTGAAATTTTAATGTATACCAAAAAAGGTTAAACATGTTTTTAAAATGGTCAAAATCAAAACAAAACATTTCGACTGACCCAACTGTGATTTTTTTATTATTATTATTATTATCATCATCATCATCATCATCATTATTATTATTGGTTCACAAAACTTTGAGATTTTGACTTTTCATTCCGTTTTGGGACAGAAAAAAATCTTTAAACGTCAAAAACCCTTGCGGGATGGGAAAATTGTTCCCTGCCCAACTCTACCTAGGAAGGTCCAATCAGCCCTCACTAGCAATAGATTGCTGGAGCATGGCAAAGGGATTCTGGAAAAGGACAGAAGAAAAATTGATGCAGCTCTGTGTATGTCTACACTACAAATGCTGCCGCTGCACCACTCTAGCGCTGTAGTGTACACAGTGTAGACCCTCTTCTGTCGCTGTAGTAAATCCACCTCTCTAAGAGGCAGTACATAATCGATAGAAGAATTCTTCCGTCGACCTAATGGTGTCAACACTGGGGCTTAGGTCAGCTTAACTACATCTCTGATGGGTGTGAATTTTTCACACCCCTGAGTGACATAGCTAGATAGACCTAACTTTCTAGTGTAGACCAGCCCTAGGAGTCTGCCCGAAAGACTCCACTGACAGATGAGAGAGAGAGAGAGAAAATAACTTTTATGTAAGAATCATTTAGAACATCCAGATAGCTGTATATTTTCCCAGCTAATCTCATCATTGCAAAACTACCTACAGCACCTATACAACTTTGTAACACTTCCAACTGCAGAAACCAATTCCTTCAAGCCCCAAAATTAGGCAGCTAAAACCATATGTACTTTTTAAAGTGCGCATCTGAATGTTAACTACATTGTTTATAACACAGCAACTTTTGTGTTCTTTCTGTAGAACGCCCTATGCAAACTCAGCTTCTCTAGTTCCAGAGGCCAAAAACTTCAGAGCAAAATGTGTTTCATTCATACAAAGAGGCGCCAAGCATGGTCATTTCACTGTTGTGTGTGTAGTTCAGGAACTCAGAGATCTTATTGACTTTAAATGGAGTGATGGGTGTTCAGCCCATCCAGAAATCATGGCTTTTTGCAAAATACAAAATAAGATATGGTCTTGTTTCCATCCAAGAGCCTAAGGGACAACATAGAGTGATAATGAAACATGCTCTTTCCAGACCTCTATGCTCATGGGCAGCTTATAAGAAACTAAACAGAGAGGAATAGGTTTCAGAGTAGCAGCCGTATTAGTCTGTATCCGTAAAAAGAACAGGAGTACTTGTGGCACCTTAGAGACTAACAAATTTATTAGAGCATAAGCTTTGGAGTAGAACAAACACTGGGGCTAGGTGTCAGCTAAGATCATCTCAGCTCATATTACCTGTGACAAAGTAACTCCAGGTCTACCGAGTCATTTGGGATGACAGGGGTGGGAAATTTCAAAACCACCTAAGCAATTTAGGCACACAAGCCTTATGGAGAGTCACTAGGACTTGTGCACCTAAATACCTCATGCACCTAAATCCTCAAAATCTCCTTGGTGCTTACAGTACAGTTCCACTATTATGCTATTATAAAACATGCACTGTTTGAGGACAAAAAGCTTGCAGCAGAGGTAGGCAGCTCCAGACATTGCAAACATTGGGGGGCATTTACTGTTGAAAACTATAAAGGAATCAGCCAGAGGTTTGTTTTTTCCTCTCAGAGGAAGCTGTATCAACTATCTAGGCATCTCTTTGCATGTCATGAAACACACAGACCGGCCACACCAACGATGGCTATTCATCTTGCCATGATGCTATTATTTATTCTGCACTGTTTTGGTAATGATCATAACAAATTAATTTGATGTTCATGTGGTCAACACATGTCCTCCCATCTGAGCACTGCACTGCAATGTATCATTAGCAGGTCAATGGTGTTGTAAATAAAACATCACAAAATCTAATAGTCACTTAGGCTTGTTGGGGTATAATTTCAACATCCCAAAATCAGCTGGGCAGCTCCTGTTATGTATTTATATCTGCTCCTGTATTTTCACTCCAGGCATCCGATGAAGTGGGTTCTAGTCCACAAAAGCTTATGCCCAAATGAATTTGTTAGTCTCTAAGGTGCCACAAGGACTCCTCGTTGTTTTTGTTAGTACGAAAGGCAGTCATAAGAACAGTTTCCTATGGCGGAGTGGAAACCCTACTCCCCCATTGTATCGGCACTCAATAACTTTAAACATTAGTAGCCTGTCCCAAATGTTCCAGCTAAGTGTCTCCTGGTGCCTTTTTAAAGACCTTTACTTACCTTACCATTCTTTTCATATCTCTTTCTTTCAGTCACTTATTCTCCTCTTCATAGCAAACTCTGCAGCTTCCCCTGCATTATTCATTTTCACAGAAACTTGTTCCTCCCACTTCTGAAACAGGACAGGAAACAGAGAACATTATTTTGCTTTCACCCCAGTTACAAAAATCTGCAAGAGCCATTCAATTATATTCTCTAGTCCTCCAGCGGTGGTGTGATGGATGGCTTATGTGTGTATAAGAGACACAAGATTTCTCTACTGAAATATATCAAAAAGAAAAGGAGGACTTGTGGCACCTTAGAGACTAACAAATTTATTTGAGCATAAACTTTCGTGAGCTACAGCTCCTGCATCCGATGAAGTGAAATTTGTTAGTCTCTAAGGTGCCACAAATACTCCTTTTCTTTTTGCGAATACAGACTAACATGGCTGCTACTCTGAAACCTGAAATATATCAGCAGCTTGTGGATATAATAGCACCCCCTGGTGGAGCTGTTCTTTTGTCTTTGGCACAGGGCCTAAAGTACATCTCTACAGTACTACTCACAGGTGCCCTCATATTTAGTATCCAGCTACTCTTCTCCATCTTGATCCAAGTAGCCAGAGCATGGCATGATGGGGCCTATAGTCTCCATGGGCTAAACCTGCAGATGAAGGTGGCCCATGAGCTGATGGGTAGATGGTGAGCTAGCGACTGATACGGCTGTATACTTGCGTGTCCAGCCATGACCCACCGGGGCAACTACACTCCACAAGGGGTGCTGCAGCTGAATTGGCTGAGAGTATGTTACCAAGGCCTTTCTCAGCAGTGTGATCTCCTTAGCAGGGTAAGTCAGATTGAGACAGAGCCTGATCACGTTCAAGTCTAAATGTAAGACCGACTTCTCTAACAAAGCCTTGTCCAGTTAGCAGAGTCTACCCCAAAGGCACAGAGGGTGAGGAAGTGGGAGAGAAAGGCAAGGCAAGAAGGAAGCATTATAGGAGAAGAAGGAAGGGAAGGTGAGAAAAAGGGAATGAGGGGCAACAGCAAGCACCGAGCCCTCTTTAGGCAGGCTCACTGATATCTTTAGTTGATGGCTATTGCTTAGATACTGGGATGACAGGAGCCTGAGCAATACCAGAGAGAAAAAGATCTGTGGACACATTCTTAGATGAATTACAAGGGATGCTATCACCTCTTGGGATCACAGACCGCTACACTAGGTCTAGCAGCTCACTCAAAATCCCAGCAGCACTACTCCAAGATCATAAGGTGACAAAGTTGGGAAAAGACTTCCAGAGAGTGCAAGGTCAGGAAGGAACACATTTCCTTCAGCTCTTCCCCTTTTAGCCTATAAAAAAAACGTGCCAGGCACAACAGGTAGAGAGAGTCAAATATGCTAGTGGGTCTCGCTAACAGATCAGCCCAATAGTCCATCAAAGGTGCTACCCTGCCCAGAGAAAAGCAAGTAGCCCCTGGAATTCCTCCTGGGGAGCGCTACATATTTTTAACCCACTCAAAGATTTTCGTCCTTGGCTTGTTCTATTTTGCCGTGTCTTTCTATATTAAGGAGGGCAGCCCAGGCATTCATACCATTCCTCTGCTTTCCCAAACTTGTTAAAACATGAGGAACTGAAAAATGGAACTGAAAAGAGACACCTGTTGAAGGAGCAGCTTCTGACCTGGTCGATGTGTCTTAGGGCAGATCTACACTGAAGCCGCTGCATCAGTGGTGCAGCTACGCCGCTGTAGCACTTAAGCTTCTACGCCGATGGGAGAGCTTTTCCTGTCAGCGTAGTTAATTCACCTCCACGAGAGGCAATAGCTATGGTGACAGGAGAAGCCCTGTCTACACTGACAGTTAGGTCAGTATAAGTACGTCACTCAGGGGTGTGGGTTTTTCCACATCCCTGAATGACATAGGTATACCGCTATAAGTCCGTAGAGGAAACCTGGCCTTAGAAAGAGGTAGTCAGTGCCAAGAAATAATCTGTCATAGATTCACAGAGTTTAAGGCCAGAAGGGGCCACTAAATCATCTAGTCTGACCTCCTGTATCTCACAGGCTATTAGATTTGACCCAGTTACCCCTGTACACAGCCCAGTAACTCATGTTTGGGTAAAGCACATCTTCCAGAAATGTAGCCCTTTGTAATCTGAAGACATCAGAGATGGGAATCCCTGACTTCTTTTGGTATCTTATTCCAATGGTTTATCATCCCCCACTGTTTAAAAATGTGTGCCTTATTTCCTATTTGAATTTGTCTAGCTTCAGCTTCCAGTCATTGGTTCTTGTTATGAACCTTTTCTTGTTTTGCCTTTTTCTATTTGAATAAAGAATTCTTTCGTATCCCATATTTTCTTCCCAAGAAGGTACATGTACACTGTAATCAAGTCATCTTTCAATCTTCTTTTTGACAAAATGACCAGATTGAGCTCTTCCAGTCTCTCACCGTAAAGCATTTACTTCAGCTTCCAAATCATTTTTGTGTTTTTTTTCCCCTGCATTCGCTCCAATTTTTCAACACCCTTTTTAAAACGCAACACCAGAACTGTACACAGTATTCCAGTACTGGTCTCACCAAGGCTGTGTACAGAGTTAAAACCCACTCCTGACTTCTCCCTGACTTCTCACTACTCCCATTTATACATCCAAGGATCGCATTAACCATTTGTGCCACAGCAACGCAGAGAGCTCACATTCAGTTGCCTGTCCACAGACCCCTAAATCCTTTTCAGAATCACTGCCTTCCAGAATCCAGGTTTCAGAGTAGCAGCCGTGTTAGTCTGTATTCACAAAAAGAAAAGGAGGACTTGTGGCACCTTAGAGACTAACAAATTTAGCATAAGCTTTCGTGAGCTACAGCTCACTTCATCGGATACATTCAGTCGAAAATACAGTGGGGAGATTTATATACATAGAGAACATGAAACAATGGGTGTTACCATACACACTGTAACCAGAGTGATCCCTTAAGGTGAGCTATTACCAGCAGGAGAGCGGAGGGGCGGGGGGGGGGACCTTTTGTAGTGATAATCAAGGTGGGCCATTTCCAGCAGTTGACAAGAATGTCTGAGGAATCGGGGGCGGGGGGGAGGAGAATAAACATGGGGAAATAGTTTTACTTTGTGTAATGACCATCCACTCCCAGTCTCTATTCAAGCCTAATTTAATTGTATCCAGTTTGCAAATTAATTCCAATTCAGCAGTCTCTCGTTGGAGCCTGTTTTTGAAGTTTTTTGTTGAAGACTCCCATTCTGTAGGTATTGCCTGCCTTACTTGTTCCTACATGTATAACTCTGCATTTGGCTATATTAAAACATATTTTACTTGAATGGGCCCAGTTTACCAAGCAATCCAGATTGTTCTGTAGGCCTGCCCGGTCATTTCTCTTTGCCAGTCTTTGTCTTATCTGCAAATTTTATAAGCCGTGATTTTATATTTATTTCCAGATCATCGATGTAAGTACTGGCTAGCATCAAGCCTAGTATTGTACTGAAGGGGCTGCAAAACCCCTCTAGAAATACGATGATCCCCTTCTGACAACTACTTTTCAAAAGCTGTCAGTTAGCCAGTTCTTAATCCATTTAATGTGTGCTTTATTGACACTATATAGTGCTAATTTGTTACTCAGTATGTTGTGCAGTACTAAGTCAAATGCCTTACAAAAGTGTAAGTATATTACATCTATGCAGTTATCTTTATCAACCAAACTTGTCATCTCCTCAAAGAATGAAGGTTTATTCGACAAAATCTATCTTCCATGAAACAATGTTGACTGGCATTAATTATATTCCTATCATTTAATTCTTTATCAACTGCACCCATACCAGCTTTTCTATTATTTTGCCTGGGTCTGATGTCGGACAGATCAGCCTACAGTTACCTGAGTCATTCCGCTTGCCCTTTTCGAATATTGGCACTCTTCCAGCCTTCTTGAATTTCCCCCGTGTTTATCCCAGAGCATGCAGGTTACACACAACAATGCGAAGGTGGCTGTGCTTGCCTATTGCACATGCATGTGTGCTGCTTATTTCAGATTTAATTGTCCAAGAAATACAACCAGTGAGGCTATTTATCTCAGGTCCCTATTTGCAGAATTTCCTTTTTTAAATGGAAACCAGAGTCGCAGCCTCAGACAGAGAACAGCACAGACACTGTGGGTGGATTGAGGGCTGGCTCTGACTCTACAATGTGGAACAAATTATAACTCCAAAGGCAAAGAAATGAGAAGATTGTGGACCCAGAGAGTTAGACTTACATCCCTTGACCATTAAATCCTGACCCTCTACACATCCAAGCCCAACGTAAAGTGAGCTAAGGCAGACCATTTGCTTTGGTGAGGTGTCCCCTGGCCCCACCTTCATCCTGTATAATAGGGATGGGAATGAAATTGAAGAAAATAAAAATCATCACTCAAACTGACTCTGTGATTAACTTCCGGTAGGGTGAGGGATTTTGAGCCTATTGTGGCAAGTGGGAAAGCTGAGTCAAATAAGAAAGGTTGGACTAGTTGGTTGTTTCTCCAATCAGATGTCAGATGGAAAATTCTTTTGCTTATTCAGAATAAGGGAACATTTAGTATGGCAATAAAGACTTGACGAGAAAACAGGAAGACTCACAGGTTTGACTCAGCTGCCAGTTCCTAACTGGAAGATTTCACATTCAGTGCACAGAGACTGCAGAGACACCTCTGGAAATGCCTCTGTAGTGACGAAAGCAGCCCCCTCCTCTCTCCAGGATGTTACTATCAAGTCTGTCATTTAGAGACTGATAGTTAATCAGTTGTGTTGCATCTGTCATATTTAGGGCCTGATCCAACTCCCAGTGACGTGAACAGGAGTCTTGCCACTGACTTCAGCCAAAGTTGGATTGGGCATTAAACTCCTCAAAGCATTATTAATTATTACTATTATTATTAATTTGTATTTCAGCAGCACTTCGGCATCCCAGGCATGGGTAACTGCCTCATTGTGCCAGGCGCTGTAAAACCACAGAACAAAATTATGTGTCCTTGAGACCTTAAAGGACCTTAAAGGAACCACCTCTTACTACAAGTTTGTCAACTGCTACCTACAGCCAGGGTGCTACTTGAACAGATGATAAGAATCGGGGGCCTGAGCCTACAAATTGCAGAGCATGTTCTACTCCGGCTGAAGTCAATAGGGGTCCTAATATGACTCTTTTAAAAAGGAGTTTTGCTCAGGCACATATACGCACTGGCCCTGCAGTAATGCTCATGTACAAATGAAAACCCTGTGTACTGTATGCAAGAACTGGATTTTAAAGTATGTGTGTTTGCTTTCTGTTCGCTTTCACGCTCATTCGATGCCCAGTGGACTGTCTGATTAGCCGTTCTTAATTATCACTGGAAAAATTATGAACTGACCCTGCACAGCGCTGGAAATAGGCAATCCCAGAGCAACTGACTAACTCCCCTGCATTTTCTTCATGATTTACTGAAGTTACTTAAAACTCCGAAAGAAATTGCACCACCCTCCCCCCCCCGGGGGGGGGCAATTGTATTGCAAACATTTTCCCGCTAAAGCCAGACATTCTGGGATGGGCGAGCCCCTGAAAGTGGGTGAAATGGGTTGTTTGGCGGGGGAGTGAAAAAGCAGCAGGATTCCCCCACCAAACCGTCAGGTTTGCTTCCCTGCAGCCTGGTGTTATTTGCAAGGCAGCAGGGCAGGTTTGGTCTCCAATGGCAACCAGACAAGCCTCAACTCTGGCTCTCTGGCTTCACTTTGGAAGGGAAGGAAAACAAATATCCCAGGGCTGGCAAAGCTTCTGGGGCCAGCCTCCCCGATTTAACTGGGACTTGGTCCTGCTTTGAGCAGGGGGTTGGACTAGATGACCTTCTGGGGTCCCTTCCAACCCTGATATTCTATGATTCTATGATTCTCCCTGCCTTCGCGGGGCCGGCTCGGGGGGGGGCTGGCTGGGACCCTTCTCAGGAAGGGCGGATCGCTGCAACCCAGGGGGCTGCTCCTTTCTTTCCCATTGTGTCCGTCGGTCCGTCCCAATGCCTGCGCGTCCCCTTGGCCGCGTGTCGGTGTCTCGCTCAGCGGGTGTCTGCGTCTCTCTCGCGGCCGGCCGGTCTCTGCAGGGTCCGTGTGCCAGGCTGCCTCGCACGTGTGCGTGTGCCCGCATGTCTGCCTGTCTGTCTCTCGCTGGCTGCTTGCCCCCAGCCCTAGGGGAGCCCTGCTGCAGCCCCCCTCCCCCCCGGGGGGGGGCTCCTGTCTCCCTCGCCCCGGCGACTCAACTTGAAGCCACTTGAGTGGGTGTCCCCCGCCCCAGCTCAGCCTGCCCCGGGCTCGCCCTTGCCCCTGCCACGCTGCAGGCTCCGCGCCCCCGAGTCGTTACTCACCGTCCCTGGCCGGGGGTCTCGTCGGGCGCCTGCTCCCCGCCCCGGCCAGCCCGGCTGCAGAGGGCAGGAGCCGGCGCTAGCCGAGCCCCGAGCGCTCGCGTCCCGCCAGCCGGGGCGGAGATGGCCGTGGAGAGGAGGCGGCTCCGCGGCTCCCGGGCGCCGCCTTCGGGGCGAGCTCGGCGGGTCCCGGGGGCACCGGCGCAGCCCTAGGCATGGCCCGGGTACCGGACCGGCCCGTCCGTCAGCCCCGCGCGGGGATGGTGCAAATCAGGCACCGAGCAGCCTGCTGGCCCGAGCCTGCGTCTCCTGTACAGATGCCGCCTTCCCCCCCAGAGGTGGATGCACGTCAGTGGTGGGTAACTGATCTCTCACCTGCTTCCTGGGTTGTTGTGAGGGATACTATGCCTTTGGATCAGGGCCCAAGTATGGGCCATTAGGTGTCCTGCAAACACACGACAAAAAGGGGGCCCTGCCCAAAGAGTTTCCACTATACCATTTATTATCAAGAGCTCTGTGATCCTCTGGTGGCAGAACCACAAGAGAGGAAATATTATTGTGAGTTGTTATTTCCCCGGGGGCTGAAAACGTGCTCGGAGCTGTACAAAACATAAACATTATTGTCCTCAGCTTTGGCCGTCTAAATGGCCTGGCAGCTGCCACTTCCCTTCCCCTTTGTATTGTGGTCACGCCTCTAGGCTCTAACTAAGATCAGGCCCCCTTGAGCAAACACCTCACATAGCAAGAGATAGTCCCTGCCCCATAAAGTTCACAATCTAAATAGACAAAGATAGACAACGGGTGGGAGGGAGAGAAATAAGGCCTTGTCTATATTGCACTGGTTTAGCTGAACTGATTAGGTTAAATGGATTTCATTGAACTAGTGCAAAGCTCAGTTTGGATACTCTCAGTTTGGTATAAAAGTGGCCTATTTCAGATTGTTTGTTAAGGTAAGTCAATCACTAAATCAATAACCTATTCTTAACTAAATGACTCATTTCTGCCTTTGAAAATCTCTCCCTTAATTGGCTTTTGAACAGCTGCTCTGGATAAAGTGGTCTTAATGAAGATGGGCATATGGGGAGGGGGCTAGAAAGACTCCCTCCAAATCAAATAGTTTTCTGTCTCTAAGCCACTCAAACCCACAAGGGTTTGTTTTGTGGGAAAGTCCCCCCCAAAATGTAAAGGGGTGGCAGAGACTGTGTCTCTTCTGGTATATTGCAACCAAACCACCTAGTGCACTGCGGCCCAAGATCTGGAATACAATGTGGAAGAAATGAAATATGATAATGCAGGAATCCGTAAACATCATGAGATTAGTTTCTGTATCCTAATTTTCTGTGCCTTCGGTCCCATGATTCAGCATTCCTGGTGTCGATAACTTACAATAACCGAAGTGCGAGGAGACCAGACTTGTGTGGGATGGAGGGAGATATGGTTCTGGAAATGAGGGCATCTGTGGACAGCTGTGAGAAGTGAGCAAAGCCAGGTGGGTAGCTCTCCCCACCCACCCATCTCCTTTTGGGATGAATCCCCACCAGGACAAGGAGATAAAATGGATAGGAGGAAGTACTTCTTAGCATATGCACAATGTGCCTCAGGTGGCACCTGACCAGGATTCATCACCAAATTTGATCATTAGGTTCCCCGGCTTGGGCCAGGTGCTGACACGGAGTGCAATATGAACGTTGATCCAGCCCCCCTCCCCCCCCCCCGAGGATGTACTGACACACCTGTTTGGAGTTTGGCTTTCTAAGCACACTTGTTATAGGCAGTGTGATGCTGAAGACCAGAAGTGCAAAAAGGTATAGAGAAAATGAATAGGGAATTCTTATTTTACCCTTTCATATAACACAAGAACTAGGCATCACCTGATTAAATGAATAGGCAGCGGTTTAAAACAAACATAAGGAAGTACTTCTTCACACAATGCACTGTCAACCTGTGGAACTTGTTGCTGTGGATGTTGTGAAGGCTAAAAATATAACTGAGTTGAAAAAAAGAATGAGATAAGTCCATGGAGGATAGGTCCGACAATGGCTATTAGCCAGGATTGGCAGGACACAAGCCGATGCTCCAGATGTCCCTCCAACTGCCAGAAGCTGGGACTGGGCAAAAGGAGGGATCACTCAAAATTGCCCTCTTCTGTTCATTCCCTCTGAAGCATCTGGCACTGGCCACTGGGCTAGATGGACCATTGGACTGACCCAGTTCTTATGACCACTTCCGAGAGCCATCAAGACTGCAATCTAGGGCCATCAATTAATGGTCCATCTCCATGGAACAAAGGCTTTTCTACACAGGAGCTTGCAAGGGAGAGGAACAAACATGACTGGCTGGACTGGGAGTGTGAACACATGGCTCTTTGCAAGGGGTCCTGACCACTGACACACATAAGAAGGCAGTACAGGAAAGACTTTGCCCCGCCTGAAGTTCTGACAAACTACACACTCACTGAAGGGGTGAGCTCAGCTGGAGAGAGAATGTCTCTCAGGGCTTTGGTTATTTTCAATTATCTGCAACCTGAGTGCTTTTAATGGCAAATTCACTGTGGTTAAGAAATTCCTTCGCTAAGCCTGTGTTCTTTGCTTGTTTGCCAGGGTTTCTCTTCAGGAATTAAATGAGTGTCCCCACCCTGGGCAGAGCTCTGAGGAAGTGCATGAGAACGAGAGGACTCAGGAGGTCTCAGACACTGGTTTGGGGATCTAGGAAGTTCGTGTCCAGTGTCCCAAGCAAGGGTGCAAGTTGAGAGGACTGGGCCCAGGTGTCTGCCTAGCGTTCCAGAGCTAGAAATAGTGATGAAACCACCCAGATCCAGCAGACTCAGAATGATATGGGACCCATCAATTGGGTCCACTGGTCCACCACACAGACTGGTGACCATACAGCGGGGTACTGGGCCAGTTTATAACTAAAGCTGGTCAGGAAATATGCTCAGTTATTACAGCGCATCCTTATCCCTCATACCACTAGAATGCCCACACACCTCTCAACATAAACAGCCACACATGTCCCAGCGTCGCTGCAAGAGAGATGAGGGATGCAGTTAACAGATCAAACGGCATGGCCCAAGCACTCCAGCAGGGGGAAGCCAATCTGCGTGCTGCAGAACTCAGAATGAATTTCTGAGCTAGAGTCAGATTTCGATCTCAGTTACTCTGGTGTAAATCCAGAATGATGCGAGTCAAAGGAATCACTGAGGAGTTACACCAATGTAACTGACCTCCGCCAGACTCTGGCCTCTCATGTGAGCTGATAGCATTTTCAGGTAGCAAGTATGCAAAGCTGGGGAAATGAGAAGCCAGAATGACTGAGGAGTATAATTGGTATATAGGTCCCAGCGGCTCGTGGTCGTCATCAGAATCCATTCATAGCACGCAGCTGGTCTGTGTCTTGACTCACAAAGAGACATTGTAGGTGCAGTTAGAAATTAAGAGCCGAATCCTGCTCCCACTGAAGCCACGAGGATCTTGTGTCTCCTGTGTTGAATCCCATACAGTCTGATCATTACTGGCTCTGAGGCTCCCTTTACAGATCACACTTGGTTTCCTGCTTTCATCACGTCACCCACTACATTTGACACAAGTGAAAGGAGGAAGACTAAAAATAACAGGCCAGAGGTGGCAACAAGGTGTTTGGGAATGAAGCCACTGTGGGACTTTTTTTCTTTTCTTAAGAGGAACCTCTC
Organism: Dermochelys coriacea; assembly: GCF_009764565.3. Classification (NCBI taxonomy): domain Eukaryota; kingdom Metazoa; phylum Chordata; order Testudines; family Dermochelyidae; genus Dermochelys; species Dermochelys coriacea. Next base: position 9,842,439 of record NC_050077.1, on the reverse strand, counting down.
CTGGATTCACCTAATGGCCTGAAAACCCTCCACCCAGAGCTTCTCAGGGAAAAGCTGCAAGCTGAGACGTTGTAGGAGGATGTCTCTGTAAACCACTGGAATGAGTCAGCAAAAAAGACAGGAACAACCATCAAATTCTTTTCCTCCAGGGAAATGTCCCCTCTTGGAGATCAATCCAGGTCCATAACCTTGGTGGGGAGCCCAAGCTCTCCAGCAGCATTCTTCTTCTTACCAGAATCTCCCCCCCCATGCCCCCCCGGCAATTTATAGTCCTTCTCTCATGCTAAAAGCTGACATTAAATTAACCCCTTGTTTCCCAGAGACCAGATAGCATCTCTGCCCCCATCAGACCCTCTTACAGTGAAACCATTTCACAACCCACCACCCATTGACCTGCTTTGCTCTAAGCCATCATTCACTACACGTGGAAATTCCATGTATGCACTGAGATCCTTTGGCACTCTTGTTCGATTCACAGCAAATGGAGCTTCACTGTCACTGAGTTCCCCACATGCAGCTCATCGCAGAATCAGCTCTTAAGTGTCTTCCACTGCCTATCACTCTGGCTAGTCTTTATTTGCTTTGGACTATATTCTATAATCAGTCGTGTACCGAAAAAGAATACAACTTAATGCTGGCCTCTCTTCATTTCTCAGTGATCCTATTTTGGGAGAGTAGGAAATCAGATTGGTGGGTGTGGTTTTGTTGTTGGTTTGTTTAAGATCCTCCAAGAAAACTCATTTGGACTTAACAAACACCCTGGAGAAAAAGCAGGCACAAATGAGGTATCTTGAGTCTTTATTTAAATCCTACTCCACAAGAAATGATGTTCTCTAGCATTATCATTATATTTTTTATTAAATACTGTGTTAAATATAAAATACTCATTCACAAGAGTGGATGGCATAAAATACAAGACACTAAAAAAAATAACTCTACAAGTCTCATTCACAGACATCCTAAATGTTACAAGTCATTAAAAGTTAGTATCAAAGGTTATGACAATCAGGTAATCCCTGGTTATACAATACAAAGGATTTATACAGCACAAGAAGATCTGGAACTTGACTTTAATGGAGCTTCCTGCTCAGCAAATCCTGGACTGTGTGAATGAGATCTGAAGCTGGGGCAGATATTCAGAGGCACAATGGGAGTTAGGCTTTCACCTCCCATTGACAAGCCATGAGAACTGGGCAAACAACTCTCATTTCTGCCTTTGAAAATCTCCCCCTTGATTTGGCTTTAAGCAGGAGCTCTGGCTAAAGTGGTCTTAGTGAAGATGGGCATAAGGGGGGCTAGAAAGACTCCCTCCAAATCAAATAGTTTGTTGTCTCTAAGCCACTCTAACCCACAAGGGTTTGCTTTGTGGGGAAGTCCTCTCCAAAATGTAAAGGGGTGGCAGAGACGGCATCTGGTCTGGTGTATTGCAACCAAACCTCTCAATGTGGTGCAGCCCAAGATCTGGGATACAATGTGGAAGAAATGAAATTTGATAGTGCAGGAATCTGTAAACAGCATGTGATTAGTTTCTATATCCTAATTTTCTGTGCCTTCGGTCCCATGATTCAGCATTCCTGGTGTCGTTAATATACAATAACCAAAGTGCGAGGAGACCAGACCTGTGTGGGATGGAGGGAGATATGGTTCTGGAAAAGAGGGCATCTGTGGAGATCTGTGAGAAGAAAGCAAAGCCAGGTGGGTAGATCTCCCCACCCACCTCCTGTAGGGATGAATCCCCACCAGGACCAGGAGATAAAGTGGAGTGCTTTGCATAGGACATGAGGGGCTAGGCAGGAGGAAGTACTGCCACACCTGTTTGGACAGGTGCTCTGCTCTCTCTGCAGGGTTAAAACCAAATGCTAAGGCTGTGCACTTCACATCAGAGGCCTATCATGTTCAACTCTGTTATAGAGTCACTGGGCCAAGCCCATCCCTGGTGTATGTATCTCAAGTCAATGGAGATGCATTAGCGATTAATTTGGCTCACTGTGTCTCTTCCGAAGGGACCAGCAAAGAGTTGCCCAAGGAGTTAATAACCAGAGATGGAAATCTCTGCCCCAGGTTCCAGACTCTCATGTGGAGCCTGGGCTAGGGTTCTGGAAATTCAGCTGTGAGGCCAGCAGGTAGGAAGCTGTGGAGTGATGGTCTGAGATCTGCAGACAGCACCAGCTCAATGCCACCTTCAATATTAATAATTAAAAATCAGTGCATGACTTTCACCCTGATCCTTTCTTTCTAGATTGAGAGATTATTTCCACTCCAGAGCTTCCCAACAACAGATCAAGGAAACAGATCATGTCCATTTTATAAAGCAGATGCCCACTCACTCACCTGTCCCATAATGAGGGTGGAATTGCAGTCAGATATTTACATGTGCATTTGCCTTATATTGCATGTGTAGATCAAGGCCATAATCTCACTCACCCATAACAATTCAGAAAGTTAGAATACAGGAATAAAACAGCTTTCAATTCCTAATGATCCCGTATTAAAAAACCCAATCCAAGTTGATGGCAGTTCACTCAAAAACTCACTGCACAGTTGCTGGGAATAACAGTGATTGAGGGCATTTGAACCGTAAAAGCTCTGATATCTCCCATTGATGATCATTCTTTTGTACCTGCTGGAGGTCAGGTTAATGATTTGGGGTCAGAATCCTGCTGGGCCACGGAACTAACAGCAGCAATCTGCAGACACTGACCAGAGAGAAAGGATACAGAATGTACGTTCTGCACATTCAGGGTGGTGCAAAGAACTGGGTAAAGAATCTGGCAAGCTCATCTGAACCCAGCGCAGATACAAAGACTCTGATCGTCTGCAGAGTATCAGCATTCACCCTGAGGGAGATCCTTAGGCCCAATAGGCCCCTCATTCCTGGCTGACAACTGCCTCCCGACTGCCCCTCTCCCTGCCATCCATTCCCACTACCATGTGCGTGTTTTATAAGGGGCCAGCACCAAGATATTGCAATGAGTGGAGCTCTAGATATATAATGCAATAGAGTTCCCTGACATGGAACTTTTTTAGTATGATCCTGTTCAATAAATCTACCCAAAATTATAGCATCATTATGATCCATCTCCCCTCTCAACACACCCACTGCATGCTAAATGGAAGAGTCCATCACACATGGAGCGATAAAGATTTGCCTAAGAGTAACTACAAATCTAGGCTGCTGACAACCATCAAGAGAACGGAGCTAACCCCAGTTAAGCCTACCAACTGCATGCAGCACAAGGAAGACACACAAAACCCCTGAATCCCCATCCACATTTTCTAGATTATTCTAGCAGGTTTACATTTCTAGTTTGCAAAAAAACGATATCGAGTGAATCATGATCCAGCCAGATGGAGGGGTCGATCCAGATTCCCCCTTTTCCCTCTGCCGGGCAAAGGCACACAAATGGCAAATGCTTTGAATGGGGATCTCTCTTTTGAACTACGGCTGGGTCTGAAGATGGGGAGGCAAGCACAGTGCATCACGTATGAAATGTCTGAATGCCCATCTATAAGGAATGTACAGAGTTGTATGCTTAATACTGGCTTCAACACAAGGTTTTCTAGCGCTAAGGGACTCTAGGGAGTCCTGGAATGGATTCAAGTTTCAGTCACATGTAAGGCTTTGTTGACCCTGGGCCCTCCAATCACAAAGGGCTTTTATGGATCACATCGTTCGCGAGCAAACCTGGACAGTGTCCATTTCAAGCCCTGGGGCCCCAACTCAGTGCTGCCTCCTCATCCCCATGTGGCCAGTTGAGGTATTGCAGCTGCAGAGAACCCAGCAGATAAAAGAGATGGCTCCAGCTGGAAGCTTATCAGTTCAGCTGGTCTTTGGATTGCAGAGCCATGGTGAGGGCAGATGCCCTGCTGGAATAGCCATCTCCATTCCATAACCGGGGCGGGGTGGGGGAAGGGGGTGTCACTCTGAGGCTTCCATAGCCGGGGGGGGGGGGGTCACTCTGAGGCTTCCATAGCCGGGGGGGGGGTCACTCTGAGGCTTCCATAGCTGGGGGAGGGTCACTCTGAGGCTAGCAGGGGCGATGGCCTGTTTGTTTTGTTATGTAAACTAAGACGTTAGCATTCAGCAGCATTTGGGGACAGGGGATGCCAGGAATTTTCAGTGATCTGATTAAACACTTAAAACAAACCTCAAATCCTGGGGAGAAAGTGCAGGGTTCCAGGCCTGCCCTGGCTCTGTTAGTGAAACTCCCTCCTGTCTCCCTGCTGTAACTAAGGCCTGGGAACTAGGGTAAAAACTCAATCCCAGGGCATGGAGGCCAAATCCCTACCCCAGCCAAGATGCACTCTTGGAATTTGGGGTTTCCACTGAACTGATTCCTCAAGACTCCTGCCCCCAGGTTACCCCTTCACCAGACCCCTATTTGCTGCATACCAAAGCCTTGGACAACACAGATTTTCCAAAGCGCTGAGCACCTGCAATCCTAGTAGAAGTCAACAGAAACTGCTGGTGCTTAGCCCACTGTCCTGGCATGCCAATCATGCACATTTTGACACCCCCTTAGTAACTAGAGGGTCTGTAGCAATAGAAGGGATCCTCACCCAGCAGCAGGAGGAGAGCAGAGAAGAATAGACACCTTGGCATATACACAGCCTTTCTTAAGGATACAGAAGGAATGGAGGGTCCTGCTGGAATCCGCTAAGGGTATATCCACCCAGCAAAAAAACCCCACAGCAGCAAGTCTCAGAGCCAGAGTCAACCGATGGGGATTGGGGAGGCAGGGCTAAAAATAGCAGTGTAGATGCTTGAGCTGGGCCTGGGCTCTGAAACCCCACAAGGCAGGAGAGCCTCAGAGCCCAGGCTCCACCCCACACTTGAATGTTCACACTGCTATGTTTAGCCCCGTAGCGCGAGCCCGAGTCAGTCGACTCAGGCTCTGAGACTTGCTGGCATGGGTCTCTTTGTGCTGCATAGACCTACGCACCGAAATCTCTGCGTGGAAACAAACGTGATGAAAGCCCTAGAATGGGAGCGGTTTCCTCTGGGTACAGTTAAAGAGCTGTGCACAGGGATCCAGGGTGTGAAACCTCCCCACTCTACAGAGATGAGATTTAAAACATCAATGGAAACAACTCTCCCTTCAGAAACCTAGGAATGGCCAGCTCTGCTCCTTCTCTGGCAGACTGCGACACTGGCAGCTGTATTAAAAAAGGGAATTCAGCCCCAGTGCCAGTCGGTCCCCGGGCCAGAGTTGAACTTGGTCCTATCAGTAGTAACTCATCCTACGATGAGACAGGCTCCCCAGCTCCCTTCGCGTCCCACCTCCACACTTGGGATCCCAATCAGACCCCACACTAAGATTTTATCCTGCAGCTACAGACTGGCCAAACCCAGAACCTCTTTTCCAACCCCACTCTCTGCCTTCAGAACGCTGTGGGCCAGGGAAACGTGATCTTAACTGCCCATGGTTAAACCAAGCTCAAGTTCACCTTGCTCATCTGCTGCTACAAGAGCCTGCTTTCCCCGAAATTAGTTGTACAGTGGGGGCAGAGGAAGCAGGGAATTAGCCCGTTAAGGGGAAAAATCCCTCAAAAAGAGCCCCATCAGATGACAGGCATGGTTGACTGTTGTGAAGTCTGACATCTCCTGCCTGCTCTCCTTTCTGGGCAGACTCAAGGAGCCTTGTTTAAGAAGTTGGCCCCTTAACTATCTGCTAGTGGAGGCTTGTTAGAGTGGGAAACAAACCCGGTATGTTATGCTCTTGTCCTGGTGCTGTTCACTGATGTTAAGTGTCCATTCCTCCTGTCTACCTTCATGCATCACCAGCCTCCAGTGTCCATCCTGGAGCCAACGGCTTCTATCTAAGGGTAGCCTCTCCCCTTGGAAGCAGCCAGAGGGTCCAGCAGCCAGGAGTACAGAGGTTGGTCGCCTGCTGGTTTGGGGCTCTCATCTGGACGAGGGTTTTGCAGGTTTCAAGGTTGTTTGGGATCATGTGAACAAAACCTTAGCACAAAGACCATTGCCCTGGTCGGGCCAGTCCACTCCACCAACAACCCCATTAACTGTTCATTTTGTTATGAAACGTTTGCCTAACAACCAAACACTATACAAGGTTAAAATCAGTTTAAAATAAACCTTTCGGGCTCTTCCATCTGCGTGAGATTGTGTGGAGACGGACACCAGAGACTCCCTCCCATCAGGGGAGTGAGCCCTGGGAATGGCTTTCCGGCAGGAAACAGATGAGCTCCTTGGGAAATCTTCCCTCAAGTGCCGATTGGCATGTCCCGTGTCCTTGGGGCTCCTATCTGGACGTCTTTGCCTCCAGAACTTCGGGCCAGTAGAGGTACCGCCAAATGGCATAGTAGTGGATGCCCGCTCCGGTTGCCACGAAGAGGTGCCAGATGGCATGGGCAAAGGGGATGCGCCCGTCGCTCTTGAAGAACACCGTGCCCAGGCAGTAAAAAAGCCCACCAGCCACCAGCTCCAAGAGGCCATCTCGGTTTGGCTGTTCGCAAACACAAGGAGAGATGAGGGTCAGCGGTGGGGATGCCACACTGAGCCTAGCACAGTGCTCTCTCCTTCGGACACAGCTGAGATGGAATAGTGGCAGCAATGGCTGGAGTGAGAAGGCAAATAGCCCCACTGGCTTGTCGCTCCCATATCAGCCAGCAGGGATTTGGCCTAAGTATTTCACCTTTATATGGGACCGTTCCACCCAAAAGAAGCCTAAGCTCGGAGCCTAGATTAGGGAGCCTAGTTTCAAGGGCCACTTTAAGAGTCCAAATGCCCTGATGGAACCATGCAAGTTTGAGAAGTGGGCGCCGTGTACAGTAAAACGGCAGCCGTTTAATGGCAGGGAGTCACACTAGACAAATCCTTCCAGCTGTGGCCCAGGCTCTTCAGAGGACAGGGAGCAGTGCATTGAGCCCTGGGCCAAGTCACTTACCATGGAAAGGATCACCAGGGCAGGGAAGACTCCCATGATAACATAGCACACCAGCTCCATCAGCTTGTACCTGTGATGGAGAAAGACAGGCTCAGTGGCGGTAGGGCACCGAGGGAATGGTTTAATTGAATGCTTTAAAACCCCAGCTTCCCTGCCCGGGGAGGAGGCACCACTATTAGCGCAATGAATCATTTCTATCGCACCGCACAGGTCCACTGCTTTTTACAGACCCAGACCCCGCCCCACAGCGCCGGCCATCCAAACAGACAAGGAAGACCCAGGGCAGATCTCAGGAGAGGCCAGGTGAGGGGATGACTGGTCAGGAGCAGACAGGGGGGAGTGCTTGAAGTTGTATTTGAAGAGGGATCTGGAGAGGAAATCCCTAAGGAACGTGCTCACAAGCCAGGGTTCCCTGCATGTCTCCCTGAAGCATTCTAGTGGAGTTGAACTGACATTTTCCCATATCACCTTTCCCCCTCACCAGTCCTGTATTCCCCTTTCCCACTCATCTGTATTGTTCCTCGCCCTCCCCTTGTTGGAACCATCTTCTAGGCAGTGTTGGAATTAGATCCGAGAGCTTGAGGGATCCCAGGCCCCTGTCATGATGGGAGGGCAGGTTAAATGAGACTGAGTCCCCATTCCCTGTTGCTCACTCTTTGTCCCCCAAGGAGGGGCTTTTTCCCCCAGAGTTCCCAGGTAGCCAAGCGGATGCATTGGACCATTGTTAGAGGTGCGTCTGCCCGAGTAGGTGCAATGTGTCCGGGTCGATGTCTGCCTGCGTGCAGACATGTACTTGTGGGAGTATCCGGACAGCTTCTATGTATTTCTATTGACTCAGATATACCGGTTTTGTGTAATGGTACAGCCTACTATGTGCTGGCTGAACAACATAGGAGAAGGCCAGTCCCTGCCCCAAAGAACGCACAAAGCCGGGCCCCGAGCCGGAACTGATCCTGTGTGAGCAAATCCCTGCACTCCTGCCAAGTCCCATTAAAGTTGGGTGAAGAATCAGTGTCTTGTATCTTACCATATGTATCATAAAATGTTGAATATGCAAAGTACATTCCATGGGGTACATTTTTGCCAGGCAGGTACTGGATAATGGTCCGGGGGTTTAGCTGGATAACGGTTATTTCAGGGGAAGGCTGTGCATTGCCCAGCCCTGCCTCCAGCAGCCCAGTGCCTGAGATCTCTCTGTGACAGGGAAGAAGAATGATCTTGTGATTAAAACACAAGTCTGGGAGCCAGGAAGCCCGGGTGCTAAATCAGTCCCTACCACCGACTCACTGTATGACCTGAACCAGGTTACTTAACTCTTCTGGGCCACAGTCACCTTTTCTGCAAAACCACTATCCAAAATGCAGATGTATCTGGTTTAGGACATTCCATAGCCTCCAGCACTATAGTGTGGAAGTTCTACCTCACACAGGGTTGTCAGGCTAAGATCAAGTGGGTTTATAGCAGCGGTTCTCAAACTATGGGGCAGGCTGCCCAAGGGAGGCTTGGGAATGTGTCAATGGCGGCGTGAGCTGTGTGGTGTTGGGTTTTTTTAAGAGCTCTGGCTATCAGCACTGGGTGGCTGGGGGTCATGCAGAAGGGCCGTGCATACCCAGCAAGCAGAGATAAAGGGGACAGCCAGAGCCCCATCACCCCAGGGCTGACAGCTGGAGCCCTGCCACCTGGGCTCTTCTCTCCCCCACCTCACTTCCTCAGCAGGAGGTGGCCCAGACTCAGGCTCTCCTTCTCCCCCGCACCCCAAACTGTCACCTGGAGACGGCAGGGCTCCAGCTGTCAGCCCTGGGGTGGCAGCAGCTGCGCAGAAATACGGGTGGCAATGGGGCACTAAGTCTGCTGTGATAAGTGATATTGACAAATATCGCTTTTCACATAGCCTCCCTTACTTCTGCACTGCTGCTGGGCACCCAGCAGGCAGCCACTGCTCTCTGCTCTGCCTTCAGAGCTGGGTGGTGGTCTATGGATTTGTGTGTGTGCCGGGGGAGGGCATAAATAACTACAGGCACAAAGAAGGGGGGCCCGGTCAAATAAGTTTGAGAACCACTGGTTTACAGAGTGCATCAGGATGGGTGGATGAAGGCCCCGTAGCAAGGCAACGGCTCAGGAATATTCTAAGTGTAATACAGCAGTTTCCTTCCTGGCGCTTTGTGCTGACCATGTTGGGGGGCCCGGCCAGGGCATTGACTCTGGGTTATGTGTGGTGCTCTGCAGGTAAGAAAACGGCCCTGGCTCTACTAAGAACTCCCTCTGGCTTGGAAGGAGTATGTCACTTTTTGCTGTCTGCTGCCACCCACTGGAAGAATTGTGTATCTTGATCAAGTTTGATGGCTGATTGAAAGCCAAACTATGGCATCTGGTGACTGGCCTGAGCGCCTGCTGGTGCAGACACTCACCACCCGAGGGGGAATGTGGGGAGGGGCTGTGGCTCAGGGAATGCACAGGGGAATGCTTTAGGGCATACTTGCCCCCTCCTTGCTGCCCACTCACATTGAAAACAGGGCAGGGGGAGGAAGGGGAGGCTGTGCAGCCCCCTTGAACGACAAGCTCACCGCTCATGGAAGAAGAAAACATAGATGGTTCCGACAGATGCCATGATCCAGATGATCCAGCGCATGTGAGAGGCCCAGGGACCCAACTCCCGGAGGTTCAACCTGAAAAAAAACCCCATAGAGACCGAAAGGTGAAAGAGCCATCAGGACGCAGAGAACAGCCGCTGGCCATGAGAAACCAACCCAGAGCCACAAGGGGAAGCAGCGGGTTTGAAATCTATGCTGAGAGGCAGTCACCGATGGATGCAGGGGTGCTGGGAGGAGAGAAAGCCTCCAAAAAAGAAAGGAAATGGAAACATACAGGAAGTTCACATTGCTGGCACCCCAGAACTGCTGTGAGGAAGCTCTCTCTCATCCTTCTATTTCTAAAATTCTAGAAGGCAGCAGAGACCCAGCAAAGCCAGAGCTCTGCCAGCCTGTCTTACAAATAAAGACTATTTAAGGATAAATATGATGTCCTGTTTCGGAATAATCATTAGTGCTGCTGAAGGAACAGCTTTCCTGACCTTATTCTGGGTAAAATCAGACTGTGATGGCCTGCTGCTTGTGCTGGAGGTGAGTGTGTAAAGCAAATATACCCAGACTTTCTGTGGCAGAGTTCTGAGTGAGTCTAAGGTTGATGGGGTACTGTGTGAGCCGTGAGTGGAGAGTGCTGTGACCTAGGAAAGCGTGGTCTAATAGACGGTGCATGGGACCAGCATTGTTGCCAACTCTTGCAGTTTTATTCCTGAATCTATAACGTTTCGTGTTCTTCTTAATGCCCCAGCTCCTGATGCCAAGTGATTACGTGAGAATCTCGGCTTTCATTTAAAAAATAAGTAACTTTCTGGTGCTCTGGTTGTGGACGAACCTTGAAAACCACAAACCCTAAAGGCTCAAAAGGCGCATAAAAAGGCCTCACATTTATTATTTTTTAATATCTCAGGGTTCTCCAGGTCCTGACTCATGATTCTTGGGTTGGCAATGCCAAGACACCAGGAATTCCTGACTGCTGGGCCAAATGCTTGCTGTCCAACCTCAGGCAAGGCAAAGGGGCTAGACTTTTCAAATCTGGGTGTCCATATAGCTCCCTCAATCCAAACCTGGGCACCTAAATCAGCGGCCTGGTTTTTAGAGGCATTGAGCATGTACAGCTATGGACTTCAAACTGAGTGTAGCCAGGGCTAAAAATGCAGGAGTGGGACTTTTGTTTCAAGATGGATTTTTATTTTTTTTATCTAGATGTAAAGTGTGATACTATTTTCTGGATTCCTTCTCCTCCACCGCAATAGAGACCAGCTATTACACAGTGAACTCACCAAGGGGCATAAGATGCTGCTATGAAGAAGTAGATCACCATCCGGTCAAACATGTGCAGGCAGTGCTCCACTGTTCTAGAGAGAGGACAGACAAACACATGCAGGGAGTTATAGCATGCGGACCCGGCCAGTGGGGAGCAAATGGATTTACTTGGGAAACTAAATAAATGCTAAGATGCAACGTATTGATCAATGAGATGAATATAATGATTCTTAAAGGCTTGATAGCGCTGACGGGCACTAGATATGGTGCTGTGCAAAGCTTCTTCTGCTCCTCTGCACCTTGATGCTGACCTGCAGTATCCCTGTTCTGCTGCTAGCAGGAGTCTCCTGTCACCAGAGATCGCCAGTCGAGCCCAGTTCTCTGGATATTTTAAGTGGTCATAGGGGATAAGATTGAATTGACTCTGCTATCAAGTAGCTACTGTGTGAGAGTCACTGCCCTCTACTGGAAAGAATCAGAACTGCTCAGCTGTGTGTCAGAGGCCCCAGGTGGCTAACCACTAGCAGTTCGTGAGAAGTAGGGGCCTGTGGAAGATGAGGATCTGACATCGGGCCATTTCTGAGAGGCCACATAGTGTAGAACAGTGGCAAACAGAACTCTCAAATAGCTAAGGATTTATTATAACTGATGTCCTAAACTGGGCTAGAACTTAGGTCTCCAGAGGTTCGTGAATCATCTCAGTGTCTAATCCCTTCCCCAGCATACAATGAATATGGAAGATTTGGAAGTTTTTTTAATGTGGAAAATTGTGATTTTTTTTTTCAGTAAAAATTCAAATATAGAAATATTTTGTCTGAAAATCAAAATACTTTGGTGTAGAAATTCTGCTGAGATGCGACATGGGGATTGTAATTTGGGTACCTCTTGCTCTCATCCTTCTCTACAGATCAGGTTCCCCAGTCAGACTACGTCTCCCATGATACACCATGATGTCTCCTCTTGGAGAGGAGAGACTCTACACCATGGGAACTGCTAGTCACAGTGCATCATGGGAGTTTAGCCCATAGAGGATAATGGGGACATCAGGCAACAGATCTGCAGCTCTCATGAGGCACCGTAGCAGCATTTCTGAATTCAAATTTTTTGATTTTTGGCCAAAATATTTCGGTTTTGGGGCATCAGATTTTTCAATGAAAAAACAAAATTTTCCACGGAAAGAAAACATTTTTTTTTAACTATTTCATTTAGTTGAAAACTCAATTTCCCAATTGTCCAGCAGAAGGCAGCAGCTTGCTCCCACACTAGCTGGGGGTAGCAGAGCCAATAAACAGTTTGACAGGATCATAGACTCATAGATATTAAGGTCAGAAGGGACCATTATGATCATCTAGTCTGACCTCCTGCACAATGCAGGCCACAGAATCTCACCCACCCAGTCCTGCAATAAACCTCTCACCTGTGTCTGAGCTATTGAAGTTTTCAAATCATGGTTTAAAGACTTCAAGGTGCAGAGAATCCTCCAGCAAGTGACCCGTGCCCCATGCTACAGAGGAAAGCAAAAAAAACCCAGGGCCTCTTCCAATTTGCCCTGGAGGAAAATTCCTTCCCAACCCCCAGATATGGCGATCAGCTGAACCCTGAGTATGTGGGCAAGATTCACCAGCCAGATACCCAGGAAAGAATTCTCTGTAGTAACTCAGATCCCACCCCATCTAACATCCCATCACAGGCCATTGGGCTTATTTACCAGGAATAGTTAAAGATCAATTAATTGCCAAAATCATATTATCCCATCATTCCATCTCCTCCATAAACTTATCGAGTTTAATCTTGAAGCCAGATAGGTCTTTTGCCCCCACTGCTTCCCTTGGAAGGTTATTCCAGAACTTCACTCCTCTGATGGTTAGAAACCTTCATCTAATTTCAAGTCTAAACTTCCCGATGGCCAGTTTATATCCATTTGTTCTTGTGTCCACATTGGTACTGAGCTTAAATAATTCCTCTCCCTCTCCGGTATTTATCCCTCTGATATATTTATAGAGAGCAAGCATATCTCCCCTCAACCTTCTTTTGGTTAGGCTAAACAAGCCAAGCTCCTTGAGACTCCTTTCATAAGACAGGTTTTTCATTTCTCAGATCATCATAGTAGCCCTTCTCTGTACTTGTTCTAGTTTGAATTCATCCTTCTTAAACATGGGAGACCAGAACTGCACACAGTATTCCAGATGAGGTCTCACCAGTACCTTGTATAATGGTACTAACACCTCATTTTCAACTAGCCCTAATGACTGTGTGTTCAGTAAGAGAGTGTGAGAAGGAGATGGCGCTCAGGTGCTGGCGCGATTAATGGGGAAGTAGAAGCCCACACAAAGTGATGAGAAAAATACTGACGGTGCATGTGTCATTTTTAGCTCTTTGTCCTGCCCATGGTGATTCTAGTCAACTGGCTGTTTCTATCTCTGCCTTCACAACCCTTCTCTATTTGCCCCCAGAGAACAGGGCCTGTAGTGACAAATGGCTTTGCTACCTGAGGTGTCTCTTCTTCCAGGAGATGGTGTGAAAGATGGTGGAGACAGTGAAGAGGCCAGACAAGCCAAACCCATAGATCCATGCTGAGATGGTCTCCCAATGGTCATCTGAGAGGACGTAGAGGATGGAGCTGCCAAGGATGCTGGGGATGATCCAGAACTGGAAGGGAGAAGAACTCCATTGGCCGTCTCTGGCTCATTCATTTAGAGAAGGCCTTTATAGAATAACTATTCTATGGAATAACTATTATCCCTGATTTCCTTTCAGATGGTTCCTCATCTATGGATGAATCTGTCCAGCCCAGCTGAGGGACAGAGGCTGGGACAGGCACTGCTCTGTATTATTTACATGATTTCAGACCCCACTTGCCATGACCAGTCCCCAACACCGCCGCCAGAGAAGACTGTGAGCAGAGCTCCCTCCAAAGCTGGGGCTCAGGAAACTTTTGAGGTTAAAGTTGTGCAAGAAGCCCCCTCCCCATATGGGACAGAGGAGGCACAGAGGGGTAGAGATCAGAGACAGCCCCTCCCAGTGGGGGGCAGAAGGGGCTTAGGGTATTAAATGTCAGAGGCAGCCCCCTCCCGCTGCCCCTTCTTTCTACTCTGATGTGCTTCGAGATCACAGATTTCCCTTCATTCCTTTTATTTTTCATTTTCCTCCATTCATTCCCACCAAGCGGAAAGAAGAGGATCCTGTTGTAAACCTAAGAAAAGAGGCTTCCTGCCCAATTTACCCCGGGGGTCTGGGAAGGGGGATAAATAACAGAATTTGCTTAGTCAAAACTGCTGAACAGTCTATACCTCAGCGAGTGCCCCTGTGAGGAACAGCACAACCACCAGGTCACCCATGGCCATACAAAATGCATGAGCTTCTAAGGTGTCATCTAGGGCTTTCAAAAGGGGTGTTGGAAAAATGAAGCAATCTGATTGGCTCCTAGCTATGGCGTTATCACATGATAACCACATTGTTTGGTCCTCCATGGCCTAGTCACTTGGATGGTATCCAGGGGCCTAATTGCTGACTAAGAAAGGGTTTCTCACAATGCTTTAGAAAAACAAGACTAATTGATATACCTGCCTAGGGCCCAAAGCTTCCCTAAGCTGTTCACATACTGCTTCCAGGGGACAGAGCATGGCCTAGCGGCTAAAGTCCAGAAGTTGCAGAGATGGATTCAGCTCCTGACTCTGCTACTCAATCACAGAACTCAAATTTGGAGAAAGCTTCTCGGGTCACCCACCCTATCTCCCCATCAATGGAGGGCAGTTCCTTACATTGCCTGGTACTGCACCCAGTATAGTTTTAACAACCCCATGCAATGGAGCTTCCACCACTTCTCTTGGAGAGATGACTCCACAGAGCTCAATCTCAAGGAGTTCTTCCTGATATTTAGCATCTGATAGTTGCTACCGAATGCACCGTCTGTAAGATACAACACAAAGCCAGCCGTTCGAATGGAAACTGCCTAAAGCAAGGCTCTGTCCCCTTCATTTAACTCCTGAGAGAGCCCCAGAGAATAGGTGCATAGGGGAAGGTATCTGGAACAGGTATCTTTAGGTTTCTTATTCTGATGCCACCTGCCATCTTTAGGCCCTTTTCTACACCTTATTAAAGGCCCTGATCCAATAGCCATTGAAGCCAATGGGGGTCAGGCTCTAATCTCCAAAAGGCAATGTGTTTTCAAAGTCGTGGGGAAGCATTCCCAAAAGGCAAGGGCTTCTTCATGAGGACTAAAAACCTTCCTAACATCAGACGCTGCCATTGAGTCCAGCCCTGCCCGATCCTAGCACCTCCAGAATTCTCCTGCAGCCGGTGGGCGATTTTCTTGACTCGGGGCTGTGGGATTGGGCCCAGAAAGCAGGCGTGGCTTACAAATAGACTTCCTGGCCTAGAAAAATAAAGACACTCAGCCTTCTGGCTGTGGGTTATCAGGTCACACCCCATCCCTCCGGTGCTGGGGATGCGAGGCCTCATGCCTCCCCATGCACCGGAGGCGAGATAGCCTCATGTTACATGCCACGCCCTGCCACATGTTATTGCCTTACTTACCTCACTCTCAGCCAATCAGATCCTTCCATTCCCCAACAATGCCAGGCCCTCTTATCTTGCCACAACGGCCATCTCCTGCTGTGAAAAAGGAATGTTCCATTTTCACGGAGACCGTAGGGGTGTCCAGCGTGAGCAGTTCTTAGCAAAACACTTTGGTTTTCTAACTAAGTAATGTCACCACATGAAGCAAAATGGGTGGGGGAGAAAAAAACCCCACCTTGATGCAGGCAGGGGTCAAAGCAAGGGGGTGGTCAGGGGAGTGGGTTTGCCCCACAGCTTCCCCTCCTCCTTGGCTGGCGGAGATGAGAGCTCCCCATCCTGTTCCAATCTACTTTGATCAATGGCTGCAGGGATGTATAAAGCCCTGTTATAAAAGTGTCTCAGATCCCCTATGATGTCAGCATTGCAGCCACAGCTCCTGCTTGCTGTCCTCTCATTCAAACTGCTTGCAAGATCTTAGAATCCTAAAAGCATAGGGCTGGAAGGGACCTCAAGAAGTCATCAAGTCCAGATCCCTGCACTGAGGCAGGACCAAGTAAATCTAGACCATACCTGATAGGTGTATGTCCAACCTGCTCTTAAAAACTTCCAACAATGGGGATTCCACAACCTCCCTTGGAAGCCTATTCCAGAGTTTAACTACCCTTAGGATTAGAAAGTTTTTCCTAATATCTAACCTAAATCTCCCTTGCTGCAGATTAAACCCATTACTTCTTCAGTAGACAAGGAAAACAATTGATCACAGTCCTCTTTCTAACAGCCCTTAACGTATTTGACCATTATCAGGTCCCCCCTCAATCTTCTTTTCTCAAGACTAAACATGCCCCGTTTTGTTTTTTTTACTTTTCCTAATAGGTCAGGGTTTTAAACCTTTTATCGTTTTTGTTGCTCTCCTCTGGACTCTCTCCAATTTGTCCACATCTTTCCTAAAGTGTGGTGCCCAAAATTGGTCACAGTACTCCAGCTGAGGCCTCACCAAGGCCAAGCAAAGCAGGACAGTTACCTCTTGTGTCTTACGTACGACGCTTCTCTTCATATGCCCCAGAATGATATTAACCGTTTTTGCAACTGCATCACCATGTTGACTCATATTCAATTTGTGACCCACTCTAACCTCACAGCGTACTACCATGTAGCCATCTACCATCTGGCAACCAGTTATTGCCCATTTTGTGGTTGTGAATGTGAGTTTTCCTTCCTAAGTGTGGTACTTTGCACTAATCTTAATTGAATTTCATCTTGTTGAATTCAGACCAATTTTCCAATTTGTCAAGGTCCTTTTGAATTCTAATCTTGTCTTCCAAAGTGCTTGCTATCCCTCCCAGCTTGGTGCCACTTGCAAATTTTATAAGCATGCTCTCCGTTCCATTATCCAAGTCATTAATGAAAATATTGAAGAGAACCAGACCTAGACTGACCCCTGAGGGCCCCCCTATATACACCCATTAAGTTCAACAGCAAACCATTGATAACTAGGACTCCATGTTTGTCATGGAAGTCACAGATTCTGTGACTTGCTGTGACCTCCATGACTTCTTCAGCAGCTGGTGTGCCTAACCCCTGGGCCGCCCAAGCAGCTGGCCCTGGGAATAGCTGCTCAGGCAGCCTTGGTGACAGCTCCGCAGCCAGCTGCTTGAGCAGCCCTGCAGCCAACTGCACCGGCTGCTGCTCTGCTGGCCCTGGTAGCTGGTTCCAGGGACCGCCCGAGCAATGGCTAGTGCGGCTGGCCACAGGGACCACCTGATCAGTGGTCCTGGGGGCAACCAGAGCAGTGGCTGGCCTCAGGGGTCCCCCCGGTGGTGGCTGGAGCAGCCACTGGTCCCCCAGGGTTCAACCCATGGTGGCAGCTGAAGCAGCTGCTGGCCTCCCCGGAGCTTCCCCCCTCCACTGGTGCCATGGGATCCCTCACCCCCCCCCCAGCATCTCCACCCTAAGATTCAATCAGGGGTATTTATGGTATAAATCATTGACAGGTCATTGGCCGTGATTTTTTGTTTCTTATCCGTGACCTGTCCATGACTTTTACTAAAAATACCCATGATTAAATTGTAGCCTTATTGATAACTACTCTTTGAATCACAGGTTTCAGAGTAGCAGCCGTGTTAGTCTGTATTCGCAAAAAGAAAAGGAGTACTTGTGGCACCTTAGAGACTAACAAATTTATTAGAGCATAAGCTTTCGTGAGCTATAGCTCACTTCACTGCTGGTGATGGCTTATCTTAAGTGATCACTCTCCTTACAGTGTGTATGATAAACCCATTGTTTCATGTTCTCTGTGTGTGTGTATATAAATCTCTCCTCTGTTTTTTCCACCAAATGCATCCGATGAAGTGAGCTGTAGCTCACGAAAGCTTATGCTCTAATAAATTTGTTAGTCTCTAAGGTGCCACAAGTACTCCTTTTCTTTTTACTCTTTGAATATGGTCTTTCAACCAGTTGTCCACCCACCTTATAGTAAATTCATCTAGATCCCATTTCCCTCGTTTGCTTATGAGATTGTCACGTGTCAAAACCCTTACCAAAAATCAAGATATATCATGTGTACTGTTTCCCCCAACCACTAGGCCTGTAACCCTGTCAAAGAAGGAAAATAGGTTGGCCTGGCATGATTTATCCTTGACAAATTTATGCTGGCTATTCCTTATAATCGTAGTATCCTCTAGGGGCTTACAAATTGATTGTTTAATCATTTGTTCTAGTATCCTGACTGCTCTGTGATTCCCGGGTTCCTCTTTGTTCCCCCTTTTAAAGATAGATACTATGTTTCCCCTTCCCTAGCCCTCTGGGAGATCACCCGTCCTCCATCAGTTCTTGAAGATAATTGCTGATGGTTCTGAGATTGCATCAGCTAATTCCTTAGTTTTTAGGATGAATTTAATCTGGCCCTGCCAACTTGAGTACATCTAACATATCTAAATATTCTTTAACCTGTTCTTTCCCTATATTGGCCTGAGTTCCTTCCCCCTGGTTAATATTAATTGTATTGAGTATCTGGTCACCATTAACCTTTTTGGTGAAAACTGAAGTAAAATAGGCATTAGACACCTCAGCCTTAAAGTCTGATTTTTTTAAAGTCTGCTTTCATTGTCCTCACTGTGCTGCTCTCGCTCCTTCTTTTCCTTAGAATGGGGAAATCGATCATTTCATGATCACTTTCACCCAAGCTACCACCCAAGATTATATGTGTCAGGTCAGAGTCACTTACAATGAGCCCTGACTCTTACTTAAAAGCCACCAGAGACTAAAGGAGACGTGGCGAGCTCCTGCAAACAAGCTCCTGGCCGTGTGTATGTGCAGTGACTGGGTGTGCAGACTTCAGGTGTAGCTGAGCACATCCCAGCCCTTGAGCGCCAGTCAGAAGATGCAACCCTAAATGTAATTTACATTCAACCTGTGATGGCTCCTGAACCCACTTGTAAGGGAACAGGGAGTGGAGCAAGCCCTAGCTTTGCCTTCCATTCTGGGAACACAATGGGGAGCTGAGACCCATACACCTCTGCCTTCCCGCCAGATGTGCCTCCCCACCCACCAAGGCAACGCGAAGGTGACTCACGGCGTGCGTGGCACAGTTCGCTGCGTGCTCATACTCCGTTGGCTGGTATCTCCGGTTGGACGGGACCCTGTGATTCATAAACCTTGAACGAGAAACCGGGAAGGAAGCAGGGTCAGAGGGCGGAGTCCTGGGGCAGGGCCACAATGCATGTATTGATCATGTCGGATCAGTTACACTTGGGATTGGGTTCTGGTGAGTGTGGCGCCCTCCAGGTAACCCAATCCCAGCTCTGGGAGCATGGATTGGAAGCGTTGGTGCTCTAATTCTAGCTCTGCCAATGCTCTGTGATGGGTTCTGCAGAGCGGCATTCATGTGCAGGCCTAGAGCTCACTGGGAGCAGCTGATGTGTATGTTCCTGCATCCTCTGACCCCACAGTGGCTCCTAAGTACATCTGCCACGCTAACTAAACTCAGTGTTGCCTATTGGTCTGGTCCCAGCAGTGTCTGAAGGAGCTGATGACTGCACCCTCTCTGCTCACACACCGCTGCACTCACCTTTCCATTCATCATGCACCCTTCACCCTGTGCGGTCACTTTCCAACAGCCCCCACTGGCCAGGGAAACAAGAGTTGCAAGATCACCCCTGAGTTTCGGTCTCTGATGTAGTGCACACTCCCTCCCATGGCTGGTTTAGGACTCTTTAGTGTGTCAAGCAAGCAGCTTCTTGGGTAGACACTTTCTCTATGCTGGATGACCACCTCTGAGCTACACTCACTTATAGAATCATAGATAGATTCATAGATACTAAGGTCAGAAGGGGCCATTCTGATCATCTAGTCCGACCTCCTGCACAGCGCAGGCCACAGAATCTCACCCACCCACTCCTACAAAAACCTCACCTATGTCTGAGCTATTGAAGTCCTTAAATCATGGTTTAAAGACTTCAAGGAGCAGAGAAGCCTCCCTCCAGTCACCCATGCCCCATGCTACAGAGGAAGGCGAAAAATCTCCAGGGCCTCACCAATCTGCCCTGGAGGAAAATTCCTTCCCGACCCCAAATATGGCGATCAGCTAAACCCTGAGCATATGGGCAAGATTCACCAGCCAGATACCCAGGAAAGAATTTTCTGTAGTAACTCAGATCCCATCCATCTAATATCCCATCTCAGGGGATCAGTCCTATTTACCCTGAATATTTAAAGATCAATTACTTACCAAAATCCCATTATCCCATCATACCATCTCCTCCATAAACTTATCGAGTAGAATCTTAAAACCAGATAGATCTTTTGCCCCCACTTCCCACAGCTACATGTGCCCACGAGATGCCACGTATGGGAGGATCCTGGGTCAACAGGCTACTGCTATGCAAGACTCAAACTCAGCCAGCAAGGGGCCACTCCAGGGGATGCTGACACTGAGATGTCGAGAAATGGCATGTGCTAATGCTCTTAAAGAGGGAAGATCAGAAGAGGTGTCCCCTAAAATTCCTCTGGCCCTGTTGACAGCGACTGACTTTCCCTTACCCTAGTGATATCTTGCCACCTCGGGAAACTGAGCACAGCTCAAATATTCACACACAACCCCCTGAGAAGATGCACTTGTTATTTTAGGAGGCATATCCCAGCTCTGTTAGGAAGGAAGGCTCCACGGGGAAATGTGGGCAATACTGCCAACTGTCTGAGTTCAGGGTTGGAATGAGGAGGCCAGGGGAAGAGAGAGAGAAAACTGCTTGCACACGTAAGAAAGACAGCGTTCTGGATCTTCGAGTCCCACTTGGATTCACTGGGCCAAGGCCTATTTCTGTGTGCTAGCTCCTTCCACAGGCTGGGCTTGGAACTGCACAGCTTTCCGCTGTAGGCGCAGGGTGCTCTCAGCCAGGCACAAAAAATAGGGTTACAGAGTCCTAACAGCAAGGATATAGATCCACTTCTCAAAACCACCGCTTTGCCCAGCACTTTCACCACAGCTCAGGGGAGGGGAAGGACGGACACACAGATGGTGATAGGGAAAACTGGCGGGAGGAGGAGGAGCTGAACTGGTGAGAGGGAATTTTCCTGTCTATAGCACCTTCCATCCAAGGATCTAAAGCACTTAAAAAGTAACCATGGAACAGTTAAGCCTGACAGCACTCCAACGAGGTAGGCTTGGTGTTATGATCTTCATTTTACACTTGGAGAAACTGAGGCACTGAGAAGTGATGTTACTTGGTAAATGACTCTCAGCAAATCAACCACAGAGACAAGCTCTGATCCCCTGAGTCCCATGTGCTACACATAGGCCATTCTGCCTCTCTAAGGTTAAACAGCATGCGCCATATTCTTCTCTCAGCGATTCCAGTGCAGTTCCATTGATGTTGGGGGCACTGGAGGGTGGTGAACCTGTGGGGGAAGCAAATTTGGCCTCACCATTGACACTCTGCCTTGAGTTGTCAGCCTTTACATGACGCCTTTTCTCTAACAGCAGATGGGGAAGCCACTGCACTGCCCGCTCTCAGTGCTGCCTGTTGCAGGGGGTGGCACGCCCCTTTTATGGTATGTGGATGGAAAAGAAAGGACAGCTGGGGGGGCATAATGGTGGCAGCCAAAAGAAGGGGTGAGGGAAACCAATCATCATAGGACCTCCTCCATGTTTGGCCAAGAGAGGAAGAGTCCCAAGGCCTAGCTTGCCCTCACACCATCATTTCACAGCTGTGTGCCTCTGATTTTGTGTTGTGGTGCGTGCCTGTGTGTGTATACCTGAATAAGACAGAAAATGTCACACTTTACATTCCTCTCTATTCATTTAGATGGGATATTGCACTAATATGCCTTTGCTTTCTGCACTCTACCTCTGTATATTTCTAAGGATTCCCCCACCTGAAGATACAAGCAGCCCATCTCAGTGCAAACTGCTGCAGAGGAACAACACAAACCATGCTCTCATGGACACTTTAGTTTTGATTTGCTCTCTCTTAATCTGAAGTATCCGATTGCTCTCGATGTTTGAAGAAACACAATGATTTACCTCACCAGATCTAAACCCCGATAAAGAAATAATTGGGGATTGTCAGTTGCTAGGTGTATCCATCTAAACTTCAACATACAAGAGTAGACAAGATTAGACTAGATGTAGTAGACTAAGATGTGTCTCCATAGTGAAAAACATATCCAAGATAATGAAGGCTGGACAAAGTGTAGGGTTCATACTTGGGCATGGGATAATCAAGGCCATATGCCCTAATCAAAGGGATTGAGCTACGGAGTGGAGCATTTGGTGTTACTGTCATCTTCAGAATAAGTATTCAATTGCTAATGGTGTCTAAAATGCAGCTTTAGTGTCACAGTTGTGTTCTTCGTCTATGGCATGACTCTGGGATGTTACACCTTGTCAAGGCAATGCCCTATTAAGAATGACTATAGTCCACATAAAACCAGATGTAGAAGGGTCAACGTGTGCTGTTATACCTGTGCCACTGCCAGTGTGGTCAATGGGGACTGCATAGGTGAAACTGTGTGTGGAATTTGACCTGCTAAGCACATCTAGAGCAAAGTACCCTATCGGGGTTTAGGCGAGCTAGCTGGCTACTCTTCCCTGGCAAATACAGCACTGTTTTAAGAGCTTTTTGAGGAAGAAACAGCTGTTTGCCCTTTGCAGCAACACTTATTAGATAGTGAGACACAATTGTATTATCTCTACAATATCAGATCAGTGTATCTGGGAATCTCCAGCAGAGAGACATAACCATGTTATTTCTGGTATATTACACGTCAGCACACAGAGACCTACAGAACAGCATCCAAGGTACCTATTCTTCCTTAGCTGTGTACAAGTAAGCCCTACTGAAGCCAATGGGAGTTCCTTATATCCTGCTAGGGCAGTGTCATGCCCCAGGATCCTATGCACAGGGATCTGACTCTTATGGGTGCTGTGCTGAAACATAGCAGCAAAGAACCTCCAGCACTGAGGCATGGCTCCATTGCATAGCAGCATCCGTTAGGATCTTACAGCACAGATGTAACATGGTAGCGATATCATGGTCATCAGCAGGACCTGAACCTTCAGCATTCAAAACCAGCACTTCCGCCCATGCCACTTGAACCAAAGGAATCTAACATTTAGGGTACGCCTACAGTATGAAATTATTTCAAAATTATTCTATTTGAATTTTTGGAAGCAATTTTATACATTCGGTCTTCTGTGTCCCCATTAAAGTGCGTGAATTCGGCGGAGTGGGTCCACGGTACCGAGGCTAGCATCAAATGTCAGAGCTGTTCACTGTGGGTAGCTATCCCACAGTTCCTGCAGTCCCCGCCACCCATTGGAATTCTGGGTTAAGCTCCCAGTGAATGATGGGGCAAAAACATTCTCGCGGGTGTTTCTAGGTATGTGTCATCAGTTGCTCCTCCCTTCGTGAAAGCTACGGCAGACAATCATTTTGCACCTTTTTGGCATGCAGACACCATACTGCTTTCAGCAGACGGTGCACTGCTGCTCTCCTGCTACTATGAATCCACCTCGCATTTTCTCTCATCTTCCTATGTAATCTCTAGTATCTACTCTTTCTCTTCCTCATCGAACGCTTCTGCTGCCAACTCTGCTCGGCCATTGTGAACCGAGCAGCACAGCTTCTGCCGCCAACTCTGCTCTCCCACTATTGCCACGCTTCCAAGCTTCTCCATGTTGTCTGTCCTGGGCTCCCGCCTCCATGAAAGCTACAAAAGACAACCATTTCCTGCCTTTTTTTGGCTATCGTGAACCGAACAGCATCGCTTCCACTGCCACTCTGCTCTCCTATGTTTCATGTCCTTTTTCCAGGATTACCCGTTCAGGCGCCATAGCCATGGAGCCCGCTCAGAACTCCACTGCAGTTTTGACCATTGTAAATATCTTGCGCATTATCCAGTAGTATGTGCAGTACCTGCAAAACCGGGCGAGGAAGCGACAACAGCACGATTACTATACTGATGAGAACATGGACACAGACTTCCTAGAAGCACGGCATGTGGCGATTGGTGAGATCATGGTGGTGTTGGGCCAGGTTCATGCCATGGAACACTGATTCTGGGCTCAGGAAACAAGTACAGACTGGTGGGACCACATAGTGTTGCAGTTATGGGATGATTCCCAGTGGCTGCAAAACTTTCGTATGCGTAGGGCCACTTTCATGGAACTTTGTGACTTTCTGTCCCCTGCCCTGAAGCTCAAAGACACCAAAATGAGAGCAGCCCTCACAGTTGAGAAGCGAGTGGCCATAGCCCTGTGGAAGCTTGCAATGCCCGACAGCTACCGGTCAGTCAGGAATCAGTTTGGAGTGGGCAAATCTATTGTGGGGGTTGCTGTGCTGCAAGTAGCCAACACAATCATTGACCAGCTGCTATCAAGGGTAGTGACTCTGGGAAATGTGCAGACCATTGTGGATAGCTTTAATGCGCTGGGGTTCCCTAACTGCAGTGGGGCGATAGATGGAACGCATATCCCTATCTTGGCCCCAGAACAGCTCGGTGGCCAGTACATAAACCGCAAGGGGTACTTTTCCATGTTGCTGTAAGCAAGGGACGTTTCACCGACATCAACGTGGGATGGACGGGAAAGGTGTATGACGCTCGCATCTTCAGGAACTCTGGTCTGTTTGAACAGCTGCAGGAAGGGACTTACTTCCCAGACCAGAAAATTACTGTTGGGGATGTTGAAAGGCCTATAGTTATCCTCGGGGACCCAGCTTACCCCTTAATGCCATGGCTTATGAAGCCGTACGCAGGCACCCTGGACAGTAGTAAGGAGCAGTTCAACTATAGGCTGAGCAAGTGCAGAATGGTGGCAGAATGTGCTTTAGGATGTTTGAAAGCATGCTGGTGCAGTTTACTGACTTGGTTAAATCTCAGCACAACCAATATTCCAATTGTAATTGCTGCTTGTTGTGTGCTCCACAATATCTGTGCGAATAAGGGGGAGACATTTATGGCAGGGTGGGAGGTTAAGGCAACTCGCCTGGCTGCCAATTTCATACAGCCAGACAACAGGGCGATTAGAAGAGCGCAGCAGGGCGCGCTGCACATCTGAGAAGCTTTGAAAGCCAGTTTCATGACTGGCCAAGGTACGGTGTGACAGTTGTGTTTGTTTCTCTTAAAGTTACCAGCCTCCTATATATATATATATATATGAAAAGAAATAAAGTCACAATTGTTTAAAAACCATTCTTTATTATTTGTTGCACAAAACATTGAGAGAAATAAGAAGCTAGATGGGGTGGAGGGGCAGTTATTGGGTTAGGGGGGTGGAGGAGGAAGGAAGGACAAGTCCAGAAACCAAATCAAAATTTTGGATATGCCAGCTTTCTGCTACTTGTGCAATCCTCTGGGGTTGACTGTGTGGGTCCCCGTAGCCTCCCCCCCATGTTCTTGGGCATCTAGGTGAGGAGGATATGGAATTTGGGGAGGAGGGAGGGTGGTTATACAGGGGCTGCAGCAGCAGTCTGTGGTCCTGCTCCCTTTCCTGCATTAGATCCACCATACAGCGGAGCATGTCAGTTCGCTCCCCCATGAGCTTGACTATAGCATCCTGCCTGCTCTCATCACGCGTGTCCCTCCTCTCTTCGTATTCATGTAACTCTTTACACGATTCCGCAATTGTTTGCCTCCACGCATTCAGCTGGGCCCTATCAGTGTGGGAGGACTGCATGAGCTCGGCGAACATGTCATCCTGAGTTCGTTTTTTCCACCTTTTAATCTGGACCAGCCTCTGGGACTGAGTAGATAGGGCCACGTTGAAACATTTGCACCTGAGGGAGGAGAAAAAGGGAGGATAGTATTTTAAAAGATACATTTTAGAGAACAAAGGGGACACTCTTTCTCAGTGAAACAGGCAATTCATAGTACACAGCACATGTTCTTTCTGTACAAGGTCGCATTTTGCCTCTTATACCAAAGTACCTGCCACTTTGGTGTGAGTAAGCCATCACATGCGGCAGGGCAACAGAATTCAGCTTGAAGGCAGCCATAGTAAGCCCTAGGGGCACGTGGGGTTCTGCTTCTTCAGCATTCATTTCAATGCTTTCAAACTGCCGGGCCCCCCATAGCAAGCAATGCCTGGTGGGTTTGCTATATAAAAGGGCTTTCTGGGATGATCGCTTCACACAACACCCTCCCCCACCCACACACACTGTGTGGCTCCGATGAGGTTCTGAGCAGGGATGAGCCCTTTAATCTAAACGCAGACAGCCCAGCACGGCTGGGTTTTCCCCCATCCCCTACTGCGTGGCTCCAATTAAGCTCTCACTCACCAGAACTGCCTTCTCCAGGGTCATGGTCCGGGAGCCTGCCTTGGGAGTGGGGGAAGGCTATTGGCTCCAGCGTTAAGAATAGTTCCTGGCTAGCGGGGGAAACGGATTCCCCACTTGCTGCCTGTGCAGTACTCCTCCTCCTCCTCCTCCTCCTCTTCGTCCTCCAACTCATCCTCCTCTCTCCGTGGTACTCCCCCCTTGCAGATGTCCATGGACAGTGGTGGGGTAGTGGTGGCATCACCCCCCATAATTGCATGCAGCTCACGATAGAAGCAGCATGTATGGGGCTGTGACCCAGAGTGCCCGTTCGCCTCCCTGGCTTTTTGGTACGCTTGCCTGAGCACCTTGATTTTTGTATGACACTGCTCTGTGTCCCTGGAGTAGCCTCTTTCCGTCATGGCCCTGGAGACTTTAGCGTATGTATTTGCGTTTCTTTTTTTGGAACATAGTTCTGCATAACAGATTCGTCTCCCCAACATGCGATGAGATCCAGTACCTCCCGTTCGGACTATGTTGGAGCTCGTCTGCGAATTCGGGACTGCATGGTCTCTTGTGATGGTGGACTCTGCATGGTCGCCTGTGATGGTGGATTGTGCTGATGGTCACCTGTGCTGATGGTGACCAAACAGGAAATTCAAAAGTTCCCAGGGCTTTTACTGCCTACCTGGCTAGTGCATCGGAGTTGAGAGTATTGTCCAAGCGGTCATTCTGGGATAGCTCCCGGATGCCAATAACGTTGAATTGCATCCACAGTACCTGTAACCCGGAACTGTGATCTCGATTTTAGCACTACTACACTTGCCAAAGTGGAGTACAGAAATTGGATTAAAGAGCCCTTTAAATCAAAAAAACTGGTTTGGTCGTGTGGATGGAATCAGTTTTATTTCGAAGTAATTCGGCTAATTCCGAAATAACCGCGTACTATAGACCAGGCTTTAGTGTCACCTAGTAGCAGGATTTATCTTTGCTGGGGCCAGTCACCATAGGAACACACAGCCACACAAAGTGCTCACTTGCACGTTCACTTGAGTGCAATAGCAGCACCCCAGCAGTGCTCCTGTAGGTGCTCTCAGGTGGGAAGGAGCTGGAGCCATGGCCTATGCTTTCCCCCTCCACGGGCTGGCAGAGTGGGCCAGCCATAGAGAGGAGTGCATGCTGCACCCGCCTAAGGGCTGGCATGTTCCCCTGGCTTGTCTGGGAGCTTGCCTCCTGGAATGGCTCAGTTCTGCATCACCCAGTGCAGGCCCATGTCCAGTTATTATTCTCTATTTGCCCAATGGTAGGACTGAAAGGCCCCCCTGCTTCTTGGCAGGGGGTTAGACTAGATGACCCTAGCGGTCTCTTCTAACCCTGTAATTCTACGATTCTAGTTCCTAGGTGCTGAACACTGAGGAAGACGACACCCTTCACACCCAAGCAAGAAATCCCAGGGTCTAACACAGCTGGCTCACAGCCTGGCCTCACTGCCATGGTTAGACCTGGTTTGTATAAAAATAAACCAATGCTGAACTGACCAACCTGGCTCTAACCTGTCACTGAGACTTAGGCCTGTTCTGTTCAGTCGGGGCTACTCTTGTGGGACACACATGGGTGCATTTACTACTCAACTTCCCTGGCCCTGTTTATTAGTCTCACTAATAGGCTTTAATAACCCCCCCCGAGCCAGGCCCCAGCAAACAAAGAGAGCTTTGGCTCTGTTAATTCCCCGCCTGAGCCTGGATTTTGTTCACATTCCTTCCCAACATCCTGTAACAATCTCTCTCCAACAACAGGACATTATTTTACTGTACAGTTGCTAGGTAACTGTCCAGAGCCTCACTGAAACCCCATCTGGGTGCTTTTCTTTCTTTCTTTCTTTCTTTCTTTCTTTCTTTCTTTCTTTCTTTCTTTCTTTCTGCATGGCCCAGACGTTCAGGGTTCTGCGGTGATGTCACAGTTTCCATGGAAACACGCATGAGCAGATTTCTTTTAAAAAACAAAACCTCACTTTGTCTCTCGCCCATGCCGACTCTGATGATCGTTATTATTATTATTATTATTATTAATAATAAAAGCGAGGCTGACCTCAGGGGCATGTGTCACGCTGGTTCCCACAGGCCCTTGGGATGGAGGAGTGCGCCCTTCGAACTTGGGCAGGGAAGTAAATGTCTGGGAATGGCAGAACTGAATACCAGCATGTAAGGATATCCTCACACACACAAACACAGAGTGTAGCTAGGTCAGGGGACCGGATGGCTCAAGGGCCTGGGAGTGGGAGCTGGCATTTGTTGGAAATTCAGCTCTGGTCAGTCTACCTAGGTTCTGATAAAAGCATCCCTCACTGTATTATCTGACAGGTTTCAGAGTAGCAGCCGTGTTAGTCTGTATTTGCAAAAAGAAAAGGAGTACTTGTGGCACCTTAGAGACTAACAAATTTATTAGAGCATAAGCTTTCGTGAGCTACAGCATCCGATGAAGTGAGCTGTAGCTCACGAAAGCTTATGCTCTAATAAATTTGTTAGTCTCTAAGGTGCCACAAGTACTCCTTTTCTTTTTGTATTATCTGAGTGGCTCCCAAGAGATCAGATGTAACTTCACAATAGGCCAATGGCTTAATTTTGCTGCCTTCCTCCCCTGAGGTAGCCAGGGCTGTGGTTTTATGTATTTATTTCCCTCTCTCATCTCTTCTACTTCTCTCTCTCTCTCTTTTACTTCTTGCCTTCACATCTTTGACTGTGTCTACACTATGCACCTTACAGCGGCACAGCGAAGGTCTCCTGTATAGCGGCTTTGTGCCGGCGGGAGAAAGCCCTCCCACTGGCATAATTAAACCAGCCCCAACAAGCATCGGTAGCTATGTCAGCAGGAGAGCATCTCCTGCCGACATATCACTGTTCACACCGGCACTTCTGTCAGTGAAACTTATGTGGATCAGGGGTGTGGCTTTTTTCCACACCCCAACCAACAAGTTTTGCCAACAAAAGTGCTAGTATAGACAAAGCTTTTGTTTCCTCCTCCCTTTGGGTATGTCTACACTTAAACCACTACAGCAGCTCAGCAGCAGCGTTTCAGTTGCGCCTCTGTAGCACATCAGCATAGACATTATCGACACCAAGAGAAGGGGTTCTCCCATCGGCATAGATAATTCACCTGTCAGAGAGGTGGTTGGGTCTGTGGGGTCTCTGGGGCTAGTCTACACCTGAAAACCTACATTGGCATAGCTGTGTCTCTCAGGGGTGTGAAAAATCCATCCCTCTGAGAGATGTCGCTATGCCAACCTAACCTCCAGTGTAGACAGCGCTAGGTCCTCGGAAGAATTCTTCCATTAACCTAGCTATCACCTCTTGGGTAGGTGGACTAACCACAGCAATGGGACAGAATCCCAACCACCACTGTAGTGCGTGTCTACACTGACATGCTGCAGCTTTGCTGCTGTACCATGTAAAGTGTAGACATAGCTGAAGTGAGCATCATGCTCTATGTCAAGGCAGAGGGATTTCAGATCATTTTTCCCCGTCAGTAGTGACTGATGGTCCTCACACTCCGATGAGCCAGTTTCGGGGGGAGGCTAGAGAGGGAGACCAAGGAGTTTAATTATTTTCATTTTAAATGTAGAACTCACCTTTTGCCACTGTCTGTGCAAAACCAGATCTACAAACAGGCCTACAAAGCAGTGGTGAGGAACGCGGCTCTCCAATTAAAAAGAAGCCCTTCCTAACTTGACCCACCTCTTCCAAAGCAGCCAGGAGCCTTGGGCTCAGTCAGACCAAGCATGGAGCCTCTGCTGAACACACTCCAGCCCCTCACGTAGAAATGCAGGGCTGTTAGCCCAAGTGTCTAGGTTGTTTTTAGATGCTGAGCTGATAGTCTCAGTCCAATTCCACATGAACAGGCAACACCAACCACCTTCCTTGTTGATAGCCACAGGACAGACTGGGGCTGGAGGAAGTCTGCTCATGCCTAGAGGTGGCTTCTTTAATCAGGGGTGGAAAGGTTGTCATGGAGCTGTCTGTGCTGTGCTTTGTTCTGTGGACAAGCCAAGGAATTCAGTCTCTAGGGCTCCCAGTCCAGCACTTTCACCAGCACCAATTTAACACAAAAGTATTTGATAAGTAAAAAACAATAGCAGCTGGGCAGCAGCTGATGTGGCTGGAGATGCCCACGGCCCTATGGGGATCTAGATTTATTAACTAAGACCTGTCCAAAGACTCCACAAAGAATACAACACAGGTACCTAACTTCCCAGTCGGTCAAATTGCCTGTCACTGCTCTCAGGGCCACCAATGGGAATGGAAAGTAACTCCATCAATGTCAGTCAAGTTGTTCTGGACTCATATACCAAAATAACTGAGAGAAGAATCTGACCACTGAGTGCTCCATCTAGTAGATCTGTATTTGACTGGGGGCTTACGTAGCCCTTATAAAATTCTACATATTCATTTGCCTGGGATAACCTTTTTTGAGTACGATTAGATTTTGCCACTCTCATCCCCTCTCACTCCCTTTGTTAACTGTCATCCCTCGCTGTGGTACATTTAAATTCAAATGTTGTAGACTGAATGCTTTGTGCCAAGGACTTGTCTGTAATGCCTCAGGCAAACCTACAATATAAATAAGACCCCCATTAGCATCCTGGGACGGGAGAGGCAATAGATTTTATGCCTGGGCTGGTATTTCCACAGCCCGTTTGCAAGGTTGTGTTCAAAGGAGAATTGAGGAGACAGACAGATTTTCAAAGCTCTTTGGGAGCTGAGCGGGCACAAAATTGTGCCTTTGAAAGTCTGACCCCCTAGTTTCAGAGTAGCAGCCGTGTTAGTCTGTATTCACACAAAGAAAAGGAGTACTTGTGGCACCTTAGAGACTAACAAATTTATTAGAGCATAAGCTTTCGTGAGCTACAGCTCACTTCACTCCAAATGCATCCGATGAAGTGAGCTGTAGCTCACGAAAGCTTATGCTCTAATAAATTTGTTAGTCTCTAAGGTGCCACAAGTACTCCTTTTCTTTTGACCCCCTAGTGAGTTTCTTTGCAGCTTAAAGTTAGCGAGCTGCAAAGCTGGAGATTGGATCATGTAACTGATTTCCCATTTGCTCTGCCTACATTTTGATACACATTGGAGTGCCCACAGCCTGAGCTTTCAACCCCTGGGGATTCATCCGCTCTAATCCAAGGCGGCTTTGGTTTCATGGCAGTTTCAAAGTAACCATGCGCTGTCATGGTCCCTCCGTCTCCTGGGTTGTTCTCCTCATTCCCAAACCCCACAAGGTCTTTCTCCTCAGCCTCAACAAATCAGGAAGGTCTGTCTCCCCTTACAGACCCCATGTAAACCAATGCCTACAGCTTCCTTGCCAGAAGCCCCAAAGAATAGAGAGGATGTCTCCTGGGCTCTGCAGCAGCAAATCAAGTAGCCACTCCCCAAGTGCCTTCCAGTGCATGTTCAATGGGGCATTCTGAACAGACTTCCTAGCAGCAGCTGGGCTGGTTGCATTGATCAGACAAAGCAAAGCACCTTCTAACCAGGTGCAATTAGTGATGTCTAGATGATCAGAACATGCAGCACCTAAATTTGCCTGTTCAAATGAGAATAGGCTGTTCTAACTGTACTTTGTCCTCCTCAGGCTCCTTACTGCTCACAAACCCTATCCTCCTACCCAGCTCCTCTTTGTACTGCAAGCTTGATCCTGCAAAGTGCACGACGCCCTTGGCACTTGTTGACAATGCACACACCCCTGTGATGGTGGGGCCTGCTGTGCTCCGGAGGAGGGTGAGTGGTGGAATGGCTCCCTGTGGGGGAACAGCTTTAATTTCCACCAGGGGCAAAATGGGAGCCCAGCTGCTCGAGGATGCTGAGAGGCTGTGATAGCTGGGTGCTTCTCCCAGCCACAATAACCACAGCTGGCCCTAGCCAGCACCAGCCATGTTTTGGTCTGCCCTGGAGTCCTGCAACTGGGGAGGTTGCTGGTACTCTGCCTCACGGCAGCCTTCGCCCGCCCCACACCCGGGCTTTCCATTGCTGGGGCCTGCAGACATTCACATGCTTTATCCTACAGTCTAGCTCCCCCGGTGAAAATAAAATGAAAGAATGGCCACCCGGCATCGTGTCTCCTCCATCTCCTGGCTCTTGCCTTTGATCCTATCATTATTCATTGCACTGCAGTAGTGCCTAGCAACCCAGTCACGGACCATGACTGTACTGCACTAGGCGCTGCACACAACAGAGAGACAATCCCTGCCCTGAAGAGCTTACAGTCCCAATGCTCTCCCTGCTTCAGGCTTTCCCTCATGGATCCTGTTACCAAATGGGCCAAAATCCATCGTCTAAGCCTGATTCCACCCTATCTCCCTGCCTCACCCACAACAGCTTGCTTCGAGTCTGACGAGCTGAATGAGCCTCCAGTAGGATTTCTACCATCATCTCTGTGAGCTTCACGCTACACCCTCCCTCTACTATTTCCTAGAGTACATTCTTTGCAGGGCTGCCCTGTTGGAGCACTGCCCGCTCTAGTGGAAGTATAGCCATCAGAGCCTTACACCTGAGCTGCTGTCTGGATGAAATACCTGTCTT
The DNA here is from genome assembly GCF_009764565.3 of Dermochelys coriacea. Classification (NCBI taxonomy): domain Eukaryota; kingdom Metazoa; phylum Chordata; order Testudines; family Dermochelyidae; genus Dermochelys; species Dermochelys coriacea. The sequence goes on along the minus strand of NC_050077.1, from coordinate 9,809,854 downwards.
CAAACAGCCCCGTTAGGAGAGGGCACCGGAGACTCTAATTACACTTGAGGCGAGCTCAGATCAGCCAAAAAACCCAGAGAGACTCTGCTGCATGTTTCTCAGCCTGAGCACTGAACAAACGCCTGATGGGATGAACTGCCTGTGGGCAAATGGATCTTGGAGTTTTTCAGCATCAGTAAATCTCAAGGAGAGGAAAATTTGTCCCTGCTGGGAGCCAAGGACCAGGCTCTTGGCTGTGGGACTGGCTCATTTAGGAAGAGAATATACATCACCCTTTGTTTGCTATGAGTTCTATGAAATAGGTGTGACCCCATATTTTTCAATAGAAATATTGTTATGATATGAAAATGGCATAACTAAAATATGTTTTATGCAAGATGGGTCATGTGAGGTATCATTGGAAAGGTTATGTTTTACTGAATATGATTATCCTATTGGTATACATCTATCATTTCTGTATCTGAAGTTAGAGAAAACCAATGGGTCTTTGAAGATGCTGATCTCTCATCTTCTGGAGTTCCTTCCTGTGGACATTACAAATAAACCTTGTCTCATGGTGGCTTTAACAGTGCAAGGTCATGTGATGATGTCACCCGGTACAGAGTACCACCTTGGACACTGCTGGTATTTTTCCACTGGAAACAAAGGATTCCTGCCTTATGTAAATCCTATTTAAGGCTGGAAAGTGAGTCAATCAGGCTCTTCTCCATTGCCTCCAGGCCCAAGAAGGAAGACATCTGAAAACACCTGAAGAAATAAAGGAACTAAGCTGGGGAAAGGTAAGGGCTGAGTCCAGAGTGAGAAAGAGAAATAACTGGAACTCTGAGCTGCAGAAACTCTGCGTCCTGCTTAAAACATTTAGGGAGAGAAATTACAATTTGTAACCTGTTTGTTTAGTGAATTAAGTTTAGTTTGCGTATTTTGTTTTATTTCTTCAGTAATCTGCTTTGTTCTGTTTGCTATCCCTTACTTACTTAACATTTACCTTTTGTAGTTAATAAACTTATTTTTTGTTTATTTCAAAACCCAGTTTGTGCAATTCATAACTGGGGGGGGGAGGAAGAGCTGTGCATATCTTCCTCCACATTGAGGGAGGGGGGCGATTTTTATGAACTTGCACTATATAGATTTCTATACAATATAATTTTGGATTTACACTCCAGAGGGTGTGTGCACAGAAGTGCTGGCCATTTCCCTAGCTGAGTCCTCCCACACAGAGCTGATCGCAGACTCTGTGTGATTCTACAGCTGGGTGTGTCCCTACTTGTGTGTGTGCTGGAAAAGGGCTTGAGAGCCTGTCATAGCAGCACAGAGTAAGGGAAACCCAGACTGGTGGGACAGGCGGGCTCAGTGGGACCCCAGCACATCCGGAGGCACCCCAAACGAGGGGTCCAACTCATCACAATAGGTTGCACAAGCACACAGGGAAATAAAAAATATATTTACATTATTAAATAACTGACCAATTTTCATGGTGTTTAAAGAGACAGTATCTGCCTGCTGATGTCGCCAGATTAACTTTCCCTATTCCCTTGGCTCTGGGCTAGTGACACTTCACAAGAGCCCTGCCAAGTCTAGTGGCTTGTCTACACAGGCAGTTATTCTAGAATAGCTGTTCCTGATTGGCTCCATGCATACATGCTCTTATTCTGGAATAAGAGTGCCTTATTCCAAATTAATTTAATGGATTAAATTAAATGGGAACAAGACACTCTTATTCCAGAACAAGAGCATCCACACATGGAGTTAATCAGGAATAGTTAATCTGCTTTAAAAAAAATCACATGCTACCTTATTCTGGATTAATTTTTATGTCTAGACAAACCCCAAACTGCAGCATTAGCAATGCAATGTGCTGACATACCTGGTGACCATGTTAGTCCTCATGCAAGTGGTCACATTCCAAATTATAATACGTGAGGATTTTTTAAAAAATACTTCACTATTTAAAAAACACAAAATCCAAAGACCATAGTAATTTTACATCCTATTGTAGTATAGACACATGATTCCATCCATCCATGGATGGAGACAAAGGAATGAAAGATACATTTAAGGGCTTGAACAATCTGATAATACCCCTTTAAAACATTCAATAAAACACTAGATAATATACTTATCAGACAGCATGACACCCAACCTAATGGAGATGAGAGAAAGGGAAAGACTAGACACCTTTAGGTGCTGCACATGTGAGGAGATAGGCCAGCTGCTCACCCGTGCTGCCATGATGGAGGCCAACTTTGGGAGAAGATGGGAGGAACTGCCGTTATTTGTTCTAGGGGAGATGGGGTGTTTGGGAGGGGATGCGTTCTGCCCTAAGACTCTAGAATGAGGAGATGGATATACCTCCATCTCAGTGACTCAGCCCTCTTCCCCTCATAGATTACTCCAAACAGCAGTGCTGATGCCAGTTTCTAACAATCTGCCAGTCACACCTGGTTAGATGGCATCCCGTAAAGGAACTAGACTGAGAAATTGTCAGAAGGCCAAACAGAAAGTTACCTCAAGATTCCCAACAGCAGCTAAGGGAAGCTGGGACTGGAGTAACTGAGCTCCCGCATCAAACCTGCTTCTACACTATCCCATCCGGCAATTACTGCTGAGAGAGGCTGGGAGGGGAGCGGTGGGATGGGCTCCCACACTATTCCCTGTGGTAGCTTCTGTTCCTGCAAGGAAGAAGTAAGTACAATTTCCTGCACACAGGCCCCAGCAGGAGCATGTCTCTGTGGTGCAATGGGTCAGCGCATTTGGCTGTTAACCGAAAGGATGGTGGTTCAAGCCCACCTGAGGACGGCAGTCACCCCTTGCTACTCAAGACTTGCTAAGAGCTCAAAGGCCCCCTTTTTAGGGGGGAGGAATAGCTCAGTGGTTTGAGCATTGGCCTGCTAAACCCAGAGTTGTGAGTTAAATCCTTGAGGGGGCCATTTAGGGATCTGGGGCAAAAATTGGGGATTGGTCCTGCTTTGAGCAGGGTGTTGGATTAGATGACCTCCTGAGGTCCCTTCCAACCCTGATATTCTATGATTCTCTGATCTGGAAGGAGCTCAGTGTGACATGCACTCATTGTCCCAGGCAAGGGAGTTAGCAGGGTCACCATGAAGAATCTGTTTCCTCCCATGCTGCACCCCATTACAGATGAGAGCCATTGGCAACTGAACAAGAGGGCTTCCATCCCCTTTTTCTCTACAGTGGCTGCTTCTGGCAGACAGTTAGCTGAGCTTTGTGGAGCTGTCAGTCCTAAATGGGAGGATGGCAGCCTTTGTCAGAATTAATATGCACAGGTTGTTAACTGCTGCCAAAGGGTTTCCCACTTCCCTCCTTCAGGCCTGTCTGATCCTGGCCCCATTTACCAGAGAGCAAGCTACAAAAAACCCCATGCCCACAACTCTGGACTCCAGCACAAAGAAACTCTTGTCCCACAGAATCAAAGGAAAATCCAGAGCTGGCTTCCCATACTCACCCCACCCCCCCCCCCCCGTGTTTTTACTCCCTGTCATCCAAGAATGAGGATGCTCTGAGCATCATACAGACCTGTGAGCTGCTTTCTAGCTCTCACTTTGTGCAGGATAGAGAGGAAAAGGGGTTAAAACCAGATTTTAGATATTAGGTGGGGTGTGAGAGCATCTGGGAGCTTGAAGACTCAGGTGGATGATCTGAGGCTCATGGATCTGAAGCACTGAGATTTCACACACTCCCTGAGGCATAGACAGAACACATCATGGAATGTGCGGTAAAGGTTTACATGCACTTGTGTGGGAGGAGCTGCACTACTCAGACGTGGCTTCCCCAATTGTGTATAGTGTGTCCATCTCAGATTTATGCCGACAAAACCTCCATTTAAATATATACACATGAGGAGGAGCAAGAGCAAACAGTGGGAGGGAGTGTGGTTCAGTGGCTAGAGCACTGGACAGGGACTCAGGGAACTGCTCTGCACTGACCTGCTGGGTGACCGTGGCCAAGTCACTTCACATTTCTGTACCTCAGTTTCCCCATATAAAACGGAGGGTAATGATGCTGACCTTCTTTGTAACGTGCTTTGAGGTCTACTGATGAAAAGTGTTATATGAGAGCTAGGTATTATTTCTACTAAGAGGTGATTAGTGTGATATAAAGCTTGGGATGTGTACCAGTGGGGAAGCCATGTGAGAGTTAACAAGTCTCCCCCCCCCACTTCCCCATAAAACACTCATAAAACCTCCCTCGCACACAGTTTTCCAGCTTTCAGAGTAGCAGCCATGTTAGTCTGTATTCGCAAAAAGAAAAGGAGTACCGGTGGCACCTTAGAGACTAACAAATTTATTAGAGCATAAGCTTTCGTGAGCTACAGCTCACTTCATCGGATGCATTTGGTGGAAAAAAAACCCAGTTTTCCAGGCTGCGGGTGGCTAGAAAAATCTCTTGATGAGAGATGGGACCAAGGCGCTTGCCCGGAGGACGAATGCTTCTTGTTAAGAAATCCTTACCCCTTGTGGTCAGGCATTAAGCTGTACCAATGGTAATCAAAAACCCTGGAAAGTATCAGCATGATTATCACATCTTAAAAGCAGGGACCGATCATTGCATTGTTCCCTAAAGTTCCATGCACATATACAGTGCTCTCTCTGTCTGTTTAGTAATTAATAATGAGTCAAAGAGGTTGCACCAAGACATCCCTTGCCTCCATTCCCAATGAATACATGGGGTATATAATTACATAGCCCCTAACCTATGATAGGTAAATATGGTAAATAGGCCCATACTAGCAGCTACTTTTAGGCCTGTCTTGTTAAACAGTGTGCCCACGCAGGCTGAATGGAGATCTAGGTGCTAAGAACATCCCACACCACCAACCTGATGGTCAGGCCTCAGCTAATGGCCTCATGACGGGTCACTGAAAGTGCACCACATACAAAGATGAAGCTCTTTCCCTCAAGTTACCCTTCCCTGTCTCAAGCACTTAACCCCTTGCATGCCAGGTGTTAACAGTAGCAGGACGAGTACAACTCCTGGAGCCATCCCTCCCCCACACACTTTCCATAGGTTACACTGTGGGCCACATTCCTTGTAGCTCTCACATCAAAAAAAGTCACCATGACACAAAGCTATAGGTAACCGCTTGCTGGAGACTGAAATAGGGGAGTCTACTGGAAAAAACACCATGTGGATATTCCGACATCTGTCAATGGAAGGAGTTGTTGGGGAAACCCACCTCTGGGGAATTCTCAGCTCTTTGCTAAAACCGGAATAATTGCAGTGCTTAGACACTCAGCCAGCCCAGGGGGGCGAGGGCATGTCCCAGGCCCTATTTACATTACAAATAGTTGAAGCCAGGGAATCTGCTTACAGCACAGCAGGCCCCTGACCTGTTTACAACCATTCTGTAGTATAGACAGGACCTAACTGTGCCCTTGATAAAACTTTGTGCTGTTCAAGGCTCTAGCCCTGTGCGGGGGAACATAGTCAAGTGCTGCTTCTACTACATGCGGGGTGGTGGGGGTGGTGGTGAACCTGCTAACTAGTGCACCTGTAGTGTAGACAAGCCCCAAACTGAGCTCAGGGGTGCCTGTGAGAAAACACCAGCACTCTCTAAAAGGAGAGATGGGTGTCAGCACGTGTACTCTCCATCTGCCCATATGCATGAGTGCTGACCTGTGCCTCTGTGTATTGGGATGCTGGCTTTTGAATGTGTCTGTGTCTCTCTGTATGAATGCATGATGCTTTTGGGGCCAGTCTGAACTCTGGTGTAACTCCAGTGATTTAAATGGTGTTGCTGCCCTTCACACTAGCAATGAATTTGGTGTAGGTGCTCAGCTGTGGGCCTGGGTAGGAGGAGAATTGCTGCTCCATGTATTTTTGTGGTATCTGTCATGTATGTGGGGAACCGTACCCTTAAAAGGCTCTGGCGAAAGCTAGTTGCAACCGGTTGTTATGTTACACAGAGGCTCACGTTAAGCAACAGTGATCAGTTCGTACTCAGACACTGAAAGTAACAAGCCTCTATCTGACTCCTCGGCTGGGAGTGATTACCGAATACCACAACATGGTGGGAAAGAGAGGTTTGGAAAAGTCACATGAGTGGGCAGCAGATGAGCTGCCATTTGGCAAGGACCCCAAAGGCAACCACTTTAAACTGGTGGGAAACATCCAGATTCTCCAATTTTGGCCCATCTTTAATTTCATTCCTTGATCTTGCAGACAGAGCAAACAGGTACTGACTGCCCCTCCCCCGGCCAGCACCCAGCAGCCCTGTCGGTTCTTCCCAACCAATAAAGAGGATTATTTTTTAGCCTCTTCCCTGACAATCATCCGTCACACTCACTCCAGAATTCATCTTGGAATTGGCAAATAAATCCAGCCCCGATCAGCTCAGTGACAGCATCTCATTACGAAGCAAGAGATAGAGAAAGCAATGGCCTCTGACAGATGATATCACCAATGCCAGGAAGTCCCCCTCCGGCCTTATTACAAGGGACGTCCCTTATTGTTTCATCTCTATACAACAAGATTGGGAGTTGCTGAGTGCTGCAAAAAGCAGCAAGAAATACCCTGGGTATGTAGGGTAGGTGAGTACTGCTTAGTATTATTATTAATAAGAATGATGATGATGATAATAATAATATTGGGAGGAGGCTGGGGCGGGGGTGCTAAGAAAACAGTCCCTTATTTTTTAAATATGTTGGCAACCCTACGTGTCTGCCTCTCCTGACCTCCCAGTCTCCCCTGTTTACAGCAAGTCAACCTCTCTTCCCCAGCTCTCTCCTAAGCAATGATCAAGATCATGGGTCCTGTGCTAACACATGGGAGTCCCAGGAACAAAATCCCAGGCTTTATTCTGAGCCCTGTTTGTGTGTCTTCGAGCCACTGTGCCTGCCTGCTGTGTGAATTCCTGTAAGCTGGGCCCTGGCTCATGCTACACTTTTGACCTGTAATCTTCTAATGATCCAGCTACAGGATCCATTAATAGGATTCAGTCCTCGTTCTCCTCCCTAGCTTATAATTAGGCTGCTTCCTGAGAATTTAGCACGTCATTACAAAGCAACACAGCCAGTGCCCAACGTGCATGATGATTTGGCTGGCCAAACCCACTGAGTTAGATGCCCTCAATGGGTGGGCAACTTCAGACCTTGGCAGCTAGTGTCTTCTGCAGAGAGAAGACTCTATAGCAATGGTTCTTGACCCATTTCCATACTGGGATTCCCTCTTCCATCTAGCTGAAATTGTCTCCCATTTGGGTACATGGGAAGGGCATGCTGGGTGCAAAATCCTTGACACCTGTTTGTAGCCCCTAGATCAAGACCCCAAGCTCTGCAGTAACAATAACATGTTTTGCCCAAACCAAATGACTGTACTATAAAAATTCTAAAATATCTGGTTTGCCTTCTTACCAGGCTGCAGGGAAAGCTTTCCCACTGAAACTTACAAATGGAAACTGTAATCCTAACCCCATCTAGTACTGCCATCTGCAAAAACACCCACACATGCCTACATATCTGTACGTGTTGTACTCAGCGCCCACTTCTCTGCATCTGTGTGCTCCTTTCCCAGCTCCTACGTGCACATATGGCAATCCAGGTTCGGAAAGTTCAGCCTTGTGTGTCCTACACTTTAAATACAACTTCTGTCCTCCTTTGCCCTCCATGCTGGGAGGAAAAAAGACACTAAATCTGCTCTTGGTTTTACAATCCGTTTCCCCTGGGTGGAATTCAACCTGCTACCCACTTGCTTCTTTCAGCTTTTGGACTGATTGCATCATGCATTTCAGATGGAAGCATCCTGGACAAGGGCAGAGTGGGTGTGTGTTGGGAAGGTGCGGGTGAGGGAACAAAGCATTCTCTCTCTGTGCTGTTTTAATGTAACAAAAGGGACTGGCAACATTCTGGAGGGAGCAGAGTGAGTCCGAAAAATGGAAACACAAAAGGCTCGTTATGTAGATCACATGTCTTCCTAGATGGCATATGTTTCAGGGCTGGGACCGTGTATTTTCATGTGTTTATACACAGCCTAGCACAGTGGGATCCCAACAATAGCACAATAACAATAGCACAATAACACACACAATGTATATCAATGCACAAAGTTGCTAAGAAACTGGATGATGAGTCTTGGGTCCAAAGACAAACACTCTTTCAGGCTCAAAAGACGCAGTTCAAGCAATAAAAATAGCAGGGGTCTACTGCCTGAGGACTAGGCCGTATGGTTACTCAGACTAAATGGAGTGATTGGTTTTAGGCGATGTCTGTCAGAGAGAAAGCCAGGAGGAGTGGCGTGAGTGTGACCCTGAAAGGAAGCAGAGAGACAGAACTTCTTGGGCACAGAGCTTGCTGAAGTGGCACCCCAGGGGATTTCTGAGTAAGGAAGCTGCCTGCTGTTGTTTGTTTTGACTGTGTTCAGGGAAATAGGACTTTGTGTACATTCTTTGTAAATAAACAAAATCATAAACCAAGACTATACCTGACTCACATTACTGATTTTTCTCCCTAACAGAAACAACCCTGCAAGGCCCTGAGTAACGGCTAATTGCTCAGGCCCAAGGAGCAACAATACATACACACATATACACACATCACATACATAGGGTGACCAGGTGTCCGAGTTTTGACCAGAACACCCAGTCGAAAAAGGACCCTGGTGGCTCCAGTCAACCATTAAAAGTCCGATCGGCGGTGCTGCAGCCTAAGGCAGGCTAGTCCCTACCTGTCCTGGCTGGCACCATGCTGCGCCCCGAAAGCGGCCAGCAGGTCTGGGTCCTAGGTAGGGAGGCCATGGGGCTCCACACGTTGCTCCCACCTTGAGCACTGGCTCCACATTCCCAGGTCCCGGCCAATGGGAGCGGGGGGAGCCCAACTCTGTGGGTGAGAAGGGCGTGTGGAGCCTCCTCCCTCCTGCCCCCCACCCTGTCTAGGACCCAGACCTGCTGGTTGTTGGCTGTTTCCAGGGGGCGCGCAGCACGGTGCCAGCATAGGTGCGGGAAATAGGGGTGCACGGAGTGCTTCCTGCACTTATGCCCTTCTCCCAGCCCTCTGCCCCCCATCCCCTCACCTCACTTTGGGGGGAGCTCGGGTGCTGGCCACTGGCCCTGGGGCCCTGCACTGGCCCCAACCCTGCAACCAGGCCTTCGCTCCCAGGGATCTGCTCCTGGGGCCACGGCTGCTGGCCCCGTGCTTGGGGCCCCATGCCTGGTCCCACAGCCGGGGCTCTGCTCTTGGCCCCACATATGGGATCCTGGCTACCGGCCCCTCCCCAGGGCACCGCTCCTCACCCCACGCCCACCCCCAGCTGTGGCCTCAACCCCCTTACCCATGCCCAAGTCCCCATGTCCCAGAGACACAGCCCTGCTCTCAGCCTCGGGTGTGGGGGATGCACAGGGGCTTTCAGCACCCCCACTACTAAAAATGTTCCAGCGCTACTGGGTGTCAGGGCAGGCAGGCAACCTGCCTTAGCGGCCCCCCCCCCAGCTGCACTGCTGACCGGGAACCGCCCGAGGTAAGCCTGCAGCCCAATCCCGAGCCCCAAACCCCTGCCCCAGCCCTGAGCCCCTCCCAAACCCGGAGCCCCCTCTTTCACCCCAAACCGCTCATCCCTGCCCAGCCCAGAGTCCTCACCCACCCTGCACCCCAACTAACTGCCCCAGCCCAGAGCCCCCACACACACCCTGAACCCCTCATACCCAGCTCCACCCCAGAGCCAGCACCTGCAGCCCAGAGCCCTCACCCCCTCCCACACCCCAACCCCCTGCCTCAACCAGCAGCCCCCTCCTGCACTCTGGATTCCTTGGCCAAGGGAGGGGGAATATAGTGAGCAGGGGGGGCCCCCTCAGGGAAGGAGCGGGGCTAGGGTGTTCGGTTTTGTGCGACTAGAAAGTTGGCAACCCTCCACATACAATGTATACACATACAAATCTATATATAGAAGGCTGGGATTTAGTGAGTGGGTTTTGCCGGTGGGTGCCCTCTCGAGGCCCCAAATCCACTCTGCCCCCTCGTGAGGCCCCACCCCCTCTCTGCCCTTTCCCCCACCTGCCCACTGCTTGCTCCTCTCTGCCCCCTCCTCCGAGCACCTCTGCCAGTTTTGGAGGGAGGCTATTCACATTAGAGAAAAAAGGTGGGTGTGGTAATATCTTTTATTGGACCAGCTTCTGTTGGTGAAAGAGACACGCTTTTGACTGGTGCCGGTGGGTGCTGAGCACCCAATAATTTTTCCCCGTGGGTGCTCCAGCTCCGGATCACCCACAGAGTTGGCGCCTTAGCCCTCTAAAGTACAAGAGCTAATACCTATCTGCCAAGTAACATGCCTTTGAAGATCCCTGCCATATTTGTAGATATATATATTTTTCCAGCACATTTTATAGCATTTATTTCTGTGGTAACTCAAACTCTTACATGGCAGTTCCTGATACTGAGATAACAGCAAATCATTTTTTAAAGCAATGGATTACTGAACATGTTTGGAGATTAAATTGCTGCTCATTTCAGTCGCTATTTGTGAGCATTCTGACAACGGGTGCTTACTCGCAAAAATGCTTGCAAATCCCAAGTGTTTTGCAAATTTTAGCAAGAATGCCCCCAACATGTATTATTTGATATTTGCATGTTTAAAATGTTTCGGTCAACCAGTCAGAGAGCAGATACAATACTACGTGCCCAGATACTAGAAATGAAGGTAGTATTATAGAAGTAGTTACTGTGAGAAATACTGACCATTTCTCTGTTTAGTATGTGCCTCTCTGGCAGCCCATCTGAGCTGGCTTCGCTAATGCAAAGAGAATCCCTACATGGCAAAGTGCCAGCCTAATGGCATAATGCCACTCTCATTGCAGTTTCTGGCATGAAGGACATGACAGGATATGGCTGGAGCATCCCTGTACACCAACCATGGCTGCTGGAATGGCTCCTTGGAGTCCTGGAGTACTGGGAATAAGTTAGAGCAGTCTTTGTACTGCTCCCATATCAGGGACTAGTCTGAGCTAGCCACAGGATATAGGGACTACAAAGATGGTCCGAACATACCTCTACTCACCAGTGGTGGATTAAAGATTTTGCCGCCCCAGGCCCTGAAATAATTGCCACCCCCCCCGACCCCAGCTCACCTCCGCTCTGCCTCCGTCTGCCTCCTCCCCTGAGCGCGCCGCCGGGTCCTGCTTCTCCCCGCTCCCTCCCAGTGCTTGTGCGCGAAACAGCTTGCGAAGGAGGGGGGAAGAGGAGGGAACGTGGTGTGCTCAGGAGAGGAGGCAGGGCCGGGGTGGGGATTTGGGGAAGGGGACCAATAGGAGCACAGAGGGGGCGGTGAAGGGGTGGAGTTGGGGCGGGGCTGTGGGCATGAACCGGCGCGAGGGAAAGCAGCCTCTGGCTGCTATTATAAATTTGCCATCCCTGCAAATTTGCCACCCTAGGCCTAGGCCCTTAGGCATTAATACGCCACTGCTACTCACTGCTATGTTTATCCAGAGGGCACAGCCCTTCTGGACCAGAGAATCTGGCCCATCACCTCAACAAAGTGTATAACAGACATTTTGCCCCTGTTTAACACTCTCGGTCCAGGCTATTAATGGATCCACAAAACTCTGCAAAGCATCCGCAGGCACAGCATCGAGTTCATAGTCCCTGAATAAGCACATGCCATTCTCTTGAGCTGTCAGATGCTCCAGGCTGCTTTGGTGTATAGTTGAGACAAACACTTCGTGGGAGGCAGTGTGGTCCTAAGGCCTTGGCCTAGCAGTCAGGTAACCTTGGTTCTAGTCCCAGCACTGCTGCTGATATACCATCCGACCTTGGGCAAGTCACTTCTACTCTCTAGTATAAATAATAAGCTTTTTGAGTAGAGACTGCCTCTCCTTATACATATGCATAGCTTCTTGGGCAATGGGGCCTTGATCTCAGTTGGGGTTTCTAGATGCTACTGAAATATAAATAATAATAAGCTATCCAGATTATTCAGTGAATATTTATGGACAACAAAAACATTTGAAGATCACGACTGGTTTGCAAACTAGTCACTAGCTGTGCTTTTAATGCATATTGTTGGTAACAGTTTGACCATCTCTAATGTTACTTTTTCTCAACTAACATTCTTTACTAAAGATGGGCAGTGCAGTGTAGCCAGTCAAGAGTGAAGATACTTATTTAAATCTCATTTCTCCATCTGATCCTTTCTGTCAGTCCAAGCATAAAATCCTTTAATTTCCAGAGATGAGCCTGAGCAGCGAATTTTGGAGCTGGATATAGATCTGGATCCAAGCTTTCCTGACATTTGGATGCTTGGATCTAAGGTTTGGTTCTGGCTTGTCTCTGCTAATTAACTTCTGCAAACTGATACGGAGTATGCCAATTTCTTTATCGGGGGACTCACATTGTGTCATATTCAGAAATAGCAGGGTCTAGATTTTGAACAGAATGTGAAAATTTAAAGCTTCAAGTTCCTCTTGGCTCTGGTGAAACACAAACTCTGGGTTGCACCATTTGTTTATTGTATCACGTTCCCTGTGGTCACTTAGACTCTGATCGCCTTGTTATCTAGCCATCTAGGTCCTTATACGACACCCCTTTCACTGTTGTAGCTGAACACCTTGCAAGAATTCCAAATAAAAATAACACCCTTTCTCTCTTTCCTGTCTGTAGAAGTATTTAGTTCATAGATTTTAGTTTGTTTCCTTGTGTGTGTGTTGAAATTATTGAGTGAAAGTGTTGTACCATGGGTACGTGCCAAGTCAGGAAAACAAGTTTTACATTTAGCTGTAAGCTCAGTGAGGCCTGAGTGCATTCTTCTCTCTTGCAGGGCTCAGTTTCATAGTCTAGCGACTCCTGGGAAAGTTCTGTCTCCTGCACTCATGGGCATCCCCCATTGGTCAACAGTTTTGTAATTTCTTGTGCATTTTATCAGTGAGTGCAGGGTAGTTACATGGGGACTGTACAGCACCAATGGGGCCAAGACTGCTGCTAGAGATAGAAGGGACCTGTTGGAGGCTTAGTCCATCCCCCTGCCAGGACAGGACATACTCCCCAGAGAGGATGCATTGTATATTAAGATGATATTTTGTTTGCTCTTGAGCCAAAATTGAGGCACAAATGAATTCTGCTAGAGCTGCTTACTCAGTGAGACCAGACTGCTCTCTGCTTTCATCAGGGGTTTGTTGCTATGGGACATTTCACACTCCTGCCACTCACACAAACTACTGCCTGGAGGCTGCTGGGTGCCAGCCTGTCTCCCCAGCCCAGGATGAGCTAATGCCACATCCAAGTCTCTTTCAGGCCTTCCCTGGGGACATGGTTTATTAATTCAAAGGAAAGCTCACAAAATAACACAGAACAAAGTTACCCCTGTCCCCAATCCAGGCTGCAGGGGCCCAGAGGCCTTACACTCTGCATCGCTCTCTGCTCCAGGACCAGTTCCAGGAGCCAACATCCCTCCAGCAGCTCTCCTCCAGCTGAGCCCTCTCACTCTGAGCCCTTTGTAGGGCTGATCCTTTCCCTGATCCTTTCCCACCTGGATCTGCTAATGCAACAGGGCTGTTTGGCTCCCTGGCCGTATGTCCTTAAAGGAACATCCCAGCTTCTTACAGCATCTTACTCTGCAAGTAGCCCCATTGATTTCAATGGGATTGCTTAGGGTCCACATACAGGCAGAATCTCGCCCTGGGAAAGGAAGGTGGGGACACAGGCCTGGCTCAAATAAGCACTTATCTGTGAAAAGAAAAGGAGTACTTGTGGCACCTTATAGACTAACAAATTTATTAGAGCATAAGCTTTCGTGAGCTACAGCTCACTTCATCGGAATGCATCCGATGAAGTGAGCTGTAGCTCACGAAAGCTTATGCTCTAATAAATTTGTTAGTCTCTAAGGTGCCACAAGTACTCCTTTTCTTTTTGCGAATACAGACTAACACGGCTGCTACTCTGAAACCTGCACTTATCTGTGGTGTCATTAATCTTTTGGTCAGCTCTGTACTCGGTGTGATGGACCACATCAATTTTTAAAGCATTTCACTCCCATAGTTTTCTCCGACACGGGTTAAGAGGGAAAAAAGAAAACAGCTGTGCAAGGCATCTAAGGTCCCTCGGAGGGCATGTCTGAGCAGGTGTAAGCCAACCTCACATACTCAGACATATCAAGATTTACTTGCTAGGCAGACTGGGACAAAACTTTCCAGACTCCCTGCAGTTCAAGCAAAATGACTGACTGACTGCAGAACAGTAGTTCCACCATGGATCGACAAAGAAAGGTACTCCAAATGTAGGACAAGCAGTACTGTTCTCTCCATGTTTTGGATCTCACTTAACCTCATTCTTCATTTCCCCATCATTTCTGGTCTTACTGTGCTAATTATGGGTTTTTTGGGTCTCTTCTTTTAGTGTTGGTGAAAGGTGTGGTATAGATATGCTGGGAACTGATAACCTCTGTTTTTCCTAGATACCATCGAGCCTGAGAATAGCTGGCCCTCTGAGCGGGCCAGGGATCCAGCCTACCTCTGACTGGCTCCACAAGGAGGAATGAGGCAGCTCAGTTTTACCTACGACTTGCTCACTCTTTGAGCTGCTGGGAGGCAGGTAATTAGGCAGGGACGCACCTAGGCAAGATAAATGGAAGCTATGCACAGGGAGGCCTACGCTAGAGAAACAGAGGCTGCTGGGAAGAGGAACAGTCCCCAGAACATACAGAGAAGGCTTCTCAGGGGACGCTGGTGAGGGGGGCCCACAAGCAAAGGAAACAAAGAAAGAATGCTCCTGGTGGGAGAGTTTCTGAAAGGAAGGGACGATGAATGCTGCATCTCAGAGAAACCTGGCTCCCATGAAAGACTTCACCAGGCAACAGCAGAAGGCCTGGAAAAAGAGGAATTATATTCTGTCCTGAGGTTTGACCTCCATGGGGACCTGGACCCTGGAGGAAAGACCTTCCCGCAGTTAGTGACAAGAGGCCCCTGATTCTAGAAAAGGGTTCCGGGTCATGAAGACCTCACTTGGACATGATTAGGGTTGACTCAGCCCCCTGCCTTCCTTCAGCTAGAGATGCTGGGGAGCAGTTCCATGTGTGTGAGGCTCTGCCTTTTCGGATTGAATAAAACTAGACCCCTGCTGGAGTGCTGTTCAATAGACAAGCCTCCATGGACTTGCTAAAATCCTCCCTCAGAGAAACGGGCTAAGACAAAATGGTGGTGCTGCACTGGGCCTCCAGGGGGTGCTCTAAGGTTACACATGGGCAGTGGTAATGCAAGATACCCAAAGAGAGCTCCAAGGTACCTCACCGCTGACCTAGAAGGATTACTTCTGGAGATCTGAGGGTAACTCATTCTCCACAGCCCATCCGGGTGTTACATGATGACAATTACAATGGTGATGTTAGTGATGTGTGCACCTACCCAGCAGGAATGAGCCAGAAACCCATGAAACTCATTTCTTTCAGTCATCACCAAGCTGGGCTGGATTTGAACAAAGCAATTTAAAGGTGAAATTTACCCATGTGCTGCCTGAACCATCCTTTCTCTTTTCGTCCTATTGTATGGAATCCATGTACGTCTCTGACCCATCTCTGTACCTCTTTGTCATTGTGCACTGTACTTGGATCTGTGCTTTACTGGCTAGGAAGCAGATTCCAACTATGTTCAAGTTCCGTGCTTGGATACATTTTACACAATTCCTAGTGAAGTCCATGGATCAATGGATATCTAGGGGCAGATTTTGGCCCTTAAATATATAAAGGATTCATCTCCAAACATAGGTGCTGGAACTGGGGGTGCTGCCACACCCCCTGGCTTGAAGTGGTTTCCATTATATAGAGGGTTTACAGTTTGGTTCAACGGCTCTCAGCACCCCCACTATACAAATTGTTCCAGCACCCCTGCCTCTAAATATAGTTTCCTTGTTGGGAAATTTAACTGGCATCTTTCATTGCAGCTTTTGTTTTCATTGTTTTTCTGTGCTTACCTGCCCAGGGCAAGGACAGACAAACTGAATAAAATCTGGGGCCTTTTACCTGAATAAATTAAATCTTGAACCTGTGTCAGGTAATTACTATGATTCTGCCCATCCGCAGCGTGCAGTTCCCCCATGTACCCGTGCTCTAGATCTGTTGAAAGAGTCTGCACTCAAGTTGCTTTTTATTTTGTTTCCTTTACATTCTGTTTCTTGATTACCAAAGCAAAGAAAGTGCTTTTGTGTGCCCAAAGGGAGGGGAGCTAGGACTTGTCCTTGGCCCAGCTATGTAAAAAGAATCCATATTTTACTGAAAATTGGCGACAACATTCATAAATAATAACAAAGGCTTTGGACCTCACTCAAACTCAGTGTAAGAAGCAGGTGCAATATCCATGGGAGCCTCTGGGTAAAATGCAGAAGTGATGTGGCCAGAGGGGTAAATTACAAATTGAGTGTAAGTGAGTTGGGGAAACAAGTGCAAATGGCAAAGAAGTGTAACTTGCACTTATTTGCCATTCAGCGGGTGTGCAAAACAAGTGTAATTGATACGTCAAGGTGTCAGACTGGGGTCGTAGCAGGAAAAAGCAACTCAGTGGAGGTGGTAAGATAAAGCAGGTGGAATCTGATCTGCTTTCACCTAGGGTATAACTGACACTAACATTTACGTCATGGTTGAATTAGTCCCCTTGTGCAGAAGCTGATTGTTCTCAAAGACAGATGTTATGCACTACAGAGCAGCACCAAGTTACAAATGACAGAGGGGAAGTTTTTACAGTTGAGATGCTTTTGCAGCCCCCATTCCCTCTCTTTCTCTTTCTCTTTCTCTCTCACACACACAGGGCCACGAGCAGTGTCTCAAACTGAAGCTGGTTTTCCATTATATTGTGAGAGCCATTTTCAATCTACAGTACTCAGCCTTCATTGGGAGCCCTCTAGTCAGATTGTCTGAGGGTCTCACATGCTAGTGCCAAAGGGGAAGCTCTTGTGGAAAATTTGAATAAAGCAGAAGACACTATCTAAGAGATCTGTTTATACAAATGATCTGGCTGAATACACTACCAGAGAATAAAGGGCTTTCTTGCTCATGGAATGGAATCAAATTCAGTTTCTTCTTCGCTGCTGTTACATACTTTCTTCAATTTCTTTCTCCCTCTCTTCCTGAAGTCATTTAACATTTAGAAGTGAGCCAACCCTGGATGAATCCTGGGCAACATTTTTGCCCCCTGAGCAGGGAACATTCTCCTGTCTTATCCGACAGTTCATAAAACACACCCACATTGATCGCTTTCTTTCATATAATTCTCATTGCTTAAGTTCTTTCAATTGGCTATTTTTCCAGTGCATTTATTGATGACCAGCTGACATTAATCTCTTCCTTCCTTGGTTCTCTTGAATCAGAAAAAAAAAAAGAAACCAAAAAAGAATCAGTTCCAAATTCCTCTTATGAGATCAAGAATTTATGCTATTTTCCGGGGCCAATCAACTCCAAAGAGTGAAAGTTTCCCACTCTCCTCCAAGTTGTATCAAGATGCATCTAATGCCTTTCTGAGAGGCCAGGCTATACCTGCACGTATTTCTAAAATACATGCCCACCTTCCTGAGTCAGATATGCCAATGAATTGCCCATCACTCCCATGTGTACTGGTCCTGGCACAGACCTTGTGACTGTTACTCTTGGCTTCTTCTCCCTACCATAGTACCCAATTCTGCCCCCATTACTTGTGCTGATTAAGTGGTGTCTTACTTCAGGAATGGAAATGTATCTACCTTTAGCTTCCAGCCATTGGATCTTTGTCTGCTAGATTGAAGAGCCCATTATCAAATTTCTGTTCTCTGTGTAGATACTTATAGACTGTGACTAAGTCACCCCTTAACCTCTCTTTGTTAAGCCAAACAGATTGAGCTGCTCGAGTTTTTCACTATAAGACATGTTTTCCAATCCTTTACGGGTGGCAGAATCTGGCCGTTAAGGGTAATTCTCTGTGCTGAGCTTCCATGTGCCACTACAGCATGCTTCCCATCCAGTTGCACTTCGTTTATCTTAAAGTGGTGCTTAGCCTGCTCCAAACCGGCTCCCAGCTAATCACACAAGGTGTCAGGCTCTGCCTGCTTCTGGCCAAGGCATTTGGCTGGTGAACAGGGAAAGCTGCCGGAGAAGCCTGGCACCACACCTGCCTTGCCTGGTGCAGAAAAGATTATGGGGAAGAAGTCCAAGGGCCCAACGAAGGGAACCAGCCTGATGTCACTTTGTAGGTCATGGACATCTGATTCCATTCCTCCTTGGGCTTCATCTCTGCTAACCTATAGATAAACTTCACAAGTAAAGGGACCGATCCTGCAGGCTGAGTCCCTCGGTTCTCATTGACTTCAGAGGAGTTGATGCCTCTCAGCACCTCACAGGATCAGACTTGTTAAGGACGTACCTTTGCTGAGTGGCAACAGCAAAAGCAACAGTGAAATCCTGAAGTTGGTGGCATGCTGCTGCAGATGGCTGCCTGTCAGGGGATGGAGATTCTACTTCCAATTCAAATGTACACCAAGCGCATCTCCCTGATGGCTTCACTCTCAGGTTCTTGGGAAACTTCCCTCTCTGTTTCACAGTGCTCTTCTCTGGTGCACAGTCTGAACCTGTGTACATCTGTTGATGGTGGGAAACATGGCATTTCCCCTGCTATCTTGATATGGCAGCTGAAGATTATGAACTACATGTTTGTGGGAAGATATGATCTCCTTTATAATGTGTTTCAGAGTAGCAGCCGTGTTAGTCTGTATTCGCAAAAAGAAAAGGAGGACTTGTGGCACCTTAGAGACTAACAAATGTATTTGAGCATAAGCTTTTGTGAGCTACAGCTCACTTCACTGGATGCATTATAATGTGTGGGTCTGGCAGAGCAAGGGTTTTCAAAGGATCCCCACCAGTCACTCTTTGAGTCCCATCCTGCCCGTTGTTTATACAAGGACAAGGCAGCAGAACCCAGTGGATCCGGATTCTTTAGCATGCGCCTCCCACCTCCAAAACCATGCAGCAGAAGGAACAAGATGTACAAGGGAGCAGTTGCTCTCCATGGCATCTTTCTTCCATGAACGATGGGTAGCTGCTTGAAGCACTAGTAACTCAGCCTCCATGCCTGCACATGTGGGTAGCCAGTCCTAGGGCAGAATAGCACCAACCAGAGCCATGCTGCAAGGAGGGGGAGAAAGGCGCTGCAGAGGGGCTGGCCCTCGGAGGAAGGAGCAGTTCCCTTTCCTGGGACTGGGGAGCTGCATCTCTTGCTTCCTCCATGATCACCCTGGGGAAGAAATTCAAGGAAACTCCATGAGGTCACTCTCCTCCCACTGAGCTACGCATGGTGGAGAGGTACAATTTGGCCCTTTTTGCTCTTTAAACCCCCTTCTCCGTAAATCCCCCAACTCAGAGTCCAACTCCCAGCCAAGGAGCGATGGCTGGAGAACTCCCTTTCAACACCAGTCAATATATACTGAGAGTGGTCACTACCCTGAAATCCCTGAAGTACAAGGCTTTCCTTTTTTGGTCTCCAGCCCTTCCAGATCTTGCCAAGCCGGGCAATCAAACTCAGATCTCCTGCTCAGCACGGCACTGCCCAGTTCTAGCACTCAGCTAGTCACTGTGATATATTTTTATCATTTGTGCTCCATGAAGAACTATCAAAAGACTTCAGCAAAAAGACTTTGAAAAACAAACACTCGGTCCTTAGGTCATATGTGGGAGAAGCTTCATCTTAACATGCAAAAAAGTACAATGCTGCTCATTTGGGCTGATTCCTCAGCTCCCAAATCCAGTCTCTGCATCCCAGAGAAGACAAAGAGAAGACAGAGAGGAGCCTTGCACCTATTTTCAGTGAGCAAGCCGCATTCTTCTCACATCCCCCACTATTCCAGTCCTAACAATGGGCTCTTAGCAACCTATTCAACATGCAACACTTGTTGCACAAAAAGTGCATTCAGTTACATCTAGCAGATCAGTTTCTCTAACTGGACAGAGGGACTTTCTAAAGAGGGCTCGCTCCAGTGGCTTCCGAAATATACTTTGGTTCGGTGTCCAGAAAATCTACATCATTTAATTCATCTGATCACTTTCCTATTGCACTTTGTAAAAAAAACCTTCTGTATTCTCTTGGTTATTAAAAAAGGATCTGTACTGGACAAGGTTACAAAGCATTACTCACAATCGCCCTGTAACTCACCCATTTTCCCACACGTAAATAGGGAGAACAGTACAATTGCAAAAGGACCGTCAGTAGGAACACATGGTATTTAAATCAGCACCTGAAGGATGAGAAGAGTGTCTTCGTTCAGATTTGTGTATATCAACTTCAAACTCGGTTCCTAAGACAAACGGACTAGGAAAGCCGCTTTTCAATAGAAATCTGATAACCATTTGGAATTTGTCAACTCAGCAGCTTTTTCTCCACATCACAGAAACCACCCCCACCACAGGAATTGGCATTAGCAGCTGGGAGAGAGGCTAAGGACTGAACAGATACAGAGACTGAACTGTACTCTCAGGTGCTTCATCCAGGTCAGGGCTAAGACACACCGACTAAGGAGCTGTGTGCAGGGAACCTTGTGCGGCTATTGCCTGTAGTGTCCCTGTCCTGTGCATAAAGGACTCAGTCTAAAGGGCTATCATCTGTTTGACGCCTTTCCCCAGCACTGAATTCGCTACAGAAATTCTGTTTTCAAACACCGTTTCATAGAGCCTTTTCACTGCAACATTACATTATGTCTGGGCACAGATGATACTACATAAGTTATTATACTTTACATTTGACTCACTAAGCCTACCTTCAGGCCTAAAATGCACAATTCAAGTGTACATTGCATTTCCTCTGTCTAAGATGCCTGACAATAATTTTCTGTTGCAGTTTACATAGGAATACAGGACATGGGACTGGAAGGGATCCCCTGAGTCACTGAGTCCCGACTGCTGCCAGCACAGTTATCCCCATCATATTGTCCTGTTCAAAAAGGTATCCTGCTCCACCTTAAAAATAGTTAGGTTCCTTGCTCTCACCACTCCTAGTGGCAGGCTGTTCAAGGATCTCACTCTGATGGTTAGAAACCTTCTCATTTCCAATCTTGGTGTATTCGTGGCCAGTTTGTACCCATTTGTTCTTATGCCAACATTGTCCTTTAACTTAAAAAGCTTTTCTCCCTGCCTGGTGTTTTCCTCCTGAACATATTCTGAGAGAACAAGCCTTCGTTTTGCTAGGCTCAACAAGCCAAATTCTTTGTCTCCTCTTGAAAGATAGGCTCTCTAGTCCCCTGATCATCCTAGTACTCCTTCTCTGCACCTAGTCCAGTCTGAATTCATCTTTCTTGAATATGCGTGATGCCCTGAGTTTCATTGTATAGTGGTTGGATGCACAGAATATGCATCCCTTGACCAGGACTGTCCATTCATCAGGTATCCTCTTAAGCAGGAGCCACTGTAATGTATCCCAACACACCTGAGCCATTAAAACAAGTTACCACCACTTGTGGGGAGCTGATTTCTCATTGGTGCTGAGCACCCACAACTCCAAACGATAATTCTGGGTCAAAGTGTTCCAAGAAGAACACCCAAATATTGAAACACCCCAAAATCAGTGGCCACATTTACCTGAGTTTTTCCATTAATGAAATGGAATTAGTAATATTTACCTCCCTGGGGTGTTGTGAGCCTGAATTCATTCAGGTCTGCAGAGGTGCTATGAAAGTGCAAAGGATTTTTGTTATACCAGGAAAACAAAGCAAGGGTGTCAGCCCTGCAGGTGCCCTGAGCTCTGAGGAGCTCCGCATCTTTCAAAGCCCACTGTCAGCTTAATTCACTCTGTCCTGCAAGTACCTCCCTGGAATTCACTCCCTGCTTCCTCTAGGGAAACACAATGCAAAATGGTTCAGCTACAGAAATTAGAACACAACCACTTGGCTTTACCTGGCATATCTTGTCTTCTGAAAATCCAGGATTCTGGACATGAACATGTTGGCAGTTCCATCAGAATCCAGCTCTGGTCCAGGGAGTGTTGAAGAGCGGGGGAAAGTGCGAGAAAGAAGCAGAGTGAGACAGGCAGGAGCGGAGGAAATTCAGGAGTAGCAGGTTAAATCCCAGAGGCAGATTTTCAGCTCATTAGTGGACAGGGGGCAGGGGAGTCTCTGTGATTCCTCTGACCCAAGGAGGAAAAGGCAAGCCCCGGAGTATCCGTACCAACTTCATCCGTGCTTGCTTTGTCTGCTGGCTCAGGCATGTAGAGGTAGCAACTCACAGGATCAAGGATCAGATCTCTCTCTCTCTCTCTCTCTCTCTCTCTCTCTCTCTCCCACCCAAACACTCTGTGTGTGTTTAAAATACTAAAGAGAAAAATCAAGGCCACCCTTAGTTTCTCCCGCCCCCTGTTGCACAAGAGAATAATACAATAAAAACAAAAGCAACCTAAGAGAGAGCCAGTGTGTGTGTGTGTGAGGGAGGGAGGGAGGGTACGTGGGTCCTGCTGCAAAATAATCCGATGAGGAGGAGGAAAAGAAGGAAAGCGAGCGAGCAATCCCATCCTGCCCCACATGTCACAGCAACCTGCCCAACCTGCCTTATCCACACAGCCAGCTTGAGCGGAGCTATAAATACACCCAGTGGATCAAATAGCAGTAGATTTGAATTTAAAATGTAATTAAGGCATGCCAAGGGTGGAGCTGCAGACAGATGGAGAGAGACAGTCAGAGTGCGGGGTGGAAAGGGGGTGTGAGCAGCTGTTGATGGGCAGAATCACTCAGTGCTTCCCGAGAGCTAGAGCCCTTTGTCGGCTTCGCTTGCTCCCAGCAAGGGCATGGCCTTCCTCGCCTTTGCAGATGTTTTGGCGAGGTGACTCTTTTCTGCACAGGCTCACACTTCCCCCAGGACCAAGCTGAGACCTTCCCTGTCTCAAGCTGGGATGCTGGTGAGATGGTGCCTTTCCGCCCTGGCATCCTGGAGGGCACCAGGAGGCACTGGAGACATCTGGAGCTGCACTTCTAGGGGGTGCTGCTCTCCCTGAGCTGCCTCAGCTGGGGGTGGAGGGATTTTTTCCCCTTTCAATCTAAATGCACCTTTTTTAAACTGTACTTGGGAGCAGGTGGATGAAGCAGTGCAACTGTTAGCAACGCAGGGCTCTGCACAGAATGGTGCTGCCGGGGAGCTGGGAACCCCAGCTCCTGTCCCTCTCCCTCTGCCTCCATCACTGATTTTGGCTATTAATTGATCTTTAACTATTCATGTAAATAGGCCCAATGGCCTGTGATGGGATGCTAGATGGGGTGGGATCTGAGTTACTATAGAGAATTCTCTCCTGGGTCTCTGGCTGGTGAATCTTGCCCACATGCTCAGGGTTCAGCTGATCGCCATATTTGGGGTTGGGCAGATTGGAGAGGCCCTGGAGGTTTTTCGCCTTCCTCTGTAGCATGGGGCACGGGTCACTTGCTGGAGGATTCTCTGCTCCTTGAAGTCTTTAAACCACGATTTGAGGACTTCCAATAGCTCAGACATAGGTGAGATGTTTTTCGCAGGAGTGGGTGGGTGAGATTCTGTGGCCTGCCTTGTGCAGGAGGTCAGACTAGATGATCACAATGGTCCCTTCTGACCTTAATATCTATGAATCTATGAATCACTCTCCCTTTCTTTGCCTTTCATGCAAAGCTTCTCCCTTCCCTCTGTGCCTGCCCCTACTCTGGATCTGTGCCCCTCCCCGCTAACTAGTCCACATAATGTGCATTAATGGATGTGCTTGCGCTGAATGCACTGGAGATTTGCCTTCCACACAAATGCACGCCACTCACTCTACTCCCTTACTGCACAGTTACAGGGAAAAAAAGAAAGGAGTTTGTTCTGATATAGCGCAGCCTCCTCCCTAAAGGTTCCATGGGGTGGAGGGGCAACAGCCCTCTCCTTATCTATGTCTCTTTCCTTCCCCCATCCCCTAAAAAACTTAGATGCTGAAAACTGCCACAAACAGAAGGAGCCAGGCTGAGCAGAGTTAGAGAGGGAGTAGCCCTGTGTGTTTCCATTCAACAAAAGAGGTCCTCTTTGCAGGCGTACAGGGTCTTAAAGGCGCACACCCTCCCAATCAGGAGAAACATGACCTGGTTTTGCTCTGATGCCAGAGGGAAGTTCCAGGAAAACAGGTAATGGGTTAGATTCTCCTCTTGTACCTATTTTATACCCGTCTAACTCCATTGCCTCCAGTGGAGTTCCCCCATGTACATGGATGTCCCCAAAGCAGAATTTGGCACCAGCTCTCTGCTCTTATGTATGAATGCAAGTTGATATAAACCAGTTGTATGTAAACTTGATATAAGCAGTTTAACTGAATCCATTTGTAGAGCAGTTTTAGTTAAAGTGGTGCAATTCTGTGTGTAGACCAGGCGATCTTGTAATATTTGGCCAAAAAAAGGAAGCTTAGCATAAGGTGTGATTTTAAACCAGTCTAGTTAAACCAGTGCAACTTTGGGCATGGACATTCTTAAACTGATTGAAATCTGGCTTATATCGGTTTAGCTTGCATCTGAAAATGTAGAGGTAGCATCTAAATGGATATGACCAGTTTTAAAATGATAGAAGGACTTGTCTACACACAGCTTTTGCGTTGCTGTAACTACATTGGTTAACTAAAATGGTATCATTAAAGTGGTACAGCCTCCTAGCATGGACCATATGGGTACATACGCAGGGTGATTAGCCCGTGCTCCTGTGGTTATACTACAAATTTTAGCACATTGCTTTGATAGGAACTAGCACGAGTCTATGCAAGCTGGGAATTGCACCCCTACCTTCCATGTAGAGACATAGCTTTAGTCTTGATGTGCAGCATTCCCTGATATTCTAGTCCTAAACTTCTCTTAGAAGTCTACTAATGAGAGTCAATCCTATGTGATTTTGTGACGCAGTACTAGGTTAAGTGCTAAGTCCTATGCTTTCAAATTGATTTAACTGTTGACATCAGGAAGATTTAAACCTCGGCTTTCAATGATCCCCTGTGCCACCTAGCTCCCTCCAACTAAAATTCAAAACTCATCTCAGTTGTTTGAAACCTTGGCTGCAATCAATGAGGAAGTGTAGCCAGGAGAGCCAGGTTTCTTGAGAATCCAGTTATGTGAGAAGGACAGTTTCCAGGGGGGAGTTCATTTCTGTGCCAGAATGTATTTCCCTATTGGTCAAGGATTGGGGCAGCATGAACCAATGTGCAACAGCCAGTGATCAAGAAAAAGAAAGCAAAGGGATACACAGATGATTCTGCACAACATTTTTTTGCTTGTTTGGGACTTTTTAAAATTTGACTCAGTGGCGTGGCTTCCTGAGGACTCTCTGATATAGTGCCAAAGCACTCCTGGGTACAGTTGAAGTGTTATCGGTTTGTCACATTTGGAGACGTATCCTGCACAGCCCAAAGGGGACGGAGTGGACAAATTTATTACAGCTTGCCCTTAGATGGAACAGGTCAGAGGGCAAGGAAAAGGAGTAAAGCCATAGCATCTCTCTGATCTACTTCTCCTACCATTAGCAGTTAGCACCGCAGTACCCAGGGCCCAGATCCAAAATGACACTTGCATTCAGATCATTTCTGAGAACTGCTCCTAGACACCTGCTGCTCACACTTAGAGATTTATTTCAGATTGCTTCTCCAGCCTTCATGACTATGGAGAAGCATTTGCCAGGGCTCTTTAGTGATGTCTATTTGCTCCTTTACCTTTCATTAGACATAATACAGGCATTTTTGGAGAAGGAAAAAAGTCGACAAGTAATGCTTACTGAACTGAAAGTGCAGTTCCTGTGGGAGCCCATCCCCATGTGGAGCAGCATGTGGGGCTGCAGAATTCATTGGCAAGGGACACCTGAAATGAACTGTCAGGACTAAAATAGACTGGGTTCTGAGGGCAAAAGGCAAATTGAAGGAAAAATAAGTTCCTATTTTTGAGGCATTAATTCAGTTGTTATAGCAACTAAAATCTCACAAATCATGCTGCAGAATAACTCCAGAGCTACAGCTTCATCTGACTCTTGGTGCACAGATAATTGCATTGAACTGAATATCATCTCAAGGGCTAGAAATGGAGAAATTCACCCACATCCCAGCCAAGCGATCAAATGAGCTGAGCAGACCAGCCCACATGGACCCACCTCCCCCACTCCATGTTCAGATACCTTCCCCAGAGTATTTGTGCTCTAGGGCCTAGGTCTCACTTCCCCTGAGATATGAGTAACTCCCACTAAAGTAATGAAAAGTAATGAAAAGGGACAGGAGAATTGTGCCCCTAGGTGTTTATTTAGTTACATCTATTATTATTTGTATTGCCGTAATGCCTAAGAGCCCTAGTCCTGGACCAGGCCTCATTGTGCTAGCCCTCTACAGGTACAGAACAAAGAGAAGGTCCATGCCCTGTTCAGATTAGAAGAGACAAGACAGATACAGGGTTGGGGGAGGGGTATAACACACAAGCAGAAGGAACAAGGTGGTCTCTCTCTTTTATTTCATAGAATCGTCTAATCAAAGAAATGTAGGGCTGGAAGGGACATTGAGAAGTTCTCCAGTCCAGCTCCCTGTGCAGAGGCAGGATCGACTGAATCTAGACCATCCCTGACAGGTATTTGTCCAACCTGTTGATAAAAACCTCCAGGGATGGGGATTCCACCACCTCTTTTGGAAGCCTCTTCCAGAACTAAACTACGTTTAGAGTTAAAAAGTGTTCCCTAATATCTAACCTAAATCTTCCTTGTTGCAGATTAAGCCCATTACTTCTTGTCCTACCTTCAGTAGACATGGGGTACAATCGATCCCCATCCTCTTTCTAAGAGCCCTTAACATATTTGAAGACTATCTTGCCCCCCTCAGTCGTCTTCTCTCAAGAACATGTCCAGTTTTTTTAACCTTTCCTTGTTTCGAATGTGTGCCTATCATGATGGCATCTAATTTCAATAACTGCTGGCTTCTGGAGGCTGCAGAGAATCACCATCAATTTATAAATCAGCAAAGCAAGGAGGAAGAGACTGTGTTGCAGTTTAGAACCATCCATCACAGGTTTGGAAAAAAGGTGTATGTCCAGAAGTGTTCGGAATGCTAACAAACTTGGACCACTAGAGGGAATGTGAGCTACAATGGGGAACAGTCCCCTGAACCCCATCCCATCCCACCCCCCTGGCTCCTTAGTCCTAAATTGTGACCAGCTATGGAATGTGAGCAAATCCATCTCCACTGCTCTCAGCCACCATGCCAGTGCAAAGGGGGAGATGGGTATCTGTGATCTTGGGCATTGATGAACCTGAAAACAAGCTATTTGTGGTCCTGTGCACCTGCGCTCTTGAGTATTTATGGTCCTGGGTCATCTGCATATCTATGGCTATTTCTGGCCCTAGTATTGGTGCACCTGAAAATGTATGGTCCCGGACATTTGCTTTCCTGACAACGATCACTGAAGTATAAATCTCACTCTTTGTTTTTAATTGTGATTTTTCCAGCCTGCTTCACCAGACTTTTTTTTTAAATTTGAGAATTGAAAAAGCTTGTGCCTGACTCTTCTAGGCTGTAATTCTTGCTTGTAGTTGGTGGATTGCTAGTAAATTGAAATCTGTGTCCTCACTGACCATCCATGGCCATTACCTCACCTGTAGCATACCCATAATTCTCCAGGAAGGCATGCCATTATTCACAATAGGACCACCGGTAACTATATTTAGATGGTAGGCTCTTTGGGGCAGGTACTGCCTTTTATTTTATGTTTGTACAGCACCCAGCACAACAGAGTTCCAGCCGTGACTGGAGCCTCTGGGTGCTAGTGTAACACATACACTAAATAATGATAATAACAATGCATGCACAGTTAGACACAGATCTGTAGTAATGTTAACAGAAGCTCAGCTAGAAAAAAATCTGTCAGTTGTCATGAGTAACTCTGACCTTGAGAAATTATTATACTGTCTGGCATACATAGCATATGCCTGCCTACACCCAGCAGCGATCTGATCATGAGTTTGAACACCGCAAATCATGAATTGTGAGGATTCAAAGCACAGCATGTTGCAGACTGTCACTCGCTTGAAAAAAGAAAAGGAGTACTTGTGGCACCTTAGAGACTAACAACTTTATTTATAAAAAGTATTTATTTATTTATTATTAAAAGTACTCCTTTTCTTTTTGCGAATACAGACTAACACGGCTGCTACTCTGAAACTCGCTTGAAAGCGTGTCTCTCTCACCAACAAAAGTTGGTCCAATAAAAGATATTACCTCACCCCGTCTTCTCACTTGCTGTCCAATCTGCTATTACTGAGTGACCTCATGTGGTATAAAGCAGAACTGCAAAGACACCTGCTGTATATAAAGAAAAGGAGTACTTGTGGCACCTTAGCGACTAACAAATTTATTAGAGCATAAGCTTTCGTGAACTACAGCTCACTTCATCGGATGCATTTGGACCAAATGCATCCGATGAAGTGAGCTGTAGCTCACGAAAGCTTATGCTCTAATAAATTTGTTAGTCGCTAAGGTGCCACAAGTACTCCTTTTCTTTTTGCGAATACAGACTAACACGGCTGCTACTCTGAAACCTGCTGTATATAAACTTTCAAATCAATCACACATATAGACATACTTCAGTCTGTACAGCCGTACAAACATGCCTATTTATCCCAGTTCTTCTGTATGTCTGAGCCATACAATAAAGAAAAACTACATGTGGGGAAATTAACCCTTTCATGAAACTTTTTTCCCTCCAACCAAACACAGATCACCCTCCCTTTGCACATTCATGGCTTTGAAAGCCATATGTAGGCAAGATGGTCTGCTGCATACAAGGCCTGGTGACTAGGTTAGTAGATGGCGGGTCAGGAGACATAGGTTCTATTCCTTTATCTGCTGCAGACTGCTGTGTGAGCTTGGGGGAAATCACTGCACTTCTCTGTACCTCTCTTTTCCTCCAACCCTTTGTCTGTCTTATCTATTTAGATTGTCAGCCTTGCAGGGACTGCTTCTTACTGTATATTCAGTGCCCTATGGACAATCAGGTCCTGATCTTAGCTGTGGTGTCTAGGTAATATACACAATAATAATAGTGCATAAAGCACAAGGCTAGGTGTTAGGAGACTGTATCTCTGCCACTGGCTCACTCTGTGACCACAAGCTAGTCATTTAACCAATATGTGCCTCAATTTTCCCTATCTGTAAAATGGGGATAATGCTACTTACCCACCTCATATGGGTGCTGTGAGGCTTATCTAACTAGTGCTTGTGAAGTGACTCAAAACCCATGCATGGAAGGTAGGATAAAAGAGCAGGGTATTAAAATACAAGTCATAAATATTTTAAAACCATCCCATTCAAATGACACTCATTGTCCTGAGGCTATGTTTAAAAGGAGACATTTCCTTGCCTCTGACTCACTAGTCCTAACTGAAAAAGACAATAGCTCAGCGGTTTCCCTGCCACGTGGCTTGTTTGTTAGGAGTGTTATCGTGCATATCCCAGGAGGCCAGAGCTGCTACACTTTGTCTCCCTGCTCTCATAGCCCAAGAACAAGCAAGATGACAGGTGTGATCAGCTGGGAGATCTCGAAGAGCTGTTGCTGATAAATAATACATACTACAAGAAGCAAGCCAGGACATGTCGCTGCCATAGAGAAAGAGAGCTCTGCAGGTTACTGGCACACTGAAACACACTGCCAGCACTTGCATGCAGAATTTAGTGGAGCAGAATGAATGACAGAGGGGTGGTGGGGACTTAAAACGTAAAATCTGTCACATGAGCAGGGGCAGGAAGGAAACCATCTTCGGAGAGCAGAAAGCAGGTCGGTGAGCAATAAACCAAAGCTGTAAGGTCTTTAATACTGCTTTAAGTCTGCCCAGCTTAAGCTGGCTTAATGAAAGGTGCCACATGGATCCTTACACTAGTAGAGCAATTCCATAGACTGTAAGCTCTTTGGGGCAGAGAGTGTCTTTTTGTTATGCAGTCCCTCAGTGCCTCGCACAGTGGGGTCCTTGTCCTTGGTTGGAACCAACCGGTACAACTGTAATATAAATAATGATCATTGCTAATAATGGAGCAACGGTTCTCAAACAGTGGGCCCCCTAGTATTCCACACCACAATTCCAGGTGATCCATGGAGCTAGCCAGGATATTGGAGCCGCCTATATTTTTCAAGCACTGATACCTCCTGTTGTCAGGCTCATGGATGAAGGTAGGCAGGGCTAGTGGCGGGAGCTCAGTGGGTAGGAACAATCACTAGGGTTCAGAGTCAGTAGCAGAGTCAACAATTAGGCCAAGGGGCAGAGCCAGAGACTGATCAAAGATCAGGCCAAGGGTCAATACTGGGTATCAGGGTCCACATGGGTATTCCAGGGTTCAAGCAGGAATCAAGGGCCAAGTCAGAGCCAAGTCAACTTTGGGAGTTTGTGTGGACGTGGCAGATAGCTAGCTAGCAATCCATACCATTACCTGGACACTCCCTGGAACAACCCTTGGGTTTATATAGGGCGGGGAGCCAATCAGGCATCATGGGGCTGCAGACTGTCAGACCCTTTGAGGCAGGACTTCTTGTGGCCTGGGTTTGCTGTGGAGTGTGAATAGGGGAATGCAAAGTGGTTACAGCTACTGCTGGGGGGAGCTGTGGACTCAGGGGGAGCTGTTTGCTGCCTGGCAACTATGCAGGCCTAGGTTTGAGACACATTGGGCCTTACACCTGCCAATACTGGCCCAGTCCAGGACTCTCTTGGTGTTTCCAGAGACTCCACTGACCAACTGCCCTCAGAAAAGCAAGTCCTGTGCACAGCTTCTTCAGATGTCAATTCAAGTTTGACAATGGCACCAAAACAGGGAAGGGAAAACCAAACACACAGATGTACTGCAAAAACTGCAAAGTGATCTGGAGAGAGAAGAGCAACAGGGCCAGCAGTGGAAAAGGGGGGAGTTCCCTGACCAGTCTAAAGCCTTGCACCCTGGGAAAGGATCAGAACAGCAGAGATACAGAATGTGGGGGAGGGGAGTGTAACCAGGTAGGCCTGGCCATCAAATTAAAGCTTGCATCTTCAAAACCATCCTACGGCTACTTTTTCCTGATGCCTGTAACCTTTTTCCTGTGACCAAATACTCTGACACTAATAGACATATTTTTGAAAGGGCTGAGTAACCAACATGCATCTGACGTGCTGCACTCTTTTGAAAACCTGGCCCCAGTTGTGGTCCCCTTCTTCTGAACATCGCAGCCCTATTATCTAAGCCCAGCTGGGTGATTTACTCACTTGGTGATCTCAGACAAGTCATACGACCTCCTTGTGCTCTAGTTAGCTGAAAACACTGGGTCAAAAGCAAGCACCTCACTGGAAACTCAGAAGTTCATCTAAGCCAGCGTTTCTCAAATGCAGCCACCAAGGGCTTTTCTTGCCCCCACAGCCTCCTGGGCTGTGATGGGGGGAGGGGCGGGGGGAGGGTGTCAGGTGGCAAAGTAGCATCCCCTCCTGCTCCCTGGTGTTCGGGGATGCACCGCCTTGCTGTTGGTTGCTGGGGCTGCCAGCAGGGGTTGGGCCCTGCCCCCTCTAGAGACACCTGGGGCACAACGCTAGAGGAGTAAGCAACAGGTGAGTTCCCCACCTTCCCAGCAGCAGGGGGGCTCAGGCTTTGAGCTTCAGCCCCAGGTTCCAGCCACACAGCTTTGGGATCTGTCCTCATCCTCTAGCCGTGGGGCTTCAGGCTCTGGCCACGGAGCTTCAGGCTCAGGCCCCCCACCCACTCCCATAGCCTCTGGCTCCTGCTGCCTCCCCCAACCCTCCATCCAGGGCTTACTTTGTCCCCAGGCTTGCCAGGTCTCAATAAGTCTGCTGTGAAAAGTGATACTTGTATGTTTGTTAATATGACTTTTCAAAACAGACTTGCTAATAATAAATACATTCCAATGATTTGGATGTGTATATGTGCATATTTATTTGGTTTTCCTAAAGCTAATTAAGTATTTTAGGGAAAAGTGTGAGAGCAGCCATCAACAAGAGACAAGACAAATAATTTGTCCTTAGAACCCCTGATCTAAGTTCAGCTGTGAACAAACAAGAATTCAATGTCAGTAAGGAGATAAATAGCTTATTTTACAAATGAATCCAAACTAGAGCCTTAGACCCTCTGAGTTTTGAGGGCATGGTTTGGTGTTATCTCCAAACTGGAACCTACTCCTACAGTTTTGATTCAGGGCTAGATCTAAATCTAGTTGGAGCTATTTTCTAGATTTGGTTCAAGATGTTGGAAGACCAGCTGGTACTGTGAGATTTCCACCATTTGGGGATGAAATCCTGTATGCTTTCAGATCTGATTCAGCCTTGAACCCAGAGCCCAGCCTAGTCAACCCTGAATCTGGATATGAACACCATCCCTTCCACCCATCATTAACACACCTTGGTGTATAGAACTGCAGGTATAAATGAAGTTTATTTCAATTCAGACTTACCACCTTAGTTTTCAAAACTTTCCAACATCAGTGGACTACTTGGAACTGGGGACAGCAATACTCCCAAAGGCAGGATCTTTGTGGAGAACCTGATGTCAGGTTCTCCCAGGCTCTCCTGGGAGGATGTTAAAGTCATGCAACATGAAAAGCCTTTCCATAAATAGCTCCCAAGAATATGCCACATACTAGTCTAAAAAGACTTTCCTTAAACACCTGTGGGGCAGGTTCTACTCGGAAAAGTGACTGTGGAAAATGACACACAGGGGCTCTTTGTTCGTTACCTCTCATTGATTCCAGATCCAAATTGCTCAGTCTACAAGTAAAAAAGGTGCGTGCCCTGGAGGATTTAAGAGATGAGTTGGATTCCTTCCTTCTCATGCAATGGGTTGCGATCAACGGCTCGATGTCGAGCTGGCAGTCAGTATCAAGCGAAGTGCCTCAGGGGTCGGTCCTGGGGCCAGTTTTGTTCAACATCTTTATTAATGATCTGGATGATGGGATGGATTACACCCTCAGCAAGTTCAAAGATGACACTAAGCTGGGGGGAGAGGTAGATACACTAGAAGGTAGGGATAAGGTCCAGAGTGACCTGGACAAATTGGAGAATTGCGCCAAAAGAAATCTGATGAGGTTCAATAAGGACAAGTGCAGAGTCCTGCACTTAGGATGGAAGAATCCCATGCACCGCTACAAGCTGGGGACCATCTGGCTAAGCAGCAGTTCTGCAGAAAATTACAGTGAACAAGAAGCTGGATATGAGTCAGCAGCGTGCCCGTGTTGCCAAGAAGGCTAACGGCATATTGGGCTGCATTAATAGAAGCATTGCCAGCAGATCGAGGGAGGTGATTATTCCCCTCTATTCGGCACTGGTGAGGCCACATCTGGAGTACTGCATCCAGTTTTGGGCCCCACACTACAGAAAGAATGTGGACAAATTGGAGGGCAACGAAAATGATCAAGGAGCTGGGGCACACGACTTACAAGGAGAGGCTGAGGGAACTGGGACTGTTTATTCTGGAGAAGAAAAGAGTGAGGCGGGATTTGATAGCAGCCTTCAACTACCTCAAGGAGGGTTCCAAAGAGGATGGAT
Organism: Dermochelys coriacea; assembly: GCF_009764565.3. Classification (NCBI taxonomy): domain Eukaryota; kingdom Metazoa; phylum Chordata; order Testudines; family Dermochelyidae; genus Dermochelys; species Dermochelys coriacea. The sequence continues at coordinate 9,776,428 of NC_050077.1, read as the reverse complement.
CTAGACTGTTCTCAGTGGTACCAGATGACAGAACAAGGAGCAATGGTCTCAAGTTGCAGTGGGGGAAGTCTAGGTTGGGTATTAGAAAACACTATTTCACTAGGAGGATGGTGAAGCACTGGAATGGGTTACCTAGGGAGGTGGTAGAGTCTCCATCCTTAGAAGTTTTTTAAGCCCCGGTTTGACAAAGCCCTGGCTGGGATGATTTAGTTGGTGTTTGTCCTGCTTTGAGCAAAGAGTTGGACTAGATGACCTCCTGAGGTCTCTTCCAACCCTAATCTTCTATGATTCTAACATCACCAAAATTAAAGGACCATTTTGGAGCCATCACTGGGGCTGCACTGGAGCGACTGAGTGGAATTTAGCAAACAATTCTGTTGATGCCCATGAAGAAAGGAAATCCAGCTGCCCCACCTTAGTTGCTGGGCATGCTCTGCAGGGCTAACAAGAGTCATTGAAGTGGCAGATAATCACAGAATTCACAAAGATCTGTTGTGTAAGAAGGTGCTACAGTATTTGTGCATAGTCTCATTTCGGAGTCAAACCATGCTTTAAACAGCATTTGGGCTGCTCTGGACCATTTGGGCTGGTTGCTTTGCACAAGCTATATTTGAAAAAAATTAAAAAGAAAGTTAAACTTTAAAAAATAACATTTGCACTTATGACCTCAGAGTGACAGTGAGAGCAGTGCTGTGTGGTTATGGAAAATGTAAATATGTGGGTCTAAACTAACTGGAAAATGTCCCTTCAATTTCTGTTCTGTAGCCCTGTTTCCTGCTGCTGCAGGTCAGCTTGTAATCAGGATCCACTATTAAAATCTCCTACTATCATAAGAGGCTGCACAGTGAGTAGATCTGTTGGGCTTGTTCACTGATGAATGTGACCACAGAGAAATCCTTCTGGAGGGTAGGAGAAAGGTTTTTTGCATCCTAGCTTCTTCCAGCTTGTTCTTTCTTCATCTCACTGTTTCACCTGTATCTAATTCAATTCAGTTGTGATGAACTTGCCTGAATGAAGATAGAACTTGCCTGAATGAATTAAATATCCCATCTCTCATCATGCAAATGATCATTTCTAGTTGCTTGCCTGCACTGTGAATCCTGTACAGTCACACTATACAGAGGTGGAATAATACTGGGCACTTATATAGCACCTACCTTTTGAGGATCTCATGGCACATTATCAATTTTCATGAGTTTAGCCTCAGAACACCCCTGTAAGGTAGGCATTATGATCACCAGTCAATTTTCAGGTGGGGAAACTGACACCCTGAGAGCATATGTGATTTTCTCAACTATGTGTGTGCAGGAGCAGGAAACAGTTCAGATCTGCTAACTTCCAGTTCAGTGTATTAGCAAGTGAACATCCTTAAGTTTCTAGGTATTCATAAAGCAGCATTCACCACAGTATATCAGTGTTGCCAACTCTCATGAGTTAACTGCAAGTTTCACAATATTTGATGTTTTATTTAAAAACCCAGCTCCTAGAGACAAGTAATTGCATGAAAATCCCAGGTTTCATTATTTTTAAAAAGGAAGTTTCTAAATCTCATGGTTGTGGAAGAAAACTTGAAAATGTCATCCAAGTGCACCCTGAAGGCTCAAAAACCAGAAGACAAAGAAAAAGAATGAAAACATTATTCTTAATTATTATTGTTATTTTCAATCATGACTTTTGGTGGGTTAACTCATGATTTTTTAACTTTAGAGGTTACCCACATACCAGTGTTCAGGCACTGAAATGAGCCCACAGCAGAAGCCAACGAAAGAGCAAAGGAATATGACAGACTACAGAGCTGCAGCTAAGTTGGTGAATACTATTATGGCAAGAAAATGAAGCCACATCTCAGTGATATATGATCTCTGTTAGAGCATCACTGTGGTCTAGTAGACCAGATGCTAGCATGGGAGTTGAGATACCTATCCTTAGCTCTGCAACTGAACTATCACATGACTTTGGGCAAGTTTTTGTGCTATATTTCCCCATCTGCAAAAGGGAGTAATGTTTATTGTCCTTTCATAGAATCAAAGAATATCAGGGTTGGAAGGGACCTCAGGAGGTCACCTAGTCCAACCCCCTGCTCAAAGCAGGACCAATCCCCAACTAAATCATCCTAGCCAGGGCTTTGTCAAGCCTGACCTTGAAAACCTCTAAGGAAGGAGATTCCACCACCTCCCTAGGTAACCCATTCCAGTGCTTCACCACCCTCTTAGTGAAAAATGTTTTCCTAACATCCAACCTAAACCTCCCCCACTGCAACTTGAGACCATTACTCCTTGTTCTAGCTCACTTCATCCGATGAAGTGAGCTGTAGCTCACGAAAGCTTATGCTCAAATAAATTTGTTAGTCTCTAAGGTGCCACAAGTACTCCTTTTCTTTTTGCGAATACAGACTAACACGGCTGCTACTCTGAAATCTGACTCCTTGTTCTATTATCACTGAGAACAGTCTAGAGCCATCCTCTTTGGAACCCCCTTTCAGATAGTTGAAAGCAGCTATCAAATCCCCCCTCATTCTTCTCTTCTGCAGACTAAACAATTCCAGTTCCCTCAGCCTCTTCTCATAAGTCATGTGCTCCAGCCCCCTAATCATTTTTGTTGCCCTCCGTGGGACTCTTTCCAATTTTTCGACATCCTTCTTGTAGTGTGGGGCCCAAAACTGGACACAGTACTCCAGATGAGGCCTCACCAATGTCGAATAGAGGGGAATGATCACATCCCTCGATCTGCTGGCAGTGCTTCTACTTATACAGCCCAAAATGCAGTTAACCTTCTTGGTAATAAGGCCACTCTGTTGATTCATATCCAGCTTCTCGTCCATTGTAACCCCTAGGTCCTTTTCTGCAGAACTGCTGCCTAGCCATTTGGTCCCTAGTTTGTAGCAGTGCATGGGATTCTTCCGTCCTAAGTGCAGGACTCTGCACTTGTCCTTGCTGAACCTCATTAGAGTTCTTTTGACCCAATCCCCTCATTTGTCAAGGTCCCTCTGTATCCTATCCCTACCCTCCAGCGTATTTACCACTCCTCCCAATTTAGTGTCATCTGCAAACTTGCTGAGGGTGCAGTCCACACCATCCTCCAGATGATTAATGAAAATATTGAACAAAACCGGCCCCAAGACCGACCCTTGGGGCAATCCGCTTGATACCTGCTGCCAAGTAGACATGGAGCCATTGATCGCTAGTCGTTGAGCCCGACGATCTAGCCAGCTTTCTATCCACCTTATAGTCCATTCATCCAGCCCATACTTCTTTAATTTGCTGGCAAGTATAGCACTCTGTATAGCACTCTGAGACCTACAAATGAAAATGGCTATAAAAAAGCTAACTCTTGTTATGCTGCAGCTAACGCTGGGGGAAACAAAAATTTCCACAATTTTAGCAAGGGCTAGGGAGATAGCTAGAAAACTGGTGGGGTGGGGACTGTGAACTTGAATTCCTGATCCCACGGTTCAATAAACCGGTGTGTACACGGCTGGGTGTTCTTCACTGGCATGTTAGAAACCCAGATGGGCTTCTATTACTTGTATTCTGGTGCTGCCTAGACCCCTCCCCATGCCCCAGAGGTTGAAGCCTGAGTGTGACGGGCACAGTACAAACACAGGAAGAGACAGCCCCTGCCCTGATGAGCATATAAACTATATAAGAGCGTGGGAGGGGAAAGAGAGGCCCAGAGTGGGGCCAATGAAAGAACAGAGGTCCCTTCAAATAAGGGATGGAGAGTGACCCTAGGCAAAGTGACTCACCTAAAGGCGCACAGCAGGTGAGTAGCAGAGCCAGGAATAGAACCCAGAGCACCTGTCCAGGGGGTATTAGCCATGGGATCCCAGTCACCATGATACCCACCCAAACAGGTGTTATCAGGGACACCACCAAGCAAAGGGAATTGGGATTAACACACCCACCCCTTGGAAGCCGACAAAGAAACAGGGGTAGGGTGCCCGCATAACTGACAGATTCGTTAGGGTCTGCGGGAAGCAAACCCGCTACTACGAAACGCGGCGCCCGGGTCTCCCATCCATCCCCTGGCCCAGCTAGATCCCACTTAGCTTGCGCCAGCCGCCCTCCAGCAACCTGCCACACTAGCGCATGCGCAGTTTTCAAACTCATCCGCGAGCACAGACGCCATGCGCACCAAGATACGGTGGCCGGGCGGCAGTTGGGAGCCGACAGCGCCTGCGTGGATGGAGAGGTTAAATGGGGGCGGGATGGCGCAGGCGCGCTCAGACTCCGGCTACCGGAGCGTAAACAAGGCGCCGGAAGGGATGAGGGGGCGGGCGGAGTCGAGCGAGGCCTGGAGCCGCTGAGGCCGAGCCCGCGCCCCCAAGCTCCCTGCCGGCCGGGGGTCCCGCCGCTCAGGGGGGCGCCATGAATCTGGCCAGTCAGAGCGGGGAGGCCGGCTCCGGCCAGCTGCTCTTCGCCAACTTCAACCAGGACAACACGTAAGGGCGGGGGCGGGAGCAGCTGGGGGTGGGTGGCAGGCAGCGGGCGTGCCCTGGAGGGCGGCTGCGGGAGTCTGGGCTGGGTAAGGGGGCGGTGCAGCCTGTTTCTCGTCCCCGGGGCGGTGGGGGCCTTGCCCCGCTGCTTGCGGGGGTGTTCCCCCCCCCCCACCCAGCCCACAGGCTATTGCTGGAGTGTGCCCCCCCACAGCCCTCGCTCCCATAGGTGCTGGAACTAGGAGTTCGGCGGGAGGGGGCTGCTGCACCCCCTGGCTTGAAGTGGTTTCCATCTTATACAGGGTTTACAGTTTGGCTCAAAGAACAGGAGCACTTGTGGCACCTTAGAGACTAAACACATTTATTTGAGCACAAGCTTTTGTGAGCGACAGTTGAGCTACTGTCGTTCACGGAAGCTTATGCTCAAATAAATGTGTTTAGTCTCTAAGGTGCCACAAGTCCTCCTGTTCTTTTTGCGAATACAGACTAACCCGGCTGCTACTCTAAAACCTGTCATTATGCAAGTTTGCTTCAGTGGCTCTCCGCACCCCCTATGCAAAGTGGTCCAGCACCCAGCTCGCTCCCCATCCAGCTCTTCTCCCCCATGGGATAGGTTAGGATACTTACCCTTTTTTGAGCCCCTCACTCACTCCCCCAATTCAGATCGTGAGGATGCACTTCTGTTTTCAGTTCCCCCACTCCTAAGATAATGCTTCTGTAAGTGCTGTTGGTCTATAGACCACAGTGCTTTTCAGAGCTGGGTCAGTGTCATTTTCATTTTACAGCTGAAGAAACTGAGGCACGGAGAGGCTAAATGACTTTTTTGTGATTGTGAAGTAAATCTGTGGCAGGTGCAGGCGTAAGGCCCAATTTGTCATCTGCAATCTTGAAGGGTAACATACAAGTAGGGATGTTTAGTAAGTTCTCCCTCTTAACGCCACAAAGTTTGACTGGTCTGTGATGTGGTTACCCTCCTCTTTTAGTTGTTATCCTTGAGAGGTGCTCCTCCCTTTGGGTCTCCCTGGGGTATCTCCCTTGTTCATTTTCTGATGCCCATTCTCTTCTAGGAGGAGGTAGTGTTTTGGATAGACTGAGGGATGGGTCTCCAAGGAGTTAGTGAGGCTTGGGTTTGCAACTCATTGTGGTCATATTTTCAAGTAACTTTCCCTTAACCCTCTCTCAGTGGTGTTGAAATAATGGCAACAACTTTCAGAGATACTTTATTAGCAGATTTCAGAGTAGCAGCCGTGTTAGTCTGTATTCGCAAAAAGAAAAGGAGGACTTGTGGCACCTTAGAGACTAACACATTTATTAGAGCATAAGCTTTCGTGAGCTACAGCTCACTTCGTCGGATGCATCCAATGAAATGAGCTGTAGCTCACGAAAGCTTATGCTCTAATAAATTTGTTAGTCTCTAAGGTGCCACAAGTACTCCTTTTCTTTTTATTAGCAGATACTCCCTTCAGTGTCGTCGTCTTCTCAAAGTGCATGAGCACCCTCTTTTTTCATAAAGAACAACATGCTCCTTAAAAGTCTCTCTTATTTCTATGTGCTTTGGCTTCTAAAGGCTGGTAATACACTCCACATCACGCTTATCTCCCAAATTATTTGTCCGTTGTAACTTAATGTTTTAGCTTTGTGTATGTGTCTGTCTCCTTAGCTGTGGAATATTGTTTTGGACACATAATATAAATCCACAGAAAGTGGTGGTTGATGTGATGGAGAAATAAATCCATACGTATTGAAGAATAACATTGGAAAGTCTGACTGAAGTTTTACAACTTCCATTTATATATGGGTAACAGGAGAAAGCAGAGGTGATATGAATTATGGAAAGGAGGATTGGGCTGTTTGTAAATGGTTAAGAGATTAGATTTATGGAGGAATAACCAAAGGGAAATCTGGCATTGAGAAGGGAGGACTTCATTTTGGGAAGTAAGAGGAAATGATCTGGGGTTGGGAGCATATGAGTAGCTATTTTTTAATGACTTGTTCTTTGGTAGATCTATAAATGAACAGTAAGAAATAAAATCTCTTTTCCTTGCAGCAGCAGCCTCAAGTCTCTTGATCCCTTTTCAGCATGTATTGCTAAGTGTAGAAAACCCACTGAGATAGTGAATCCAGTGGCGCTTCTCTGAGGTTGCTCTCTAAAATGAGTGGAAATACTGTATCCAGATCCTCTGAAAGAGTAGGAAATACTGTGAACTTGGCTGTTGCACTTACATTGAGAATAGTGCATGGAAATGTCAAATAGACTTGGAATAAGGGATTTAGGGGGAGGGTAACTAGTAATATGAAAGAAAAATAGTCTCAAGCATGTTGTAAGTAAATCATAAACTTTCTGTTGTATATTCTTTCAAATAAAATGTGTTTCTGCAGCTTCTTTTGGGACATCATATTGTGTACCTTTATACTGCTTGGCATGCACTTGAGCATACAGAACATGCACATTTTTTGTTTGATATGAAGTTCACAACTTTTTATACCAGTCACTTGGTAAATCAAGTCAAAGGATAACAAACTAGAAATTATTTCTTCACCTCTTTCTATCACCATTTTAAAGGACTAGCATCTAACTTTTTTGAAGTTGACAAGCCTAAAAATTTTACTCTTTCCCCTCCTTAACACTAACAGTTTTTGGGGGGGTTCTTATAAATGTCCCCTGAGTTTGTTTTTAAACCATATCACTTTGTATGCAGAGGAAAAAAATCTTTGTTTCATGATAACTTTGTCTTCAGGATAGCATTTGTATGCTTTTGCAAGTGAAGGAACAGAAAATAGCAATGTGGTAGCCTCCCCGCACACTTCAATATTTTTTGCCTGTGTAGTTGTACTTGAAATGTTCAACTGGTTGCTAAAGAAACTTTATTTAGCATAGGAAGCTTTGTTTGCAGACTGCTTTTTGAGACTATTTCTCATAATGGAATTATGGTCCCTTGTTACTGAAAGTTTATCATGGCGAGGAATTACAGTTGACCTGAATTATCTCCTCTTAATTGTGACTATTTTATACCCCTGCATTTCCTTTTCCAAAAATTTTCATCTTTCTCTTGAATTGGTCTGTGCTGTTTACTGCCATTCCTTGTTTTTGTGTAGGTTTATAAATGAACCCCAAACTTGCTGAAGGATGATGTCAGTCATCTTCTTTTCTCGGCAGTTATAGAAATTAAGTCCAGCTAATCTTCATGTTCACAACCATAAATCCATGTCTGGTACCCTGTTCTGTAGTCTTCAGGGTACCTATTTTGGGGGAGACGGGGACATTTTCCTCTAAGTTTTGCTCAAACCAAAGAGAATAAAGGCAAAGTTGATTTAAAATTATGAAACATCGAAAGGTAAAGTGGAACAGGTCATCCCTCTCTTTAATTAGGAAGCAGATTTATTGATAACTGGCCCAACTTGAAGCGGATATATAAAAATATACTTTCTCGGTATATAAAATATCAGATCTTAAAGGCTTCTGTTGAAAAAGCAATTATCTTATGAAACGTTGATCCAGTCTGTCATAAGGGACCTGCTAGCCAGGATGTGTTCTAAGTCTAAAGTTATAAATATTTAAGTAAATAGATTTGTTTAAATGAAGGTAGAGAGAATGAAGGTATTGGAAGTTTTTATTGCACCACTCGATTAACTTCTATTTTACTGTTTACATATAAAATCCAGGTGTTAATATTTTGAATTTAATGCAGTTCCAAATTTCTATGGAAAAGAATGATCTGGCAGGTAGAAGAAGATGGGAAAGAGCTGTCATTGGGGGGGACAATGAATTTCTTCATTGTGTAAGAGGCAAATACAAGCATAAATTAGTGTAGGTGCGCTTGGTACATACTTACCAATGAAATGTTGGAACGTGTTGAAATGTTGGAACTTTAAAGAATACTGACAAAACACAAGTTGCTGTAGTGTTGCATAGTTTTTCAGTTTAAGAAAACATAGTTCCAGGATGTAATCAAGCAAGTATCCCATTCTTCAGTGTCTCTTAGAAAATAGCATTTTAAATGACAGGTTTCAGAGTACATTTTAAATGTACTTTCATAGGTGCCATATGTAGTGACACAGTAGCTTCTAGAGATTTAGGTACCATTCACAAATATTTTATTTGCCTTTTTATCAGAAAATGAGCACATGGCTTTAATTTTATCCACCAAAAGTCTGTCTTGGATTGGGATTGTTTTGGTTCTGTAACTTTGGGATTTTTGCCTGAAAAATACCATGCACACCTTAGAATTCTTCTCACTATAGTATCATTCTCTTGGTTCATGCTTCCTTTTGGGGTAGTTACTTCACTCAAAGAGAATACATAAGAGTGAGAGAAAGTCTCAGAGACCAAGACATTTAATTTGGATTTAGACTTAGTCAATTTCCCTTTTAGATCTACCATTGCATAAATCAGCATGACTTGGAATTCTCTGATTAGGAAAGACTGGGATAGCTTGGAGGGGGCTGCATATCAGGATTCAGGTGCATTAGCACTGCTATGTAATGGAAGCTTGCAGGCAATTTGAGTGCTATATAACATAACCTATCCCAAAATATAAAATAAACCTTAAATATGTAGGTTCAAAAGGGAGTATTAGTCTAAAATTGGGTACTGTTTAAGATTTTTGGATAGATTAATGTGTTTTTTGTGGTTTTAAGTTTCTTATGAATTTCCACAGGGTATACATTTTTCTATAAAAATTAAAATTAAGGTTAGTTACAAACCGTGTGTAATCTTGTAATTCAAGTATAATTTACATGCAGTGACAAAATTTGGTGAAACTGTCTGGAAATGATACTTTGCAGTACCTTAAATTTGAGGCCTCTGCTATTTCAAATCTATACGAGAAAGCCAAGACTTCACATTAGACTGCCTGTGAATTTTTTTTTAAAAAACCTAGTTGAATAATAACACCAAATTTTTCTCTAAAATGTTTGAGCTCAATTCTAATTCTTGTTTTTAAAATAAATCCCTCCATTTGGACAGACAATTATGCCAACGTTTATCTAGGTTTGAAATTTTTTTTTCCAGGTAAGAAATAAAGCCCTGAGCAAGGATTTATAATGAAAATGTTGAAATAACTTTAATTATAGTAGTACTGAGGCACCATCAAAAATATTTTTCATCCCTAATCTCATTACTGTACACTGAATCACATGAGCCAATTATCAGCCCATAAATCTAACCTATCCTGGTGTCTTGTTAGCTCTCTTTTTGCCTTAACAACTGCCCTTGTTTCTGTATTCATAGCAAAAGTTTACACTTTTGAAATGACAGCATGCTCCAATTTGCTGATGCTCCAGGTAAACTAAAGTTGTGATATAATACACTTGCTACTTCACAGTTGTTGGGGAATCTCCTTCCTCGGCTTTCAGAACACTTGCATTCCTGCCTGTCTACTTGCTGGGAACACTGTGCATTCACCTCTTTGTCCTCTATTTCCCTCTGTTTGCGCTTTCTCACACCTTATAGTAACTTTCCTTCTGGCCAAAGAGGGTTGGAGGCCAGAAGGAAAACTTTTTGGGGGTGGGGGGGTAGTGGTAGAGGTATTTTCTTCAGACCCCATTGGTAGCTTGGGAGCAGACATGAGAGGCAGTCACATGTCAAACATGTCCTGATTCTGCTGTCCTGGGAGAGTAAGCAATTGAAGGGGGTATTCTTGATAGTCTGAAATTCTAGGTTTCAGAGTAGTAGCCGTGTTAGTCTGTATTCGCAAAAAGAAAAGGAGTACTTGTGGCACCTTAGAGACTAACAAATTTATTAGAGCATAAGCTTTCTGCATCCGATGAAGTGAGCTGTAGCTCACGAAAGCTTATGCTCTAATAAATTTGTTAGTCTCTAAGGTGCCACAAGTACTCCTTTTCTTTTTCTGAAATTCTAATTAGAAGAGCTGGTCCTCTCATTTGTGTTCAGAATTCAATTTTTGATCTGTCTCAACTTCCTCCATTCTACTGCCCAGTATAATGGTACAGAATTACAATAGGGAAGTGACTAATTTGATTTGTACCCAAATCCAGCCTTTCTGGAAGTATTTGATCTTTTATACTCACTATCTAAGCAAACATCAATTGCTATTACAATCACACATTTAACTGTACAAACACATTTAAGTATACAAACTTGCCATTGCATATTAAAGGTGATCTGCAAATTTAAATAACTTTGCCCTTATTTTGCTGCTTTATGATATATAGAGAGACTGAAAGGATTTTTTTTTTAAAACAACAAATATCAAGAATGTACATTCTAGTCTTCCATGGTTTTGCTGCAGGATCTATCAAATGTCTTGGAGCCTGTGTATCATAAGCTCTCATCTTAATTGAAGGGTGATGGACTTGACTGTTTATCAGATATCTCTGTAAAATGTTTGTTGGTCACTGAAGCTAAACTGGTGTTTTTGTGTATTTTTTTTTAAACAGTATGACTAAAAATCTCTCCTCAATTGACAAACTTTCATTTCTTGACCTTTGAATGTCATATCACTAGTTCTTCTTTCATCGTAAGCCTTGTCTATATTAAGGAATTCTCTTCAAGAAATTCAAACTGGTTTTAAAACTGATTGGGGCACTAGTGTAGATAAGGCTGTAGTATTAGGAAAGCGGTTTTAATTAAACAAGTTATTAAAATATAGTCCTGACTGCTGGAGCCTTTTCTATTCTGCAACTTGTTAGACTTTTGGGGAAAATTTACCTGGGGTAATGTCTTCTGAGCTAGACAGGACCTGAATATCTAATGTAAAAAAGCAAGGAAGAGAACATATTTATAAAAAGAGCCAAAAGAAAACTCTTTAAGGCTTTCCTTATTTGTAGTGTAGAAGCAAGAGAGGACATGTGTCAATTGCTTAGCCTTTGCAGATCACCTATAAAATACACACACACACACACACACACACACACACACACACACACACACACACACAGAAATAGTTAAAAGTAATTGATTATCATTGCGGATGGGGATACCTATTGTGAATGACAATCTTGAAATTAACGCGAAAATGAGGAAGGAAGGGAAGTTTCATCACAAAATGTACTCTGTTCCTTTATCAAATGTAATTGTAATCGTTTATGATCATGCACAGTATACTAGTAAATGATCTGCATTTTGTAGAAGTAATGAACTCTTTGCTCATACTATAAATTTGTCTTTGAGAAGGGAGGAGAGATTGCTGTATGTGTGCAAATTACAGAGTGGACTAGTTAGTGTACAATGTGTACAGTATGTACATAACTTATTAACTTGAAAAATTAAAAAAATATGTGAAGAAATTCTAATGGAGGACACTTATACCAAGTTAGGATATATGAAAAACGCCTACAACATGTAGCATAATGTGTAAGAATTTTAACTTGTATTAAAATCAATAACTGAAAAAAACACTCAGTTTCACTAACTTGTGAATATTGGCAATAATAAAGGAACATAATGCCTAAACCATAAACTAAATTTCTGCTGTACTATAACCTCTTTTTGGCAGCTGCTGCTCATGTGAGCACCAGCTTAATGGATTATTGATCCCATACCCTTCCACATAGTTAAATTATTTTATTCAGAACTGGGGGGAATCCTACTCTTTGCTTGGTGAAATGATTAGTCTTCACCATGGGATGGGATCATTTAGACAGTGATTTCTGGTGTCTGAGGGCTTGTCTACATGGGGAATTTATACCAGTATGAGGCAGGGTATGAATTTAAACCAGTAGAGTTATACCACTGAAATTCCCCATGCAGACATTCTTATTCCAATACAAGAGGGCCTTATTCTTGTTTGTTTTTGTCACTTTGGAAGTGGTTTAAGCTAAGATGAAAAAGTCACATATTCCTGAATAAGAGGGTATGCCTACACTGCAAAAAACAGAAATCCCCTGTGGCAGCGAGTCTCAAAGCCAAGGTCAGCTGAATTGGGTTTGCACTGTGGGGGTAAAAGTAACAGCGCAGAAGTTCAGGCTCAGGCTGGAGATCAGGTTTGGAGATCCTTCTTCCCTTACCAGGATTTAGAGCTCAGTCTCTAACCCAAGCCTGGACATCTACACTATGTTTAGCCCTGTAGCCTGAGCCTGAGTTAGTTGACTCTGAGACTCGCTGCCTGGAGAGGTCTTTTGCTGTGTAGATGTACCCAGAGAGTCCACAAAGGGACTTATACCAGACTTGCTCATGAAACTTTCCCATGTAGACAAGCCCTTAGTGACTTTTCCTGCAAACTGTGGACCCAGAAAGATACAATAATAGTCATCTGCTCCAGGCCCCCACCTGGTGATAGGAGGACAGCTCTGTGGTTTCCTTCTTCTGGCTCTGACTTTTTGTTGTTGTTTGTTTGTTCTAATGATTTTACCACTCAGTATGTTCTCTACCCACAAATTTCAGTTGAGCTCCCTTAACCATGATGTCCCTGAAATATGTCAGTTTGGGAAGGTGGGTCATTGTGGTTTTTGTCTACTTCCTTACAGGGTGGATTTGATTTAAATCATGATTTAAATCGCTAGTCAGGAAGACTCAATTTAATCATGGATTTCTACATAAGTGCATTCTTGTTGGTTGTTATAACCTTAATACATATTATTCTTCACAACTTGGAGATGTAGGTTTCATTTTTAGAAAGTATACTATACATTTTTAAAGAGCTTTATTTTGAAAACTTTTTAGATTAGTTTTACAGCTATATCAGAAAATGAATGATTGTTTGGTTATTTCATTTACCAAAGGTAATTGAAGTTGTTCACCTCCCAATGACTTCATAAATATCTATCCCCAATTCACCAGGTTAATCATTAATATTTGGAGGATTTTCTTGCCATGCTGCATTAGGAGGAGAACATCACCAGACAAACATTTAAATTGTTTTATTTACCTAAAACAACAATGTTATGTATTCTGGATTTTTTCTTCAACAGCAAACATATAATATTTTAACAAAACAAGCATATGAATTTTTGAATCTAGTTAAATATTCAAGTTTTTTAAAATCAGGTTTGTTTTTGTTAAAATTGTTAACTAAAATAGTTAAATGAAATATTTAAAAAAGAAAAATTAAATTGACTATTTCAGCCAGGTCAACATGAGAAACTTAAAATATTGGCTTCTGCAGCTAACTCGGTCGTCTTCACCTTCGTTTTTGTGTTTGTTCATAATCTGGAAGAGAAAAACAAGCTTTCCTGGTTTTTCAGGTCACAGTTTTTCAATTTGGAATGAATTAGTCCAAAAGAAGAAAATATTCTTTCTACACCGGCAGAAGAAGCTACTGCTGCTAAAAGTGAGATTATCACTTCAACAGTCCCTGAATCCAAATGCCTAAGTGACTACCACCAGTTCACTGATGTGACTTTCTTTAAAACATCATTCGCAAACATATATTTCTTGAATGATTCTTATTCCCAAACTGGGTCTCTCTTACAGCCTGCTGCCATTATAGGTTTTTCCTTCTAGTGAGAGAATGGTCTGGTAGATCTCAAATCAGTGACGGCTACATGAATAGGGGGCTGGAGCACATGACTTATGAGGAAAGGCTGAGGGAATTGGGATTGTTTAGTCTGCAGAAGAGAAGAATGAGGGGGGATTTGATAGCTGCTTTCAACTATCTGAAGGGAGTTCCAAAGAGGATGGATCTAGACTGTTCTCAGTGGTACCAGATGACAGAACAAGGAGTAATGGTCTCAAGTTGCAGTGGGGGAGATTTAGGTTGGATTTTAGGAAAAACTTTTTCACTAAGAGGGTGGTGAAGCACTGGAATGGGTTACCTAGGAAGGTGGTGGAACCTCCTTCCTCAGAGGTTTTCAAGGTTAGTCTTGACAAAGACCTGGCTGGGATGATTTAGTTGGGGATTGGCCCTGCTTTGAGCAGGGGTTTGAGCTAGATGACTTCCTGAGGTCCCTTCCAACCCTGATATTCTGATTCCACAATACACTGAGAAAGACCTCAAGACTTCTGGAATATGCTGCTCAAACAGTTTCTTTTGTTTCTGCTGCCTGTCCCTCCCTTCTCACATTTATCTCCGGACTTCTTCTACTTGTCCAGATCTATTCCACCCCCAACAATCTTCTATTCACTGAACTTTTTGAAACTTCGCACTTTTAGAGAGAGTTAAGGGATTGACTTTGTGTACACAAATTTGCAGAGGGACAATAGGGTTGAGGTCTGTTGTTTCTCACCTGTATATTACTTATTTATTTTAAAACATTTTTGCTGTTAACAAGCATGTCATCTCTGGAGACACATCCACAGTTTGTGAACTACAAAACTAAGCATCTCTGATGGTATCTTTTAAACTGAGCTCCGAGTCCCATTGGGTAGATGGAAAGATTAACCTAAATAATCTATACAGATGCCCCTGGAACCCTATAAAATTGGGTCCCTAATCCATGAACTATTGAAACTCCTTTACAAAACTTTTCTTAAACATTACATGAATATATTGACTCGTACTATAGAATTAGAATTTATAATCCCTCTTCCATGATGAGGTATCTTTGAGCTATAATATATCTTAATTAAAACTATAAGCATTTTATCAAAAAAATCTGATTTTTTTTATTTTTTTTTTAAACCATTGATTTTTATCCATCCTGCTTCCTTAGCATTTAAAGCCTTTTTTAATGGAGAAGGAACTACAGGTAATCCAAATGATGACAAAAGTAAAACTACCCTTTCTGGTGTGTGTGGACCGGTAAATGCAATGGTGATACAGCCATCTGCTATAGTGCCCATTTAAGATGTATAAATATAAAACAGAAGGTTACTGAGGTATTGCATACTAAATATGAGATACTTCTCTGTAAACTTGTTACTAGGATGCAAAAACTGCCCATGAGGGAAATCATACTGGATCCTTGTAGCTTGTATTGCAATAGAGTAATCAACTTTTTTTTTTCTCCCACCAAATGCTTCTGATGAAGTGAGCTATAGCTCACGAAAGCTTATGCTCTAATAAATTTTAGTCTCTAAGGTGCCACAAGTACTCCTTTTCTTTTTGCAACTCTGCATTGTGACTCCATTTATTTGAAGCCAGTTACATGTTTGTGTGCTTTCATGAATTGAGATTTGTAATGCCATTCTGTATCAAATCAAATGATTGTATCCCGTCTCTCTAGTTTAAGGGAAATCCTTGGTGTCTGACACAGCTGAGGAATTGAACTCATTGCATTCCTAACTTACAGTCTTAGATACTTTCATGGAATCCAGATAAACATTCACTGGACTCATCCTTATAAAGGTTAAAGAAATTCCATAAACTTAATGGATGCAATCTGCTTTTTGTCCAATATATTTTCAACGTTGTCAAAAGTAAATTTAGTGTGGTTGTGGGTGTTTTCATAGAACAATGTCAACAAAAAGAAAGTAAACTTTTTACACTCTCCTCATACCTGCATTAAGTGAGATACCTTTAAGTGAGCTGTAGCTCACAAAAGCTTACGCTCAAATAAATTTGTTAGTCTCTAAGGTGCCACTAGTACTCCTTTTCTTTTTACGAATACAGACTAACACGGCTGCTACTCTGAAACCTTTAATAAGAATGTTATTGATTCTGGAGAGATTTACTACTGCTGCCTCTCCCAGACATCTTAAATACAAAACTGTTAAAGGTGTTGGTAGTGACAGTTTTTTGGCAATAGTTGTTGTTTTTTTGTTTAGTTAAAATCCTTTAAAGTAGGAAAGCATGTTTTCTTAACTGAAATTACATCACTTGCACTGCAGCTTTAAATTTCTCGGAAGATGGATGTAAATCTGTTTGTTAGTTTGAGAGCTCAGAGGAGTTAAAAATGGCTTCTTTTGAAACTTCAGGGCTGGTGTCTAACTTTTTTTTGGAACCCTTGTAACTTAAATACAGCTCATTTTTGAAGTTGGGAAAGGAAAGTATAATGAGCAAGAGTAAGTTGCATTTAAAATAATATTAATGAGAAAGTTAATTGTTAATGTTTTACAATTAAATATAGTGTACTATATTCATTTAAATTTCAAGGGCCTGCTGGCTTAGAGTGATGGTGACACAGATATTCTTCACCTTGGCTAATAGGCTTTAGTCTTTGGGCTTATAGTTGAGTGACTTTTTCAAGCCCTGATGATAAAACTGTTGAAAGAGTTTGTATGACTTGTGGGTCAGAGTTCAGGTTGCTGGAATGTACAAACTGAATTTCCACATGTTCACATTATTAACAAAATGTATGAACTATAAAGGAGGTAGGATATTTATGTAAAATTATTTTAAATGGTGATAAGTCATGTGAAAAGGGAGACAAATGATGTATGTTTTTTGCTGTTTTATGAAGTTGAACTTTTAAAGGTTTTTCTGCTGGGGGTTCTTTATATTAAAAGTCAAGTCCTGTTCTTGAAGACTCTGGAAAATTAACAAAATGGCATTATGCGCTAAGAGTGCAAACTGAGCGGAGGGAGGGGGAAGGTCTTAAGTCAAATGTTTAAAACTTTTTGTTCTGCTCTTAACATCTGTTTAACATCAGTGGCTAGCATTTCGGAGAAAGAAACCCAGTGTTTAAAGATGCAGAATGGTACCGGTGTTGAAATGTGGAGAGCTAACAGCTCTAAGTTCAAAGAGTCCTCTAGCAAAACCAGAATTGACATTCCATAATTTCTCGGGTGGGAAAACTGGCAGAAACTTTGTAGGAAAAAATCTTGTACATCAAGAAGCCAAAAAATGAGCACAAGCTTTATTTAAAAAAAAAAAAAAAAAAAAAATCCTTTGCGGCCCATCTTTAATGGTGATGTTGTAATTATGTATTTTTCCATTGGGTTACATTGCTTAAGCAACTTTAACTCTAAATTAAAGCTTTTTGTTTGGGGTACAGAATGTGGTGAAGAAATCACTAGTGTGATTGCTTCAGGTTTCAGGCTTAAATTAGGCTATGGTGTGCCCTGTTAAAAATGTGAAACATGATTTTCCATTTGGGGCAGATGCTGGAATCATCTGGTTTTCTTTCTGTTGAGAAAAACTGAGTATTCAGTGTCAATTTTTCTGTCAAGCTTCTCAACTACCGTTCCTATTGAGCTGATCACAAAATGAGTTTTGAAATTTACTGTCTGATAGTCTATTCAGTTTCTGTTCCTAATGGACTAATCTGATGTCTCTTTGCAGGTCCCTAGCTGTTGGCAGTAAGTCAGGTTACAAATTCTTCTCCCTTTCTTCTGTGGACAAACTGGAACAAATCTATGAATGTAGTAAGTGTCCTTTTCTAACTTTTTTGGGGGAGGGTAGGGAGGGAAACTTTTTTAGATTGGTTGGCAGACTAAGCCAGGTCTCACTGTTTTTCTAAAGGTTGACTGAAAGTCTTGTGGCTGGGGCTTTAATTAATTTTATTGTGAAATAATCACATATACATGAAAGAAATAGTTGGACTAAGCGGTTTTCATTATTTTTATTTATATACCTATCGAGAGAGAGAGAGAGAGAGATGGGTGGCATACTGTGAACTCTGGTAAGTCACCAAAGGAAGTGGTGTTTTCTGGCCACCATAATTGGTTACTGCATAATGCGATGTGACTTATGTGGAAAAGATCTCATGGGGTCCACAGTTAGCATAGCCTTTACTCTATTTAATTTATTAAAAAAAATACAAAAACTAATTATGGCATTGTTTTGCATCCTAGTGTCTTTGTTACAGGGACAAGTTATAAAAAGAGAATACCTCAGGGTCTTGCTGCTCAATAGCTTCTGCTTTCCTCCCCAAAACCAATGAAATGTCTGCAGCCTTCCAGTCCCCTTCTCTTCACCCCCATCCTATTCCAACTGACTGAAGCTGAATTGAGTACTTTAAAAAAGGGTACATTTCTAACCTTGACCCATTTGAGATGCCACTCATGCTAGACTGTCATCAGATTTTCATAATTTGAAAATCCTTGTTCTGTAGACTGACGTCAGCTGTTAACTCTGAACTCTATTGCTAATTTAGATGTTAACATACCATTAAAACAAAAAGTTAATACTTACTAATTTTTTATTCCTATTCTATGTAGACATCAGTGGAGATGGGTTCCCCACTGTGGTAGGCTTTGTACAAATAGTCACTTTCCCAAAAAGCTCACAATCTGAATAGACAAGAGAGACCAAGGATGCAGGAAACAGAGGCACAGAGATACACCTCAGGTCATACAGCAGATCCCTGGCAGAAGTCCCATAGAACCCAGATCCATAGGTTCCGGGGCCAGAGAACCCATGGGGGGGAAAAAAGTGGGTGCTCAGCACTCACTGGGAGCCCCATGGATCAGCTCCTTCCCAGCCCTCCTGCCTACTGATGGGCCCCCGATCAGCTCATCTGCTGTTCACCTGCCATGATCAGCGGTGTGCGGGGAGCAGGGAGAGGTGGAGTGTGGGCAGGAAGAGGCGGGGTGGAGTGAGTGCAGGGCCTGGGATGCAGCGGGGGTCCAGCACCCCTGGGGAAATCGCATAGTTGGCACCAGTGCAACCAAATCTCCTGACTCTTAGCACCGTGCCCTATCCAGTGGACCACAGTGCTTCCCAGCACATTTTGGGATTGTTTTAGACCATCTACATAAGTTAATGTTCTGTTCACATTTTGAAAGCTTTCTTTGAGAGTATAAAGACCTACCTTGCACTTCATGCTTTAGCAGCTTTTTTTAAAAGAAAGTGATCGCTTGGTGAGCTGTTGTGAGCTAGCCTGACTTGACCTCCACCCACAGAGCATGCAGTTCCTGCAATAGAGAAGTAAAGAATAAATCAAGATATTTCCATTGTATATGTATAATTACTTGCTAAATAACTGGAGGGAAAATAATTAATGACTTGGCAACAGATTTAACAAAATGTTAATTTTACTTCTACATAGTGACACCCTATGCACAAGGTAGCTTAACCCTGCAGAAATGCATTTTGGGGTTTCTCTGGTGTAGAAGTTGAACAGAGTCGGTGTTGATTCTGGTCCCAAATGGTTGTGTCCATGCTGTGCTATTCATATCCTCTATGGTACCTCTTGTATTTTTCTACTGTAGAATTAAACTGAGCAAATTCTTAAGTAGATCACTAAGGCTATGTCTACACTAGAGACCTTTCAGTAGCATAGCTGTACTGTCTCCCAAGCATAGCCGCTCTGTGCTGACTGGAGAGAGCACTCCGATCAGCATAATTAAACCACCCTCAATGAGCAGCGGTAGCTATGTTGGCAGGAGAGCATCTCCCGCCAACATAGCGCTGCCCACACCAGGGCTTCTGTTGGTATAATTTGTGACAGTTGTGGGTGTAGTTTTTGTTGTTTGTTTTTTCCATGCTCCTGGCTAACAAAAGAGATATTGTAGACAGCCTAAATGAAATACACTACTCAAGAGGTGTAGTATGTATCTGATGGCTAGAGGAGGGGAACTGGGAGTTTTCCCTAGCTCTTAACGTATTTTTGACTGTTTGAGAGCACAGAGTGGGGTTGTGTGTGAGCTGGTCCCCTTAATGGTGGTTGCATCTGCTGTCTGCCAGAAGTTACGGTAATTTCATTCTTGACCACAATCACTTATACTCTTTCCATTGAGCTCCACATCAGTTCTGCAGAATGCCACTTCCACATGTACCCTGGCCCCTGACAACACTTCTGCAGCTGGTGTTCTAGAAGTTCTTCAACCCCACTCTCAGGCCTGGGGGAGTGGCAGGTCCAGTGGGAACCTCTCAGCCCCCCTCATTCCAGGTCTTGGGTTGCCGGGGAGGGTGGCAGGAAGGAGGAGCTGATTCATTTTTCATGAGGGGGAGGAGGGAACAATCACCCTGAGCAGCTAGGTTCTTCCCATTCCTCCTCTCTTCCCTTTTGTAAAAATGGTATATTTGCTATGAAGCACTCTGGAACAACATGGCAGTACATCTGAAGAGTGTAATTTGTACTGTCAGTTACTACTTGCACCAAACTGATCACATTAAGCATTTTAATGTCTTTTAAAGCCCAAAGGCATCATTACCTCTCTAGATTTAATCATTTTTGGAATTGTGATAAATTGACATATTAAAATTATATAGTAATAAATGATTGGTCTGACTTTTTTTTCTTTTCAAAAGTTGCCCATGGCATCAAGAAGGTTGAGATCCACTGCTTTGAACTAGATTGTGAAAACTTACTAGCCCAGGCACAAAAACTTAAGTGCTCATTCTTCCCATGTTGAAAAAGTAATCACTTGTTCCCCTCTGTTTAAAAAAAAACAAACAAACAAAAAAAAAACCCATACACCACTACTTGGCTCGGAAAAGAGGGTGAATAGAATTTTGCAAGGCTGCTTTAAACTATTTTGATGTTTTTCTTATACTTTGGATGCAAGCTTGTTTCTGTGTAAACATGTTTGAACCATTACAAGGCAATTAACAAGTTAAATACCATTCCTGATGTGCTAGTTAATCAGAAATTTTGATTGCAACTGAAGGATCCTTCATCTATTAAGGTTTCATTTAATAATGAAAAGAACTTGGTATAAACTCTTCCTATAGCAACTTTGGTATTGAGACTTTCTTGTAGTAGGGAGTGCATGCACATCTTACTCAGGGACCTCTTTAAATATTTCAGGTAAAAACTGAAAAATATTTGCGAGATGAATTAGCCAAAAACTCACTCATACTGAACAAATGTGTAGGTTATTGGTTGTGTTCATATGCTAGACAGATTGGACAGATAAATATAGTCTTTCAGGCAACTTCTGGCTTTGCTGGTGAAAAGAGTATCAATTGCTTGACTGTACCAAGAGATGCCTCTGAAGCCCTCAGAAATAGTTTTCAGGCAGTTTTCCTGTTTGGCAAGCATCAGCATTGCACTAATCCAAATATTGATTTTTGAAATGGTAGATTCACAGTAACGGATCAAGGCAGGAAGGCTCAAGGAGCTTGTCTTGACTGAGTCTATAATGGAACATCAGGCTTTTAGCAGATATTTATTTACAGCTCTAGAACAGCTGTAGGCATCTGATAAGCACTCTCCTGTTCAGATGCTTAACAGATTCATTTCTTCTTTCCACTTTAATATTAAATACATATATACAGCCAGCTGTCCTAGAAAAAGCCACTATTGATCCAGCAGGGAGAAGGAGTCGCTGCTTTCTGGCTCGGTGAATTATCCAGATGCTCAGTCGCCATATCAGTTTTTACAGCTATTTGAGATCATGCCTGGTCAGTTTTCAGATGTGAGACCTCAGAAAAAACAAAAGTGCCATGGGAAGAGCCGGTGGCCCTTATAGTTTCAGAACAACCAATTTACCAACTACCTTGAGTACAGTAGCTTTTCTGTCTGCATAAATTCCAGGTTACTTGGCATCATAAAGCTTTTCACACACACAGGGGTACTGCATTTATCTAGGCAGTCACCTTTTCATTTCACTATACATCACACAATGTAAGATCCTTTCCTTTTATGAGATTTTGATGCAACCATTCAGTATCCTGTTAATAATATCTACACACATAACAAGTAATCTATTTTAAAAATACCCTCACATTTTACAACCATGTAAAATATTATGGCATGTGAAGGGGCTATATAAATCAGAATTCAGTGTATAGGGTTCTGTTCGCACATTAAGATTACATTCTGTTGTCACTTGTGGATTGGCTTCAGTCTTTGTGGTCTGTAGGGTACTTTTTCTCTAACATGGAATTTTTCTTCGCTTTCCCTTTTGTAACTCCTTAGCCGACACAGAAGATGTGTGCATCGTGGAGAGGCTGTTCTCCAGTAGCTTGGTGGCCATAGTTAGCCTTAAAGCCCCACGCAAGCTGAAAGTTTGCCACTTTAAGAAGGGGACTGAGATTTGCAACTACAGCTATTCCAATACAATCCTGGCTGTCAAACTAAATAGACAGGTAAGTAATAATGTTTGGGTGTAGAAGTGTCTCTTGACAAGCTGGGGATTTGGCCCCTGCCAAGTACTGTTTCCCTCTGGTGCCAAAAAATAGTTTGAAACTGCTAATTTTAACTTTCCTGCTTCTAGCCCTGGAAGGGTATAGGCAATTAACATCATAATGTGAAATTCTGTTGAGTATGAACGTTGTCGTGAAACATCCGCAGGTCATCATTCTCAATAATTGATTAAAGAACTACATAAGAGTTCCTTAAACTTAGTGCTTTCTATATGGGAAATACTGTGGAAGTTGAGTCTTTGTAGGGTTGAGGGCTGTATTAGATGACAATATACCTTAAATCTCAGGGTGTGCAAGTAACTCAGTTGGGTATTGCTGAGCATGAGTGTATATCTACACTACAGAGACTCTACCGACATAGCTCATGGTGTAGATGCATACTACACCAACAGAAGGGATTTTTATGTCTGTGTAGGAACAACCAACTCCTCGAACCGAGTTAGATATGTCAGAAGAAAGCTGCCTTCTCTCAACATAGCTGCATCTGTGCTAGGCGTTACGTTGCTATAGCGAATTCAGTTAGGGGTGTGGAGTTTTTACACCACTGGTTGATGTAGCTATGCCCCTATAAATTTTCAGTATAGAACAGTCTTCTAAAGAGGGTGTAGATTGTCTCATCTTAACGTTACTACTTCCCATCAACTCGGAAATGGCTAGCATTGCACTGGGCAAGGATTTCTACCTTTGTGTTTGAAAATTGCCTAATATGTGTTGGATACAGGTTGTAGTAATCTGTAAGAAACTGTACAAATTGCTTTTAATATATTTAATTTTGTCTTTATTTTCCTGTCCCCTTTCTCTAGAGGCTGATAGTATGCCTAGAAGAGTCTCTATACATACATAACATACGAGACATGAAGGTGCTGCATACAATCAGGGAGACGCCCCCCAACCCTGCTGGTGAATATCTGGGGCTCATTTAATTTAAGAAACACATGAAATGTGTAGTCTCTTTCATTGTGTGCGACTGTTTCTTATAGGAAATTGGGTAGAGCTCTCATTAATAAAATTTTTATTCCCACTTGACAGTGGGAGTTAGCTGCTAGACCCTGAAGTATATTCAGATTCAAAGGGTGCTGAACTTGCCTCGTGACACTAAGTGGATTTTTTTGAGAATTTCTTTGCATTCATACCATCACAAATAAAAAAATCTCTGCCATCCGATGTGAAACATTTTTTTAAGTACTTTATTTTCCCAGTCAGGTGAAAAATTTCCTAGGGATGATTTTCAGACTTGATCATAATTGAACACTGAAGAAACGATAATGAGCAAGATGTCACTGGAATTTGCATTGCAACACCGCAAAATGCATCTGTAGGGATATTTTAGGTATCACTAACTGTGAACCCAGGAAATTCTTGACTCTTTATCACAGTTTCTATACCTTCCATATGACTATTTCTTAAAATGATAAATCACTCTTTTAAAACTGGTGGCTGTTGGCCTTAAGATTGTCCAGCCCCAATCCCATTTAAGACCCTTCTGAGGACACTGGCTTTGAGTTAAGTTCTGATATTTTGTAGCTTGATCTGAATATAGAACTAAATCTCTGATGGGTAAGATTTGGCCTCTGCCTCTTTAATCCTTTTTTTTTTTTTTTTTTTTTTTGCTCATCCTTCATAGGCTTGTGCGCCTTGTCAATAAACAATGATAACTGCTATCTGGCCTATCCAGGAAGTGCGACCATCGGAGAGGTGCAAGTCTTTGACACCATCAATCTGGTAAGAGTCCTTGTCAGTGCTACTGGCACCTTTAAAGATGAGCTTTTTTGAGACTTGGCTTAATAGGATCAAAGAGGAGTTAATGGAAACTCAAATTACTTGAGATCATTATTGTGGAACGAGGTCTCTACTGTAGTTTGTCTGTTACTGAAGCTGGGCATAAGAGGGCAGAATAGAGTAAAGGGGTAATACTACATTTGATTAGTGCAGGGGTCGGCAAACTTTAGCCTGCAGGCTGGATCCAGTCCCTCTGGGCTTTGAATCCGGCCCTGGGATTGCCACCCCTGTGGCGCTGCAGGCCACACACCGCTCTGGGAAGTGGCCAGCACCATGTCCCTGCGGCCCCTGGGAGTGGGGACAAAGCTCGTGCACTGCCCCTGCAGCTCCCATAGGCCAGGAACGGGGAACCGTGGCCAATGGGAGTTTCAGGGGAGGTACCCACAGATAACAGCAGCACGTGGAGCTCTCTGCCCCTCTACCCCAGGGGCCGCAGGGACGCAGTGCTGGCCACTTCCCGAAGCTGCGCGGGGGCCAGGGCAGGCAGGGAGCCACCCCGGAGACGCTTCAGGTAAGCGGCGCCGGGCCGGATGCCGAACCTCTCCTACACCCCTCATCCCAACCCCCTGCCCTGAGCCCCCTTGTACCCTCCGCACCCCAACTCCCTGCTTGCACCCCAGCCTGCTGTCACACCTCCCCTGCCCTGAGTCCCCTCCCGCACTCTGCATCCCTCCCTCCACCACTGCCCCGAGCCCCCTCCTGCACTGTGCACCCCCTCCTGCACCCTAACCCCCTTTGCCCTGAGCCCCCTCCCGCACTGTGCACCCCTTCCCACACTCCCTCCTGCACCCCAACCCCTTGCCTGAGCCCTACATGCATGGCCCTGCAAGCAGTTTCCCCACCCAGATGTGGCCCTCGGGCCAAAAATTTGCCCACCTCTGGAGTAGTGGTTTGGATTGAGCATTATAGATTTAAAGCCCTAGGAAAAACTCAGTCAATGCATGCAGTTAACGCAAAACAAATTAACTAGGTAGTGATTAATCACACTGTTAAGCAAAAATAGAATACCAATTTAAATTTATTTATAAACGTTTTTGGATGTTTTTCTACATTTTCAAATATATTTTTGAATTACAACACATACTATCAAGTGTGCAGTACTCATTTTATATTTTTTATTAAATATTTGCACTGTAAAAAAGAGAAACGAGTATTTTTTTCTATTCACCTCATACGAGTCCACTCACTCCTACTTTTCTTCAGCCAGTCGCTAAGATGAACAAGTTTTTCATTTATGGGAAATAATGCTGCCTGCTTCTTATTTGTCACCTGAAAGTGAGAACAAGTATTTGCATGGCATCGTTGTAGCTGGCATTGCAAGGTATTACGTGCCAGATGTGCTAATTATTCGTATGCCTCTTCATGCTTCAATTTGTAGGCTCTAAAGTTTTACGCTGTGTTGTGTTTAAGTACAGTTATGTTTTTAAAAAAAAAAAAAAAAAACCCTGCATTTGTAAGTTGCACTTTCACCATACAGATTGCACTACAGTACTTGTATGAGGTGAATTGAAAAATGCTATTTCTTTCTTTTTTACAATGCAAATATTTGTAATCAAAATATAAAGTGAGCACTGTACACTTTGTATTCTATGTTGTAACTGGAAATCAGTGTATTTGGAAATGTAGAAAAACATCCAAAAATATTTAATAAACTTAAATTGTATTTTATTGTTTAACAGTGCGATTTAAAACTGATTCATCACGACTATTTTATTAATCTCATGATTGACTTTTTTAATTTGACAGTTTTTTCCTTATGATCTCTTTTGTGCTGTCAATCGTTTTTATGAATGGTGATGTTTTCATGAAGCTGTACATTCCAGTATATTACCAGGTCTAAAACAAATAATGTACATTTGTTTGGGTTCTCTTAAAAATCCAGCCTTGCATTTTTTGTTTTGATTTTACTTTTTATCTGCACTATACTACGTTCTATATTTTATTGGCTTATTCTTGCAGAGAGCTGCTAACATGATCCCAGCTCATGATAGTCCCTTGGCTGCATTGGCCTTCGATGCA
This sequence comes from Dermochelys coriacea, assembly GCF_009764565.3. Classification (NCBI taxonomy): domain Eukaryota; kingdom Metazoa; phylum Chordata; order Testudines; family Dermochelyidae; genus Dermochelys; species Dermochelys coriacea. Next base: position 9,750,382 of record NC_050077.1, on the reverse strand, counting down.
AATGGCACTAAACTTGCCACAGCATCAGAAAAGGTAGGTTTTGATTTGGTTGTGACTATATGGATCAGAGTGAAGCTTACTTTGTAGTGTTTCCAAGTATCCTAAATGTTTCACAAGTACTAAGAGAGGTTGGCTGGTATAATTAATTAAAACTCTCTGAATTAGGAGCTACTGATATTAGTGGTAACAAGGCTTTTAAATGACTACAGACAATCAGATGTAATGTAGTTAGGACATCAGTGATAAAGTATGGGAAGTTAGCTATCTTTTGTATTAGGAAGGTAGAATCATAAAACAAACAAGACAGTAAAAGTCGAAGTGGAATAGAGTGAAATGATGGCCTATATCTGGCACAGACTGACCACTTCTGTCTGAATTGCACAAATCAGCACAGGCTCATCTCATTCTGTGTTAGATTGGAATATTACACTCTCTCTCTCAGAACTGAACTGAAGTGCATATAATTTCCTTTATTTTTATCACATGGTACCATGCCTAAGAGGTAGTGCTAGTTGCATTTCCTTTCCACAAGGAAAAGAAATACTGTTATAAGTATGCTTAGAAAGGGAAAAGGCTCCTCCTTGATGCAGAACTCCTTCTCTTTAACTTCGTAGGTCAGCTATAAGCCCATCCTCTTTCTGCTTTTCCCACCCTCTAAAAATAAACCCGAAGGCTAAGTGTGACTGGCTTATGTTGGGTGACTCTTGTCTGGTGTGCAGCAATTGTGACAAGAATTGCACAGTATGAATTGGTTGTGATGGTATTCTAATCTTTGTGCACACTGACAAGAGTGAGAACCACAAAGCAGGTATTTAAATTGAGGAATGAGGCTTGGTTTTTTTCTTCATAGGGGACAGTGATCCGAGTATTTTCCATTCCAGAGGGACAGAAACTCTTTGAATTCCGAAGGGGAGTGAAGAGGTGAAGTTCAAAAAAATTCATTCTCTGAAGCTTGTTCTTTGCGGTAGATTTCCAATGTATTCTGTAGTTGACCTTTTTGTATAGCCATGAGTCATAGTAACTGAAGTAAAGTTTATACTTCATTACAATTGATCCTGGATCCCTTAAAGTTACAGACGAGGTTTGTGAGAAAGCAAAAGAGAGCATATGGCCCTCTGTAGCTTGTTTTGACTTGATCAACAGCCTTTGCAGACCTCTGATATGTTTCCACTGTAAAGAAGTTCCAGCACACTGAAAGACTGTATCAATACACATCAAGCCATGCTGGCTATAGCACTACTGCTTGTGGTGGAATAATTATGCTGGTGATAGGAAAGATATCTTTCCTGCTCAAGATTTGAGAGATTTATTTCTGATATCTGAACTACTGAAGGGCTTTAGAGATTTAACACAAGTTTGTGTCCAAAACTGGGTTCATTCATTGGACTGCTGAACCATATTATTTAGAAAACTATATCCATATTAGACACTGACCATTTTTGCTGACTATGGGTTAGTATGTCAAGAAAGGCTAGAGTTAGCCTAAAAATTGTAGTTATAAAGAGGAAGAATGCTGTCCTGATTTTTAGGATGATTTGTAACCAACCCGTTTCCCTGGTTCTCCACTGTCTCAATCAGAATAGAGCATACAAGAAGTTCAAATTGGGCCAGGTATTCTCCTATTGAATGAAGGAAATGGGGAACAAAAAATGCTTGCTCTTACAGTTTCTCATGATGTATCCAGCCCTCCAAAAGCCTTGCAACAAGAAAAGGAAGTGAAGGCCTGACTTTTAAAGTAAAAAAGCTTATTTTAAAAGCTTGAGGCAGTAGAGAACATATGCAACAGACTTGAAATATATAGAGAGCAAGGGAGCAAAACAGATCTTGAAGTACGCTTTTGGAAAAAAATGGCATACATACTGTTCTATTTACTTCATTATAAAGCATCCAAAACTGTTTTGCCATTTAGGGAAAATGTATTGGCTTTTCACCTAACTTTTCTGCAATGTACACATGCAATGCATAGCTGATGAAGAGCTGTTTTAAGTTTTTCCTTTTAAAATATAGTTTTTAAAAAGTTAAACCTCTGTGGATGCTTAATACAATGCACCTGGTGACCTCCTTTCAGTGTGGTGGTGCATTACTGCCTTTAGGAAAAACAGTACTCTTTCACCTTACAATAATTTGTTACTAAAATTGCTTATGCAACTACTCCCTATTATGAAGAGACCTTGCTGAGTTTTAATACTAACATATAGGAAAGTGAACTAAATCTTAGGGTGTGGAGAGTAACCACACTAAACTTTAAGTATACCTCACTTCTACTACATATGTCTGGCTGCTGTCATCTGAACATTCTTTCAGAGGAAGGGTAAATTGACCACTTGGGAGTTTATTTTACTTTGAAAAATGAGGGTGGTTTTTATGCAATGTACCTTTTATGATTTTTAGAATATTTTAAGGATCGAGATGAACTTTTCAAATCTACTTGCTAGCTGTTCTGGGGTTAACAGAAGTGAACAAAGATAAAAATCTTACTGGAATCTGGATTTAATTGAAAAAGAGATGGCTAAGGGGTGGGGTATGATAGAGATCTGTAAAATCATGACTGGTGTGGAGAAAGTAAATAAGGAAGTGTTATTTACTTCTCATAACACAAGGACTAGGGGTCACCAAATGAAATTAATAGGCAGCAGGTTTAAAACGAAAAATATTTCTTCAACATAGTCAACCTGTGGAACTTTGCCAGAGGATGTTGATGGCCAAGACTATAACAGGGTTCAAAAAAACTAGATAAATTCATGGAGGATCGGTCCATCAATGGCTATTAGCCAGCATGGGCAGGGATGGTGTCCCTAGCCTCTGTTTGCTAGAAACTGGGATTGGGAGACGGGGAATGGATCACTTAATGGATCACTTACGAAAGTCTAATTTCGAGATCTGTACATGTTTTCATAAATGCAGAATCTTAATTTTTTAGCTTTGATTGGTAATGGCACTTGTGATGCAATGACACTTTTACATTGTACTTAAATTTCACTCAATTTCCAGTTAACCTTAATTATGAACAGGTGATAGTCTGCTTTGTGCAGTTTCTTCAGGAGATCAGAAGCAGGCAGTGTTAAGGAGCAATCCCTTTCCTCGGACTTCTCCACCTACATAACAAATGTACATTATAATGTATTCATATGTCATTAGCTCAAAGCTATTCAAGCAGTTTTTTGATTGCCAATGTCACCAGAAGCTTCTAACTAAAGAGAGCTTATCAGTTGTGTGTGTGTATATATAGTGTGTCTTTTACAACAATTACAAGCAAGGTCTTGTACTTAACCGTTGGCTATACTGGCCTTCATTGAAGGTTCTGCTATCCTTCCAAAACCTTCAGAATACATTTTAATTACTCTTGCCTCTCAACGTTAGAAGTACAGGTTTTTTTTTTGTGAAACTGAGTGTAAACATTAAAAGCATTCACTACAAATGTGTCAGAGGGTCCTGTAGATTCTAATAGTATTAATGAGCATTTTTCATAAGTGTTTTTGCTTTCTTGTCTTTCTAAACTGAGACTGTTCATAGGGACTAGATAGCAGTAGAATTCTGTGTGGCAGTGGTGACGGATAAAAACCCAGTTAAGAGGACACCACTCTTTCAATCACCCAGGCTCAATCTTGGTGACCTCTTCAATTCTTCTTTCCTTCCCTTTCACACACTCCGCCTTTCAGACCATTTCCAAAATTTGTCCCTTTGTCAGTATAAGATACTTGTCCATACTCTGGTAACTTTCCTTGTTGACTATTGTGATCTCCTCCTCTAGCCTTCACCTTCCTATACTCTGCTCTTTCCCTGTCTCTGTCTATTCAAATGGGAAGATTGTTTTGTTTCTTTCTGATCATACCATCTCTCTCCAACCCCAGATCTCTGAACAGACATCCCCATTCCACATTAAGTCCAAGCATCTCTGCAAAGCACTAACTAATCCACTTCTGCCTAAATCTCTTTACTCATCTGTTCCAAAAGCCCCTCCCTACCGACTGCTCAAGCTTGTCTCCTGAATTCTCCATCATTATGTGTAACACTGCCTACAGTGACTCGAGAGTGTGAGTACCAATCTCAGGGCAGACTGCTAGGAAGCAGGGCACAAACCCCAAATTATTTGAGAATTCTGTATATAGATTTCACCAACCAATTATCAAGTGTGAACTCTTCAGGCACTAAAACAGCTTTAATGTGGAGTCATATCTAGTCTCCTTCAGTACTACAACCTGTCTTATCCAGGTGAATGTGATAGATGGTCCCTTACATCAAGAATCACTTCAGTATTCAGATTACTCCTAGTCCCAAAGGACCACTCACTTACCCCACGTCAATTGCACTTTAGATCTCACACCAAAGACAACACTTGTAGCCAATCCTATAGTAAACTGTATGAAGATTTATTAAATAGGAAAAAGAGACCAGAGTTATTTTACAAGGTTAAAGCAGGTAAAAATATACACACACATAAGTTTCAAAAGGTAACAAATTTCTATAATCAGCAAGCTCTGTATGTCCTTTAGGGCTAACCCAAGCTAAGCAGCTGAAGATCTCTTGCCTATGCCAGAAAAACCTTGCCTCCCAGAGTCCAAGCTGCATAGAGATACCTAGTTCCTTTTATTTGGGGGCTTCTATCCCTCTCCTGCTATGTGCAAACCCAGTTTTTTCGGAGGAACCCACTTGCATGACTCATCTTCTGCTCCTGGGGGAATTCTGCGCTACTGCAATTGCACAGAATTTATGTTCCCCGCAGATTTTTTTGCTTCCCTGCCAAAAAATGACTTTCTCATGGGGAAGCAAAGGGAAGCCACAAGAGCAGTCATGCGACTCGCCCCAGCAATGTGTTTCAGATGCCCAGGGCAGCTGGCAGAGATAAATCACTGTCCCCAGTCCCCCAGCGTCTGAACCACCACTGAGACCCCCACACCCAGACTCCCTGCTAAGCTCTATCCCCCCACACACACCCAGGCCTCCCCGCCACTGAGATCCAACCACATTCACCTTGACCCCCCCTGCAGTCTCATTACATTGCACCCAGAACCCCCCAACAAGCCCCTGTGCATCCAGGCTGCCCGCACCCAGATTTCCCCACACAGAACTCTCTCAACCCACACCTGGATCCCCCCACATTAAGCCCCTCCACACTTGGATCCTGGCTTGCTGAGCCTGCCTGGCCACATGGAGGGGCAGGGCCTTGAGGTGCTTTTGAGGTAGGCCAGGTCTTTATGCTGTGTCAGGGTTGGGTGCAGTCTCACTGCCGAGTCTGTGTCCCAGCAGGGAGCTGCACAGTCATCTTCTGCCTCTGTGCAGCCAGTGGCTTGTGCTCCCCAATGCCATGCTGGAGCCTACACATTTATTTGACAAATAAAATTTGCAGAATTTTAAATTTTTTGGTGCAGAATGCCCTCAGGAGTAAGAATCCTCGCTGGGGCTGAGCAGGAGAGAGAAGCAACAAATGCTGCACACATTCTTATAATACCTATTTTAACAGGTTAACACACAGGTGAGCCATAGTGATTCCAGCTATGTATTTATCATTGCTCAGTTGTGACATGGGGACCGTGGCATGAGCTGGCACCTGGTCTGCCAGCATCACAGTATCTTTCACCCACTCTTGCTTTCCCACCATCTAGTGTTCCTGGAACAACTTCCAATTGAATGTATGCTAGCTGCCTTCTCTTCCAAAGCTTGCCATGCAGTATTGTGCTTGCTCTTCCTTTTAGATTAGAAATTTATTGGTGCAGGTACTTGTTTGACACAGGTCAACTACTGTAAAGTATCTGGTATGATTATGGTACTTGTGTGGCTGCACTAATCTACAGTATAAAACACTAGAATAGGTATTGAAAAGAACTGATTCAAGTGTGTGTTCTCTGAGTCATTCAGTCCTTGGCCTCTCTTGAGACTAACAAACTCATTTCAAGAAGGTCATTAAGTTCACATTTGGAGCACGCTTAGATTTCATGACAGAAAAATAACATGTAAATAGCTGATAGCTTGTTTTCACACTTCTTCAAATCTTTAACCATTTTGATTCCAATAAGTCACTGGTATAATACTACAGTTTCTGTGATACTTAGCCATGTAGTTGAACTGGGCTTTGTATAGAGATGGGTAGACTGAATTTGGACTCTGATGCCTGCTGATTCCCTAGCTGGTGTCTCAGTTGAAATCTAGTGCATAACAGGAAATCCAACCTCAGAAACCTGAGATTGTCTCTCTGTAAGCGAAACAGAAGATGTCAATGAAAACAGTTCAGAATGTGTTCTCTAGATTTCTGATTCACAGAGAGCAGTGCACACAGGCTCTAAGTCCTTTGGAGATCTTGGTTTAAATGTGAGTGGTCTATAAATCTCTGATACAAGATTGAACAAGGAAAGCTGTCTCTTTTCACCTTTCTGCAACACTTCCAGAATTTTTTCCTGGCCGGCACAATGGAGCTGGATTAATAACTGAAAAGGCTGGAAATATTCAGTGACAAAGACTCCTATATGCTAGTGTGGGGGACTAATATTCCCATTTTAACTGAGCCTCATGAGCCCCATATGACTTAATGATACCTTTTCTCCATTTCCTGTTTGGCATTGCACTAGTATGTAGACCTTTATGCAGTTACTCTCCCTCCTAGGTGTGTAAGCATCTGCTCGTTGGCCTTCAGCATGGATGGCATGTTCCTCTCTGCATCCAGTAACACAGAGACAGTGCACATCTTCAAACTCGAGACTGTGAAAGAAAAGTAAGTTTCAGAAACGCTCAAGAAACAGACTTGTTGTTTGACAGTCTGGATGAATTCTCAGGAGCTTGGACACTTCCTTCTTTTGAAAACCCCTTTACTGTTAAGGGCATAGCAAGACAATTGTGGATCAGCTGGCTGAATTCAGCTGCTGAGATACACATGTCCCCTGTAAATAGAAAAAGTATTTCTATGATAAGTTGGAATGTCCTTAAGAGAAAAATGGGAACACGTAAATGTTTTTAATCACATGTGCCTTTTACTACACAAAGTCAGTCATCCTCCCCACCTGCATATATCCTAGTACTGACATGCATGGGGTGCCATAAAAGGCTGCAACTAAAAACACTTATGTTTGTGTGGGTAAGAGCATGGAGCATATTGACACTCTAGATTATCATTTCAAGGGTGACCTGCAAAGGGAATTTGGATTTTTGCCCTGTCTGCTGCTGCATGATGCATAAAGAAGTTCTAGAAAGGTTTTTCAGTTTTCCTGCATGATCTTTATATTAGAACTTCAGTTGTTGTTTACTGTTGTCTCTGAGGCCTGGTCTGCACTGGGCAGGGGGCGAGCTAAATTGGTCTAAGTCACTGCAGTAGGACAACTGCTGACGCTCTCCTGTCGACTCCGCCCTAGCGTCTCACTCCAGTGGAGTACCGGAGTTGACGGGAGAGCGCTTGGCGGTCGATTTATCGCATCTTTGCTAGATGCGATAAATCGACCCCCGCTGGATCGATTGCTCTGGAGGTAAGTGTAGACATGCCCTGAGAGACTCTGGAGAATGGCTGGATTATGACACTAGATAAACAATAGTGAAACTTGATTGAGAATGGAAGTGATTCTTTTGTATAGTCAGGTTGCTTAAATTTTTTAGTACTTGGTCATGCAGTTTTATCAATAGGAAAAAAAGTTAGCAATTTAACATCCTATCCATTCGCTAAAGGGCTAAGAGTGCTTGTAGTACATGACACTTGCAGTGAGAAACCCAACAAAAATAGGGGATACCAGACTTATCAGTAGTGTTGTTTTTAAGGGAAAGGGGGCAAATAAGGAAAAGAGCCTTTTATACATCATAAAGTAAAAAGACCACCAGCCATCCTTCTCCGGTTGCAGGTTGTTTTTAATGTCAAAGTACACAATTGAATTCAACTTTCCCTTTTCTTCCTCCTGAACTGTAGACCTCAGGAAGAGCCCACTACCTGGACAGGTTACTTTGGAAAAGTGCTGATGGCCTCCACAAGCTATCTGCCCTCTCAAGTCACAGAAATGTTTAACCAGGGCAGAGCCTTTGCTACAGTTCGCCTGCCATTCTGTGGACACAAAAACATCTGTACTCTTGCCACGTGAGTAAGGAGATGAGGTTTTTCCCACCACCCAGTGGACTGCCAGTATCAAGCAAAGGAAGCATTGACAGAGTAGATAATGTTCCAAGGTTTTCTGGCTTGTCAGGTCACACATCTCGTCTATAGCTAAATGGCTAACATGTAGAACACATCGGGTTGGATTGCCATTTGGTAACCATTTCAAAGCTTCCTCATGCTCAGGAACAGTGTATGAAAACTAATTACTCAGAGCCCGACTGAAATAGAAGACATAAAGTTTCTTCAAGGATGATTGTGGAATTAATTGCTTTTTAAAGAGGATTTTGTGAGCTTCCAAAAATCCTTCATGGTGAAGGAAGAATGTTTAAAAACAGACTCGGACCTAGAATATTCATTCCCCATTAGTGCTGAATGAAATGTTAGTGCATTTGGTATTACGTTGTTGCATTAGACAGTCGTAACTATCCAGTTCAGAAGACTTTAAAGGTAATTGCAGACCCCAGATTTGGCACCTTCCTAAGACAAGCTCTTAAATTTGGGTAAAAGTATAGTATTTATGAGTCTTTTTTTAACTGACTACACACATTTTAGCCGTCTTTCTGTCTGAACCAAAAGTGGTGCATTTGGCACAGCTATCAAAGCAATAAACGGTGCAATATTAAATGTGTTTTGTGGGGAATTAATAAATTTGTGCTGATCTACTCAAACTTGCAGGTTTCATTTTACATTTAATATTTCATCTGATCTCCGAGCTCTCTGCAGACATTAAATAAGCCTCACCTCATGCCTGTGTGGTAGGGAAATATATCACCATGTTAGATGGTGAAACTGAATGCCATGCGGTGCCAAAGCGAGTGAGTAGCAGAGCTAGTATGCGAACCAGAGTCTTGACTCCTTGTCTCCTTTAGCCATTAGACAACACTGCCTCCACATGTGACAATTGACATGCACAAGACCTACACAAATGGCTCCCTTTAATGTCAATGGTAGTTTTGTGCCGGATTCCCCTGCAGGTTACTTTTGTCATGGGAGCCCGGCATATGTAGCCATTGAACCAGATTTCTTATGAGCTGTAGTGAGGGGAAAGCAATCACTTAGAAACCACAATTTTCTGCTGGTAAATATTCCTGTTCTTAAAACTTGGTTTTCTGTGTCCTCTCCTAATCTCTTCTAGAATCCAGAAGATTCCCCGTTTACTGGTGGGAGCTTCTGATGGGTACCTCTATATGTACAACCTGGATCCCCAGGAAGGAGGAGAGTGCACACTAATGAAACAGCACAAGTAAGTCCAGACTCGGTCCTACCGTGTACTTGTCACGTTTGGTTTTCTAATACGACTGGACTGATAAAAAAATCTTTGTTCCGAAACTCATTTCCTCCTGCTGAACTCAAATCTTAGAGCTTGCTTTTGTATTGATATTTTTAAGAGCAGTGGCAGGAGTTGAGTAACCTTGAGAATCTCCTTGCTTCTTCCTTCCTAGTAACTGTTACACTAAGCATCACTTTCATAGCAGAAACTTAATGCTGTCTGATTGCAGTCAAGAATCAATCTGCTGTCAGTCTATACTCCTGTCTCCTGCCATGCAGCTGGTGGTTCAGTTACTTTAACAAGAATATGAAACATGCCACCTAACACACTTCATTCATGTCAGAGAGAACTTTCCAAAGGTAGGGAAGCATCATTATCCCCATTTTACAAATACAGAAACTGGCTCCTGCACTAATATCTAATGTCATGGGACAGGCTTACTTGTAAGCTACCTTGTCTGTAGGCTGGCCACATGGTCTATTTAGTAGCAGGTCTGTAGAATGGTTTAGGAGAGATCAGGGTTGATAGTATAGCAAGGATTAAGGCTAGAAGGGCACCATTATGATCACCTAATCTGACCACCTGTATAATGCAGGTCATAGAATTTCACCCAATAATTCCTGCATCAGGGCTATAACATCTTTTTGGGCAAGAGCATATCTTCTACCAAAAAAAAGTCTAATCTTGATTTAAAGACTTCAAGTAATGGGTAATCTACCACACTACTGGGTGAATTGTTCTACTCTGTAATTCTCATTGTTTAAAAAAAATAATGTGCACCCTATTTCTAGTCTGAATGTATCTAGTCTCCGCTTCCAGCCACTTAGATCTTGTTATGCCTTTGGCATCATTTAGATTTGTCTTCGGTGTTTGTGATGAGAAATGCAGTCCGCCAAATGCTTTCCCTACAATTCTCTGGAAGGCAGACACCTCTTGGTCACAGTGCAAGTGATGTGTGGCATTGAAGATTGAGGAACTGATTACAGTGACCAAAGGCATTAAAGATTTTATTAATATTACACATGTATGATTTTTTGCTTGCCTAATGTGGAGGTTTTGCACAACTGATGTCCAGGAGTATTGACTGCAGTCATATTGGTGATTGTTCCTTGAACCACTTCTGCGCATCTAATCTCTTTCTCTGCCCACTAGGCTAGATGGCAGTATGGAGCCAGCCAATGAAATTTTAGAGTCTGCGTCACATGACCGGCCACTAGTAGCACAAACATATAGTGCTGCTGTGACAAAAGGTACTTATGTGCCTTCATCACCCACAAGACATGGTAAGGCTAATGCTGGAAAACTGGGAGAAAATTATTCTAAAGATGATTCTATCCCAGATGGCTTCTTGTGCTCTTCCAAGTTTTGGCCTTTATCTTTATGACTCTGTAAACCTGTTATGAAGCATTTGTTCTGTTAGTCATAATGGAAAGAGAGGGTAGCTGTTAAGTGACTCTGAGAGCCACTTTGGAAGCTTCACGGGACAGATCGTTTGTCTTTGCTACTTTCTGGGCAGTCTGGACAGAACTGAATATGGAACTGTACTGGGATACCATAGTAATATGTGCATTAGATTGATGTTTTGTTAACCTTACATAGTGTTTGGACAGACTCTTGGTAGGGCTTCTGTGCAGCATTTGGACTGCAGCCCTTTTGTAAGAGTTGCACAAGGTACCCCAATATTTCTGTTGCTGTCATGGTGACTTGCCACTGTCCCACCAGTCTGACATAGATTAAATCTGTACTGGCTCGGTGGAGACCAGAATTTGAGTATGTTAGGGTTCCCTAAGCGAGTGGAGACCAGGTATATAGTTAATACAGCTAGTATGAGTACCCTCAATTCCTTTGTTGGTGGCACACTGGCAGAAGATTTGGCCATGGAGATGACACATTTCACTGTCACGGTGAATGCTGTGATGACCACAGCAGTGTCGTGGGAGGGAGTCAAGATTGTCAACCCACCTGCTCAGAACAAGGGAGTGAGCTCTGCTTAAATTTGGAAGCCTGATGATGACCTCATCAGCAAATCATGGTTTTAAAAAACATTGACTTATGACAAAGCTGATCTAGAATGGCAGGTGCTGTTGTGCATAGTTTCTTGTACTTCAGCTTATAAACTTGCATCGGGAGCTTTCTCGCATCCAAGCTCCAATTTTTGCTACTGAACCCCAAACACTGTCATTGTTTCTGCAGCCTATACAGAGGATCTGGGTGCAGTGGGTGGAGCTTGCCTGGAAGATGAAACCAATGCACTGCGTTTGGACGAAGACAGTGAGCATCCTCCCATGATTCTTCGGACTGACTGAACTTTTGACCTGTGAACTCACTCCTAAAGCTGAGAACACTGGCCTGATGTTTCTTGAGGAATCTCGTGTTATGCTGCTATGAACTTTGGCATGAATTGGGAGAGAGGATGACAGACTCCAAAAACAGTTTTAAACGTTGTAGCTGTAGTCCTAATTCTATACCATTGGAAAAATGTATGGTTTCAGTTCAGTGGCTTTTAATCTTGCTTATCGATTTTAGCTGTGTGGTTTTTGCTTTTTTGTTTTTGGGCAGGGTTTGTTTTGTTGCCAAAACCTGCTGTTTGTGCAGTCGTCAGAACCTACTAGCTTTGCATGCATTCATGTGCCAAGCAAGCATTGGCGAGAGAAGCCACTTTATAACAAACTAAAGTTTGTATTTTTTTATATATGTATATAATACTTAGCATATATAAGGAAGGAGTGGAAAAGTGGTTCTGAATGCTGAGGCTGGTTCTGCACTGACAAAGGTCCAAATGGTTTCCTGTGCAGTGGCTTGCAGGCATGCCTCATGACTGACATGCAATCTTTAAGATGCAATATCCTGTTTCTTGGGTTTCCCCCTCCCCTTCCCTGAACCATTTGGTTAATTAAAATTCCTTCTGAATGTTGCTTATTTGTGGGAGTGTTCTGTTTGTTGGGATGGAAGTCCTGTTTCCTGACTGGAATTTCTTCTGTCCCCAAGAATATGTAATATAGAAAGTGCCTATACAGGAAAAATCTTAGGGGAAGAAAAGCTAGGAAGGGGTAGACACTTACTGTTGTGGGGTTTTTTGTTTTTTTTGTGTTTATCTATCCTTGCTGTTTTGGAGCTGTCTGACTTCAAGCCAAGTTAGCCAATATGCTGACTTAGAAGAGGTGTTTCAGGTTAATAACTTGGAAAGCACTTTCTTCCTCCCTCCCTCCCTCTGTTAGATCAGTTATGTCCCTGGCAGAGCAGCAATAATCTCTCATTTTATACCTGCTTTAATCCCTCAGAGCAAGAACAGCATCCTTCCTGCCAAGGACTGGATGGAGATAGCTTCAGAGTCTGACAGCCCTACTTCATAAATGGCCTTAAGGTTTTGCATTGGGAAGATACAGTGCTCCCCTCTCCTTTCCTTGTCTCCATCCAATTTGGATCTGAGCATGCTGCCTCAGTAATGAAGTTTCAGGAATTATGGAATGCTGATGTAAATATAAATGACTATCCACTTGAGTTCCAGCTTTTTAGAGTTATTAATCTTCTCTCAAGTGTTCCTTGGATAACTAAACTACACTATATGTTGCCTCCATTTCCACCGGCTTAAGGAGCACTTCTAATGCACTTGAAAGGGATGGTTGTCCTTTTGGCAGCTCTGGAATGACTGTTCTTGAACTGCTGGGACCCTGGCTAAGAGTGAACAAGGTTGGGCAATGCTGCCATCTATTTGTGCCTTTTGTTAAATCTTGGATATATTGGGTGAGCAAAATGATTACCACAGCATTTGGGTGTGAGTGTTGCTTTCCTTAGACTCTGAGCCTCCTTTATCTTTCAGATAGTGAAGCTGATTACCCATCTCTCATTCTGGCACCTCTTCAAAACAAACAAAACCCCAAACCGATTGGAACAAAAGAGTCAAGTCTTGAGAGAAAACAGAACCAGGATTTCCTTGAGTGCTCTCACAAATTTAACTTTCCTACCAATCGCACACAAATATGATGCTGCTTAGATTTAGGATTTGTTACTATGCATGCTGTTGAATAGGGGCAAGCAATGGCAGTTTGTCCTCAGAGCTCAGCGCAGGTAGCTGGGCTTCTGTTTCCTTTAAGGGAGCAGAGGATGGTGGTAGGCCCTGCCAAAGAGTCATATTGTGTACAAACTTACCTATAGTCATGCTGTCGTCATAAAATGAACCCTTTTAGTCAAATCAGTTTCCTGGAAGAGAATCTTCACTGTTCTCTCCCAAACCCCAGATCCTTCTCATGTGGTGAGGAAGTACCAGATTTGCCTCTACCCACTTTCTGAGCTCTCTACTGTTCTGGATATGTTGAATGAAGCAACTAGTTTGGGCCTCTTCTGTGGTCTCCTCTGAGTGTATTGTGTTATGAAACATGTTGAAATCTCATTAAGTTTCTGAACTTCAAGCTCTGTCAGAAAACTAAGCCCCATGAATAGAATTTGCTACCATTTGTGAACCGCTGTGGAATTTATAACTTTAGTGAGGCCTGAGATGCAAGTCTTATAGCAAATACAAACTCAGCAGGTTTTGTTGGTGGCTGTATAACTACCAAAAGACTTCAAATGTAGTTCTGGTCACGTGCATTTTGATAACCCATTCAGAGGCTTGGCATAAATTCTAAGCTCCATCAGAAGAGCTTGTAATGGGCACCACTGATGTAACATAGGTCTGGTAAAGGTATAAGCTTTACAACTTTTGAGTTATAACAGCACCAAAAAATACTTTCCTCCATTTCAATGTAAACTAAGGGAATTTCTTGACTGTTTCCCTTTTTAAAAAAAAAAAAAGTTGGTGCTAGAGTACAACACTCACAAAATACTACACACCTGTTAGGACATTCATAGTTATGGTTCCAACATCAACCTTAGCTCTGCCTCTCTCCTCGTCGTCTACCTATAAGCTTGAGACCCCACACATGCTAGCTATATTTCCCATAAATGCCATTGACTACCATCTCGACCCATATTCTACATATGGACAGGTGAATTGCCCCCTAGAGACTCAATACTCCTCCAATTCAGCCTTCTGCTCCAGGCTGAAGGTGATAATTTCTAGTATCTTGACTTCCTGTGCAGTCCAGAGACTATCCTTTCTTGGCCAGCATACCCCTATGGGCCAGAGAGCCCAACCTACCTCATTCACCATCACTGCTGTACCTATCTGTCCAGTGGAGATCAAAGAAGCCACTTTCAAGAGATCTGTCTTTATCCAAACCACACACCAGCTGGTCACAGATCCTAGAATATGTAATGCCCCTGGCTATGGGGATGACTTATGTCTGTTTCTGTCCCCATGGGAAGGAGCTGGCTTGCATGTAGGCTCTGCTTGGCAACCTCCTTTCTGTCAGTTAAGTTGTGACTGCCATATCTCCCACCTGGCCCTATCTCTTAGGTCTGTCACCGGTCGTGATGTAAACAATTCAGGTGTTGAGAGACACTCATTGCATTTCCTCTTCCATTCCTCGTTCAGCCCGGATCTTAAACATTGCAATAGCAGAAGCAGGAACCTGGCCATTGGTAACTGGCTGCCTACAAATTTAGGAGTTCTCTTCAGCATAGGGCTTAATCCCAGGTGTACAAGGACCTGCCTTAAAGTGACAACCCACTCTTCTGTCATGTATTATTATATGACTAAGGAGCATACTCTTGGAATTCCAGTGCTCCACAGTGCAGGTGGTGGTAAAGCCTTTAACTGTGTGTTTCCAGAGTTCCTCTGTGTGTGTGTGTGTGTGTGTGTGTGTGTGGGGTTCATATTCTCTTAACATTCTATCGGGCAATATATTCTCAGCCATAACTCCACCTACGTTTTTTTTAAATACTGCACTTATCAAA
The DNA here is from genome assembly GCF_009764565.3 of Dermochelys coriacea. NCBI lineage: Eukaryota > Metazoa > Chordata > Testudines > Dermochelyidae > Dermochelys > Dermochelys coriacea. The sequence goes on along the minus strand of NC_050077.1, from coordinate 9,735,212 downwards.
GGCTTATTTTTAACAATAAAGCTTTTTTGGGGGAAAGTGTCAGTATGTGGTAAAATGTATAACCAAAGATGGCATGCTGGGGAGGGGGAGAAATGTGTGTAGACTTGGACTTCTAAACTCAGATGTTGCTAAATTCTGGTGTTGCTAGTTCCCATTGAGTACCATAGATAGAGGGGCTGCATTTCAGATACATTCTGTTAGTGTCCATAGATAGCAAATATGCTTGTTCTGTGGCTGCTTTGAGATCGGTCAGTTCTTGTAATTTTTTCTCTTGCTTATTTTTTGTTGAGTTACAAACCAGAAGATGTTGCCTGCTTGGGACTCGCCCCATAGCATTGTTCCTGCAGTATAACAGTAGGTAAATCTAGCCATTAAAAACTAACTGGGCATGGCAGAGAGGGGAAGAGAGCATTGTAGAACCATGTGAGGAAATGGCAGGAGGTTCGTAAAAGCTGCTGCTTTTTTCCTAAAGTCCCAATTCAGCCAGAGACCTAGGATTGCGAATCTGATCAGCAGAACTTTTTTTCTACTGGGAATCTCACTCTCTGCTTCCTCCATTCTAATAATGACATCTGCACAAAAGAGAACGTGTAATAAGGTTTTAGAATTTGTTTCCTAGAGGGTCACCTCAGGTACTCGGCATAGCTTTCTCTTGTATGCAGACCAGTTGCTGCTGTCTGTGGGAACAATCATGTCCTCCCACCCCCCAAGGCATTGTCTGTGGTCCTCCTCACTGCACTTGAACAACTCAAAAACCCTGCCCTGCTTTGAAAGTTTTACCCCTTACAGTTAAAACCCAACTGTAAGGAGTGCAGTAAAGTTTTGATTTAACCTAGTAGCACTTGAGGTCAAGTCTAAAGTGTCTTCTCTGAGCAAGCATAATTCTTCATGTTTCTGGGAGTTACGCCATATGTTGAAAGGAGATTAGACCCTTAAAATGCTAATGCGGCTCAGAAAAGTGCTCACAGGCAAGAGTCTGGCTCCTAGTGTGTGTGAATAACTCACTTCAAATTGCAATTTCACAATTGAAGGCACTTAGCAAATTTTCATTTATGCATCTTTGATACTTAATTGGCACAATCCATCTCTGTAAAATAGCGGACAACAGGTCTTCACTCTGGCTTGCAAGTAGCTACTTTTCCATGTGCATTGTGGGTGTCTTAACTCTATACCGTTAATCATACGGTTGCAGTAATTGCACATTAGTCCTTACTTCCTTTGTGCAGAATTTGATTCATTTGTGGGTGGGTGGGGAATTTGGTAGTAACTAGTGTGGGGAGTCAAATCCCAATCCCCAGCTCCTGAATTGAATGAAGTCAGTCTTCTCAACCCTCTCCACCCAATCAAATCTTTCCCTTTCAGATTGCCTTCCTTACCTGGAGGAAGCTGCATCCTGCAGTGCTAATACACTTCTGTTCAATGTCTGTATAAATAAATGGAAAAATCTGTTCACAAATAACATTCCGCACTATCAAGTGTCCAGCTCTTATTGCTAGCCCATTGCTGTTCAAATTTTATAATTGCATAAGAAATTAAACCTGTGTTGTGATATGTATTTTGTCTGCCTTATTCATTTACTACATGAAAATGGGGTCTGTTAGCTATAGATGACTTTGTACAAAAGAGAAGAGCACTAGTTCGGGTAGAGCTGTAGCTGATAAAGCTACAGCCAACTCTCTGCCATGTACTTGCTGTCAAGGGACACAGTCAGTGTTAGTTTTACCTCTTGTAAAACATTGCAAAGATCATTGTGAAGCAGTGCAAGGACACCTGGCAACTTTCATCTCCTGGCAGTTTTCTAAACACTTGTCTTCTCCCCTAGCTTCCCTCAGCAAGAAGGATCTGGCATGGCTGGAGGGGAAGGGGAACAGAGCCTGCCTGACAGTCACTGCCAGCTTAGTGTAAGGGTTTGTGATGGTGAGACATCCTCAGAACCAATTTTCTGCTTCCCCCTCCCTAGTTTCACACAGGGACCTTTGTGTGTAAGGGCAAGTGGCAGTTCTGGCTGCTCTTCCATTCCAACCTTGGACCCTACACATTTAAACTGAGAAATTCATAACTGGCTTCATTTGCTGAATGAGAAATGGTTACATGCTGGCATCGAGCCAAACTGCAACAGCTGCAGTGCCACTGTTGCACAGTTAAACATGGAACAGATGGAGCCTGGAGAAAAGCAGGCTCTTGCACTTCTGGAGGAGTCTTGGAATGCTGATGCTGTGTTGATACCTGAGACTAGGGCGGGAAACAGACCATATAGAGAGCACTGGCCAAACACACACAGAGAAAACCAGGAAAAAGTAGCTTTGTTTTGTTTTAACAATCTGCAGTAAGGAACTTTTCAGCCAAATGTGTGTGGATACTGTCCATTTTAATACACAAATGCTCTTCCTTTTAGAGTCCTAATTATTTGTAGTCCTCTTCCACCCCCACCAAAATTCTCTGGCTAGTCCTATCCTGCGGGGAAAGCTAGAAAATAAGAACACTGGATACAATAGCATTAAAAGGGTGGCTTTTCTAAGGCATTCCTGTCTGAGTGGACTGGGGTGTATTACTTAGTTTTTCTTGTATGCAGTATTTCTTAGGTTCAATGGAGCAAACTCTCTGCTTTCACCATTGGAGCGATGTGCTAAGAGAAACCAAGGATGTTGTCTTTCAAGTATCAAACTCCTCGACAGTGTGTAAAAATGTTTTTACACTAGATCTGCATCCAGGAGGGTTGTGGGAAGTCTGCAGAAGCCTTAGTGGCCAAAAGCGCTATCCATTTTTAACCACAGCCTAACCAGGGCTTTTTAAAGTGCATCGTTTTTTACAAGCTGATTTTCCACTTTCTCATGTGCCCTCTACCACCATTTTCTTCCCTCCTCTTCTCCCCCCTCCCCCAAGGAAAAACAAAATTGCAAGAAAGCAAGACAACATATATAAGATCTATTCTTGTACAGCAGCATATTTGGCAGTCGGGAGAATTACCTTAAATAAATTCAGCCCTTGAATTAAGCAATTCCATTGAAGTCATTGGTTTTGTACCTGTTTACTGGCTGACTCAGTACTATTATTACTGACTCAGACCTATTAAATCTGAATTCCCAGGGAAGCAGAGGAGAATATTTCAGTCTGAGATTTACTTTATCACAATGAGCAAACTTCAAACCTATTGTTTTCGTAACTACGTTTTATTTGCTACCAATTAGTCTTTAATTCTCTCACCTGGAACGGTCTCTAGGCAGACTTGTGACTTTCAGGAAAGAAGTAAAAACTTAGAGGGTTTTGCCCCCAGTTGTAGTTCTGAGCTTTTGATTCTGTTCCTTAGTGCCTGAGCCCTAGGACTCTTGAGTCCAGGATAAAATCTGTTCAGGGCAATACAATTGCCGAGGCTATAAATTAGTCCAATCATACATACTGAACTGTGAAAAGGCTGTTCTTGGGGAATGTGCAGTAACAGTGAGGTGCATATTAAACAAAGGGTAGAAATACAGATTTGCAGAAGTCCTGGAAGACAGTATCAGTTTTATTCTTGCAAATGCTCCGACTTCTAATGCAGCAGAACTGTTTCACAACGACCAGGTGGTAATAAAATGGCGGGTGTTGGATGAACTTTAGGCACAGGCAAGCATTGTGCCACCTCTTCTCTTCAGATGTTGGTGTTGAAGTTCAAAGCATGCATTGGTATTGGGCTTTCTTCCCTATCTGAGAGAGATATCGGGGGATGGGCAAACTTTTTGGCCCAAGAGCCACATCTGGGAATAGAAATTGTATGAAAGCTCACAAAATTGGGTTGGGGTGCAGGAGGAGGTGAGGGCTAAGGCAAGGGATTGGGGCATGGGGGGAGGCTCAGGGGTGCAGGCTCTGGGCGGTGCTTACCTCAAGCAGCTCCCAGAAGCAGCAGCATGTCCCTTCTCCAGCTCTTACGCGGAGGCTTGGCCAGGCAGCTCTGCATGCTGCCCTGTCCACTGGCACTGCCCCTGCAGTTCTCATTGGCTGCTGTTCCCAGCCAATGGGAGCTGCAGGGGCTGTGCTTGGGGCAGGGAATGGAGACCCCAGCTGCCCCTATGTGTAGGAGCTGGAGCGGGGCCATGCCCCTGCTTCTAAGAGCCATGTGGAGCAGTCCCTGCCCCCGCTTCATGGCTGGAGCACCCAAGCGGGACAAGCCCCAGACCCCACTCCGCAGCGGAAGCTCGGGGGCCAGATTAAAATGGCTTATGGGCCAGATCCGCATCCTAGTTTGCCCACCCCTCATCTACATAGAAAATTTTTGCTGAATGTTGTTCTGAACACTAGTATAGTGTAGCGCGGAGTAGTTAATAGGGCCATGGGCTAAATCTAGCAACCCCAGACACTTTTTTGAACGCACAGTGAAATCTTTTATTTACTTGTCACTGTTGTTTTTTGTATTTTGGAATCTGGACCGTGTCTCTATCTTGACCAAGAAATTTGGACCTTGACAAAAAATAGATTACCCCGGTATAGTGCTTTTCAGCATCTCCATACTATATGCCGAACTAGCAACCCCTTGGCCTCATCAGGGGAGGACCCTCTGCACAGACAGTTCTGTGGCCAGATTTTGGGCACAGTTCTGCCAGGCATGAGGCACAGATTCCTTCAGCTAATTTCTTGGAGCAATGTGAGTTAAATGGCATTCTAGGCTCACCGTTCCTTAGTTTATTTAAAAACGCGCGCGTGCACACACACACACACACACACACACACACCCCCCCCCAGAGATGTATAGATTAGATATTTCACCAACTGTTTTAGCATCTTTTTATGGTAAGATTTTAAGAATATCAAGTTGCCTAGTAGGGTTATATTAATAGATTTTTAAGAGCAGGTCATCTAGTCTCACTTCCTGCATAACACAGGCCCTAGAATTTCTCCAGTGATTGTGTTACGGATAGGTTACCATGTACTAAGGCCTAGAGTGAGATCAGAAGTGAGACTGTAAACTTGTGCCCTGTTTCTGTAATCTTTACTCATGTGAAGAATCCCCCTGAAGTCAATGGTATCACATAAGTAAGAGTTGCATGGTTGGCTGTTACACTGTAGTTTCTGGTTCCTTCTCTCTGTCCTATCACTGCAGGCTAACCCTTCCATCAGTGCGATACAAACCAGCATAGGGTTTCTTCACTAAGTTTAACACCGTGAAGTTGACTGCTGTCTAGATGCTAAAAATAATTAGGGCTTTCAATTAATCACAGTTAATTCACGCAATTAACTCCAAAAATTAACTGTGATTAAAAAAATTAATCACACTGTTAAACAATAGAATGCCAATTGAAATTTATTAAATATTTGTAGATAGTTTTCTACATTTTCAAATATATTGATTTCTATTACAACACAATACAAAGTGTACCGTACTGATGTAATTTTATTACAAATATTTGCACTGTAGAAATTATAAAAAATAGTATTTTTCAATTCATGTCATACAAGTACTGTAGTGCAATCTCTCTCGTGAAAGTATAATTTACAAATGTAGATTTTTTTTTTGGTTGCATAACTGCACTCAAAACCAAAACAATGTAAAACTTTAGAACCTGCAACTCCACTCAGTCCTACTTCTTGTTCAGCCAATTGCTAAGAAAAACAAGTTTGTTTACATTTAAGGGAGATAATGCTGCCTGGTTCTTATTTACAACATCACCTGAAGGTGAGAACAGGCATTCACATGGCACTTTTGTAGCCGGTGTTGCAAGGTATTTACGTGACAGCTATGCTAAACATTTGTGTGCCCCTTCATGCTTCAGCCACCATTTTGGAGGACGTGTTTCCATGCTGATGATGATCATCATTTAAAAAAAAATAGTGCATTAATTAAAATTATGACTGAACTCCTTGGGGGAGAATTGTATGTCCCCTGCTCTGTTCTACCCGCATTCTGCCATATATTTCATGTTATAGCAGTCTCGGATGATGACCCAGCACATGTTGTTTGATTTACAAACACTGTTGCTGCAGATTTAACAAAATGCAAAGAAGGTACCAATGTAAGATTTCTAAAAATAGCTACAGCATTAGACCCAAGGTTTAAGAACCTGAAGTGCTGTCCAAAATCAGAGAGGGGCAAGGTGTGGAGCACGCTTTCAGAAGTTGTAAAAGAGCAACACTCCGATGCAGAAACTACAGAACCTGAACCACTAGAAAGGAAAATCAACCTTCTGCTGGTGGCATCTGACTCAGATGATGAAAATGAACATGCATCCATCTGCTCTGCTTTGGATTGTTATCGAGCAGAACCCGTCATCAGGATGGATGCAGGTCCTCTGGAATGGTGGTTGAAGCATGAAGGGACATATGAATCTTTAGCGCATCTGGCATGTAAATAGTTTGCGATGCCGGTTGCAACAGTGCCATGCAAATGCCTGTTCTCACTTTCAGGTGACATTGTAAACAAGAAGTGGGCAGCATCATCTCCTGCAAATGTAAACAAACTTGTTTGTGTGAGCAATTGGCTGAAATAGGACTGAGTGGACTTGTAGGCTCTAAAGTTTTACATTTTTATTTTTGAATGCAGTTATTTTTTGTACATAATTTGACATTTGTAAGTTCAACTTTCATGATAGAGATTGCACTACAGTACTTACATTAGGTGAATTGAAAAATACTATTTTTTACAGTGAAAATATTTGTAATCAAAAATACGAAGTGAGCACTGTACACTTTGTATTCTGTGCTGCAATTGAAATCCATATATTTGAAAATGTAGAAAACATCCAAAACTATTTAAATAAATGATATTCTATTATTGTTTAGCAGTGCGATTAAGCACATGATTGATTTTTGTAATCACTTAACAGCCCTAAAAATACTTAAAACAAAGCTGGGCCTAATGAGCTTGAGATCGCTTGAGAGTCTGTGCTGGCCAGGATCTGAAAGATTTAGCCTGCTACTTGCAGCTTTGGTTTTCCCTAGTGGAGCAGGATGCATTGCGGGGCATATGCTGGGAACGTAGCTGCATTAGGACAAAAAGTTTGAAAGAGATATGAAGAAGAAATGGCAGCAAAGCAAACAGTCCATACCTGAAAGCGAGGAACAGTTCACTGCAGATGAAACAGAAAGGGAAATCAAAACATTGAAAACTGCCTCTGGACTTGATATCTCCTCTGAATTTCTGAAGAACCTGGGAACAACCAACAGACAAGGGCTAGCCATCTCCAATCTAGATTTCTTGTTTGCAATGTTGTAGTCGTGTTGGTTCCAGGGTCTTAAAGAGAGAAGGAGAGTCCAGCAAAAGATATTACCTCACCCGCCTTGTCATTCTGTCTAGAGTCATACATGAGAATAAAATACCTAACAGCTGGCACAGAGCAAAAGTAAAGTCTTGCCAAAACTTGAGAAACCACTGACTTGCAACAACTCCCCATTTCTTTGATATGCTGCATACAGATTACTTCAAAGGCTTATCCTTCAAAGAATTTTCCCTATAGTTGATAACTTGAGTGTAGATCAAGCAGGTTTCAGACCAAACCCCCGCAGTGCCTGCAATTAAGTGCTGGCAGTCACCACCTACATCAGAATGGTTGCCAGGCCAGGCCGAAGACAAGCTCAATATTCCCAGATCTTACTGTTGCATATGATACAATAAGGTATACAGGTCTACTGTAAGAACTGTCATTTGTCCACAAAAGTGGGTTGTCATGGTTATGGAGCTGTTGCAAACAGGCTGCCTATTCCAAGTTTCACTTGGACAGAAAAACCAGCTCCTGGAGGTCCCAAAACAGCGATCTACCCCAAGGCTCCCTGTGATGGATTCCCCTCATGGTGCCACTTGAATCTAGGGTACCACTGAGCCCACCTGTCCCATCAGCCTGGGTTCCCTTTACACTGTACTGCTGAGACAAGCCCTCCTTCAGGCTTCAGACTGCACTTTACAAGCAAACACAGAGATAGGGACATACCCAGCTGCAGTTTCATACAGATGCTGAGATCAGCTCTGCCTGGGACAGCTCAGCGAAGGAATTGCCCAGCACTCATTGCACCCTCCCCCTCAAGTGTAAACCCAAAATTGTATCCTCTTCCACTGCACAGAGAACTATACAGCGTAAGCCCATTGAAATTTGCCCCTTCCTGCAATGTGGAGAAAGATATGCACAGCTTTTTGCCCATCCCCCCAGTTATGAATTCCACAAACTGGTTTTAGAGAAAACAAAAACAAGTTTATTGACTACAAAAGAGAGATTTTAAGTGATTATAAGGGATAGCCAACAGATCAAAGCAGATTACTCAGCAAATAAAACAAAAATGCAATCTAAGCTAAAGCTACTAAAGAAACTACAATAGAACATTCTCACCCTAAATGTTGTATTAGGCAGATTGCAGAGATTCTTGAAGGCCAGCTGCACTGGCCTGCGGCTTAAAACTTCAGATATTTCATTCACAGGCTAGACACCCTTCCAGCCTGGGCTCACTCCTTCTCCCCCATCCCCTTGTCTTTGTTTATGAGATCTTTTTAGCAGTCCTCCTGGGTGGGGATTCAGTGAAGAATGACCCCTGATTATGTCACTCCCCTGCCTTAAATAGGTTTTACATATGGCGGGAATCCTTTGTCTTCCAGTGTGATTCCCACTCCCGGTTATATGAGCCGACTCCATGGGTGCTCTGGGGCTGGAGAATCCATGGGGAAAAATTGGTGGGTGCTCTGCACCCACCAGCAGCTCACCATTCCAGCTCACTGCCTCTGCCTCCTCCCCTGAGCGCGCCTTCCCCGCTTCTCCTCCCAGCGCTTGCTGCTGCAAAACAGCTGTTTTGCAGCGTAACAAGCTGTGGGAGGGAGCGGGGAGGAGCAGGAAAGCGATGCACTCAGGGGAGGAGGCGGGGTCGGGGTGGGGATTTGAAGGAGTCCAATGGGGCAGGGAGGGGGTGGAGTTGGGGCAGGGACTTTGGGGAAAGGGTTGGAATGAGGGCAGGGCAGGAGCGGGGTGGAGTTAGGGCGGGGGGGCACAAGCACCCTCTGGTGCCAGGAGAAGTTGGCGCCTATGCTCCCGGTCAGTGGAAAAGTACTAATTTTATCATGGAGTCCAGTATCAGATGATTTGATTACATGACCCTGCCGCCACAACTCAAAGTCTGTTTGCAGCATCCACAGGGAGGTGGGAGATTAAGATCTTCAAAGACCTATTGTTTTTCCTAATGACCCTTTCTAGCCAGCCATCGAGACTGATTGCATTGTGTCTAGTGAGTGTTCCCCAGGTGTAAACACATTTGTAATAGATGCATAGACAATATTCCCAACTTCAGATACAAAAATGATATAGGCATACGAATATGACAATCCTATTCAGCAAATCACAACCTCTGATGTGACCCATCTTTCATAAAATACATCTTAGATATGCTATAATTGTATCATAACAATATATCCATGAAGAATATCGGGATTAGTGTCACACTCCCATTTTGGGTCCCGACACTCTTCAACCTCTTTACAAATGACCTTCCCAACACCACTGCCAGGCATCTTATTTATGTAAACATCATCTGCCTGCCAATACAGGGCCAGGATTTCAGTCCCCTAGAAGTCTTGGAAGCTGACGTGAAATAGATGTCCCACCATTGCAAAAGATGGAGACTTGCACCTTAGTACCAAAAAGACAGTTTCCAGCCACTTGCATCTATATCGTACAAAGGCCAACAACCCGCTCAACATCTTCCTGAATGGACACAGGCTAGACCATGACCCAGAGCTTGTGTAGCTAGATGTTATGCTGGACTGTACATTGATTTTCAAAGAACTCCTTACCAAGACCTTGCTGAAAACAAAGAGAATAAACCATCTTATCAGCAAACTACCTGGTTTTACCTGGGGAGCCAATGCGCAGACACTAGGACGCTCTGGGCTTGCCTTGTGCTATTCTGCAACAGATTAGTGTGGTTCAGCTCTTTTCACACAAGACTAGTAGACAGTCAGTTGAATTAAACCATGAGTGTTATAACAAATACCATGAGACCAACTGACCTGGTCTGGCCGCAAGGCCTGTCCAACATCACCCCTCCTGACATCAGGCGACAAGTCACCTTGCAGAATCTGCTCTTGAAGGTAAGAGACATGCTACATCTACTCTTGTTTAAAGACATGTTTGATCCAGGGAGCTGCCACATCAGCTCAAGGCACCCTATTTGTACTGTTCCCCTGAGAAACCTCCCTAATATGACTTCCAGGCAGTGTACTATGTGGCAAGAATAAGCTACAAACATAGGCATTGCCTATTTCATGACAGATCCAGCAATCCAGCCCCCTGGTTTTCACCTTTCATACCATCTTTGGGTAAAGCTCAAGTGCTTCTGCTGTGGAATGATCAGATGTGCTGCTAATGATTATAAATGGGGCCTTCCTGACTTCCCTCTTTGATGCTGTGACCCGGTTGATTTAGACCATCAGCAAGGCCTGCCTGGTTGCCTCACGGACTTGCACAATGCCCTTCCCCCAGATGTTGAATGATTAAGACACATGACGCTCTATGTAGATGCAATTGCTATATGTATAATAGGAGAGAAGTACCCACTTTGATTAAAGAAGGACTAAAAATAAACCAATTGTCCCAAAATGGAGAACAAGCTATCTGTTCATGTAGGGCTGACTGTCTCAATTATGTGAATACAGCTACCAGGTGGTAGTTGTCTTTAATAATTGTTAAAAGAAAAGGAGTACTTGTGGCACCTTAGAGACTAACAAATTTGAGCATAAGCTTTCGTGAGCTACAGCTCACTTCATCAGATGCATTTGGTGGAAAATACAGAGGGGAGATTGATATACACACACAGAGAACATGAAACAATGGGTTTATCATACACACTGTAAGGAGAGTGATCACTTAAGATAAGCCATCACCAGCAGCGGGGGGGGGGGGGGGGGAAAGGAGGAAAACCTTTCATGGTGACAAGCAAGGTAGGCTATTTCCAGCAGTTAACAAGAATATCAGAGGAACGGGGGGGGGGGGGGGAGAAATACCATGGGGAAATAGTTTTACTTTGTGTAATGACTCATCCATTCCCAGTCTCTATTCAAGCCTAAGTTAATTGTATCCAGTTTGCAAATTAATTCCAATTCGGCAGTCTCTCGTTGGAGTCTGTTTTTGAAGTTTTTTTCTTGAAGAATAGCCACTCTCAGGTCTGTAATCGAGTGACCAGAGAGATTGAAGTGTTCTCCAACTGGTTTTTGAATGTTATAATTCTTGACGTCTGACTTGTGTCCATTTATTCTTTTACGTAGAGACTGTCCAGTTTGACCAATGTACATGGCAGAGGGGCATTGCTGGCACATGATGGCATATATCACATTGGTAGATGCGCAGGTGAATGAGCCTCTGATAGTGTGGCTGATGTGATTAGGCCCTATGATGGTGTCCCCTGAATAGATATGTGGACAGAGTTGGCAATGGGCTTTGTTGCAAGGATAGGTTCCTGGGTTAGTGGTTCTGTTGTGTGGTGTGTGGTTGCTGGTGAGTATTTGCTTCAGACTGGGGGGCTGTCTGTAAGCAAGGACTGGCCTGTCTCCCAAGATCTGTGACAGTGATGGGTCGTCCTTCAGGATAGGCTGTAGATCCTTGATGATGCGTTGGAGAGGTTTTAGTTGGGGGCTGAAGGTGATGGCTAGTGGCGTTCTGTTATTTTCTTTGTTGGGTCTGTCCTGTAGTAGGTGACTTCTGGGTACTCTTCTGGCTCTGTCAATCTGTTTCTTCACTTCAGCAGGTGGGTATTGTAGTTGTAGGAATGCATGATAGAGATCTTGCAGGTGTTTGTCTCTGTCTGAGGGGTTGGAGCAAATGCGGTTATATCGTAGAGCTTGGCTGTAGACAATGGATCGTGTGGTATGATCTGGATGAAAGCTAGAGGCATGTAGGTAGGAATAGCGGTCGGTAGGTTTCCGATATAGGGTGGTGTTTATGTGACCATCACTTATTAGCACCGTAGTGTCCAGGAAGTGGATCTCTTGTGTGGACTGGTCCAGGCTGAGGTTGATGGTGGGATGGAAATTGTTGAAATCATGGTGGAATTCCTCAAGGGCTTCTTTTCCATGGGTCCAGATGATAAAGATGTCATCAATGTAGCGTAAGTAGAGTAGGGGCATTAGGAAACGAGAGCTGAGGAAGCGTCGTTCTAAGTCAGCCATAAAAATGTTGGCATACTGTGGGGCCATGCGGGTACCCATCGCAGTGCCACTGATTTGAAGGTATACATTGTCCCCAAATGTGAAATAGTTATGGGTGAGGACAAAGTCACAAAGTTCAGCCACCAGGTTAGCCATGACATTATCGGGGATACTGTTCCTGACGGCTTGTAGTCCATCTTTGTGTGGAATGTTGGTGTAGAGGGCTTCTACATCCATAGTGGCTAGGATGGTGTTTTTAGGAAGATCACCAATGGATTGTAGTTTCCTCAGGAAGTCAGTGGTGTCTCGAAGATTGCTGGGAGTGCTGGTAACATAGGGCCTGAGGAGGAAGTCTACATAGCCAAACAATCCTGCTGTCAGGGTGCCAATGCCGGAGATGATGGGGCGTCCAGGATTTCCAGGTTTATGGATCTTGGGTAGCAGATAGAATACCCCAGGTCAGGGTTCTAGGGGTGTGTCTGTGCGGATTTGTTCTTGTGCTTTTTCAGGGAGTTTCTTGAGCAAATGCTGTAGTTTCTTTTGGTAACTCTCAGTTGGATCAGAGGATAATGGCTTGTAGAAAGTGGTGTTGGAGAGCTGCGTAGTAGCCTCTTGTTCATATTCCGACCTATTTATGATGACAACAGCACCTCCTTTGTCAGCCTTTTTGATTATGATGTCAGAGTTGTTTCTGAGGCTGTGGATGGCATTGTGTTCTGCATGGCTGAGGTTATGGGGCAAGTGATGCTGCTTTTCCACAATTTCAGCTCGTGCACATCGGCGGAAGCACTCTATGTAGAAGTCCAGTCTGCTGTTGTGCATATTATGTGCCCAGAGCCATGGTGATGATGCATTAAAAAAATGATGATGACAGACAATATAACATGATTCAAAAGACTTTAATTGGGTCTTGAAGAGGGGAGTCTGGTGGATGTAGATAGAAAGGGAGTTTCATAGACTGGGGCCTTGAACCATGGAGGCTCTCCCCTTAACCTGATCTGGAAGAATTGGTAAGGCTGAAAATAAGACCAACCAGGCTGAGTTTACCAATCTGAGAGTTAGTGAGATTTACCTTGGGCTGGGGTTAGGAGGAGCTCTCTACTGACTGGGGTTTGGGGTAGGAGAGTGGCAAAAACCCGACTTTCATTTCATTATTTTGTTACTAACCTGCACCGAATAGGTAAAAAATAAATGAGCCTAATATGTCTTCAGAGACAAGGTGGGTGAGGTAACATCTTTTATTGGACCAACTTCTGTTAGTGAAAGAGAGAGGAGACGCTTTCAAGCTTGCACAGAGCTCTTCTTCAGGTCTGTGTAAGCTCAACAGTGTGTCTCTCTCACCAACAGCAGTTGGTCCAATAAAAGATACTACCTCACCCATCTTATCTCTCTAATATCCTAGGACCGATAAGGCTACAACAACACTGCCTTCAACAACCTCATCTAATTTAGTCAAACAAGAGAAGCCACTTCTGAAAGGTGCACATCTAGATCCTGAATAAAATAGTGCTGATAGCTAGGGGCCTTCATGCCAACTTGTTAATGAGCTATTCATTGGATCGTCTGACTCCTGGCTAGCAATTTGCTGTCCGGCCAGTAGGTGGTACAACACTCCTGATCAAAACCAACTGCAGCCTGGCAAAAGGGCCTTCACTGGGAAGGGCTCTCCCACTGAGGCTGAGGCCTGTCAGAGAAGATGAGGGAAGGGAGTGGCCGCTCCATGGGAGCAAAGAGAAGCTTTGCCACGCCAAGGATGATGTCAAGAGAGAATGCAGCTACGAGGAACATAAGTGCTGCTCCGAGCACTGCAGGGGGAAAATGTCTCCACTTTCTCTTGTCAGCAAGGAACATTGCCCTGAAACCTGCTGCTGTCTGTGTTAGAAGATATGGGTGAGTGCAGTACGGCAAGCACTGAGGACCCTGTTTTCTGCTGGCAGAACTCCACAGCCCTCCATGGAGCCCTGCCAGCAAATATTTTGACCCTCTCTTTTGCCGTCCTATATTACCTGCTCATCTCACTGTGCCTGTTTCCAAAACTGGAATAATACCCTCTGCCATAGGGTGCTTAGATATGCAGAAAGGAAGTTTGGGGTGAAATCCTGTCCATATTGTAGTTAAAGGGAGCTGTGCGATTGGCTTCAGCAAGGCCAGGATTTTATCCTGTCAGTGCAAGGCAGCATTTGCTGTTTGTTTCTGCAGCCCAGGTAGCATTAGGTGCAGTTTCCTTTGCTGTTTGAGGGATACAGCCATATCCCTATATGCTTACAGCTTCTATCCAACCTTTGAGTATTAGTTGAGTGCTGGCTTCCTGCCTGAGGCTGCGTGGATAACACCTGGCTTACATATAGCACTCTTCATTCATAGATCTCAAAGTGCTTTAACATGGAGGTCAGTTTGGTAACCCCCCGTTTACAACTGGGGAAACGAGAGGGGAAGTGACTTGCCCAAGGTCAACCAGCAGGCCAGAGCCAGGAATAAAACCCAAGTCTCATGCATTGCAGACCAGTGCCTTTGCCCCCTAGGTGTGGATGAAGGCACTTATAGCCTCACTCTGATAAGCTACAGAAAATACCAGTAGTATGACTTAATGTGTGACATTCCCCATGGTACTATCTGGACAGATGGACAGCTGTGTCCCCTCAAATCTCCAACCTGGGGGGCCTTTTACACTGCTTCGCTGTAAGAGCAATCACTCTTGGTGCTGCTTGCACACAGCCTCTCACATGTAAAATCTCTCCCAGCTGAATTACATGATTGCTCTGGCCTCATGAATTACGTACAGGCAGACACCAGCAACTTCCCAGTCCCAAACCTTCTCCCAGAATGTATGTCTTGTACTGCCCAACACCCTCCTGGACAATACTAGGTCACAGAAAGTCCATCATCTCATTGATATAAAGTTATAGGCATAAATCCTGTTATCTCAGGTGGCATTCCCAACACTTCAATCCAAACACACTGGTTTAGATAAAACAATAAAACAAGTTTATTAACTACAGAAAGATAGATTTTAAGTGATTATAAGTATAGGGCCAGAGATGTCAGAACTGGTTACAAAGAAAAGAAAAGATAAAATGCAGACTATCTACTGGCTGGAAGCCTCCAGACCAGGACTTCTCCTCCAGGTCAGTGTTTCTTCAGGTGTTGTTGCTGCCATGAGCAGAGAAGAGTGGAGCAGAGAGTTGTGGAGGAGAGTGGTAATTTGTCTTGTGTGTGTTATTTTTTCTTATACCATTATCCCCTCTTTGAAGATTATCTCCAGCTGTGGGTCAAGCGACAGCCAGTCTGTTTACATGTTTCAGAGTAGTAGCCGTGTTAGTCTGTATTCGCAAAAAGAAAAGGAGTACTTGTGGCACCTTAGAGACTAACAAATTTATTTGAGCATAAGCTTTCGTGAGCTACAGCTCACTTCATCGAATGCATCCGATGAAGTGAGCTGTAGCTCACAAAAGCTTATCTCAAATAAATTTGTTAGTCTCTAAGGTGCCACAAGTCCTCCACTTCTTTCTGTTTACATGGGAACCTCCAGTTGTTCTATTGTCAATCTGTAAAATTCTTGCTCACACCCTTCTTGAGTGGCCACTAACCTAGCTGATGGTCCAGTTGATTTTGTTGACACCTATCTAATGTGTTGGTTTGTCTTTTGTTCCTGAGAAACTGGTTTGTGCCTGCTTTTCTAAACTTGGAGCATGTTATACAGTAGAATCTTGTAACCTTACATACAATGATGATACACATATTTTATCAGGAATAATAATGTTCAGCAGATGGAGTTTTCAGAGGATACCTCAGAAGGCATGCTTTGTACAAAATTTATCGTGGATTTGTAAAAAGGATGAATATAGGCATATAGTCTGTCTCACTGTGATATGTACTTTATAGGTTCAATATTGGTATGAGGCTTTATCCTCTATATGGAGCAGTAACGTTTAATCACCACTATGGAAGGGCCAGAATTTGTAATGCCAGGTCTGCCCTGAAGAGGGCCTCCTTCATCAGAGCCAGAAGTATTCATGATTGACTCTAGGAGTTGGGCACCTACCCAAGACTGACAAGGACACTGAGTTTATGGCGTCTGCCAGTGGAGGGTGCTGCTCTTTAGATGAGCTGCTGAGATGGGATGTTAATTTAGCACCTCTGGTAGGAGGTAAAGATTCTGTGACTTTTTTTAAAGAATAAGGGATAACTCATCTTTTCTGCCCTATACAACTAGGGTCTCTTTTCCAAGGCACTCTGGGGAGTGGAGGTGGGGAGGAACATGTTCTCACGGCAAAAGCACAGGCTTTGGATTGTGTCATCTTGTGTGTTTACAGCATACAGTACCATGGGGGCCCCAAGTGGACTGGGGCCTCTGGGTGCGATGGCAATGAAAGTATTTTCTAATAATCCTTGTTCTGTTCCCAGGTCTGCCTCTGACTAGCTGTATAAGAGCAAACCAGTGGTGTTGCCTCTCTCTGCCCTGTTTCACCCATCTGTGAAATGCAGATAACACCTGCTCTGCCGAAATTTATTAATTTATGGCACGCTTCATGTCTTGGATGGAAGGTGCTCGGATACTGTGGGGAAGAGTCATGACATAAATTCATGTATTCCCCTGTTGTCCATGTGACATTTTTTTCCTCAGCAACACCAGGGTCTTTGTGTCCTCCAGGTTTCACCTTCCTGTGGCCAAGCATCCCTGTATGGGATTAAGAGGATCATACTCCAGTTTCCAGTTCATCTTTCCATCTGTGCTGCTACTGTCCCTTTGTTGCATCTTCAGGACCAAATCCCACAGCACATGCCGGTTTGCTGAGCTCGGTTGGTGGGCTTGGCAGCGTTATGCAACGAAACCGGAGCCCTTAGGAATGGTTCATCCTTGTGCACCGAGCCTGTGCTGTCAGCTACAGGTCTGCCTTTGAAGAGCTCTGTGCAGTGGAGGAACAAAGCAAACGGTTCCTCTGCACAGACAGCAAATAAAGCAAAAAGAAAAGGAGTACTTGTGACACCTTAGAGACTAACAAATTTATTAGAGCATAAGCTTTCGTGAGCTACAGCTCACTTCATCGGATGCATTCATGTATTCTTTTTGCGAATACAGACTAACACGGCTGCTACTCTGAAATAAAGCAAAATCACACTGAGCTTCTGTTCCCTTTTCTACTGAAAACAATTTAAAAATAAAGGGGCAAGGGACTAGAAAGACTTTGTACATTTTCATATTTGAAACAGCCTTTCATGTGTCCCAGGGCGAAAAGCAATTTACATTTCAAGAGCTCAGAGTGTAACTACTTCTTTCATTTTTTCCCCATTTTAAATGTTACTAAATTCTATATATATTAATTTCATTCTGTGGCTTTTTTTTTTAACAGCTCCTGTCTCCCTCTCTCTGATTCCCAGGCCATTCCAAGAAGTTTGAGAAGACTTTATCGGGAAGGAATCTAGAACCAATTGCAGATGCAAACACCGCCAGTACTCCAGCAAATGATAAAGAGGAGCCGCCTTAGGCTCTTGGAGAACCTGCTTTCCTAAGAGGGAAATTAATTTCTCAGTAGGCCCTTCACCAACATCGTTGGCATGACATCAGGTATCAGGTATGTGTAAAACCTAAACTGCTCTCCGCAGAAATGGCACCTGATGGTAAAGCATGTGCAGAAACCAGTGCTTGCCCTCTAGCGTGTGTATAACTAGCCAGTGGGGGTAGCAGAACATCATGGCTCGCACGAGGAGGGCAGAAGATATGGAGCAATACCAGTAAGGGTCACTTAAAACCTATCTCTGCTTGACTGTAGCAATGCCCACCCTGTCTCTGCTGAGAAGGAACCTCAGCTCCACAGTGCCTGTCCCTCCACCCTGGCTGAAATGTTTCGCAAGCCAAAGCCTGCTGTCCAGGGAAGAAAAGGATGTTGCAGAGAAAGGGACTTTGAATAATCATCAGAGAACCTTCCCCTCTGATCATTCCTCGCTGCCTCATTGACTGAGGAGAAAGATGTCTTTCTGGCCCTAACAATCTAATTGTGTCTGATAAAGAGCCTGCAGCAGCACCTCTGCTCCGAAGGAGGGAGACACAAACCTTTCATTGCCAGGGGCTGCAGTTTTGTTTTCTCTTCTGCCAGCTTACCTCTTCTGGCTGGAGAAGGATTGGTGATTGCACTGGGGTGTGAAGCCTGCTGCAGACACAGACCCTTCTCACTCTCACCACTGGCGATGATGGATATCAGAGTGTACATTAGCAGATGCACTCTGGGATATTCAATGACATGCAAAGTGCCATTGAAATGCAAAGCTGTTTCTATGAGTGATGATGCTGGTTTACTTGCTTTAAAACACATCCATGGCGGTGGTGAGGGGCAGATCAGCATTCTTCTGTGACACTGTGCAAAAAAAAAAAAGAAAGAAAGAAAAAGAGAAAGAGAGAGAGAGAGAATCCTGTTTATGAAACCAGAATGTCTGGTAGAAAATGATCTCCTGGGGAAAAGCCTGTTGCTAATTTTAGCTCTTTTTGATTCTTTAAAATACAGCAGTGGTTTGGCTGTTTTAGCAAGTACCAGCCCTTTTTCCCCACTCACCTTCTGCCTGCCAAGTGTTGCTTTTATTTATAGCAAGCGGGTCAGGGAAGGACGGAGGACATATGGGCGTAACAGTCAGCCAGCCCTCACTGGGAAAAGGACAGCAGGGGCAGGAGGACAGGCAGAAAAAAGACAAGAGATAAGAGGAGGGAAAAGAGGCCTTGAACAAGTCCATGGAGTGAGGACTGGGCTGGAAATGATGTAACTAAATTTGGCAACACGCTGTGGGTCTGACTCTCCTCTCACCAGTGTAGCTAGTCACTTCAGTGGTGCTACTCCTGCTTTACACCAGCGTGAGAGCCAACTTGGGCACTGTTGCTCTTTAAGGAGCCTTCTGTTGCACCCAGGCAATTCTGTAAGAGACACTTTCACCAAAATCCTGCGTTCCCACTTGGTTTTCCACTCTGCATCTGCTGAGAGATTGTATCTAAAGAGAACTTTCTTTTTCCTAAGGGGCTGCCCTCCTCCGGCCTAATCCATTCAGCAGCATTACAGTCCATCTCAGTATGACATTCTGGGGCATAGGCGCCGACTTCTGCTTGCGCCGGTGGGTGCTTGACGCGCCTCTGCCCCCGCCCCCATTCCAACCCCTTCCTCAAAGTCCCCGCCCCAACTCTGCCCCCTCCCTGCCCCTATTCCGACTCCTTCCCCAAATCCCCGCCCCGGCCCCTCCTCCTCCCCCCTCCCTCCCGGAGCTTGCTACACCGCCACACTTTGACAGCAGCAAGCGCTGGGAGGTGGGAGGAGGAGCAAGAACGCGGCCCGCTCAGGGGAGGAGGCAGAGGTGAGGTGGGGCAGGGAGGGGAGGGGAGCTTGGCTTCTGGTGGGTGCAGAGCACCCATTTATTTTTCCCCAGGGATGCTCAAGCCCCGGAGCACCCACAGAGCCTGCGGTGCAATCCACACCAGTGAGGGGCTGTGTCACCACCTGGCCTGCAACCTTGTGTTTCTCACCATGCTTTGCTGCTCTAGCTCTCACCTGGGCTGCTCACAAACAGCATGCAGGTAAAACCCGCCTGTCCGTGTATCAGGGTTCCCTCTAATTTTTCCCACCCATGAGTGGAATGAATTTTGTGATGTATGACACATCACCTGCAGATTGGTGCACATCACAAAATTCATGTGAAAAGAAAAGGAGGACTTGTGGCACCTTAGAGCCTAACAAATTTATTTGAGCATAAGCTTTCACGAGCTACAGCTCACTTCATCGGATGCATTTGTGAGCTGTAGCTCACAAAAGCTTATGCTCAAATAAAGTTGTTAGTCTCTAAGGTGCCACAAGCCTCCTTTTCTTTTTGCGAATACAGAGTAACACGGCTGCTACTCTGAAACCTGTCAAAATTCATGTGGTGGGGTTAGGGCCGACGGGTTTGGAGTGTGGGAGGGGGCTCGGGGCTGGGGCAGAGGGCTGGGGTGCAGGAGCGTGAGGGCTCTGGCTGGGGATGCAGGCTCTGCGGTGGGGCCAGGGATGAGGGGTTTGGGGTTCAATAGGGTGCTCCGGGGCTACGGCGGCGAGAGAGAACTCCCCCCAGCTCTGCCTTTCCGCAGCAGCATATGGGCTTGCGGGGAGAGGCACCTTTCCCTACAGCGGCAGCTCCAGGGCTGGGGCCACAGGAAAGGTGCCCCTCCCCCAGCAGTTCCAGCCGGGGCTGGGGTCGGGCTGGGGGAGGGGCACCACAGCAGGTCCCAGCCAGGGCTGGGTTCAGGCCCGGGGAGGGGCACTGCAGCCACAGTTGGGTCCAGGTTGGGCCGGGCCGGGTCGCCGCGGGCTGGGAAGGGCCAGGCAGTGGCCAGGTTCGGGCCGGGGTAGAGATGCCCTGGCCGGTCCAGGCCACCTTGGCCGTGGCAGGTTGGGGGCTGGGCTAGGTTGGAGCCAGGGGAGGGGTGCCCCTCCCCTGGCAGGTCCCCAGGAGGGTTCCCTGAGCACCTATGCAGCACTAAGATGTTTACATCTTAGTGCCAACATAAGTTGCTTACAGGGAATTTAGCTGTGCATAGCTGCAGCTTACCAGCCACATTCTGGCTTCAATCAGCCAGGCTTCCCACTTGCAGGGTGACCCCAGGACACTTCCAGTCCCAGATTTTCCTCCAAAAATGTGTGATCTGCCCTGTCCAACCCTCTCCTGGGCAGTGCAGATGTATTTGGTCCTTTGCCCTTCTAAGGGGATCAACATACTGCTGCCTTAAATGAAGTTACCCAAACAATTCAGAACAGTGGATTAGTTTCAATTAAGGATTAAAACAAGTTTATTTAACTACAAGGAGATAGATTTTAAGTGAGGGCATTGAAGTCAGAAATTGTTACAAAAGAAATAAAGAGAAAACGCTTCCTAAACATAACAAACTGGCCTTGGTTCATGGGGAAGTCCCTTACCACGTTTCCAGTAACATCACTGACCAAATTCTCAGGTTAAGATCTGCTCCCAAAGTCCAACAGCTGTTTCTTTTGTCTTGCTTGGCGAAAAGAAAGAGAAAGATAGGGAGAGAGAACTTGGGGTGGTTTTGCCCCTCACTTGTATAGTCCAGTTCCCCTTTGAGATGCATTTTCCTGAAGATTACAAAACAAAGTTTATTCAAACAGTAAAGAAGGCAATATGGCATCAGGCAGTGAAAAGGGATGTATGCTATTCCTTCTCACCTGTTTGCTGAAATACAGATTTTCCTTGTCCGCTGTCTTCCGCCTCTCACTGTCTGAGGACCCTGTTTACAACTTATATATAAATTGAAGTAAACACACACTCCTTTGTTTAAGACCTGCTTGACCAGTCCTGCCTAATCAGGGCTACATGGGTTTGAACATGAGCTACCAACATCAGTTAGAGGGAATTCATAACTTTATATATAATGTTGCTACACACATTTCATCATGATAGGATTGACCAGTAAATTACTATTTTTCAAATGATGCCACACAAGGCATATTTTGTACAAAGATGATTACAGTATTGTGTAGGGCATGAATACGGGGTGCCTTTGGTCACACTCCGTTCCACAGCACCTGTGGAGGTGCCACTACTGACGGAAGGGTGGTCCCAGTGCCCGGTCAATCGAAGCCTTCCCCAAGGGGACTCAGTAGTTAAGATTCCCCCTAAGCATTGAGAAATCGCTGATGAAAGGAGCGAGGGACGGAAGGTGAGGGTGACCAAGGGGCTTTTTCCCTGCTCCTGGGTTGTGGCAGGTTTTGGAAAGACCTAAAATGGGAAGGAAAAGAAAGGGAAGGGAAGGTGCCTGCAACAAGACTAAGGAGGTACTGGAGATCCTGAGCCATAAAAAGGTTTGTACTTGCTGTTGTCCTAATCAAAGGGACTGCAGAGCACTCATCTGCTTGTATGATGGGTTCCTTTCCCCTAACTAGGGTGACCAGATGTCCCATTTTTAAAGGGACAGTCCTGGTTTTTGGGACTTTTTCTTATATCGGCGCCGATTACCCCCACCTCCTGTCCTGTTTTTTCACAGTTGCTATCTGGTCACCCTACCCCTAACTTTTGCTGCTCTTCAGCAGAGTGACTGTGTTTACAGTAATAACCTGAAGACACTGCTGTAATAATCAAGTCATAACTAACATGGAATGGCTCCTGGAGACCGGACAAAATGGGTGGGATTGCTACCTGATTTGTGGAAGGAGGGGGTGGTCCCAATACAGCAGCCGTCCCTCGGCACTGCTGCTTCTGAGGCAGCAGGGCTGGATCAATAAAAACCCTTTATATCATTTATTATTCACTTAAACACATGCTTTGATAAAGTCTTTATTCATTTAAACACATGCTTTGATGAGTCTCCAGAGAGCGCCTTCTCGCTTGGGCAAAAAATAGCTGATGTTGAAGCTCAGGAATATAAATCTACACTATGCAAAATCTTTGACTCCCCTCCCCAGTCGATCATAGTCTTGGTAGCTGTCCTGGGCGACATTTGTACCGGACAGCTGCGGGGATAAAAAAGGAACTGGGAAAGAGTTCTGGGAACTGGGAAAAGGAATTCTTTAACAGACTGGCCTTTAAATGTGCTCCACTTCCCCTTCCCCAGATCCCAGTCCGTTCAGGGCTGCTGGTAGTTGGAGACTGGAGTGGGAGCTCAGAAGCACAGACTTGCATTTTATGCAAACTCAAGGGATGCTGAAACCCTTTTCTGCACCATACCACAATCCAGACTAGAAGGAGCTGATGTCTTTCTGTTTTGCCCCCATCCCAGACACTCCCCCTGGCCCTTTCCAGTCCAGTCTTGGATCTTTCTCCCAAGAGGGGCAGCCCAGACCACTCCAGCAGGCCCACAGCCACTGGCTGTGCTGTTGTCTGCTACTCTGCGCCTCCCAGATGCCCACTCTGAATGTGGAGCCAGATCCTAGGGATCCCACGTTAATCTGCCCTGATCTGAAATACCTTTTCATTTCCTTCCCTCTCTCCTCTCCCAGAGGCCTTTGTGCTGATTGCTTCAGCCGTCTCCATTACTTTACAGATCTCACCGGGTAACAAACCTGTGTCCGCCTTGGAAGATCGCACTGGTTATTACATTGCACACTCCAGCCATGCTGAGCAGCAGGGCTAGAACGCAGATCCTGCTGCTCCAGGCCCAAGCCCCTACCTCCCCGCTCTGTTAGATGTTAGTAGTAAAGGCAATGGCTCATCGCTGAGCAGTTCTGTTTCTTCCAGGGGTGCTGCACAGAAACACTAGTCAAATAAATACCTACAGCTCTTCTCCCATGTCTGTACCTCTGGATTCCTCTCTTCCCCCTGCTTCTCTGTAACTGTATAATGTAACTTAGTAAAGCTCCTGGGGAGACAGTGTGTATGCTAGACACACTATGAAATGAAAGTAATGCCATGTCCAGGAAACACTCTGGGAGTGGCTATCAAGCCCAGGGAAGCTTTCATCTGTGGTTTGTTTCTAAGATCTGGAAGGTCTTTGTAACTGGTGCAGAATATTATGTTGATTCAATGGCACTGGGTCTTATTCTAGTTCTTCAAAAGTAAGAACCAGCCATCTCTGGCAGGGCGATACCCGTGATTGGCTGCATAGCAATTATTATGGCAGCCGGGGTAAGTAGCCCCGTGGTGGGGTGTGTGAGAGAGCAGGGGTAGGGATGTCAGCTTGCTTTGCTGAGCTGCTAGGGGTAGACTGGCCCAGAATGCTGGAAGCAGCCAGATCTGCCTGGTAAAAGGCCTGTATTTTTACCTGCCCCAAGGAACCATTTCACAGATAAGCTTTTATATGGCTCTCCTCAGTGTGCTGTCTAAGCACCTTACAAATGTGAACTAGGTCTCATGATTGCCCTGTGAGGGAGGGAAACTGAAGCAACAAGAGGTTAAAGCCCCACAGGAAGCCCAAATAAGGCCAGGAATAGAACCCCAATCCCCTGAGTCCAGTGCAATTACCTTAACCACAAGACAGTTCTTCCTCTTATGCCATTGCCGACTGCCGGGGCTGAAGACAAACATCACGTACCATTGGAAAGTTGGAGATCCCATTAGTCAAATGATGCTCTTGCCCGTCTACTGTGACATCAGATTACTGTCTTGGCCTGTGACCCAGCCAGTCCTTCCTTGAAGCAGAAAACCTCAGCACAATGGTGCATGATAGTGAGATTCCAAGGTTTTGAACAAGATCCAGCGGTGTCACCCGTCTGTTTTTGGGCCATCAATTCCTCCCTGGTATTCAAGAGTTTTCTGATGAGCTTGAGCGTTTTCAGTAGCTTTCCAGAACAGCTTCATCAAATTTATCAGCATTGCCATGTGCAAGTATTAGATACAGAGTAGAGCAGCAGAGGGTGATGACAAGGGGGAACGAAATCTGGATGAGTGTCTGGGAAACACTTTTCATGCTATGCCAGGGTGGAGGAGGATTTGCATTTCAGTCAGCAAATGCTGATTTTCTCTTCTCTAAACGAGGGTTTTGAAAGGAAAAAGAGACTTTGCTCAAGGACACGTGGAAGGGGTTTGTATGAGGACATAGGCCCCGAGGTCAGTGGGGCTTGAGGGGGGCGCTCCACCATGCGGGAGGAACTCAGCATCTCATAGGATCTGATGCAAAAATGTGAGTGTTGGTGCCTGCAGCGTCCTCCTGCCCATGAGAGTATAGATCTATGCATATACATCCTCTGCTGTAACCCAAGGTGCTCATAGTTACATACTGTCTCCAACTGCTGCCTGTGGCCAGTGTTTCATCCTGCTACTGGCAGCCTGCTTTGTGTTGGTTTGGCTGCCTGACAGGGGGGTTTGTTTAGATTGAGCAGCTGGCAGAGCTGGAGGATTGCTAACTAATGGCTGTAAAAACTGCTGCGGCTTTTTGCTCAAGAATAGTTTTTCTGTTTTGCTAAGTGCTGTTGTCTTTGCACTGAGTTTCTATGTGCAGGTGTCGGTGTTTTGGAAGCAGAAGATGGTGCATAATGGGTTTAATTTCTACAGAAGCCAAGCTTGGTCTTTGATAGAGCCTCCTGGGGATGGATGTCAGCTGGAACATACCAGCATGCTGGGATGGAGGGGTGGGTGGGCAGCAGATACATTTTTCCTTTAAGGCCAAGGCCATTTGTAGCTAGAGGATGACCTTGTTTCTGCCCGTGAAAGCAGAGCAGGTTCTCCCAAGGGGGGCCCTGAAGCTCTCACTGGAGCCTGGCATGTTCCCTTCCAAAGCCTCTATGGGATTCTTATGTGCCGACAGGCTGCTGAGTAGCAATGCATTGCCACAAAATTCAGAGCCTTAAAGATGGGAGCACTGTCTTGGGGATGGCTCCAAACTCAATGGGAGCGTTGCATCCTGAATG
The DNA here is from genome assembly GCF_009764565.3 of Dermochelys coriacea. Classification (NCBI taxonomy): domain Eukaryota; kingdom Metazoa; phylum Chordata; order Testudines; family Dermochelyidae; genus Dermochelys; species Dermochelys coriacea. Next base: position 9,709,826 of record NC_050077.1, on the reverse strand, counting down.
TCCTAGGCTGAGCCTGTCTCTTTAATGGCCTGGCTCAAATCCAAATGCTCCCAAGCTCTGGGTGGATTAGAGTAAAATTGGGAACCAGATCCAAACTCAGTAAGTTTGGCCCATCTCTACATTATATAATCTTCTCCCTTTTCTTTTCCAAGTGGCTAAGCTTTTCAGCCGGCCGCCCACCATCTAGGACATTCAGTCAGTTTAGTGATAGTTTCACCAAAACAATTCTTATAATTGTCCCACCAGAGCTGAGCTCCCCAGATCTTTACTTTATCTGCCTCTGCCACTTGCCAGGTGGCTGTGTCTATAGGAATACGTAGTGAACAGATTATTCAATTAGGAATTTAACACATGGTCAGGTGATCACTTAAGAGGATTTCCAGTAAAACAGGATTTGAATAAACTGGTGTGCGAGTAATGTATTCTCTTAACTGGTTTATTCCCTTATCAGTTTTTTTTAAGCACTTTAGCACATTCAGTTTGTCATTGTTGATCCTTTTCTCAATGCTCTCCCTTCCTCCCTGATTTATGCAAATCCTCAGTAAGGCATTTAATGCACTGCGCGTGTCAATAGCGCTGACATCTCCAATAAAGCCTTATACTTCATGCACGCCCTGCCTGATTAAGACTGGGGGACAGGGCCAGATCTTGGAAAGGGAAGGCTTCCATTCAGCACTAGCCACTTCCTTTGAGTTGGCTTCGCCGGTGGAGCGCCTGATTAAATCTCCCCCTGTCTTGTTGCTATATTTCTTTTGATGAAAAGGTTCTGCTGAAAATGCTTCTTCTCTTTTCACTGTAATCTTACTGATCTATGAAGGAATTTGAATAGGGAACTGAGGCCAGTCCTGTCTAGGTCTATTTCCTGGTGTATCACTCAGCTATTGGAAGAGCTCAAGGGGGCAGTTAGATGCATTAATGCTCGTCGGCATTAAAATGTATGGGAGGATTTCTCATCCAAGAGAGAGCATGAGCGAAAGGGGGAGACAGACAGACTATGTGCAGTGGCAGCAAGGAGAACAAAAAAATCCAGCAATAGCTTGTTTGCATTCTGCCAAGAACCCAATGGAGAAATTAGAGGGTAAAATCTTGTCCTCCAGGTGCACTCCTTGGTGACAGAGCTGACTGACACGTTAGTTGTGGGGACTCACTGCCCTCCCTGAAAGATGCCTTAATACGTTAATAAGGAAAACTGGAATTGCAGGATAGGCTGGGAACTGCTTTGCAAATTGTCAGAGAGGCAGAAAAGCAGATTTTCCCATTAATTGTTCTAACGAAGCTGGGGATTTTTAAGAAATCAGCCTAGCGAATGCCATGGTAATTTGCATAATGTTACCCAGCATCCTCTGCAGCTCCTTTTGTTTTCTGATGATTGCAGTGATTTTCCAACATTTTTTTAACATGCACTATGTTATGTTAAAACATCAGCTGCTGTTCACTCCAAATCGGTGCTGTGTGGAGGGTCAGTTGTACCAGGCTGGACCTAAACCAGGGGTAATTCCTTGGGGGCAGCTGCTTTCCTTAGGAAGAGTGACGCCCACAGCCTTTGTAACCCCCACTCAGAGTTTTACCCGAACCCCCTTGCCCTGACTCACCTCCTTATGGGTGCAAAATTCATGGCAACTATTCAAGGCTGCCAGAGAGATGTGCCCCCAGAATATGTGGCTGTAGGGCTTATGTGGACCCCCTCAATGGGATCATTGGAGACTATCCTCTCCCTCACCCCCCTGGGCATGCACGGTGCATTCTGCATTGTACACTGATGTGAGCATGAGGGAGGTATTGTCTCTTTCTTAAGCGACCTCTGCTTTCCGTATCCTTTGTAAGCAGCACTTCTTTAATCCCGTCTGAGGGAGAGGACTTGGCAATGCTGGAAGCCTGATGGAGAGCAGGCTGTGGACAAACAAATTGCCTGGAAAGTCTGGTGCAAGGCAAAGTGCCATCTGGACAAGCCAAGGTGTCAGGTTTTTTGCTCTCCAGAAAAGGTGCAAGGGGAAGGCTGAGTGATGTGAGGCCCAGAGGGGCTGAGTGGGAGGGAAGCACAGATGACTTGAGCTGCCTCAGGTGTCACAGCGACTGCAGGAGTCTTTGTACAGAATGCTGCTTGCACTTCAGACAAGGCTCCATTCCCAGGCCCTTCTCTATTGGTTTGACGGGGGACCACGAGTTGGCCACATCGTCACAGTGATCGTTCTGGGCAATGGCAGACCGTGTTGGTGGAGGACTAGACTGGTGCTGGTGTGTATGATGGGTTCTGCAGTCACAACCAGGGGGGCTGGAACAATTTGTACAGGGTCGGTGCCGAGAGCCATTGAACCAAACTGTAAACAGTGTATATAATGGAAACCTTTTCAAGCCAGGGGGTGTGGCAGCCCCCCTAGTTCCAGCACTGATGGTCACACCAGCCACAACAGTGGCCGTTAACATTTTTCTTTCATGTGATCTACCCCTGTTACCCAGGCTCAGCTCTGACTCACCCTCTCTGACCAGTGGGGAAAGTGAGGCCAACAGTAAATGTATCAGACCAAGCAGAGTCAGGCCTGCTACAAACAAGAAACCTAGGCAGGATGGTCCAACACAGAACAAGCAGCAGCCAGAGAAGTCTCTGCCATCAGACAATTTTCACCCACTGCTGATCAGGGCTGGATTTAAACCGGCAGCCAACAAGTCCAAGTGTTACAGCTCAGCACGCATCCCCTGAGCCAGTCAGTCTCCTTGAGTCCCGTTCAATAACTACAACATAGTCCATGTGGGGGTCTTCCTGGGCACAGAAGTCTACCTGGACAAATTGCAGGTTCAGGGCTGTTTCATATTGTAGCAATCATACCAATTGCATCCCCAAAGTGCTTTGCAGAGTTAAATAATACATAATAGTTAGCACAGCGAAAGAGGGCCAGGGAGAGAGAGAACTTAGGAGCCATAGGCAACGGAGAAAATATATGTTTTCAAATGAGGTTGGCAGTGAGCTGGCTCGTCAGTAAGGTGGCGAGATACAGCCTGGGCTGCTTCCAACTTTTAAAATCCTGCATATTAGGCTGGCTGACTCTTACCGCTGAGCCAATGAGCCACCTCCAGAAATGGGGCTAGGATGGTTTTTCCTGCACTGCATGTGTATGTATAAACTATGATTTCCTAAGAGCATAAGAATGGCCATAGCACGTCAGAACAATGGTCCACCTAGCCCAGTATCCTGTCTTCTGACAGTAGCCAGTGCCAGATGCTTCAAAGGGAATGCGCCTGCCCTGGAGACACCTATATAAATGTTTTTTTGGGCTCCCTGCCGAACAAAGACCCCCAAAATGTTAATAAAATCATGTATTGGACCTATGTCTGTAGGTGGAAGGTACAAGCTATTGAGCTTCACAGAATTCTTCTTCTGGTCTGGAAAGGAAACCAGAGTGTGAGCGAAATACAAGTTGGGACAGATTGTTACACAGAAGGCAGTTAACACAAGTGGTATCATGTAGCATGTAACTTATTCTTGGCTGCACCACTAGCTTGTCAAGCAAATCAGCAAACCGCGCTGTGCCTTGGTGTCCCCATCCATAATATGCCTCCCAGGGTTCCTGGGAAGCTAAGTTCATAACTGCTGGTCAAGTGCTTTGAGAGCCGTGACTGAAAAGCACTATCATGGGGCAGAGTGTTGTTACACATCACCGAGCTCTTCGCTGTTTTGTTTCATTCTCGACCCCAACTCTTTAAATAGCCTAGATCCGCAGGAGCGAACCCAAGCGAAGAGCCCATCAAGACACCGTCGCTGATTAGCAGGTTTCTTCCACTGCTCCTGCTGCTGATTGTCATTTTTTTTTAATTATGCAAAGTCGTAATCAAGGTCCTGAATTAGCTACTCATCTTGGATTAATTAGTGAGAGATGCCAATCAGTTTCAGCAACACGGAAAGGGCTCTGGATGACTTCTGTTCATTTATCAGCATATCCCTAGGATTGTGTGTTTGTGTGCGTGCGTGTGGCTCTGTGAGTGACTGTGCTGATGGGTGTGACACTCAGAGGAGTTCAATGAGCTGTATCAGCCAGGTTAGAAAAGTTATTTCTTAGCATGGTCCAGTGTGTAAAACACAGATTTAGGAGCTATCACACCTGGGTACCAGGCCTGGCTCTGCTACTATCTTGGTGAAATCACTTAACCTCTCTGCACCTTTGTTTCTCCATCTGTAGAATGGGGATAATCCCATTTATCTATGAGGCTCATCCCTGGCTGGATCTTGCTGAGGTGTGTTGAGATTCACACAAGGGCATCTCTAGAGAAGAGAATGGCAGATGTGTTGTTTTCTACATTGGTTTTGAGGCACTAGTTTTATTGTCATTTCTACAGGCTCCTTGTGGCTATTTTAGTTGGTGTCAGACATCTCTGGCTAGTTGTCCAGGATATTTCAGGCAATGAGAAGTAAGATTGGGTGGGTGAAGCAACGGGATTTGAACCTGCAGTAGCGTCCAGGGTTGTAGATGAATATAGGTACGTGTGTGCAAACCCTTGGGAGTAAGTGGAGTAACTCAGAACAGACTCCGGCCTTAAGTCCTTAGGACCAATGGTATAGCTTGTGTATTTGCTCCAAGAGAGACCAGATGTCTCGATCTGAGCCCACAGCTTAGAACTGTGTCTGCAAACATGGAGTGTACAAATGTGTGCTCATAACAGGACATATCCTCTCACAGTGCCCAGCTGGAGCACTTGGCCTGGACTCTGGGGATCTCCTTAGGACAAGGAGTCCTTCCAAGCTGAGGAGCGGTAGCAGGTCTGGCCAATGCATGCTACTCTGGCTTCAGGGCTGGAGAAGGGTGCATGGTGGAGAGGTCTCTAGTCCACAGGACATGGTAACTCATGGACACGCACAGCGGTGGATTTAGCACCCCCATTTGTAAAGAGCTGTTTCATGCAGCAGCATGAGAAGCTGCCACAGGGATGAAGAGGAGGACTTGCTCCATAGGAATAATGCAGCTATAAGCGCCAGCACCCAGAACACACCAACTCCAGGGCCACAGCCTCTCTTCGCTTCTTTCCAAGTGCCTCTTGGGAGCCCAATCCCATGCTGTCCCAACACCACCAGCTAGGCCTGTGCCATTCCACTGGGTGACATTCACTAGCTGCTGGTGCTCCATCTCCTCCCAGTGATTCTGGCTGAAATTTCACACCCCTTGTTACATATTTCAGGAGTCTCGCTCCACGGTTTCTCAGTCCAAGTGCCACAGGTAACCATGGGGACCAAATGTGGTACAATGAGATTTGCATACAATTCTGTACGTGCACACATAGGCACTATGGACTACATGCAATGCAAGGTCTGCAAGAAAGTGGAGAGACCCCCCTCCACCACACATCTACCTGTGTCCCTTCAACAGTGCCCCATCTCCTGGGAGAAGTAAAAACTGCCCTGCTTCCTATGTCACAGAGGGAGGGGAAGAAGTGTTTGCAGGCTAGCAAGAAGAATCCCTTTCCCCTTCACTTTGCCCTGAGTCTCTCTGCCACGGATTTGACTCTAACACCTGGTCAAAGTGATACCTTGTAACCACCGCTATTTACAGTCATAGCGCCTCCTTGCATTCAGACTCTGTGTTGCACTGCGCTGTACCTCTAACGCCCCCTTTGGATGCTTCCACTGTGCTGCACTGCCTTATCCTTTGCCTTTGTGTTCTGGGACTAGGACCAAGACACTTCTCCAATCTGGTCCAATGTAATCAGCATCAGTCAATGGTAAACAAGAAGGCCCCCTTCCCCTTTGCAGGACAACATCAAAATCACCAGCTTCACTCTTGGGATTTTCCTCCCAAGTGAGTCTCTCCTGGACAGAGAGCCCGGCCTTCTCTGCCAGCTCCCTCAGGCTCCGTTATAAGACCCAGTTGTCTAATGAGTTTTGCCTAGCTCTGCCCCCTCTTGCCAGAAGGCAGTCAGTCCATCAGCCTACAGGTGTGGAGCATGTTTCTAACTGAGGCTCTTTCTCTTCTCTAGCTGGTGATGGGAGAAACCCCATCACATACCTATTATACCATCAGCTGTTAAAAGCATCTGCTCTAGTCTTCCCATGTTATTACTAAGACTGTTGGCAATGCCACACCTCAAAGGACCTCAGCAGCCCCTCGCTAACACTCCCCCCCCCTTCTGACTGCCTCTGAATGTTTACAAAGGGTTTCTTGGCCTCCTTTCCAGGACCATGCTTGGGGGCACTGCAGCTTCCAGAAGTCCTTTCTATGTGCTGCAGTGTGCGTCGGTCATCTCTCAGTCCCCAGAGTTTCACCATTCAGCTGGATATTTCCATGAACTGATGTGAGGAACATCCGGATCTGTCAAATCAAAGATGGGTTTCATTTTCCTGATGGGGAGCCTCAACAGTCTCAGAGACTTTTGAGTTTCTTTTTAAAAGGCTAAGTAGTCGCCGATGACTTCAGTGACCACAATAAGTATTTATTCCCTTAGCACTGCAGGGACAAGACAGCTATGGGAGCGTGTGCTGGATTCTAGTCTGGCTTATCTGTCTGTCTTTTATACTGCCACCTATCCGTGTAGTATCTTGCACTGTATCTGTAGCACTGGGCACCTTGCTTGTGAAATCAATCGCAATAGCCAGCTCCTCAATTACAGTGGCAGGGCTGTTTTTTCTTATTGGTGATTATTATTTATTACTTGTACTGTGGTAGCACCTCGGGTCCAGGGTGCCCTTGTACTAGTCCTGTACAAACACTTAGCACAGGGTACCCCTGCCCCAAGGAGCTTGCAGTCTAAGTATGAGACTAGAGTCAGCAGGGTCCATGAAGAGCCCTGCTTGACTCTCAGATCCCAGAGAGGATTTGCAGGGCTGGCAGTTAAAAACACTACCTTTGTGCTTTCAGATGAGCTCCTGTGGGTCACACTGGGAGCTGTTGCGTGCTAAGCTCTTTGGAAATTCTAGGCCCACAGATGGAACTCCATGGTGCCATTCTTGCACTCATGTGGCTGCAGTATTTGTCTGCAGCTAGCATCTGCCTAGATGAGAAAGCAATGGGAACAGGACAGCTCACTACTAAGTTCCTATGAGTACAGGTCCTACCCACTCTTGGAATTTGCCCTAGGCCGATGCACTATCATGCCCAGTGAATGATATGGATCTCCACTGGTACACCATCACTTGATGAAGTTGGCCTTATTTGCTGTATTTGCCTTTCAAGCCTCCAGAAAGAGCAGGGATTCAATGCAACAGCTTTTCAAACGATGATTGTGCTGGGAGTATTTAGCCTAAAAAATGCACCTCTGAAATGTATTGTTCTGTGATCTGAGGAAACAAAATAGCAACCCGGAAGCATATTCTCTCCTTCTTAGTCTGACAGTTCTGCCAAGGGAAAAGCAGGGGAGAAGAAAGGGTGTTCAGCTGTCCAACGCAGTGGTTACTGGCTTGTGTGGCCTGCTCCACTTCGGGGGGGAGAATGGGGGATGCTCTGTTTCAGTGTGCTGGCCTTGCGCACATACTGTCTCCAGAGCACCATGGAATCTTTTGGAATAAAGGTGCTACAGAAGCGCAAAAGATATTACTGTGAAGCATGATCTATTATCTGGGAATGCACAGAGTTTGCCAATGTCACCAAGAATTACTGGTGAGCCATAAGACTGAATAGCCCAAGCTGGCTGGGCATAAGCATCAGGGAGAGGCATTTAATCACTAGGTATTTAAGACCACGGTGACTCCTGTTTTGACTTTACTCCATATTATAGGGTGGCAGGTGGCAGGACCCTGGCACAGAGATGCAGGACTATTCTGCTGATTCACCATGGCGTACAGACCAAGCATGTCCTATTTGTTCCAACTCAGGAGCATAAAATGGTACGGAGTTAAAGCAGAGGGAAGTAGGAGCTGAAATAACTACAGAGAAACCCTAGGAACAGTCAAGCCTGGGAGAAAGCTTAGGCTGAGGTTTTGTTTCATGTGGATGTTAGTTAAGGCAGCAATGAGGAAAGGTTAAGTCAGGTTTCACTGCATGTGTGAGTACTGTGTTGGGAGCAGGGCAACTGACACTATATCAGCGGCATCACATAAACTGACAAACTTTCTTATAATCTCTAATGGCGGGATGAGGGGCCACTTTCTTGTCTTTCACCTGTTCATTGATGTGGGAGAAAGACGCCCCTTTCCCATTCCAAAAGCTTGTCCTGGGGCCTGGCAGTGCTTCTCATTGCTACTTAGCAAACAGCTGAAGCCATCCCAGCATATATACAGTTATTAGAGATGACTACCCTGCAAGGGTGCAGCCTGCCAGAGTCCTGTGCTAAGGAGCACTCCTAGTTCGCATTTATCCTCTCTCCCTCTTCAGGGGGTTGATCTGTAGGAACAGGGACCAGCCGAGCCCATTCTTTGCTGCTCTGCTCTGAGTCAATTACAGGTTTCAGAGTCGCAGTCGTGTTAGTCTGTATTTGCAAAATAAAAGGAGGACTTGTGGCACCTTAGAGACTAACAAATTTATTTGAGCATAAGCTTTCGTGAGCTACAGCTCACTTCATCGGATGCATTGAGTCAATTAGTGGATCATGAAATGTGGGTGATATTGGTGGATCTGCTGCAGGGTAGGGGGAGAATCTGCTTTTCTACTAATTGGGAGCACTGGCCTTCATTCCAGGTGAGTTACAAGTATGTCAGAAAGATAAACAGGACTTTCCATTTGCTCTGTCTCATTAATTTGCCATCTGTGGTCATGGGCAGGGATCCTCCATCCAGGCTAGAACATGGATTTCTCCATGAGCCCCGCGCACTGCGCCTGTCACCAATGTTCTGCTGCTGGGCATTTGAGGGGCCCAGAACACTCCAGACTCGGAGGATATCACTGGTCAGAGGCGGGACCTAAAATAATTTAGGCAGTGACTTGGGGGAGGGGATAGGAGTGTCTTTTTTATTCGGTGTTTGCACAGCACAAGAGGGTCCTACTCCATGACCGGGGCTCCTAGGTGCTACAAACATAATAATACTAATTGATACATAATGGGAAGAAATCCTTTGGCACAGCTGCAGAACTCAGCCAAATAGCAGAGCTTGCATAGACGAGTCACACTCAGGTCCACATGTTTTTTGGGTTTTTTTTGTTTTGTTTTTTTTCCACCAAATGCATCCGATGAAGTGAGCTGTAGCTCACAAAAGCTTATGCTCAAATAAATTCGTTAGTCTCTAAGGTGCCACAAGTACTCCTTTTCTTTTTGCGAATACAGACTAACACGGCTGCTACTCTGAAATCATGTCCACTTGTCACTGAAGATGGACCAGAACCATAAATTGTGGCTGAGGATCTGAGGTGTCCATTCTGGGGTTTTACTTTGGCTCATTATGGAGATAAGAGTCATCCAGTCCCAACCCAACCAGCCCCCACATTCAAAGATGTTCAGATCTGGGGTTTGGTTTCATCCCAATCTCTTCTTGGGTCCAAAGTCAACTCGAGCCCAGGGTAAACACACAGTTAATGCAGCAAGCCTTTTACAGCTTCTGGTTTGAACTGGGTTTTTGTTCCCCGCTGAACTGGATTCTCTCAAACATCCATGCAGAGGAGGTGAATTGCATTTAACAAATTCTCTGGATCTTTTGTGTTCCTTGCAGGCATCAGTAATCCATGAATAACTGTGCGCAGCTGTGTTCAAGCTACTGCATTCTTGTTGAATCTCAGACTTCCTTCTGCAGAGCTGATTTTGTTGAAAAGCCACTGGTATTTTCTCATGGGGTATACGGCTTACTCTCCTGAGCTGCCCTGGAGGAGCGCACTCCTGGGAAAGCATCTGAAGACATAGGAGGCTATTTAAAGGCATAGTTTCCAAGAGAGGATTGCATGCCGAGTCCCATTTCCAGTAGAGAATTGATGCAGAACATATGCACTCACAACACTATATATAACCAGTGAGCGCGCATGTGTGTGTATACACACACACACACACACATGTTGCTTATTCACATGCTCAGCCATTCTGTCCAATTCCTTGCAGTCTCCTCTCAGAAATGACAGTTCCCATGCCCAACTCAATGACTCTTGAGACCATCACCTGGAGGGTGATGGGTGAAATTATTTTGAGAGGACCTTATGGGCCTGCTTTTTGGAAGGATGGGTTGTGCAAATAGGCATCCGCTTGGGCACTTAATTTGTACACACCGATTATGGTGATGGCATGTGGAATTGTGAAACGTGCACATGCAAATGGGCAGTTGTGCACAACTATAATAACTGCATGTGCAGCTCTGTCATGCAAAAGCATGCCTATCCTTCCAAAAATCTGGGGTGATGGGTGTTTCATGTGCCCAAAAAGTGTTGGTGCAACTAACATGGGCTCAGCACAGTGCCCAGAAAATGAAGGGTGATGTTTGGAATTTGGGTATAAGGATCACCTTGGGTAATCCCCTCTTTTCACCATTTTATCCAAACGATCCCTACACAAAGATTTGTAAAAGTGTGAGCTTCCCAAATTAGACATTTGCATAAAAGCAAAATACCTTCATTGTGAGTTCTACCAGGCATGTAAATACCAAGGCAGGTCATTCAAGTTATAATTGGCTCTAATTAGCACTTCCACCAGCTGTAACATTCTTTACCTTCAGCCAAGTGGCACTCAAAAGGTGAGAATTTTTTTCCCTGCCTCTGAAATCATTAAGGAAATCAGCTCTGCTCTGATCCTTACAAATGACTGATCAGTCCAAATGAGAACAAAACAAAAGTGGAGGGTGGCTGTTGGAAAGTAAAATTTGATACATACAGCTGAAAAGCCTCCCTTTATTGATCAGTAAAAGCAAATTCTGCTAGAAAGAGGTGAAAAAAGTAATATATGAAACACAATGGATCAGATTCTTCTCTCAGGTCCAATCCCAATCCAATAGTCTTTACAGCCAAATAAATCAAAGGGCCAGAATGATCCTCTTCCTAGTGCCCAGAGATTAACCAGGATTCAGCCAGACCCAAGGAACATGGAGTTGATCAGAACAGAAAGAGCCCAAGTCAAGAACCCAACAGAACCCAACAGAAAGAACCCAAGTCAAGAAGACCTTGTAGAAATTCAGGGCCATGTTTACAGAGCTAAGCAAATTCACCCCTAATGTGTTACGATTAAGTGTTCCACTCAGAATGCTGCTGGAGGACCGGATAGGATCGGTCTGGAGTGACAGGCTCAAGAAGAGCTTTTGGGAATTTAAAATATAATTGTCATGGAAGCACCAGTACTGAAATATTTTGAAAGTAACAAAGAGCCTAAAATCTGGGTTGATGCATACTGGAAAGAGCAGAGAGCAGATGTTTATCTCTTAACTCGCCCCCCCCATTGAATGTCAGGGAACTACGGGATGGTAACTGAAATGTAAATACAGCAAAATCCCTTCCTAGAATCACAGGAGAACACAGCCCCTTACACTGATTAGGCCTGGGCATGTAGCCCTCTGTGCTACCTTGAGATTTTTGTCTAATATGGTTGGACCTTTAGTGTCTACATACTATGGAACCAGACTCATCAGAAATCCCTTTTACAGACAGCCTCTTCATTGCTGGTCTCAAAGGGCCTTTTTAAATGTGTGTATGTAGGTTGGATTCAAACTATTTTAGAGCTTCGGAGAATATCTCCCACGCATCCTCTTAGGATCATAGTAGATAGTGCTGGAAAAGACCTGTTAGATCAAGTCCATTTCCCAGCAAGGGAAGAATACGGTTTCCCAGTAGGGGCCTTATCAAGGACTGCCCTAACTCTCCATTCCCCATGCCCTTCCCTGCGGTCCCTGGGTTTTCATGGCATCTGCATAATATCCACAGAACGGTTACATTGTAACAAGTTGCTTTATTGGTGGGAGATCCCATGTGCCTTGGTGTTGGGCATTTGTACATTTCCACAGGAGTACATGGCATCCCAGAATACAGCTGCTCAGGTTATTTTATTTTCCAGTGTGGAGGAAGGGAGGAGAAATCTGGAATAAGTTAGGAGGCTCCTTGCCTCCCAGCCTGAGAGCTTTTTATTTGGTAGGTTTTCCTTTATTTTGAAACTGGGTCAAGCAGCAATTGAAAGAGCATTCAAGCTAACAACCACAGATGAAATATAGTCAAATCTAAATTATTCAGGCCCAGTTAAAAAAATGTAACAACCCAACAAAACTCAGAGATTAAACTAGATCCTAACACCCACAAACAAGCCCACCCTCCTCTCACACAGCCCCTCTGGTCTGAAGAAGGCGGGTTAGCCATGCTCAGCACCCACCATCGACAGAGGAGTGAAGTCTACTCCAGTGCTTCCACCCTCCCACCCTTTGCTCTAGGGATAGGGAGACCTAATCCAGGATTTGATTCGTAGGTCTCTTTCACAATGATGGACAGAATAATTTGGCTCCAAAGCAGTAATCTGGGATGGGACAGCAAAGGCACTAGGCAGGGCACTGTGATGAGCAAGGGCTCGTATGCCATGCAAGAGGAGGGTAAGCACAGAGGGCATGGGACATAGGCACAGACTTCGTGCATGCTCCAGGATTGGAGCACCCATGGGGAAGAAATAGTGGGTGCTCAGCACCCACCGGCAGCCCCCCATCAGCTTACCCCCAGTGCCTCCCACCCGCTGGCCAGCCCCGGTCAGCTGTTTTGCAGCGTGCAGGAGGCTGGGAGGGAGAGAGGGGGGAGGAGCGCAGACATGGTGTGCTTGGGGGAGGGGGCAGAACGAGGCAGGAAGAGATGGGGTGGGGAGAGGCGGGGTGGGGCCTTGGGGGAAGGGGTGGAGTGGGGGCAAGACCTGGAGCAGAGCCAGGGGTTGAGCACCCCCCAGCACATTGGAAAGCCTGTGGCACTGGAAACCCACTTGGAAGGAATTCATACTGAGTTCTATCCGAGTCGAATAGATTGCAGCAGGGCCAGATTCTCAGCTCATATTAACTGGCACAACTCCAGTGAAATAAATACAAGGTTGCTAATTCACACTGGCTAAGGATCTGGCCCTATTATACAGCAGACTCACACTTAACCGATTTTCACCTATAAAGGTGTTTCCTCTTCTTTCTACACCAGTTCTCAGGGCTTGTTGGAGGAGCGCCTTTATAAATGGAGAAATTACGGGTGACCAGGCAGGCCCCTGGTGTTCCACACAGCTTGAAATAGAGAGCGATCACACATCCTTCCCTCTGCAGCTGTTAGCTGTTGTCAGTGATGAGCTGCCAGAAGCTGAAGAACTGGTTTCTTCAGTCGCTCCGGGTCTTTGGTGGCACTTCGACGGCACGTCCTTCAGTCGCTCTGGGTCTTCGGTGGCACTGAAGGACCTGCCACCGAAGTGCCGCCGAAGGACCACAGGGCCGCCAGGTGAGTAGAAATTCTCAGGGGAGCCTCCCCAGCTGAGAGTTCAGGCGGGATGGACAGGACAGTCCCACGGGCCGCATGTTACTGTTATTTTAGTCAAGATCCCAGCCATGCTTGTGCGCCATTGCAGGCACAGTACTGTGTGGCGGGCGCTAGCAAGTGGCAATGCCAAATTTCTGTAACGTAGAAGAGCGACTAGAGCTGAACCCGATTTCCTCCCTCTGGGCACCGATCCTGTTGTGAGGCCTAAGCGCATTGCTCAGTAGTAGCTTGTGGTTTATTGAAAACTGTGTTAAAATAATAAAGCTATTGGGATTTTCCTGGTCCTGCTTGCAAGCTAGGGGCTCTGTAAGGAAGCATGCATTCGAGGTCTTTCAGCAGTCAGTCTTCCAAGAGCCAGCCTAGAACAAGGTGGGGTGAGTTGTATCTCACTGCCTTAGGGAGCAGCCTGCTTTGTCTCTCTCTGGTTTGGGTTCTTGGTCATTAAAGTTCTGGATTCTAAGAAATAAAGTAGTGTTAGGTTGTGACCTTCCAGAAAGTTTATCTAACTTCTCTGCTTGTATGCCATGAACATAACATAGCTAAGAGTTTTCTTGATATAAAGCTGTCAGAGCTGAGCTGTCAGCTTCATTAGGCGCTGTGAGAAGTCCCTATATATAGCTCAATGCATCTGAGCCAAGCACACTGTGCTTTCCCATAGACTCAAAGAACCCCCCTCAATATTTACAAGCCTCTGAAAACTGGAGCAGAGGCTGAGTCCTTAATGGAATGTGCTTTCAGCCAGCACAATTTATTTAAAAGCAGAGAGATCCTGCCAATTAAAAAAAATAAAAATAAAAACCAACCCCTGCTAGCTTGGCTGCTTTCCATGATGTCAAGTGCCACTGGCTGTGAGGGCAAGGGGAGAACGTGGAGCTGACTGGACGTGTGGGAAGGGACTTAGGAGAACGTGGAGCTGACTGGACATGTGGGAAGGGACCTAGGAGAATGGGGAGCTGACTGGACGTGTAAGAAGGGACCAAGGAGAATGTGGAGCAACAATCTGCTGACCAACACACAAACACACTGTGAGTGTGTGGGTGGGAGGCTTTGAGTCACACAAGAATGAGGAACCGTGCGATGTTGTTACCTCTCTAGATACTATACCTGGCTGTTGAGAGGGAGGGGGTTGTGGAGTTACCTTGTAGTTGGAGATTGAGTTTGTGGCAGGTTTATCTTGTGGAGGCATCACTGGCCCCTCACACATCCATCGCGCATCACCCCTGGCCCCCGGTGCCTCTCCGATCCCTCACCCCTCCATCACCTCTGGCCCCTGCTGCCTCCCCTGGGCCCTCAGCCTCAACCCAACTGCCCCTGGCCCCCGCTGCCTCCCTACCCACCTCCCCATCCAGGGCTTAATTTGTCCCCGGGCTTGCTGGGGCTGCATAAGTCTGCTGTGAAAAGTGATATTAACAAACATACAAATGTCACTTTTTACAGCAGCAGACTTACTAGCTAGCAAGTCTAAAAAAAGCAACCAAAAAAAGCAAAAGAAACGACAAAAAAAGACAAGAACGTGCAAAGCACCGTATGTGTGTTTCTATTCTGTTTAGGCTCAGTCAAGAACAGAGACAACTGTACATTATTTTTATTATTGAGTCTGCCAAAAACCCTACCTAAATAAATCACAGTGATTTGGCCATGTATATGTGCACATTGATTTGTTTTTCCTAAAGTTAATTAAGTATTTTAGGAAAAATTGTCAGACCAGCCACCAGCAAGAGTTGGTGGCTGCACGCTGGGGCCTCCAAAAAATTTGTTCTGAAAACCCCTGGTCTAAGCAACACGTGAATGTAGCAGACAATGGGAGAGGGGGAAAAGGGGAGGGGAAGACAATGCATTTAGGATAGGTCTGGATTAGTAAAGTAATTGAAGGGTCGTTGACACGGATTATCTAACCCTGACCTAATCAAAACCTCTGCTCCTAATCCCTAGGGCCTGAGCCCCAGCCATGAGTGAGAGTCTTTCCATTGAATTCAGGGTATGTCTACACTGAAAGTAAAGGTGAGTGTGTTGTAGCTGGGCATAACTGTCCTCGTTTAATCTAGCTGGCATGGGTAACAATAACAGTGAAACCAAGGCAAGTCTGCCCACCCATGTACCCTGGGGGTACCCAGCAGGGACCCTGGACACGTACTCAGGCGGCTAGCCCCTGCCACCACATCTTCACTATTGTTACCCTGCTAGCTAGATTAAAGCAGGGACAGGTGTGTCTATCCATGCTACAACCACACCTTCACTTGTAGTGTAGATGTATCCTTTGGGTCAGGCCCTTAAACTGTATTCACTTGCTAAATAACCACTGACTAGTTATATGAAACATCCCCTGCCTGTTATTTCTCAAAATCTCTGTTTTCAATTTATTTTTAACATTTCTAATTTTTAATAAATGTTAAGATTTCTGCCTTTTTTCTAATTCCTTTTAGCCCTCTGCCTATTTCTAGTTTAGTTTTTTAAAATGTCTGCCTCTAGCTATAATTTCTATTTAAGCCTCCAACTGTTTTGAGATTGTCTTTTTTAGACTATCTATTCCTATTTTTTGTAAACACCAGCTATTTGTGTGTGTGTGTAGAAGTCATTCATGTGATGTCTATGCTAGCAGTCGTGCCAACCCCATGCATTCAAAAATCACAAGTCAGTGCCTCAAAAATCATGAGATTGGCTTAAAAATCCTGAGATTTTTAAACAAAATACATGTTACATTCTTGCTGTTTGCTTTCAGGAGTTTGAAGCTTTACCATGCGCTCGGATCACATTTTCGAGCTTTTTTCTGCAACCATGAGAACTAGAAACTTACTTTAAAAGAACAACAACACAAGCTGAGATTCCCTCATAACCACATGAATCCGGGAGCTGGGGCTTGGAGAAAACATCATACATCACAGAATTCATAATAAAATTGTGAGAGTTGCTTCTTTAGCTGCCCTCATCCAAGGAGGTGGTTCCCTATACATGTCCTAAGAGCATCGCCATCTGTCCTAGTCCCTAGGTGTGATGTATAACAATATAAATGCTGCTTGCTTCAGCCTGCATGGGGAATCTCCTCTCTTGCCTTTGCAGCAATGAGCAGTGCAGTTTATCACTGTCTGTCTCTCTGGCTTGACCATAGTTCCAAAGGCTTGGCATTGCCTAACTATTCTAATTTCACAGCCAGGTTGCTAATTCCTATGGTATATTTCCCTCTGCTCCGTCTCCAGTAAACTCAGCTCAGCCGCCTCGGTCCTGAAACAACATAATGAAATGGACACAAATTTTCAAAATGTTTCACTGTTGCTGAATCTACAAAAAAAGTTTTGGCTGAAAAATTTTGCCCAGCTCTGGTTCTTTCCTCCTGTAAGGCTATAACCTCATTTCCAGTGCTTACTTTGCACCTCTGGGTTTGGCAGTTCATAGCCCCGGCACCTCTTTCATTACAAATTAAGCACTGCTCATCTCGCTTCTATTGAAGTCATTGGGAATTTTGCCATTGGCTTCAATGGGAGCAAGACTGGGCCCAGAACACCACATCAAGGCTTGAGCCTAGGAATCACTCGGCTCCCATTCACAAACCCAACATGTAAAAAAGCAAAAGGCCAGATGGACACAAACCCTTTATTTTGATGTATCTGCCTGTGTGGAGGTGTGGTCCCCTGTGTGCAGATGTGGGGACAGTAGGATGTGACACTCCGAAGGTGTCATTCTGCCCTATGTCCCAAATTTAATTTGGTCACCGTGGGCTCTTATAATCGGACTCAGTGGCTGGCGGACTGCCCCATCCCACATCCATTTGTAGAGGTCACCTCCAGGGCTGGTTCCTGCCATAAGCAGAACACAATCATCCTAGGGCTATGGTTCTCAACCACAGGTACATGTACCCCAGGGGGTACACAGAGGTCTTCCAGGGGGTCCATCAACTCATCTAGATATTTGCCTAGTTTTACAACAGGCTACATAGAAAGACCTAGCAAAGTAAGTACAAACTAAAATTTCATACAGACCTTGTTTATACTATTCTATATACTGAACACTGAAATGAAAGTACAATATAGCTATTCCAATTTATTTATTTTGTAATTATATGGTAAAAATGAGAAAGTCAGCAATTTTTCAGTAATAGTGTGGCTGTGACCCTTTTGTATTTTTATGTCTGATTTTGTAAGCAAGTAGTTTTTAAGTAGGTGAAAGTTGGGGGTCCGCAAGACAAATCAGACTCCTGAAAAGGGGTACAGTAGTCTGGAAAGGTTGAAAGCCACTGTCCTAGGGCAACAGGCTATTTATTTCATGTGGCAGGCTGGGTGGAGAGGATATTTTTCATAGTTTTCCCAAAACCCTACAGCTGGCCCAAAGTAAACCATTTTCCTTTCGTCTGCTAAAGCTCTCCCAGGTTGGGCCTGGAGACACCATTAATGGAGATCTCACCCAGCCCAGCCTGTGCCTTTGAGGATCTGGGGCCTAGGACCTTTCTCTGTAGAAATCTAGGGAGTGAAGCGTCCACATTCATGGGGAGTTCCTCATCTGTTTCAAACAGTGACATGTCTTTCTTTATGGTGGTGTCGGCATTGTTACAGCAGCCACCAGCTGTCCCTCTGAACCATCTCTTTGGGCTGCTCCATGAGAGGCGGTTCCTTTGTCCTGTACAGATTGATTGATGTAAATGGGACTAATAGGTTTTAACTGAATAAGTTCAGGATAAATTGGGTTTCATCTCCACAGGAGCCAGATGGCACGATGATGTCGTTACAGAGAATGCTCCATTTGAGACACGCTTATTTGTTTATTTACTGGTGAATCCAAAATACTTCCTCGGGGTAAAGCGCACATTACACTTGCAAAACCCTGGACAGGTTTTTTGACTTTTAATATAAAGCATACAGTTCTGATTCTGGGCCTTTCCTAACCAAGAGTCACCGTGTCTAACACATTCAGAGATCACTAGCACCCTCTGTTATTAAATAGCCCTCGTCATCAGAACAACACACGGGGACTGCAATGGGACCCAAGAACTTTACTGCCTGCTACGCCAACTGTAGTTAGTGAGGGAAAACACCTCTTAGATCATAGAGTCAATCTTCCCTGTGGAGGCAGGACATACTGTAGTGCTGTGACAGAGGGCGAAATGCCAACCCCAAAACTGAACAAATCATGAGTCGAGCTCCAAAAATCATGAGACTGCCTTGAAAATCATGAGATGTAAATATCTATCTATCTATTGGGTTCTTTTTCTTTGCCTTCTGGTTTCAGAGGCTTTCGGGCACACTCGGGTCACATTTTCAAACTTTTCTCCACCACCATGAAGGCTAGAAACTTACTTTTAAAAAAAATGAAAGCCAAGATTCTCCTGCAAAGTCCTGGTTCCAGGATCTGGGGCTTCAAGAAAACCACTAACTATCGTGAGCCTCGCTATAAGATCGCGAGCATGCGTATCAGCCAACACAGTGGATCTCAGTGTACGTCTACACTGCAAGCAAAGGGGTGACTGCAGCCCGTGCTAACTTTGATTTAGCCAGCTCAAAAGCAGTGAAGCACCTCAGCGTGGGTCAGCTGCAGAAGGACGTACCCAGGGTCCTGGTGGGCTTGTACCACCTGTGCTGCCATACTGACACCACTTCATTGTTACTGTTATTCAAGCTAGCGCGTTCAAAGCTAGCTTGAGCCCATCTGCTGCAACCCTATCTCTGATTGAAGGAGTGGGTGCCTTGCGGGCCAGGAAGGGGGAATACAGGTGCAATTGCCCTGAACTGTGACATGATTGCAGATGTAGCCATAACCTTAGCCAACAAGCCTAGAAAAGACAACCACACCTGCTTTACCAGAACCTGCTCTTTTCAAGGAAGCAAATCCTTCTGGTTAAAATCAAAGGCAAAAATATTATGGACAGGGTCTATACAATTGCAAACCAACAGGAAAATTGACTTTGGGGCATATTTTTGAACATAGCTTCATCGACTGCAGCACCTGCTCATTTCAGAGTAGCAGCCGTGTTAGTCTGTATTCACAAAAAAAAAAAAAGGAGTACTTGTGGCACCTTAGAGACTAACAAATTTATTTGAGCATAAGCTTTCGTGAGCTACAGCTCACTTCATCGGATGCTTATGCTCAAATAAATTTGTTAGTCTCTAAGGTGCCACAAGTACTCCTTTTCTTTTTGTGAATACAGACTAACACGGCTGCTACTCTGATTCCATGATAAATTTCCCATCCCATACCGGAGTTAATCCTGCTGCTGATTATTCCATGCTACTGCCTGTTGCCCGACTGGGTCCGTGCCATAGAAAGGCGAAAAGTACCATGCGACTAGTAAGATAAATGGCTGTTGCTGTTATTCACAAACTCAGGAGCTGCTGAAGTGCTTGTTGGCCCATGCAGTCTGCTGGTTCCTAATTGGCTTCATTTTTCATACTGGGAGATGGCATTTCTGTGAGACAGTACATAGCTAATGGAGAAAAGCGAGCTACATCCCAAACATAATCCTCAGTGCATCAGGGAAAGGCGATGTTCTGCTGGACCACCTTTGGTCAACGGTTATTAAACATTCATTTTTTCCACCTTCCATATTCATGGGTTTCTCCTCCAGTGCGCACCTCCCGGGGATATTGAGGTTCTGCCATGCTGAGCTGTGCATCAGCAATAATATTTTTAAAACAGTGCAAATATATTTGCAGAAATGAGTCTGCCAGCTTTGGAAGAGCCCTGGGAGCTAAGCCCACCCCTGAGACAGGCTTGTTCCATGAACTGAACTCTGTGGTGCAAAAACACATGGCAACCCTAGTCCTGCGTTATCTTTAAGGACATATGTGAGCCAGGCTTCTGAGAAGGAGAATAACAATAACTTTGCACATATACACTCCCTTTCATCCCAGGATTGCAGAGAGCTTTATAAAAACAGGTAAGTGTCATTAGCCCCCATTTAACAGATGGAGAAAGTGAGGCACAGAAGGGTGAAGGGAACTGCCCAAGGTGACCCAGCAAATCAGTGACAAAGACAACAATAGAAACCCGGTCCTCTGCCTTACAGTTGCCGCCTTGCTCCCTCCTAGGACGTACACTGCATGCCTCTTTGAATTGGTCAGCATTTTTTAAATGAAACTTCTTGTTATTATTAAAAAAATAGCCTTTTTCAAGAACTGTTGAGATATTTTTTTCTAACTGTTCCAGTTTTTACAAAACGTTCATGACATTTTTGTCAACAAAACAATTATTGAAATTATCAAAATGTTGCGCTTACCAAACTCTGGTTTTCTGGTAAATGAAAAATGTTGACAACCTGTTTGATAACAATTTTGATTTAAAATTTTCCGCCACCGTTTTCTTTTAATCTTGTGAAATAGAAACAACATTGCAATTTCCAAGTTTTCCCTGCATTTTTGGCCTCTACATTTTTCAACCAGCTCTCTTGCCCAGGAGGCTGGCTGGCTGGTGCCATAGGCCCTGACTCTGGCTCTGGTTCTTATTGGAAGTGGACAGAAACTAGTTTGGTTAATCTCTGGGATGGATTTATTTCCTGAGGTGTGATCCCTGGCTCTGCAACCTGCGCGAAGGTGAGAGTCTGCATTTGCATCTGCCCTGATTGTCACTTAATATACCTCTGTTTTTTAGGGAGTCATGTGAAAGGGAAGCAAACTGATGTTGTTTAGCAAAGTTATAAACCAACAAAGGGGAAATAATCTCACAATAGTAAAGAGAAACCCCTGTAACCAAGCACTGCCTAATTGCTCCGTGGTAGCTCTCAGGGAGAATGGGTAGTGGCTGGGGAATCCCAGGCTCACAGGCACAAAGCTACAACTAGAAAAGGTGCAGTCCTGCTCTCACCCTCAGCTGTTGTGGTTCATGCCACTTGCCTGGACTCATACCTGGAAGATCCCTCGGCAAGTGGTGCGTTTCACTGAAGGAGGGGGAGCGAGGATGTAGTTAACAGGAAGGAAGGGGAGTCGATAGGTTGGGCAGCTTGCAGAATTTCACCTACTTTCACAGGGCCTGATTCACCATTGCCTGCCCCGCCTGTGTCATTTACATCCATGGGTATAAAACGTTACTAGATCAGAGTAATGGGAAGTCAGGTCCACAATGTCCTTTCAGCAACAGAAAAGAAATGCCAGCATCTTATCTAGACCATTTGTCTCTACCTATGCCAGGTCTTTGAGCTTCACTTGCGAGGGCAGAAGCGAGTGTACATGGCACACAATCCTTCTGGCCCAACCTGCCTGCTTGCTCCTTCCTCTGAGCAGCTGTGTTATTGGAACAGACCAGGATCCCACTCCCGGGGGTGTTCACAGAACGGGGTTCTTTGCCAACTTACAGGCAGAGAAAATACGCTTGGAAACTGAACCAACACGGTTCACTCTGTCAGGCTTCCCAGCCTTGACAGCGTCTCCTTCACTGGCTGCTTGGTGAAAGTGTCCCCCACACTCCCTGCTCCTCAGCTGGGCAAACACTGGTTCCTGCCCACTAGACATGAGATCTTGGGAGGTGTGGAGAAAACTCCCATACATTGTGGGGCTGAGAGAGCTCAAGGGGCTAGAGGCAAAGAGACTCTCCCTTCCTACTGTGGAACAGAGGGAGGCCTCCCTCTTTAGGACTTAGAGGGGGATAGAGACAGGTTTTGGTGGGATGGCAGGAGATCTCTAGGATATGTTTAAACAGGCATACACCTGGAAACACAGACACATACACGCACACAGGTCTTGGTCTAACTAGGAAATTACACTAAAGAGTTCCCCTTTTGGGCCACTACCAGTTCAGCTGCCGTGGATGAGATTTTAAAATGTCCTGCTTTAAACAATGTTTCTCTCTCTCTTTCTTTCTCTCTCCCCAAATTACAGCTGGACAAATACAGCAAAAACTATTCCACTACTATTTGCTCTTAACTTTAAATTGAATCCACATTGGCTGTGTTCTTTCTCCTTTCCCCTTCATGCCTTCCCACAAACTTTCATGCAATCCGGTCAAATGCTAGTGAACGCCAAAGTTGTATGTGTGTATTTGTGTGGGATGTGCTTGCATGCTCATCCAATCAGGGAGCAGAAAGGTAATCACACCTGACTATTCTGACCAATCATAATTTACCAAGATAGTTTACTAGTGAGTAATGAATCATGTTTGTGATCTACAGAACACTGCAAAAGTCACCAAACACTTTTGCTGAAGGAAAATAAAACGGGAAGAAATTGCCACCTGCCCAGGATTGTCCCACAAAGGAAAAAGAGACAAATTCCTTGGGTAAATTATTTGTTTTAGATTATTCACTCTGTTCTATTCTGAATGAAGAGGATGCTAGGAACTGTTGCCTACTGTGTCTCTCTAATTTCCTCCGGCATCATCACAGCCAGCACTGCGTCCCACAGGACCTGTGAGCTGATTTATGGAAGGTGGCACTTACTGACTACCAGAAGATTGTAATTCATAATGAGGCTCTTCAAAGTTGCAGCCGATGCATGTGAGGTGGGAAACAGGACTGCTGTTGTCATTCCCCTCCTTGGCTCCTACCTACTTTATCTGTTCTGGTTCTAGGAAAGCCCCTTACTAGTCAGAAAGTAAAGAAAATGTCACACCCCCCTCTCCTTCCCCTAATGGGCTTAAACATTTTTCTTTCAGTGGATACAAACATGGGCTACTTAGTCTGACATTAATAAAGTTCTGGGGTGTACGTATCTGGGACCTTTGGGATGGCAGGGCCATGAATGAGGAGACCCAAAGGTGTCAACTGCCAATGATGGAGCAAAGCCAGGGTTTGAATGGGTGGAAAATCCACAGCTGGAGAACAGTTTGGTACTGAGCTGCCATGGTCCTGGTACTATTCCAGGTGTATCCTCAGTTTGGAGAAGTGTCCGCTTTGCTTAGCCTTTGCCTAAGGCAACGCTTCAGAGGACTAATATCCAAATCTGCTCAGGTGCCCAAACTTTCCAGCTGATATTGATGCAAGTCAGTTTGAGGCAGAGGGAGCTCAGCAAGGTTAGAGGGACAGAGACAGCTCTTGAGCATGGGTTAATGGGCACTGTGGGACTAGAGGCAAAAAGATGCTTCCTCCCTGCTCTATCCCTCTTTAGGAGCTAAAGGGATGGAGACAGGTTCTGCTGAGGGATACCAGCAGATTTTGGGTGTGGCTCTAATGTGTGTGGTTTGCTATAGTAGGTTGAAACCAATGAGTCTGAATGTGTAATATCCCCCCTGAAGGGACCCGCCTCCATGCCCTCCACCAGAGATTTGGAGCAGCCAAAGTAGAGCCAGCTCCCCAAGATTCCCATGCTGGGACAGGCTCTCTGGGAGGCTTTGTTTCAGGTAGACAACTGGCCATGAGGGATGTAGCCAATAAACCTGCCTGTCCTTTACTTTAACCCTGACCAGATTGTGTCCTGCCCCGCATAGGAGAGAATGGTGGAGGGTGAAGATTCCCCACCTACAGACATACTTTCTCCCCTACAGGACAGTGGGGTGGTTCTATTGGGGAATGCATGAAGTGCTCTCTGCTAGCTCCACCATTGGTGGGCCTGTGCCATTTTGCCTGTGTTTGAAAAGGTCCCTCCAGGATCCCAGTTCCCATGCCCTCTCCAAGCAAGTGAGCAGATCCTTCTGCTCTACAGCTTAGCCGAACTTTATAAAACCATAATCAACCCTTTTATTGCAGTATCATTATCTCAGGCCGAGAGATGGGGGTCATTGTCTGAAGATGAAGTGCCCTGGAAAGCTGGCAGCCTGGCCAAACGTGGGTGCAGGTCCGTAATTAAAGGAAGCAGGCAGTTAATGGAACAGCAGCAATGCCTCCAGCGAGATGCCAGGTGCGGAGTTCGTGACACCCAGGCCTTGGGCACAGTCAGCCACAAGCAGCAAAGTGCAGTGAGAAGGGCAGGCGTAATTTGATTGGCTCTAATGGTTTTAACCCTCAGGACTGCTCTGTCTTTGCCCCAGGGAAGTTTGCACTTGGTGGCAAGAACTTATTCGTCAACAGCCAGTCCTTCTACACCATGAGACAGGGTTGGAGCATCAGGGCTGCTGCCTGACACCTCTTCCTGCCATTTTTAGCAGCTTAAGAAATAAAACCAAGCATCTCAACGTCCCTTTTAACGCAGTCCTGCTGGAGGAGGCTCCTCCCAGTTTGATATTAATGGCAGATGTTGCAGGGTGAAGCTGGCTTCTGCCCCTTTTTCCAGGTCTAGCCATTAACCCCTTCCTGCTCTGGTCCAGTTTGAGCTTTGTTCACCCCATCACCAGCCTCTGTACCTCCTTTCCAGGTGCTCTGTCCCATTTTTGCATGCCTCGCCCAGTTTCCTGTCCCACTTCTGCATGCCTGTCCCCAGTTTCCATGTGTCCTCCCCTGGGGCTCCAGCTCCTTATGCCCCATTCCACTTCCATCTGCTGTCTTAACAGACCAAGGGAGCTGCATGAAGTGAATCCACCTGGTGGGAAGGTCCTGTCAGTGAGCACCAATGCACCCTGACAATGACTAGCGCTTGCCATTTACTCAGACTGCTGAATCATGAATCCATCATGCAGAATCACTAAAACTCATTGGCAATCACCTCAGAGCTTGTCCCCTGACAAAAAGCCAGACGAGAGAAGGCCCAGTCTGTGACTGTCTGTGGCACTCCATATTGGATAAATACATTCTCTCCAATACCAGTGGCACAATGCACATTTGATTCTGAATTATAGGAGTGTAAGTTTGACTCCTGTCTGGCTCTCATACACGGTCTCTGGAAACAATCATGCACTGCCTTGGAATATGGATATAGATGATCTAATAGGTCTTTTCCATTTAAACTTCTTTGGTTCTGCTCACCAAAATTACATCATGAGTTTCCATTGGGGGATGGTATTTTTCTTCCTTCCCTGAACTATTGTGTATGGATTCTGTGTGTTATTAAACAGGTGCTGCGTTCCACCCCAGAAGTGGCAGCATTTCAGTGATGTCTAGCATGAACCCCCTGAATGGTTTGTTCGGCAGTTTGCTGAGTTTGTCATATGCCTTTGAGATCCTCCAGGTGCGTGTTATTAAACAGGTGCTGCATTCCACCCCAGAAGTGGCAGCATTTCAGTGATGTCTAGCATGAACCCCCCGAATGGTTTGTACTGCAGTTTGCTGAGTTTGTCATATGCCTTTGAGATCCTCCAAGTGCAACAGGAATGTAAGATTGTATTCTTTCATTAAGTGGCTTTGAAGCTGAATGTGTTCTGCCAGTTTTATTCAGGAGGAGAGGCGAGAGAAGGGGGGCAATGGATTCATTTTCTAGTGGGGCTCACAAGCAAAAGCTAGTTGAGAAGAAGGTGTGTGAAACTGTTTTCCCACTCTGTCTTGTCAGTGTTTGTTTGGTACGTGGGAAGGAGAGCAGGTTAGGTGCTCCAACTCTGGCACCCAGGCACTGGCAGTCAGCGTTTAAACTGCTATAGGAGAATGCACCTGTACATGTTGCCATTTAGCTGCTGGATACATGCAGTGACTCAATGGGCCCGATTCCTCTCTGTCAGTCATTCACACCTGTGCAAAGTGCAGTGGGTGGAAAATGCTGCTATTCAAGTAGGGTAGCGCTTTACAAGGCAGGGGAAAACCAGGCCAAGTGTCACACGCTGGCCTGCTCCCATTAAATCAAGCTCCCATTTACTTCCATAGGAGTAACATTAACACCCTGAATCAGGTACCCATGTAGCTTGGGTGCTTGGTATCACTCAGCCTTCAGCCTCAGGCCTCACTGTGGACCTGAGACACCAACAAATCCTAATCATTGTGTTGTTGTTCCCAAATGGTCCACAGGGAGATCAGGGTTTGGCACTATTTATTAATGAGAGTAACAACAGATTATGTTTATATAGCACCTTTCCTTCCAAAGGGCTTGGTTCAATGTATACATTTATCCGTTCATCCTGGAATGCGGCCACCTCTGGGGGGAGAAACAGCAGCTATTTAACCGGGCACAGCAACACTGTGGCTCCATCAGCGAAGAAGACTCCTGGCTCCAATTGAAAGGATGGGGAAGTTTAGGTAGGCAGAATGTGACCCCCCCACATTAGCCCGTCACTTAATATTATTATTGAGGATGTGTAGGGCCTTCCCCGATCAAGGCTCGGGGCCCCACAGCGAGGCGCGGTACAGAGAAGTAACAAAGGGGTCCCTGCCCTGCAGAGCTGCCAATCTAGATGTGGGGCAGGATGGACCAAACAGACGGTGGGGGGGCAGGGAGGAGGTCACAGGCAAGCAAAGAGCCATCTCAGCTGCCCATCGGCCTATCCAGCTGGGGCAGGGCCGTTTGTGGGCCCCAGGCCCAGGTCGTTTTGGAGGAGGGGGGTTGCAATACTCCTGCTCCCGGGGTGAAAAGCCCCACAAAGCAGCAAGGCCCGTCGCCCTGTCTGCCAGCCAGGGGCCAGCGCCTCTCCAGCAGCGCAGCGGCCCCCCAGCCTGGCGCCCGGGCGCTGGCTCAGACCGGCCTGGGGGAAGCCGCCACCTCCTGCAGGGCTGGCCGCGCCCCTGGGTGCCCCCACCCCGCCCAGCGCCCCCAGGCCGAAGGGCCAGGGCTGCTGCCTTTGGGCCTGGCGCCATCGCCCGCCCCCCTGCGCAGGGCACAGCTGGACCCGTGGCCCGGACGGGGGCGGAGGGTGACCGGGCACCCAGGGGCGGGGAGGACCCTGGGCTGCCCGCGAAAGCCACCCGGGTTCCCCTGCCGCCGCCCCCCCCCCCGGCCGCGGGCTGCAGACCAGAGCCCCCGGGCACCACCCCTTGGCCCGCCGCGGGCAGAGGACGGAGGAGGAGGAGGAGGGCGCCGGGGGCTGGAGCCGGGGCCGGGCCGCCGCGCACACGCTCCCCGCCTCCCCGCGGCGGCTCCCCCCAGGCGCGGCCCGGGCAGAGGCTGGATGGAGCCGGCGGCCGGGCGGCGGGAGGCAGCGGGCTGGCTCCGGCGGCCGGGCTGAGGGCGGCGGGGCAGGAGCGCTGAGGCGGCGCCGGAGCCAGCCCGGCCGCAGGTAAGGGGGGGGCGCGGGGCTGCCCTGTCGGGCCCGGCAGAGACCCCGGGCAGCGCAGGTGGCACATGGCAAATCCCCGCCTTGAGATTTCGGGGAGACGGCCCCCCCATCTGCCCCAGATGCACCCCGGGCTCTGAAGCTGCCTGGAGGCACCCCCCGCACCCCCCGAAATGGGGGCCCCCGGCGGCTGTTTGATGGCTGCGGGATTCCGCCCCCCCCCATCACTGTCATTAAATCAGGGCTTTTCAGATCCCCGCCTTCGTGCAGCCTGGGTGTTTGCGCAGCGCCCCCAGGAGGCGGCATCCCAGGCAGGGGAGGGAGCCCGGCTCGCGGCGGGGGGGTGAATGGGGCGCCGCTGGAAGGTGGAGAAATCAGGTGCCTTTGCCTTGTCGCTGTGGATGGCGTGACATGGGACCGGCGCCTCGCCGGTCCCCTCTTCCAGCCGCAGGAGCGCAGAGCCCGGAGCGAGCCGCGGGGTTAAGCTGCCCTCCAGCCCCGCTTTTCTGAGCCGCACAGCCGTGGAAGGAGCCCGCCTTGGGACCGAATGGCCGCCGCAGGACACATGGGCTAGGAGATGGCAGAGGAGGGAAGGAGCTAGAGAGAGGAAAGAAGTTGCTTTGGGGACAGAGAGCATCAGCGATTTTGGGGAGCCCAGTGTTGGGGTTTAACCATCCAGACTGGTTTTAGTGATAAAGGAATCCATCCTGCTTAGGAGAGGAAGCTGGACCTGCTAGAGGGGAGCCACTGTGCACACCCAGCCAGCCCAGGATTTACTATATTTTTTGCTACTGAAAATATTTTTAAAACCCCACAAAAATCTTCCTGATGAGAATTGATTCATCCTCCCTGTCCTCTCAGATCTGAGCCTGGGAAAGGGACTGTGGATGTCACTCGCCTAAGGCCCAATTCTTCTCTCCTTGATAGTGATGTAAGTGAGCAGTAACTGCACTGGTGTCAATGGAGGCACGCCAATGTAAACCCACTGAGAGTGGAGAATCAGGCCGGGGGTTATTAAGGAATTGTATTGCCCGCAGAACAGCAAAGGTTCCTTCCTGTACTGTGTACTGTCCATGCTTCCCAGCTTTATTGGTCTAGTATAATCAGTAAGAAGTTTATATTGTGATAAGAGGCTTTTATAATAGGCTTATTCTCCAAACAGGTTTTCTATTTAAAAAAATCTACAACAGGCTTTACAGTGGGTCTGGAGACCATTTCCTGTCTGGACTTATCTGATTTGTTTCTTTTAGCATCAGGTGTTTGGTAAGTGGTTTTTGCTGTGTTTGTTTTTAATAATTTTAGCTGTTCTTATATTACTCTGCTGAAGGTTGTTAACAAAAGGTTAATGAAGCATGACTTTCTCAACAAAAAATAATACAGAAAGGATCTGTATTCATTCCCAGTCCTGTCTGAGCCAGTCAAAGCTCTGTTCCTTGTTGGATGGTCTCGCATCTCTCACAGAGAATAACAAAGCACTGACCTGATAGTAGACAAAAAGGTGCTAATTCCAAACTCAGTTCTGTAAGCAAATTCCTAGCAGATAGTGTCAACAACTGTTTTTAGTCCACCTTTAAAAGGGAGTGGAGCCCACTTAAAGAAATAACCTGTGAAACAGACCAGGAGTCAGTTCTGGTGCTTCAAGGTGACTGAGCCTTAGGGGTCAGTTTTCTGTTGTAATTTCATTTTCTTCAAAATGTGACACTCCAAGGTCACTGTATATTGTCAATGGAAACCTTGCAGGCTTCCTCCAGTGCATGGGCCCAATGCATCAGGCCTACGTTTGTTCCATGTAGGAGCAGGTAGCTAGATTTCCACCCTCACCCTCTTTCCATTCAATGGAAGTTCAGGCAAAAAATTCCAGGCTCATGATCAAGATGCTCAGTTTGGATTAATTTTGGGTTGCAGTTGCCTTGAGTAGTTCAGCTGCTTTGCTCTTGTTGCATTGCCAGGATGCTTGTTGGAGAGGGCACATTCCCCTTAGGTTGTGGCTGGAGTATAGGACCTGTTGTCGCTATTTTGACCTTTAGTCTCCGAAAGAACAACAGGACACGTGTCAGAAGCAGAGACAGTGGATTCTGCTATTCGCATAATGGTACCAACTGGCCTATCACACAGATTCAGAGGATGCTGTGGCACGTTCCAGGAATAAGTAAATATGTTTATGGCTCAAGGAAGCAATCAAAGTTTGGAAGGACTAGATTCAGAGGGGTCAATATAACTTTCATTAGCTTGTGTGACATTGGGGACTGCAACCCAATTAACTAAGGCATTAGGTTTCTATCCCTGTTTATCCAATATGTGGCTCTTTGGCGTATCATGGCTAAGACTCCATGTAAACCTTTATATCCTAGCAAACATCACATCTCATAATGAAACAGGAAATGACTGAAATCGAACCCCTCCCCCCCCCGTCTGTTTTGAAGAGCATTTTATTCCCCCCCATGAGTGTGCCTAAAGCCGTATTTTGGTGGAGCACCACTGACATCCAGTGGGCAGTTGGGGTAATAAACAGTGTACATAACTATAAATAAGAATCTACCCTTTGATGGTGTTTGGAGAGAAATGATGCGGGGGATCATCTAAAAGGTTTTGACCATGCGAAGAACCGTGCACTGAGGACCTACACACATGAACTGTTGCTGCATTAAGAACAAATATTCAAGGTATCAGCTGGCACTGTCTGATTCCACAAGAGCCTCTTGGAGTTTTGCAAACTCTAGCTTCCCTGCCAGACTTCTCAGGGTGGGGTCGGAGACTTAATTTATTAGACCCCTAGTGGAATCGCTGTGTTCCTGTTGGGATTCCAGATATGCAGGTAGATTTTTCCCTCTTCAGAGCCATCACGCATTTGGTAGCCAGACACATGGTGCTCACCATAACAGAAAACAAATCAAATCCAACAAACTCGCAACTCTGGGAGGCATGTTCTTGCCTGAGGTGGGCTAGAGCACCACCTAGAGGTAGAGCTAGGTCCCTGCGACACAGCCCCAGTTAAGTTTAAAGGGGTTCCTTGCAAGTGGCCCCTCATGACAGTAAGGATCAGTTAAAGCAGTTCCTGCTGCTCTCTGCTGGGCTCACAGGTTTGGGGTTTGGAGCCACCGATCTGGGTTGGAAATTACAGCCCTGGGAATGGTGGAGCTATGGCCAATTCAACCAAATCTGGGTCTCCCTGCAAAGCCATTTGCTTGGGGATCCCTTACTGAGAAGCCCAGATTCTCTCCTACGCCTGCTGCAGAAATCTAGAGTACCCATTGGGGCCAGGATAAGGGGGAGATGTCCTGAGTTTCCAGCAGCCTCAAGTTATTGTCCCATCGATTACCGACCTCTCAGACAGCTGGGGCATGAGCAGTAAACATCACACCAGCGTTCCAACCTGCCCTGCTGGGAAGGTTATGTATCTACACTACTGCCTTCTATTGGAGGGAATGGGAATCTCCAACTCCTAGCAGAACTCTTTTTATGCTGCTAACAGGTAGCGGAGAGTTTCCTTCAGCTCAACGGGTAGGGCCTGTGCTTTCAGACCAGGAGGCGTTGGGTTCTCTCCCCCTGTTGAAGTGCTCGTTGATCACATGGACAGCATAGAGTCAAGCACAAAGTTGTAGGAGGGCCACTGGTTTGTTACAATAGTTTGCCCTTTGCCTTCAGAGGAGGCTGCCAAATGCCTTTACAAACATTTTCTAAAGCCTGTGAGTAACATGTTACAGAAAGGTAAACTGAGGCGCAGAGGTTAAACAACTCTCCCAAGGGCATACAATGAGTCAGCATCCAAGCCAGGAATAGAACCCTGCCTGCTGCTCTAACCACAGACAGCATCGCCACTCCCATGGCACTTCTCTCTTGGTCGTTAATCAGCCAGCGATGCCATCTTGTGGCCAGTCTCAAGTCCTCTTTAACCCAGCTGACTGCCTGGACTAGAGCCAAAGCTGCCCTTGTTGGTCTAGTTTGGCCCCTGAGTTGGGCTTTTTCATATTTGTTGTTCCTGGCAAAACGGAGAATTAAAAAAAAAGTCCTCAGGTTTATTTCTTGAAACTGAAGCATGTGACAGGCTGCTGCAGAGCAGGGGCATGGGGATATTAAAGCCCCAGCACCAAAGCAAACCCCTGACAGCTGTTGCTGTCACCCTGACACCCAAGGCAAAAAAAACCCTGGCTGTCAGTGTGAAAACCCCGCTGAGTGGCAGCAGCCCCATCCTGCCGGCTTATCGGGTTGGGAGGCTTTCAGTGAGGGATTTGCAGCAGCGATAAACCTTAACACCACCCCTCAAAGCTTGCGATGAGCTCTCTAGATAGCCCGGCTCAAAGCTGCTGTCTCCGCTCTCGCATTTGATGCCAGTGCAGTAGAAGCTACCAAGATAGACAAGACGGTGACTGGACCTGGGGAGCAAAGATGTGTTTTGCAGCCCTGGGCAGAACCCTGAGCTGCCAGAGGAAGGGGTCAACCAGAGGGGGCTCACTTCGGTGCATCACACGAGGTGCTGAATTGCATAGAGTAAAACAGTCCCTTTTAAGGAGTGTCTGTGGAAGGAACGCACCTGTGCAAAGAATGCAAGGCTATATGAGGGCAGGCCTAAAGGTCTCTGCCGAAAAAGCCATCCCTGAGCTAGGTCTCCGGGCAGTGCATGAAGGAGCAAGTGGGAGCGAAGGAGCCAGTGCATTTCCTTGTGGCCGTGCAACAAAATAACCTGATGCCAGTGCGCGGTCTCCAACCTGCATTCCTTACAGAGCCCCTTTGCCTGTGCGTGGGATCCTGGCACTGTCCTCTGTGACGTCTCTGCGCTAGGAGACTCAGTCTTACTTGGGGCCAGATCCCCCAGAGTCTTGCTCAGGTTTGACTCAGTCCCAGCTTCCATCAGGCCAAACCTCAGACTTGCCGAGCACCTGCAGCTCCCATTGACTGCAGTGAATTGGGCCCATTAGCTTCGGTGGGATTTTGCTTCAATAAGACCCTCAGGATTTGGTCCACTAAGAATACTGTTCCTCTCCACTGCCAGCTGCTAAAAGCAATGCTCTGGGTCTGGGCTGAAATGTATCTGTGCACGTCCCTCCAGTCCCAAACTTTCTGCTCGCATGAGCTGCTATGAGAAATTATGCAGAAGCCCTGGCTGTTGGTGTTTCACCTTGGCTGCAAAGGTCCAAAGGCTCTGGCAGCAGGATGGGATCTATGCAATGGTGGTTCTTAGCACAGTCTTCCTGGCCTGTTTCCTGGGAACAGGACAGGTATCAGTTTTCCCCGACAGCCATGCTGTCTCTGTTAAAAAGCTGCTCTCAGGTGCTTGGTTCTCAGATTCAGAGCCCATCCGGAAGCTACAGAGCCCTTGCTGGTGTTCTGCACAATGAAACCCTTTGAGACCCAAGCAGTGGGGGTTGGGGCACTGGGCGGGAGGATGGGGTCACGAAACAATCTAGTTCTTGTGAAACAGTCCCCAGGATGTGAGCACCGGAGAACCCTGCTAGCCTCATTCTATTCAGGAGAACCCTGTAGCATATGTGTGCCAGGCCCTGCATCCAGACACACCATCGCTAACAACAGTGCACGGGTCTTCATGCCAGGCTGCAGCTGGACTTGCTCTGAGCTGGATGCCCTACCGTGCAGTGCCAGTGTAGACAGCCATGGTAGTGAGCCAGTGGCAATGGTGCAATTAGTCCTTCAGAGAAGGCCTCAACAGCCCAGAGCAATGGCTCTGTCACCTCACAAGCCTGCCCAAGAGCAGCCAAGGCGGCTGTGGAGAGGTGCAAATGGACCCTAGCTGCTCTGTGGAGCTGTGCTGGGCATTGTGGGGTAGGTGTGTAACTCATCCCTGCTGTCCCCTTTTAATGGCACCTAGCCCAGCTAGAAACTGATGAGTCTGCGACAGCCTTAGCTAAGAGCCACGTGGCTTTTATCTCTTGCAGTAGAGGCTCATACCCTAAGCTTCAGCAGTCCCAGGTTCGATCCTGCCTGCCGACACCGGGCTCGGTTGGTGTTACAGGTGCAACAATCCACAAGGCCCTGCCATGCCAAAGGAGTTTTATGTATGCATGTGGGACAGGGTAACTAGTGTGGGAATCACACCGGTACAGGCTGCAGTTACGCAGTTCTTTAGTGTGGAGGCAGCCTTATCCATTCCCTGTAGGTTCAGGTACCTGGGCCCTGTACCGCCTAGCTGTGGCATTAGTCACTCTCTAGCACGGTTTGATGCCCTGCCTGGTTCTGTTTTTTTTCCGCTGTGACAGCCGTGCAGACTGCTGCAGTAAAGGGGAGCCTCATAGCTCCTCCACTCCCAACAAACATCACTGGAGGGACCAGTGAAATCGCGCCGGCTATGGTGAGCTCACAGCTACTCCAGGCCCAGCTTCTCCCAGCACGAGTCACCCTCACAGAGGATGTGGAATTGCTGGCTGTTGGGGAAATTGAAGCCTATATCATGCTAGGAGAAGTCCTGGTGAAGATCCTGATGTGAGACCTGCTCAGAGAGTCAAGCGGCAGAGGGCACAGATGACACCCGAGATTGAGAGCTTTTTTTTACCAGGGAAGAGACCGAGCTTACACGGATGTAATTCTCTACGAGGTTTCGTTGCAGGTTCTCCTTTCACTCCATTGCTTCCCGCCTAGGAGACCTTCCCTAAACACTATCCACACGCAGCCCATCCTGCCAGCTGGTAGCCTTCATTCTCGTACCACACAACAGAGAAGCTGTTCGGTGATAGTGATGGAGACATCTTTAAAGTGCCTCACGCTCATAAAATGGAGTTCTTGATTCCAATGGGGGGGTCTCTCCTGGTGTTGTCTAGCTGTACAGCTTGAGCAGACTCAGAAAGACATGCTATATTTCATACTGATCGCCCTTCAAACTCTGAGAAACAAGCTGGATTCTTTCCCTCTCACATGTCATATTTTATTATTTAGTATTCATACTGCAGTGCCACCTGGCAGCCCCAGTCACGGACCAGCACCCCAGTGTGCGAGGTGCTCCACCAACACAGAACAAAACACGAGTCCCTGTGTGGGGAACCCCATAGTCCTCCAGGGCAAGGTCTGTATTATTGGTGCTGAGGATGCACGAGAAGGAAAGGCCCCAGCTTGTCTCTTGGCCTCTCCTGGCTGAGGTTGCAGTGCTGGAAGATAAGGGGGAGAAACATCTTAGAAACTGAGCATGTTTGAGCTAAAAGTTACTGAGGGACAATAGAAAAGGAGCCAGGGCTGATGTGTAATGTGGGTGTACATCAGTGATTGGGTGTGAATCAAAGGGTGTCTAACTTGGTGTTCAGAGAAGCAGCCGTGTTAGTCTGTATTCGCAAAAAGAAAAGGAGTACTTGTGGCATCTTAGAGACTAACAAATTTATTTGAGCATAAGCTTTCGTGAGCTACAGCTCACTTCATCGGATGCATCCGATGAAGTGAGCTGTAGCTCACGAAAGCTTATGCTCAAATAAATTTGTTAGTCTCTAAGGTGCCACAAGTACTCCTTTTCTTTTAACTTGGTGTTAGGGATGTGTTGAGGGGGGCCAGGTTATTACACTAGGTTAGCGTCCATCACCTTTTAGTTTGGGCCTGCTTGTGCCACTTTGCAGCGACTCAGGGTGGAGGGACATGGTTGTTTTCTATGGGGAGCCTATTGCGCGCGCCAGGGGGTGTAACTAGGAGAAACGGGATTAGACTGAGCAAAGGGAATGTCGGCTGATTATCAGGAGAGATGTCCTGCCAGTGAGGTGAATTACACTAAGGCCTTCCAGGGAAAGCCGTGGGAGCCCTGTCGCTTGGGGCAGTTAAAACAAGACAGGACAAAGCACTTGAGATGCTGTGGTCATTCTGGCTCTGGCAGGGGGAAGAGCCAGATGACCTCACAGCTCTTTTCCCTCACTAGCTGCTATGCTGTTTTGCATGGAGTGTTGAATGTTTTCCCTGCGTATATGTTAGCTGAGCCCTTGGCCCGGTTGGGAATAAGCCCCTGTGGGGTATCCCTTGAGAACCGTGCTGGGGTTGAGCTGATGGTGTGTTGCTGCCCTCTCTTGCTTTAGGTCAGCCACAATGGGCTCCGTCAGAGGAGATCACTTCAAGGACATCAGCCCCGTGGTGACCCCAGAGGGAAATGTGGTGATGAGCTTCAGCTTCGACAGCTACCAGCTGGAAGAGGAGGAGCTGCAGTCTAAAGGGAATCAGGCCAAGGGAGTCCTCACCTTCATGGAGCCAGGTAGGGGTTGGCAGCTGGGCACCGCATCTCTCCTGGCTCGCAAGGAGGGAGCATGGAGGAAGGGGCTGAGGGGGGCATATAGCGATGGCAGTGACAGGCTGCTGAGGCGGCTCCCTGGATGCAGGGAGAGGAGTGGGAAGAGAGAGCTTTGTCATAGCCAGTGCTGCACCAACCAGCTCCACACTCCACGTATCACAGAGTGATGGGCAAACCCTGCTTTGCCGGGTGGTTCAGCCCCCCAGACTTTGGCCATGTGTTCAGATTATCCTGGTTCCTTGGGTTGGGAGATCTCACAGGGGTGGGCTTTCTTGCAAGATCTGCTGGCCAGGCCAGACACACCCCGCGAGCAGCCATTACCTCATTGTGGTAACGCTTTAGGCCCAAATGAGACCCAGAAGCACAGAGACCACAGGACAGGGTGGAAATAATAACAACGGTACGTTCGGGGAACTTTTTCCAAGCCTCCAGAAGATTTGGTTCAAATCTTGTCCAGCGTCTGGGGCTGGTTCTTATTGTACAGGAGCCGTTTGGCCCAGTCTTTAAGAATAACTACTGTGAGTGGAGCCTGCTGTGGTCCATGCAGCCCCTGATCCATCGCCATGGCCCGGACGCTCTCCTGCAGCGCAAACAGCATGCGGGGAGAACAAGCTTTGTGGCTTTGTAACCCCCATAGAGGTGACACACACCCTCCCACATCCCCAGGACTGGCCTGGGGGGTGCTGCAGCCAGGACCCATCAAAACAAGCAGGGAGCTAGGGAATCCAGCGAATTCCCCAACTGCGTGGGTCCGAGACAGCATGGAGGACACTTCTCTGCTCACTAGCCAGGCGAGCATGACTGGGCCAGCAACTGTGTGGCTATTGGCTGGCCACCCTCCTGCTGAGCCCTCCCCTTGAGGCATGCAGGCTTTGACATCCCAGCAGGGTTAACTTTCTGCCCCTCTGGCTGGGTAAGAAAGGCCCTTCTTAGGGCTGGGATAAGGACCCATGCGATTTATCGTGGCTCCTCTCTCTGCTCTTAACCACTCCCCCTTCACTACCAGGCCTCTCTGTGGCTCCTGCCGTGGTTTCGTTCCTCTCCGTATGATGCCGGGGCAGTGGGGAGCCTGGGGCCTGTGCTATTTGCACTTCCCTGTGCAGAGCCCCGGTGTTTTAGCAGTGCAGACTCTGACATGTCATAACTGCAGCGTGTTCCCAGATGACAGGAAAGCAGTTAACGAGCAGTTGCTCACCTGGCCAAGATGATCTTATATGAGAGTTTACTCCAAACATCTCACAGGTTGAGTCACTTGAGCAGGTGCCAGCTGTAGGACAGACCCTTACCATACCTCCACTGGGGCTAGTTGCATTTGCACCAGCTGAGGATCTGGCCCTAGGTTTATACCTCTGCCAATCACTCCCTGTACGTACATGGATGGCATGGGACTGCTTCAGTACGTTGCACATCAAAGACCTGGTATTCTTATACTGCCAGAATCACTGTTGAAATGCCTCTATTCATAGACTGCAGTTTAGCCAGGCTGGTGTTTATTTTGTGGAGCGCCATAGGTGAGCCTGGCATTGGGCACATTATGGGAACCCTGCAATATAGCTATCCAACATTAATACCATCCTTTACACTTTGCAATAAAAAGGCTGACCCTGCTGTTTAATCCGTCTTGGAGCTTTCAGACCCTGTAAGGGCTTGCGAGCTGCATTCCCACGTGGCCTTGAGGAGCACTCGCCCCTGGACCAATAGGTGGCCCTATTGAAGGGCTGAGATTTAATATAGCTGTTGCTTTTTTGTGGCCCCCAGATGTCCCCTTGCAAGCCCAACTGACAGAACAGTAGGTGTCTCTGCTTTGCTCTTTCCAGGGGGGTTCATGTGCAGAAGTGTGGCTGGGCTGGGGTCAATGATTCTGTGAAAATATGTGTAGCTGCAGAGATAAATAACTTCCCCTAGTACAGGGACCATAGAAAAACCTCACTCTTTGCTCCCGGTGAGGAAGGCTGGGAACTAGAGGTAGGTGAACAGAGGCATGTGTACACAGATTCATACGTACAAGTGTCTTTAGGAAGATACTTCCCCCGTTGGCTGGTGCTACACAGATGTCTGATATGTGGGTTTCTTATCGCTTCCGCTGAAGCAGCTAATGCTGACCATTGTTAGAGACAGGATCCCAGCCTCGCTGGACCACTGGTCTAGCCTGGTTATTCCTGTGCAGGAGATCGAGTAGAATAATGGCACTGCAGTGTCTCATGGGAGAGAAGAGAGTTGCAATGAGTATAAAGGGGATTCTTTACTAAAGCTGCAAGACATAGACAGAGCCTGTCATTTGGGAATGTTCGGTATCTCATCTCAGTGAACAATAAATCTGTTGCCTCTCAATATATTTCCCAGCCTGTCTGTAGGACTCTGTGTTGGGCTCCAAGAGGCCCATCAGCGTAACTGTCACCTGTTCTGTCCTGTTCTGGCTGTAGCCTCAGAAGACCCCGAGCCCCAGGATCGATACCATGGGATTTACTTCGCCATGCTGCTCGCAGGGGTTGGATTTCTTCTGCCGTACAACAGCTTTATCACAGATGTGGACTATTTGCATCACAAATATCCAGGTGGGTCCTTCCTGGCAACGGTGGTTTGGCATGTCCGAGGGCCTGCTCCCTGGATTTCATTCACACTGAGCCAGGGCACAGCATGGAAACTGTCACGGAGGAATCCTCATTAGCAGGAGAATGCTAGTCTGACAGGCAGAGGGGAACCAGCCTGGACAGGCCGCTGATTTCCAATTCACATGTAACCTTTGAAAGCCAGCAGTCAGGATCCCTGATGTTCAATGCTGATAGCAAACACAGTCCCATTTAGTGACAGGAGATCCTAGAAGCTGGTGCTAGGATGTTGAAAAGGCAGAGGCTGCCGAAGTGAGCATCTGTGTATTTGGCGGGAGGTCTGGTTTTGAAATAGGACTTGGCCGGGTCTCCCAGTTCTTGTGGATGCAGATATTGACAGGTGCTAGATGGCTCCTGGATGGGGTGTCTAGCAGCCTGAACTCACAAATGTGCCCGATTAATGACAGCAGTATCGCCCTGCAGTGTTCGTACCCTGAGTGCAAAGTGGAGCTAGACAAAATGAGTGGCTGCCCCCGTGGCATCTCCTGTGTTGCCCAGGGGGTATCTCCCCAGACCCTCACCCCACTTCCTGTCATTCCACCGCCTTCTATTTCAGCCGGCCCTGCTTGCCTATTTCCACAGTCCAGAAAATGTTTCTTGTTCCTGGATATCCCTAGACAATGCAACCCTGAAATTGTTCTTTGAGGCCACAGCTGAGTTACCCAAACCCTGAGCCTGGTTCAGCCTTCAGAGAAACACAGGAAATACAGAACAGCCACCAGACCCCAAATTCTGTTCACCAAGGTGCCAACACAGACCCATGGTCAGCAGTAGCTTGAAAGTTCCCTGTTGAAATCAACACACTCAGTCCAACGCTGCTCTTGGAGCATTGCTGACCACTTTACCTCTTCTGTTGCTCTGCAGGGACCTCCATTGTGTTTGATATGAGCCTCACCTACATCCTGGTAGCCTTGGTAGCTGTCATCTTGAACAACGCCCTGGTGGAGCTGCTGAGTCTGCACACCAGGATCTCTGTGGGTAGGTCTCTCCATTTCCTTCCCCTGCCCCAGGCATCCAGACAGGACCCAAGCCTACCGCCTGCATTCTGGGCTACCATATCTCCTTGGCTATTTTCCTATCCCATCGGTGCAAGCGGTCAGGCAAGGATTTTCGAGAAGGGTGGACTCTACTCCCGTCTCCAGCGCCTCTCCACCAACTGACCTGGAAAAAGCCTGCAAGCATTGAGATATCATTGCCCATCCTTGGCCCCTTCAGGGCACTGGAGTGTCACTTCTGCTCCCTGCCTGATCTCCCAGCAGTGAGGACAAGATGCGTGTTATGTGCGCAGATACGTTCGGTTGAGTTTCCAGGGGGAAGAGGGTTGGGAGATATGGGCCGGTCATGTACAAAGCCAGACTTAGATTTAGCCCAGCATCCAGTGTAAACACCCAAACTTCCAGCCACGCAGTCAGTCAGACACACCATTAGCTAGACACCAGAAATACGATCAGACGTTTGGACACCCAAACATCTGGCTGGGTAGAAACTCAAACATCGTGAGGAACCCACATGGCGATGCCTAGGCTTCCATTCCACCCCATAAGCAGTTAAATAACTAAAGCCATCTTGGCATAGATGGAAAGAAACGGGGGGTTTCTCTGGCCCCTTGTTCATCTGCTCTGTAACTCCATCTCCGCCTCAGTGCAGGGACGCACTCTCTCTCTAGGCTGTTCCATGCAGTAGTAGTGGCTCGGACCCTTGGCCCAGTGGGGTTTCACTGGGATTCCAGGCTGCCGAGCTCATCACATCGCTGTCCCGAGCCAGTCCAAAGGCTTGCTTCCAGCTCTGCTCTCTGCCCCTTGACTCCTGTGTCCATCTTGTTCTCTGCAGGATACCTGTTCGCTCTGGGTCCCCTTCTCTTCGTCAGTATCTGCGATGTCTGGTTGGAGCTCTTCACCCACAGGCAAGCATATGCTATCAACCTGATAGCCGTAGGGGTCGTGGCCTTTGGCTGCACAGGTATGTGAAGACTGGCGCAAGGAGGACAGGCCAGGTGGTTTTGGGGAGAGCAGGGTCTTGTTTCAGGGTATAAGGCCTGCTTGAAAATAGAGAGGGGAGTATCTGGAAGGGGGAAACTGCTCTTCCCCTCAAAGATCCTATTTCCTTGCAGGGAAAAGCAGGAACAAATTTTCTGACATTTCTGTTGGGTCCATAAAACTCAGCGGTTTGCAGGCCCTGATGGGCCCACCTGCTGCTGCCTGAAACTCCAGATCCCCGCTCCCTGAACTATCTCCCCCCTCTTCTTCTGAAGTAGATTTGTTCAGCCGCTTACATCTGCTCTTCTCAGATCCCGGGAACACCCCGTAACCCATAGCACATGAAGCAGCATGCACACCTGCCCGCGAAACCAGGAGCTATCCGATTTGATAAAATGGCATATATTTGCATAAAACACACTGATTTGCATCAGGTGCTGCCTGATGGCTTATGGGGTTTTCAGCTTCTCCTGGAACCCCCAAATACCAAACTCCGTACCCATCCAGCCCATCATCAATCAAACACGCATCTCGAGCATCGCCACGTCGATTGCAGTCCGTGGGGCTAGATCCCAAGCTGGGGTAAATCGGCATAGCGGGGGCTGCTCCTTGCTTTGCCAGCTGGTCTGGCTGGTTGTTAGTTCTGCTGGGAAGCGCTGATGGAGTGGGGCATACAAGTACCAGGCAGATAGATCAGATAGAAAAGAACGTGAATTGAAACCGACTTCTTGTTTGGTGAAAAAAGTGAGTGGGGGTGGGGGTGGGGGTGGGTTCCCCCCCTCCCATTTTGGGCTCTGTGAAGTGCCCATTTTTGAGCTAAGGAGGCATATTTATGCTTTTTGAATCACTGCTTGCTGTTCCAGCTGCTGAGTTTCTGGTTCATTTTGAAAATATTAATAACCCAAAAGCCATCAAGTCCAGTTGTTGCTGAGCTAACCAAAGCCTTTTCCCTTGTGACTGAATGCTTTGGAATAATGAAATTCCAGGGCCCCGTGCAGCTGTTGGGCAGCGGGACTTGTTAATCCCAGGGCAATCCC
Source organism: Dermochelys coriacea (assembly GCF_009764565.3). NCBI lineage: Eukaryota > Metazoa > Chordata > Testudines > Dermochelyidae > Dermochelys > Dermochelys coriacea. Next base: position 9,668,780 of record NC_050077.1, on the reverse strand, counting down.
CAGGTGGGTGATTTTTATGAACCTACCATATTTCATCCCATAAAAATCCAGCCTTCTGCAGCTAATTAGCACCAGCTAGCCCAGGTGTGTTTACAGCCTTTGTATGATTTTCTTTATGATGCTGTTTAACACTCTGGAACACAAGTCATTTGCATGATGCTTCACATCTATAAACAACCGGATTAAGGCTGTGCAATCTGCACCCTCACACACACCCCCACACCCAACACCCTGTTACAGTTTGGCTTTTAGTACCTAGGGCTCTCATGTGCCGGAGGTATCCAGGACCGAGAGCTGGTGCCTTTCCACAGTATTTTTTTCTTATCGCATTGGCAAGAGTGAAGCAGGCGTTTCTGATTCATGAAAGCACTTAGACCTGCTTGGGTCCCCCCAGCTACAATGAACTTAAAGTTAAGCATGTGCTTTCTTGAATCAGAACTTTAGATAGGAAACTGCACCAACTTCTCCTGGTTCAAAAGCTCCAGGGACCTAGGCAGGACTCCCGGCAATATATTTGGGCTAGATCCCTGCGGAATTGTGGGTAGGGAATAATACCTCTTCTCCTCTCTTTTTTCGGTGCACCTCTCTCTTTAAGTGCAGCAATCCAGTTTCTATGGCTACACCGGGATGTTGCCCAAGCGGTACACCCAGGGGGTGATGACTGGCGAGAGTGAGTATCCTCCTAACCCTGGATTCTTAAAGCCTGCTAGCTGGCAGAGCTACTCACAATTCTGATTAGATAATAGGCTCATTAGCCAGCTGCTGGCTGGCACATTGGCCAGTGCATCCTTAGTTGGCCCATTCTCCTAGATGTAATCATTAGTTGGCACATGTAATAAAGACCCCCAGCTTAACACAGAGGCTACGTCTCTGCTTGGAGCTCAGATGTGATTCCCAGTTCGCGCAGACGTACTCATGCTAACTCTCAAGGTACTGTGCTGGCCACCCTGAGTACACACCCACAGGGTTTAGGTGGTTTGTGCTTGGGGTGCCTTCCCGTGCTCTCAAGCTTGCACGGGTTTGGCTGCAGGAGCTGGGAGCATCCCTAGCTGACAGTGTAGACCTAGGGAGAGGCGGGTTGCAATGTTCCATCCACCACAAGGTCAGGTTCTTGGGGAAGATGCTGCTGAGAGATGTGACTTCTCCACGCTAAGAGGCCTAGGTGGAGCCCACTTTAGCAATCTGGTAACTTACGCCCAGAGCAAAGTCACACACACGGGGTATGGCTGCACAGAGGTCAGAGGTGTGACTGCAGCGTCTGTAGAGATACCTGAGCTAGCTTGAGTCTAGCTCACCTGAGTGCTCATAGCTGTGAAGCTGTGGTGGCCTGGACTTCAGTGGGGCCTGTACAAGCCCACCTGGGACCCGGGCCATTTATTCGGGTGACTAGCCCACGCTGAAGCCTGTACTCCATTGCGGTTGGTAGCTAGCTCGGGTATGTTTGCATACATGTGCTGCAGTCACTGTTGCAGTGTAGATGTACCCCCCTGTTTCTACGGCTGTCTGCTCTGTAGAGGGGAGGACAGCATGAGCAGCATGCAGACAGCACACTCATGTCCCAGGGCATTTTACAGCGAGTAGAAGAGAGGATGGAGTCTCTACCGTGACCTGAGGTACAGGTAGGGGTGACCTCCATCCCAGTTAGATTGCAGCCCAGTTTTCAATGTACACAGCAAAGGCCTTCATTCATTATTAGCTGAGCTTTTTTTAGTTCTCCCCCACTGCCAGCAGACGTTGGCCCAGCCCAGCAATCTCTCAGTCTCCAGCCCTGCTCCCTGAGATGGCTCGCTGGAGACTGACCAGCACACTGCTCACCCCTCAGATGCTGCTGTCCAGAATAGGCTTTAGTCTTTTCCTGATAAAGTCAGCAGTCATTGGCCAGGGTAATGGATTTGGCCTTGGCACACACTGGCAGGTGGTGGGCACACTCACCACCTACCATTGGCACATGCACTAGCTGACGACAGCTGGGGTGCTCTCACTGATATTTTGACTGACGCCCTGAAGGGGAAATTCGTTGGTCTTTGGTTGGTGTTTTCATCAGTCAGTGGCCAGCTGGCCCTACGCCAGACAGAGAAAAACTATAATTACAGTGGGCATGCGGGCCAGAAAGAAAGGCTGCCCCCTCCCATGGGCTGGGGGAATGAACAGCACTCCGTTGGGCTGTCCCTTCCAGTTAAACGGGGTGGCATGAGAAGTCTGGCATTGTAACTCTGTCTAGTGCTAGCTCCTGGGTTGTTCGGGGAAATACACTGACTGGCAGAGGGGTGCATGCGCCTATCTGACGCTGTTTCCCTTTGCTCTGCATGTGTGCGGCTGCTGTTAACACTCAAGAGAGCAAAGCACAAGCGTGGCCAGGGACTGCCAGCCTAGGGCGCAGCGCCAGGTATGTGTGGTGTGAGCTGATTCCCCTGTATTTCCCCCAGCAGTAGATGAGCTGTCTCACAGCAGAGAGAGAGAACAGACAGTTTCTGTGCCTCACCCCTTTGTCAGGGAGATACCTGCAGTGAGGGGAAAGTGCTATGCCACGGGCCTCTCCGCTCACTTTCCCCCATTGCAGCTAACTCCAAAGCAAACAGGGCCCGGACTGGGTGCCTGTTCTGTGTTGCTGGGGGAAGTACTAGGGAATCAGCTTTACTGACAGAAATCATCTCGGCTCACAGAGTAGCCTATGGCTCACATCTGTTCTCAGTTCATCCAGCTCAAACCAGCCCACTCACTACATGTTAGTGACCCTCTCTGGGGCAAGGCCAACACTGGCCCGGCCTGGCCACTGAGTCACATCTTGGGTTCTGTCCTTGTCAGGACAGAGAACCTCGGTTTCAAACCCGGTCCAGAATGTCTCTGCAGCCCTGGCCATTGAGCTGCGTGCTGTCCCTGGACCCCCTGTGCTGACGCGCCTGCTTTTGCTCTCTTCCTCTCAGGCACTGCGGGGGTCATCATCTCCCTCAGCCGCATTTTCACCAAACTCCTCCTGTCGGACGAGAAGGAGAACACCATCATCTTCTTCTTCATCTCCATCGGCATCGAGCTCATGTGCTTCATTCTCCACCTGCTGGTGAAGCGCACCCATTTCGTCCGGCACTACACCACCTGCTCCCGGGAGGGCGCACCTGGGGGCAAAGGGGTCCCAGACCACAGCACCGGATACAGGGTTCACCACGATGTCACTGCAGAGGACATCAGATTCGTAAGTCTCCCTTTCTGTGCTACGTGGGCGGGTGTGCCAGGGGCTTTTAGATCCCACTGGGGTTCTGCTGCCTCTGACCTGGGCCTCCAGCTGCTGGCCTGAGGCTGATGTGCTGGGGAGGCTATCTCCAAGGGATAAGGGAAGGACTGACAAAGGTACAAAGATACACTGGTTTGGTCCAGGTGGCCTTTTGGGGCAGAATCCAGAGTTGAATTAGAACTTGGAGCATAGCATCTGCCCTCAGCCCCATGGGACCATCTCCAACCAGTGGTGTCAGCTGTTCGGCATGAGAACCATGCTTTGCTTCTCATCGTGGTCTGTCTGCCACATAAGTCCCTGCTGAAGGGCATTAGCAGGGCTGCTCCTTCAGCTTCGCAGGCAGAGTGCTGCACTAGAAATGCAGCCCTCTGCGCTTCAGCCCCTCACAGACGACGTTCTTAAATGAGTGTGATAATTGGCCTGCATCCCAGTTCGCTGTAGGACAGGGGCTGCCACCCTGTCGCTGGTTCAGCACTTTCTGGTAGGCCACCTGATCTCTGCACGCTGGCCCCTTCTCTTTGCTTGTAGCTGTGACATTAGACTTTAAAAAGACATTTAATATTTTCCGACCATTTCTGTCCTGTGCAAACAATTGCTGAGGGTGCCACAGGGGGACGATACACGATTGGGCATGGGAGGGGAGGTGGGCTGTGCAGCCACGAATGGGAGAGGAGATGGGCTTACAAGACAACCTGCTTTCCGTTGTTCTGCACACTATGGAAAAAGCCCCTCTTTTAGGAGATGTGTGGTGCCCTCTAATGGTGCATTGGTGCAGAGAGATGCTGAAGTATTGTATATAAATCTATACAATAAAGGTGGATGTCCTAGCGTGGCACATAAACTGATAGCTCAATATAACCCATGTTCCCCCTCCCCACTTTTGTCCTCTACCCTTCCTGGGTGGACTGTATTACAGCCACTGACTTCATCCATTCTGGCTTTGCTAGTGACAGCAGGAGGGTCTTACATCAAGGTGGATAAGTTTCCGGAGTCTTTCCCCCTCCTCCCACTGAGCTTTTCTTTGCAAAATACCCCCCAGCTCAACACTCAGCGATCCCTCTTGTGCTTTCCCCAGGAAAATCAGCCTTGTGGGCAGGCGGGCTCCCCTCTGGGCAGCCTGGGGCATGAAGCTGAGCTGGCTGGCAGCGGCACCTACGTGAGGTTTGATGTCCCTCAACCAAGAATCAAAAGAAGCTGGCCCAGCTTCCGAGGTAGGACACCTATGTCCAGCTGCAGGGACCCGCTAGCTGGGCTGTCCAGACTGTCCCCGGCACTCACTCTGACGAGTACGCTTGTCTTTTGCTCTAGCTGGCAGGGACAACTAGTCCCACTCTCACTTAAAGGGGCTTTCAGAGGCTGCCATTTAAAGTGGAACTGTCACCTTTTAATAGTACTGCAGCCGCTGAGCATTTCTGTTGTGCTGTTGCGGGAGGAAGGATATTCTTTTACTAAAGGCTCAGGACAGCTGGGTTCAGTTCCTACTTTGCCACAGCATTTTGATGTGATCTTGGGCAAGTCACTTATTCTCTGTATGCCTCAGCTCCCTATCTGCACAAAGGGTGTGAAAACATGCCCCTAGCTCATCAACGTCTGTGAGGCACTCAGAGGTTACTGTGATGGCAACCATAGACATCTATCCCTAGGATAGACCTTCCACCCCCAAACACTTTGCAGTCTCGATACACACAGCATCTCTGCAGCTGCCTCTGGTGTGGTAGGTGGAATCCATCCAACACACATGGCACTGAACATCAGTGGAGGCCGAGAAACTTTTAGGCTGAAGCGAGGTAATCTCCTGGTATCCCATGCTGCACATCACAGGGAGTCCAAGGCAACATTTCTGCCAAGCACTGGACATAAAATAACACTGCCAGCTACTGCTGTCTCTCTTGCCTTTTTGCCCTCACAGGGGGAAGGGGAGGAAAGGGAGGTCACAGCGAGTGTAAATTAGCTATTCCCCGGAGTTGCAGGTGTGACATGTACACAACATGTGGAATTACAGCATTCATACTGCTCTAGTGTCCGATGGAAATCAGAGAGCCTGCTTAGGGGCTTGCTGGATTCAGCCCTGAGTTCTGCTGAAATCATTTGAACAGCACCTGTTTACACCAGTCCTGAACCTGAGCCATAGTTCAGGGAATGGAGTCTGGCAAGGGCAAATGGGTTTCTAATGTGGGAGATGGGGTCAGAGCTCTGAGGGAAGAAGCCAGGGTGGTCTTCTGGATTGATACATCTCTGCCACATGCTGGGAAAGCCTCCGTTCACATGCAGAACTAATCAGTGCCTTTGTGAGCACCCCTAGACCAGGGCGAAGGCTGGTGGAGGTGAACTTCTCACTGCTGTGCTCTGCAGGGGCAAGAGCGTGGGTTTAGTAATAAGCTGATGAGTTGCTTTGGTGTCCTCCTCCAGACATGATGCTCCATCGCTATGTTGTCTCCAGGGTGATCTGGGCATACATGCTTTCTATAGCCATGACCTACTTCATCACACTGTGCCTCTTTCCTGGGCTGGAGTCGGAGATCCGGAACTGCACTCTTGGGGAGTGGCTCCCCATCTTAATCATGGCTGTCTTCAACCTCTCGGACTTTGTAGGCAAGGTAGGAGGGGTCCTGGCTAGACGTCCTGTGCAGGCTTCTTTGGGGAGGGTGGGTAGCGGTTGAGGTGCCAGATGGGCAGTAGATTACTAAGGAACACATCTCGTCTGATGGCCAGTCTAGCCTGCTGTGGAAGAGAACTGGGGATCAATTGCCCAAGTTCAGGCCCTGGGCTGGGAGTGGCTCATGAATTCCTGCAGTGCATATTTTCACAGACTTTGTTGTCCCTCCCCTGCATCCGTTCAAACCAGGTTGTCTGCTGATCTGGTGTGTTATTAAAGGTGTGGTTGGTGTGTGTATGGGCGGAGGGTCTGGTCTAAATGGGGGTGGATTGTTACTGAAGATGGGCTAGGATTGGATTCCTTCAGATCCCACAGTAGAGACCTGTTTGTTTCCAGTGGCTTTTTTGCTCTGGAACTACCACTCAGTTTAGGCCGGCCTCCTGAACAGCCTCATCTTTTATTGATCTAGATTTTACTCCAGAAGCCGCTTTCCTTTGCAACACAATGCGACTTTCCCTCTGTGTTTTAGATCTTGGCTGCCTTGCCTTATGACTGGAAAGGGACCCACCTTCTCATCTACTCCTGTCTGCGAGTGATTTTCATTCCCCTCTTTATAATGTGTGTGTACCCCAGTGGGAAACCCACCTTCAACCACCCCGCGTGGCCTTGCATCTTCTCCCTCCTCATGGGGATCACCAACGGGTACTTTGGCAGCGTACCCATGATCCTAGCTGCTGGCAAAGTGAGCCCGGAGCAGCGGGAACTGGCAGGTAGGAGGAATAATGTGTTGACACATGGCAGCCGCTCACGCTAGCCGTGTAGGGAGGCAGGGACAGTGCTGGCTGGACCCACAGCGTCACAAGTTCCATTTGTGTTTCCCACAGTTAGAAGGGGACCAGGCTGTACTGCCACACCCATGTCACTGATCCCGCCTTCGGGCCCATCTGCACTACAGCTGCAGCTGAGTTCTTCGCTGGGTTAACACATGGCCACACACCCCATGGCTAGCATGTGGCTCCTAACCAGAAAGTGCGCTGTGGTTTGCCATTGCTCATGACCCTGTAACTTGACTGGCCCCTGCGTTTCACACTGTGTGGCTGGGCCCTGCCACTATAACCGGATTAGTAAGTCCCCCAGCGTCCCACATGTGTGCATGAGACGGGATTGGGTCACTCCAAAATATTAAGCGAGTGCAGGTGGGAAGCAGGCCTTGATGGGCGGTCGAGTCCCTCTCCTGTTCCTTGTCATCCCTGCGCTACCCCCCAGGCTCAGAGGCCTCCACATGAAGCCTGGCTGTGCACTGACGTGCTGGTTGTCCTGCATGTCATTTTGCAGGCAGCACCTGCACCAGGCGTGACTTATCCAGTGGCACCAGCCCAGTCCGGGAGTCATTCCCCAGAAGCCTGGTTTCTAAGAGCACCTATGCTCGGGGCTCTCTCTCTGGCTGAACGGGGTCCAGTGGAGGGGTAGATGGTTAATATGGGTATGAGGATCCTGCTGTCCCTTTGGGGAGGGTGGTGCCATTTTGGCCCCTGTAGAGCTCCCCTCCAGGTGGCTGCTTCCTGCCCACACTGATCCATTTCCTGCTCTAAGGCTCCCCACCCCAGCTCATACCACTGCGGCTTCAGACCGCTGCGCCCCTATCCACTGCAGGGCACAAACCAGTGACCAGATGCACCCTCGCTCTCCCTTGGCCTGGGAGCATCGCCACCGGCACTGGTGCTGGGTTGCCAGCAATGTGCTCTGGGGGGTATGTTACAGATCAGAGCTAGAGCAGGGAATCTCTGTCCCAAATCCGGCGGATCCCAGGATCATGAGTGGAGACACCTCCTGGCACCCTGTTAGGGTCTAAGCCATATACGCTTGTCTGGCAGATGAGGTTTAACCTCCTGGCTTCTCTTCTCCGCTCCCCTTCTCCTGCAGGTAACACCATGACTGTGTCCTATATGACCGGATTGACACTGGGCTCTGCCGTGGCCTACTTCGCCTATAGCCTCACCAGTAAATCTCACAGTACCTGTTTCCACACTGAAACCTATAACAGCTCTTTCACGGCGGGGTACTGAGCGGGCAATGCGGCTGGGGCTGCAGAAGCTCTGTGCCGGGACGGGGTGCAGGAGAAGGGGGCAGGTGGGTTGGGCTGCAGAGGAGAGGAGAATGGGAATGATCTGTCCTGTATTTATTAATCCGTTCCCACTCTACCCAAAATCTGATCCCTGAAATATTAATCCCCCTTCCAGGCCCCTGGCCTGATGGGCTGAAAGGCTGGAGCCGATCCTCAGGCCTGCAAGCTGGCCATGGATAGGGCCAAGAGGTGTTTGCCATGAGTCATCACTTGCTTCAGCAATGGCACAGAAGTTTAGGGGTGACAGTGGGTGTCGCCCTGAAATGGCCACCCCCCGACTTAGCCTCCTCGCTGCTTGCTCTTGTGGGCGAGCTCAGTGCTCCACGACTGGTCTCATCTCCCCCCCCCACTCCACCCCACCTCTGCAAGGTCTTTGCAGGGCATTGGATTAATGGAGCAGAACTTTACAGACAGTGGATCCCCATTAGGGGATATAGTGGGGCTAGCGCATGCCTGGTGTAACACCACTGAAGTCCAGGGTGTTAAAGCAGGAATAAGCTTGGCCCCGGGATTTCCCAGCCAGCTGTGTGTCTAGGCTGGGATGTTATCCCCTGTCGACACTTGGCTGTTCCCAGGTGACTCCAGGGTGGGGAGTGAATTGTGGTGAATCTCTGCATTAGGAAGTCCAGCTGATCTGTACCACTGCCACGGAGCCGTTCCTCATGACTGGAGGGGCTCCAGCTTCTTGGGGGACAGAGCAGTGGGGATTGCCTGGCCGCTGCACCCCATGCATTAGCAATTCATCCCGCAGGGTAGAGCGGGGAGGAGACTCCTGGGGTGTAGGTCCCTGATATTGTACAAGGGTGTGGGGTGTCCACACCCACCCTAACCCAGAGAGCGTGTGCAGACAAAGGACAGGGTGCTGATACTGGTGGGAGGGTGATGACATTTGTGGTGGTCTTCGGCTCTGAGATACAAATGCCAGCCGTAAAATTAACTCCTTGGCTATACCACCTCTACATAGCCCACCACCATCCTACCGTCCAGCCTCTTGGTCGTCATAGGCCTCACACGGCTGCTTTGCAGTACACACCACCGCCCAGCACTGTCCTGCTGTCTCCCAACTCACACAGCTCCCCAGCGCACGCCTGCCACGTGGCAGGTGCAAACCGAAGACTGAGTGTGTGCGCCAGGGAGATGCAAAGAGGAGATGAAGAGAAAGTGGGGAGACAGATTGCAAGGTGAGGGGGCGGTGATAGAGGAGCAGAAGAAAGCAGGAGAGAAAGAGAGAGAGCCTTATGGAGGGCAGGAGAAGGACAAAAGACCTGCAGTGACAGAGAGATGCTGTGTTAAGTGTGAGACACTGTATTGTAATCACTGGCCAAACCTCCACTGGCCTCGATAGGGTAGGAGTAGGGAAGGAGTTATCAATAGCAGGCACCACAACTGATCTGCCCGGTGTTTGTTACCGTGGCCCTGGGAGTGTAACGCTGGAGGGGGTGTGCCCCTTCCCAAGAGAATGAGTGGTCCTGAGCTGAGCTGAATGGAACCTAGGAGCAGCTGCTCTGCTGTCCTTGGGGATCTGTCTACACTCGTGGCTTGTACAGTTTGCAAGTGGTGTTGTCTACATAGCAAATGCTGAAATAGGGGTGGGTGATAAGCAGGCAAAAGCCCCAGTGTCCTCTCCACACTGCAGCTTCCAGCACTGCAATCACCTCTGGGCAGGGATTGATGGACATGCAGTTTGCTAGTGCAAACTGAGCCATCTCGAAATTTCACTTCTTCCTTTTCCAGCCTCGCCAGTGTGGTGATGTACTCGGAATTCCTGCCCTTGGAGACACAGTTGCTCCACCAGTCACCCACCCTGAAAGACCCAAGGGATTAGCTCTCTCATTCCCCCTCTTCGTTCCACCCCCAGAGCAAGGCACGTGCTAAGTGACCATTCCACTCTGGTCCATGGGACAGGGTCAGGAGTTAAGGAGGGTGGGGTGGGGAACAGAACCGTCACTGGAGACTAGGATGGAGCAGCTTCTTCAGCTCAACTAGCACAGAGCTCATGTGGAGACCATATGACCTAGTCCCACTATTGACACCTCCCCATAAAAGAACATCCCAGTAACTAGAACTGCCTCTCTATTGAATGTGCAGGGCCCTAGAGAGAGGCACAGAGGTTGTGCCCCAATCAAGGCTTGCTTCAGTCCTGCATAAGCGATTAAGGTGACTTGAAATGGGTGTAGTGTTTTTTGTCTTGTAAATTGCAACTCCAAGTTGCATACTTTTGCAAGTCTCCTGGTAGTTGGTGTTCTTCATAAAGCCCCCAGCTCCTGAAGTTAGAAACCTCAGCTTTAATTCAAACAATATAAATTTCTAGCGCTCCTGGTTGTAGAGACAAGCCTGAAAATCTGAACCCCCAAATCCCTGAAGGCAAATAAAAAGAACCCAAATTTTATTATATTTTTTAAAATCTCATGATTTTTAAACCTTTCTCATGATTTTCAGGAGCCAGATCCATGAGTTTTGAACGCTCAGCGGTGTTGCAGGTGTTCCCCGTCTCCTTTTCAATAACGTATCACTGAGTCCAGGGAGAGCATAGTATGGTCCACTGATTTCTGTTATCTGCGTGATGATCAAGTATTGGACAGCGCTGCAAAGTACAGTCATGATTGTATAAAGTTGAGAGAAGGTGTCACACTGGCCAGTTTATGATCTTTGGACTAGATTGTAAAGTACATGATAACAGACAAATACTGAGAGACACACACACACCCTTAGCTGCTTGCTCCATAAATTCTATAAATGACCGTAGCTCATTTTGTAATATGTTAACTCTATTTTAGAGGATGTCATATTCCTTTTCTTCTTTTTTTTTTAATACAGAGCAGCTGTATAAGCGATTTATGGGGAAATCAATAGATTTTTTCCTCAGAGGAATCAAACCAAGCACAGGTGTGTCTGCTTGCACCTGGGTCACCCTTCCAGTTGACTAGAAATACCTGATCAGTTGTCACCGGCAGTGAAACTAACCATTAAACAAATCCATCGTGCCATGGTGCTGAGCTTTGGCCATCCCCAAGCAGTTACAGTGCAAGGGTGGTCACAGGCTGCATTTCCGTATGTCTACACTGCAGTTAGACATACCCTGCGGCTGGCCCCTGCCAGCTGACTCGGGCTCACAGCCTTGGGCTGCTGGGCTGTTTAATTGCAGTGTAGACGTTCTGGCTCAGGCTGCACCCCAAACTCTGGGACCCTCCCACATCGTGGAGCTTGGGCTCCAGGCCAAATGTGGATGACTACACTGCAATTAAACAGCCCCACAGCCCGAGCCCAAATCGACCGGCATGGGCCAGCTGTGGGATTTTAATTGCAGTGTAGACATGTGGCCTAAGTGGCCAGGGCCTGCAGTCTCAAAGCCATGTGACTTTAGTCATGGCGGCAAAGCCTTTTTCATGATCATGGCTAGTATTTTGCAGCTAATGGTTCCTTGCCAGCCTTTCCTGGCCTCTTCCCTGCTGTCTATTCAGAGTCATAGAGTGTAGGGCCAGAAGGGATTATTATCATATTCTAGGGCGGCCGACCTACTGCATAGCACAGGCCAGAGAATTTCTCCTGCAGTGGAGGGGTCTAGTCCTCCCTTCCGTGTAACCTAGCAACACTTGTCTGCCAGCATCGTGTGCTCGCACAGAATCGAGCACTAGCTTGAAAAAAACGTCCTCAGTGCTGAGCTGGCTGATGGACTGCAAATGAGCCGTGTCAACCGCTCCTCATGCAGTGAGGATGCAGCCTGCCAGCCAACCTCTGGCTGCCTTGTTGCGGTGAGCCGGCGGGGGCATGGTCAGGAGCCAGGCTGCCTTGTAGCTAACGGGCAGCCAGGCACTTTAGGCAAACTAGCCCTGAGCCAATGACCGAACGGTTTTTTTTTTTAACCAGAGCACTACTGACAAAGTAGCCACAGACTGTGCTTGCCTTGTTTCAAGAGAGTTGGGCTCTGAAGAGCTGCTTGAGTCGCCAATGGATTGGTGGGGCCTGGCTTGTCTTCAGAGCGCCTCCCAACCCAAACCACCTTCCCCACGCGCTGAGGGAGGTTGGCTCTGGAGCCAGACGTCACAGCTGGCCCTGCTCCAAGGGCCTGAAGCAAAACCTAGCGGAAGGTTGGGGCTGGAGTGGTGGCTACATCAGGTCCCTTCTTATGCTAGCACCCGAAAACGGTACAGGAACTGCCGAGCTGTCAGCTTTCCTCCCCAAATAGCTCTAGCGTTGTGTGTCAGCCATGCCAGACTCATTTGCCGTCCCGTTTGCTGCGAAGGAGATCAGTACATTTTCAAAAAATAATAAAATATTTGGCATCGTGTAAATTGTCTTGAGTCAGCGATGCGGCCAAAAAGTATGTGGCTTTGTAGGGAATACAAGCACATGGCACCGTTGCCACCCGCCAACCCCCGCCTTTCAGCTGGACCTGGGCGGTCTCTTCTGTGAGCGGGAGAGAGGTGCGCTGCAAAAGAACGTTGGCTCATGGCCGCCGGAGCGCTAGAGCAGGGCAGACAAGCTGAGCGGAGGGACAGGGCATCAAACACACACTCAGAGTGGCCCAGCTTTGTTGCAGGGACAGCTGGTGAATCAGAGGAGCTGAGAGGTGGAGTCAGGCTAAGTAAGTAGGGAAATGAATTCGCCGGGGCTGGTTTTAAACCTTCCCAGGTTCTTCCCAGGAAGGGGCTGCTGGAGAGTGGTCTAGCCATCAGAGGATGGTCAGATCAGAGGCCTGCCCAGCTCTGCCACTGGTCCCCTGGGCAAGTCCCTTCACATTGCTCATGGCCTCAGTTTCCTCAGCTGTGAAATGGAGCTGCTGATAGTACATTCACTGGGGATGGGGCAGTTAATTCCCAGAAGTATTTGTAAAGCACATTGAGGGCGTCAGCTGGATGCTGCGGTAGGGGCACAGAGCATGATTAACTCAGCTTCCCAAGCCAGGGTTGACCAGCCCCAAGCTAGAATGTGGCTAGGCCTAGTCTGCCAGAGCCAGGGCAGTTGTTTGGAGCCATTTCTGGAAGATCAACTCAAGTGGGCCAGCATGTGGATGTGACCCTCTGTTCTCAGCGCCCTCACTTCCTGTGCAGATTTGTCTGCAGAAGGGCAGGAGATGAGGAGACAGTGCCACACCCATGGCCCTGCCCCCATCAGCTGCCCTGCACCGATACCTGCTGCTAGGGGTCCATGTTGATAGCACGTCATCAAGAGCGGTGGCCTCCAGTGTCCACAGCTCCCCCAGACTCTTGCACCAGCCAAGGCAAACTCAGTGAGGGCCCCAGCCTGCTGATTCATGCATGGGAAGATCATGATTGGACCAGTGTTTGTGAGGGGGTTCAGGCTCACATAGTTGCTTGCCTCAGTGATGAAGCCCTCACCACCAGATTTTATTCAGGATGGGGGAGGCGGGGGAACCCCAACTACTTAATTCTGCTCCGTCCATCCCACCCCTCCTGATTAGAGTCAGTTACATGTTGTGCTACCTAACCCTTCCAGAAAGTGCCTAGCTCCCTCCAGTGTGTTCGTCCCTATGCAGTGGGACCAGGTTTATATCAGTGGAGAGAGCGATTTAATATTGTACCAAAGCCATGACCACTGCAACACATCATGGTTGCTGGTCCTGGCCAATCAGCCCTTCACAGCGACAGCAGGGATAGGAGCTAGATCTCCCATCTTCCAAACCACTGGCATCAAAGACGATGCGCCATCAGGCAGCAGCAATAGCAGGGGTTGTGACCCCAAGGCTATAGATTGGCCACAGGGCAGGTCAGGGGCTCAGGCTGAGACGGTTGTGAGTGCTGGTGGTAGAGAGAAGTTAGTATTGGCCTGTCATCACTTTGTGCTCAGCAGGAACAGGTGCAGCAATATGGCCACGCACTCACCCTTTCCCTTCTCATAGTCCCACTTGCTCCTCTTCTGGTGCACAACCGTGTAGGAGGAACGCTGGGGAGGCGCCCAATTGGATGGGTTAATGTACATTGATCAGGGCACCTGCAAGCACCATCTCGGCGTGAGCAGAGTGGGTAGATGCTAAGCATAGGTTCAACTGTGGTGCATAGGGACTCTAAGGGCTGCACCCCACCCTACACAGAGGCCACAGGTACAGCAGGGGCAATTCCCATCATGGTTTTTTTTTTTTGCACTGCAGAGAGGCCCCCTGCCTCTTAGCTGCTAAGACTGTTACTTAAAGAACTGGACAGAGGAGGCTATTTGCCAAACACAGGTTTTATCAGGCCTCCAAAGCCCAGGACCAGTGCTGTGTAAGTGCGAGTGCCCGCTACTGGCCTCTGAGCTGTTACCTTCCACTTGACCTGGCTGCTGCCCTCCAGCCCACACGGCACAATTGCAAGCCATGCTCTCAACCAAAGCTGGTTGCCCCGCTGTGCTTTCCCAGTTGCCTTTCATGACCTTAACCACGGTGTGACCACAGTGCATGAGCGTGACAGCCCAGTGTAGCTGAGGCCCTATGGCACAACAAATAAGAACTCTACTTATGGGAGTGGCGTGGGTGGAAGGAGGTGACACTCACGCCTGTGGCTGCGGGGCCGTAACAACCAGCGGTTGCACAGCTTAAACTGCCATGGCAACATGGGCTGCTAATCTGGCAGCCAGGGTGGATGGGGCCAAACTGTGGTGGTGCCACCATACGCTACCCCGGGCAGGGAACGGAGCTAGACCACAGGTTTGAACACACGCTTGGCCAGGCCTCGTGCACTAGACCCTCATTTGCACACAGCAGATTCAAGCCTTTGTCAAACTACTTGCACATACAACAAACCCCCCCCCCCCCAATTTGGGCAGGGGAAGCAATGTCTTGCTTGTTTCCCTTGCCTCTTCCTGGGGAAAGGCCATGCCCAATGAGCTCAGGTGTCCAGCCTCAGCTCTTCTTTGCTTCACTCCAACTGGCAGGACACTCGCGGCTTGTTGGACAGGCATCCAGGTAGGCTCTGTTTCCGCCGACACTGCAGATACAATCACAGCAGTGGAGCGCTTACAACACCATAGATGTCAGTGGGCCATGCGCTCACCCTGGCCAGTGCTGGGTTGTTACAGAATGCAAGCATGGGTCTAACGAGAGCTGAGTGTGTGGGAGCTAATCAGGCCGTTTGCCCTCGCCTCCCGCTGCCATTTTCTCAAACCGATTTGCTCTCGTAAATTATTCACTCTGTCCTGTAGCTTGTCCAGCAACCATTGCTCGCGTGTATTTGACATACGGGGAGGGGGAGGGGCAGGGCGGGTCTCTTGGTTCATTCTGATGGGCCAACCCAGAGAGATGCTATTGTTTGTGGTGTCCCCCCCGGATGAGAAGGGCTTGGGTACAACTCACATTTCCCATTCAAAAAGCCACTGCCTTTGATTAGCCTGCAATATTTGATTGAAAGTATCTGGCCTGTCAGCAAATGCCTTTGCTAGCATGGGATGAAAAGCAGCTGTAAAACGGCCTGAACATGGGCAAAGCAAATGCCAGTTTTATTTTGTTCTTTTTTAATTGGGGTGACTGGTCACATTTGGCGAGATTTGCTCAGCACTTGGCCCATCAATGGAAGGGAGCCTAAACTGTGTTGGGTCTCTTGTGATCTTCTTTGCAGCGATGATGGGCCCTGATCAAAGCCTAGCGTGCAATTTATGTCTGTCCACCACTCCAACACCCATTATAAAAAACTTTAAGACTGGGCTCAAATGTGCATTTAAATGCCATGGTGCAGCCTGCAAGAGAAGGCTGAAATTTGCAATCCCGGAGGGGAACTGGACACACAATTCCCAGCTGCCTTTCCGTAGCCTCTCCCCCCAGGAGCGTTGAACATCTCAGCTGAAATAGGTGATTTGGGGAGTTTCAGAAAAGACAACTAAAGTGGCATTGTGTGAAGGAGCCAGTGGTGTGACACATACAAGCTGCTTCACTAACACATGGTTTGCAACTAAGCAAACATCGTCTGGGCTGGCTGAGCAATGCCATTTTGTAGCCTGTAACAGCTTATCAAAGCCAAATCGCATGTGTTTGAATGGCAGGATTTACAGGTGCAATATGACTGTTTAGTGGCACGTGCAGCCTCCCATCTCTGCTTGTCCTGTGTGTGCGTGTGTCCATAAACTTAGGGCTACATTAACGCCAAGCCACACTTTGAGATTTGGCACCTTTCAGTATGCTCTTTTCCACCCGTCCTGGGCCAAGCTAGTTGGGCAGTTAAGGGGCTACTCGCTACATAGCAGGATGGAAGCAGCATCATGTCTCAGCCCAGCTGCTGTCAGGTTCCCTTGAACACTTAGGGTGGTTTAGGGTGACTAGATGTCCTGATTTTATAGGGACAGTCCCGATATTTGGGGCTTTTTCTTATATAGGCGCCTATTACCCCCCACCTCCTGTCCTGATTTTTCACACTTGCTATCTGGTCACCCCAGGGTGGTTTGTGAGGGATCCTGGCTCACTCTGGGGTTGGCTCCCCCCTTGGCGTGCGTGTGTGCCAGTATCCTTATCCCAGAGGGCTGCTGAAACATCTTTGTTGCATCCACAGGGCCGTAGAGCTTTGGGCTGGGCTAAGATAAAGACTCTAATGCGTGTCTCTCTCAGGAGGGGTTTTGGGCCTCGTCCAGTCTCTGTGTCGCTGTCTTAGATATCACTTTGCTGTTGTGTGTTTGCTGATGAATAAACTCTGGTTTTTGTAAAAGGCACCAGAGAGCAGGCCCCAGGTTGCTTCCTTTTTCTGCTGGGGGCAGGTCTGGCCAGAGGAGACACTCAGCAGCCAGCCAGCAGCCGTTGCTAGTCCCTGAGCCTCAGTGGTATTTAGGTGCCTGCCGCCATTAATTTTAGTGGGAGCTGCAACTGAAACGCCATGGATTAGCTGAGCTGGCCAGAGCAGCTGGGGTGCTCACATGCTGAAGGCAGCCAACATTTAACCAGGGAAAGCCACTGCCTCCCTTCTGTCCAGTCTCATTTTAACAGACATCTCCTGTCCTTGTCCCTGCCCCCCCCCCAGCCACTGCCTCATCCTGACTCATTCTAGGCTGTGTGCTCCCCATGGCAGACTCATCCTATCCATGCAGCACTGGCTGGTAGTTGCAGCTTCTTATAGATGGCTACATCTGGCTCCTGCAGGAAATTACTATGCTAATGGTTCTTTTCCCATGCTGAACTGCTACAATTCCATTGTCCTTACTGGGAAAGCAAGGGGACCGTGAGGTGCAGCCCCCATGTGTCATCACAGGTATTGAAAATATCTGTGCCTTGGCCAGGAGGTAGTTGGGCCCATCAGGAGCGCTCCATCAGCCCCTCTGCTTTTCCACAGGTTTCTGGTAGTGGAGCATCCAGCTCAGTCCAGCTGTGCAGTTCCTGCAGGAACAGCCCAGGTAGCAGACACCCCAACCCAGACTGGGGGCAGTGCAGGACCAATGCCCATTTCCCCAATTTACCCTTTCACCTTGTTCCCCCCTGCCCAGGGCAGAGGCTCCAAGCAAGCCAGGCTCAACCTGGTCTTTCCTGGACATGTTAACTCACGCCTTTCCCCACCTGGGGTCAAGGACAACTTTCACTTCATCCCCCAGCCCCCAACAAAGTTGGACATCCTGATCTGGGGGCTGTGCTGAGTCACAGGGAGATGACAGGGACAATCCAGACCTCCTCTCCAACAAGCTAGTGTTGCAGAACAGTTGCTAAGGGCAACCTCTCATCTTTGAGAGGGCTGGGGGTGAAGTAGTAGTGGGGGGGGAATCCATAGTGTTCCCTCCCATCCCCCCTACATTACATGCAGAACACATTGGCAAAGCTGCTTTTCCATGTGCAGAAAAAAAAATTCAATTTGGCAAGTTGCTACAAATTTCCACATGCCACTGCCATCAAGACACTGCTCATGGCAAGGTGGTGACACCTGGTAGCTTGCCCACTAGCATCTGGAGACACAGAGGAGAGCGGAAGCCAATCGAGAGCTTGGCCCCATGGGTTCTCTATGGTCCTATTTTCACAGAGGTGTTTGAGATGGCTGAGTCCAGCGAGAGGTGCCGGCTGGTGATGACCCAGCTAGTGGTAGCTGCCTGCAACAAGCAGCCAACACTTGGCGTGGGGAAGTAAGGGATGGGGATGGAATGCCAACGGCAGAGCAAAAATCCTCCATAAGAGGAGTTAATAGCAAAGGGTCCTGGACAACTACGCCCATTTACCAGGCATGGCTTCTCCCAAGCACATAGGGCTCAGGTTGGGAGCAGCCCAAGTTCCATTGTCTGTTACAGTGCAGACAGCATGGATGCTTTAGGGCACGGCTCAGAAGCTGCATTAGGAGGGGTGCATATGAGAGTCTTGAGCTGGCCCAATACAGGTATATACACCAGTGTTTAGGACCCCCTGGTCTATCGGCTGCTCCGTGGTAAATCTTAGTGCATAAGCAAATACGCTGACATGGAGACACTCTGTGTCGAGACCACACCCCCAACTCCCCAAAGACAACGAACCCAATTTTAGCCATCTTTATGAGAACACCATCTCCATCAAGCAAAGCAATCTGTGCTGGTCCCGCGGTGGTGTCAAAAGCACAGTTCTACACTGACAAGTGCCTCAGTAAAAACGGCACCACCTCACTCAGCAGACCTGGCCTCCTGTGTGCATTTGAGTCAGCACATACAACAAAAAGAAAAGGAGTACTTGTGGCACCTTAGAGACTAACAAATTTATTAGAGCATAAGCTTTCGTGAGCTACAGCTCACTTCATCGGATGTATTGAGCTGTAGCTCACGAAAGCTTATGCTCTAATAAATTTGTTAGTCTCTAAGGTGCCACAAGTACTCCTTTTCTTTTTGCGAATACAGACTAACATGGCTGCTACTCTGAAACCTGAGCACATACAACAGACGCCCTGAGTTAAGACATGTGCTTGGGGCTTTACTGATTCAGAGCATAAACTAGCTTCTTGCAGCCTCTTAGCTCTGCAGATCCAACACTATTCGGTAGCAGCTGAGGATTCTGTTCCATATTGAAATGTAGGAAACCGTCAGACTGATTCAGTCATTCACACCTATATAACGGAGTGGCCTGGCTGTAACTCTTGGCATGATTTGGCCTGCAGAACTTTTATGAATGGTGTTTAGAGAAGGAAAGAGTGCAGCTTGGCTGAGATCCTAGGCTGAGTTTGCAGTTGGAAGAGACCTTCTCTGTTCACACTCAGGAAAGCACTTAAGCATGCGCTTAGTTTTCATTATGACAGGTTTCAGAGTAGCAGCCGTGTTAGTCTGCATTAGCAAAAAGAAAAGGAGTACTTGTGGCACCTTGGAGACTAACAAATTTATTTGAGCATAAGCTTTCGTGAGCTACAGCTCACTTCATTGGATGCATTACATCCGATGAAGTGAGCTGTAGCTCACGAAAGCTTATGCTCTAATAAATTTGTTAGTCTCTAAGGTGCCACGGGTACTCCTTTTCTTTTTTAGTTTTCATTGAAGCCCATGGGACTTAAGCACATACATAAAGCACTTTCCTAAACAGGGATGGATTCAAATGTGCGTGCGCTTCCCTGGAGTGGCACCAAACTGAGCACATGGGATCAAGAAGTCAGAAACAAGCAATCAGGCCGAGGGCACCACTTTAACAGTCACTGTTCAGAGCAGGAGGGCTTTCGCTCGTGTCTCCCCATACAGGGAGGGAGGGTGCACAATCTAAAAGGGGGGACATGTGACTGCCCCATGTATCTCCTCCGCCCAGTGACCTCCCCCCCACTCTGTGCCCAGCCTGGGGCTGCCACTTTCTGCCCGTCCCATGTTACTTGTGGGGGGGAGGGGCTCTGTCCTTCTACTGCACCAGCCCCAACCCCACTCCTGCCGCACCTTCAGCCATTCTCCCTGGCTCAGGCTGCTGCTCATGGTCGCTATTCTGGGCACCACAGCAGCTGCCTGAGAGAACCTGGCTGGGGAGGTGGCAGCAGCAACCGGCTCCCTGACTGGGCTCAGCTTCCGGTGTTGGGGCCAAGCCTGCGGGGGTGGGGGGTGCACTCTGGCTTGCTCTGTCCCTGTCCTGGGAGGGAGGGGGATCACAGAATCATAGAACTGGAAGGGACCTCAAGAAGTCATCTAGTCCAGTCCCCTACACTCAAGACAGGACTAAATATTACCTAGACCATCCCTGACAGGTGTTTGTCCAACCTGCTCTTAAAAATCCCCAATGATGGAGATTCCACAACCTCTCTACTCAATTTATTCCAGTGCTTAACCACTCTGATAGTTAGGAAGCTTTTCCTAATGTCCAACCTAAACTGCCCTTGCTGCAATTTAAGCCCGTTACTTCTTGTCCTATCCTCAGAGCTTAAGAACAACAATTTTTCTCTCTCCTCCTTGTAACAATCTTTTATGTACTTGATGGCCTGCTGCTGCCACCTCCCCAGCCAGGCTCTCTCAGGTCGCTGCTACAACAGAGCACAACCCCGTGGCCAGTCCCACCCCTTCCGCTCACTGCCTGGGCCTGGCTACCATTGTGTGTGGTGGTGGTGGTGGGGAAGACAGCGACACGACAGGACGGACTTGACCCCGCATTCCCTCAGTACGCGTCCCCGATGTGCAGATGATAGGTGACCACGACGATAAATAAAACACACACAACTCTAAAATAAAACAGGACACAGAAAGAGGCTTCGTTTTTTCCAATAGACTTTTTTCTTTTTTATGAAAAACGGTCACACGGAATTCTCCAACAAACATAATGCCAAAAAAAAAAAAAAAAAAAAAATTTTAAAAACAAAGACAGAAAACAAAAAGACAAAAACCTGGCTCTCCTTTCCTCTCGATTGTCTGAAAAATCCTTGTGTTCCATAGAAGGCATTGGGCAGTAAGTGCTTTCTATTTAACATTAGCATAAAATCTCTCTCTTTCTCTCTCTTTAAAATTTGCTCACACAATTTGCTTCTTTAAGTACAGTACACTCTGTGTGTGGCTGTTTGTGTGTGCCTGTTCCCAGATCATTTACATTCACAATCCAACTGGAAATAAAAAATAATATTCTAAACGTCAGACTGTGTTCTTCTTTATAATTTCATAATTTTTTCACAGTTTTAAAAAGTTTATATTTTTATATATATATATTTATATTTATAATTAAAAAGTCAAATCCATTTAAAGACTTATAATACAGAAGGGTTTAAAGAGTCTTTTGGTACATTAAAACTGTACAGTTTAGAAACATTAATATCCACCAAGTCTTGGTGAGCCGCCGGCTGGAGCAGAAGTGGCTGGAGTTCAGCACCATTGTGGTTCTTTTAAAGTATGAGGGATCATCTTTTATGGGGTGCCCCTCTGCTCTTCCCATAGAGGCTGCAAGTCTCTAGTACTCAGATAGTACCATGGCAGATAGCTAAAAATCTGTCCTTGTAAGTATCTCTCCCCTGGAGCTTTGGGTGGGTCACTCTGCTCCCATCCATGCTGGAACAATCTCGGTGTCCTAGAAATATGTAGTGCGAATCGGTTAGTTGCAAAGATCAGTGCATCTCGTGAGATTTCAGTTAAGTGCAAGGACATTGTGCCGTGGTCTTGTTCTGCTCCACTCCCCTGGCTCCCTGCACGCTGCCTGGAGAGCCAGGGCTGTGTATTGGTGTTTCGGATTGCAAACCTGGCTCCCTGAAGCAGCTGCTTGAAGGCAAGTTGCCAAAGCTGAAGGCTCAGGCCTGTGAGAGATGAATGAGATGGGTGGGCCGGCTGCTTGGAGGAGGGAGACTGACTGCTCTCAATGAGCCCCGGGGTGACTGTCCACATGGACCCATTAAGCTGAATGCCTGCTCCCGATGACAGCTTGGTTCTGGCCCCCACTGTGGACATGCAGCATGCGTCTCCTGCACGGACCCTCCTGGGGGCAGTTCTCATCTCAACCCTTTTGAGCAAAGAGCTGTGTGTCCCTCTGCTTAAACAGCAGGAGCCTCACACCCAGGGAGAACATAGCCCCTCAGTTCCATGTGAAAGCTGAGGTGCTGCACCTGTGTGAAAAAGCAGGCTATGGCCTCCTTCGAGCTGCAAGAAGGGGCTTCCTCATTTGTGAGCAGGTTGCAGCAACTTCCCCATTGATTTCACCTCCTGAAGGGAGATTTTTGTTTGTTACACTCCACCCCTGTGCCTTCCCTCATGGATTACAGCCCTCCCCTTTCCCTTCCTCCCTACCCCCCATTGCAGACATTTTTTCATTTTTTGGATGAATCTACTGAGTTAATCAATTTGTTCAATGAGAGATTCTGAGATTCTGTTCTCTCCTTCTACCCAACTCCTCGTAACCCAGAAGGGACATCAGTCAACAGCTCTGTGTCCGAGTGACTCCATTCCTGCTTGGCTGTCCACTCTCCATTGGGTCCCAGACAGCAGACTTAGAGGAAGGGAAGCTGATTAAAGGTGCACCTGCTGTTTGAGCCGAGGCGCTTAAAGAGACATGGCTCCTTTCTCTTCCACTTCATACTTTCCAGAAAGTCATGTGCAGTTAGCAAGGAAGGAGCTATAAGGAAGGAGATGCAGATATCCTGAAGGCTAGTAGGTGTTCTTCCAGTCATCCTCTGACTTTTTCAGGGGATTAAGCAACACAAAAGAAGCCTCCTCTGTTTTGATGTTATTCTTCTGGTGCAGGGATCTGAGAATCATTGACCCTCCACAAGCAGAAGGAAGAAGCTGGTTAATTTTGTCTTAGTTAAAACCACGCCGTTCATCCAGAAAATGATGCTCCAATGCTATCCCAAAAGCATCTTCAGAAAGTTCTATGGTTGCTTCCTCCCCACCCTAACTTTTTCTCTTCTTCTTTTGAAGACCTGTCCATAGTGCGACACAGAAGTCACGAGCAGGAAAGAAATAAATCATGTTGTGTGAACAGCACGTCCTCAGATTCGCCGTGCTCCTCTTCCAAAGGGAAAATCGGAACTCTCCAGGAGGATGGCACATGTCCCTGAATTCCCTCTTCCTAGACAGTCAGCAGATGACTGGGACGCCATCTGTATTGAAAATCATGCCTGTAGTGGGCTCGTACGTCCCTGCTAGGTAGTACAGATCCTCACTGTCCTGGTATTTCTTAGTCTTTAGCATCTGTTCGTACTGGTCCAGACCAACCACCAGACACTTATGAGAAATGGTCTGGACATCATTTTCATCCACGTGAGAGGACTGGTACAGTGCTCGCTGCATTAGAGGAATGGGGGGTGGGGGGGAAAGAGAGAGGAAACGAGTCATTAGTGGACATGCCACACCACTTAGAGCACACCCCTTTCCTACAGATTAGGTGCCCCATGCCACAGAAGGACTTGAGAGCTACACACAGGGAATGAAAATGGTGGGATGCAGAAGGTGACACCTTGAGCTTTATTTACTGCATCCCCACAGTGAGACAGGCCATCAAATGGAACTTTGTGAAGGGTTCTACAGTGTGACATTTCCCCCCAGTTTCAATCAAATCCGCTGACTTGGTCGCCATCTTACATATTTCTTAGCCTCTCTGTGAACCTCAGAATCAGTCTGGCGACATTTTGGCAGAATTTAAATGAAATAAAACAAAGATGGGCCTGAATGACGGGGCTGGTGCCAAACACCACTGAAATCTGGAGATGTTCATATATGGATCTTTGCAGGCTACCTTCCCCTTCTGTAAGATTTTCTGCCAAAACCGTGGACTTGGGGCTGATGCTCATCTCAGCATAGAATTGGACCAGATCAGATCAGATGGCCTTTACCTCATTAACATTTGTTGCTCCACTTATAAGATCAGAGCGATCAACAACATATCACAAAACCTTCTCCAAGGCCTGGCCTTCTGCCATCTGCACTCCCGTCTTACCTCCATGAAATCCTTCCTCTGGTTGGATGCCTGCAGAGTGGTAGATAGGCTCCTCCCAGATTTCTGATCCCAACGCTACGCCGAGAGCAGTCAGCCAGAAGAAATGGAGAGGGAGAAAAGTTAAAGCAGGCAAATTAGTACCTTTCAAAGGCACCTCCCTCACCAGTTAAAGATGTGCATTTCACAGCCTACATCTTGACCTTGAGTCATCAGCTTAAACAGAGCCTGATCTTTAGAGTGACCAAGCAGCTGCAGCTCCCAGGGATGTCAACAGGAGCTGTGGGTGCTCGGCACCTCTGAACACCAGGCCCACACAGCCTTCCTGTACACTGAGGGCTTCCTCTCACCCTTCACATGCCAGATGGCAGGAATATATCACTTTGCTCTGTGCATCCCAGGGACAAACAGAAGTTTGATGGACTCATGCAAAAGGCTGCTTGTTGTGTTTCCAAGTTGTGTCTTAGAAGTATAAAAAAAACACTTCTCCCTCTCCAGTGGCTTTAGAAACCCCAGGTACATCCATCCACCAACGACTTTGATCACACAGAATCTCCATGTTCACCCTTTATTGGTCACAAATTATATTTTGCACTTAGTAAAAAACTATGAGTCCACCCCATCTCTGACAGGATGAAGGTGTGAGGAAAGCTTTGCAGCGTGGCCATTAAACAGGGTGGGCAGTGTTGGGTTGACATACCTTGCCTTCGTTGAGCTTTTTTCCAGGGTTGGTTTCTTCTGGGTGGTAAAACCACTTGACCCTGACTACCATGTTATTCCCCCAGGACTCCCACATGCTCTGGATCCGGCCGATGTAGGGTAGGTTGGGCCGGCCAGCTGATAAGAAGACCGCGCAGTCTCCAATCCGGATGATCTCCTTGCCACGGACAATGGCCTTGTAGAACAGCTTCCTGGCCTTCCCTTTCATTCCTCGTCTCTGTGAAATTAGGAACGCAAAGCTGAGTGAACAGAATATTAGGTACAAACCAGTCTCACTCATCCCCTCACTCTGGGATAGCTTGCGCTGTCTCCCTGTATCCCATTACGGGTAATTAGAGCACCAGCAGTTATGCTCTCTTGTTGGGTCAGCCCAACGGTATGGCAAAGCAACCCGAGGACACGTCTACAGTGAGTGGGTCCAGATGAGGCATGTTACCTTGGAAGAGACACTGAGTTGCCCCCTTTTAATCATCCCCTGCTGGCCAACAAAGAGAACAGCAATGATGGCAGGTATTTATCCCTTCCTGGCCAGAGTGCAAGTGACACAGCGGAAAACATCACAAAAGAAATCGAATGGTTAAAGGGTAATAGGAGAGCTCCTTAGTGAGAAGGGAGTGGGGAGTATATAGTGACTTGATTTCAGTGGGGTGTCCACTCCCCCAGAAACAAACCAACAGCGCCAAACTTAAAGGCCTCAACACACCAAGAGCTAGTGTATCTGTTTATGGTTTCAGTACAGCTAGGAGCCAATGCTCACGGACAGAGGGGCCAGACAGTCCCAACAGATGCACTGCAGCTGCTGCTGGAGGATCTTTCCAGATGTCTGCTGTAAATCTGCCTGAAACGTTTTTGATCTTCCTTCCTGCCTGCCTGGAGTAACCCCGGTAACAAACCAAGTTGGGAATGCACCAAAACTCACCACCCGGGGGATGCCTTCGCCAGCCAGGAAGAGGGTGGGGATGAAACTGCTGGCTTGGCAGGAGAGGAGGGAGAGCAGGAAGGTGATGGGGATTATAAAACCGCAGAGGTCACGAGCCAAAAGAACAAGCCAGAGGGCTGTGCTCACCTGGGTGGGTTTGCCAAACCACTTCCAAAGCTGCCGTGCAGGGAGGAAGGCAGCAATCTTGGGTCTGTTTTCGACCGAGGGCAGCCGCTGCCGTTTGGCAAGCTCCTTGGTCGTGGGCAGGTGGATCCCCTCCCGCTTTTTGGGCCTGCTCTTGTTGCTGCTCTGCGGCGGCGGCTGTTGCTGCGGCGGCGGTGGTGGCGGCTTCTGGCCTTGAGGGTGAGAAGAAATGCGGGATTTTCCTGCCTGCTTGGTCTGCTTCGGAGTGAGAGTCTGCTGGACCGAGGCGCTCGGCTGGGCATCAGCTGCCTCCTCATCTGAGCTACAAGAGGAGTCTTCGTCCGTGGTGGAAGAGGAGGAGGAACTGGAGCTTGATGAAGATGAGGTGGATGATGCCGAGGACGAGGATGAGGAGGAGGATGAAGAAGAGCTGCTACTGCTGGAAGAGGAGGAAGAGGAGGAGGAGGAGGAATTGGAGGAAGACAGAGGGGTCGAAGCTCTGGAGCTGGTTGAGCTGCTGTCCTGAGCTTCACCTCCATTCTTCTCAGCTTCCTCTTCGCCCTCGGACTCTGAGCTGCTACCACTGCTGTTGCTTTCAGTCTCCTCCGCGGCCGTCGCTGGGGTGGTTTGGACTTCTTGATCCTTGCCTCCAAAACCTGAAGCTGAACATTCCCCCTCCGCTGCTTTAGCCCTTGATGATTTCTGCTTGGCTTCACTGCCCAACGCAGCGGGGTAGCCCAGCCCCAGGACACTCTTGCCGTCCCTCCTGCTGGTCAGGCTTGACCCCTCCAGCATCCTCATGGCCTCCTTTGTTTTCTTGGTCTTTGGCGACATCACTCCTTCATGGTCCAGCTTGATGAGGATTTCATTGTCCAATTGCTTTCTCTGAGCCTTGGCTGCCGAACCAAACTCCTGCAACTCCTCAGCAGGCCTTCCCTTCTTGGCTTTGGTTTTCCCGGAGGGGTTGTCGTTGGCGCTGAAGGATCCCAGCGGCCCTGGGAGCTCACTGTAGGGTTCCGTTCCAAGAACATTGCTGAATGCAGGAGGCTGAAAAGAAGGCGGAGGTGGGCTATGAAGTTTAGCAGAAATCTTCATTTTGCCAGCTTTATTCCGTTTTTCCTCTGCAGGTGGGGGAGATCCTCCTGCTGGATTCTGCTGGCTTTTCCTTGACCCCTTCACACTTTGCTTGCCGAGGCAGATGGTCTTCTCTGGAGCAGAAGGGACGTTTGCTGAAGAATCTCCCTGGTCTGTCTCTTCCGGCAGGACTGCTTCTTCTGGAAAGGAACAGAAAGCAGACAGGGATGATATTTGCATCACTCAGTCTATGACATTTTTTGTAAGCCAGGATGGACTCCCTCAAGTCACAATAGTTGCTGAATATTCCCTGCACATAACCCAGGAGCTGAGGCCCTGGGTGGGGAGGGGGATTTAAAGATTTCTCCTGTTCCTTCATGGCTTGATTTTGTACCAAACTGTTCACTCCACCCAGTGACCACCTTAGCAAGGCCCTTTTTGATAACTTAATAAATAATACAAGCCGGTATGTCTGAGGCTAACACCAATGAACTGCTGACCACTATAAAGAGGGCGCACTATGAGTTTCCGCTATCACAAACCAAGCTGAGAAAGCACAATCTAGATCTCTCCGATCTGTGCTATACTTACTGCTGCCCAGATACCATGCCTTAAAATACAAGGTGAGATGGTGGCTCATTCAGCAGTAGAATAGACTACCACGGGGGCCTTAGCATGAGCCAACCTCATGACCCTTCTCCTGCTAGCTGTGGCCTGTGAGCAGTGCTGAGAGGGCAGCCTTAGCCTCTGGAGGGTACAGCAGGCCTCACCTCAGCCACGAGTTGCAGACACCGTGGGAGGCTGCTCGCTTTCCTAGCTGCATCCATAGGGAGCTCCTTTCCCTCCTCTGAAAGCTCACCCATTGCAGCTGTTCCACCTCCCTACAGATGCAGCGCTTTCCCTGCAGCTAGGAAAGGGAGCAGCCTCCCAATGTGTCTGCAACTCCTGGCTGAGGCTCATGCCCACGGATGCCCCGCTGAGAAAACGGAGCGGAGTTTCCAAATCTTGTTTGCAGCACTGAATTCAATAACCCCAGATGGTAAATAACTAGCTCTCTAACCCAACCAAATCCCACGAACAAACGCCTGCAAGACAGTGAGAAACTCAGCAGTTGCTCAATGCTTTTCCTGAACATTGGGTTACAGTGCTGGATGGAAGCCGTCTTCTACGGAAGGATGAAGATTCGGAAGTTTAGCAGCAAAGACCAGATGCAGACCTGCACTAGTGTTGCAGCACCACCTAGGCAAAGGGATGCTACTCTAGGAAAAGGAATGCTACATTACTGGATGAAACAGTTGGCACAAGGACTCACTGAATTGCACGTTACAACAGAATGAATCAACATACCAGCTTTCAGCTTGACGCTTGGCTTTCTCCCACGACCTTTGCCCTTGGCCACTGGCTCCTCTGACCCTAGTGCACTGCCCTCTTTTCCTTCCCCAGCATCCTTGCTGGACTTTCGGCTGCGGCGCTTGGTACTGGGCACCAAGAGGGCGGGGGAGGGCTCCGCACCTGTAACATCAAGTCACACAGATGAGGAATCCTCGTGTATGGCTGCCCACTAATAAAACTAAACAGAACCACAC
This sequence comes from Dermochelys coriacea, assembly GCF_009764565.3. Lineage (NCBI taxonomy): Eukaryota > Metazoa > Chordata > Testudines > Dermochelyidae > Dermochelys > Dermochelys coriacea. Next base: position 9,640,663 of record NC_050077.1, on the reverse strand, counting down.
TGTGCCAAACCTGCAAGTTTGAATTTTCAGCAGCAGCCATTAAACGGGAGCCGGTTGCTGTCTCCAGATTTTCACTGGCACCACACAATGCCTATGCGGGATGCACATTAAGTGCTACTAGGAAATTGCCACCTACTAATGCAGAGCAGACATGGATTCACCCCATCACCCCCAGATGGGTTCTCCTCCCAACACCCCAGCCCTAGAAAACTCAGTCCTGATCCACATATCTTAGGACACAATCCTGGAACAAAAACAGTTGTGAATTATTCCTGGAATCTTACAGGATAGTTCCCTAACATGGGAAGTCTCCCTTTTGAGCAGGTTTAAAAGGAGGCTTCTAGTGTCTCATGGGCAAAAAGACCAGGGCTCTGGAGGAAACCTCACGCAAGAACCCAATTCAGGAGTCCAGACTTACACTGGATCTTGTAGTCAGGTGGTAGAAGCCGAATATGAGACAGGGGGATCCGGCCAGTGTCCCCATCATCAAATTCCACCGTTATCAGATCCCCATCCTCCTCCAGATCAAGGGCCCCTGCGGTTTGAGGGGAAAGAGATTAAAAAGAGAGGACTGGGAACACACACAGCTGGAGCAGTAGAGTAGAAATGGGCCAGACCCTGGCACTTGGAAGTTATGATTGTTGGAGGCAGGGCCTCCCTACTACTAAGCCAGACCCATTTGGGGCGAACAGCCTGTGATGCAATTACACGCCCCGCCCTCAAGTGCAAAACTGCCCTTTTAACAGAATCATCCCCATAGTTTAACCACATTGACTCCACCCCACAATTCCATCTCTTCTCACGCCTATTCACTCTTCATTTGCACTGATGTCCCTTTCTTTAGGGCCCGTCCAATAGCCTCAGATCCATCTCTGACTGGATTTTATAACCGCCCTCGGCTATCAGAGGCCTCCACTTATTCATCTTCCCTCCCAGATAAAGAATCACTGTTTCATCCCTCTCTCCTTGTGTCAGTCTCCCCAGTCTGTTAGTCATGTGCAATCCCCTCTGACGCTCTCTTCAGCTAGTGCCTCTTGCACTCCAAGGGCCACGTCCCATTTATGGCCACTTTCCAGGCCAGTCAACATTAAACCATGTGACCAGGGCATTGTGGGGAAGCAGGAAGTGCTTTGCAGTCAGCTCACAGCCCTTCCTACTGCTCTCTTTCCAGGCACTTTTTACAGCTACGATTTCCAAAGAGGCTGAATGGAGTCAGGCACTCAGGGTACAATTTTCAAAAGCACCTATGTGACTTAGGCACCTACGCCCCAATGAAAGTCAGCTGGACTGAGGCTCCTATCTCATTTATGGGCTTTTGAAATTGTTTATCCCCCCTCTCCCAGACTTCTGTTGAATTTCAATGGTATTTAAGCACCTAATTCCCTTAGGCCTCTGCGAAAATCCCAGCATAAGTGAACAGTAATATTGGCGCGCAAGCAGCTTGTGATGATTACATACCACAATGGGGTTCTTTGCAGAGTCAGACACTACTCCAAGTAAGGAATCTGGCCTGGCAGGGCTATCACTCCAGGCTTTGGGGCTGCACTGTACTATTCCACTGATTCTCCTGAAGTTTTGTGCTAAGACACCCCTGGTTTGTGAGCGTAAGAGGGACAGCCATGATATGCTCTTACCTCTCACCACGGTCCCTGGGTAGAGGCAGCGGTACTGCTGGCTCCAGTAGGCGGCAATTCTTGTTCCTTCAGGCAGAAATCTCACAGAGGGCGGCTTCACGTCAATAATCTGTTTGGGGTGGGACAGCGACTTACTAACCCGCCTGAGGCCTCCATGATATTCTGTCCTCCACACTAGTGTTTCAGAAGACTGGCTGTCAACAGATACTGCCGAGACCTCCTCAGGGAGGACTTCAGACTGAGCCAGGCCCAGCTGGACTTCCTCCTCCCCCAGGATTCAAAAGTGCCTCTGCTGAAGGCTGCAGAACAGGAGAGGGGCGACCTCTGTAGGAAAGGGTCACATTCCTCCCCGTGATACAATGCAGTACAGCGCCGAAGACTCAAAGTCCTACAGTCCCTGGCAGGACAGGGTTAAGCCCCTGGCCCTGGTGTGCGTTCGCCCAATGCCAGCGATGGGAAGCTGAATCCACAATGCCAGGAAGGGAATTACATTTGCCGAAGCATGCAAAACGATCTGTCTGGCACCTGCTCCATGTTGATGGGGCACCCGGGGCAGGATTTGGGGGCACCGCTGCAACCTGCAACTACCCACGGGACAAGGAGGGATTTTCCTTTTGCCTCCCCCATCCCTGATATGAAAGTCACGTTGCACTTGTGGAGAGTAAAATGGCCCAACTTACTGCTTCCTGCAGAAGCTGCTCCAGACAGTAGATATGAGGACGATTTCCCCTCTCCCCTTCCACCACGACTCGGTATCTGAAAACACAAGACCCCACGACATCACAAGATATCAAAGCTCAACAAGAAGGACCCACTGTGCCCCAATAACCCTTCTCTGGGCTTAGTTCCTTCCCCAACATCCTACCTTCTCCAAGCCCCATCATCTTCCACCTCAAAAACCGCAGTTAAGCCAAGGCTGTTTAACGGGAGGCTGCATTCTTCCAGCTGAGGAATTCACGGGTAAACTAGGGTAGCTCACTGTGGTAAATTCCTCCTCCCAGCCAAACACAGCTACTGCCCCCAGCTTTGCAGCGCTCAAGAAACATCTGCATCTCACCAGTATCCAGCTGTGTTGGATCACAGACCAGGTCCCAGAAAGCACTGAGCAGACCCCGCTGGGTCTCTGGTGGAGCTGTGCACGAAGGACAGGGCAGCAATACTGTGTGTCCATACAGCCCCTGGGAGCCCCCAAAGCATGCGCTATCCCCCCGTCATAGCAGGGCTCATCAGGGAGAGGCTGCCATTTTACTCACATGTCAGGTGAGTGCACAGTCTTCACGTGTCCGGCATAGAGCAGCTTGTCATCCATGGGAATGAGGACACGCAACCCGTCCTTCAGTTCATCTTTGTCAATGATACAGGAGCGGGGGGCTGGAGGACCATGGAGTGAGACATGGAGTTAGCGGCTCCATTCAACACAACAGAAAGGGGCAGATCCCACGAGATGAGGGTCCAGTAAGAACCAGGATAGGCTACTGCACAGCTTTCAACAAGACCCGCCACTCCCACTGGCCTCAGACAGACTGTCAGCTGTTTGGGGCAAGGGCGGTCTTTCTTTGTACAGCTCCGAGCGCAATGGGCCCCTAGGCACTTTGGTAATATAGTAACAACACCAATAGGCCAGCCAAAACCCAGCACCTCATAGAGATTGGTCTTTACCTAGAAACCCGTAGGGATGCTTTAAAGGAGTAAGTGGGCGGCTCTTTATTGGCAGTGACCCTTGTGAGGCTCATGGATCCTAAGTCGGGGCTAACACACAGAACAAAACCAGCCATCCCTGGGCTCTAGTCAGGTGAAGGCAGATAACTCAAGAGAGGGGTTTGCATTATCATCATCTCATTCCCAGGTGAATGCAGAGCAGAGACCCCGCCTGAGTCTCCAAGCAGCCCTGCTATTGGGCCAGTTTTGCAGCTGCAAGGACTGAGGCACAAGGAAGATCAAGAGACTTGCTGGTGGCCAAAATACTAGTCAGTGGTTCAAACGGGGATTAAAACTCAGCGCCCTCCTGAGACCCAGTCCTTTGCACCAACGGCTTGTAAGCACAGCACGCCCCAGTGACTGATGGAGCGCTCCTGCAACTGCTGGGCAAGGCAGGTCCGGCCTGTGGGGGATTCGGGGCACACCGAATGAGAGTTGTGTTCCTCATCAGAGTGGAGCAGCATCCCCTGGATAACACTGGGCAGGCTGCTCTTTATCCAGCTGGGAAAAGCTCATCCAACTCTCCCATCCATTGCTGCCAAAACACCATGTGCGTTTAGAAAAAGCTTCCCCACCCCCGACAACTACAGCCTCCGGCTCTCACCTGGGGTAGGCGCCCGCTCTACAAGCATGCTCAGGGGGAGATTCTCGTCCTCAGAGAAGCTACTGTCTTGATTGGGCTCAAAGTCCTCTTCGGCTGCCATGCTTTCCATCAGCTTGCTAACTGCGCCGCCCTTCCCTCGGTTCTGGAGAGGGAAATAAAAGAGTCCATCAGAAACCTCGGCCACATCTGGTATCGAGCCTCAGGGCTTAGGAGCTGTTTTTAAAACCCACCTTCCCCAGCTCTGCAGTTTCCTTTCTAAGTGACCCCCATTAGACAGGGAAGGTTCCATGTCGGGAGGCCAAAATGCAACATCCCTGCACCAGCCCCGACTACACACCCGCCATTCTCCCTCCCGGGGTAAGTAACCTGGCCATCCAGGACATAATGCAATTAGGATGCAGACTGCCTCAGTGTGAACCACCGCAGTCAGCAGGCCCTGCCAATGCCATACCCAAAGTGACAGTTGCCTTTTGGTAGCTCACGGAGTTCTTTGTTTTGTTTATTTGCTGTGTTTATCCCCCACTGCTGTTGTCAGCTGAATGAGGGCTCCGAGAGCCCTTTCATACATTCTAGTTGCATTTCTTGACCTGCCTGGACATTAAAAGAAATGGTGACGTGCCAGGTCTGTCAGAATAGAACCAGACAGCCATAGGACCGGCCTGCGATACTTGTGATGAGAAACGGAAAGAATGGTGTTTCAGCTGCTGTGGCAGAGTCTGACGGTGTCTCATATAACCTGGAACTGGTGAGGAGGGACTCCATGGGAAAGGTGGCAGTTCAGTCATCACTCCCATTCAAGGAGTCTTGAACTCCTGCCCACTGGTCCAGCAACACCCCTCAATGATGCCCTAACAAGGCCACCTTCTTCTGGGGTACAAGTGGAATTTGATTGGCAAGTCCTGAGCTCCCTGAACTGTCACTTGGATGTACCTTCCCTCAGGACCTAGAAGAGTCACTAGATGGTGACTAGTCTTCTACATTCATCTGAGTCTTTAGGCTTCCTGACAAGAGGAGAACTTAAAAGAAATAAAGTCTGTCTTGCCCGTAGGGGTGTTTCTGTACAACCCTTCCTACCCCAGTCTCATTAGCGAGAACACTTTATAGTGCTACCAATGTCCCAGCTCCCAAAAGGGTGTGTCTGTCTGTCTGTCTCCCCCCCCCCCCCCACAATGAGATATGGCAGGAAGAAAGCAAAGACCCAGCTGTCTTGCTACAACCTGACTTCAATCTGTGGAGTCAACCCTCACCTCTTTCTTCACCTCCTTTGCTTTCACCTTGGCTTTACTCTTCTTGTTGGAGCTCAGGGAGTTGGCCAGGCTGACCCGGGCATCGGAGGGGGAGCTGGAGATGCCAGGGGGAGACATAGTAGAGGAGGAGGAGCAGCAAGGGGCCTCTTTACCCTTCTTCCTCTGCTAAAAGCAAATACAAAACAACCCCCACCCATAAAAAGGCTTGATCAGTAACGCTCACTAGGCAGTTACAAGGGAAAGATGGAGCAAAGGGGAGCGCGGCAGTTCATATTCGAACAGAGCTCTGAGTAAAGACTCCAGCCACAATGGGGCAGAGCCCAAGCGGGCAGCTTGCCAGACTCTTGCACTATATCAAGGCTCTCACTGCCTCTCTGGCACTCTGGGTTCAGCATCCACATTCCAGCGAGAGCTTTTCATTATCCCAGCCAGCACCTCCCGCTGACCAATTCTTCCTCCAGAACTGCTGGAAAAGAACCTTAGCTGATGTCGTGTCACAACTTGTCTAATTCTTCCCATAATCCAATCTCCCCAGTAACTGGTGAACGGGCAAAATTGGAGCCCAAGGAACCTAATGCTTCAGAAACTGGTTAGCACGTGATTGGAAAGGGATCACTGCTATTCCCAGAGAACGTGAGGATCTAGGATGTCACTGTGCTAAAGGCAAAGCGCCTCAAAGGCCATGTGATGGGCGAGGGAGGCAGAGGGGACCAGACCAGGGGAGACTTGGGGGTGAGACCGGAGTTTTCCCTCTGACTGCAGTACAGGGTTTCCATGGTGGAGACAGAGCGAATTTTCCAGTCCCCACTCTTACAATGGGGCAGAGAAAGGATTGCACGGCTAGCCTGAGGGTTACATCCTTCCCCACTGAAGTCAACAAGAGTTTTACCACCACTTCAGCAGGGACAGGACCTCCCCCAGAATCCCTAAACCAAGGTCCGGTATAGTCAGGCAAGAGCAGCTAGCCTGCTGCAGCATTAAACTGGGCAGTAGTGGATAAAGGAAGCTCCTTGATGGGCAGTGAGGAGGGTGTTTCCATGCAGCAGCAACCAGCTGCTGAGATGAGATGGCCATTAAACTCACCTCTTTCCAAGTGCCTGGATCAATGGGATTAACCTCCCAGCCCCACTCCCCTGCAAGTCAGTCATGCCCCCGACTCTATGCCCCATCCCAGCAAAGCAGCTCCTACCTTGCTCAGCTCTTTCCTTTCCTTCCCTTTGTTCCCCTCCTTTTTGGGACTCAGCGGTGCCCCCTTCCCGCAGCGGCTGGGCTTGGAAAGAGGGGTGGAGCTCGTTGGTGTGCTGGGCGTTGGCACGGACGAGGAAGTGCTGGCGTCGTGGAGGAAGATGCGCTCGCTCCGGCGCCTGTTCCACAAGTCGTCATCACTCGCCTCCAGCCCGAACTCGAAGCTCAGGTCCTTGGTGGGCTTGAATTTTTTCAGCTTCCGGCCTTTCTCTGCCCCCATTTTGGCTTTGTCAGTGCTCCCGGGGCTGGGGTCCATGTTGCTGGGTGCCTGGACGGGGGTGGCATTGCCTTGTTCCATCAGCCCCTTTTTCCCACGCAGCAGCCCAGGGGGAGATTTCTTCCGGATCTTTATCTCACTCTCCGAGTCGGTGTATTCAAACTCTGTTCCTAAATACAAGGGGGTTGAACCATCAACTCACCACTTCAATAAGGGTGAGTGAGCTGTGTCTGATCCAGCATCCTCTGGCTTTGATGCCAGACTTTACACTTGCTCCGCAGAGCATAGCCAAAAATCCCCAAGAAAATCCACCCTAGTTCACTGCACAGAGCCACACCAGGAAATAGAAGTGAACTCCCAAGAGGGGGCGGGGGGCAAGAGGAGATCTCTCCTTCTCCAGTCGTTCCCCCTGAGAACACTGTGAGCAGCGAAGAGTAAGGAACAACCCCCACCGCACCCACCAATGCAGCATCGCTTAGAATTATGACCATTCCCATCATCTCCCCCTTCCTTACCTCCCAAGAGCCACATCAATCCACGTTTCCCAGCCTGCTACCTGTGGGGTATGCCTCACCACCCCTAACTTTTCCTCTCAGTCACAGAAAAGCCTGCACTCATTTTAACAAGTTACAGACCGGGCTCAGTATGAAAGCGTTTGGTGGCTGACAGAAAACAGAAACTCCTCCGGCGGGGCAAAGGCTGACTCCCTTAATGGCTGGGCTCCTCACACAGATCCACTTGGCTATGTTGGGTTAGGATGAAATGTTTTATTAATTAAAAAACCCCAGCTTCAAGTGTTGATTTCTGATTGGCCAGTGAGAGCAGAGGGGTCCTTTTATTGGCTCGAGTAGTCACTGTAAAGTTCAGAAGAGGTAAATGATCTCTTGCACTTAGCAAATGGAAATCCCCACCCGCTGTCCTCTTCCCTGTACCACAGCAGAGACCTGAGACACGATCTGGCTGGGGTCCTTTCTGGCCCCCATTATGGCAATATCCGAGCACCTCACAACCTTTGAGGCATTCATTCTCCTGTGACATAAGGCAGTGCTATTACCCACACTGTACAGATGGGGAACTGAGGCATGGAGACACTATGGTGATTGGCTCAGGGTCACACAGGAAGGCTGTGGCAGAGCAGGGAATTGACCCCAGGTTTCCAGAGGCCTGAGATAACATGCTAACCTTGAGACTATCGTTCTTCCCCATCCTGACACGAACAGTTCACCCCTACCTCTAGTCCCCAGTGAAGTGTCATCAGTTCCCCCAGTTCTCCTTCTCTGACAAACACCAAACAATGATGCTCCAAGGCATGAAATTGGGATCAAAGTTACCTCATGTTTGCGTGAGTCACTCTCTTTAGCCTTCATTAGCTAAAAAACAATTTTTTGCCTCCCCCTCTCCCTCAATGAGACATTCCAAACATGCTTAGGAAGAGTGCAAGGCAAAGTCAGTCAAAGCAAGTACTGAGTGAAACGAAGAATCAGTTCATAGTTATGATATTAACCCTCCTTTTTATTAATAAAAATTAGACAAGTTCTAGACACTCGGGGTTTTAAGAGGGACAGGTTATGAGAAGCAGTTGTGATAAATTCTTCATGGAGGGTATTGGAACAAGTTGGCAAAAGCCTAATATAGCATGGAAATGGTGCTAAAATAAGTGGGGCTCCCAGGGAAGACATCATTTTCTATTCTGAAGCATGCCATAAATTCCATTATCATTTAATAAATATTAATAAAAGAGTTTATAAATGGAACCTTTGTAGAGCTGGCTGCCTGAGAAAGATGTCACCCTGGGGTACCTTTTGCAGCATGGTGCATGGGGAGGAAAAGATGAACGCGGAAGACAGAGAGTGCAGCAGACAGACATAGGAACAGAGAGACACATGTCCAGCAATCTGAGTGCACGACAGCATAAGGAGCTCCCCAGTTCCAGTCTAATAACAACACCCTCTATGGCTTTGGACAAATCACATAACTTCTCTGCCTCAGTTTCCTCATCTATAAAGTGGCCTTGTTTCATTTTTTTTTCTTTTTAGTTTTTTTTCCCTCCTTCCTTTCTTGTTTTGTGGCTCTCCCCCCACTAAACCCCACGACAGGAAAGTGACAGGAGAGAGCTCAGGGAGACAGGCTCTCCAGGCAACACATGTTCTCGTGGCTGAGCTGAGCGCCAGGAAAGCAGAAGAGGAGAGAGCTTTTGGCTAGTGGGACACAGCCCTATTATTCGTGAGCGGCTCCCATGCTGACTGCATTCAGAGCTTCCCTGGGAACAGAGAGGAGGTGAACTGGGGCTCAGAATTTTTCCTTGTTCCAACTTCCCCTCTGTCCCGCACCAGTCTTGCACTCTCCCTGTGCCCTGAAGGACACACTATCCAGGCAGCGAAACACTGCTTCAAGGCCTAAAAGGTCTGCTGCCACCAGGGGGCTTCCTTCAGTCACCTTTGCTGCTTGCCCAGGGAGGTGGCACTTTGGGCTCAAAAGTTAGTGGGGTAGCATGTGTGCATCTGAATGGGGCAGCCCTGCATTGCGATCCCACAGCCACGCCGGGGGCCAGCTCTCTGCGGACCTGCTCTCCGCAGCCCATGGAAATCAAGAGGAGCCTTTCCATTGACTTCAGTAGACTGTGGATCAGGTGTAGACTGCAGCACACAGCAGAGGTAACATGGCCTGTCCAGCAGGCACAAACTCAGCTCCTTGCCACACGCACTCTGCAGGAAACCTCACCGACCCAGCCTTAATTACAGCCACACAGGCTTCCCCTCCTCTGCCCCCTCGCACTGTCACACAAAGGGGCAAGTGGCTGTCAGAATGTAGCACCATTTCACTCGTGTGTTCCGCACGGAGTTGTGGGGGGAGGGAAGAGGATGACAATCCAACACATCCTGGGGCCCCAACAAAGGGAAGCCAGGCAGTGTCAGTTTAGAAGCCCCAAAGAAAGCCATTGATGCAGGCAACCAGCAGCAAACAACTGGATGCACTTTGCCAGGCAATGTGAGGTTTACTCTTGACCACAGTTGGTTGCTATCCCTCTGTGCTGGTGCCTCCCCTGCAGAGCCATGACTTCTGGGCACACTAGCCCAGCAGCCACTACCAGATGGACTGGAGCCCACCACCAAGCTCTCCAGGGGCAGTGGTCCTGTAAGAGAACCCCAGTATCCTCAACATGGGTGCTTCAGTATGGGTCTAAAATAGGGGGAGAGAGGCTGGGGTGGGGAGTGGGGGGGGTGTGTCTGCTTCCTCTCTTTAGAAGCCATCACTGAATGAAAACCTTGAGCCAATATTTCCACCCATGCTCCTCAGCCAAAAGGTCCCCCCCACACCTTCAGCACAGGTGGGACCCTCCACTCCCATGAGTTCTCTTCATCTTGTACCCAACAGCCCCCTCCCCATGGGACTTACCCATCAGACTCTGCCGCTCTTCTTTCTTCTTAGCTTTTTGCTTGGCCTCCAGCTGGATGATGGAAAGAGGAGGGGGGACAATGGGGCTCGGCATAGCACTAGCAGCAAACCTTGCTAGCAGTCCCAAACCGCTCTCATCCAGAGCTGGGGACGAAAGCCTGTCGTTGCTGTCCATCCCATAGTCCTCTGCTTCCTCCTCCTCTTCTTCTTCCTCAGAGCTAGAATCTAGCACACAGAAAAAAGGAAGCCCATTACAAATCTAGTCAGGTTTCCACTGTCCATCCTTCAGTCCTGGTGCATCAGGTTGCAGCTTCCCCGCAAACAGAGCACCAGGATTTCTATCACTGAAAGCCTGCGGCGTCCTCTCTTACGCTGCAGAACCACCCAAACTGAGCTAGACACCTTAGGCCATGGAAAACAAGAGCGAGCTTGTAGTCACAGTGCGTACAACTCCTCACCTACTAAGACTTGCCTGGTAATACCAGCCTTGTTCAAACAGATGCACACAGTAGTGTGCGGTCAAAAAAAACAAAAAAACAAACAACCCCCCCCCACAACTGAACCCATATGGGGTAAAAGCGGTAGAGAGAGACTTAGGTGAAGATTTTCAGATTTTATTACTACATTTTGCCTTTCCCTCTTCATAATGAAATCCTTTGCTTTGTGACTGCACTGGAATGGCTCTGTAACAACAACAGAGCTTTCCTTCACTGAAGGGGAATACAAGAAATCAGCATGTGCCCTGGAAGGGAGGGAAGAGACATACAGAGCAAGACAGAGACAAAGACAGAGATGGCAAGACAGAGGCAGGGATGGGGGTGGGGGGTATCAAGAGCAATGAAATTTGAATGCTTAAGACAAATAACTGTGGATGGAGAGAGGCATAAGGGAAGAGAATGGCAGTTACTAAGGCGAAATATTTTCAGCAGATTGCTTTGGAGATAGGGGCATGAGAAGTGTTCCACTAACACACTGCATAAAACTTTCAACATACGCCCCTTCAGGCCCAGCCCAGTAATGCAGAATCAGCTGCAGGCAGGCATGAGTCCAGCTTTAACAGGACAAATCTTTATGCACACAGACCACCTGGGCTGATTCAAATGGAGGGCATTTTGCTTTGATCCTTTACTCGATGGGGTGTGTGTTGGGGGGGAGTTAGGGGAGGATTGCACACTCAGAAGCGTGCACCACTCTTCCCTGTAGCACATACTTGCTAGTCAGGCTGTAAAGCAGCTTGAGGGCGATTAGTTACTGAATGTGTGATCCAGTAGGTACTGGTTAGAAAGAAATCTCTGTATAGTTAATTGTAACAAAATGGATCTGGCAAACCTATTTAAGAGCTCTAGTTTAAGAGGAGAAATGAACTGGGATCCTCAAGAATGCCCAATTTCCTTCAGTAATAGGAATGTTATTTGCACCATCAATGTCTATAGGCCAAGATCTTTGCATTCTGAAAGACTGCCAACCTAGAAATCAAACCATCATCCCCTTTCAAAGGTGAACTGAACTGGAAAACATTTTTCCTTCCACTTGTGCCCTTTATGATATAAACAAAAATGGTCTCAATGTTACCCCCTCCTCCCCCCACCCCCAAAAAACCCAAAAGGTTATTTTTTCCCCCCTTGATTTGCTTTTTAATCTTAGAAACAACAGGAATCCAGAAAACAGTTTGCCTTCCCTGTTTTTACTGGAGTTCTGTTACTCACCAGTTGAATGTGCCAGTTGAATTTTTCACAGAGAGAGCATGTGTCAGGAGTTAGAGTTAAATGGCTACTAACAAACCAAAGAATTTTAGATCACTAAAAATTCCTTCCCCCTTTCAGTTGCTCAGTCTTTTTCTTGTGGTGTCAAAATCCCATTAATTCTACATTCCTCCAGCAAAAACAGGGAAATCCGGACCTGATATTTCTGACATTAATGCCACGCAAGGTAAAGACAAAAAGAATTTTGGGGGGAAGGGGGAGTGAAATAAGAACACTTCCTAGTTTTATTTCTCCCTCAGAAACAAGCAGAAAGGGGCACTACTTCTATTCCTCTGCAGTTCAACTTTTAAATTAAAATGCATCCAGATCAGTGAGACAAAAAAGTTACCCACATAAAGAGAGCCAGGGAGTTGACTTGCATTGGAGACCCTCCCATTAACATGGTGTAGAAGGACACAGTTATAAATCTTGACATTGACCAGCAATCTCAACTCTTCTTCATCAACTGAGACCTGCTCTCCTTGCAAAAATTTCCACAGACTAAATGCCAGCCTGCAGGTCCCATGATATTTTCATGGGCAATAAAGGAAAAGCAGAGATCACCAAAGATGTGTCAACTAGAGATGCCCCCTTTCCCCCCTCCATACTACACACTGTTTAGTACATTGGCCAATTGCCCATCTACCACAGAAACTCCAATAGTGGAAATTTGCCCTGGATGTTGTACAGAGTCTAGTACTTTAGGCCCATGTGATGGAGAGATTTCTGTTAAAATGGCTGTAATGCTGATGCCTCCCCCTCCCCCGTCTGTTGGATTTCCTTAAATTAGGGAAACTGGTGTTTGACCCTGCCTCGTTTCATAGCCTACCTACCTTCCTTTTCCCTCTTACACAACCCCTGGGATATAGAATTTCCCTGAAGGGTTTAACATGTTAGATAACTCACAAGCAGAAACTGATAAAAAGTAGTCTCCTGACCCATCTCTGAATCTACAGCATTGAACCAGTGAAGAGTTACTAGCCCAAGGGGTTGCGAAAAATGGAGAAATCTTTCAATATTTTCCCAAAAGTCTGTCCTGTCTGATCCACAGCCCATTTCCAGGTGGACTGCATAGTAGCTTGGTTATTGGGGCTGCACCTGTTCTGCTTACACACTTATTTGCCAAGTGGTTACAATTAAGTCATTTGCGCTATCATTTTCAGAGTCTTGGCTCTAATAACTCTTCCCGGCAGAAGCGGTGGCGAATATTTCAGCACTGGACAAGAAACGCCTACCGACAGCTATTGTAATCCACTAGTAAGTGTACCGCACAGGTGCCCGCTATGCCTGCTCTGTGGTGGATATGAATCTGGTACACCTAATGAATCTGGAACACAGCTTGAGAGCTCTAGCTCAAGCTGTAGCAGCTCATACTTTTAAATCTGCAGGTCCCCACTTTGATCTCCAGTGAGTTGTCCACAATGGCAGCCATCAGACTATCATTCTAGCTAAGCCTCCACACTTAAAACGGGAAGAAGTCAACCAGCTGCACCCAAACTAACAGAATCTAGCAGGATGAATAGCTAGGATGAGTCCACCATGTTCTGCTGTACAGATCTGGTTGAGGAGGAGGGGAGGGAGAATGCCTGCCACCAGCTTGAAATCATAAAAAGAAACTAGTAGTTCTGCTGGGCTCAGGGAACAACTTTCATTTAACGCTTAAGCTCCTCTTTCAGCAAGCCCAACAATTCATTTAGCATATGCTAGTCCATAAAAATGTCTCAATCAACTACAGTATTTCAAATGCACTAAAGTAAAACAGATTTAAAAGCCATGACGAAACTGATCATTATCCCTGCTACTGAAAATACATGATATAACAACAATATACCTGGCAGTTATTTTAAACTCCTTCAAATATATTTTGTCATACAGTGGAAAGACTATGGCAGATATGTACCCAAAGCATTTTAAAAGATCACCCATATTTTACCCCTAGAGACTCAATCTTCAGAACAGAAAATACATTTTAAAATGTTCACAGCCTTCACCAACATCACTGTCCCCTACTCCCACCATTCATACAGTGTATTTCTTTGCTACATATCCATCCCTCTCTCACAACCTGCAAACTCCCTCACCCTTCACTTTTTCCATGGACAGGAAAAAATTAGAAGTATTTTTAACTACTCTCGGAACTCAAACACTTCAAAGCTAAAATCAAATGTTACTTTACGATTAAATATTGAGCATGCCGTCTCGGTATACATGCTGCTATGGTGGCCCACAGCAGCCAAATTAATGTAGCTTGCACATTTAGGCTGTGTTGCTCTCACGCATGAAGTGTGTAAGTGTTCCCATTGAACTTAGTGGGACTACTTAAAGTAAAGAAAGTACATAAGTTGTTGCAGGATAAGGGCCTTAAACCGTTTTGGAAAAAAGTGATCTCTGGTCAAAGACGGAAAAAAAACCATTTTCAAAACATACTTTCTCCTCAAACTCCGTTAACCAACCAATACTTTGCAAAGGAAAGAACGGCATGTACCTAAGACCAAAACTCTTTACCTACAATTTTTAAGTATACATATATATACACACTCATACACAGATGCATATTACATGCACACATACACACACACAAATTTATGGTTAAATGCTATCAATGGCAAATAAACTAGAGCTACCAAATACTTTTATGGAAAAAAATTTCAACCTGTGTGTCCACACTTTTTTTTTTATATATAAAGAGAAAAATTGAACTCTCTCTTTGTTCTTTAGTCTTTCAAAATGACTGAGCTAGCGTGGGGTTTTGTTAATATTTATTTATATTAGCCTGGCTTCTTGTTGTTAGGAGAGCAGTAAGTGAATAGATTTTGTTAATGATGGACAGAAATTGGTTATGTTATTTAGTTTGCAGAGATTGATGTAACAGGATAGACTTGGAAGAGGGTAGAGAGGATGGGCAGAGGAGAAAGGGGAGTGAAACTAGACAAAAATTTATTTCACACTGAAAAAAAAATAGCATGTTTTTGTCATAACGCCGAGCAGGCCTACAGCGTACAAAGCAGGCTAAGTGCAGGCAGACTTTAGACAGCTGTTGGGTCCTTCACATTCAGATTGGATTGAACTGTCCAGTTCTGGACGTTATTTTTAAAAATTTCTCTCATAAGATTTGCACATAGTTTGTCAAACACAATCTCCCATTCTTTTAAGATTTTTTTCCCCTCCAAGTGTTCTGCTGCTGACTCCAGAAATAATTTGCATCACCAGAAAAATTATCCAATTCCTTAAGATCAACTTCAGAGGCCTGTGGTTAAATCCCACTGGTTTATTATGGGGTAAAACTTCTCCAGCTGAGAGGGAAGAATAGGAAAAAAGAGAGGATCTTTTTATAAGGAAAACAAAAATCATAAAGGACAGGGAAATTGGGGTCTTTGGTCCTGGAAAGTTCACCGTGTTACCATCTTGACAGCTTGCAAAGTTCTTACATGGTTGTTACCAAATGAAGATTTTCTCACAAGATCAGATTTGCTCACATCAGAATATAGTGACACTGTTTACTTTCCACGAAAAAATAATGCTCCCATAAAAAAAAACAAAGCAAAAGAAAAACCATAACTTTCTGTGGTCAACTTTCTACAACCAGATAAAAACCTTGCAAGTCATCGAGATGGTAATACTGTGAACTTTCCATTACCAAAGACACACATTTCCCAATCCTCTATGATTTTGGTTTTTTTTTTTTTAAAAATCATCCCCTTTTTCCCCTATTCTTCCCTCTCAGCTGGAGAAGTTACCCCATAATAAACCAGTGGGATTTAATCACCTACCTCTGAAGTTGATCCCAAGGAATTGGTATGATTTGTTTTGGTAATACTTCAGTGGGTTCTAGATCATGGCCCCAGGAATTCCTTTAAGACAAGGACAGTACCATTACAGGAAGTGGTATAGCTTCCTATATTGGGTACACCCTGCCTACTCAGTCCTTCCCTTTGCTTGGGAGAAAGAGATTTTCCATAAGGAAGTTTTACAACTGTAAGGCTTTTCTGGAGTCCTCAGCACACATACACACTCAAGCAAAGCTTCCTTGCAAGATTCTTCATAACAGAGAAATCAAAGTGGACATTGATCATCTTCAAATTAAAATAACCCAAAAAATGCAAACGTCTAAATGTTATTATTAATGGGGTTAACAGCGAAATGTCTCAGATTTACAGATGACATAAAGAAAAGGTATTTTGCCTACCTACATAACAATGGTCAAGGTTCAGGTTCATGGTTAGTGACCCCTCGCTGAGCAGTGTCTGCCCTACTCCCAGCCAATCACTTTGCTTCTTTAGTGCAGCGTGAGAGCAAATGCAAGAGACCGATACAGACATTCAAAGCATCATGGATAGGGGTCAGGGGTGAAGGGATTGGCCAAGCAGCTGCAAGAAGAAAGCGAGCACTTCCAGAAAAGCTGAGGTTATTAATCGTTTTAGTATCAGGGAAAGCCATTAGAAATCCTATTACCCAAATATCCCTTAGAGAAATGCTTCAAAGAAAAGATTCATTTGCAGGAAACCCAGAATCAATAATCCCTCCTCCCTCCCCCACCAAACTTCCCTTTCCCTCCCCAATGTTCTACATTTTGTCTTCCCACCACTAATGACACCAGAGAATGATTTTTTTTTAATTAAATCCATTTCCTTCCCACCCTTAATCCAGATTTCCCTGCCCTCTCTGAAATCAGGATCTTAAACATCTTAAACAGATAAATTGCTTGAAAATATTCCCACAGCCAGTTTGGGTTCTTAAGTCTCTGGACAAGTTATCTATCTGCTTTTTCTGGAACAAGTTGGGTAGATAAACCTCAAGAACTTGGCATCTAAAAGGGATTGATATCCTCAAAATTTCCAACAGCAGCAGCAGCAAAAAAAAAAAAAAAAAAAAAAAAAAAATATTAAGAAGCGGGTGGGGGAGGGAAGGGACATAAAACTGAATGAAAGCTAAGTCCGATTCTTCATGGAAAACACAGAGCCCATGCCCTTAAAGGCAATCCACCAACACTGGATCATTTCAGGTTCTCTAAGGAATAAAACGTCTCTTCTCTGAAACATTCGTTCTTTCTTATGGGTTTTCTTTTTTGTTAAATGCATCAGCAAGCTCATTTCACAACTGAATTAATGTTCTCTAGCTTTTACGTTGTGTTCTGATTCTTAAAAATGGGTAACTTGTTTTTGTTGGGAAGGTGGGTCTAGGGGAGAGAAGAGAGGAGAGGTTAGGATAATCAGATCAAAAGCTTAAAAAACCCAAACAAAACCCTAACAATCAGCAGCTCTCTGACACAAACTAACGGCTATAAGGATTTTGCTACACTATAATCAAATTTACAACATTCTGTTACCTTATTACTTTGCTGTTAACAACTGGGAACTACATTTCCCTCACTTAACTATACAGATGAGCTACCTTCTTTTGGGACTTGAGCTTCAAAATTCCAGGGCTCATTAAAATGACTTTGCCCCCCATGATTATTATTTAATGAGTGTGTTTTAAAAGAGAAACCACCTTGTGTCTCTTGAGGAAAAGTTTCATGGGACCTCTTTTCCCACTTAAAAGCTAATGGCGGGCAGACAATAAGCCAAATATTTTCGAGCTGGGGTGGGGAAGAGAACTATCCCCCAGCGAAATCAAATTCAGTGCACTAATTTCCACATACTTGAGGCGTTTGTGGGTTAAAGTACAGGATCTGAAAAATGTATAACCCATAAAGATTTTTTTCCTCTAAAAATGTGTGCTGTGTGTGTGTGTGTGTGTGTGTGTGTGTGTAAATATATATAAATATAAAATAGAAGAAAAAAATCCTTAAGTTTTAAATATTGTAGACCATACACTAAGCCTTTTGAAGCGGAAAGATAAATAATATAAATAAATAAATAATATTTTAGTGTCTGCCTCAAAAGATTCTATTAGAAAAAAAAACCAGAATGAACAACCTATGCAAAATATAAATGAAATTAAAAGCGGGGCGGTGGTGGGGGAGAGAACAACATATGTTTGTTTCATCCTGGAAAACGTAGCAAGTGCCAATGCTATCAGGGATATTTGAATAATAGAGCGCGCTCAAGACTATGTTAATTCCAGTTCTACTTGGTGGGAGTGGGGAAAGGGGTAGGCAGAGCGGGATGAAGTGGAAGCGGCATTCTAAATCGCCTAATAAGAGACACAGCAAGAGAGACAAGGTACACAGGTTTAGTTAAAAATGAACTCAATATGTTTAATAAAGCTTGGTATACCAAATCGCAGTACAAACATCACGTCACACACCCACACAACAGAATCCCATTATAAACCAAACCAAACTGCTCCTTCCAAACCTCTACAAGGCCCAGGCCAAATAAAATAATATAAAAAATTTTTAAAAATAATATAATGGTGGTGGCAGCAGCAGCAAGGAAAAGAGGGAGGGGGGAACAGAAGGGAGGAAGGGTAAGAGGAAAGCTGGGGAAAGGTGAAGCCTAAAATCCAGTCGATATAAAAGCTCTAAAAAGAGCCAGCCAATAATAATATCACAATGATACAAGTATAAAAAAAATAAAAAATAAATGATAGTGATAAAGCAGCCTACGCTGCCAAGGACAAAGATGGCCGCCCCTACTTTGACCATCAAAGATGGCTGACCTCAGTGTCGCCATCTCTCTCTCTCTCACACATGCACTCTCTCACTCTCTCTCTCACTCTGCAAACATGGAAGATAAGTGTTGTTTTTGTTTTGTGTTTGTTATAATCTAGTAACCTTGATCGAATGAGTCCTCCGAAGAGTCACTGAATGAAGATCCAGTCTCCCGAAGCAGCAAGCAAAACTGCTGCTTGCTGCTTGCGGCCTGTTTAGATTTCAGAGTTCTAGTGGCAGGCATGCCCCTCTTGGCTGGCTTGAGACCTCCACCTTGCTTGCTGCTTTTTTTGGCCCCTACACTGTAGAGATTGGGTGGCCTCGCTTTGGAGCTGGATGGAGTCTGCAAAGGCCACTCGTCCTTCAGGGATTCATCATCTTCCTCTGAGTCCGAATCTGCAGTCAAAGTAGTTTTTAAATAACATTAAGTCAATTCACTTTCTTGTAGCTTTTTTTTTTTTTTTCAATTGTCTTAAACTTATGACAGTTCAGTGCCCATGAAAACGAGAGACTGAAAACGCTTGCCAGAGTGGATCAGATGCTGTGTGGAGCCAATGCTGTGCAAGCTTCCCCTCAATGGTTCGGATGATGCACCTCAATTGCAGCTGCCTATTGCAGTCCTAAGCCATCATTACTTTGTGATTTGGTACACAGGAACCAACATAATAATAAACATTTTACAAGGCCTCTACACAGACCTTTCAGAAGTCAGCGTACACTGTCCAGGACAAACTTTATAGGTCTTTCCTTATTTTAAGCTACAAGTCTTGAGCTATTTTAGATTTATCTCAGAATGGAAAACTCATTACATTTGTGAGAGCTAGCCTTTTCTCAAAATTTCATCCAATTAAGAGTATGCTGTACAGCAGACTCATTGTGTGCTGGGCAAAAGGGGTTCTGAAAAGCTCCTATCTTAGAGCTTTCAGCTTTGACAAATGCCAACGCCCAACTGCATCATGTAGGAAGCTAGGGGAGGGGAACCTTCTTAAATCACAAAGGGTTTCATTAGTGCTATTTTTACTATGGCATCCCTATTCCTTAGCAAAGAAACTGCAAGAAAAGCACAGATATTCATCCCCCAAATTGCTCCTGGAACGCCCCACCAAATAAAAATCCAGTTTGATTTTTGTAAAAAACAACAAAAAATCTCCAGTGCATACATCCATTCAAAACTCACTGGTGCCAAGAGTCAGACAGGATGTATTTGTCTGTACTAGAGGGTGATGAATATACCTAGCCCTGATCCTTATCTGTACATGAATCCAGCCCCAAGAAGGTATTTTGACATAGTGAACCAGGAAACAATAGGGATAGCACACACCACATCTGATGATTGGTGGATTGATTGATCAATCATTGTTCAAACTGCATGGTGCAAAACTTGGAGCTAGGCCTCCATTGTGAGCTATGTTGGAGTGACACCAAAGGGGGCAGAGCTTTTGGAGTTCTTCCTGAGTCTCGGTGATAAACTCTGCTTTGGCTGGATGACTATGTTTTACACAGCTGACGTTTTCCCAAGGGCACATAATACCGAGATGTTGTCCAATATTTCCACACTGTATCTGATGAGTGGAGCAACAAAGTATTTGGTACCCAATGGATCCAATAAAAGTGGATTTGAATCGTTACATCCCTACTCATGAATGCACCATTAATTCCAAAAAGTGTAATGAATGCTATAGTGGGGACAGTTCCAACTGGTTAGAATCAGCAGCTGCTTTCCAGTCGCAGTCCTGGTCATGCATCGTTCTTCATTTTAGGGTGTGGGGAATGTCTAGGGGTCTTGAGCCTTTTTAACACTATAGGTAAAAATCGGGAGGTTGGAGCAGGATATGGAAGGGTCTGGCACCATTACCACTTATCCTTCTCTGAGATAAGAAACCTACCCACCTCCCTGGTTATAGGCCAGTCTCTGACACACAGCAAAAGACACCTATGTATACCTCATCCTGCCCTCAACTCTGTGTCATACCGAAGTGCAAAAATCTGGTGTACAGTCCCTTGTTGGGGGGGGGGGGCAGGGAAGAGGAAGGATCACACCTTTTCCCTGAACATGGGTCTTCTGTGTCACTGCAGCAGAAGAATTCTGTGCTCTGAATATAGCCACTGAATGAGGAGCCATTTCACTCAGTGGGTGCTTAATCAATCACCATGTTCCCCACACCGATTTAGAGAGGGCACGAGTTGACATGAACTGTGTGCAATGAAAGTTTAGCAGACAGGAGGAGAACCAGGCAAATGCTCCCCTGGAGCACTGGTTTATAATTCCATGGAAAGGAACTTTGGTACTCAGCACTGATGCAACTAGAGCAGAATATGTGCTTCGCCTCTCCAGGCCAAGAGCCAAACTCCTCAGACATAATAATGCCATCTGCCTAAGCCCTCACTTCCATCAACTCATTACGCCTAATTCGAGGGAGCCACTGGGACATTCCTGGTTCAGTAACATTTTCCAGGGAAAACAAGCTGCTCCTCAGTGGATAATGCATCATTGCAGGAGGCTGTAAGAGGCATTGCCTTCTACAGGCTATAGCAGCTACCCCTTTACTTTGCCACTTAAATGGCCAATTTTATTTAACATACTTATTTTATTAGAGAACGGTTAGAATCTCCTTCTCCATTAGTGGGATCTCTAGCTGCTGGTGTACCGGGATATACATTTGTCATGCACATTTAACCCTTCAAGGGTTTTAAACACAGGACTTTGGTAGCTGCATAACAGTAAAATAAATTTACTTTCAAACCTTAACAAAACATTAAGCACACATGATTTTGACCAACTCCCTAAGAAGTCCCCCAAAGCTAGGAGGCCTCTGCCCTGCATCCCACCCAGACTTCTGTCTGAGCTGTTAGAGACAGTGTCCTGCCCTAATGCATCCGATGAAGTGAGCTGTAGTTCACGAAAGCTTATGCTCTAATAAATTTGTTAGTCTCTAAGGTGCCACAAGTACTCCTTTTCTTTTTGTCCTGCCCTAGCTTTTCTTATTTTTGGTAGCGTCTTTTCCCCTCTTCCAATGGCATCAGGTAGCAAGCAAAGGAAATTGAGATCCTGTTGCTTTCCCAGACACTCTCCCCACCTCTCCTTTTCTTTGCCCCAGGAGAACTACTTTTACTTCTTGTCCAACATAAAAGTGGACAGCAGTCAGACAATTAAGACCAGAAGCAAGACAATGAAGTCCTTACCAGGGAATGACCTGAAAGGGAAGGATTTATAAGAGTCTGGTGGCTAGGCTGGTTCCACTCTCATAGCTGACAGCACCCTGTCCCCTTTGGGCAGTAACGTTTGGGCATGAGTGTAGAACGCTGTTCACATATGCACAGGGCTAGTTATTCCCTAGGCAATTAACTAGTGCTGCCCTCCTCCACCAAGCATTTTGCTCACTCATTATTCCTTTTCCTCCACCAACCCATCTTCAGTCTGTTGCCTTTTCTCTTCCAAAGGGTGTCCCTGGCTCTTCTTAGTTGTATGCATGAGGAAACTTCCTACCCAAAGCCATAATCTTTTGCATCAACTGCAGCACTGCTTCAAAAAGGGAGAGCTGCAGACAACATAAAAGATTCTGGGGTACAAATGAGACCTGATGATGCCTGGGTTAGACAGCTGGGCAGGAACAGGGAAATGTCTCTAGAGGAGACCAGGGACCAAATGGCCAGAAAGGACAGGCTTGTTAATGACCATAGCATTCTCAGTGTTATCCCAGAACCGTCTTATAAACATTGCCTTTGACAGCTGCCTCCTTAGCGTATACCTATGGTTCAACCCTACATATCACCTGGTTTTTAGGGATTAAGTCAACTACTAGTCAACCCCTGGAGCAGAAACCCTGAAGACCGGTCTTGCAGATGAATGGAGAGCACATAACAGCAAAGAAAGCAGGGATACATGGCAGGTGTAGCCTGAAGGCAGAGGAACATTCAGGACTTAGCTCCAGATAGAAATGGTGTATTTCCCTGCTTTATAAAGTCAGCAGAACCCAATAGAGGCAGAACAGCCAGCATAAGATGTGCAATATGCTCTCAGCGTTCACTGCCTTTGGAATGAAGGACACCCCATCCTCACCACCACGATGCAAACTCACTCCAAACAAGCACCGAGAGCCTGCCCGGTCAGTTCTACAGTCAGCCAGGGAGAAAGTGACTTTCACGGGAAAGCAAAATTAGATCCACTTCCAATCGACCCGAGATGCTGTCACTTAAAGGCTAAAAGCTCCCACAAAGCCCAAGAACCATTCACAATAAAGAGAAACCAGAGGTTACTTACTATAGGAGTAGCTGCTAACTTCCGATATTGCTGGTGAATGGGAAACCTTCAGCTGACCTTTGACCTTTAACCCCACCTCCATCTTCTTCATTTTGGTGGCCATTTTGTTTTTACCTTCCTTGACACTTTTCAGCGCCAGGCTCAGGCTCTTGGCCAGGTTTCTCTTCTCGTCCTTGCCCGGCAGGTGCTCGTGGGGCGACAGATATCTGCTGCCGCCTCCACTGGTTTTCTGTTTCCCTCCAGAACAGTCTGCAAACTTGAAGGGGGATTTGAGCTTGTCCTGTTTGGTGAGAGACAGGGCCTTGTCAAGCTTGCTTGCCAGCTGCTCCTGATCTGACGCCACCTTCTTCTTCTTGATCTTCAGCTGCAGAGGAGGGAGAGAGAATGGCCATATATGACTACCCCTGAGCCTTGATTCTCCCGATGAACCTGACCTCGGTTCATTGGGCACTCCAAAACAACACGGCCCAGTAAGGGGCGACTTAACCCCTTTGTTATCATAGCCGGCTGTGGCCTCAAGGTGGTACAGAGAGTATGCTTTGCCTTGTGGTACCTGGTACCAGGCATACCAAAATCATGAGTTTTTTTAAAAAAATTAATACAACATTTTGGGTTCTTTTTATTTGCCATCTGAATTTTGAAACTTCAGGGTACACTCAGGGCATATATCCAAGTTTTATTCCACAGACATGAGGGCCAAAAACTTACTTATTTTTTAAAATGACAGCTGAGAGTCTTGGGTAATCACTGGACTCCAGGATCGGGGGCTTTAAGTAAAACTCCAAATATCATGAGACTCATGATGCAGTTGTGAGAGCTGGCAATGCTGTTATATTTTAACCATGTCAGTATTGCCTTGTTACTTCAAAATATTTTTAATTTAGTCAATTAATAGCAGTACTAATTAAAGTGTGCAGGCACTAATATTTTATACTGACTAGGTGTAACGGACTTTGTATTCGGCCTTGAGGAACACATCGTTCCAACAGGAACACAAAGAACATTGCTTTGAAATTTGTAAGGTTGCTGCCAATTTCTCTCTCTAGCCCAGAGGTGGGCAAACTACGGCCCGCAGGCGACATCCAGCTCGCAGGACTGTCCTGCCCAGCCCTTGAGCTCCCGGCCACGGAGGCGAGTCCCTGGCCCCTCCCTCGCTGTCTCCCCTCCCCCACAGTCACGCTGCCATGCGGGCAGCGCTCTGGCCCACCGCTCCTGCCAGTCAGCGCGGCTTGTGCCCATCCAGCTCCCAGGCCTTCCAATAAGCCAGTTCTGCCACTCTGAGTGGCATGGTAAGGGGGCAGGGAGTTGGATAAGTGGCAGGGGGTCCCGGGAGGGAGTGGTCAGGGGAGAAGAAGCAGGGGGGGTTGATGGGGGTGGAGTCCTGGATGTACGGGGGGTCCCAGGAGGAGGCAGTCAGGGGACAAGGAGCAGGGGGGGGGGTTGCATGGGTCAGGGGTTCCGAGGGGGGGCAGTCAGGGGGCAGGAAGTGGGAAGGGGCAGGGGCCAGGCTGTTGCAGGAGGCACAGCCTTCCCTACCTGGCCCTCCATACCGCTTCGCAACCCCAATGTGGCCCTTGGGCCAAAAAATTTGCCCATCCCTGCTCTAGCCTCTTGGACAGTGATGCATACTCGTATTATTTATACAGGAGCACCTACAAGCTTCAGCTGAGATTGGGGATGCCTTTTGCTAGGTCCACATACACATAGTCAGACTGTCTGTGCCACAAAGAGCATCCAATCTACACAAGCAAGACAGGCTAAGGGTGGGAGGGGAAATGGTGGCTCAGGGAGGTGATGTGATATCCCCAATGTCATACAACAAGGCAGTAGCAGAGCTAGGAACAGACCCCCATAGGTCTCCAGAATTCCAAGTCAATGCCCCATCCACGAGACCATGCAGCCTGTTCCTTTAGAACACAGCCCCCACACGCACCACAAGAGTACTGACCTCATTTGAAAAGCTTGCTGCTGCATCATGTTCATCCCAGCTCTGGTTCCTCCCTTTCATTTTCCCACCACTGCTGTCTGCATCCTCATCCTCCTCAGGGACAGCCCCTTTGTGCCTCTTCTTCATCCCCTCGCCGGTCTCAGAGTCTTCGGACAGCAGCAAGGACTTGCTCAGTCTGCAAGCCAGGCAAAGGATTGGTCACTGAGATCGCCCTTCCCTCCTGGCACATCACTAGCAAACACTGAAGTGTGGTCCGCTCCCCGGTTAAAGGCACTCATGGGTCACCTATAGCCTCAGCTTGGGTAAATCCACTGGCTTCAGTGGAGCTACATCAACCTACACCAGCTGAGAATCCGTCCCATTGTCTGTTTAACAGAAGTGCCAGTGAGCTCCCTTTGCATTCTCTGGAATATCAGCACAAGTCAGAGATCCGTATGCCTGTGAAGTAGTGGAACCCACTCACTGGGCTGGATAACGTGCTGGAAAAAAGCTGCAGAGAATCATCTGCTCTGGTTAGGACCAGGAGGGGAAGAATGGATGAGACAACTATGTAGGTCTTTTCCCACCTCTAATTTTTAAGATTCTGTAGATCTAAGGAGACTCCCATTTCCCAGGACTTGAAAAAGACGTTGTACTGGCTGCATGCAGGTTGAGATGCTGGCTCTTGAGCACGTGGGAGATGAGCATTTTAGCAAGGAGTAGACAGCAAAGCAGAGATAAAAACTAACTTAAAAAGGGGTGGGGGGGAGGGGGGAAACGTCTCAGGCACAGAGACTAACTAGTATACAGAATAGTTCATCCACTTTTCCTAGACTGTCCCTCTCTAAAAGTAACTTGCAGTCTGATTCTTCAATCTCTTTCTAAGCTCTGGGGGGAAGGAGAGGGAAAAGAGTAGGTGAGACAAGGAGGACAGGTCTCATTGCTCCCCATCTGGTTTCAGCAGATAGCTGATGAATGGGGATGGAGAGGTGAGCCAATAGTTAAAGAACCACTGCCAAGCCTTCTTGAAACTACCCTGCATGCTGTCTGTAGTTCCCCATCCCCATCATTGCCAATTACCACCCAAGGATGTAGAAGCAAAAAAACCTGCCTTTCTACTAAGCCTGCTGATCCAGCTCATGGCTGCCATGGCTGTGAAATCACTGATGCTGCAGAGAGCCCTCTTTTCCTAGAAGTAGTAAACAGCAGCCTTTTCCCCACCTCAATTCCCCTGCTAGCCCCCAACCCAAAACCAAACCAACACCACTTTACAGGATCAGGTTGCGTGCATGGCTTAGCTTCCATACAGTTCCAATGACAACTGGCCCCAATGGAAATGCACGCACAAGAAAACTCCAGATACCTGTGGATATCACAAGCCTTTCCAACCATCAAAGCACAGAAGCAAAATACCAAGGAGGCAGATTTTCAAAGACATACGAAAGTCAATGGGAGTTAGGCACCTAACACCCCTTTGGGCCTTTGAAAATATCTTCTCAAGACAATGCAGAGCTTGGGAAGCCAGCTCATGCCGAGCTACCACTGTGAGAGACTCAACCAGCGACAACAGGTGGGGCAGAGAAATATGGTCAATGGGGCTTTGTGCAAGGTGCCCAAATAAACCTGTTGGGCTTGCAAAGAGTGGGCACCACAGGAGAGGATGATGCGGACACCAGGAAAGAGAACAGCCAGGCTAAACCATTTCCCACTGAGTAGGGGCCAGGAAAGAGGCAGAAGCACAAGAGAAAAGCCCTTGGAAGCAAACAGAACAGAAGCCATTCGGATTTGTGAAAATCCTTCTCATCGAACTCGTTAGCGTCACTATAGATTGACATTCATTGGATTGCAGTGGTGCCCAGATGGCCACAATGTGCTAGTCACTATACAGAACACATACAAAGACACAGTCCCTGCCTCAGGCAGCTTCTCTCACTGTCCGCCTGCCCCACTCTTCACCTGGCTCAGCGTTCCACAGAACCCTTCCATCGCCTGCTCACTCTCCTCCCCGAGAGGCACCAGACACACACTACCAACGTGACGCCGTGCCAGCCCTCCTGCTACAGTGACAGGCGCACGCCGCCACAGGGGGCTAAAGACACACTTCTACCACAACGCCACGCAGTAATCCTGCTGCGACAGATGCACCCTGCCAGCACACCACCACACAGGGACCCCGCTGTGTCCGAGATGCCGTCCCCGTGGTGCAACAACCCTGACATTCCCATCTTCCCCACGTTCCAGCCTTACTTTCCGCTCTTGCTGTCACTCTTCCCTCTCTCCTTAGGGGGCAACAGAGTGCTTGATCCATGCTTCCTCTTCCTGGGCCTTCCAGGGCCTCTTCTTGCCAAGCTTCTACTTTTCTCGTCATGCTTTTCCCTTTAAAAAAACCACACGCTTGACTGTTAGCCAAGGCAACAGCGAAGTAAAACGAATCAATTGTACTGCCAAAAGCCAACCCAGGGCTGTTGTCTGGCACCAAACTGCTAAGCTGAGGCGTGAAATCCAAGGTTCCCTAACAGGGTCGCCCACCGACCACCGGTACCCGAGACTCCAAGCATGCCCAGTTGCATTCATCGGCTGTTGGGTTGCCTTTTTACAAGCCTAGGAGCACTTTGCAAAGCTTTGGCAGACGCATCATTGGAGGGGAGTTGGGGAAAGAGAATGTTCTCCTGGACCCGGAGGCAGAGAAGTTGCCCGGCCAAAAAAAAAAAAGCCAAAAAAAAAAACCAAAACCAAACAATCAATCAATCAAGTGTGACTTACTCGGAGTCTCTGCGCCTCTGCAGCTTTACCAGCTCCCTCTGCTTCTCCTTGTAGCGCCGCTGCAGCTCTGCCAGCCTCATCCTGTAGTCCAGCTCCATAGCATCCATGTTCTCAATGGCAGACTTGATGGAATACATCTGGGGTGGAAGGCGAGACAGGCAGAGGTGGTGAGGGGAAGAAGGGATGCAGATGTCCGCCACCAGACTAGAATGGGTGCATTATTGCTTCCGAGTCCTACAGCTCAGCAAGGGACAAGATGTCCCACTGATGCAATCATTCAGACAACTAGTGGCATATTACCTGCAGAAGGGAAGGGACCTACCTCATTTTATCACTGGCAGGAGAGTCATATTTCAAATGGAGGTTGCATACTAACCTTCGAGGGAAGGACCTTTAACAAGCTAGCTGGCTGGCCAGGTTGCCTCATACAGTCCTCTGTACTATAATGTGGAGACCATGAGGAAATTCCTACTCTCCAGGTGAGTAGGAGCTGCAAGCCCTGGAGAGGCAGCTTGGCCAGCCCCTGGGAGCAAGGGGTCACCACTGCTGAGCAGCGAGTCCCTTCCAGCTGATAAAGGGGCAGAATAGACAGGATCTAAACTGAGCCACTTCCCCATCCTTCTTGGTTGGAAAGGTGCTGGATGCAATGTAGGGCCTGGAAGGGGGTGCCTTCCTCCGCTCCAGGACACAGTTCTAGAGTCATTCCAAACCAATTGATTGTAGGTTTTTTGTGGTTTAACATAATAATATTAAATGTTTCGGGGCAGACGAATGAGTGACTTCAGGAAAGCAACCCTAAGGCCAAAGTCTCCCAGTAGGAGTGTGATTTGCAGGTCAGGCAGGAGTGCGGAGGTTCATACACATTCAGCAATTTCTCACTTGGTGCCGGAGATTTCAGCCTGACATGGGAAGGCTCCTGTTCTGCTAGGAGACATTGAGGCACCAATTTTTTTTTTAATTTTTAAGTGAGAAGGCCAGAGGGCTGGATAAACCAATGAACTCTTTCTCCTCTATGTCAGATTTAAATATGGCTCACAACACAACCAATCTTAAAACACATAGCTACCATTTGCTGGAGAAATGTCCTTGGGCGTTCTGCCTCTAACCCTAACCCTCTGGGTGCTAAAGAATCTGCAACTCCATCTCCTGGGAGAGGAAGCCTGCTGCCATCTTTGTTTGTCCCCTCAGCCAAAGAAAGAGAGCAAGACCTTCTCCTGCTGGCTCTGTATTACAAACACAGTCTCTAAAGCTGTGTCCCTCCCTGATGAGATCAATGATGCTGACACACAAACAAGGAATCAAATTAAATCATGCCACATTGACTGTTGCTCAGCTACAAACACGGGAGGGCTGGGGGAAGATCTAGGTTTGCCATACTGAGAAGGAGAATATCAATAGGGAAATACAACGTTATGTGAATGATGAGTGGTGAGAGGAGGAACATTTAGGTAGGTTCACAATGTCCTGTCAAGCTCAGCAGGAAGAGCTACTTACGGGTTCATCTTTTTTTTGCATCCAGCTGTACTTTTTGTTGGGATTCAATTCTCGAGGCAGCCGGATGGTTTTCAGACTCTCCATAAAGGGGGCTGAGAGAACCTCCATTAGCACATGAGTGCTGGCAGCCAGCAAGCTCTCCAGCGTCGGTCGGACCAGGCAGCTCTCCGGACCTGCTTAGGAGAAAATTCAGGATTTAGCATTCAGCAAAGGCAAGTGCACATCTCCCATAGGCATCAAAGAGGCCAACAACCTCTTCTCTGCCTTAGCACTTCTTCAGCTGCCTCACTGCCAGCCACCCTGACATCTAGCCTGTTACAACCCACACGCAGGATACTCAGAAACCTTCCAGCTGGTGGGAGGCTCAGTTTCCCCTCTCCCTGGAAGCTACCGGAGGCAAGATCCCCTCAAGATCCAATGGAATCTCTTTGCAACAAGAGTCATTTTGAGCTGTGGGAGCCCATTATGCAGAAGGTTGAATGACTGCAGAATCCATTGCTGCCAATAGGATGCTAATCTGGCAGCATCAAGAGCATAAGGGTGAGGTGCACCTTCACTTTTATACCATGTCCTTTCCATACTATAACCTGTGCAGATACAGGGAAGAACAGTCCAGACATCACCCACAGCTGAGCCTCTTGGAGCAGGATTCCCAACTCAGCCTAGAGCATCAGCAGTAAAGGAAGCTCACTCCAGGAGCATTGTGGGGTTGCTGGCCATGACACCACAGTTAAGGCTGAGGATAGATATACAATCACACACCTACCCAGAGGGGATTCTGTCTATGGAGGCAGCACTAGTTGCTCTGGCAGACCCAGGTCCCCAGCCTCTGCAGGGGTAGGAGACACAGCACACTTCCCCAACTCACTTTGAATTTCCTGCTTCCTCTTCTCCAGTTCCAGCTCTGCTATTTCACTCAGCAGAGTGATCCCTTGCAGGAAGGAGTGCTCCAGGGACAGGCCAGGCGACATCTCCAGGTTTACCTGGGCTTGCGTTATGCCATTGCCAGTTGTCAACAAGGAACAAGCCTGAGGCAGCTCTGTGGCAGCCACTAAGGCGTTCATGCCGGCCAGTGGGTCATCTGGCTTGATGTCCAGAGCTGGGATTTGACAGGATATCGCCTCATCTGCGTACAAGGAGATCTCCGACCCCTGCTGCCCCTCATCCGAAGGCAGGCTAGGAAACTCTCCTCCCTGGGGCAAGTTGTTGCTCTGCAGTTCCATGGCTAGAGAAGGCTCCTCTCTTTGGGGTGCCAGGTCCAGCCCAGGCTGCTCACTATCCGGGTGCAGTAGTGAGTCATCGTAGTCCATATGCACAGAACAGGTTTCCACCCCATTCCCCACTTCAGCTGTTGCCTCTGTTTCTGCAGGGCAGACAGCCACCTGGTACACTTGTTGACAGTTCTGGAGGGACTCTTGTTCCTGCTCCAAAGCTCTCAGAGCTTCATCTTGGTGCAACAGGAGGTTGCAACTGTCCATGTTCTGTCTTGGGACGGCACTGGAGGAGGCCACATTCAGAGCCTCTATGTCCTGCTCGCAGATAGCTCCCTGGCTTTCGTCCAGTTCCACTTCCGTTTTCACCCGGTCTTCCAAGGGCTCCTCTTCTGCTGTAGCCTGAATAGGCTCTAGCATTTTGGATGGAGACAGGTGGATGGGCTTGATCTCTGGAGAAAGCTCCATGTGCTCAGACCTTTCTGCAGGCAGTGGAACATCAGGAGCCAGGCCGTCCGCGTCAGAGGCTGCGGTGGGCTGAAGGAGGTAGGGATAATGTCTTCCGAAGGAGGCAGGAAGGGACTGGAATGGATATCCTGGTGGAATTTCTGCAAGAGACCCAAAGGAAAACTATACACAGTGACTGGTGCCAGTGGGGCTCATCTCCCGGGGTACTCGATTACTCAACCCTTGCCAACCCCCAACCCTTCTCAGTGGCTGTTGCTTGTTGGACTTTCCTTCTGCCCAAGATGTCACCCTCTGCCAAGGATGCAAGACCAAAAGATTCACCCAAGCCACTTCTGGGGCGAGAGGAGACTTCAGCCGCCATTCCATCCATGCTGGGCTCCTCCATACTGTTCTCCCAACAGACTGCAACCTTGAGGAACTAACCCCTCCCAAGGAAAAACAAGAATACAAGATACAGGCCCAAAGCTCCAGGCTTCCCCACAGTGCTATGTCATGCATCAATCCTAGCGCCACACTTGCCAAGTGCTGATTGGTCCTTTCACATTAGCCTTCCTTTAAAAAGGCCCTACCTGGTCTTCTCTTGGGGAGGGTTTGAGGCAGGGAAGAGCCAAGGAGAGGAGGAAAGAAAGCGAGCCAGGCACAAACAGAAGGTGACTCTTCCAAAGCAGGGCTCTCTTACCTGGGAACAAAGCCTGGAAAGGACTGGGAGCCTCTTTTTCCAATTCCAAGTCTTTCTTCTCCACGTTTTCAGGTACCTCTTCTTTTGGAGGGATGGCAGGGGCAGGGGGCGGAGAGGCAGGGGGTGGGCTGGAAGGGTGGGAGCTTGGGGTGGCAGGATAAGAGTAGGCCGGCTGTGTAGGTGGTTCCTCCATCTTTTTGATAACCTCAGCTTTGAGCACAGATACGGGCGAGACCCTGGGAGACAGGGGAGGTGGACTCACAGCCTTGCTGTAGGAGGTGGAGGCACTTGGAGACAGAACAGGTGGCTTTCGGTGCAGCAGCCCTGATGTGGATGAGGAAAGGCCTGATTTCGCATTGTCCAGGCTCCGTTTAGTAACCTTCTCTTCCATGTCTGCTCGCTGCTCATTTACTTTTAATCTCTCCTGTTGCAAGAAACAGAGACGGGCATCAGAAGAGGATGTTTCTTAGGATATCAGGTTAGAATCTACAAAGCAAAAAGGTCCTACAAGACTAAACAAGACCAGAAGCAGGACTTCCTATAAAAGGTACCCTCACAGTCAGAGATGGAAATGCAGGAACAGGACCTGGGAATGGTTCTCTGCAAAAGGCAGGTGGAAGGTCTGGCAGGAGATACCTGCAGAGAGCAGAGGTAAATGCTTTAACAGGAAGAGGTTTTTAGGAAAGGCCAGGCAGCAAGTCTGTGTTGCCAGCTCTTGTGATTTTTATCATGAACCTTGTGACAAGTTTTTCTTAAAGTGCCTGGAGTGACACAAATATGTGAGAATCTCAGCTTTCATTTAAAAACAAAAAGGAAGTTTCTAGCGTTAGTCTTAATTTGGAAAACATGCACCTTAAAAGTTCAAAAACAAGGAGGCAACTAAAAAAGCCCCCCAAACATATCTTTATAAAAATCTCATGCCTTATAAGCCAATCTTATGATTTCTGGGGCCTGACTCATGATCTTTGAACATTTGGGGTTGGCAATACTGGGTCCTGGGTCTCAGGAAGGAAGGAAGGAACTATCCATTCTATGAAAGCTTTGTTTAGAGCAGAGTCAACACTGGCTCATTTGTAAGATGACAATCTGAACTTCTGTTGCTGCTAGAAGCAGTACTGGCTGGTGAGCTGTCCCCCCGGCTTACATGGCCCCAACCCAAAACCCCGCATCCTAACACCTTCACCTTCAGGGATGTTCAAAATCTGAACTTGGCTCTTTAGAACATGTCAAATGCCCCCAGAACTTGAGGTTCCCTTAGGGACTGGGAATTACTAAGGAGACCTCTTCCTCTCAATGCAGGGGACACACACGCAAAGCAGGCAGGTTGCTGATGTTTGCTCTCCCAAGAACATTGACTCTGAGGTTGGTCCACTTTAAAACAGGGGAGTCCCCCCTGCTTGCCACAGCCCTTAGAACGTACCACCAGCTGCGCATTCCTCTGGAGCTCCATGGCATGGGCAGCTTGCTGCTGCAGGATGTACAGCTCGTGCTGCCGGAGCAGTTGCTGATGAGACAGCAGCTGGAGTTGGTGAGCATGCTGGAGGGTGCTTCTCGTAGGAGGGTACATCGCAGGCCACAGAGGGGGTGTCCGGTCCATTAGTTCAGCTAGGGAACAAGGGAAGACACAAAGGCAATCATAACCATGCTGTTAAACTGGACAGAACCTGAGTGCATGGAGCAGCTGTAGAGGTGAGTTTAATATTCGTTGTAGATTTATGTTGCGCTCCCTCCCCAGATTGCATGGTGATTAATTTAATAGCTCACACAGAAATGCAAGTACTGCCCCCTCTTTAACTCTCCCCTCACACACACTCTCCTGTCCCACCACATCTAGACAACACCCAACAAGAGGGTCTTGGCCATGCCGTAAAGGCCAGCAAACCTTGTCTGTGTCAGACCAGTGGGGCAAAAGAAGTTCCATAGCTGAGCCTCCTACTCTTAAAGGCTCCATGGCGCCATCACGCTTGCATTTAAATCTAGCTACTGTTAGCTTGAATGCCCCCAGCTGACCCCAACTATAGTCTCTCAGACAGCCAGGCCCCAAGCCTCACAGGGCTTTACAAGAGATGATAAGGAAGACAATGTTGTAGTTGAAGAACTGGCTTAAATTATTTCAGCAGTTGCAAATATGTTAACAACCAGACAGCCTCTACAGAACACTGCCAGACGCAGCACTGGTGGCAAATCTTTCCCCAGGCTCTGCAGCAGCAGCAGTTTCTGGGACAGGTATTTTCCCCAGTTCCCAAGCTATTATCAAGGGAGCTTGTGGAATCCCCATCATCACTGGAGGTTTTTACGAACAGGCTGAACAAACACCTGTCAGGGATGGTCTAGGCATACTTGATCCTGTCTCAGCGCAGAGGGCTCGACCAGATGACCTCTTGAGGTCTCTTCCAGCCCTACATTTGTATTACTCTATGGTACACAGATCTCCAACAGCCTGCAGAGCCCATCCCGCTGGGCCACAGAATGGACCATTTTCAGAACTGAGCGATAGGAGATTGTGAAGCTGGGAAAGAAGATAGTCTACAAGGCTTGCACAAAGCTGTCCAAAGAATTAATAGCTGAAGAACTACCTCCACACTGCCCATCAATGTACCAGTGCCATGCAGCTTCACCACCAGGGCCCCCGACTCAACAAAAAAAAACAAACCAAAACACATCCTGCCCTAGAATTTTATTCTTGAAAAACTTACAACAGGGAGGTGCCAGGGAGCACCTTTTGAACAGACATCTATCATTTGAGCCTTGAGTGAAGGTTCTAAACTCCAGCATCTCTAACTAGATACTGGACATGTACACTCATGGTCTGTTACCATGGGTAGACCACATTCCTTGTTTTGTCCCCACTCAGCTTTGGGTTATTTTCCTTCAAGACAGGACCCCTGAATCATCTTCTTTGAGTGCTTACTGAAGTGTGGCAGGTGCTCGCTGGGGATCACAACTAGCTGCCCAGACTGAGGATCTCTGGCAAACTGGTAGGCAGAAGGGATAGCACCCGCCATACTAGGGGGGAAGCCTGGAGTCATGCCTTGATGCAAGGATGGGTGGCCAAGTCCTAGAAGGAGAATCATTATCAAAATTCAGGTCAGACAATCAACGAGGTCTCCTGTAGACATTCATGCACTGGACATTGACAAATGAGGGGACAGGGAGAGAGAAGGGACACTAGAATGTCCAACTTCCCACAGGGACGCAGCCGTACAGCACCTACAGGTGCATGCGATACTGCAGGTTATTTTCAGAGGGGTCTTTTCAAGAAACATCCTTCTTAAAAATCAGGGAGGTGCCACTAATCACCATGGTCAGTCGCAGCGACCCTGTTCCTCTTTTATTCTTATGGGTAAGTCAAGAGCTTCATACAACCCTCCCTCTCCCAGAAAGACTCACCATAAGGATGGCCAGCTAGCCACATGGAAGGGCTGCCCGTCCTGGGTAGCCACGGGTGAGCTGCCAAATGTGAAGCTGGGTCGGCAGACCAGCGCCCTGAGCCAGTAAGGGTTGGCCCCCCCGTCACCATGAGGTTGGAGTTCAAACCATTTGTGGCACAGCTAGAGGGATGCAACCGGGCAAAGTCCGCCAGCTCCTTGCTTTCTCTGGGCATTGGGGGGCAAAAACAGAATCGTTAGAGCCAATCTTAGCACTGGGCATGTTGCACAGCCAAAGGAACAAACTGAGAAGCACAAGGGATGTCAATTAGCAATGAACCAGACCACTGGGGAAGAAGGGGAAGGAGGAGAATGGATCTGGAGATTACTGGAACCCTCAGGAATCAGTCTTCAAAGTATGGATGAGAGACGCAGAAAGAGAACAGGAGGACACACACAGTGCCCAGGGGTCCCTTAGAATAAAGAGGAAGGTTAATAGCAGACTCAGCCTGCGTTCCCTGCGCTGGTCCTGTTCCTCTGTCAACCCAGAGCCATCTCTCTCCACCTTGCCTCTCATTTGGAGCAGCTATGGGTTGTGCGTGCCAAGGTCTCGTGGAGTTTCAGTCCTTGCGGGGGTGTTTGAAAGAATAGTTTTGTTTGCAGATTTGGGCAGCTCTAGACACACACACACAAAATGTCTGCAGGTTTGGATGCATTCTAGGTCCCCCCCTACACTCCCAGTTTCCAGCCCTCACAAGGCCTGGTCTTTGTCCTTGGGGTCCTAAAGTCCAGTGCTCCCTGCTGAACCAGGGGAGAGCTGCACCAGAAGTGCTGACTCTGCCCAAACGTGGATGCCTGCCACACAGCTGGTTACATCTGTGACTTCACTCAAGAGGGTACATGGCCAGGCACTCAAGCATGAGTCGCTAGGTGCATCCCCAACCCCATGCGCACTGGAAGACGGCCTAGTTCACACCTGAAGGAGCAAAACACAGACCCTCACCTGAGTAGCTTCTCCTGGTCTCGCTCCAAACGCCCAGCCAGGAAGTGACTGTCTCTCTGGCGGGTGCGGTCGTCCCCGCAGTCATCATCTGAGCGGCCATGCCCTAAGACACAAACCATCAGCAGTTAATACAGGTGCTGTCCCTGAAAAGACAAGCAGCTCTCTTCCGGTCTGACACGTGCCAAGTCCTCTGCCCTCCGCACCCGTGTTTCAGGGGTTACCGTCCCCACCAAAGGGTCACCAAAGCTCTAATCCCCCAAGTAGCTAATAAAATCAGCTAGAGTGACGGGTCTGGGAGCAGGGACTTAAATGTGTCTGTTGATCAGAGACACGATCAAAATACGCTATCTAAATGTGGACCCTAGGGTTTGGGGATTATTTTCTCACACTATTCCTGTCCCAGTCCTGTGTGGTTTCAAATATGTACTTTCAAGCAACTGAATTTAGGTAAGTTTGTCCCCTCCACTCTCCCACTATAATTGTCTGCCAAAGTAGAAGAGAAGGGAGGTAAGTCCAAAAAGAACTGATTCCTAAAGACAAAGTCCAGACTGCATTTCATTCTATGCGATCTGCACAAAGCCCACATCTGCGTGAACTCTAGCAGCCATCCTGGGGTCAGGTTCTTTGGCCTGTACTGTACAGGTGTTCACACCAGAGGATCCTAATGGTCCACTCTGGCCTTACAGTCCATAAATCTATGACCTTATGTACGCACCCACTCTGATAAAAGCACACTGTGCCCAACAACATGTGCTGGGAGAGAGCTAGGACACAGATACTCCAGAAAAGCAATAGCCATCAGAGAAGCAACAGCCTTGATCCTGCAGTGCAATCTGTTAGCATAGAGCCCTCATCTCCGCACAGAATCCGAGTGACATCAAAGGGACTCTACCCAGACACAGGGAGGTGTTGCAGCACTAGGGCCTAGGATAAGATAGCAAGATCCAACGAGGGACTGGGCACTTACACTGGACAATTACCCAAGAGTACCCAGAGCTCTAACAATGAGTGCAAATGAAGAGTTCAGGAAGGGATAACCACCTCCTGCTTCAGGCTGTTCAACAATCTCTGTTAGGAATTAGGACGAGACCTTCACGGGGTGCAGACTGTCCTGCTCTACTGTGAGGATTCTTGCACCTTCCTCTGAAGCATGTGGTGCTGGCCATTGTCAGAGACAGGAAACTAGATGGACCTCAGGGCTGATCCAGTCTGGCAATTCCTGTGTCCCAAGGGTACTTTAGCTCAGGTTGCCTTACATTTTCCACCCCTTTTTCTAAAGACTTTGCCTATGCTTCTTATCCCCACCCCAACCCTACGCTCTCACAAACACACACTTCATTATTGCCCTTGCCTAGTACCTTTTTTCTGGCGGGGGAGGAGGGGCGCTAATAAAGCCCATCCCTGTTCCCAGTAAATCAATGGCACCAGGATGATTTAGTTGGTGTGGGTCCTGCTTTGAGCAGGGGGGACTAGATGACCTCCTGAGGTCTCTTCTAATATTCTATGATTCTAGGATGCCTCCTTGTTCCCTGACCAGACACAGGGTCCCCTTTAGCAGGCCCAGCTTTGACCTTGGTGAGGCCCCACTTGCAGCGGCGGTCCAAACTCCTAATAGCAGCCTCCCTTGAAACAGGGCGGCTTGCAGCCATGCTGCACTGCCTCACAGAGCCTCACCTTTGCCCACTTGCATCCCTTTCCCAAGGCCCTTCTGGCTGGGACTGGTGCACCAGGAGGCATCTCTTAACATCAAGTCTGCTCTGCTGACAAGGATCCTTTCAAGGAAAGGCTCCACCGTGTATTTCCGCAGACTTGGACAGCCTGTGTTTTTTAGCTGTCAAGATTCCAATTCCCTCAGCTTCTACTGTCAGGAAGAATATTGTAGTGAAACAACATCTCCCCCACCTCCTCCCCCTGCTTGCTTCCAGTGGGCATCAGGCGGAAAGGCGCACGCCCGATTCTCGAGCATCTCAACCAGCCTTCTCAAGGGGCTTTACATGGTGCCAGCATACGGCTCAAAGCCTGGCTGGACACTGCACTTTATGGACACTAGCTTCCACAGGCCGCTGCTTCCTTGAGCTGGCAGATCACGCTGGATGCCAGTGTCTGGCACTCATTAGCCACCCCTTCCCTAGTTTTAATGGCTTCCACACGCTTCTCAAAGGCTGGAGTGGGGTCGAGGCTGGCACGGAACGGAGGCTGAGATGGAAGCCTCATGCCACAGTGAAGAGAGCAGCATCCTCTTTGCTGCTCCCGCGAGTGACTTCCCAGAGGACAGAGACAGGGTCCCTCTGAGACTGAATCCTTCAGGAGCACAGCTTGAGCGCACAGGCCCTGTTGGGACAGGCTGATGGGCAGGGCATTTGGATCCTCTCTCTGGCACGTAAAAAGCTACACTCCAGTGGCATTCTGTGCTGAGCTGCTTCATGCCCTCATGCTTCTCCCTGCTCTCCTGGGAGACCCATCATTCCTTCCCATGTTCAAACAGGCAGCAGCCCGGGGATTGTCTGATGGTCTTTGAAGGCAGAGCAGAGGGAAAAGAGAGGAGGGGAGATGGATTTTTCCTGGGACATCCAGCAAGTTAGCTGGCAGCATGGGTTAGGGGGCTGGGGGGTACAACAATCCCATCTTAAGCGTGGCTTCTGATCATCTGCAACTAAACACTGTGCTGTGATCCAATGCCAGTTGATCTCAGGGTTGGGATTATTTTAAGAGCTCGCTAACGTAGCCAACATACACACACCCACATCCCAATCGCCCAGGTTTTTCCATTCAGAGCCCTTTTGATTTATTTAGTTTTAATCAAGGCCTGGCCGTCTCTCTGGCAGCTGGCATTGGGACAGAACTTTAGCTAATGGCCTCTCAGGCTGTTTTCCCTCCTTGGCGCCCCCCCCCCCCGCCCAACCAACCAGCCTTTTTATTTGCAGAACTTATTTTATTTATTTATTTAGCCATCTACATTATTTCAGATCCACTCGTTATAGCTGGGCTTTTATTTTTTATTTTTATTAAACCAACACCCTCCCCCCACTCATTCTTGCTTACACAACTCCCCCTCCCATAAGGGGACAGTCCCGTTTCTGTACAAGCCAGCGATTGTCCCTGTCTGTGAATGCCCATTTTGTCCATCTATATGAACATGACGCATGGAGCGCATACAAAATTTAGTTACTTATGCACAGAGGAAAAGCTTAGGTCTGTTTCCTTGGCAACCAATGCCGAGTACTAAATACCTGCATTTTACTTGCCAAATACTACAGATTAGCCAACTAAAGCCTGCTTTCTCTTTCTTAAAAGGCCTAAACATTCACGCACCGTCCACTCAGCGCAAGCAAGCTAATGTTATTAGTAGAATCTCTCTTGGCGCACAAGGGGAAAGGAGGGAAGAGAAAGAAAAAGAACGGCCTTGTTTTCTGTATGAAAGCCAATTCCATCACTTAGCAACAGACCCAGAGGTCTGTTAGAATTCAACTTTTGTTTGCAGCCTTTTAGTTTGGCTCTGAAAATTACATTTAATGCAGGCTGGGAGGGTCGGAGGGCCTGAATGGCTTAACAAACAGCCCCCCCGTGTTGGCTATCAGGCCTTCTGATGGTTCAAGCCACAGCAGAGGAGAGTGTGGAAAGACGGAAGGGGGCTATGGGAATGGGGGGGGCGGTTACAGGGGAGGAGGCTGCTAACAGAGAGAAATATAACTCTCCGGACAAAGGTCTGGGCTAGAGGTATGATGGCCGGGGTGATGAATCTCTGCCCCTCCGGAGAATTAAAAAGCTACGATGAATGAACGTGTTTGTCTCACTCGGACTCCCTCAGCACTGCCAATCAATCAGTCAATCCTGGCTCAGACAAGAGATCTGACAGGGAGAGTACAGGCCTGCGGGCTGACACAGGAGAGGTGCCAATAGGAAGAAGAATAGGGAGGAGTGGTGGCAAGGTCAGGGGACACAGAGACTAGAACAGGGTCAGTTCAGTTGGCAAAGGATTAGTGTGGCTTTATAACCCAGCACTTCAGCCTCTCAATCAAGCAGGAATGGTTCAAAAAGATGTTAATTTCCTCCTTAGCTGAGTTCCCATCCACATACAAGTGAGCCCCAACTCTCCCTGCTAAGCTCTTCGACCCATTCCCCACTGAACCAGGCGTTCTTTCAGCAGAAGCCCCGACAGCCCCACGCTTGTTACCCCTGTTGTCTGCAACAAAAACAGACCCAAGGGAGTGCGATGAGGGCGGGGGCGCAGGAGGAGGGGGGATTACAATATTTGGAGCATCTTTTTGGAAGTGGATTTTAGTGTAAGGTGCAGTGCCCGGAAACCCTGGAAACACAAGGTCATTATCCCCTCTGACTCCTCTATTCAACTGCAGGAGGAAGGAGGATTGACTCCAGTTCTGTTCCCCTGGACTGACTGTGTGTTTACTCTGTTGGGACCATGCATCTCAGCGATGCATCAATGCAGCTCTAAAATGCACTCGGAGAGCCGGATGGTACAGGCAAAAGCATCCACATACCTTGGGGAACCAACAGAGTAGAAAAGAGAGATTAGTTATGGAAAATAAGATTCCTAACACGGACAATATCCTTGGGAAGCCAGGTAAGGGCACTCATGGCCACTCTACACGACATTGCATCGGCTTAACTTAAACTGGTGCAAGCCACCTCTTCACCCCAGGAAATGCTCTGATTTTGGCTTGTGTAGGTTTAGCTTAATCTGCTTTTTTTAAAACCAGATATAACTAAGGAAAGGTCTGTGAATGGGTGCATCCCCCACCCTCAATCTGATCACCTTACTTTGGAAACACAAGCAAATGCCATCATTAGAGCTTCTGAGGGGGATTTCTTTTTCCCTGCAAAAACATTTTGACAAAGAAACCCCACTTTCTTGTAAAAAGTTTTCAATAAAATGTTTCAGGGATTCATAAAAAAAACCCAACAACTCTTGGATTTCTGGTCTTCAGCAGCTAAAAACTGAAATATTCGGGGCACAAATTATTTGGTTTCACGGAAAATCCGCTGCGCTGCTCCCCCCCCAGCTGAAATTTGTCTGTTTTCAGTGACTGACAGCCAAAACATTTTCAGTTTGGGGATGAAAAACCTGAAAATTTTTGTCGAAAAAAGTACATTTCCCAGAAAAATTTCTGTTCTGATGAAAAAAACATTTTTGTCAAAAAGATTTCAAATGAAAACTCTCGACCAGCTTTAATCATGGCAGACCATGAAGGACACGGGCCTGCCAGACACCACGGAATTCAGTGAGAAGACTGGTATTGACTTGATCTGGCTTGGGACAAGGCCTTATTTGAGAGGCCTAAATGTTCCTGCTGGTCTATACCACAAAGACTTGAGTTACTCTTTGCTTGCTCATGGGTCTTTGGGGATAGCAATGGTTCATTTGCCCTCCATGCTCCTTCCCATTGCTCCTTCTGTCTGACTGAACATGAGGCTGTTGGCCGTGACAGTGAAAATATGGGGTCTCCAGCACCAGGACGCTCTCAGTTGTTTAGTCTTATCTGGAGAAAGGTCTTCATCCAGATAAAACTGGGTACTACTGGTAGGTAGGGAAGCAGTTGGCCAAAGTGGCAGAGAAGATCTCAGCCCCTCCACTAGAGCTGATGTCACTACGGTTTTCAGTCCGGGGATTCTTTTGGATCCCCAGCTACTTTCTGGATGTCCACGCAGTGGCCGGTGGTGTGAGAGTGCCAATTATCTGTTCGTACCAAGAGCTGCAGCCTTTTATTCTGGGCGTTTCGGCAAGTCTCATGATGGCTACCAGTGCCTTTGCCACACAGAGTGGATTACTACAACGTACTCGACAGGGGGCAGCTCCTCAAGGGCATTCAGAGGCTGGGCCCCAAA
This sequence comes from Dermochelys coriacea, assembly GCF_009764565.3. NCBI lineage: Eukaryota > Metazoa > Chordata > Testudines > Dermochelyidae > Dermochelys > Dermochelys coriacea. The sequence goes on along the minus strand of NC_050077.1, from coordinate 9,599,267 downwards.
ATGGCTTTTGGTCCAAGGCATCTTTTGCAGAGGGTGATTCATACTTCCATAAGCTATGCTTGGCCTCAGGCTTGTTTTCAGGTGCCATTGGATGGCTGGTTTCAAGCAGCTAAACCCTAAAGGAGCTGGGGGCTTGTTGCAGAAACCACCTCTCTCCCAGCGTGACACTGCGGGAGGCAAGATGAGCCAAGGTACCGGAGCCAACAGATCACCAGGGTTTTCCATCAGGAGAGTGGCCCATTCTGTGGAGCAGGTGGCATCTTGTACATCAACGCCGGCTCTAACCAATACCAGTGACCGCCTCGTTTTCATGGGCACTCAGACTGATCCCAAAGCTTAACCAACCCCATTCTTGCTACCCCTCCAAAACTGAGTCCATTAGCTTCAGGAAGGGATTTGTCATTGTTTCGCACTGCACACACCAACAGGTGTGCTTCCCAGCCATATTTGTGTTGCACAACAGCGGCATCCAGTGGCCAGTTGGACCAATTGCATGTAGGAGTTTTCAGAGGTTCTCTCTTAAAACGGCCCTGCTTCTATTTAAAACAAGGCCCAAGGTGTGAACTCAGTCAGGCAGCAGCCTCCTCTAGTGATCTCTGCACCTCCAAAAGGTAAAAGGCAGTGAAAATCAAATAGGCGGGGCGCTAGATTTAAAAGGAAACCTGTTAAAAATGATCAGAGAAAGTATGTTGTGTTTCTGTGTAGCGCAGGGTGGGGGTGGGCACACCACAACCAGGATGCAGGACAGAATGAACATAAGAAGCCTGGTATAAAAAGAAACTCCACAAGTTAAATGAGGAAGTGAATGGCAGGTTTGCAACCCTCTGGCTTTAAAGTCGTGAAGCTCCATGTCTGTTCATCAGGCCTTATGACTAACACCAAATAGCGAGCCAAGAGCCCAGCAGATGACTGCATTTAGCTCCCAATCTTGGGAGAATCTATTCTTTAACTGATGCATGGGGGGAGTTACATATGCAAACCCTCCCCGAGCACCCTTAGTCTAGCTGAACAGTTACTTGAATTCAGTCCCGTCTGGCTTGACTAATGCAATGGAGCAATTCGGTCTTAGCAGACAAGAGCTATGTTCAATGTACTCTCTTCCCTGAGCAAGGGCTGAATTTGGTCCTACTCTGTGTAAACCAGTTGTAAATAATCCTAGATTAAATAATGGGTACGAGACGTACCCGTTATTATTAAGGGAGTGGCAAGTTCCAACCTGTAAGGCTCACTGGAACCAAGTGCAGGCACCTGCTGGCCTAGAACGGGGAGGTGGGATCCCAAGAATGGAAACAGCTCAGGCAGCTGCAGGGCAAGCTGTCCCTGCACCTCACCCTGCCACGGCCTTGAAGGCATGAAAGGGGAGGATTCCCAGCGCCCCTTCAATCCCTTCCCTCCCGCAGAGGCTGCTCACAAAGGGAAGCTGGCAAGTGTACCTGGTAGCCGGAGACTTTTGGATTGCAGTACACAGGGAAGCAGACTGAGGCTCCCGTACGCAGCTTCTGCGGTACAGCCAGCAGAGGGCAGCTCTCGCTACCACCATGGCTGGACTCACACCAGTGCCCTGGAGAGGAAAGGCTCCCCTGGGCTCTAACCCAACCAGATCCCCCAACCAAGCAGCATATATAGGTTTTAGCTTCCTCTGCCCCCATCCTGCTCTCATTCACCCCCGATCCACAAAGGCAGCCTAGAGAGGGGAGCCCAGATCAGCCTCGGTGTCTCAATACATTCTTCCCCTCTGGGCACACCCCAGCTTGGCAGAGTTCAGTCCCACGGGAGGGATCTCAAGGCTCTCAGACAGACCCCAGGGTCCTACCTTTTATGCTGCTCAGGGAGAGGGAGCGATCCCGGTCGGCCAGGCTGGGCCCCATTTTGCTGCTGTTGTCCTTTTGCCGAGCAACTGCCACCGCAATGCCCACGGGCAGGTGCCGGACCTCCACCTCGCCCTGCGAGCCAATGCTCTCACGGCCAAAGGACTTGGCACTTTCTGGTCTCTCCAGGTCTCTCTTCAACTGTTTCCCGGCTTGCTGTGATAGCAGCTGCTGGATCTTGGAGGTGCCCAGCTGGGCAGAGTCCAGCTTCATGTTGCCAAGCCCACCGAAGGGGCTCTTCTTGCCGTTGCTTTGCCGAGCGGTCGTCTCCTTGGCAAAGCTGCCGCTGTACTTGATGAGGCTCTGCATGGCAGACCCTTCACTGTGGGAGGTGGCATGCAGAACGTCAGACGTGCCCCGGGACCCTATTGCTGAAGACCTCTGCAGGCCACTGGGGTCGAGGTACGCCTTCTTGACTTCCTCTTCCACCTGGCTGACATGGTGGTGCTGGGCGGCCAGCACGGCCATCTGGGTGGTGGCAAAGTTACCCATTTCAAAGGGCTTCCACTTGTGCTCGGGCGGCTTCAGCTGCCGGTGGTCCAGATGCTGCCTGGAGGAGTCTAAAGTGCCATATACCTTAGCTGCTTCTTTAGAGCCGGCCCTTTGGAAGCGGTCTCGTTCGCAGGTGCGGTGTTCTGGCTCCGGGCACGCCCTCAGCAAGCCCTTGGCGGCCAGGAACTCCCTGCTTTCCGGAGAGCCCAGCCCAGGCCGGTTCAGAAAGGGTTCTGAAGCCACTTGCCTCTTCAGCACCATGGAGTTGGCCCTAATCACAGACCCCTTCTCCCTCAGAGCCTCCATCCTTTTGGCATCGCTGTGGCAAGAGAAGTCCTGGGACAAGAGCGTGCGGGAGGTGTCAGTGTGACCCCGCTCTGTGGGTGACTGCAACACACCCACTTTGCCCACGTCCTTGTCCTTCACTTTGTTGTCCCGGGCCTGGGAGGCGATCTGGATGGGCCCATTCCTCTCGTCGTAGGCCTCGACCGAAGGCACGAAGGTGGGGGCAACGACTTTGTGCTCCCGCCCGGGCTCCTTGGCCGGCGGGAAGATGGTGTACATGCTGGAATGGACAGACTGGGGTGGGAACGCAGAGGAGGGCGTCATTTTCCCTGGCTGGGAAGGGTGCGGGGAGGGGCAGCTGCAGGAGATGTGCAAAGCGCCCCCCGGGGTCATGGCAGAGTCACCCCTTTTCAGCCTGTCCGAGTGAACATGAGCAGAAGGCCTCATGTTCTCGTCGTGGCGGTTGGGGTCCTTGGCACAGCGGTCCTGCTCACTCCCCAGCGCTTTCAGCATGGGGTCCCCACTGCCGTTGCAGTTGTTGAGCGAAGAGGTCTGTAGCGGATTCTTGGACTTTGGTTCCCCGCTGCCAGCACCCCGGTTTGGTATGTGCTCGGCTAGGAACGGGGACAGCCGCTCCCCTGCCTTCACCGGCTTCTCCAGGCCAGTCCCTTTCCGGTCGCCGTCGGGTTTGGCTTCCTGGGTCAGATCCACTACGCTGCGAGGCCTGGGCTCCTCTTTCGGCTTGCCATCTTTCTTGGGGAAGTGCAGGGAGAGGTCACTCCGACAGGCCCGCTCCTTGCCGGGGGGGTCTTTCAGGCCCTCCTTGGAGCTCTTGTGCAGGTGCCCGAGGTCCTTCTCGCGGTGCAGGGCACTTGGCGCGTGGTTGACCGCTGTCCTCGAGACGGGGGTTTGGGGGTGCAAGGCAGACTGTCCCGCGTGGCCAGATAGGTAAAATCCATCTGCAAAATGAAATGGAACAAGATTACCTTGGTTTCTCTCCACTGCCGACTCCCAATCACGACTGCTCCCATCAGGAGCCCAAAAACGCTCAGCTGTGACTCGCCAACATGAGGAAAATGGGGCCAGGTCAATATGGGACGAGCATTTAGATGTTCTGGGCAAGGGGGCAGGACAAATCCCAAACCTTTAGTCCTCAGCGTTAGCAGAGAGCCAGGAGTCTAGCGAGGTTCCCAGAACACGTCCAAGCCCCACCAAATCCCAACCATCAGACTGAAGGGGAGAAGGATCTTGCCAAGAATCTCCCCCTCGATCACAGCACCTCTGTCAAAGACAGGCCCCCAGGGCCTCTGCCCAGCAGTGATGCAACGGAGAAACTGCCTGAGCCTTTAAGGGAGGAACACACGAGCCTCTCTTGTTCTGAAGGGGAGGGCACCACGGGCGCATCAGACCAACCCAAGAACCTGCTCATACGGAGCCCGGGTGAAGGGGCTGAGATGGGCTGACTATGGTTGTGAGGGGTTAATGACGCGCATTTGATTGGTCAAGATTCTTCTGGGGTCTCCAGGTATTTTTCAAGATCAGCCTCTCAGCCTCCTTCCAGGGTCAGCTCTCGGAGCATCACCCAGCCTGCAGCTGTAGTTCTGCATTTTAACTCCAGACTGGGCTCAGCTGGGACCCCTCCTGTCACGCATCATCAGACAGCACAACCCCCTAAACCCTTTAAGGACTGGGACAAAATTCCAATGGTTTGACGGCTGGCAGGTAGCCTGGTATGGGCTCACGTGGGACAATCTAAGGCAATGGCTGCCAGGGCTGAGGTTCAGGCCCACATCGTACCAGGTGTGAATTGAACAACACCCACCATGTTCCGCTCTCCCATCCCTCCCTTCCCCCAACTGTCAGCCTGGCTGGAAACCCCTTCAACACCATGGCATGACGTGTCCAGGGCTGAGCACAGATATGTTTTGAGACACAGCTGGTCATTGGGATGGGCCAGCTCCAAGCATCGAAGGGTTAATTCATGAGGCTAGGCTGATGGGCCTGTCCTTAATGGAATCAGCCCTTTGGTATTTAAGTTTCCTTATAAAAGGGCTGCCGCCCTGCAGGGGCCTCTCCCTTCTAGGGAGCAGGGGAAGGAAAGGGATCAGCGCAACCCAAGGGCTGACTCTCTCTGGCTGCTGGGCAGAGGATCTCCAGACATGGAAGAGCACGCTGGTGAAATCTGATTGCCACCATGGGAATCTGTCTTAATTAGAGCCACCATGACCCCAGGCAGACAGGGGAAGCCCCCCATAAGCTGTGATTTGCACCGCAGCAGCAAACCCCCATTTCCAGCAATGGTTGTTCGCACTGGTGCCCAGAGCGTTTGACCTATCTTTGCTGGTGGTTTGCTCTGGTGCGGCTACGCTGGTGACTGGGCCTCCATGCAGGGAGTGGTAAGGAGGGTGGACGGAGAGGTCTCTCAGAGGATGGGGATGGGGAAGGAGCAACGAGGATAGAGAGGAAGAGCCCATGCCAGTTGCACAGAGGACAACAACCCCAGTTCCAAACACATCGATGCAAGCAGACTGACCTTTCTGTGACTCAAAGAGGCTATGCTGGCCCAGCTGGGCCAGGAGGGGGCTCCCGCTGCGGGGGGGCTCAAGGTGGCTCAGAGGAATGTACGACGGGTAGAGCCCATTGGGCAGATGGGAGAAGCCTGAAAAACAGAAGAGGAAACATGTTTCAGAACAGCCGGCTCCCTGTGTTGGAATAAACCCCACAGAGCTACAGACTGTTATGGCTGGCAACACCCCCACCCCCCTCCGCCCCACCCCACACCAGAAGAGGTGGCTTTGCTTGAACAACCCATTGTGTCACGCCAGGCTGCAGGGTGCTGAGAGTCAGACTCATACTCCAGGGCTCTGGAGCACCATGTAGATCCTCCCACCAGAGGGCACTGCCTGCTGCCCCGATATTCCCCCTTGAAGTCAGGAAGTTCTGTGGCTTCAGATCACATGGCATTACTGCACCAGCTGTGTCGCCATCCTGCTGTGATGTAAGCACTGCCCCACTCCATAGGCAGCTGCAAGGAGCGATCGATCAACGTGTCAAAATTTGCAACAAAACTCCCCATCGCAGCAATCCCACTGTAACCAGTGTTGTAGCAGCAATATTGTTGAGAATCCATAAAACAACGGATTTAAAGAGCCACAACAGAATCTGAATGGAGACAGACAATAACTGTAGCCTGTGCTCAGAGCAGTATCTGGATGACCTAGTTAATATTTCAAATTATTTAGACGCTATTCATGATCTTTTGCTATGTATATATTTACATAAGGCACACTGATGAATTGGCTATGCACCATTGCCATCTACTGGATGGAACCCAACCTGCTTAATTTTTGTGTTATAACTTGTTTTTCAGGGTTTATTAGTTTCATTTTTGGTTTTGGTTTTCTTTTAACAATTTTTGAGTTCTACGTAGATGTCAAAAGATTAGCTTTGTCTTTGTATACATACGTAGTACTGTTTCAAACAGCACTACATTAAAGCACACTAGAGCACCCTGAGCACACACCAGCAGGGTCTACGCAGATCAATTAACGTGCAACACATTACTGTGCTTTGGAAATCATACTGCCGTAGTCCACATTACTGCTCAGTGTAAACAAGCTCTTAGAGACAAGCCTGGGATCAGGAACATCACCTATGTAAACGAACTGCACTGGGAAAGGAGTGAAGTCAACATAAATTGCCAGGTTTCAGAGTAGCAGCCGTGTTAGTCTGTATTCGCAAAAAGAAAAGGAGTACTTGTGGCACCTTAGAGACTAACAAATTTATTAGAGCATAAGCTTTCGTGAGCTACAGCTCAGGTGCCACAAGTACTCCTTTTCTTTTAACATAAATTGAGTAACTATTTCTGGTATTTTTCTGGTGTGTATTGGATGAACAGCAATTTCATTTTTTTTGTACTGGGGGTGTTTTACCGGTGTTTATTGGTTAAAACCAAAACCCCCAATCCCTGGTTATAACCCCTATGGCTCACTCCTAATGGAGATCTTTCTTTGGCCCAAGTTCTTTTCAGAGCAGGATGACCAGAGCTTTATCCTCGCTGTCATTGTGACATTTCAAGTGGCTGAAGTGGAGAGCAAAGAGACAATTGCTAAATCCCAGGGGGGACAGATTTGCTACAGTTCTATGCATAATTATATAAAAACATTGCACGTACGCCCTTTGCAAGCCATAAAGTGTTCACACAGGAACATTCAGGCTGTGTGCGGACAGCGAAATGTGCCTTTTTATTCCATGGGCTGGAGAGAGTTGTGTAACTCCTGAGCACTGGTGCAACTAGGAGATTTATTCTAGATTAGTGACTAGTATGTTCAGCTAGATCACGCTCCTTTGCCAGGAACTGGGGTAAGGAACAAATGACTGAAATTGTCCCATCTGGCAGGGCCCATGGTTACAGTAAGGGGAGGAGACCCAAACTCATTTCCCTTGTAAACGACCACTTGAGTCTCAATTCTACAGCTACTGTGTGCAAAAACCAACTGAAGTCCGTGGGAGTTCCGCACACAGAGCAGAATCAGTCATGAGAACGTGGACATTTTTCAGAGCACAAATCAAGTGAAAGTTTGGCAACACATGGGAGCAAATACTCTCCACGCATGCTCTTCAAAGTGGTAAGCTCTCAACTTCGCGGCTGACCTAGCTGTCCCCACCAGGCATCTGCCCAGGCCTTTGGGAAAGGGGGGTGGGGATGGGGAGAGGCACAGGATCTAATATTTGGGGAGGTGAAATCGTGTGGGAATGGTGCCAAGAATGTGTTGAAGAAGTAGCTGCTCTAAGGGGTTACACGCAGGGCACCATCCCATGACCCACTGTTTCATTTTCTTCACCGCCCACGGTCACCTCTACACAAGGGCCTTATCCAGGCTTCTTTCCTGAAGATCTCCCACTTGATGCAGCTCCACCCATGCAGGACTTTCTAGCAGCCTGTCCACACTGGTGACTTTGCCAGAACTCCCCCTAGAGGCAGCCTTGGTAAGAAATTAAGGAAAAAACGCTGCTGGGGTGAACAGAATCAAACTGTCTTCAAGCTCAAGTAAATGTGTGTGATTGAAGCCTGGTTCTAACAAGGGCTGGGGATGTTTTCTGCATTGGCTGAGGAACATGGCTAGTTTTTCAGCACAGATCTGCCCTAGGGGGTCCCCTCTATCCAAACTGTAGAATTGAACGAGGGCAGTGGCCCAGAGACGGCTACTTCACCTTGATCCCCCGTTCCACGCTGTGGCTGCAAAGGCAGTTTCAAAGACAGAGGCATAAGCAGAACCTGGAATCAGTTTGCTACTGACTAGCCACTTGCTGAATTTTCTGAATCGCACATATTGATTCCCCCTCCCTCTAGGCAAAACAAAACATAACATCTCGGGCTTTCTACGGCCCCCCCTCTCTATGGCAGCCATTGCATCCCCAACTCCTCTGGCCCAGTTCTAGCTCAGTTCCATGCCTTTGTCAGACCAGCTGATTGAAGCACTGGAGGGGTTGGCCCGAGGACTAGGGGGCAGGCAATCAAGTGTGGGTAGAAGGTCACAGGTCAGGTGAAGGCACCTTTCAGTCATTCCCCCTCCCCAGAGGGATGGAGGTTGTTAGGGTGTTTTACACCCACTGTCACAGTAACCGAAGCAAGGAGCAGAGTGGCTGACAAACCAGCCTTCTGGTGCACTGTGGGGAAAAACTCCCACGAGAGGCTCCGGGGCTGGGGGACAATCCTAGGACTCGGCTGGAACAGCACTGGGGAGCCCAGAGGGCCAGCACCTCACGCCAGGTCAGAACAAGGGAGGCGATGGGCGCTCAAGGCAGGGAGCCACTCAGGAAGGAGTTCAGGTGACCAGAGCAAATCGCAGTCACTAAGATCTCCCCTCTGCTCTGGCTTTATAAGGGGAATCCATGCACTGGTGGGAAGACACAATGAACACACGCCAGCAAGGTGGCATCTGGCCCAGGCCAGAACATGGGGGTCACACAGCAAAGAGGGGCTGCGACAGGACCCCTGCTCCAAACATTCCAAATGTTGGGGTGCTTGAAACCTGAACCAGGCTCTGAATTTTGCAGATTGGCCCCTAACTTTATAAGGGACCAAGGCAAAACCCAGATCCAAACAACCGCAACGTGTACACAAGACACAAATCCCAACTCTGCCACTTGAGCCCCTCTCTAATGTCTCTAGCACTTCGGGTAACCCTGAGCACACCCCGTGAGACAGGTGTGCATGATGGTCAGACCCCAGGAGGAGTACCTAGCTCCCAGGTCTGGGAACACAGCACTAGGTCAGGCCTCTCTCTCTCTCTCTCTCTCTCTCACACAGACACACACAGTTGTGGAGGATCCCACTGAACTGCTGGGCACAGCAAGCCTGGTGATCTGGGAAACATTCCCTTTCTCCCCTTAGCCAGGGATGAAGAAGTCCCAAATCCAGATCATAGCACAGGGTTACATCGTCACCAGCAGCCAATGGGGAAAATGGAGAATGAGCACATGGCGAGAAAACCCTCTTTGGGAAGGGGGATGCATCCATTGCACACCTGTACACACACACAGCTTCCCACTGAACCCCCACACCAACCACAAGAGAAGACACAAGTAGGGATCTGGAGGTCGGACGACTGCTTAACACACGTTGCTCCTTTTGCTGGCTGTGGCCTCAGCAAAAGGCACCGGATACCTCGCTGGCCCCTGTACCATGTGGCAAGGCCAGAGGGACAGGCTTTATTGCAACAAGCAACATACAGCTTACCCCGACACAGGCTTCTGCATGGGAAGGGGGCAACCCATGGCCATCTCCCCCTGGTGTCAACGGAGCAGAAAGATTTGCAATCCAGCACAACATCCTGGGCCAACAGACACCTCAATAATCCCAACAAGCTCTGCCTTGCTGCTCCTCCAGCTGATCACTCGGCCCTAGCCCATGGCAGCAGGGGCACTGCCAGCTTGCACAGGGGCAAAAAGCTATTACTGAGCATCTATGGCCACAAGGTGACCCAACCCCATCTCCCACCTAAACGATGCTCTGAAAGCAACGCTCCCCTCTAACTGGCTAGGAGAGGGGGCAGCCCCAGCAATCAGCCACTGCCATCAGCATTCAGGTTCTCTCTGTCTTTACCTTCATGGGAGTGAGCAGCCCAGAGTTGCACCATCTGTAGGTCGGCGGGGGTGGGTGACCTGAAGGACAGGTCAGAGGGTAAAGGGGTAGGGCTTCCATGGGGCGTGGAGGAGGTCCCTAGTCCGCTGGCCACATACCCACCCAGGAAGGCCTCACCTGAATGGAGGAGGATGGAGAAGAAAGTCAGGGTTAGGTACCAGCTTTAAAGCAGAGGTTCTTTCCAGCTTGCACCCCTCCCACTGCCATCTACCATGCCCCAGCGCCCACTCCCCTATTGCCCATTAGGAGGCCTAATGAGAAAGCCCTGCAAGTTGAGCAAGTCTCTGGCTTAGGAGCATGTTCCCACTTGGTTCCCCCTGGCCACAAACCATTGTGATCTGTAGCGAGAGGGGACACATGGGCCCGTGCAGGGGGAGCGGGGCTGGCAGGCAGCAGCTCCCTAGTGCCCATCCCCAGCTCTGGTGCTGATTCCCTGGGCAAGACTGCTTCCCCTCAGTGTCCCTTGCTGTAACACAGCGGCAATGAAATGAACCTGCCTGGCGGGGGCATTGAGAGGATGAGCGCGGGTAAGACAAACCACGCCAAGAGCGGTTAGCACAGGAACTTGGTGGATGCAGCAGTGTCAGCCCAGCCGAAAACCTCTTCATCTTTGCTCTGCTTTCTAAACTGCAGGGGGAGGGCTTGGCCCGGGGACTCACCAACGAGAGGGAATGTGACCGATCAGACGATTAAACACAACCAACCACACAAACCACACACACACACACACACACACACACACACACACACACACACACACACACACACACAACGGAGGCAATGGTTGCTCTTTGCTCTGAGGGACTGGAGCGGCGGGGAGGCAGATATGCCCAGCCAGACCCAGTTTGGGTTAAAAGTCCCCAGAAGAAAGTCTTCAGAAAGGATCGCCCAAAATCTACGCGGCCCCACAGCGAAACAGGAGCAGGGAGCGCGTGTGAGTGAGATCGCTGCGTAGCCATTTCCATCAGGACGGGCGGTGAAAGATCCAACCTGCTCCCTCTGGTCCCCTATTTCAAGCCCTCTGAGAGTGGAGCAGCCTCCGAGTTTTGTCCTGCAGGCTACTTCCACCAGCAAATGCAGACCCAACCCTGGACCATTCGGCATAGGGGCTAAGGGAAATGATGGCAGAGGAAAAGAAAACACTTGCAAGCTCTCCCTGCGCTTAGAAGAGGCCAGAGCCTCCCCAGGTGGGTGGCTCCAGCGCCCAAGCCAGATGATGCACCACACGCTGCTGGCGCAGGCCCGTATCAGCGGAACTGTGTGCAGCTGTAGCCCAGCACCTTCCAGGAATCGCACACCCGCAGCTGCACAGCTCCCCCCCGGCAGACAGGGACTGTCGCCCCGGCTCGTAAGGGCTGGCTATCGGGGCACTGTCAGCGATTGGAAATGCTGGTAGATGGAAGAAAGGCAGAACAAGACCTTTAAAAAAAAAAAAGCCACCTACCCGGAGATAAACCTAGAGGCAGATGTGAGAGAAACCGGGCACCAGTGAGGGTCACTCATCCCCCACCACTCAAGGCAATCAAGCCTGTTGGCCCCGCGCTCCGTTCCACACAGGCTCCTTGCTAGTGACCCAAACCACAAGTATTACAAGGCCATGCAAGGCGAAAGCAGCACTCAGGACACACGAGCCACGGCCCACCAGATCTGGCGCAGGATGGGGCTCCTGGAACCAGCTGGGAGGAAGCAGGCTAGCCTAGATATCCCTGGTCTCGATGGGGCAGCGCCAGCCACAGAGCCAGCACAGGGAACCCACAGATGGAACAGCTCATGCACAGAGAGGGTGTGGGGAGACACCACCATGTGCTGCAGCGATCCCTTCCCCTCAGAAGCCACAGTCTCTTCGCCGGAAGCTCAGTGGCCTCTGAGGCTGTGCAGGAGATTAAGTAACTTTCCCCCCACTCCACACGTGTGCACAGATGCCGCTGGTTGGCCAGTTATGGGGTGTCTGCTTCTTATGAAATACTGCTAACGGCTGATGCCGTGCTGGTCTCTTGAGCCGCTCTTCTGATGGATGGACATGTTGGCAGGAAGTGGGGAGATCAGAGAGAGAAGTGGCGCAGGCCTGAGCCAAGGCTTGCAAGGAGCAGATGTGCCTGTGCCATGAGAGCACCACCGAGGAAAGGATCTGCCCCAGGCCGCCGGACCTTCCCCGGCAGCACCGCCACTGAAGAACGGCAGCAATGTCCAGAGAGGGGCTTGAACCGGCAACTCACCCTCCGAGAGCCCCTAACACCTCGAGAGCGGCAGCTCTATCTGCTAGTGCAGTGACAGAGCCCGCAGGGAGTGGAAGCCAAACAAAAAACGTTCTCCTCAAAGATCAAGCACTCCACACTGTGGAAACAAAGCATCAAGGAGTGAATACCGAATTCCACTACAGCTACGTTGGAAACCTGCCTCTGGATCACTATTTCCTCTGGGTCAGAGCCTGTCCTCTGTGTCTCACTCCGAGGTTTGGGCCAACGGCTGCAAAGCAGAACAAATTCTTCCCCCTCTGCCCAACCAGCTCCAAAAATACTGCAAGCGATCCTGCGCCGGTGTGTGTGACTAACACTGCCCTCTGCTGGATGACGCTAGAACGGCTCAGTGTGTCCTAGGGCAGGCCCTAAAGCAGATTTGCGGATTAAGCAGTAGGAGCCTGCGGTTTTACAGCAAGAGGACCCAAGATCTATCCCTGCTGTTGCTGTAAAGTTTCTGGCATTCACAACGTGCAGCAGAGAGAGCCAGGACGCTCCACATAGCCAGGGACATGTCCCCTCCCCCCCGTGAAGGCTTCCCTCTCTCCTAGATCACTGTAAACAGCAACTGGGATGTGAGATGGTGACACAAACAGCTCACTTGGCTGGACAACCAGTTAAATATTAAAAAGCTCCATTTCCCAGCTGAGGAAGAAAGAGAGAGGAATCCCAAGTGCGCTAAATACACAGCCTGGGAGTCTGGGCCGCGAGGTATACTAAAGGCCAGGGGTTGTCTCATGCCTGTACCACAACCTGGACAAGGAGCCAGGAGGGTGCTGAGCACTAGAACTCATGACTGCAGTCATCTGCCAACCTAGTGTCCTGCACCACTTGCATTTCTGGTCTCACACTCCGAGTTAGCAAGGGACCAGGCATCTCTTATCCCCTGAACCATCAAGGCTACTGGGACTCACACTTAGCACAATTTGGACCCAGCTCCCAACACCCCAAGGTTTGGGGAGATGGGGAGGGTTCAGATACCTGAGAGTTGCGTTCAGACCTATCTCTTGTTATGAGCTAATAGAAAAGGATCCATCGACCTTCTACAAACTTCCTTCCGTTACGTGCCAAAAGATTCTGCATCAAAGGGGATCACAGAGGATTCTAGGATCAACATGCTGGAGCACTGCATGGGGATCCGGCATTAGCAGACCTTCATTCCAGTCTGCCACTTCAACATCTCCGGAAGCTGCTCTTCTCCGGGTTTGCAGACTCCAGATTTTCTTTCACAGAAAATGGTGGTTTCCGTGTACAGTGCAAAGGAGAGCTCAGGCCACCTGGAGCCAACCGAACCAGCTCAGGGGGGCCGCTTGGCATTTCCACCTCCATCGTCTCTCTCAGTGATAAAAGGCTGGGATGGATAATGGGGGAGCAGATGCCAGAGTGTGTCCTGAGAGCACGGAGACACGAACAGGGAAATATACAGCCGAACAGTTAGCCAGCGTTCAGAGCTGCAGCAAAAGAGAACCTGAGGCTCCGCTAAACTGCAGAAAATATAGCACTAATCTATCAGCAAACACACATCCATAATTCATACCCCCTGCTCGTGCATGCAGAGTGCAGAGCCCGCAGCTCTTGGGCCAAGCAGTGATAAGGATAGGGCATTCCTTATACACTCTAGTACAAACCCCTCCCTTCCCAATTTGGAACATGCCCCTCAATGAAATGCCTCCCCGCTTTGAGCCCCCTGGCAAAGTAGCTCCCACACATTCACTTTTTTTTTTTTACAGAGAGTCTAGTGCCTATAAGGAAGCGAAGCCCAGAGAGAGCCACACATGGCATCAGCTACGGCTGTGCAAAGCGAATGTGGGCATACTTCGACCCAGACCCACAACGCCCCTGGCTCTGCTACCCCCTCCAGGGCAGAGACTGCAAGTTGTGCCACCAGATAGGAGAACTGTAGGGATGCGACAAGCATCTTCTAGGGACAAGCAGGGGTTTCAGCCAAAGGTCTAGAGAATGGCAGCCCCCTGGTGAAGTTCCCTCTAAGCTGCATGGCCGCACAACAGCCTATTAAACGCCACACAGGCGCTCAAGGCTGCTGCAAGGAGAGATGCCTCTCCCCCAGCCCAGGACCTTCTGCAGCTGCAGGAGAGGTGCCTCTCCCTGCCAGCCTCAGCCCATCCCATCCCCGGACCTACCACGGCCAGAAGAGAAGTGCCTCTCCCCATGGGCCCCAGCCCATCCCATCCCCAGACTTGCTACGGCTGGGGGAGAGGCGCCCCTCCCTCAGCCCCAACCCAGCCCTGGCCCTGCTGCGGCTGGGGGAGAGGTGCCTCTCCCACCCCAGCACAGGTGCTACTGTAGGGAGAGAGAGCTGGGGGGAGCCCTCTCCCCACACCATAGCTCTGGGGCAGCCTGCACCCCAAACCCCTTATCCCCAGCTCCACCCCAGAGCCCGTACCCCTAGCCAGAGCCCTCACACCCCAACCCTCTGTCCCAGCCCTGAGCCCCGTCCATACTCCAAATCCATCAGCCTCACCCTCCCCCACGTGAATTTTGTGATGTGCACCAATATGGAGGTGATGTGTCACACATCACCTCCATATTGGTGCACATCACAAAATTTATTCTGCACATGCATGGGAAAAATTAGAGGGAACCGTGCCCCCAGGCTTTCATTTTATACCCCCACTGCTCCCAGACACACAAATCTGACTTGGTCTAAACTGAAACTAATTAAAAAGAGAGAGAGAGAGAGAGAGAGAGAGATCTAGGCTGAAATTGCCAAAGGAGCCTAAAGCAGTTGGGTGCCTAATTCCCTTACTCTCCTTTGGAAATTCCAGACTTAGCCTGCATTTCCAAATTGAGCCCCTTTAGGAAGCAAACAGACACAGCATGCTGGCTGGACCCCAATCTCCTTCAAAGATCCAGGGAACAACTTGGAATAGAAAGAACCCTTCCAGGTCATTTCTCCTGGAGACCCAAGCCTAGAGACTGGAACTGAATCTACCTTCCCATAGCCAACAGCTCCACCAAATGCATCCGATGAAGTGAGCTGTAGCTCACGAAAGCTTATGCTCTAATAAATTTGTTAGTCTCTAAGGTGCCACAAGTACTCCTTTTCTAGCTGCTTAGGAGGAAGGTGTTGTGGCTAAAGCAGAGACCTGGGAATCAAGAAACCTGGGTTCTAGTCCTGGGTCTGCCGTTGTGTTCTCTTAGGCAAGTGCTTTGGTCATAATAATACTTCCCTTAGAGT
The DNA here is from genome assembly GCF_009764565.3 of Dermochelys coriacea. NCBI lineage: Eukaryota > Metazoa > Chordata > Testudines > Dermochelyidae > Dermochelys > Dermochelys coriacea. Next base: position 9,584,039 of record NC_050077.1, on the reverse strand, counting down.
ATGAATCCATCAGTGTTGGTAATGTGCTCTGAACTCAGAAGTGTAGAACTGAAAGGGACTTCAATAGGTCATCTAGTCCAGTCCCCTGCACTTGAGACAGGACTAACTAATAACTAAACCATTCCTGACAGGTGTCTGTCTAACCTGTTCTTAAAAGCTTCCAATGATGGAGATTCCACAACCTCCCTAAGCAGTTTATTCCAGATAGGAAGTTTTTCCTAATGTCCAACTTAAACTGCCCTTGCTGCCATTTAAGGCCATTGCTTCTTATTTGATCCTCAGACTTTAATGAGAACTATTTTTCTCCCTCCCCCTTGTAACAACCTTTTATGTACTTGAAAACTTTTATGATGTCCCTCCTCAGTCTTCTCTTCTCTAGACTAAACAAACCCAGTTTTTTCAATCTTGCCTCATAGGTCACGTTTTCTAGACCTTTAATCATTTTTGTTGCTCTTCTCTGGACTTTCTCCAATTTGTCCCCATCTTCCCTGAAACGTGGCGCTCAGAACTGGACACAGTACTCCAGTTGAGGCCAAATCAGCGCAAATGGATTCCTTGGATGATAGTATGGAAGCTTATTGTATAGTATGGAAGCTTACTTCACTGACTGCCAGCCACCCATCTGACACCCATCTCTGAAGTGTCACACCCACCCCAATGTGCCCTTTTCCTCCCAAACACTTGGGTTAATCCACCTGTTTCCGTCCTCAGGATGAGCCAGGTGAGTAGGGTTGGGATGGGAGTAGAAAGGAAGCAGCAAGCTTATTTCTGACCCCGGCAGGCTCCGCAAGGGACAAAAACACGTTACACTCATAGCCTGAAATCCAGCCTCCCAACTGGCAGGCCCAGCAGCAGAGCACGTACAGGCCAATAACGGAACCCACACAAAAAAATTGCAGAGAGAGAAAGAGCCCCAGCGAGAGACACTCCAGAAATGGGCAGCTAAGCAATTAGCATGTCCATAGATCACTTTACAGAAAAACAGATTCTTCAGGCAGATTACCTAATAGAAACCATTTCCCCTTCCCTGTATCTGCTCTGGGATACACAAGCCAGTGTATGCAAGCCAGCAGCACTGCAGAGCTCAAAACAGCAGCTACTTCCCACGCCCACCCACCGTAATGGCTCCAAACAGCTGAGAGACAGATTGCAGGACAGTGTAAATCTTTGCCACCTCCTCCTTTGTCTCTCGGGTCAGTTCTAGTTATATTTTAGGTGCTGAGGCTGTTTGACTCAGTGCCATATACAAGGCAACGAGTGATACACGGGTGCCAGCACATTCAAGGCTGAACTACACCCTGTCTCATCAGCTCATTGCTAGTGACTTCTGCTGTATCCTTTGCACTTTGACACCAGTCTACTTCCATGTAGCTATTCTGATAGCTCCTGCCATAGACCTTCCTTAGAAGCACCACAAGTTCACCAACCTTTGCATGCCAAAGTCCCCCCTAAAGTCTCGCTTCATCCAGCACTGCCTTATTATCAGCCCATGTCCCATGGCTAATGATGGCTTCAAAGAGTTAATTTGTGACATTGATCCTGCATATCCCCTGGAGCATAGTGAAAGTTTCAATCACAGCCCCTCGACAGGTAGCCAAGAGACCAATTTAACTCAATGTTTCATCTTCTGGGGGCTCTGGAAACTGCCGAGATCTTCCTGACATAAACGAACTGCGTGGCTGAGCAGGTGGTCTCACATTCTTAGTCTTTGGTGCTTCAAGTCCCTTTGCCACCAAATCACCACCTGACAAGCTGGTGCAAGTTAACAGCCCTGCATGGACTCCTGCCTCAAATACACTGTGGAGTCTGGACCCAGACCATTAAAAAATTCATCTTGCTCAGTACTGACTATTGTTTTCACCTGCTCTGGTATGGAAAGAGCAATTCCCTTAGTCATTGGGTAGAGAGGTGGCTTTGTTACCCAGCATGCTCTGCAAGTGACTTCTGCATCATTTATCCCTTGCTGAATGCTATACAGTGACTTCTTACAACACTCTCACTCTTTGACCCACCGCTGATATCCCTGAGCCTCGTACGCCCAGTCTAGGGAAAGGCAGAGGGGGATTCCATGGACAACAAAATCAGAGTTTTGCGACATAAAAGCTCCAGCCTTCTCGCCCCACAACTGACACAGCTAATGAGACTCCCATGATATTTTGCTGGTTCCCGGGTGGGAAGTGAAGCAAGACACACCCAGCGACACTGAGGAGGAGGAGAGGAAGAATGATCAGGTGGGTAGGAGTGCTAGCCCGAGACCTGGGTTCAGTTTCCCACATGTGCATTAGCCAGTTTGTTGGAGTGTTCAGTCCCATTTTACAGATGCAGAAACAGAACACAAGCAGTTAAGAGCCTGATTTTCACAAGTGCGGAGCACCCCTATCTGAAGAAGTCAGGCCTTGCCCAAGGTCCCATAGGGAAGCTCATGGCAGCACTGGGACTACAACCCAACTCTTCCAAGGCCTGGGCTTTCCCCAGCAGACTATTGCTCCCCTAAAAGGAAAGATTTGGTTAGTGTAAAGAAGGGAAACTAACAAGCAAGAAGGCAGCTGTGAGGCCTGGGAGCGTGAGGACAGGGTCCTTGGGGGGAGCGTGAGGACAGGAGCAAACGAGGAGAGGGAGGAGAAGAGAAAGCAGCCAAGCCAGGCATCAACATGCGCTTCTCAGGCAGGATGGAACTGGGACCTCACATTCCATGGCCTTGGTGAAGGCCTGATTGAGCAACAGGAAATTAAAAACAGCTGAACCAGCCTCCCTGCAATCTGTGGAGGGCTTTTGTACCTTCCAGCTCACCACCACTTCCCCATTCTTTAGTTCTCCATTCTGCCCGCAGCCAGCCATTTGGACACAGGTCAAGGGAAGAGAGGACTGGGGCAGGCTCAGTGCATGTCTGTCAGCGCCTGCATCTGCACTGAGACCTTGCAAGCTAGAAACACTCAGCTGCCTCTTCTTGCTCAGTGGCCCATTTACCTGCATTGCCAATAAATCCGTTTGGTATTGGATGGCTTTCCCTGAGCCACTCCGGATTTACAACACTCTCAGTCTGACTTGTATCCTGCTCCCCCTTTCTGTAGGGAAGCAAGAGTTTTAACTAATGTCCCAAGGCTCATCCCCAGACCTTGCCTTCCTGCCTCAGTTTCTCAATTTACTCCACACACAGTGGGAGCTGCTAGTATCTCACACCAGCTGTGAGCCAATTCCCTAGCCTGCCTTTGGCCCAAAAATAGGAATTTGGGTATAATTCTAAAGCTAGCAATCTGCATTGCTGACGGGCACCCTGCCCCCCTTTTGGGAGCCGTGAAATAGGCAGCAAAAGTGTCAGTTTAGTATGACAGAATTTCCCAGCTGCCATTCCCCAACTCTCTTTCCAAACCACAAAGTGGCTGACAAAGCCAGCATCTGAAAGATGCTTTGTTGCTTTGATTGATCAGATTCCTTTTGCCTATGATGCTCATGAATCTAACAACAGCATCATCCTTAGCAGCTAACAGCCAACCCCATGGAGGCACATTCAGGGGCAGCAGAGGAGGGAGAGAGAACCAGGCCACTGATTAATGCCCATTGCTGACAGGGGCACAAGACTTATGCCAACCGACAGAGTCCAGTGATTGTAAAGTTTCAGAGTAGCAGCCGTGTTAGTCTGTATTCACAAAAAGAAAAGGAGGACTTGTGGCACCTTAGAAACTAACTAAATTTGTTAATCTCTAAATTGATTGTAAAGTGACTCCTACAAAAACACTCCCTGTTCCCATGGCAAACAATCAGCGGCTTGAACTGTTTCTCCTCATCCCTGCAGCTTTGCTAGACTAAAAACCCCAACAAAGCCGGTTTGCCAGCCAGGGCCCTCTCAGCAAAGCCTGTGGTGGATGACTGCAGTAGAAATCTTATTCCAAAGTCCTGGGATCAGGGGGTTTACTTTAAAAATTCACCCCTTGGCTCCAGAATCTCAGCTTTTTTTTCTTCTTTGGGAAGGGGGATGGGGGAAGGGAAGAGTGTCTAGTCCTTATGGTTTTGAAGAAAACCTTGAATATGTGAAACATGGTTAAGTGAGGTCTCCTGAGTGTCATGGTCCTCCTTAAAAAGACAAACCACAGACACAAACAAGGTTGAGCTTCAACTCTGTCTCCTTTGTTTACCAGCGACCACACAGCCTGGAACTCTATGCAGCAGGGAGACATCTAGTGGCAGAATCGTATACCGCCCTGAGCGTGCAAACAGCCTGACACAATAGCTCAAAGAGGTGTGAACCACCCACATTCATCTCAGTTGGGAGTTAATTCTAAAATATAAAGATGACATTGTCAGTGTCAACAAGTGACTATCTCATTGCTGATCATTTCAGCAAAATCACCTAGTTAGGACTTGTCTATTCATGCAATTTAATCCCATACAAAGTAGGGTATGAATTTAAAGCAGATAAACTATTCCTGATTAACTACATGTGTTGATGCTTTTATTCTGGAATAACTCCAGGTGTAGACAGGCCCTAAAAGCATTTAGCTCACAATCCCAATTCATCTACAAAACTTTCCCAAGCGCCCAATGGTCTCCTATCTCAGAGCTCAAACTTCCAGCTTCTCCCTGGCAACTTCACAGTTTAGTTTAAAAAGCCTGGGGGCTACTGAGCTGACTGCATTCTTCAATCTCCTATTTAATTAAACAAGAACTTCTATTTTAAATTAATCCTAACAGCCCCAGAATTTCCACACCAAAGTGACGCAGAATCAAGGGGCCTTGCCTGGAATTTAGGTCCAGCCCGCCTCAGCCTTGCTCTGCAAAACCACAAAGGGGTGCCCAAGGACAAACACCAATAGCAAGCAAGATTTTTTTTTTTATATTAGATCCATCCTTAAATAGGACTTCAAATGCAAAAAGCCATACACCAAATAACATTTATTCCCTCCTTATGTGCCAAAGGTTCCATGTGTTAAGAGATGCATCCAGCGCAAACAATAAAAAATAAATTAAAGTCGCAACCACTACACAAAAGGTCACTGATCCCAGGGAACGCTGCTGGAACATTGAACCAGCTAATCGTTGCTCAAATGCATTCCTTTTCTTTCATACATGCCATGATTCTCGAAGATTTGGTGGGACTGTGGGGGCCTGGAAGGGAAAGCCTTTATGTGCTGAATGTTCTTCTTTGCTGAACATCTTTCTAGCCAAGTGCATAGTGAGGGATGGAATTTTTAAAGATTCATTTAAGGACACATGGAATATCTATTAGTGACAACTCTCTGCAAGTATCTGGAGAACAGAAACTTTCCAAGGGAGAAGAGAATTTTGAGAATGGTCCTAGAGCTAATGGGATAAAATTAAGGCAATTCACATTTTAGTCGGAATATTGTTCCAGTTCCTGACACTAGTGTCACCCTTCTGCCAAGCACTAGCATATGTGCAAGGCCTTGCAGGTTGGCTTCCCAACTGGATGAGAAATCAAGGAAGTGGAGCCTGATTATATTCTAAGTGTAACTTGTTTTATTTATATATACACAAAAATACACCACTCCAGGAACAGAGGTGGTCAAACAGCATGCAGGGCAACCTCTTCTCCCAGGAATTTCAGCCTAGCACCAATGCCCAAAATTCTCAGAGAGCAAATCAGCCTCAAGAATCAACTGTAATCAAAGCTGAAGGCAAAGAGCAAAACTCTTCTGCTGGTCTCACTGCTCCCATGCCACGGGCCACTGCATTTACACAGCACTTTGCATAACAAAATGTAACACCATAACCACGTCTTCCCAAGACTGAACATATTTTTGCTCAGACACAGAAAAAAAAGACACCTTAGAAAACTATGGGTAACAGTGCCACCTATTGACACCTGCCAGAACAATATATTCAATGAGAATCCTGCACTAGCAGGAAGATTTAGACAGAGGGGACCTAGCTGATCTTTTCTATCTCTCTAATCTGAATTTCTGTGATCTATTGTTTTTATCCTCTGGTGCCTTCTCCCCTCTGCTGAGACTGCAGTAACAATTGGCCAACAAACCCTATTTTCAGAGCTAAGCAGACCCTGATGGTGAGTGGACATGAAAGTAAACCTAACAGCTATGCATGGGATTTACCTTTTGAGATGATTCTTCAGCAGATCCCCTTTAAAGATACTGGCCATATGCCTCAGAGAGTACATCTTAAAAGGGGATTATTATTATTATTTGTATTACATAGAGCCTAAAAGCCCTAGTCACAGACCAGGACCCCACTGTGTTTGGCACAGTACAAACACAAAACAAAAAGCTAGTCCCTGCCTCAAGAACCTTTAATTCCTAGCTTGGTACAACGCTTTTCATCAGTAGATCTCACAATGTTTTACAAAGAATGCCAGTGTCACTATCCCTGTTACAGATGGGGAAACTGAGGCACAGAGCAGGGAGGTGACTTGCCTGAGGTCACCCAGCAGGCTCAGATGGGAACAGAACCCTGGTCCCCTGAGTCCCCCACAATGCTCTACCCATTAGACCATGCTACCATACAAGTACCTAGACAAGTAGAGATCTCCTACTTATGCTGACACCACTATCTGTATGTCTGCAGCATCGCCAAAAAATTAACACTCTTTTTTAAAACCTGCCTGTTATTTCCTGCTCACCCAAGGGTAAAGTCTGCCCTTTCTCTACACCCTCAGAGGGCCCAAAGATAGTGGAATCCATGCTTGCAGTTGACAACAGGTTTGAGGAAGAGTCACAGCTTCTAGGTGCCCAAGCCCTGGGAGGTTCACTGCACATCCCCACAGACAGGTTTTGGGGGCAGCCCCAGGCATCTGTTGTCATACAGGTTCACCTACCATTTCCCCAGCAGAGCAGTGCCCTCTGCTGCATCAAGGCTAATGCAGCTGCTTCGGAATAGCTTTGCTGCATGAAGGAGGGATGCGGGGGCATCTGGCCAACAATGGGAAAATGCATCTTGTAAGAAACAAGTTAACAGATATGGATATGAACCACAGCAAGGGCCCGAGGGTTAACCAGGGCCAGCTTCTGTCCACACTAAGGACCAAGTGCTAGTTGACCTCACGCTAGTTAACATATTTCCTAGCACAATTCATTTTCCAGGCCGAGAAAAGCTATACATGTAAATTAATTTGTCCCCAGCCTTTGTCATGCCATCTACTCCAGCGTGGCCTGGTGGCAGTGGGTGATTCGGCCCACCGTGTATTAGAATAATCATTCATGCTAATCAATAATCACCAGTCACGTTTATTATAATAGTGCCTAAGGACCAGCGCTGTTCAAACACATAATCCCTGCCCTGATGAGCTTACAATCTGAATGGACCAGCTAGACACCAGGCAGGGGAAGGGGTAGAGCACACCAGCAGGGTGAACAGGGTGATTAACAAATGGCATGTTAGTTCCATGATTTTTTTTTTAAAACAAAATTGCAAAGAGACTGGAAGAAAAGCCCGTGGCACCGAATTCATTTGATTGTTCAGAGCCCTGTCCACCCACTTAATGTGCAGCTGAAGTAGGCTACTACCCCTGCGCCCAAACTATGTGACAATGTCCCTTTAATTAAAAAGGGAGCACCACCTTAGCCACCTTTTCTCAGCAAAGGCTACACACATTTGGGGCGTGTTTATTATGGGATGGCACAAGTGTTGGTCCCAAGATCACCTGTGCCAAGTTTCTGGCAGCAACAGCCTTCAGAGAGCAAATTAAATCAACCTTCAGAGACTGAATCCAGCCTTCCCAGAGTCATTAGCCATGCCCTGAGGGGAACACAGACTATTTTCAGACATGATGACTTAAGACCAGGTCACCAGCAGGTTAAATTAAACTATGCAGCATTATCTTCCTCCCCTCCCATTGAGAAATTACATACTCCTGCCTGATGGGCACTAGCCAACCCTGAGTACTCAAAACAGGGTGCTTGAAAGGGAAACGGAGGAGGCAGCTGAGCTTGGAAAGGTAACTACCATCTGCCCTCTCTTCCCTTTCTGCCGCAGTTCTTTGAACAAGGCCATATCTACAGTGAATTATGGGAGAGCTCTCCCCTTTTCTTGCTTTGTAATATATTCCCAAGTAATCGTATCACTCTGCTCTGTGTTGCATCCCTCAAGCTTTCATCTGTCATCGTCTGCTTGGGCCCTGATCCTGCAAACTCGATGTACTCAGGTGGTGCTGCATTTGAGAGGCTTGTTTTCACCGAAGAGTTAACTTGGGCATTGCTCCTACCCCACTCCCATCCACACACAAAATTAGGTTTCAGAGTAGCAACCATGTTAGTCAGTATTCGCAAAAAGAAAAGGAGTACTTGTGGCACCTTAGAGACTAACAAATTTATTTGAGCATAAGCTTTCGTAATGCATCCGATGAAGTGAGCTGGAGCTCACGAAAGCTTGTGCTCAAATAAATTTGTTAGTCTCTAAAGGTGCCACAAGTACTCCTTTTCTTTTCACACACAAAATCTTCTCCCTCAAATGTGGTGGGGCTTTACACCCAGGCTAGCTGGCTCACGATGGGGTGCAGGCTAGAGTCCAAGTGCACTTGGGCTGGAAACCCATCCACTTTGCAATGAGGACACAGGCTACACCAGTGGTTCTCAACCAGCAGTACATGTACCCCAGGGGTCCATCAACTCATCTAGATATTTGCCTAGTTTTACAACAAGCTACAAAAAAAGCACTAGCTAAGTCAGTACAAACTAAATTTCATACAGACAATGACTTGCATGTACTGCTCTATATACTATACACAGAAATGTAAGTACAATATTGATATTCCAATTGATGTATTTTATTATATGGTAAAAATGAGAAAGTGAGCAATTTTTCAGTAATGGTGGGCTGTGACACTTTTTGTATTTTTAGGTCTGATTTTGTAAGCAAGCAGTTTTTAAATGAGATGAAAATTGGAGGTACGCAAGACAAATCAGACTCCTGAAAAGGGGTATAGTAGTCTGGAAAGGTTGAGAGCCACTGGGCTACGCCACTCACGTGATGATCTTCAGTTCCTTCCCACAATTTCCCGCCGTCCCACCACCAGAAGAACAGACAAGTTCTCCCACAATTCATCAAGAAAGAATCGGAGAATGGCTCAGCTTACTGCAGAGATAGGAACCATGGGACACACCTGAGCGTGTACAGCACCAGTGTAGACGCAGATGAGTGGGAGCAAACAGAGCTTTGCAATGTGGTTGTTCAGACCCGGGCTAGGCCAGCCCACACTCCAATCAGCAGAGTTGCCTCTGCACTGAGGACACACCCACAGAGGTGCAGGGTCCAACAGTTCCTTTGACTGGAAGCTCTTAGCGGAAAGGACTGTGGCTTCAGACCCATCTGCGAGTCACCTAGCTCACCGGCTCAGAGTTTATAGATAGTATCTAAACCCACAACAATGAAAACAGCCAGCATGGCCCAGGATGGGAGACACTTTTCTGCATCTTCTTTATTGAGGTTTCCTGTCCTCCTGCAGGCAAGGAACTTTCACTATGAAAACTAGCCGGCTTACTGGGGCTGCAACAAAACATACCAACAACAACTGGCACCAGAAGGTGCCATCCGCTCCTCCCACTAGCAGGTTTTAGGTCTCCGTTATTGTATGTAGCCAAAAAAAAAAAAAAAAAACACCCAACCCCAATCATTAAAATTAGGTTAGAAGGTGGCAGCTGGATCTGGATTTGTTTTGACTCCAAGGATCATGCCAAAAGAACAACAAAAAAGGAGAAGCCAGACAGAGCTGGCATGAGCAGCTATGAGTCAAAGTTACAGTAGACGTGGCTTTCTCAACTGCTTATTTTTAAACCCAGTGTCTAAGCTTTCAGAGGAATAGTATCTAGCTCTGATATTGGGCTTTTCAAAGCGCTTTACAAGGGAAATCAGCATCATTTTACATTTGGGGAAACTGAGGCACAGGGAAAGAAAGACCTTAAAAACCTCTCCTTCCTTAGCGTTTTTTACAGTCAGGCTTGAGAAAGCCTTGTCTGGGATGATTTAGTTGGGGATTGGTCCTGCTTAGATGCCCTCCTGAGGTCCCTTCCAACCCTGATATTCTATTATTCTATGGAAGAGACTTGGCCAAGGTCACCCAGCGAGTCAGGGCAGAGATGGGAACAGAACCCAAATGTCTCCTGAGTCCTGGTCCCTCAATATCCAAGATTCCCCTATTATCAGAAATCCCCTTCCTAATGATCTGCCAGTTTGACTCCTTAGCATATTTGCTGTTAACTGCGATTCTCAGGCACTTTAAATGGGGGGTGGGGTGGGGAGTCTTATATTTAAGTTGGGTTTCAGAGTAGCAGCCATGTTAGTCTGTATCCGCAAAAAGAAAAGGAGTACTTGTGGCACCTTAGAGACTAACAAATTTATTTGAGCATTAGTTTTCGTGAGCTATAGGTTTAAGTTGTGAAACTTTCAATTTCTTTATGGCAGAGAAGACACAGGATGTGGCTGTCAGGAACCACTGCAAAGACTTGGGAGCCAATGGGGCTACTCACGGTGCATAAAGTCAAGAATGTGTATCAGTCTTTGCAGGATCAGGGTCCCAAAGCCCATTGAAATAAATGGGAGTCTTTGGATCTGGCCCACAAAGGAGCCCCCCCCACCACCACCCACCCATTGAGGGCCCTAGACCATAGGTAGACCCCAGCGGCACACACCTCAGAACACAGAGGGATAGCAAAACTGAACAAGAGGGCTGCAGAAGAGAAGACCTCTGCAAAGTTTCTCATAGGTCAGGGGCAAGCAAACTTTTTGGCCTGAGGGCCACATCGGGTTTCAGAAATTGTATGGAGGGCCAGTTAGGGGAGGCTGTGCCCCTGCCCCATATCCACCCCCCCTTGCTTCTCGCCCCCTGACGCCTCCCCCCGGGATTCTTGCCCCATCCAAACCCCCCGTTCCCTGACAGCCCCCCCAGGACCCCTGCCCCATCCACACACACCCTGCTCCCTGTCCCCAGAACCTCTGTCCCTGACTGCCCCATCCAACCCTCACTCCTTCCTGACTGCCCCCCCGGGACCCCTGCCCCCATTCAAACCCAATCCCCCGTTCCCCGCCCTCTGACCGCCCCGACCCCATCCACGCCCCCTGACCCCCACTCCGAACTCCCCTGCCCACTATCCAACCCCCCCGCTCCCTTACCACACAGCACAGAGCACCGGTGTCTGCCCAGCGCGTTGTGCCGGTGTAGTGTAGTAAATTGCTCCCCGTAACTGCTACCAGTAGCACATTCCTAGATGGAGCAGTTTAATACACTACACAGGCAGCAAGGGAACAGCGGGGGAGGGGCCGGGGGCTAGCCTCCCAGGCCAGGAGCTATAGGGCCGGGCAGGGGGGTCCCGTGGGCCGGATGTGGCCCACGGGCCATAGTTTGCCCACCTCTGTCATAGGTGGAAGCTGCTCCAACCTTCTTAAGAGCTTTTAAATTCATTTGGACTTCTGCAAGCCATTTCTCTCCTGTAGTAATGACACCGAGTGCTCAAACCAGAGACTAATGACTCAGGAAAAGCCTAGTTCTGAAACCAACCACACCAGGCTGAAGCATTCCATGAGAGGGAGAAGGATGGCCAAGTACTTAAGGCCCTAAGCTGGAGTCAGGAGATCCAGGTCCCATTCCCCCTACATGACCACAGACTTCCCATAGGAGCTGGAGCAAGCCACACCGTGCCTCAGTTTCCCACCTGTAAGTAGGAACAGGAATACCTCCCTACATCACACTAATGACCGTGAGGCACTCAGACACAGAGGTAATAAAGGGCTTTCGAGTAGTTTTAATACCAGCCTACCCAAAAAAGCTGGAACCACAGTTTTGTGTGGCAAGAGGGGGTAGAAGAATATTAATGGCTACATGCAGTGGGGCAGCACTACTGAGCTAGGCTGACTAAACTTCCCTACAGACGATGGCACAACATGGACTCGTTAGAGCCAAGTGTCTGAACTGCTTTTTCCCCCCATAAACTAGCCTAACTCCAGTGTCACTTAAAATGGGACAGGTTTCAGAGTAGCAGCCGTGTTAGTCTGTATTCGCAAAAAGAAAAGGAGTACTTGTGGCACCTTAGAGACTAACAAATTTATTAGAGCATAAGCTTTCGTGAGCTACAGCTCACTTCATCGGATGCATTTGGTGGAAAAAACAGAGGGGAGACTGATATACACACACAGAGACATGGAAGATTGATATACACACACAGAGAACATGTCTCTGTGTGTGTATATCAGTCTCCCCTCTGTTTTTTCCACCAAATGCATCCGATGAAGTGAGCTGTAGCTCACGAAAGCTTATGCTCTAATAAATTTGTTAGTCTCTAAGGTGCCACAAGTACTCCTTTTCTTTTTTTAAAAATGGGACAGTTACACGGACTATCACTACCCCTTCAAGAGCATCCAGATGAGGAGTCTGTACTGGTTTAAAGAGCTAGATTTCTAAATTGATTTAAACTGGTTGTCTACACTAGGCAAGGCCAAGATTCCACCATCTCCCAGCTCTGTACTGTCCCCTTCAAAACATCTGAATAAGGCAAAATACCACATGCCTTCATAATTTCACTGGGACTGCTCACATGAATAAGGCGTGTGGTATTTGGTCACTAGCTCATGCACAATTGTCCTTCTTCACGCTTTTCTATCTCCTCTCATCTTGGCTTCCCTCATTTGTTAGTCTCTAAGGTGCCACAAGTACTCCTTTTCTTTTTGCGAATGCAGACTAACACGGCTGCTACTCTGAAACCTATCCTCCTTTACAGTCTTCCTAAACTCCAACACTTAAAATCACAGAAGCCAGAGAGAACAGAAGCCACCCAGTGTACATTCTCCTGCCGATGTTTCCTACATTGCTTTGTCCTCTTCATATAGGACATTTTCAACTGAAATGGCTTCCACCACTTCTCCTGTGAGACTAGTCAACTTGTCTGTGCCAATATAGGATACAAACTCCAGTGTAAATGCTCTATACAGGTGTAAAGCATGGCCTTACGCTGATGTGTTTTACCCTGGTCCTGAAATATACAGAGATCTATACCAGGGACTGATATTGTCCCTAATTTAGGCAAATAGAATAGACCATGACACCTTTAAGATATCTTCCCTGGTATTTGCCCAGAATAATTCTCCTCTTAATCTTAACCCACTTATTCTTTGAACCATTCTGAACATTCCTCTGTCCTTGGGCACCTACCCCTCTAAATACTAAAGTTGCAATCCCCACAGATGGGTTTTTTTTGCAGCTAAGCTATTCAGATTTTAGTCCTCTAATCTTTCCTCCTTAGTCAAGCTGCCTGTCCCATTTGTTCTTTTTTGTTGCAGGGATGGAGGTACACAGAAAGCCACATGCAATTATCAATGCTGTCTCACCAGGATGGTTTCAAGAGGCTCTACCTACCTCTCTGGTCTATGTTGGAGGCCTCTCTATTTACGGTTCACTAGCATCCCATTTCTCTTGCGGCACTACGCCTTTATGTGTCTCTCGCTCCCACTGATTCTGTGTTTTGGATTGTTCTCTCCCTCTCCAGATTGAGTACCATGAGTTTTTCAACAGGTTGAATCTCACCATATTATCTTCTGCCCATGGGCCATAATATGCCATCCATTTGTAAGCAGAAAGCCCCATTAAACAACAATGGCATGACCAGACCCCACAATTCTAGCCCTTTTCACTCCCGCCCCAACCGCGTCTTTAGTGGGGTTCACAACACCTTCCAGTGAGTGCCATCAACTCTCCCTGTCCTCTCCAACTCCACCACCCCATCCTTCCTTGTCTCGTCACTCTGGGCAGCAGAACCTTTCCTCCTGCTACCAGCCCCATCCATCTGCAATTGCATCCTGCTTCTCTTTACACCTTGTTTCTACCACCTGCCCTGGCATTCCAAACCATCCTTTTAATGAAATAAACACACTACATGCTCCATCTCCATTTGTGCTCATGCTCAACCATTCTGCTTGAAACTTCACCCCATACCAAGGATGCCCAGTAGTTGCCCCCCTAAAAAGTAGCCCTTCGCTAACATCTCCCTGCCATTAGAAAGATGGCATAACTGGAAACAGCCATGTTTTACTATTGGCAAAAAAATCAAAACAAGTGCTTTCTAGTCGCTGATCAAAGGAGATAAAAGTATAAGCAAATATTATGGTTGTGTGCATTAAATACATATTCAAATTAAAACACAGCCCTTGGGCTCCTGACAAATTGCCAGTGCGGCCCCTGACATTGCAAAGTTCAGCCACCAAGCTACAGATGCTACTTGTGTGGTGTATTGTAAATCTATGGATGTCACTTACATTTGTCTAAATGATACAAGAGATGGTTTTATTATTCTCAAAACTATATTGAACCTGGCTAGGAAAAGACAGAGAGCTTTCTTGTGCCAGACAAGATGGAGGCAGCTCAGTTATGTGGAGAGATTTAGAGAAGAAAATAAGGTAAAACTAACTTTAAAAAGAAGAAATAAAGGTAAAACTAACTTTAAAAATGGTTGGGGGGGGGGGGGAAGTATACAATGCTTGTCTCAACACAAATGTCATCATGAGGAGTAGATGCGGAAGATCTGTCCAAAAAAAAGTTACAGAGAGAGCTCATCTGATGAAAATAGGAATTTCCGATCCCACACAAACCCAGAGCATACATTAAAAGAAGCAGAAGAATCACTGCTTTGTGCTGCTAATCTCATTCTGGAGAAGGCTCTGCTGTAGCAGTGGGATAGTGAAGGGAAACCCCTGAGTGTAACACAGGATTGAAATGACGTGTAGTGTGTATAGCTACTGGAGCATAAAAAGGAGAAAAAAGCGTTTTGGTGTTTCACCAAAACCAAGAAACTGGGGTGGGGAGGGGAGGTAAGGGAGAGAAAACACACACACACACACACACACGTTTATGCACTTGAATAGAATAGAACTTGATTTGTCCTAATATTGTCCATATGATGTATATTGACATAACAGATCTGGATATGAAACTGAGAACTACATAATGGTCACACATAGAGTACATGGAGGGAGTGCCATGTGTTATTGCTTTCTAGTTATTTCACACACACACACACACACACACACACACACACACACACAAAATGTTCTTGCCCTGATGGTGACTTGCACTAAGGATATATCTAAAAAGGGGGTGTTCTTAAAACAGGTTAGCTAATCAATTTAGCTAATGTAGGTTAAAATAGCAGCAAAGACTTGGCAATTCAGTTAACTTAGGTGAGTTCAACTGCAGGCTCCCCTACAGACTTTAACCTGAATTAAAAACAGAGTTGTCAGGTCTTACCTGCTATTTTAACCTGACTGAGCTAGCTGGAGTTAAGAACACACTCTTTTTTGCAGCGAAGATATACGCAAAGCCAAGTTAACCTCACCTGCCAAGCATGTCCGTCATTTAAATGATTTTCATAATTAAAATCAATTAGAACCAAATATATTATAAGTGCATTTAAAACCATGGGGAATTAAGCTTAAAGTCCAATGACAAGAGGCTGAACAGAACACAGTGGGAGGAGAAAAGCAGTAGTACACAGGAGGCAAGAGTCAATATATAACCGTCAAGAATAAAAATAATCTAACATTTCATAACATACGAGGATAAAAAAAAGATGGCTAGATATATGGAACTGTGACCATTTTTGAAGTTATCAGGAATACAGATCTAGAAGGGAGGTCCAAATCTCCTTAAAATTCTCCCTCAGTCATCTCTCTAAGGCTACCATATCTCTTCCAGACTTGCCACATCACTCTTTCATTGTACCAGTCCCACAATCTTCAGCTGGTTTGTCAATTTCCAATTCCCTTAAAATGATTCTTTTGGCCACTACTGATGCTTGTAATAAAAATTGTTCCCAAGGTCACCTACATCTTTTATCAACATTTTAACTCCTGCCACATTAAAACACTAATGACAGGTTTCAGAGTAGCAGCCGTGTTAGTCTGTATTCGCAAAAAGAAAAGGAGTACTTGTGGCACCTTAGAGACTAACATCTATTTGAGCATAAGCTTTCGTGAGCTACAGCTGAAGTGAGCTGTAGCTCACGAAAGCTTATGCTCAAATAAATTTGTTAGTTAGTCTCTAAGGTGCCACAAGTACTCCTTTTCTTTTTATTAAAACACTAACATTCTTTAGGTCCCCAGCAATGTCTGTTTATAATCATCCTTCACCTGCCAATTTTTTCCTCAATGTGCCCCTGATTTAGAGTGATACCAAAACGATCACCTTTTGTTTCCCATAATCATCATCTAAAACAGCTGGAAAGGAAAACAGAAGCATTCTGTGTATGCAATAGCTGATCATTTGTGACACTAAGGAAAGAGAGCCAAACTTTCACTGCTACACCACTCCTGGAAGCTTGTCTAAATTAGGAATTTTTTCCACCACTCTTACTCCCCCAATACACTTGTGACATACTAGTGCAAAAAAGGGAGTTCGTACTGGTGAAAAATCTGGAGACGAGAAAAATCACAAGGAGTCTTGATCCCACAATTGCTAGGTTCAGAAAATTTCATGCTCACACAGATCCAGCCACAGCACCAGAGGGCTAGAGTTTATAAAAGTGCAGTTCTGATACACTTAAAAAGAAATATTAAATGTTGCATTGAAATCCACACAACAAAAGTCTCTCCTAATTCTGCCTCAACAACGGGAAAAAGAGAAAATGGTGAGGATGAGAATTATGGGTTGTATGATCTTAGGGAGATCTCTGCAAATTTTTCTGCACTGAGTAGTATTCCTGCAATTCTAGACTTGCTGGAATTTCTTTAAAGGGCCCCCCCAGCCTATTGGTAAGATACAGCAATCACTATGCAAACAGAGGACAGGCTGCTCTGCCAACCCACCTCTTCAGAAAACTGTTTTCAGACAAACCATAACAGAAAAGATTCTCTCTCTCTGCTCCTCTCTCATTCATCTCAGATTTTAAAGTTCACACCTCACTAATTGGGACCCCTTAAATGTTACCATCATTAAGTGCAGACATTTGCCCCCACACACTCCCTGCATCCTACCCTCTTTTATTAAAAAGATACATGCAAAAACTGAGTTAAAGTTTTACAATTAAAATAAAAGCAAAAATGCAAGGGTTCTTACAGTAATATTAACTCAGCAAGCTCACACATCCCGTATATTTTAGGGTGTACATTGTATGACAGTGCTAGGTTAAGCCATGCATTTAAACCAGACACTGGTACAACCAATACATGGTTCTGATCGTGTATGTTACTAGCTAACACCTCCTAAAACTGGACAAAACATGGCAAATTGTACTTAAGCAAATGCTAAACTTGTCCAGTTACAGCTTTGGAGAATGGAGCACCCAGGCTGTAACTGGACAAGTTTAGCATTTGCTTAAGAACAACTTGCCTTGACTAGAGCTAGGTGTTAGAACACGTTAGCTAGCTAATTAATTCTACCATCACATCTTTAAATCCCAGTTCAGACAAAGCCAGAAAGTACAACATGCTGTGTTAACATTGTTGCAGCAACCTTAAATTAATTTCCTTAAATAACCACTATTATAATATAATTATAAACCAACAAGAACGTTGCTGCAGTCTTTAGGAAGGAAATGAAATTTAGAATTTCCCTTTTGCAAACAACCTCTCTGCTTACCAACATTGCTATATTAGAAAAGCTAAATAACAAGCAAGCTTCATCCCCATCTTCCCTCCAACAAGTTCCATTCTCCAACACAGCTGAAGTGTTGGAAAGGAATAGGTTTGTTGTGAACTAGAGCAATGAGGCTAGTCTATAGTAGTTTTCCTCCCTTCCTCCGCAGGAATTTCCTACTAGGTGTTAAACTCCAGTGGTAGTTGCAATGATGGACGCTCTAATGTCAACACGGATCAGGTGGTCACCAGCAATGCCTGGACTTGCTGTGCACAGGTTTAGATGACACCGTGACATACATGCTGGTGCCCTTTCTATGCAGATTGTCTAGTACAGGTCAATTTGCCCCGGTATAACTACCCGTTTGTAGTTTAAAAAGCAAGACTGTTGCACCTATAGGAAGGGTCCACACTAGCATTCTGTACTGGTGTTTGTTACACCAGTTCAAGTCTCTCTCGTGTAGACATGGCTTCACAATGACTGTCACTAGGGTCACTGCACCAGAAGAAGTGCTGCACCCATGGGACAGTTCCAAAAATGAAGACTAGTGGAGGAACAGAGAAGCCAGTTCTTCTAATAACATTCTCTGGTTTTGCAAGCTTTGAAGGGATCTCAATTTAAGTTGGTGGAAAAATTGGTAGTGGAGGGAAGGAGGGTCAGGGAATCTCAACCCATTCCCGTCCTCCTTACACCGTAATTTACCAATGTATGTTCTAAATATTTCTAAAAAAAAATCCTACGAGGGGACAAAAGTAACACCTGGCCTAACTACCATATTCACAACTTCCCCTTGGGGTGAATATACACAGAACGGTCATTATTCCTCTATCAACCTTCAGCTATTTGTTGTCAACAAGTTGGAAACCCAGACAGTGTGTGTGTGTTTGGGGAGAGAGGGGGGTGTTCCTACCCTAGACTTCATTGCCAAGAATTTTCCACTTGTGCTGCTACTGCAGCAGATCTACCAGTAAAAGCGTCAACGTAGACAGGGCTGCACATGACTGGTTCAAGCATAAGCCCTGTTCAGAGCCGATCTAGATCATGGTGGTCTGGAGCCCTGTTTGCACAAGTGCCTCTCTCCACCACTGCTATTGGCGGGACAGCCCTGGTGGTAAGTTTATGACAAAAATGCCTAGTTTAGACAAGGGAGGGGCATGCGAGGGAAAAATACCACCTCTGGCAGGTCTCTAATCAGCTAACATTCCTCCTTGTTTTATATTACAAGCCAGCACTCCACAGCACCAGATCCACCACGCTACCCAGAGGGGAAGTGTGATTTCAAGGACCATTGAACACAATGAAATTTTCCCCATTGAACACAATGAAATTTTCCCAGAACGTATCATAATTACAAAAATACCTGTGCTGAACCACTAAGCTGATCAGTTGAATTTACAGCACTGGATAACTTTAGAGTCCACATCCCAATTCCAGCTTGCGGCAGGCTGGTGAAGAGGTTACAAGTTATTATTTCTTACCATTTGTCTAGCACTAAACTGTGTGATAGGCAATTTACAGGCAGAAAAGGCGGGCCAGGTCTGTATTAAGAGCATTTGGCCAGTACGGCTACACCAGATGCTACGCCAGCAAAGCACTCATGTGGATGCAGCTTATATCAGCAAAACTGCACTTTTGCCAGTATAACTGCAGTTACGTGGGGCTTTTGCTGGCACCACTATGTCATATGAGAGGTGTTTGTTTTTTTACCCACACTCCTAACCAATGTAGCTATCCTGGCAAAAATTATAAATTTTATGCAGGCCCAAGTCTCATACTCAGTAAATACGTGCAACAGACTTTCTTGCCTATCACTGCAATGGTGTACATAGGAACAGTTTCCAATCCATTTTAAAACTCTCACACTTCCTATATCTGGACACAGATACTTAACTTGGAAATATAAAAGCATCTCTTCCCTCAATCTGGACCCTTTTTCTTTGGCTGGCGAGCTTGCAAGTTTTATTTAATACTGAACTTGTCTTGCCATTAAGATTTAAATCCCTTCTTGTGGATTAAGGAAGCCTTAGTGGAACACTCTGGAAAATCAAGTTCCTCAGACCAGACTGTAACAATACCTACAAAGAGCACTCACCAGATTATATACACACACCCCCACCCAGAAATATAATATCCTAACACTGTGGAAAAGCAGTGGCAGTTTTTGTTTTGTTTTTCTGGGAGCTTGGTATATTTTGATATAGTCGGGTCCTGGGCAAGTTTCTCTCCCGCATCTCTGCTACTTATCACCATGGTCCTGCATAGGCCCATGCTGTTCTGTCTCAGGCATTTCCTATGCCGAGATTACTAATAGTAACACACTAACTCTGGGTTTTGTGCTGGAAATAAAAGTGCTTTGTGGATTAAGCCGAGACCACTAAACTCATTTCACTTGTGACCTAAGGCAAAAACCAATAACCCACCAGATTTTGAACCAGGTCTCCGGAGATGAAAGGCTAGTGTATTAATGGACTCTGCAATCTGGCATCATTGATTACAATTACCTTCTCTTTTATTTAAAGTACACCTCCTCTTCTTACCAAACTCTTTTGCTGCTGTGGATGAGATGCTGTTGCATAATGTCACCTTCCTAACTCTTTTTCATGGACATTTAGCAAGACCCTTAGGAAGGCGCCATACTACCTCCTGGCTGGCATGTACATCCTGTCCTCTGCCACCCAAAAGTGACATGAACGACCTGCCTATCTCCAACAAGCCAAGAATCAAAGAAATGTAGAACCACTAGGAATAACTGCATTTTGCCAGACCTAGGTCTGAGCTGGCAGAGAAGCCAGTTCTACCTTCTCACTGCCCCTAGTAAGTATCCCCTTCCCCATAACTGCAACAACCCACACTGTACTGCGTCAGACAAAAGACTTCGGTCCCCATCCCTCCCAAAAAAATCTTCAATGGATCAGGATTATTGGCAAGTTCACATGAAAAATAAATACATAAGAGAAGAGATAACTGCCTGCAAGTCTCTTAGCTGAGCCAGAGTGCAGGGTCCTTCAGCTCCGGGTTTTCTAGCAAGAAAGGCTACACAGCAAAGAATTTTGAAATCAATGGACTAAAAGAACTAGATCCAGAAGCATAGTAAATCACGCTATTTTTAAAGGGATGAATTTAGTTTAAGATGACTTGGGGAGGGATTCAGCAGTCACTTTCTTTAGTCCTGCTTATTCATTGACTGATTTCAAGATGCTCTGTTAAAATGTTACCCCTCCCTCATTCAACAACTTAAAATGACAGGAAAAAAAAAGGCTCTAAATAGCAGGAAGCAATCATCATTTAAAATGAAATTGTTAAAGCCATAAAAAATCCCTGTCTACCAACTGCCACAGTATAATGGAAGTTTAAACTGTTAATTGTACATATCTTTTTAATGCAATTTAGCCTGTCTGGGAATTACCACTCCCTACTGTAGCCAACCTGGGTTAGAGAGCTTTGTTAATAGTAATACAGGGTAGAGAGTTGGTGAGAGAGCGCAGGGAATGAATTCTGAAAGGCTGATGGGGGAGTTATCTTGGAAGTGGCTTAGATGTAAAATCCAAACTTGTGGAAAAGAGAAGATTAAATTCCTTTAAAGAAGGACCAGATCTTCCCACTGGCTTACCAGCCCAGGGGGAGTTCTACCTGAACCCCCTTTCAAAGGACAGTGTTTGCACCTCAAAGCCACAAGATTGATAGAAGCTTCTGGGATCAACCAGAGGAAACGGGGTAAACATAAAGCAATTATTTCATGAAATAGCCCAAGCAAGCAAGGGAGGGAGGGGGGAAGCTTCTATTAATAGAAGTTGGAAAGGTAATTGTAATCATTTTCCCTAGCAAAGAATTACAGGTTTGTACGTCTTTTAAAAATAAAGGAAACTAAAATCCTGATACTAGACTCAACCTGTTTGTTTAGGCAAGGAGATCAATTTTAGAGAGATTACATTTTGCCTTAGCAGGAGGTGGTGGAAAATGAGGTGTTTGCCATGTGCTTTGTTTTATTGCTCTTCATTTTATACCTCTTGTTTTAGCACCTGGAAAATTGGCACTGCCACCTATTCTAAAACCAATAAATCCTTCCCTCGATTCGGGCTGCTTCCTTCTTTGCAGATGTTGGCAATCAGGTTTGTAAATTTCAAAGTCATTCATTCCATGCGTTGTAGAGAAAGGCAGGTTTATTATTGCAAAATTTGTCCCCTACCAACGCCTAATGTAACCTCAGAGTCACCTTTCCACACCCAGAAAAAAAGAAACGTGACTGAAGAAATATTTGAGTGTGGGACTGCAAGCAACCTCCTTTCAGGCCACAAACACAGGCTACACAACACGAAGTAGCTGAAAAAGCAACATATTTTTAAATGTGCAATGAAAGAAAAATAAACAGTTAGCTTGCACATGTGCAGACCGATTCCCAGCTAAATTGACTTATAAGAATTTCAACCAAAAAAAAAAAACCTATCTAAAAAAGGCAGGCACTTGAGATTCGGTTTTATGTATTAATAAGAAATAGCCCCAAAGCACTTTAGAAATTGCATCCATCCGGCTGGTAAAGGATTGATTCTTTAAAAGAGCATAACCCGTAAACCCCCCGCCCCACAACAGTTTTCTATCTACAGTTTTAAAAATAAAAACACTTCCAGCTACTCAGCTTTTTAACGGAGTCACACACACAACCACAAAAATGCATCCTCAGTTAATGTGCAAAAGTTAGACATTCTGCAAGCCCCAGGGATTCATAATGCGATGTGTGTGTGTGTTATTTCTGACTGCCTCCCCTTCCCCCACTCCCCTCCCCTATGTGGACCCCTCTCCCTCCAAGGGGTAAGGGGAGGTCTGGGAGCAGGGAATTTCGGAGAACACTAAAACTTTTCATCTGTCTTGAATCACTCCCAAAGCAACCGACTACTGCTGTAGCTCAAAACCCGGACAATAAATTACTGGGGGAGAGGGAAAGAGAGGAAGGCTCGATCAGACATTCTTAGCTTGCATTCCTTGTACATTCCCCCCATGCAATCAAAGAAATAACGCTGCTCAAAAATTAAACAATGTTGGCTGCATGTGGTATATTGGGGGTATTTATGCATTCAAAAAAGCAAGCCGCCACACCGCTCGGACAGCTTTCTCTTCTTTTCCCCCCAGGCAGTTTCCTTGATTTTTAAAATCCAGCTGGTGTCTATTAAATAATTTACTTTTTAGGTTGTTGAACCCCCCCACCCAAAAAAAAAAATTCCTGCCATACTTAACGAACTTCCCAAGACGCCAGGCAGACGCTGGGGAATGAAAGCAGAGGAGAGCCCTCAAACCCCAACACAAACAGACTTTAGCAAAACAAAGCGTGTTGCAGCTATGCAACTGCCCTGCTTAGAAACTGGGGGTGGAAACTCGTCCTGTCTCCCACCCCTCCGTTAGCACGTCTTGCCATTCCGCTGAAAAGCACGAACAAGAGTCTCTCACTGAAATTATCATCTACAAAACAAGAAAACCAACCAGAGAGCGATCTCGTCTCGCAATTAAGATTCAGACTTTTTTTTTTTTTCCTTCTTAATACTGTTCCCGGCAAGATATTTAAATTGTTACACCTTGGGGCGGTATTTAGACTAGAAACCAGGGAATCCTAGTCCGGATTTGTGTTTAAACCAAAGGAAGAAGCGAGATTTCTTCTTTGTCCCAGTGTTATATAAAAATAGTGTTTGGGGGAAGTGTAAACGAGCAAGTAAAATAAAATAAAATAAAATAAAATAAAAGGAGGGGGGGAATCCGGAATCGAGGAAGGTGGGAGAAATCTTAGGGTTTTGTTTCAAGCAAAAAACACGAGACAAGTTTCAAAGCTATCAATACAAAATTGTATCAGCGGGAGAGCATTTTAGAAGGGCACGGAACGCGTTTCAAGTCAGTTTCTTCGAGGGGAGAGAAAGTAAAAAGCCCACCAGACACTGAAATGCCTCCCTAAACTTCACACCCCACGCGCCAACCTTCCTCCTCCTCGGGAAAAGGGAACATTTTGAGAAGAGGACCAAAAAAAAAAAAAAAAAGAGAGAGAGATTGGATGTATTTCGTCCCGCGCCAGGGTGAGCGAGAGCCCCCGAACCCGGACCCACCCTTCCCGGGGCTCTGCAAGGAGCTGGGGGCTTGTCCTTTCCAGCTCAGCCTCAGAGATTTAAATCACACACACCGCCAGCGGGGCCGCAAAGCGCCTTACCCGGGTGGGAATGGATGTTGATGCCCGATGCGAGGTATTTTCCAGGTGCCAGAGGGGCCGGGAGCCCCGCAGCCATGTGGCCGGCGGATGGAGCGATGCGCCCGGCTGCGCTGGCGGGTCCGACTCGGTGACTCTCCATGGCCAGCCCGGACAGCAGAGGGGGAAAAGATCGGGGAAGCCCAAAATCTCTGCCATCCATCATCCACTCGCGGACTCCGAGTTGACTTTATCTCTTCCCCCCCACCCCCCCCGTTCAGATGTTTTTTAAAACTAAGGTGTGAAAGCGTCCCATGGCGCGGTGGGGTGCTGGGGTCCTGGCGAGGCGAGTGCCCTGCAGGGGAGAGACAGACACAAACACGGCGGGGGGGGGTTACCGTCCCTCCGGTGAATTCACCCTCACATCCAAACCTCACACACGCGATTAGTCAATTTGTTTGCAAACGGAGGCTAAATGATTTATACATCTAGTCACCCAAAAGTTGAGCTGACCCCCCCCCCCAACAACCGATATAAATCATTTTAAAAAAATATCCTCGCCTGGAAGGGGGAAAAGGAGCGGGCTTGACAGAGAGAAGACCACAACGTTGCTTGGGAGAATCCGATATTTTTGTTGCAATAACAGCAGAGAGAGAATTCGGTTTAATTAAAATAACCTTCCGCTCTGCCCCCCGCCCCCCCCCCAACCAAAACCAAGGGGGAGTTCAACAAGCCCTGCTAGATCGGGTTAAAATAATTTTTGACAAATAATAAAAGCCTCACTCAGGCATTCCAGACGCTCCTGCCCCACGAATCTGGTTGAAACCAGCCACCGCAGTATATATTCTTCTCCACAATCACCAACTTTAGGTTACAAAACCGCGAAACCTCCCCTTCCCATAGATTAAAATGTCCCACTACACATTTACCCATTATCTTATCCTGAAAGTATTTAATATTTAACTTTTTAGCCCTTGAGGACTCCACGAGGTACGCGCAGTTGGGGAGTTTTAAACGATTATTATTATTACTAGGGTTTTATTATTATTAGGCTTTTAAATCGGTGTTCCTTAATCCACTTAAAATAGCTTTTGTGTGAAAGTGGATTTATTACTGAACACACGATTTAAAAAAAAAAACAAACAAACCAACGACAACGATATAATTGTAATTCTGAGATTACCATGAGATGGGACTGCATCTTGTCACGGTTTTATAAGAAACAGTATTATCCTCAGTTTCATTTTCAGTGACTGGTTTACTAAGGAATATTCTTACGTATTTTCTAAACCGCGGCTTGTTTGCCAATGAAATTAGTTAGAGAAAAAAAGCTTAATTCGAGAACCCTTTTTTGCTTCGTAAATACTCATCACCTTTCAGTTAAAATGTTAAGATATCTAGAATTTACTGAAAGAAAAGGGGCGGTAGAGGGAAGCAGGATATTTTAAATCTATTCCCCCCCCTCAAATATTTATTTTCAATACCATGTAATCATTCCCACATAAATATATATATTTAATATGTGTGTGTCTGTGTTTTAAAGGGTACTCAAGCTGTCTAGTGAGCATTGGTTTCCAGATCAAGTGAAGAATTCTCATGTATTCCATGTTTTCTCTCCAGGGAAAAAAACTCAGAATTATCTGAAATAAATTGAAATTATTTCCACCCATGTCTAACCTACACATAGTTTAAAAAAGGGGGAATGCACTGTCCAAAAAGCCAAAGTCGCTCAAAAGCCATTTAACACGAGTTTTCTTACCAGCTTTGTTTCTTATTTTAGCCTGGTTTTAGTTACATGTATCCCACCAGCTTTATTAAGCAGTGGCTCTTCCCCTCCTCTGGTTACCAGATGAAACATTTACTTAAAAAAAAAAACCAACATAATTCTGGACATCCTTAGCTACATGCTTTCCATTTTAAGCAGGGGGTGTTGCTGCGTTGTTTTTTTAAAAAGCCCTCCTCTTATTCGTTTATTTTACAGTGGAATGAAATAACATTATGACAAAATGGACAAGTTTAGCTGACCCTTTTGATTCTAGCCTTTTTTGGTGTGGGGGGGAGTTAATTTATCTGCCTTCCTTCAATGTTCCAATTTCAAAACCTCCTTACTTTTCCTTCCTCTTAAACGCAGTTAAAATGGCTGCATTCCTGCTTTTAATTAAAAACAGCCCATAACCATAACATGTCTCTCTCTTACCTCCTTTCCAAGCCTGTGTCAGCAAAGGAGAAGTTGGGGAGTCGTTTTGGAAACCTTATTTTTATTTTCGATCTTTCTTTCTTTTCTTTTTTTTGGTGTGTGTGTGTCGGGGGAGGGGGTGGAGAAAGGAGGGGGCTTTTAAGTAATGAAATTGGGGTGAAATCAAAGCCAACTACACTACGGGAAGGTTTTTGGAGGGTGACGGGGAGCGGATCCTATAGCAAAGCGATTCGCCAAAAAATGCAAACCAAACCTAATTAACTTGCTGCAGAAAAATAAATTCGGAGAATTCTACCTTTCCAGCCCCGAAGAATCCGCCTTTCTCCTCTATGCAACTCTCTTCTTTGGCATTCTTTAGCTCTTTGCCTTTGCTTTCCTCCCGTCTCAGAAATTAGATCCAAGCTAGAACAGTACTTTTTGCCCGTCTTGCCTTTTTTTGGTATAAAAATGTCCTTTTAGTCCATAAGTCGGTCTCACCCTCTCCTCCACCCTGAAAGAAAAAGGAGCACAGGCACCGATCTCTCTGCTTTCCTTTAAAATCCAGCTTTCCTGCTCCAGAGGTCTCTGCTTTTTAATAAAATCCAGGTAACGCTGGTTTAGAGAATTCAGAATCTCCATATACAGCCCGCGATTGGAAAAGGTACATTACACAAACCCCCTTTCAAGTTCCTCTCTCTGGATCTTAAAAAAAAAAAAAAAAAAAAAAAAAAAAAAAAACCCTCTTTAGCAATGAAACAAGCATTGTTCCTCCCGTCCCACCCCTCTCCAAGCTGGCGAGCCAAAATTTCATAGTAAGTCTCCCATTGGCTGCTCGCACTGCCACTCACCCTCATGTAAACACTTTGGCCCTCAGCCATTTCTATAAAACCAATTATGGACCAAGGACTCGACCGGTTTCTAGGCTCCCCTAACAGGCTGAATGATCAAAACTGGTGGTGAGAATTTTTAGAGGCCGTTTTAAGGCTCCCCTCCCCTCCCCCCCCCAGTCTGGGCTGACTGATCAAAATAGAAGGTGATTGTAGCTGCAGTTCGCTTCTTTTCATTTCGCTCTATTTAGTGAAAATGCTGCATTTAGCGAAAGTCCCCTATTTTCAGGGAACGGGGGGCCGCAGGGCTGCGGTTCTGATTGAAAAATAAGCTTTTAGCATCCAGGGCAAATAATGCAAGGGGGGGGTTGTCCTCTTCTCCCCCTCCCCTCCTCCCTGCTTTCGGCAGTTGCTAGCTGGAACTGGGAAATATTTCCCAACTTTTTTTTTTAAACCCTCCCCCACTTTATCATTTCAAACAGAGCTTTAATTGATTCCCAGAGAGAACGTTTGTCTTAACGGGACTGGGAGGAGAGGGGACAGAGCAGGAGTTTGGGGGTTTGATCCAAGTACCAGTGGCGGTGAGTGCGGATTGGGTTGGGGAAGAACCTAAAGAATCCTTCACTAGACCCTAATCGAAGGCAGCTAATCTTTAATATTTTCGAGAGGGCCGGTGAGTGTGTGTATAACCTTTTCGACAGAGGTTCCTATAGAAACATAGGTGATAAGAGCCAACTGCAGCCCGGCTGGTTAAAATAATCCCAGAATAAATGAACGTTAGAGGAGAGTAAATAGTCCCTTTATATAGATCCTCTGAAAGCAAACAAACGCCGTCCCCCACCCCCCAAAAAAATCCGAGCTGAAAACACGATTAAAGAGCAATGATCTGTGGTCAAAAATCCCAGCTGACATTTCATTTCATTTGCATTTCACTGCAGGGCTCCTACGAGACCCTTCTCCCTCCCCATTTTAATAAACATTCTTGGGCTCTGTTTTTTCCACCTCGTGTTAAGTTTCAAAGACAACCCCCCCCCCTCCTTCCTCCCCATGCGAAATCTGTTTAGGTGGGAGAAACCCGGTGCTGAGCAGAGAAGAGATCTGCTAGCTGCCCTAGCTGGAGGAGAAGGGGGGGGGGGGAAGAGACGAGAGAGAAACCAAACGACTCTGTATTTGATAATACAATGCCTCTTTTTCAGCATAATCCGTTTTCACCCTGCGTTGTTGGTCTGTTGTCGTTTTCCCCGCCTAGGAAGATGAACATGCCTTGATTTAGGGAGAGAGAGAGAGACGGCTCCATGTAAACGGAGACCCTGTCTCAAAATTCAGCCGCCTTCCACACGAAAAGGCGTTTAAACTATTTTTAACAGCAAGCGAGCCATGCCTTCTTTAACCTTCAGATGCGATCTGGAAGGCTCTGATACAGTAATGGTTAACCAATGCTGCGCGTTAGCGAGAGACATTGTAAACAGCTTTGTTTTGTTACCCCGGGTTTGGATTAACTGCGCTACGGTTTGGTTTTTATTTTGTTGGGTATTTTTGCTTGGTTGGTTTTTTTTTTTTTTAAAGCCTTAGATTTAACAGTTTAGGCGTTTAAATCAGTCGGACCACCTCTTCTCCCCCAATCAAGCAGTCCTGAAATTCGTCAAGAGGTTAGAAACTCTCCTTTCCCCCCCTCAACTTGGGTATTTAAAGAGGGAGGGGAAATCGAATTTAATTCCAGTATAAATTAAAAAAAAAAACCCTCGAGTCCTGTAGGATAGTTTCAAGTTGCCCATAGTCAAACCGTAGCTAGCTGGTTTCTAGGCTGCCCTCTTTTGGAAGCAGAAGAGGAGGGAGAGAGACGAGGAAAGGAAGGGGGGGGGGGGAACCCAAACCTAAAATAGTAATGAGCTGAGAGGAAAAAGCAATTCTGTGTGTTAAAGCAAAGAAGATCTCATCCAAATTTCACCCCGGCGCCTTCTGAAACCCCAGTGAAAGGACGGCAATTTCAGCAGGACTCATCAACAGTGGATTGATCCCAAATTAGCCAAAGGATCAACAAGAAGAAGGGGGGGGGGCGAGCAGAGAGAGAGGCCTGGTGGGAGGGGGAAGAGGAGGCTATTGCAAAGAAAATGAATGCAAGTCCGTGGCTTATGGCTGCCTGAACAGAATGCGGAGAGATGTTGAATGATCATTGGAGCAGCAATGAGTGACAGCTTCCCTCTGAGTTTACGCTTCTTTCTTTCTTTTTTTTTTAATAGCACTTTATTCCTCGAAAAGCTTGCAAATTCTAAATGCAATTTAAAAAAAAAATATCCACCGCTAATAAATACCCTAACGATCAAGGCAGGAGCCATCCAAGCCATTGTTTTTGGACTTCTCAACTCCTGGATTCGGAATGTTTCATTTTTGTTCTCCTCTAGCAGACCAAAGGGGAAAAAATAAAAATGGCTTAATGGCTTTTATGTGGCTTTAAAGGCGTATTGTATAAATGTTTATGTTCTCACACCCGGATCCTACAAGACGCTGTAATTGTGATGGTGGGGTATGTATGCAATAAATCATTTAGTTGCTAATAAAAAATTCTGCCTATTTGTCCTTAGTTTGCCAATGGCGCTTGCATTTTTCAAGTGTGTTTCTCATCAGTTGGGAAGGGAATCTGCATTTCATTAAAGCTGCAGTTTCTCTGTTGATCAATCTTTCTCTCTCCCCGCTTTGTCAGCCACCCAAAACCCCCAAAAGCTTTAAGCAAGAAAAATGTACTAGGTCAACTCCCAATGCACAAAGAGCCTTGGAGCTATTTTTAATAGCATTTTATGTAATCAAATGGTTACCCTGACGAGGCTTTCGAGATGTTGTTATGGAGGGAAAAATGCAAAGCAAATCCCATAACACGGGCTGCCTTCCGCTGTAAACAATACTGGGTGGGTTATTTTTCCTTCCCCCTCGAAAAAAATAAATAAGAGCTGGCTGTCCATCGCCAACTACAATCTTATCCTGTAGCAAATATTTAATTGCCTTGATCTTTGCCACTGATAGCAAAATCATGGATTTCTCCCTCCCCCTTTGGTGCAGTCGGACTGATAGATACCAGCTGGGTGGAAGCCATCTTGTAGGCTGGGTGGAGTACCAGGGGAGAAAACACATTTCTTTAAAAGCCTGGTATTCTTACCTGTGAAACTCTTCTCCCCCCACCTCCCCAATATATAAGAGACCGTGGGCAATCAGCCGCCTGCCAGGTTAGTAACTAACCCCTTTAAATAAAGTTACCTTTCTAGAAAGCTGCCGGTCTCAGGTCGGGGAGAAGGTGCCAGACACTCTCCTAAATAGCTATGTTTTTAAATCGTGCTTTTACGAGTGACCTTTTGTTTCCCTCTACCGTCTTCTGCGTCTGTACCTGTTTTTCCTGCCTAACTATTTAAACCCAAGACTCCAGAAATCCAGGATTCGAATCAGGCGGAGGGAGCGAGCCATTTTCTCTGCCCCCCCCCCCTTTTCGGTTTCTTTCAAACCGGAAAAATAACGTCTGGGTTTCTACTACTTTCAGATCTATATAACCCACCAAACCAAACATTTCCCCTTTTCTCCCGCCTCTCTTCGGCTTTGAGTTATGTTAAATCAACTTTTTTTTTTTTTTAACTGAGTGTAGAGAAACTCAGCGGAGCTTCTCTAGCCAATTTCTTTTCTCTGCCAAAGGCACATGCGCCCTTCAGGCCAGCCGACCTGCTCTGTGTTTGTATTTGCAAAATACACTGAACTGAATTAAAGCGCATTAGGGATTTCCCTTCCCTTCATTGTTCTAATCGGCGTTAATTAGATTAGACTTTCTTTTGTTTTGCTGTTGTTTGTTATATACCGTTTAAATCTTGGGTTGCTTTTTGAGGCACTGTACAACTGTAAACACACAATTATTCCCGGCTGGGTTGACAAAATACTTTTTCTTATCAAAGGACACTCCAACCTTGAAGCAGTCTTTCCACTGCTTCCCCCACAAAAGCCAAACCCGTTTGCCTTCAGAGGCACCTCCTTTGTCTTCTTTTCCCTCTCCAGATCCTGGGATATGATACTGATCTTTAGCTGCCGCTTTGGAGCTATTTTAATCAGATTTTATGAAAGAATTCCTACCAGAAACCTAATCGCTTACCCCAGTTGTAAATACAAATTAGAAAGCCAGCGTTGCTTTTAATACTATCCTTTGTAGTTTATCTAAAGGTAGGGCGGAGTACCTGTAGCTTGTGTATATATTTAAATACGTGACTACGCTTATTTTCACACTCACTTTAGAACACAATAGTGGTTGGTTTCATGTGGAAAAGAATCCCTTCCCCTAGCTTTTTCTAAACTGGGGTTTATTTATTGCGCTCAAACCCGTGGGACACTACCAATGTGCCAGCCTGGCTCTTCAGAAACTTTTCTTTTTGGTAGTTTTAGAAGGATCTATTCCTTTTTATTTTAGCGATTCATAGTCTTAAGAAGCCTTTGAAATCTACCAACGAGTAGCATCTCCTTCATGTAGAAGAAACGTTACAGTATATAAAAGGCTTAAGTGAAGCACTCGGCTGCTGCTTTAAAAAAAAAAAAAAAAAAAAAGATAAATCTTTCATCTAGAAGATCAAAGGCTTCCCCCCTCCCCTTGGTGTGTTGTTTTGTTTGTTTGGTTTTTTTTTTTTTTTTTTTGCTTGTAAGGTTGAGAATTTGAACCCAAGCGCTAGTTACAATTATTTTAGTTCTTATAGAATTTTCTCCCCCATTGTGGTCCTGGTCATTTGCTCAAAAATATATGGCCTTGGGTTTATTTTTCTTTGTTTCTTTCTGAACGTTAAGTCTAATTTAAAAAAAAAAACAAAACAAAACCCGGAGTTTGGTTCATTTTCGCTCGGCGCCTTTGGTAAACGGTCGGAATTTATTTTTCGGAAGGGCTAGTTAAGTGGGAGCTCGATAGGTTTTGCTATAAAGACGGGGGTATGAATAAGGCGAATGAATTTCCCCCCTCCCTCATAACTGAAGCATTCCATGAAACAATGTAACTAAGCAAAAAACCACTCATGTTTCTAGCAAGTCTAACCGTCATTCCTGAGCCAAATTTAGCTTGGCTAGCAAGTTGATCTGAGCAGGAAATACTTGCAGATAGAATAACTGAATCGTACAGTGGTGCCTAGCGTCAGATTAGATCTTGTGCAATTCCTTTTTTTCTGTACTACGTTTTTGCAGTCCAGTGTCTAGCTGGCTTGTGAGCACAGTTCTGCATTTGGACTAGAAAAGAATGAAATGAGCTCTCTGCAATTTCGAGCCATAAATCTTCTGTTTGCTAATGGGTCTCTTCTTCTCACCCCCCCCCTTCCCTGAAATGAAAGTGTAGCAGTAGGGCCTCGGAAGGGTTACGCCGGCCTGTTTGAGATCTCTCCTCCCCCCTTCTCCAGCCTCGTTTACTTTAAATCAGCCCCCAAATTGTAGTGGAGGAGGGGAGAACACAGTTTCCCAAGATAAGGGGACACTGCATGACTGAGTCGGCCAGTCCCTGACAGGATGAGTTTGATTTGCCAGGGGAGCAGTTGTTTACAAATGTATGTCTCTCCTTTACCCCTGGCAGGCTTTACCAGAACACGTGGCAAGAAAAAGAAAACTGTAGAGGGGAAGGAACTTTTCCCTGCCATATGATTTCTTAAGTAGCACCTAAATGGGGGGGGGGGGCTTGGCTTTCACATACAAAAAAACTGGAAGACGGTTCATTTGTTTACATGGGATTCGGCGCCTTGGTACATTGCGCTTCCAACCACCTCCACCTTCTGTTTGCTCCTCCGCTGGATCGCGCAACGGGGCGAGTGTTAACAGGACTCGCTCGTTTACCAGGGAAACAAATACACAAAATGGATCTGCCCTAGCTGCCCAGCGCCCGCTTAGAAATTCCGGAGCGTGGCTGGGAAGTCTCCAGGGAGGAGAGCGTGTGTCGGCCAGAAAACCCAGAGACTGGTGCTTAGGCAGGCGGACGCTTCGCACGCCTTGAATGATCGCTCCGGTACGTTGCAGAACGGCCAGGTGCTTCCACCAAACCCCTGGGGGTTTCTAACACCTACTTCCATGCGCGGTTGAAAATCAAGTCACCCCGCGGATTGCACTGTCCTCCCCGCAGAGCGGGCTGCCCTCTGCCCGGCTTCCGAAAACGGGAGGGCAGCTGGTGCTGGAGGGGAGGACTGTGCCCCAGATAATACCACCGGGGTCATTCACTTACAATTTTCAGGAAACGTAATTGCCAGCTGATGAGATCACCCT
Organism: Dermochelys coriacea; assembly: GCF_009764565.3. Taxonomy (NCBI): domain Eukaryota; kingdom Metazoa; phylum Chordata; order Testudines; family Dermochelyidae; genus Dermochelys; species Dermochelys coriacea. The sequence goes on along the minus strand of NC_050077.1, from coordinate 9,551,106 downwards.
GGATAGAATAGTCACATGGTCCCTCCTTGCCCCAGGATAGTTTTTAAGCATGGGCAAGGCAGCCCTAACAGCTGGTGGTTTGGTTGGGTTGTAGGAAGAGGCTGAGCTATTTCAGGATAACCCCTTTTGTAAAAAAAAAACTTGTCAGGCTTCCTTAGCCTCTGATGGGGAAATCGCAGACGCTAACCTTGCCGGCATTTCTTTTGCCCCTTCCCAGCTATATCTTTCTACCTTTTGCTGGGAACAGAACATACTGTAACCGCATCTGCCATCAGCTGTATGTATTTATCTAGCGGTAAGTCCCTCTTCTTCCTCTAACCAAGTCTCTGCAATCCCATTTCCAGAAGTGTCGGATGCTTGTGCATGCATTTCACGATGCAGTTTTAATGTGCTTACTCCACCTTTCCAGGGTGTTTTGAACGGACAAGCTGTATTTAAAGTGTAGAATCAGTGACTTTATATAGAAACCCTGACACAAATATAGAGGGAGCATAACCCACCCCCACACTAAAGCTAGGCTATCTTGTCCAGGCTTTGACTGTCGCTCAAAAATGGTTATTCCTGAAAAGATGAAGGAGTTCCAGGAGCCTCAGGCTGTCAAGACCAGTGGGGAGAGGGGTGGAGGAAGACTGCTGGAGCTGGGCTTCACTGGAAGCTCCCCTAATGCACCGGTTGATGACACAACTTATAAACAAACTATACAACATGGAAACAAAAGGCCTAAGAGGCATGAAAAATATACACCAAGCTAAGCCTGGCCCATGGATGGAAGCCGTCTTTAAGCAGCAGAATGGCAGCTTTCAGAAAGAGTAATTACCTGAAACTGCAGCGGGCAGGGAAGTGCCTTACCTTTGAGCCACTTTAGAAAGAAAAGGAGTAGTTGTGGCACCTTAGAGACTAACAAATTTATCTGAGCATAAGCTTTCGTGAGCTACAGCTCACTTCATCGGATGCATTTGGTATTTTCCACCGAATACATCCGATGAAGTGAGCTGTAGCTCACGAAAGCTTTTGCTCAAATAAATTTGTTAGTCTCTAACCATCCCAAAAGATGTGAAATAAAGTTGATGCTGATTCGAAAAGGAAGCATGAATGTTAAAGCCTTTCTGGAAATGTATTAATAGGTGTAATTTGGGAGATGGGAGACGTGTCCCTACTGCTGATCACCCTTCGGATTTCTGTTATTAGACAGCTGGCTTGCACAGAAGCACAATGTTCAAACCCCAGCCAAGCTCGCTTCACCCCCAACATACACACACCCGATCCTACACACACACACACACACACACACACACACACACACACACACGCACACGAGAGATCCTAGGAGAGGCCACTTCCTAATTTGTAAGAAGAAACCTGCTAATCACCCTGCTGATGACGGTGAAAAATTTATAGCAAAACTTAAAATGCACACCAGTGAGATGGGGGTGGGTGTGCAGGTAGTTAGCGAGACACTTTGGAAATCTGTTGGGTTTATGTCTTTTTAATAGGAAAGTATTCCAGCTATATTAAGATTAATAGCAAAGGACTCTTTTTTTTTCTTCTAAATACTGGCTCATTAAACCCAGCATCTCTTCCCTCTTGGCCCCGCGTGGCTACCACGTTAGGCGAGGACGAATAGGCTGTATGTATTAGAAGAAAAAGCTGGTAATGAGAACAGATGGAAAGGTAGCAAGAGCAGGCTGGAAAAATAAATACAAGTGCATTAAGAAACCCTAAAATAATAATAATTAAAAACTAAAGTATTCAAGGCGATGGGAACCTCACAAAACAGCAGGACGAGTTCCCTTTTAGGGAAACTGTCTGACCAAAAAAGAAAAGGAGTACTTGTGGCACCTTAGAGACTAACAAATTTATCTGAGTATAAGCTTTCGTGAGCTACAGCTCACTTCATCCAATGACCAATTAGAAAAGGGGTCATTTGAAAGAGGCTGGTGTCAATTTAAAATTCCCTCTAGACTCTTTATTCTAAATTCAAGGTGCAACAATGCCTCAGTTAAGCAGTTTCAGAGTAGCAGCTGTGTTAGTCTGTATTCGCAAAAAGAAAAGGAGTACTTGTGGCACCTTAGAGACTAACAAATTTATTTGAGCATAAGCTTTCATGAGCTACAGCTCACTTCATCGGATGCATTCAGTTAAGCAATGTTATGCAGCACTCATGTCAGCACAAGGTCCTGTTGATGGGACCCTTTTGGCAGGATTCTAGGTACATTAATGCTCTGCAGAGCATAGCAAGCTTGCCTTTACAAATGTTGGTTTATGGCTTAAATCAACCATTCCAGGTTCCTTCTTCGACATCTAACAATTCTATCAACATGGCCAGTTGTAAATCTGATTTTGCTTTTAATATTTGCTTTAAAATATTCCCCCCTCCCTGCCGCCCCCCCCCACACACGGCACCCTTAGAAATACCTTTACTATTTGTAATATGTATGTTAGTTTAAATCCTATCCTGTCAAACTAATTTTTAATGGCTTTGGTTGGAACGGTTACAATAGATTTTTAACTAAAAGGTATTAAACAGTTTTACTTTTAGTGATGCTTAATATACAAAGAACACTGTGTCATAGGTGCTGGAACTAGGGGTGCTGACTTGAAGTAGCAATAACAACCCAAATACATGGTTTCTGCCTTCATCACCCCCCACTAAAAAAAATCGTTCCAACACCACTGCACTGTGTATGGACACATTCATCCACACCTAGTGTTCTTTATAGTAATACTAATCATACTTGATGGCTGAGCTCTCCCATATCTCTGAGTTCATGCGGGCTGAGATGTGAGAACTCACCAGTTATACGTGTACCATGGGAGGGAACACTTTATGTCATTCTCTCTAGTGATGAAAAAGGTCAGAAGTGAGCTCACCGATCCAGGTGTCTTTTTATAGGTACCTGTGTTTACACAGAGAGAGAATAAAGGGCATTTTCATGGACAGATACTGTTGTGTTTTTATTGAAAGTTGCTGGGGTCATAATCCATGGCCACACAATCTCTTCCCAACAGATAAAGTATCAACCTTCTAATAAGCACACTTTATGTGTATGTCAGGGTTGTTCTTTAAATCTATAATCTCCCAACTACATATACACTGGATTTCAAGTTTAAAAACTATACCCAGGCAATCACTACACTCTCCAATGATCTCACAGAAAAAATGATTTAAAAAAGCCCTCCATATCACTCAGGGGTGAACACTTTTACAATCTCCCCTCTGTTTTTTCCACCAAATGCATCCGATGAAGTGAGCTGTAGCTCAGGAAAGCTTATGCTCTAATAAATGTTAGTCTCTAAGGTGCCACAAGTACTCCTTTTCTTTTTGCAAATACAGACTAACACGACTGCTACTCTGAAACTAAAACTCATGGATTTAAAGACACTGGATTTATGGTTAATTACAAACAATCTGTAACCCACTAACCCCCTTTTTTTTTTAGCAGAGGTGTTAACTGGCCACTTCACCTTGAATGGTCTCTTGCAGTATGTGTTAACTACTCATGATAAACAATCTGTTCCACCTTGTAGTGTGCCGTGACAATCTGATCACCTTTCCCAGCCCTGAAGAAGCTTGAAAGCTTTGTCTCTTTCACCAACACAAGCTGGTCCAATAAAAGATACTACCTCACCCACCTTGGCCCAGTCATTTAGGTCTCCCTGCCTTTTCTGATCCGCTCTGTGGGTGTTTGATCGGGCACTTTTGAAGATGTGCTGCAGACGTTTAGAATTTCTAATTTGGGTTAAACATTTGAACATGAGTCTGGCATCATCTTCTGAAACAATAAGAAAAGGAGTACTTGTGGCACCTTAGAGACTAACAAATTTATCTATGAAACCTGTCAATATATTGTTTTGTTACAGTGGAAGATCTCACAATGTAAAATACAAGGGGTAAAAAGTCTGTAATTGAGAAGCATCTTTTCCTACACAGTATACATACGAGGCAGACAGTATATCTTATATTTGTTATTTTACAAACAAAAGTAAAATTTTCACCTAATGTCAGAAAAATATAGAGAATATTAGCCAACTGTGAATTCCAAGACTAAAATTACTGCTTGGATTTGTAGGATATTGACATAACTCATCTATTTTTAAAACCAGTCTAATACAAGGAGAATGCAATTACGTCTTTCACTGGGAAATGCTTTCTTTTAGCAGAGAAATGTAAAACATTTTCTATCCAAATTTTCAGTCTCTATAGAACTCAGGGTAATGATAGAGCTCAATATGATAGTTTAACACAATTGTGTGTCCAGGCAAATGGGAATTCTCACTCCTGAATGGCAAGATTTTTATGTCATCACAGTGAATTAGATATTTTTTTCTTGAACTGCCTGTCAGTTAAGCCAAGAGTATGTGTGTTTCTGGGGTAGGAGGTGTATGTGAGTGAGAGATACCACAAGTATTATATAAATATTTTATATATAATATATCTAGTTTGCTTTAAACTTTTTCCCATCTCCAGTCCCACAACAGCTGCAGGTATTTTAATATGCATACAAAACTGATTTTAAAAGGGGGAAAAAAAATCTTCACAACTGCTCTTGCCATTTGGATGGTGGGGAACGTTAGCAGGGCATATTAAAGGAGACATTAAGAATGGTGCTTGGGAGATCAGACAGCATTTATTCAGCAGGAAACACTGAGAAAGAAGTTTAGAAGTTAGCTGCACAGTTCTTTGTCTTTGCTCTGTCTTTTTTAAAATTCACTTCTCCTATCTGGTGCTATTTAAACAAATCAAAACACCCTATGAACTGGAAAATCCAGATTTGCAACATCACCCTGAGAAAGCAGCCTTCCTAAATTAAAAATACGCACACACACATATGCTGTTTCTGCCCAAGGTTAAATTCCAGCATGCACATTTTTACAGCAAATCAAAGATAGTATTTCTCAAAATAAAGAGCTCCATGGAAGGCTTGTGGAAGTAAATAAGTGCATGTTTACCTGAAAATGTACTCTCTGAAGCCTGATCAGTAACCTTGGGGCACTTGAATTTTGGTCCCTTAAAATACACACACAAACATGCTCCTTCCCTCCCTCCATTTGGCTCAGGCAGCCATGTAAGCCACAGCCTAGAGCAAAAGCCTGAAAGAAAGGGTTAAACCAGAAGGTCCACGGAACAGTTCACATGTGGTCATAAATAAAACATACTGGAAGCGCCTGGGGGAGTGGGTGAATTCCAGTCACCAGTTTCAACATCCGTTTGGTGCACACGCACTACATATTTTGCTTTTGTGCCGGAGAGAAACTCCAAGACGGTCCAGAGCCAGCTCTAGGCACCTACAGACAGCAGCACTGCATCCAAACTGGGCTTCAGAACAGGCCAATGTCTACCTTCTTGGCAGAGGGAAGCCAGTTAGATAATATCCATATGAATAAGCAAGTCCCTGATCCTGAGACTCCTTGGATAAGGGTTGACTAGCAAACTGGTGACTAGAGTTCAGTGTGATAGGGAGCAAGTGTGGCCTAGTGGTTCCAGCAGGAAAGTCCTGCATTATGCCCCCCAGCTATGCGTTGCTATGTGACCTGGTGTAACTTACTCTCTATGGGGACAAACAGGCAAACACTGCCTTCAATGCTACTACTCTGGGTAATAACCATTGCGCTCTGTAGTGTTTGAAAGATCAAGCACATCGTGCCTCAGTTTCTCCATCTTAAAATAGAAATAATACTGCCTACCTTCCCAGGAGCATTGTGATTATTTAATACTTGTAAATGTACTTTTAAATATCTAGATAAAAGGCACTATATAAGCACAGAGTATTAATACTATGAAATAGCTTAAGCTTTTAACAGCTGCTAATGGCCATTAAAACAAAGCATCTATAGCTTTATTTTTAATAGAATCTGAATTTCCATTCTACTCTGTGTATTTCAAAGCCTGCACACACAATATACATTTACTAGCTCTGGGCCTGTCATGACAAGGTGTAATCAATAAATCATGCATCAGTGGAGGCTATTCTGCATGTCAAGTTGTGTTTCTACATTTGGGTGTCCCGGCTGTGTAGGTGCCTTTCCAGCTCCTTAGCACAGCTTTAAGAGTCGTTATGCTGGGCTTGTAGAAATTCCAAGAAAATCAAATTCTGAATCTGCCAAAGGAAAGGAACAAGGGGATCAGTAGAAAACTCTTGCTTGCAAGGAAACTTTAAAGCAAGCATGCGATCCTGGCTTGAAAACCACATGTTAAATGCTGGTCATGCCACTTGACCAGTCTGAAAAATCAAACCCACTAACAGATTACTATGAGTGTTTGTCTGGACTATGGCACATCCGGACAGGTTCAGTAATGAATGGACAAGTTTTATTACAAGAACAATCCTAATCAAAACAGATGCTCTTCTGCTTCTTTCTAGGCTGCTCCAGAAGTAATCTCGATAACCAGTCACTTTAGTTCAGATTTCAGTAGTTTTCCAACTAAATTCCTTAAACAGCTCATCTCTATACTTCAGATTTTAAAAGACAGGGAAGCAAGCACAACTCCTATTCTGGTTCTAGGTGGTCTGCTGCAGAGGGATGCTTTCCTGTTTCTATATTTATAGTTCCCTTTTGCATACATTGTTCCAAAATTTATTTGCCTTCCTTTAACTTTTTGCCAAATGTTCCTGAACAACTGCCATCATTAAGGGGCCTCCTCTTCCCCCTCACGATGTATGGCAGAAGGCAGTTGAAACTGCCTGATAAGATCATGCTGAAGGGATGGAAGTGATGTGCAGGATGGAAAAGGCCAGTAAGCCGATAGCACCCCCTACTGAATAGCCACCAACAGCCCCTTCAGCCTAACTCCATGCTTTTGAATACAGAGAGTGTTAAGGGATAACCTGGCTGGAGGGATGCTCCAGCTACTTCACACAACTCATACCCCTAGAGACCCTTGGCACCCTTGGTGTGGTAAATTGCAATGCTGATTACTGTAGATGGGGCCCAGCCAGTGGCCACATGGCATTTCTGGGGTGTATCTAGAGTCACCAAGAGTGTAGTGATAACCAGATGTCCAGTGCAGCCTCGATTATTCAGCCATCCTGGGGAAACCTTTGAGTAACTTTTGCTAATCAAGATTTTAGATAACAGAGAGACCTGGAAAAAAGAAAAGGAGTACTTGTGGGACCTTAGCGACTAACAAATTTATTTGAGCATAAGCTTTCGTGAGCTACAGCTCACTTCATCAGATGCATTCAGTGGAAAATACAATGGGGAGATTTATATACACAGAGAACATGAAACAATGGGTGTTACCATACACACCTGGCACTTCATAGATGTCAGGGGACTGGTCTCTGTTGTGGAGAAGAGAGATTTGGGGTGAAAAGGAGCTCAAATCATCCCGGCTGAACAAAAGATACATTATTTCAAAGAAGATACCTCAAGATAGACCACCAAGCGGGCCTTGTGATTATTGATGACACACTGCAGGCATGTTGTCATCAGAAAGAGGGTACCAAATAGCAAAAATAGCTATTAGAAAAGTTTCAAATAAATATCTCCCAGCCACTATATTGCAAAACAAAACTTCAGGGAGGCATGTGGTAGTTCCTGATGGGGGACCTCCCCTTGTGTTGGATAATTGCTTAAATACTGGGGATTGCTCACATGCATCCGGTTTCCAACATGTGCAAGGGAGACCAACCTGAAATTTCAGCTAACCCCCCACTGATTGATCTGTGCCTTGAAAGATGTGTGCACGCTGCATCTGCTCATTGCAAGAAAGACCCTCTCTTACCTAGTAACATGTCATGTCCTCCCTGCTCAAAGCTGCTTTTGACTAACGCTTCCTCCTCTCTATGAATCAGAACTACACTGGGAGCCTTGGCCCAATGAATTGTACTACTGAAATTGTCACCACAGCTGTATAAACAAACAAGGCGCACTGTCTACGCCCTTCAGTCTGTACTGTTCCAGCACCGTTTCCCCATGACAATGCTTTATTTATTTTCCCTCTCTTTTCATACAGTATCCAGCTCATTTGTTAGCCCTGGCTAACGGTCTTTTTTCAAAAAGAAAAGGAGTACTTGTGGCACCTTAGAGACTAACAAATTTATTAGAGCATAAGCTTTCGTGAGCTACAGCTCACTTCATCAGATGCATTTGGTGGAAAAAACAGAGGAGAGATTTATATACACACACAGAGAACATGAAACAATGGGTTTATCATACACACTGTAAGGAGAGTGATCACTTAAGATAAACCATCACCAGCAGCAGGGGGGGGAAAGGAGGAAAACCTTTCATGGTGACAAGCAAGGTAGGCCAATTCCAGCAGCCAACAAGAACACCAGAGGAACAGTGGGGGGTGGGAGAAACACCTTCCCCATGGTATTTCTGCCATCATGTGCCAGCAATGCCCCTCTGCCATGTACATTGGCCAAACTGGACAGTCTCTACGTAAAAGAATGAATGGACACAAATCAGACGTCAAGAATTATAACATTCAAAAACCAGTTGGAGAACACTTCAATCTCTCTGGTCACTCGATTACAGACCTAAGAGTGGCTATCCTTCAACAAAAAAGCTTCAAAAACAGACTCCAATGAGAGACTGCTGAATTGGAATTAATTTGCAAACTGGATACAATTAACTTAGGCTTGAATAGAGACTGGGAATGGATGAGTCATTACACAAAGTAAAACTATTTCCCCATGGTATTTCTCCCCCCCACCCCACCCCTCACTGTTCCTCTGGTGTTCTTGTTGACTGCTGGGGTTGGCCTACCTTGCTTGTCGCCGTGGGGGGTTTTCCTCCTTTCCCCCCCTGCTGCTGGTGGTGGCTTGTCTTGGGTGATCACTCTCCTTGCGGTGTGTGTGGTGGGCCCATTGTTTCGTGTTCTCTGTGTGTGTGTGTGTGTGGATCTCTCCTCTGTTTTTTCCACCGGGTGTATCCGATGGGGTGGGCTGTAGCTTACGAGAGCTTGTGCTCTAGTGGATTTGTTGGTCTCTGGGGTGCCACGGGTGCTCCTTTTCTTTTTGCGGGTGCAGACTGGCACGGCTGCTACTCTGAAACCGATTTAATGACAGTAAATCTTGAGACTAAATAAAAAAGCTTTATAACCGCTAAAACACACATTACAAGATCACATGCCAAAATACACAAAGTAAAGTTTCGGAGTAGCAGCCGTGTTGGTCTGTATTCGCGGAGGGAGGGGGAGTGCTTGTGGCACCTTGGAGACTGGCAGATTTGTTGGAGCGTGGGCTTTCGTGGGCTGCGGCTCGCTTCATCGGGTGCGTTTGGTGGAGAAGGCGGAGGAGAGATTTGTATGCACACACGGAGAGCGTGGGGTGGTGGGTTTATCGTGCACGCTGTGGGGAGGGTGGTCACTTGGGGTGGGCCGTCGCCGGCGGCGGGGAGGCAGGGGAGGAGGGCCTTTCGTGGTGGCGGGCGGGGTGGGCTGATTCCAGCGGTTGACGGGAGTGTCGGAGGAGCGGTGGGGGGTGGGTTGGGGGGGAGAAATACCATGGGGAAGGTGTTTCTCCCCCCCACCCCATCCCCACTGTTCCTCTGGTGTTCTTGTTGTCTGCTGGAATTGGCCTACCTTGCTTGTCACCATGAAAGGTTTTCCTCCTTTCCCCCCCCTGCTGCTGGTGATGGTTTATCTTAAGTGATCACTCTCCTTACAGTGTGTATGATAAACCCATTGTTTCATGTTCTCTGTGTGTGTATATAAATCTCTCCTCTGTTTTTTCCACCAAATGCATCCGATGAAGTGAGCTGTAGCTCACGAAAGCTTATGCTCTAATAAATTTGTTAGTCTCTAAAGTGCCACAAGTACTCCTTTTCTTTTTGTGAATACAGACTAACACGGCTGCTACTCTGAAACCGGTCTTTTTTCACTGAAGTTAAACTAGTTGCTTTGCCAGTCCAGCGGTCAGTGGGCAAAGAAGGCAGCCGTGCTTGCAATACAATAAGAATAGTAACTAATCATGCCATTCCATAAGTGGCACTTCTTAGGAGAACATGCAGACACCTGCCCCAGTTCATGGTGCAGTGCATCTCTTACTGACAATTCATCTGCAGGTCTACGAATCTGGATGGAAGGAGGTGACCCTATTCAGAGGCTTTCTTGAAATGGAGGAGAAACTCTCTGGCAAAACAGACTATCAGGCATAGTCTCCATTTCCATGGGAGCCTCCATTTCCTCTGATCCTTCAAGGACATCTAGGTAGTTCCTTCTGCAACAGCTTGTGCTGGCTTGCAAAGGGTTCTTTCATCAAATGATGAGAGAGAGAGACAGGGAACAAACTATTTCATTGTCTTCTTGAGGGTCTTTGAAGTTTGCAGGAAGATGCTCTGTTTCTCTCACACACACACACACACCCTCCCGCATGCCCCCTTTCCTAGCTTTTTATTATTCTCCTGCATTGCTTTTATGCAGGAACCAAAAAAAAAAAAAGGCAGCATTAATTCTTTGAAATCATTCTCTCTGCTTTTTCATCTCTCCAGTCTTCTTCTGGGTGTGTCTCAGAGTCTAAACATAAACTCAGAGCAAGAAAATCCTATGGCTAGAGATCAGTCTCGAATGCCTACTTTCCCTGCCCTTCCTCCCCACCTTCCTTTTATCTCAGGCATATACATTTCCTGCACAGAACAAAGTTAAAGCCAGACTCCCCATTCAATTTACTGCAACGTTTGTTTCTCTCTTTATTTTTTAAAATCGTGTCCTCATGATAAATAGAACAACAATCACCTAGGATCTAATTCAAGCAAATGGACATTGTGGCCACCAACTGCACAGGTTCAATCCTGGATACCTGCGCAGACTTTTTTTCTTTTTTAATATTTCCTGTTTTAAGTATTGGGAAGGATTATCTAAAACCTCCTGTTTCAAGGCTTAAACCGATCTCTAGCTCTTAGGGGATAGGGATTGGTTTCCACACCTGCCCATGCTGGGGTTTCTTGCACCTCCCTCTGAAGCATGTGCTGCTAGCCACTGTACTATTTGCAGGACTGGGTCTAGGTAGGGTTGCCAATTTTGGCTGGACGTATTCCTGGAGGTTGCATCGCATGACATAATCTTTAATTCCTGGCAACCGTAGGTCTAGGCCTGCCCAAAACTAAAGGCCTCCTCAACTAATGGGGAGGAACCACTAAGCCCAGGTTGCAGTTGAATAAGTGGGATAAAGGAAGAAAAACATGAATGGGAGTAAGGTCAAAGGTTGAGAATGAGGGAGCAAGAAGGGCACACAGCAGAGAACCCCGGACAGCGTCCACTGCCCCTCAAAGGCATCCCAGAAGTCAGTGGACAATGCTTAGAGGAACTCTACCCAGAGGCGTGACTGGATGAGACACTGGAGATAGGCCCCTCAGTCACAGAGCAGTATCTCTATCCAGCTTCCTCCTCCGGCTATGATGGATGGGCATCTTGGCTCTGGCCTCTGCAGGAAACAGGCTACTGGACTAGATCCACAGGTCTGATCCAGTCTTGCAGTTCTGTGTTTAATAGCGTGAAGTCCCTGTCAGGAGTTAATGTTTATCAGCTGGTGTTTTCTCTTTTTGATTGTCAGTGAGTGCCATCCATAACATCAATCATTGTTATTGATTGGCTTCAATCCAGACACTTGCATTTATAAACTATGATCAGAGTTGCAAAGTTTGATTAGCATAGACCATAAGGAGGGGCAGAGGGAAGGGGGAGGGGTTGGAAACAGTTTAGCAAGCCTGAGTCTCTGCTTGGCAATGCTTTTCAGACAGCAGCATTTGTCTTTTAATTATTATTTCCTTAAAGACAAGGAGAGTAGCTACAGACAAAACGGCCCTTCTTGTAGTGAGCTGGAATTTGATGTCATAACAACTGTTTTTGTACATGCCTGTTAGAAGAAAGAGCTCTGCAGGAGGGGGAAGGAAAGATTTAATTATAGAGCTGCATTGTGATTTTGCACACATAGCTGGCGGTTGTAATCAGGTTACAAGTGTATTTGATTTTCTGTTTTCTTTTTTTCTTTTTTTTTTTGTGGTCCAAATTAGTTGTGTATGTTTGGGTGTCTCTGAGACAAGCTGTTATTTGGCTTCTCTGACGGAGATTTTGATCAAGTGAGCAACATTTCAGAAAAGAAACCATTACAGCCCTTTGCCCGGGAAATAAATGCATGCCAGGGTTATGCAGAAATCTGACAGTTGCCTATGGATCTAAAAGGTTAGGGGGAGTTTGGATTCCCCATCCTTATCTTTTCAGGCAGTACTTCCCTTGCAAGTCTGCATGAAAAAGAAATGGGGAAAATATTTCTTCCCTCATACTCGACCTTAGGAACCCTAACTCCAGCATATTTATTTAGATTTCCCCCTGAAAGACTTTGAAGGTTAGGAGTTTGATTTCCTTCTGTTGGGAAGGGGGAAACAAATATTAAGAAGGAACTTAATATTTTCCCCAGACCATGTGAGCTATGTTTCATGTGGTTCTTGTACAGGTGGTTCATTTAGGAATCCATTGTTGGCCCTGAACATTCTTTTTTACATTTCAAATAACAAGATTATTTCCCCAGGGGGTAAAACCCTGTAATTTGAACACAATAATAGGAATAAATTAGTTACTTAGAACTAATAAGGACAGCCTGACTCCAATATATATAGGGACTGTAACAGCTTTGGTTAGTTAAAATGTAATTGTGTCAACAGATGACATTTTCTTTCAAAGGAATTTGAATGACTTAATTAAATTTGTTGGGGGGTGGGGAAATAAAAAAAGAAAGAGAGAAGATTTTTGTAGATTGGGTTGTTATTTGCTTTATGGCTGGGGCAAGGACTAACGGAAGGAGAACTGGTAACACATTTCAGCACAGGCTTCCCTCATCTCATTGTATTTTCACAAAGTTCCTGCATTGCCAAACCAGACACAATGCAGAAAAAAATCTAACTAAACTAGAGCTGTTTGAAACTAGTTAGAAACAATTGCTAACTTATTTTTAAGGTGACTTGGAGCAGGATGCAAAAAATCCTTTTTGGACATATTCTGGTTTAGGCCCCAATCAGGAAAGTCTGTTGTTCCAATACTTATTCAGGTGGGAACAACAAACCATGGTGGACTCTTCCAAGGTGAATAGTCCTGGGGGAATGGAGAAGGGAGAGGTACCGATGAAAGTGTAGAGTATTATTAGACATTTTACTTTATGGACACTTCAGATTGAGATTTTACCAGCATATGGATCATATAATTTCTTCTGTTTCAAAAATGCATAGCCAAGCATGGCTGCTACTAGAAATAAATAAATTAATAAATCAGATTTGGGGCAGTGGGGGAAATGTTTGTTCGGCCCACTCATTCCACAGTGCAGCAAGCTGGTGGTGGCTGATGGCAGGAGCAGGGCATACAGCTGTTGCCGTGCCAACCCAATAAGCAGGAGGAGAAACTAGGGTTGCCAACCCTCCGGGAGGGTCCTGGTGTCTTCAGGAAGATTAATCTTCAATTAAAGATTATGGTATGTGATGAAACCTCCAGGAATAGGTCCAACCAAAACCGGCAACCCTAGGAGAATTCTCAGCCCAAGAAGGTCCAATTGTTTTCCCACCCAACCTAACCTGGACCCAACACTTGCAGGGCTCTGCTAGGTGCTGTACAAAACACAGAACAGACGACCAAAAAACCAGTCCCTGCCCCCAAACGTGCTTGCACTCAAAGGGTATGTCTTCACTGCAAACCCTAACCCCATCCCATCCACACACAAAACCCTCTCATCAGAGCTGGGTGGTGCTTTCAACCCAGGCTAGCTGGCCTGGCTGAGGGTATAGAGCTCAGGTGCTGCTTTCAACCCAGGCTAGTAACTCACCCACTTTGCATTGAGGATGCAGAATAAAATCACAAAGGCATGCATAGTCCTCCAATGCCTTCCCACAATTCCCTCTCTCCCCAGAAGGACAGACAAGTTCTTCCACAATTCCCAGGGAAAGATTTAGACTGGCTCAGCTTATTGCAACACAGAGAACCATGGGACGTGCCCCCAGAAGTCTTAGCAAAGCGGACTCGGGCATTGGCATTGCAGTGTAGCTGTTCACACAGGTTAGGCTAACCCTAATGCTGATCACCTGTGTTAACTCCGCAGTGAAGACCTCACCCAAGAATTTACAACAAAGCTGGTTAAGAGCCTTGCTGGGCCAGGTAATGGATTGTTTAGTTAGTTAGACAAGAGCAATGTTAGTTATTATATCTTCTTTAGCTCCTTCCATGCCCAGTCCTGACGTTAATTTGATGCTGTTCATCCTTGTCTAATGTTAGTAAATTAAAAAAAAAAAAAACCTTTATTCAGCGCCTCCCCACTCTCACCCCCCAGCAAATTCACCCCTGCTTCAGTTTGCAATGAGCCTACTGTAACCTTTCACTCTTTTTCAGTTTAAGAGTTTTTATAAGATAATGCTGGGTTGTTCTTCCTACTGTCCCCAGTGGCCCACAATCTTGTATTTTTTGCTTAAGCAGTTGTTTTTGTTATATGCCCTAGAGAATTCCTTGAACTTAGCCTTCATTTCTTTCTCGTCTCCGCTCCATGCCAGTCCCCTGCTCTGCCAGTATGTAAAGACTTTCAAAGCAAATTAGCATCACTATTATGGAACCCACTTGAAGACAATCCAGCATGTCTCCATGGTGCCCCTTGCTTTTGCTATGACAATGGTTGGGTTTAATCTTTGTGTCCAGCACACCTTTTTATTTGTTTCTCCAAAGATTCACACAGTAAAATATTTTCTTGGCATCCTTTGTCCGTCCATCAAGAGATCAGGCCACCATGCCGTAATTGCTACAGATCTCCAACCATCTAGTGGAATCAGCAGTAATTAGAGTCTCAATCCTGCAGTTCCATGCAAATGGTCAAACTGAAGTCCCAATGGGATGATTCCCATGAGCAAGGGCGATCGGATCAGGCCCTCTTCCCCTCCTGGCACTATGAAACGTCTTTCCTAAGAACTCAAAAAGCCCCTGGCTGTTGGGTTAGTAATGCGTCCTGCTGCCCACTGAATCCTAGATTTAAAAAAGTCTAAACATTTCTTTTAAAACACACTTTTCAGCCATGGTACATTAAAAGCAAGTATCCTGCTACAAAATATTTCTAGGATCAGCTTCTAGCTGGGTGACTGCAGGCAGCCTCAGCCTTCTCCAGAACTCATTTTCCCTTGTTTACCTTAAAAATATTTCTGTGCTGAGGTCCCACCCACTGCCAGGGAGCCTTTAGAAGCCAACTTCAGCCTGACACACACGCTGTTGTTTATCTAGACAGCTTTACAAATGGCTTATTAAGCCCAAAGTCTTGTTTACTTCTCTGAAGAGCCCTATAGGAAAACTGATCAAAGCATCCAGCCCTGAGGCAGCTTCCATTGGCCTTGGCAGAGTCACTCTTTATGCTTTACCCAGAGACTGTGTTTTCAAAGTATCTTGTGTTTTCACCTTCTACCTCATCAGGCTATATGTATCAATATAATTAAGACCCCTCTAGAGACAGATCACAGAATCTGTTAACTGTTACTAAGTTTTCAAGTTACTTGGAGCTTTAAGTATGTAGACATTCATGGTACCAGCATCTGTTATCTATCGTCTTATGGCACCCATCACTAATGTCCATGTCTCCAGGTTGCCAACTTTTGATCATGTGATTACATGCGAATTGCCGTCTTTTTTTAAAACAAGTTTCTAACCATCCTGGTTGCAGAGAAAAAGCTTGAAAATGTGACTTGAGTATAACCTAAAGGTCAGACTGCAGAAGGCAAAAAAAGAGAACTGCATTTTTTTACCAAAGAGTCTCATGATTTTTTGTGGTCTAACTTGGGATTTTTGAATACTTAGGATAAGCAACAGAGCAGATATTAATAAAATTAGCCTAACTCCCCTTGAGAGAAGGCAAGTTTTATTCCAGTTTCTACACAAGTGGAACTGAAGCACAAAGATTAAATTACTTGCCCAAAGTCACATACAAAGTTTGTGGCAGATCTGGAAATTGCACTCAGATCTCCCAAGTGAGCAAGGCTGCCTGCATCTATCTGCCTTTACATTTAAATACTATACGAGTGTTGTTTATTCAGCCTAGTGATTGTAGCTTTTTAAAAATATAACTTAATTCAAGGAAGTCCTATGGCCAGTGTAACACAGGAGATCAGACTAGATACTCACAGTGGTCCCTTCTTGCCTTGTAATCTATTGTTTTAGTAACAAATGTACTACTTTAACGTAGGGCCCTAAACAATGAATGAAAGCCATCCCACATAAGAGAAAATGAAATACTGGTAACAAGCCATAATCATCATACCTCAGGTGGGTTTGGTTGTGGATGTATAATTCATCTGAGCCATTTATTTGTTCTAGTGCACATTTTTTTTAAAAGCCAGGGAGGTTTTTTTTTTCAGGAAGATACTGCCTAACTGTGCATCACTGCTTTATTTTAATTTAATTTTATTTATTTAAAGATTCTGGCCATCTGCATATAAACAGAGCTGTGTGGATGTGGTATGGTCACAGACAATATGCACACAGCTTGGCTTGGCTTACGTTTTGGATTTACAATAAGTGTACTGATTTGTTCCTAAATTATTAATATACAGAATGACCTTCACCCTCCCTTCCTCAGTATTCTCTCCAATCTAGAAAACAAAGCACACTTGCAATGGTAATATACTGTACATGTTTGAAAGGGAGGTTAGGTGTGGGGCCTCCAGCCCTTGATAAAGTCCCTTTAAGGTAATCTCCACACATCTGGGTATTACATTGCTTAGGAGATTGATGTTAATGGAAATGTGCAACTCTGTTATGTAATATAAAGCATGTCTAAACTCAGTGATGGATGAGTATGTGTAAGTAGAGCATTAGCATATCTGATGTTATTGCTTTACTATAATCTCAAGCAGACACACTGGATGGGGCCCAGAAGGCCACACAATGAGTAGGGTGGGGGTGGGGGAGAAAGGAGAGCACCATGGGTGAGGAGCAAACTGGACCATCATTGTTGATTTTCAATAAGTCTTGGCGCACTGGGGAAGTTCCAGAAGAAAGCTAATGTTGTACCAATTTTTAAAAAGGGTAAATGGGATGACTTGGGTAATTATAGACCTGTCAGCCTGACATGGATTCCAGGTAAGATAATGGAGCATCTAATATGGGACTTGATTAATAAAGATCTAATACAACTAATGCAAATCAACATGGGCTTATGGAAAATAAATCCTGTCAAACTTACTTGCTATCTTTTTTCGATGAGATTGCAAGTTTGGTTGATAACGGTCATAATGCTGATGTAGTACACTTAGACTTCTGGAAGGCATTTGACTTGGTACCACATGACATTTTGATGAAAAAATGAGAACGATATAAAATTACAATGGCACACATTAAATGGATTAAAACTGGCTAATTGATAGGTCTCACAATGTAACTGTAAACAGGGAATCATTATCGACTGAGTTTTTCCAGTGGAGTCCTGCAGGATCAGTTCTTGTCCCTACACTATTTAACATTTTTATCAATGACCTGGAAGAAAACATAAAACAATCACAGCTTAAAGTTTGCAGATGACACAAACATTGGGAGAGTGGTAAATAATGAAGAGGACAGGTCACTGATACAGAGCGATCTGGATTGCTTGGTAAACTGGGCTCAAGGAAACCATATTTGTTTTAATACGGCTAAATAAACATACGATAAGATAACATAAGAATGGCCATACCAATGGTCCAGCAACCCAGTATCCTGTCTTCTGACAGTGGCCAGTGCCAGATGCTTCAGAGGGAATGAACAGAACAGGGCAATTTTGAGTGATCCCTCCCGTCACCCAGTCCCAGCTTCTGGCAGTCAGAGGTTTAGGAACACCCAGAACATGGGGTTGCATCTCTGATCATCTTGCCTAATGGCTACTGATAGACCTAGCCTCCATGAACTCTTCTCATTCTCTTTTGAACCCTGTTATAAATTTGGTCTTCACAACATCCCCTGGCAAGGAGTTCCACAACTTGCCTGTGCACCGTGTGATGAAGTACTTCCTTACGTTTGTTTTAAACCTGCTGACCATTCATTTCGTTGGGTGACCCCTGGTTATTGTGTTATGTGAAGGGGTATTGAACATTTCCCTATTCACTTTCTCCCACCATTCACGATTTTAGAGACACTCCCTCTCTCCCCCGTTAGCCATCTATTTTCTAAGATGAACTGTCCCCATCTTTCAATCTTGCCTCATATGGAAGCTGTTTCATACCCTTAATCATTTTTGTTGCCCTTCTCTGTATCTTTTCCAATTCTAATATATCTTTTTTGAGAGGGGGGTGAATAGAACTCACACCAAGCTTATTCTTGATTCACTCTGGTGAAAGTGAAATCAGAATCAAATTTGCTGTCTAGGAAGAGGCACCTCTGCATCACAATTACTAATGGGGTCATATTGCCAGTGGCCAGTTCAACACCTGCAGTGGTGCCAAACAGCACAGCCTGCGAAGAGCAAGGGGTGCCAGATGTGGAGCTGCTCTATAATCATTTAGGAACACTATGTTGACCTGGTTATTAGGATGTTTAATGTATGAATATGTTGGTTTAGATTAATTGGGGCTGGAAGGAAGACTAACAGGAAGGAATCAAAATGGCTTTAGAGAAGTCAGTTCTCTGCAACCACGAGGGTTGTTAAGAGAAAATGCCATTATGGGCCAAGCCTGGGAACCAGAAGAATAAAAGGACTGACGCAGTTTGAAAAAGGACCTCTCTTTCAAGACAACAGAACTCAGCCTGACACAGATACCTGCGGGGGAGGTCTGAAGTTAGGCCTGCCTAGTTTACCAGCAGGGGATGGTAAGACAGACGTGTGTAGACTTATTTTAAAATCCTTTTTCCTTTAAGTGCTTAGTTCCTACTGTTAAAACAAGCACTACTTTTGTTTAAGAAGGCTGTCTGATCACTCTATTCACCACTGCTCATGCAGGTTCCTCAAGAGAAGAGCCACAGGTGTCTGATCTCAGCTGGGTAAGAGGGTGGATGCCCAGCATTCTACTTCATGGGGGCAAACACAGGATGTGTGAGACCTGGGGGGGGGGCCCTCAGAAAGACCTGAGAGGGGACAGAGACCTCTATCCATGATACAAGTGTATGTCTAAAAGCACTCTCCTGCTATCAGATGATACACCTTTGTGCCTAGTCCTGTCTGGAGCTGAACTGAGGGCTCTCAGTCAGAACTTTGTAGAAATGAGTTATCAGGGTAAGTGGTGCAAGGTTTCTATGTAGCATAAGAGCATCTGATACAACCTTCTGAATTACAGACTTCTACAAGTTTCAGAGTAGCAGCCGTGTTAGTCTGTATCAGCAAAAAAAACAAGGAGTACTTGTGGCACCTTAGAGACTAACAAATTTATCCACAAAAGCTTATGCCCAAATACATTTGTTAGTCTCTAAGGTGCCACAAGTAGACTTCTACAAGCCTCATCCCACAGCCCTTACTCATGTGAGGAGTCACTTAACATACCAGGGCTACTCCCGCATAAAGGCAGCAGGATCTCCGTTTACAGACCAGAGAGTGAGGCAGTGTATTGCCCAGTCATATCCTGACTCACATTGCTACGCCAGGAATTCGAACGCAGGGGCCTCAAGTCCATAGCCGCTTCTCTAATCACTAGGCAGACTCCCATAACAGCTCTCATTCTCCAGCGTCAGAGTTGCACACTTTTAAACCTTGGACAGTTAGGTTAGCTGCTCTGACATGTGTTCATTTGGGGCCAGCAGGACCAGGACTTGAATTTGGAGGGAGCACAGTTACACAAACAGATGCCTCCCAGAATGATATGTACACAGGAAAGAGAAGGTGTGTTTTGCATCAGAAGAGATACTCTATGGTCCTGCTCCTGTTTCCAGTAATGCCCTAAGTTGAGCCACTCTGCTTTCTTTGATTTGCAAAGTGTGTAGCAGCCCCTGTTCCTTCTACATTAAACTGCAGCTCAGATCAGCACCATGAATTTAAATAAGGGGGAGGGTGAACAGTTGCAGGCCAAGAACGTAGGAGCCTTCTCCCCCCTCCCCCATTTGTCTTTAAAATTAAGACACTACGTTCACAGCGCTCTCATTAGAGAGCGGTGGATAAAAAGGGATGTTAGGGCCCAAGAATTATTTACTTCTGGTGCTTTAGGAACAGATTGTCTTGTGGCATTTACCAAGCAAATGAACACATCTGTGGTCTCAGCCCAACCCCAGGTCACTGAAGTGTCCAGTTGAAAGCAGTGCAGCATGCTTCAGATGTTTTCGTATTCGCCGCGTAAATCTGTAGCCAAAGAACTTACAGCGCAAGGGCAGCAAGCTAGAGGAGTTACCATAGCGGAACTTCATCACTGTCACGTTGGAAGGTGGCAACTCTCTCTGAAGAAATATAGGAACAGCCAGGGCCATCCCTAGACATTGTGGTGCCCTACGCAGCCCCCCCACGGGGGGAGGAGGCTGGCCTCAGGCCTCCGCGGTGGGGAGGGGCGTGCCATCCCTCAGCACTAGCTGACAGAGCAGACCGGGTTGGGGCTGGGTTGCTCCACTTCCTGCTGCCTGGTGATGGCAGGGTGGGCCTGACCCCGCACTCACAGGGCGGCGGGAAATGGAGCGACCCAGACCCAGCCTGCTCCACTCTGCTCCCCTTGCTCCCAGCCTGGGGACTTGGGAGGCAGGGGGGAACCACCCCCCGGCACTTACCATTGGCATGGCTGGGAGCCAGCAGCCCAACTCCTTCTGCAGTTCCCTGGGACATAGCTCAGGGGAAGGGATGGAGTGGGGGCGGGGTTGGGGTGGGGGCCGATCGGGGCAGGGGCTTTGGGGAAGAGACGGGCTGGGGACGGAGCAAGGGCCAGGGCAGCTTTCCTGGCCAGTTTAGCCAGGGATCAGGCTGGCCGCTGGAGCAGCATGCAGCTCCGTAGGTGCCCCAAATTTCCAGCTGCGTAGCTTGTATATGGATCAGGACGGCCCTGGGAACAGCAAAAGTTGGAAGAAAAAGTGTCACCAAAACTATACAGGCAGCTGTTTCAACAGTGCCCTTCTACCTTGCCTCCCCACAGACAGAGCTGCTCTCTGCGCTCATTTTGCTCAGTCCCATGATGGTATATCCTCTTGGAACTCTTCCATTGCTTCGCTGGGGACAGAGGATTGGCTAGCACCATCTGGGACACAGACTGGTCATTTTCTCAGAACCCGGGGCCTTATCAGGGGGTGCCAGAGGGAACCAGGAGAAGATTGGCTGCAATCCTGTTGTGCAGGCTGCCAGCAAAGGGGACTGGATGATGCGCTGTCCCCCGCCCCCACATTTGAGATAGCCTCCTTCCGACACCAGTGAATCATCTGACTCTGATTTGAAATATTCACAGAATTTGATGCATAATTTCTCCCTTCTCATATGGCAGCATTTAAAAGGTTCTTCTCCCTCCAGATCAGAATCTCTGGCCAGAGGCCCAAATTCATGTCTGCCACACTTTCGGCTGTACGTGCTGGAAGTCACAAAGCTGCCTCCTCCATTGTTTTGGGAGCAATTCTTCCAAGCCCCATCCCGCCATGGCCCAAGGTGGGGCTGGATTCTTGCATGGGCTGCGTTAATGCCAGCTCTCCTCCCCAGGGTTTTGCCTGTGAGCGGCGAAGCTTCCGGAGGTCAGTCAGGAAGAATGAGAGGTAATGTGAAGGAGAGTGGTTGCGTGAGACTGGAGCTGATTTGAGGCCATTCACCTGGAAAACTGGGTAGTAGAGTTTGGTCCTGTGTGACCCTGCTTCTCCTGCACAGGGCCCAGTGGTGCCTACTGCTGGTTGCACCTGGCTCATATCAGCCTGGCAGTTGCTCTGTTGTGATCACTACAGGCCTCGGTCACCCTTTGACATTCTGGTTCGTATCACATTATATTCTAGCCACTAACATAAATCATGCCCCCAAACTGCCAGCACTTTGGAGTTAAGCTTTCTGCTAAAACCAGTCCCATTTTAGGATCCAAATTTCTGCCCAGCCCATAGAAACTTCATATTCTTAGATCTTTAAAATAATTTGGAGGGGGGCAACTGGACTCCTGGGGCAATTCTGCAAGTCTTTTGTTTGGCCATCTGGGGTGAATTGTTACCTATAAGAGGGAGGGATAGATTAGATCCATTAGAGGCATCAGCACATGGCTTTTCCAGTGCAGTGGTCTCAGAACTAGAGATGGGCTCCCACAAAGCCCCACATGTCCACTCCCTGCACTTTGGATCCAGCATGGAACTTCTAAGCTTCTCAGTTCAGGCCATCTATGGTGGGCCATACTGTACCATACACTTATAAGTGTTCCTAATGCTACAAAAGGAAGAGCTACAACTTTGATACACTGAAGCAGCTTAGGACATCACGAGCAGTGTCTAAAGTGGCAGGTTGCAGACATTGCAGCCCTGGCTACAGAGGAATCGCAACCCCCTTAGTTAGCTACAGTATTTTAATTGAATTTAAGCCATGGTTGTTAAGAAGTTAGAAGGGCAGGAGATCCAGGGCTGTGGTGCACAGTGGGCCAGGTTTTCAGAAGAACTTTGGGTTAGACTTTGAGTGCTCAGCAGCACCCCACAACTGGGCCACATCCTCAAAGGACTCAGCACCTACCATGCACCCAACCTGCTGAGCTCTTCTGAAACACTGACCCAAAATGGCTAACACTGTTTTCAGGAAAGACATCCCCGGCGACACTCATTTGCAAGGTCATATTAGAATAGGGTGACCAGACAGCAAATGTGAAAAATCGGGACGGGGCTGGGAGGGTAATAGAAGCCTATATAAGAAAAAGACCCAAACATTGGGACTGTCCCTATAAAATCGGGACATCTGGTCACCCTATGTTAGAACCCTCCTAGCAATAGCCATATTTAAACATGGCTGCATCCTTACTTTCAAAATTTCTGAGCCTCTAGGGTCTACATTTTCATTATAACCATTTTTCCTTCCTGACCCACAACCCTCTACTTCTTATAGGGTGTCCCTTTCCTTCATGTACACAAAACCCACCAAACCTCCCAACGGTTCTTTTTTGGCAGTGGTTTGAGTCATTCCCCTTCATCTCCATAGCTCACATTTCATTAGAGAAGGACCCCTGCTGTGGGATCATAAATTTCCCTTTTACAACACCACTATGCATTTCATTCCAGCGCTGCCCTGAGATTTGGGTATACATCACTGTCTGGCTTTTGAGCCAGTGTTGATGAACCAATGTGCTAGTCAAATCACAATCCTGGGCTAAGACATCCATAGATTCTAAGACCAAGAGGGACCAATGTGATCATCTATTCTAATCTCCTGTATTATAACACAGACCATAGGACCTCCCTGAATTAATTCCTGTTTGAACTGGAGCATATCTTTTCGAATAACATCAAAACCTTGATTTATAAATCTCCGGTGATAGAGAATCCACAGTCCTTGTTAAACTGTTCCAATTGTTAATTGCCCTCACTGTTTAAAATTTGTACTTTATTTCAAGTCTGAATTTGTCCAGCTTAGACTTCCATTGGATTTTATATCTTTGCAAGCTAGACTGAAGAGCCCATTATCACGTTTGTTCCACATGCAGGTACTTAAACTGTGATCTTTTGTTAAGATAAATAGATTGACATAGATTTAAGGCATGTTTTCCAATTCTCTAATCATTATCATGGTTCTTCCTGGAAGTCTTTCTGATTTATCAGCATCCTTCTTGAATTGTTGACACCAGAACCGGACACAATACTCCAGTAGCAGTCACACCACTGCCAAACAGAGATAAAATAACCTCTCTATTCCTACTTGCTATTCCTCCACTTATACATCCAAGGATTGCATTGGCTCTTTTGGCCATGGCACTACGTGCTCACGTTTAGCTGATTATCCACCAGGACCCCTCAAGACTTTCAGAGTCACAGCTTCCCGGAACAAAGTCCCCCATCCCTATTATCTCTATACAAGATGCATGATTTCTTGTTGAGGGAGCCTAAGGTTAATCTCAACCGGTTACATTGAGGTCAAGTACAATTTGTCCTGTCTCCACTAGAATGTTACGGGAGCTCTCTCATTCGAAGAGCACATCTTCCCCCCAGCGTAGGCCTTGTCTTACAAAGCTGCATCTGGAGTAACTACACTGGGAAGTCAGTATAATTACCCTGGCTTTATATTGGTATGAATTAGATCAGAATCTGGTCCAACAGCCTAATAGGGATTTTCCATCTCTAGATACTATGGGCCAATTTCTGATCTCTCTTAAAACTAGCACAGAAAGGAGTAACTCCACTGGCACTGCTGTGAGAGAGCAGGAATTGGCCCTATACAGACAGAAAATTATTCTACTTTGGTTTTACTTTCAAGGCTGCAGAGTTGAAAGAGCCTGTTCCCTTGATGCTAAAGCCTACATGTCAAATTTCATACTGATTAGAATGTGTGCAATTTCCTCCTTCAATTAAAATAATTTTTATTTTTTTTTACATTTTGGTAATAAATTCCTCCAATCATCAGGCATCTATTATAGTCTGAGTGATCAGCTAAGGTGGGGGGCAGAGGGGGAAGAATGCATTTCAATGCTTGTTAATGTTGGGCTAATAGCCCCGGTTCATCATCAGGTGTGACTCTGTCATTGTTACTCAACAGACACATGAATTAAGAGATAAGTCCTCACAACCACACTTTTTTTTAGAAAGCTGGGTGCATTTCTTTGTTAGCAGAGATGGACTAGAATTCCAGATGGCATGGAAGAGGTTCCCTCCCTCTCAATACATACTTTGCAACTGCCTCTATGTCTTCCCCACTCGCCCCCTTTAAGAAGTTGAAGTCTAGAAAGAAAAAAGGGGATAGAGAGGAAAATCAACTCTGTGCCATAAGGGAAGCCAGTTGTTGGGCTCAGGGATGGTTTAGCAGGGCATCTTGCACGGAGCTTGCCATTTTTTATTTTCAGATCTATCCCATTGCTGACAGCCTTGAGAAGAAAAGAAAAATCTATGTGACAGCAGTAAAACCAGCCTGCAGAGCACTTCAGAGATAGGGGAGAGACGCGATACCATTTTTAGTTTCCACAGAAATTTTCTGCAGTTAATTTTGAGACACAGCTACATGGATAATGATTCTTCCTCTTGGCATAAGAAGTTAAAGTGGCATGAGGCAGAGTGCAACCTTCCGGGCAACCTTTGCAGAGTGTGTAGAGACAGGATTCCAAGAGTATTGGCGGGAAGGGGGGCGTATGCACAGTGGGGTGGGAGGATAAAGCTGGCAGATTTGGATTTACTCTATAGAGTAGTGAGATGCAAAGAGAAATGTGATTGGCTAACAAAGGTTCCTGCCGTACCTGACCTAATGGGTCTGGGCTTGTCGGACAAATGTTACAAAACAGTCTTTCTAGAAAAAAAAGCAGCTTTATGTGTTGTATCTGTACCAATAGTGCTTGTCTGACTGAACGCAGTGTGGATTAGTGATTAATCTGAGAGTCTGGGTCTACTTCCAACTCTGCCAATGACCACAGAGCCTTCAGCAAGTCATGGAACCTGTCTGTGCCTCAGTTTCCCTATTTGTATACTAGGGGTAGTAATCTTAACCTATTTTTGGAATGCACTTTGATAGCTCTTCTGAAATTCCAGATGGCGTGGAAGATAGGTGTGTTGGCACCTGGAATAACCTTACTGCATGTTAATTACTTAACTTAGATACATTACTACAGAATAGGAAAGATATTTCTACTAGAAACACCTTGTTTCCATTCCAAATTCCATAGCTAGCACTACATGATGTGTAGCATCCTATTGCCAGAGAGAGGGAGAGGTACCAGCTTCTTGGCACACACAGGAGATTCATGCAATTTTCTAAACTATTACAAGCATTTTTAGACAGCAGCCATCAGGGTAAATAGTTTCCAGCACAGCTAGAAACCACTTTGTTGTGCTGTTTAAATGAACGACTCAGTACCATCTCACATCCTTTCTTCTCCATTATAAGGGCTTGTCTACACATGAATGTAAAGTGGAATAGCTATTCTGGAGTAACTATTCTGCTTTAAATTCACACACCTCCGCCTTATTTGGGAATAACTTTCATAACTTAGGGCTTGTCTACAAATGAAACTCCAAGCAGCGAGACTGAAGACTCAGTCCCTTCGTAAGAGGAAGAACTGGAAGACTCAGAGAGAAGTAACACGGCGGGTTTTGTTCCGGAGCAGTTGGTTTTGCAGGTGACTTGGGTTCAGGAGAGGACCTGGGTCCTTTGTGGAGACTGTCATGGGAGAGAGGATGAAGGGATTTCCTAGCTTTTACTTGCAAATTCCAGTTGCATATTCCAATAAGTATTCAGGTCCATCCACCAAACAAACACTCAGGCAAACAACCCTGCAACAAGCCAATGTGCCGGGCTAGGCCCTCAGACCAGCAGCCCTACAAGAAGATATTCCAGTCCAGAATAGAGAGGGGATTTTTCTCCTTTGTAAGCCTTGACAAGCATGTGAGAGGAAAGTGAAGTGAAGAGCTGGTCTTTTGCGATTCTAGTGAACCTAAGGATTTGACTAAATCTGAACTAGATCCCAGATAACAGGTATATCCTGAAAGGCAAAAAGGGTGAGCTAGCTTAACATGGTTGAAAAGCCCCATCAAGATGAAGGTGAACATGTTTGAAGCAGCATTAGCTGGCTGTATCATAGACGGGAGTCAGGCTACATCTACACTAGAGGCCTTACAGTGGCACAGCTGTACCATTGAGGCTGCACCCGCTGTAAGGTCTCCCATGTAGCTGCTCCATGCCGACAGGAGAGAGCTCTCCCATTGGCTTAATTAACCAATCTCTAACGAGCAGCAGCGGCTATGCTGGCAGGAGAGCATCTCCCGCTGACATAGCACTGTCCACACTGGCGCTTCTGTCGGTGTAACTTGTCATCAGTCAGGGGGGATGTATTTTTTACACTGCTGAGCGACATAAGTTTTACTAACAAAAGTGCTATTGTAGACATAGTCTAAAACACATCCAGTTCGCACAGCTTCAAAGGTGCTAGCCTGCTTTTTGATGGGGCGTTTCAGCCATGTTAAGATAGGGTGTTTTTTGCCCATCAAGACAAGGCCAGTGGGACAGTAATGACACCTGGCTGTTTGGTTTTGAGTGCTTACGGCAAGATGCCATTAAGAAAGGTGATTCAGGCCAGGTCTCCACTAGAAGCACTTTGCCTATACAGCTATAGACCCAGTATACTGTCCTGGCAAAACACTTTGTGGATGCAGCTACACTGGCAAAACTGCTTTGCTGGTACAGTTTATTCCAGTTCCCCACAACCCTTTCCCCCCAAGCAAAATGAGCCACACTGCACGGGTAGGAATGAACCAAATGAGTTCTACCAGGAAGAGCACAATGTACTGTAATGAGTAACGTATATTTGTACATTAATCTCCTTGTTATGCTCACTAGTGCACTATAACACAGGACTGTTTCAGCACACACACACAGACTCTCCTTAGATTAGCCCTTAGATAAAAGTAACCCTTCCTAGTGTTTTTCTGGTGTTTATTTGATAAACATTGCTTTCCTTTTTTATAGGGGTGTGTCATCCATGTTTATCAGCTAAAACAAAAATCAGAAGCCCTACTCATGACCTGTGAGCATGTGTCTGTGAAAAGTGCAACCAAGCCCTTGCATCTCCAAAGTGACCTTCCAAGGAGGAGACATGGTAGACAATCCTGTCTCTTTCCATCACAGTTAGTTATCTAAGGTACATTTCAAATACCCACTCCAGGCTGAATAAAAAGAGGGGCGAGGCCAGAGGTTGTTACAACTTTTGATCCAACTCCTTTGCTTCCAAGTTCTATGAACAAGAACCGTTCTGAGATGCAATTAAAGAAATGAATGGTTGGTTTGTGCCCCATTTGTCACCTAAATTATCAATTTGCACCACGAAAGGGGCAGGAGCTCCCCCAGGAACAGGACTATTGATCACCTAGCATAAAATTTCGTGGCCTCAGGGCCATCAGTTAAGTTAATTTCAGAGTTTCTGCTGCTGAAATCTTCCCTAAGGGCTAGTCTACACTAGAAATGCTACATCAGCGCAGCTGCACTGATGCAGCTGTGCCGCTGTAGCGTGTCTGGTGAAGATGCTCTATGCGGCCAGGAGAGCTCTCCCATTGGCATAGTTAATCCACCTCTATGAGAGGTGGTAGCTAGGTCAGCAGGAGAAGCTCTCCCAGTGACATAACACTGTCCACACGGGTGCGTAGGTCACTGTAACTTGTGTTGCTGAGGGGGGGGGCTTAGTCACACCCCTGAGTGATGCAAGTTATACCGAAGTAAGTGGTAGTGTAGATGTGGCCTCAAATGCATATCAGAGGTAGCTGTTCCCTGCCAGAGTGTAACCTTATGACTCCCTCTGCAGGGGGAATTTAAGCGTTGGAAAGATGGAAGAGATATCAGAGTTCCACAAAGCTTACGACATCGTCCATAGCTTTTTACTATAAAGGGACACTCTTTGGGTTACAGATCATGGGCTAACAAAATCAACAGCAGAACTCCAAGTAACTTCAACAGGAGAACAATCAGGTCCCAGATGTTTTCTTACAAACGCATTAGATTATTGCAACCAAAGAGATTTGAAAGACAGTTGACCTGTCATCATTTCTACTTTTTCCTGCCTGTCACTCTACTTGGACAGTGAAAAAAAACTATACAGTTTTTCATGCATTAAGACAGTGCTGAATAGTCTGAGCTATAAAGACAGCAAGGGATATTTAGAATCCAAACATAGGAAGCCCCTATTTTCATTGAAGTGTACAGAAACATTCATGGAAAAGCCTAGAATTCTCAGCTGTGTGTAACTTTTTTTTCCAGTGGAGATTACATGGCCAGATGTTGCTCCCTTTGTTTATTATTTCATTCACAGATTTGTATGTCCAGAACGACCATGATGACACTGTAGTCTCATCCTCTTGCATAAGGGCAAAAAATGTCACCCTTTTAATTTATAAAGGAAACACACACACACACACACACACGAGTCACCTATAAACAAGCTGCTTTTTTCAACAGGGAGTTTCACTTTGATAGCAACCCTCTAGCCATAAGAACCTTCACTTACTGACCCAAACTTTCCAATTAGCACATCAAAAACCTAATTCCATTTACCCAGCTCATTTTCCCTTTAATATCAAGATGAATAAATCCTCTACCCCTCCATCAGGAGTTCCCTTATCTTTTAAACAAACCTTTAAGTGTATAAAACAGGCTGCACTTACACAGAGGCAGTTAAATCCCCTTTATGAAATTAACCATTTCCTTTGACACTTTTTGCTAATTAGCAAAGGTATTTGCATTGAAAAAAGAGCTGGGCCAGGAAGGGGATTGGGAATGGCAAGGGGGCTAACGGGAAGAGAACAGACAAGACCTTTGGGAGCTACACACCAGACTTAGGATATAGCCGACATGCCAAACTCATGAAAAAAAAAAGTAGAAATTGGGCTTGGTTTTGGCTTAGTTGGCTTGTGAGTTGCTTGTTGGCTAGTTTTTGGCTTGTTGCTTGCTGCTTCTTTTTTTCTGATCGGCTCCCGGCAAGCAGAGGTAAAGGGGGGTAAGCGGGGACAAGCGATAAGCAGGGGCAAGGGGGGGAGAGAGTCAGGGGTGCACAGCGGGCCCACCACAGTCCCAGATGACATGCTGGGGAGAATCTAGTCACAGAATGTTGGGGTTCTTAGGGATTGGCTTGTTTTGAAATGGGATTACCTTGATTTTTGGCTTATTGTGAAAGTCGGGGTGCTTATTTACTGCGTGAAAGTTGGCAACTGTGGGATATATTGGTCTACATTTTAAGCTTCTGAATCTTTTGGGGGGTGGCAACCATTTCCAATCAGCACCGATAATGGTGGTGGTGGTGGGAAATAATCTGTTCACACTTGAAAATTAAACCGGCTGGACTGGACCCAGCAGAAATGGAAATTACACAAGGCATTAACCCATGTGCAAGCAAGGAATGCCTATGGACTGGCATTCAATGAGTGTGAGCCATTAGAGTCAGAGTCACGACTACTACAGTTATGCTGGTTTGTGTGAGACTTGGATTTTCCTGGGAATGAAGCAGATGTCATTGGGGCAGGAGGCTGGGGGGGGCAGGGGAGGGCTGAAGTGGGGAGCCTACTTTATTTGACAGCCTTCTGCTAATTGTTCTCCCTGCTACACTCCCTCTTCCATGCCCTCAGCACACAAGTTATTCTTGTTTGGCTATCACTCACACCCACTCACTTACCTTGTCACTACATCTGGCCTGAATTTGGCCTCAAGCTGCCCCGGGAGTGGCCCTGGCTTAGTCCAGGCTGAGTTTTGTGCTCTGGTCTCTTTTTAAAAAGCCACTGTTTAAAGCAGGCTGAAAGTAACATCATGGCTCCTCCCGCAGTTGGGCTCAGGCAGCTGAGACACATTTCTGACATTATGCGATGGCAGCCTTTGCCCAACAAGCCGATACACTTATCGGCGCTGAAGTGGCCAGGGACTGTGCAGGCTGGAAGGTCCCTGCAGCCTATTTGGCAAGGATCTGGGTACAACCGTGGGCCCAGCATTCTGCCCACCATTTCCTCTCTCTATTGGCCAGGACAGTGCAATCACATAATGCGGCCACCACGAAGTTTCCTATTACACTGCTAGAACCTAACTCTGTAGTATCAGGGGCCTAGGGATACTTTAATTATGGGAAGTGTTATAAACAAATCCAATCCTATTCCTTTCCTTTAAGCAGGTAGAAGACCCAGGAGATTACAATCTATTTCAGGTGGAGGCCTTGGAGGCTGAATTCCAAATTTACAGCGATAAACAGTCTAACAAAGCCCGCCTAACCAGGGCACACACAAACCATAATTCAAAATAAGCAATGGAAAATACAGCTGCACACAAGAGAACACAACACAAAATGGCTACAACCCCACAGCATGCTGCAGAAAAGGACAGGCATGGAAAAGAAGGCAAAAGGCAGGCAGTGTGTTTTGGGTAGTGGCAAGGGAAGAGATGATTGCTAGGCTGTAAATCAGGGGCTAGGTTCTGATGATGCTACAGGCTTGCAATAGCTTCTGAAATCAGAGGCTGATTTACACCTTGGTAACCACCTATCCCCATTCATTATTTGCACACAGAAAAGAGGTTTAAAACATTGACAAAGCAAGGAAACATTTTGTTCTG
This sequence comes from Dermochelys coriacea, assembly GCF_009764565.3. Taxonomy (NCBI): domain Eukaryota; kingdom Metazoa; phylum Chordata; order Testudines; family Dermochelyidae; genus Dermochelys; species Dermochelys coriacea. The sequence continues at coordinate 9,520,060 of NC_050077.1, read as the reverse complement.
CTGATTTCTTTGACAGAAGCATGCTGGCAGCAGGCTGGTGGTGTGACCCATGGGGCAGCATGATTGCCAAATGCTCATAAGGGAATCGGGCTGTTCCATCGCCATGTCAGTAACGGGCAGGAGAGTAACACAGAGACTGCATACAGCAATACCTGGTGCAGTGTTCAGTCAGGGGGTCGAATCCGTGAGGTTAGGGCAGTCCTATGCCCATATGCTCTGACAGATTTGCAGCTGGGTCATCAGATAGTTAGAAGAAAAGGAGTACTTGTGGCACCTTAGAGACTAACAAATTTATTAGAGCATAAGCTTTCGTGAGCTACAGCTCACTTCATCGGATGCAGATAGTTAGGAAGCCCAATACCACTGTTTGAGAAGACAGAGGCATAAGAATTTCAGGCTTGCTTCAAAGAGCAAGTGCACCATCAATACAGCCACAGACAGTAGCTTGCAAGCATTGAGAGGCTAGCTCGCCTGAGTTCACTGGGGCAAAAGGATAAAGTAGAATCCGAATCACTGTATCTTGCCTGGAGATGGCAACATTTTCTGGGAATATTCATTTGACTTTTAACTGAAATCATTCCAGCTGCCTTTGAACCCCTTGAGAATTTGCTTTCGGAGAACATTGATGCAAGATCACTAGTGTAATGCACTGGCCTAGTGGATGCTAGCACAACCCCTCTGGTGGCTGGCTCTAGGACGACATCCTCCTCTAAAAGAAAAGAGTACTTGTGGCACCTTAGAGACTAACAAATTTATTAGAGCATAAGCTTTCGTGAGCTACAGCTCACACGAAAGCTTATGCTCTAATAAATTTGTTAGTCTCTAAGGTGCCACAAGTACTCCTTTTCTTTTTGCGAATACAGACTAACACGGCTGCTACTCTGAATCCTCCTCTACTATGAGAAGTAGAGTTCTCCTATGGCTTGAGTGGTAGGGCCTCATGCCCCACCAACAAACCTTGATGTCAGTGTATCTGATCAAGGCTCATGACACCGTATAAACGCTCGCAAGAACCAGTTTTGAAGCTAGCACCTTCTACCTCAGACAGGGGTGTTTGGGTTCACTTTGTGTAACCATTCACAACAGAAATCCAGTTGTAAAGTCAGGCTCATCCAATCAGGAACAGAAAAAAATATCACATGGTTTATACAACCAGTCACAACTCAGAAGCCGTTCAGATTTCTAATAGAGCCTGGAGAGGTTTTCCCAGATAATATCAAACATCAGCTACATCTGGGAAAACTGATCAGAGAAAGGAGCAGAGTTTGTTGTTCCAAGGCGGAAGATTTCTCCTAGAACTGAGGCACAGTCTTGCCTTCTCACATGGGGAAAAAGGGTGTCTCCTTACTTTGTGTTAGGGAAAGCCAAAGAGTACGTCTACATTGCAGCTGGAAGCGAGCCTCCTGGCCCAAACAGACGGACTCACACAAGTGTGCTAAAAATAGCAGTGATGGTAGCTCGGGCTAGCCACCAGAGCTCGGACAGGAGGGCTTGGACTCCAGCAGTTAGTCTGAGTTGCCACTCGCGTTGCAACGTCCACAGTATTTTTAGCATGCTAGCTTGAGCAGAGCTAGCCCAGGTCTGTCTCCTGGACTGGAAGGCTCGCTCCTAACTGCATTGTAGACATACCCTAAGAGACTGGGACAAAAAAAGATCCCATCCTTTCTACAGCAGTTTGGCAGCACCGATCAATGGCACAGCCGAGTGAGAGAGTGGTGAGTGTCTGGAACTAAAAGGCACATAGGGATCAGTGAGGAGGAGGAGAAGGAGGAAGAGGAAGGCGAGAGCAGGAGAAGCTGCTTTGTTTGCCTCTAATCCAATCTGCGTTTGGATCTGTCACTGCTCTCTTCCCACAGCCCATCTTTCATCTCAGCGAGTACTGGAATCAGTCTCCCATTTATCACAGCGATGTCAGGGTACCAGCATTAGGATGTCAGAGTGCAATCCAATCCCACAGCCCCCTCTCCTTTGTCCTTCTCTTGTATCTTCCAGCCAAGGATCTCAAAGCATGTTACCCAACATTAATAAACTAAGCCTCCCAAGTCCCCATGAGGAAGGGACGTGTTACCCACACTGCAACTGGAGGGACTGGATGATCAGGGCCCACTCCTGCCCTGTGGTCACTGGGAGCAGGGTCAGGCTTTGGGTGACCAGCTCAAAAGCTCTCAGAACATGATAGAACTGTTGTAGAGCCCAGATCTCTTATTTCCGCACCATGTGCATGGTGGGGAGATGGACTGGGAAAGGCGGAAACCCTAGTTTAAAATAAAGTCATTTGATAGGGAGTTAAAATTGAAAGGGACATTGGCTGGGGCAGGAGGAAGCAGCTCAGCATATGGCGAGGGCACTTTGCTGCTCTTTGTGGGAGGTGTATTGAATTAACAAAGGTGAAGGGCAGTTATTACACTCTCCAATAGCTCAGGGGTCTTCACATTCCCCGCCCACCCACGCCACAGAATTCACCAATCGGTTTTGAATAAACATGAGAAATGTCACCACAGGCTGTACTTGGAGTGAGTTATAAGTGACTGAAAACAGGGATTTATCTACTGGACTGTAGTGTGTTGTATGCCACATGGCTCACTTGGGCAGGCTATTTCCGCCTCCAGCTCTAGACTGGATCAGCGTTCACCCCAGCACCTAGGGGCTTCCCAGAACCCAGCTACACACAAAGACAATACCTCCAGGATGGGAAAAGCACTCTCATGCCACCCACAGATTAAACACAGTCCCCTCACAAACATGAAGTGGAACCTCATTAAATGGGTTAGGCCATTTAGCGCCCTTTGGCTCTTCTTTCCCCATTGTTTCTACAGACAATGCACTATGACAGGTAATTATTAAGAAGGGCAAACTATGCCCCAAAGTACACGGCCAGAGGTCCACCTGCACAGGTCAGCCTCTAGGCTTGGGGCCCAATGGTGTGTGTGTGTTTACGTGCCTATATGTGTGTGCATTAGAGCAGTGCCAACAAGCCCCAACTGGAATCAGGGCCCCCACATTGCTAGACACACAGTAAGCGAGTCTCTACCCTGAAGACCTTACAGTTTCAACAGATAAGACAGGGTAGGAGAAAGGGAATATGATCCCTATTTTACAAAGAGGGAACAGAAGCACAAAAAAATTAAACTGATTTCCCCAAGTCTGTGGCAGAGCTGGAATTTGAACCCCCATATTTAGATCCAGTGCCTTAACCATCCTCTCTGAATAAAGTGCATGGACCTTTGGTGTTCCGACATGTTCGTTCTTTTGTATGTGCGGAGAGAAATGCATCACAAATATTAGACCAAAAAGGACGGATCTTTCCCTGAGCGACAGTCAGCTCCTTTACCCTGGATAGTGCTCCCTTTCGTGGCGTGATGTCACTAAGAGAGGTTAATAACCGGGTGATCCGGAACATACAGTATCTGTCTTTTCCAATGAGTTCAGTTCCGTTTATTACAATAGTTATTGCACCATATTGCACCAGCAATGGATTATTTGAAACATGCTGTTCTGAGGTTTAACTCTGTTCTTTATCTCTTACACAGCTGTTAATCCTCAGTACACACGTTTCCTATCCACCATGGTATTTAACATACAATAAGTGTCTTATTAAATCTAAACTATAGATTTATTTTTGGAGCCTCCATACAGAGCGTTACCCATGAAATGGAGAATTTTAAAAAAACCAAAAACAAACCAGGCTGTGCTGTCTGGGCTCCCCCCTGGGGATATTCAGGGGAAGGGAATGCTTTACTGGCAGCCGGTTCACCAGCCACAGGCAGAGACATGCTCACCTGGGGCGTGAAATATTCAGGGAGGCTGGGAAGCATGCGATGGTACTTTGTATAAAGCAAGTTTGCTTAACCTTTAGAGCTGAGACTCCAGTGTTTTAGCTCTGTGGACATGGGGTCTGTTACCATTTATCAGCTCTTGAGGCTGGACTCGCAGACATGGGAATGTGTGGGAGAGTGTCAGGCCTCACCTATGCTAGAACAGTGCATTGCATTAACTGTACCAGTATGGTCAGAGCAGTACAACCCCTGGAGCATGGACAGTGAGCCTGGAATAAAGGTGCTTATACCTATATAAAGGTGTACAGATCAGACCTTAGTTACGCACCACACCAGAAGGTGCTGCAAAAAGGAGCTGGAGAGGACAAACTTGTCTTTCTGGAAGCAGCACCCCTCTGCCTGATCCTTCCAACCATTACATGGTACTTTGTTTCCCCTCAAGCAGCAATGCTGGACCTTTTCAACATCCTAGGAATGTCTGACTCTCAGGACACCGGCTTCCTGTCTCTCCAATAGGCTGTCCATTGGGATATACGGGCAAAAATGAAACTTTTGGCATCTTGGTTCTTGTTATTGTTGGACGTGGCCGGACAGCACTTGGAGCTCTGACTCTTGGACAAAGCCTGGAGGGAAAAGGGGAAAGGCGAGCTAAAGGAAGAACTTTCCTGAGCAGTTTTATACAGAGCTTCACCTTGACAGAGACTATGAGCTGCCCTTTGGCTCTCCTATCAGTTTGCAGATTTCCAGAATAGTTTATAACGGAGTTGGTTTTTAGACTGGTTTAAAAAAAAAAAGAAAAACTGTCACCTGGCACGTGGTGTGAACTCAGCCTGAAGATTGTGTTAAGAAACATTTCATCCCACAGTTACTATTAATAGAGTTGGTTTCATGCCCTTTTAAAAAACGGATTTTGGTTGGATTTAAACATTCCCTGCACCGTGTCTGTAGGCTGAGCATTCCAGCATTGGCTATTCCTGTAGACATATTATATCTTTCACCTCAGTAGGGCCCTGATCCTGTGCCATTAAAGTCAATGGGAGCTCTGCAATTGACTTCACTGTGTGTAGGATCAATTCTTATCTGAGCGCTAGTGTATGACAGCCAGGAAGCCAAATGGACTTGAGACAAAAGTGAAAGTGACAAGCCCAGTAGAGACTAGGGGGGTATAGGGCTGGGGGGGTAAGACTAGCCCCAATAGCAAGAAGCAATTTGGGCTTTTGAAATTGTCCTTTTTAAACATGCCAGGCATTATTCATAACACCGGCAAGGAGAATTCTGTGTGTTTTAACCAGCTGGTGGTCCTTTTAATGTAGCCATGTAAATAAAGACAGCAGCCTAGCGCTCATAAACAACCCCTACCATAACAAGCCAATGAGCAGGATGGCACAGCTAGAAATGCACTGAGGAAAATACTGTAGCATGAGCTCTTGGACCAGGGGCAGGGGAGGATCACAACCAGGTTTCAGGGGTCAGGGCCAACATCTAACCACTTTCTAGCTAGATGTGAGGAAGTGTCCTGAAAAATTTGCTGTACCATGATGATGGTCGGGGAGAGGTTTTGAGAACTGTACTATAGGGACCAGTCCTGCAGTGGTAGAGACTGGGAATGGACTAGATCACTAGATGGAGCTTTTCCCCATCTCTGAGGGCCGATCTGCATTGATAAGATGGTGTATTTTTTACCTCATGGTAACTTACACACAAGCTATCCCAAGGTACAGAAAACACCATGAAGGCCAGTACCATGAAGGCTAGTTTTAGTAAAAGGTAAGCAGCCCTATACCCCTCCAGGATTTGACTTTGGGGAGTTTAACCTCATGATAAAACCAGAGTGCCTAATCTGCCCTGTTTTTACCTCAGGATAGCGGAGGTGTGCGTTAGTTACTCTGAGGTTTAAAAAAAAAAAAAAAAAAAAAAAAAAGCGCCTTCATTAGCTGTGAAGACAGGCCCTTACCGTGGAAATCCTTCAATGGTCAGACTCTGAGCCTCAACTAATGAGGGAAGCAAATGCTAAGGAAAGTGCTTACAAGGGGGTGGCCAAGAGGAGCGCAGTTTTCCCATTGACCCAGGGAACCCCGACAATCCATGGTGGAGCAGATACTACTCGAGGAAGCCCACTGCTGTGAGGCATGCACAGTGGTACTATGCTGATTGAGGGTCATCACCGCAGCTGAGAGCAGGTCTAAACATAAAACGCTGCATTGGCGCAGCTGTCCCGCTGTAGTGCTTAAGTGAAGATGCTGCTATGCCGACAGGGGAGCTTCTCCTGTCTACATAGTTAATCCAGCTCCCAAAGTGGCAATAGCTCTGTTGACCAGAGAAGCCCTCCTGTCAGCATAGCACTGTCTACACAGGGGGTTAGGTCAGTATAACGGTATTGCTCAGGGGTTTCACACCCAAGTGACACAGTTATACTGATATAGGTCTGTAGTGGAGACCTGGACGGAGTAGGGAGAATGCTGCTGGGAGCTGCAAATATACACAAAGTGTACTGCTTAGGGTGAGCAAGGCAGTAGAGTGACTATCTGGAACGTATCTGCAGGAAAATGAGACACCCCTACACACACAGCTACAATTTTATCAGCATCTGACCTTTATACAGTCGCTTAGAAACAGACTTTATAATCTGATCAGACACTCCCTGGCCACTCCTTATTGGGTACAGATAATGGTTGGTAAGCACTACATAAGGGACATCTATTAACAGACAGGACGGGTGGTCATGCTACAGGAAAGACTGCATTGTAGATGTTCAGAGAGCAAGTATGAGCAATGCCACTACAACTACATGTCCATAGAGGGAATAACGTACGGATCTGAACTGGAATCCCCTCCTCCAACAGAATCATTTTTTCTCATGCCTCACATGAGCTAGGCTTCCACCCCTTTGTCTGTTGGAGGATACACATTGTCTGAAGTAGTGTTTCTTCTATGGCCATCTTGGCCGAGTAGAATCTCAAGGTTGCTCACGGCATTACCAGATCAGAAGAGCAAATGTCACCCCGACCTCTGGGAGGAAGGCACGTGTTTGAAGGCAGAAAGCAATGTGCCGGATGAAAAGTTGCCCAGGATCATCTGCTCACCATTCAGAGCCAGGGTTTGAGACCCAGGAGTGAAAGGAGCACCCCCGAGTTGCCCAGAAGAACATAGGCCTTTTGAGCAGGCACTGAGGCTGTCCAATTGAGGGAAGAGATTGAGAGACATGGCCAAGAGACTGAAATGGCCCACAGCCCAAAAGGAGCAGCCTTAATGGTGTCAGTGCACCACTGGAACGGAAGCTATAGCACAGCTGCTTTGCAGCAGCCATCAGGGCATCACATCTTGGTTGCTGCGGCTCAGGCTTGAAGCGTGCAGACATTCGGAGAAGGAGAAGCGTTGTTGCACAAGAGCACTTGTAGGGCTCCTGTTTCTACTGTCTTTCCAGCATCTCTGGGATCCTATCCGCTGCTGAAAGAGTGCAAGGGGAAAGTGACAATTGGAAGCAGATCTAGTTGAAATGTGGTTGATTTTTACCATGAAAGATTGAAAGAAAATATACAGTTTTCATTTCATTTAAAATTTCTCACTTTGAATTAAATAAATTGAAGTGGAAAATAAATTTGTTGCATTTTGAAAAATTCCATTTCATGCCTACACTTCTTAAAACTCAAAACCAACCCGCTCCCCAGCATTTCCTTTCCCTCCTCCCCTACTTTTTCAAGTTTTTTGGAAACAAAAAGATGTTGCAAAAAAATGTTCTACAGCCAACCCATTTTCATCCAAAACAACACTATCATATATATGTGGACAGGTTCCTATTTGGCCGAGATTACTTCTGTTCCTTCTCTCTCTGCCCACTGAATAATCCAGTCAAACAAAGGCTGTCACCCTACAGGACCAAAATGCACCTGCGCGCGCGTGCACCCCTTCCCCCCCCCAAAAGCAGGATATCAGCGCATGGAGCTCTACGGCAAAGCAGCCTGTGGTGCTGGAATGAAAAAGTGGTCACTTGCCTTGAAGCTTCCTTAATTGCTTTAATTTGCTCACCCCCTCTAGTGATGGCATGTTTGTAAATGACAGAAGAGGGTTGCCGCCTGCAGGAGTGCCTGTCTCCCCATTTCAATTTGTAGCAGTGATGGTTGCTACAGCGATGAGCTTACAGCTTCAGGAGAGTGGGAGAGTTTTGGGGCTCTGTTGCAGGCACTTTCATTTGTGGCAGGGAGAGGGAAAGTGCTCAGAGATCAGGTAGGGCTCAATTCCTCAAGGTGCCAGGCACTCCCTGCAAACATTTTCAGCACAGATGCCAGAAAGTTTGTGGGTGCTCAGCACTTCCCAGGATCAGATCCCTTACAGAGGTCTCAGGAGTCAAGATAGGACTTTTTTTTTTTTTTTTTTTTTTTAATATAATGGTTGCTCCTCCTCGGTGAGGGCTCTTCAAAAACCACAACACGAAATCTCATTCTGTTTCTAATTTGGGGGTTGAAAATAACTTTCCATCCTCCTTTCCAAACTAAGCCATAAAGTCATCATTCCAAAAAACGGCTGAAAGGACGGCGGGGGGGAGTGTGTGTGTGGGGGGGAAGGAATGACAAGATAAAATTTAGTGGAAAATGGTGGGGGTTGGAGGGGGGGGGGGAAGATGATTGCCACTTATCTGTAAACGATCCCAAGAAAAACCAGGGCAGTTAAATATAAAGCAGTCTCAGTGAGCCTCTACAATTAGACAGTTTAATCGTAGTCTTGGCATTTGCCTTTCCAGTCCCAGCGGGCAAACTTTGACCATAGATGGTGTTATCATGCAAGAGGTTCAGATTGTCCCAGGGATTCTGCATGCAAACTGGCCCACGATGAATCTCCCAAGTGCCTCACAAGGGAAAATAAAATGAGAGTCTGGAAGGAAATGGGACCCTGATGTTACCAGTTCCTCCTCCTCTCCCCATCCCTCCAACAGCCACAAAACCCAGTGCCATTTTCAGAGGGTTCTAACTTAGCACTGCAATGGTGGGATTCCCCAGCCAAACACAGGTACCCTCATGAGCAGAATAGGAGACAAACTAGTCTGGGTCACTCCTGACACGGATCCCTAAGTAGCATCATTTAAACTTGGAAGTCTCAAAACAAACCAAGAGTCTGAAGGCTCAGGAGAGTTTCTGGACATTAGGAATGTGACATTCTATTCCTTGGGGGAGCATCCTGGAACCCCCATATTCTACATTTTCATATAATCGTGATCTTACATATAAAGCATGCCTTGTAAGGTATCAGGGGAAAGGGTCTGATCTGCTGAAAGTCATTTCTCTATCCATATATGTATATCATTAATGCATATGAAGTTATGAGAATTATGTTTTATGGTGGTCATTAAAACATGCTGTAAGTTGGGGAATAGCTAGATATTAGCTCCCCTGAGGCAACAGCAAGGAAAGTAGCCAACACCCAGGCAGAGTCAATCAACCCATCAAAAACCATTGTCCAGCAAGGGAACTATGATGCAATGACACACCTGCATGAGGCCACACCAAGGGAATTGCTCAACCTTGCTGGAGACTCAGCAATGCACCCAGACATGCCTGGATTTGTCTTTTCCAAGCACATGGACTGAGGGTATAAAACAGACAGTGGCCACATGCTTGGCCTTTTCCCTTCATCCACCTAAGCTGCAAGCAACAAGGACACTCTGAAGAGGAGACTGGCCCAGATTTCAAGGGTGAAATCTGCAAAAAGAAAAGGAGTACCGGTGGCACCTTAGAGACTAACAAATTTATTAGAGCATAAGCTTTCGTGAGCTACAGCTCACTTCATCGGATGCATCCGATGAAGTGAGCTGTAGCTCACGAAAGCTTATGCTCTAATAAATTTGTTAGTCTCTAAGGTGCCACCGGTGCTCCTTTTCTTTTTGCGAATACAGACTAACACGGCTGCTACTCTGAAAAGGGTGAAATCTGTGTACTATGAACTGCAATATCCAGTGGGGTGAGAAAAAATTGCTGATTCTAGTTGTTCCTCAGTCTAATAGGGTTGAGAGTTTAGACTGCATGCTTATATTTTATTTTGGTAACTAACTGACTTTTTGCCTATCTATTGTTTGTAGTCCATTAACTTGTTTAACTGTTTATCTTTACCAGCGAGTTTGCTTGAAGTGTGTGGCAAATCTGCTCAGGTTTGGCAAAGGCTGGTGTCTATCCACTTTTCATTGATGAAGTGGTGAACACATAAAGCAGTCTGCATTGCTCATCTTAAGCAGTGCAAGACAGTATATTCCTGGGATACAGTGCTGGGAGCTGGGAGGGTTTGGCTCTGGTGCCTTTCTCCGTGTGATTCATGAGTGGCTCTGGGAGCATTCATGCGATCTAGCTGGGTGTGGGGCTCCACATGCGGTTGCGCTGAGTAAAAACAGCCCCTGGAGGGGTTTGCAGCTGGTCACTAGCAAGGCATTGTGAGAGATAACCCAGGCTGGGAAGTTAAGGGGGCATGTCCCACAGTCCCAGGCTGCACCAGGGCGGGGGGGGAGGGAAATCTCATCACAAGGATCATGAGAAGCTTTAAAAAAAAAAAAAAAAAAAAAAAAAAAGGCTGAATAGGAGTCGCATCAGCTGCAGCGTTGGGAGACACCTCCCACCATTAGAAGATGCAAAATTAGGGCAGGAGAAGGGCACATGGAAATCAAACAGGAGAACTGGGAAGCAGGGGTTCTTACACATGGACGCTTCCCCCAGACCAGTTGCTTAAAGAACCTGAAAACTGTCCATTCATCCTGATGTTCCATGTGCAGAGCGGCTGAACTCCCCTGGGCAGAATTCAGCAGCTCTCTGCAGCAATGAAGAAAGTCTTTCAACGTTTTCTGTATTTTCCAGTACAGATGAGCCTAGCGGCAGAATTCAGATCTGGATCCAAACTGCTCTGAAATCTGAGACTATGCAAACTCGGGGGTCTGATTTAGCCCACTGCAGAGATTGGAGGCAATCAGGAATTTCAGATTCAAGTGTCCTGAAAGCTCCAGGCTGCTGAGATCCAGAGCTTTGGTTCTGACCCATCACTAATTTTTGGATGGCAGTTTGACAATACAACGTATTTCAAGACACAGGACGGGCCTACTCATGGGAAGCTTGGAAAAAAACATTCTGTTGAGATGCATCTAAACCATATGTTCTATATTTTTTTCCCCCACTCATTTATGTTAGCAGGGATATTTTCATGAAAACAGGCTAACAGTGCATTAGTCTGAGTAATATTTCCAAAGGGGCCTCTTTTGAGCCACTAGAATTGCAAATGCAATTTTGCACTCTGATTTTGCATAGCCACGCTTGGGTTCATGTGAACACTCATCCTAGCCCACACAAACCACAGCCGGGCACACGTACACCAATGCACTTGTGTATGCATAGTGTAACTTGTTGTTGTTCATACTAGGGTATAAAAAGCTGCACAGGCAAGATGGAAACATGCCAGATTCCCTCTGCAGTTTCAGGGCTGAATTCAGGAGCAGCCTCTAAAAATCCAGTCAGCTCATTCCCCACCCAAAAGTGTAATCCTCCATTAGTGGCATCATAATTTCCATAGCAAACATTCCAGACAGAGCAATGCCTTCAGGTGGAGAATGAGTAAATAGGCTCTGAAGGTCAAGGATCCTGGAAGTTTTCATTCTAACGTCCCTAGAAGAAAAAAAGGACAAAAGATGGAAAATTTGACAGAGTTGTCTCTACCCATGAAGTATTTTCCATTTGTGGGTTTTCCTGAGCATAAGAGCAGATCACTCAGCAGATCAGCAGACAACTGCTCCTTCACGGTCATGCGCAGGCCAGCACAGAGCAGGTCTACACTACAAACTTGCATTGGAGCCAGTGCCCTGATGCAGCTGCACCACTGTAGCGATTCTGGTGAAGACTCTCTAAGCAGACGGGAGAGCGCGCTCATGTCAGCGCAATAACTCCACCGCTGCACTGTCTACACGGCAGGTTATGGTCGGTGTAACTATGTCACTCAGGGTGGGATTTTTCACACCCGAGAGACATTGCTATCCCAAAGTGCGTAGTGTAGACCTGGCCTCATTTATACATCCTTGCTCCCATTTCTTCCCAGTTCCCCTCCCTGCCCTCTTCCTGCTTCACCACACCCTCTAGATCCTCCTTCCTTTCATGCTTCCTCTGGCCTTGGGAGTTCCCCCTCAGCCCAACTGCTGCAAGGGTGCCATAGGCTCTTCGCACAAATCCACCCTTCTCCCTCCAGCATTAACTCAGCTACATTCAAAGCACTTGGCCTGCAGGCTCCTTGGGGCAGGGGCCAGCTGTCTAGAAAGCACCATACAAACTTATGGCACCAAGTAACCTGAATCACTTCCTTCTGGCCAAAGAGCCATTTGCATCCATTATGCGTCTTGTTTAAACCAAGTTCCACGCAGCAAGGACCCCATCCCAGTGTGTTCTGTACAGGGTCTCACTTTCTCTTGACATTGAAAGACACTTAAATGGCTTCTCCGTTTCAAAAGAAAGAATCCCCCCCATTCCCCAAATAAAGCTGGGCTCATTCTGGTTGCTCGGAGCACACGGAATATTTGTAAATCAGAACAGTGTTCAGCAAGCAACACTATGCATGTTTTCCTCTGTTTCCTCTTGTAGCTCCTTTTTTACAGAGGCCAGGCCAGGGCTGTTTGGTTAACTGTCCGTGGTTGGGTTGGGTTTTGGCTGGCAAAGCCCACACCCCGGACATCAGCGATCCAGCCAGCCAGTGCAGGGCACTTGTTTACAGAGGAGTGGTTCCAGTCTGTGTCCACAGCACGCCCTTTATGGGCCTTAGAGGTTCCTTAAACCCTCAAGCAAGACATCCAGGATCTGGTCAAAGCACAGCCTTAAACCCAGCCACACAATAAAAACCCAGTTGGGTGGCAACCCCTAGGTGAGATCTGCTGAAATTTCAATACTTGACTCAGGTTTATTTCAATGGTAAACAAGGGATCCATTTAGATGAAAAACTGGTTAGGGGTGTGGTGGGGGGGGGTGTTGAATTTTTCACTCCTTCCTGCTCCCCCCCACCCACCTTCAACAGAGTCAGGGAGAGATTCCCCACATGCAGCAGACTGAAGCTCTGCAGAGAGCCAGGCTGTCCCAGTGCTGTCACACGAGTGCAATTACTGCAGAGAGAGGCCATGGCAGGAAAATGAAACAAACAGTTTTGATTTATTGTTCTCGAAAAGAAATGGAGCATGTTGAAAGAAAGCACAGGAAGTCCTGGGGATAATAAATCCTGCTTAGGAGCAGATAAAGAAAACGTGCTTCAATTCTTGGGGACAGCAAGGGGGTTATTGGGAGGGCGGCCGATTAAAGTTTAGGGAGTCTGTTTTCAGAGCGGTTGTTACAAAGCCAGTCACAGCTTCTGCTGCTCCAGTAAAACTGAAATTTACAAATACGATTCCAGCCAGCATTTGGGTTTGGTCTAATTGAAGAGGAGAGGGAAATATTGTAAGCACCCCCTAAATCAGAGAAACACAGAGTGGCCCTGGCAACTTGACAGCAGCCCAAAGGCTGCACCTAATTAGCATACATGTTTACATACGAGCAATACACACAACCCTAATATTTGCTTGTACTTGACTCTTCCGAGGCAGATGATTAGAAATTGCTACTTTGCATTCATCAGCAATAAGCCTTCAGCCTCCTCATTTCCCAGTAGTTACAAGGAGAGGGCTAAACAATTGGCCCAGTTCCTAATCTTCAGTTGCTCTTCCTCCCCCATACATTTGCTCTCCACTGAGGCCCTATCTATACTGCAATTCCTACCATGTGGAGGGCAGAGGGATCTGCTGGGGGACCTTGCCTTGAATGTTATTATTTATTACTTTTACTGCAGGAGCACTTAGGGGCCCCAGTCCTGGATCAGGGCCCCATGATGCTAGACACCATATACTTATAATAAAGAGGCAGTCCCTGAAAAGCCGACAGTTCAGGAACATGAATGGTGCCTCTATGCCACAGCCAAGGGCTTTTGCAGGGTGAAAGCATCAAGGTTAACACATGGCTCAGTCCCAAGGCCAAGCAAAATGGAGATTAAGGCCCTTCCCCATGCTACACGCCTTTTTGTAACCAATACATGCCACTCCCCTGACCCAGTTGAAACAAACATGGCTGAGCTGGGTCTACACGGCAACATTTTCACAACACAGCCATGCACCACTGCCTACCATGCTCCCGGACTGCGTTTGCCCTGGTGCATCCTGAGCAGTTCTCCCTTAGTACTTCAGCAGGAGAACGGACTCTCTCTCTCTCTCTCTCTCACACACACACACACACACACACCCCCTCTGAAGCAGCGCACTTGAGGCGCTCCTACTGTAGAGAGCTGGAAGGAACGAGGAGCAGCCCTCACCATTACATGGGCACGTGTAAGAGGGCCCAGTACCACGCCCAGTATTAACACTCTAATCCTGGGCAAAGTTGTAGATTGGCTATGGTAGTGCCATGGGGCACACAAGGGGGTTCCTGCATCGGGGGAGCAGCACTGAAGGGGAAGCTGGTGCTGGAAATCCTGCACTTCCCCCTTGGCCCCATGCAAATGTGTGGAAGGGGCAGGAAGTGGCTCCACCCCAGCACGTGTAGCTGTGCCGAGACGCCTACGGTGCACCACCTATAGATCCAGCACAGTTTACTCTCTCCCTGTTGCTGTGGGGAGACCAGGAGAAACACAGCAAGTCAGGGCTCCCCTCCTGGGCTGCTCCAGAGGCAGTGCAACCATGCCTGACCCCTTGCTTGTGTCTCATGGTAAAACTATGATTCATGCCTCTTGCAAGAAGGGATTCTACTATAATGAAGAGTCATTCCCAGCATGAGAGAGTTTAGCTGCGGGCAGAGTACGTGACCCCATCTTAGTGCTTAAAATGGTACAGTGATAGGTGGCCAGAAACGTCTCTGAATAATCCAGGGAAGAAGGCAAAGAATTTACAGTCAGAGTGAATCAGTCACTATGGGTTTGATCCTGCAAGGACCTGTGCACTCCAGCTCCAATCCAGAAGAGCACTTATAGCCCATAGACATCAGTAGGGCTTTGCATGTGCTTAAAGTTAGGCATGCACTTACATGCTGTGCTAGACGGGGCCGGAGCACTCAGCACCCAATAGGACTGAATACCAGCAAGATCAAAAAGTAACAGAGGTGCTTATGGGTGGCAACTTAAAACCTCTTCCAATCAACCAACCAAATAAAAAAAAAAAAATAAGAAGATTGTTTTGCTGTGGGTAGAATCAGCACATACTTGTTTCTGGCTGCATTTCCTGGCAGCTCCAGCGAGGAGTTGGCTATGCACGAATTTGGAAGCCTTGTTAAATCCAAGAGAAGTGAACAAAAAAGGTTAAACCTGTTTTCTGAACAGAGGTCGCTGACAAATCTTTACTCAACGGTGGCCAGCAAAGGCAAAAAAATAAATGTTGCTGCCCTCTCCTGCTTCTGTGTGATGTACAAGGGCCGCATCGGAGTTTTAAGAAGCATTCTTGCTGGCTTGCTTGTCACCAGAGGTGAAAGTAAGCTGGTACACCCTGGTACGGCATACCGGCAAGAGCCAATGCACTGTACTGGGGCAGCCCGGCTTCCCCAGGGGGCAATTTAAAGGGCCTGGGGCTCCCAGCAGGGGCTGGAGCCCCAGGCCCTTTACATTGCCTCCAGAGCCCCGCTGCTGGAGCCCTGGGGTAGCGGCTGCAGCTACCCCGGTTGGAGAGGAGGAGGAGGAGGAGGAGAAGAAAGGGGGGGAAGTTACCTCACAGGGTGGGCTGTCTCTGGCCCCCTCAGCCCCGCCCTTTCCGGGGGCCAGAGCTGACCCTAGCATACCGGTAAGTCACTCGACTTACTGTGACAAGCAGGGTGAAAGTTAGAATGATCAGGTCCTCGATTCGCTTGCTGTGCTGGAGCTTGGCACAGCCAAATGGTAGGTGAGCTGTAGCTCAGGTTATATTCTCACAGGCCATCACTAGCAGAGTCTTCCTAAGATCATCCTAAATTCCTTCAGCAAAAAAAGGGAAGCACAGACCTGGGTTTCAAATGGGAAGAAGCAAGCACACAGAAAGATTGTTTTAAAAACTTTGAAGCCATTTTTATACCAAGTGGAGGCACAGTCAAGGGCAGGCATGAAAGAGGTTTTAGGTTGCTTAAAATCCTGTCTGATGGTATAAGCATTGGAGCTGTAAAAATACAGTCACCTACACCCAGACAAAGTAGGTTACGAGGTTCGATTCTACTTCCAATCCAGGGGAAAGACAGTTCTGACCATCTCATCAAGTTTGCATTCAAGCGTGGGAGGTCTGAGATGCACAGAAAGGTTTGGTGTCAAGAAGGTGAAAGTCTTTGCGACCTGAAGCCTGGTATCTTAATTGATGAGCCAATGCAGAAATAAAGCCCTCAGTTCACCAGGGTAATAACACAATACCAACAAAAGTACCTAAATTTTACAGCTTCTCCCTGCAAGGCATGGAAGACAAACTCCCCAAACCTAGAACGGCCTTTCGATAGATTCCCCAGCAAACTGGATCCAGATGCCCTGCCCTCCTCCCTAGAGCTCCTCAGAGGATTCCTCTGGGTCCAAACACCCCTTCTTAGTGAAACGCTGGCATAGGGGATTCAAGACCATGATGGCTCTTCTCTGAGTCCTGATGGCCTTTATCACCCATCACACTACCTAATCCACACTTTGACTATTCTGGCCACTCAGCTGCTAGATTCATCTTTGACCCATGCTGGGTCCTAAGGAACACACAGTATCTGGGTGACGGTGACAAGCTGGAGAAATCCCAGCTGCGAACGGAAGGGAGGGCTGGGGTGATCTCTCAGCCTCGGAAAGAGAGTCACCCCTACTCAATGACCCTACACAACCCCTGCCACAGATGGCTTCTCTAGGAGCCGCATCCAAGTCCTTCTCCAGAGCACTGTCTTTGCCTTTGGAGCCCTGCAGCCATTTTCAAAATGTTCCCTGGGGCTGGGGAGAAGGAAATGATTATTTCCTGAACCCTGCCCTCCCCCATCCTCAATGAGCTGGGCTGCACACACTGCTATACTCCCACGACACTCGGCATAGTTCTGAGAAGCCAAGTATAAACTTTCCCAGGTGATGTGCCCTTAGTATACGTTTCTTTGCCTTCTTCTTCAGTTATTAGAAAGCCTTTATGTTTCAAAGGGGATTTGGATAGATTCCCTGGTCATTCACTACAACCATGCCTGCCTTGGGACACAAAGGCTAAGGAAGAAAATATAGGTTGTAGCTTCAGAGAGACTTAAGCCCAGATCCTCAAAGGTATTTAGGTGCCTAACTTTCACTGAAATCAGTGGAAGTTAGACATCTATATACCTTTGTGGTTCTGGGCCTTAGCCTTAATTAATTAAGAGATGGACCAGAATCCAAACCCTGGCTCCAAACCTTCCTTGACTTCAAGAGTGTTCAGCTCCTGGTCACAATACTTTAGTAATAAGGAAAACAAAACACCTTTGGAGGGTGAAGCAGCAGCCTCCATCCAAGGTACAAAAACGACATTCACTGCAACAACTCCCCCCCCCCTTCACCCACTTCCCCAGCTCCGCACAAGCAGAGACCGAAGAAAAGAGCAGGAGAGGCCATGAATTCCCCCAGGGACTTTGCTATTGCCAACCCAAACATATACTGGTATAACTATGTTGCTCAGGGGTATCAAAAAATCCATACCTCGGAGTGACCTCCCACCCCTCATATAGACAGCACTATGTCAATGGGACGGCTTCTCCCATCAACATAACTACTGCCTCTTGGGGAGCAGCTGTGTCACTGTAGCACTGTCCATGAAGACAAGCCCTAGCACAGGGAGTATTCTGATACTACGATGATGAGCAGCAGAATAGAGCCCCAAGATAGAAAGAGAGGAAGGGAGGCAGACAACTCAAACAGTTGTTCTTGATGCTATTTGTGAGCTAAAAGTAGGTGTGTGGCACAGTCGATATAGTATCTCCCCAGCCAGAGTTACAGGTTAGTGTACAGTGACAACCTTGACACACTGTATTCTGTGCATAACTCCACATTCACACTGTTGGTGGAGCCTCTCCATTTTTCATTGTCCTTCTTAAATGGTATTGGCAAGAATCTTGATTCCCACAAAGAATTTGCAATAGGCTAAAGAGAACCCTCAGCTTTTTTGTGAGAACAGCCAGCAGTGGAAAAGCAAGGATTAAAAAACCCTTCAAAACCTACGAGCCATGGAAGGGATAAAACCGACATGCTTCAGGGCACAAGCCAACCTCTAACTAGCAGGGGCCAGGAGGAGATTATCCCGTGAAAGCCTCCTGTGAGCTTTCTTGAACCTTCCTCTGATGCATCTGGTGCTGGCCACTCCTGGGGACAGATGGGTTAGATGGGCCACTGGTTCAGGATGACCATCCCTCTGTCCCGAATTCTATGCCAGGTCTCTCAACGAGAGGGACAGCCATTTATCATCAGGGGTGGGATATCAATGGACAAAATTTCACCCATTGGCTTTGGAAGAGATGGACACAAGGATTTTAGTCCCTAAAGGAGTCATCCCACAAACTCTTTGGGAAGTGGATGAAAAAAAGTCTCCACTGTCCCGCTCAGAGAAGCCAAGAGAGAATTCAGGTTAAAGGCATCACCTCTCAGCATCTAGGAGTCTGCCTTAGCCCGACTGCAGAGTCTGTTTATACAAGAGGAAGGAGAAAAGAAAAATACTGTGAAGTAAAACCCTAGAGGCAGCTCCAAGCTGGCCAAGTGCCTCCTGGTAACAGGGAGCCTGGCTAGGAACTCCTGCGTTGCTAGAAGATGGTGGTTCACTCCCTGCCGTGACTAGTCAGTCCAGGGACTTGACAATGACAGCCTAAATGGAGGACAAAACCAAAGCCAGCTTGTCACTTTGTACTGAAGTTGAGCACTGGAGATCAGAGGAGCATGGAGAAGGGGTGGGGCACAACACTCCCTCTGCTTTGGAATCCCCATGTGCCCATGCTGGGCTTAGGACTTACAAACGGCCCCATCACCGGTCAGTTCCCACAGACCCTTGGTGTTCCATCCTTTCCTTTCCATGGAGTGTTGGAGCTCCAAACTTCCCCCATTTCCCTGATCCCTCTCACCCATCACATTTTCTGCCAACACAGACAGGCCAGGTCTCCCTCCTGCACTAGTCAATGGTGCCCCCCAACCCCATTAGCTGCAGGGGTTTTTATTGTGCAGCCACAGACACTCCCTCTGCCCAATGGTCTTCACATATCAGCACATTTCAAATGACAAGTGTGTGTGCTTGGTTTGCCTTTTATTTTCTAAGGGAAGCTCAGCTCAAACAATTGAGGGAATTCCAGCAAGGTTCTTGCTTCAAGTCTGTTCTCCAACTGTATGAGAGACTTTTCTCCTTCAAAGCTACGTGCTCAGCCAGTAGTTTGGAGGGAATCTGAACCCAGAGAAGGCTCCAGTTATCAAATTTTTGCTGAAATCACTGTAGAAAACCCAACCTCTTCTGCTATTTTAGGAGCTTCCTGATGTTAAAAGCTAGTGTAGTACAGACACAAAAAAGATTCAGTCTGTTGTAAACACTGAGCTAATACAAGCATTTACACAAATCTCTGCCAATGCACAGAGGGCACTGCTGGAGGGAAACTTGTTGCACTCTGACTCATTACTGCATCTAGTAACTATTAGCACAATGCATGTCCAGAAATGGAAGTTCACCTTTCAGCTCTGAAGCCTGAAGCCATGAGTAAATCCCACTGAATTCACTCCCACTGGAAAAGGAGTACTTGTGGCACCTTGGAGACTAACAAATTTATTTGAGCATGAGCTTTCGTGAGCTACAGTTCACTTCATCGGATGCATTCAGGTCATGCTCAAATAAATTTGTTAGTCTCTAAGGTGCCACAAGTACTCCTTTTCTTTTTGCAAATATAGACCAATGCGGCTGCTACTCTGAAACTCCCAATAGGATCCTAGAATCAAGTGGTCTCTAACCTTATTTCTGATACTCATGGAATTTAAGGCCAGATGGGACCATCATCATCTAGTCTGACCTCCTACACATCACAGGCCACAGAACTTCACCCACCCACTCCTGTAATAGACCCCTAACCTCTGGCTGAGTTACAGAAGTCCTCAAATCATGATTTAAAGACCTCAAGTTTCAGAGAATCCACCATTTGCTCTAGTTCAAACCAGCAAGTGACCCGTGCCTAATGCTGCAGAGGAATGTGAAACCCCCTGGGTCTCTGCCAATCTAACGTGGGGGGAAATTCCTTCCCGACCCCAAATATGGCAATCGATTAGACTTTGAGCATGTGGGCAAGACCCACCAGCCAGACACCTGGGAAAGAATTCTCTGTAGTAATTCCACCACCAGCCTTTAGAGATATTTGTGCATGCGTGTGTGTGCGCGCGAGAGAGATCTGATACACTCACTCATGAAAAGTCCAAGATGGCAACAGCAGTAAAACAGGTCAGGTCTGAGGTGCATCCCCAGGCTGATAGGAAGAAGGAGTTGGGGCAAGACTGGACTTACATGGGCACGATTTATCTATTATATCCAATCTGCATGAGGCCAAGCCATGGGGATGGGAGAAAGGGTAGGAGAGAAAGCTAGAGAATGGAAAGGGGGAAAGAATTCCAGATGCGGTGTGCCACGGTTTATTGCTGCTTCTAAACCTCTTTCCCAGGACTACCCTCCTCCTCCCCACCACCCCGACATCTTCAAAATCACTACCTCTGTCAAAAGTGCAGTAATTGTGCTTGTTGCAACAACCCCCGAGACAGCCTGGCAATCAATAGTGCAAATATTAAAACCCATAAATCTAACCAACCTTTGACACCGGACTGCAGTTTGCCGATCTAACCGCACAGATGTGATTTTTCATCTGGGGAGCGATGCAAGGGGTTGTTGATGACCTCTAGATTAAAGGGTCAATTTATTTTAACACCGCTCTTTTCCAACAGTCTTCTTTCCCCTCCCGCAACCCACCCCATGTTTTCATGTTGGCGTTTGATTGATTCTGCTGTTCAGACAATCAGGGTGCAGTGAGTAAAAAGGGAAGAAAATGGCCTGGCACAGCCCCAACGCGCTCAGATACAAAATAATGGAGGAAAGATGTCATGTGAAAAGAATGCACGCAGGCAAACGCGGGAGGCAGATCGCGTATCAACCCCCGAACCGCCCTTTAACCAAGACTAGTGTAGTTGGAACAAACACAGCATCACAAAGCAACAGAAAATATTCCCTTCCCCAGCTTGCCCGGAACAGAACCGTGTGGCTGAATAAACAGAGAGAAGCACAGACCCAGCTGAATGCTGAAGAAGAGTGGGATCCTAGAGCCTTGAATGGGGAGATGGAAAGGGGGAAGGAAAAAAATGGCCCTGAGCCCTTTTAGGCTTCTTTAAGATGTATACAGAAGAATGAAACTTCTTTAATTTTTTTTTTTTTTTTAAAAAAGGGTTTGTTGTCTGAATTGAAGATCAGAAATCACTTATCTTCCGGTGTTTGTTGTGAGCTATGGAATTGTAATTGATGGGGTTCCTTTACCCAAAGTTAGTCGTCGGAGTTAAATAAAGATTAAGCTTTTAAAAGAGGAAGAAAAGGAAAAAGGCCCAATTTTCCAGCAGTAGATGCCTGAAGGGAGGTCCCTAAATCCATCTCTGATTTCCAAAGGGCCACAGCACCCCCAGTTCCTATTGATATCACTGTGAGTACTCAGAACATTTACACTCTGTGGGAAGGGGCTGAGTGTGTAATAGGAAGGCAGGGTCAGGCCACCATGGAGGACCAGATGGAGGGGCCAGGGATTTGGCAACAGAGGCAGGGGACTCTCCCCACCTCTGCGTCACCACTTCAAATACAGAGCAAGTATGAAATAAGCAGGTGACTTATCTCCATCTCCAGTGGATACCTCTCCAAACCCATCGAGCCATCTCTGCTTACAAGAATGGCTGCTCTCCTGAGTGCCTGCAGCACTGCAGGTCAAGAATCGCATGAACTGGCAGAGCTGTCAAGGGACCACAATTTGGAGCAGCAGGGAGGCTGCAGGTCAGGACATGAGTCCAGCTGTGTGGAGGAAGCCTGCGGAGCTACCCACTCTCTAGCTCTCTTTCGTAAGTTCTGGAATTAACTGAATTCCCCTAGAAATTTAAAAAAAAAAGAATTGCCTTCCAAAGGCTGCAGGGATCTCAGTGGCTCTGCCTAGGCCAGCAGGCTGGGACTTGTCAAGCTGAGTGCAAATGAAAGGACTCCTCAAGGGGCTGAAAGTCTGCAGATGGAATGAAATAGACAAGTCTGCTAGGTTTCTGATCTAGCTTACTGAACTTTATTCACTGTGCATTTGAGCCTCTAACCACATGGATTTTGGAGGCTACACGTCTTCGAAGCAAGGCTCTTCCTTCTCGGTCCATCTTCCCCAGCTGCCTGCAATACCAAGAGACCACGGGAGTGGCACGCCATTGCTGTAGAAGGAGCCTTAGTCTTCCGATTTGTATTGCAGCAGCTCTGCAGGCTCCAGTCAGGATCAGCTTCCCCACTGTGCAGGCTCTGCCCAAACACAGAGACAGATATGGTTCCTGCCCCAAAGAGCTTATGGTTTACTTGAAGACAAAACACAAGAGGTGGACGTAACAGACAACTGGAGGGAATGAGGGCAGGAGGAGGGTAGCAGTGAGAGGAACCACAAGCTCCCTCTCTGTTTTCTCTCTCATTCGCATGAGTGAATCCCGGAGTTGGGGTGGTTCTGGAGATCTGTTCCCACCTCTTTCCCCAGATGTGTTTTAAGCTCTGCTGAGGGTCAATAGATCCAAGGCCAGCCTTACCTTTAAAAGAAATCCCTCCTACTACAGAAAAGCCTGTCAGCCCTCTGAAACCAGAGGCCTAATAAACATTATCTGGTAGAAAGCAACTGTCCTCTTTGGAAAGAATTTCCAATCCACATTGGGACTGAGCCAAAGCCGTCTTTAGTAACTTGGATCAGGCCACTGTACTGCCTCGCTACCAGCTTTTATGTGACAAACTCCAGGAGTTACAAAAATAATATTCTTAAAAGTTGTTTTTTTTTTGTTGCCTCTGACATGGGAGCACACAATAACCTGGAGTAAAGCTTCCAGGGCCTGATCCAAAGCCTTTGTAAGTACCAAACAGGCTTTGGTTTAGATCCTAACTGGGGACTTTACTTTGTTAGAAGCCACTTTTAATAACCTCCCGAACCTGTGGCTGAGCCGTAACTTTGCGACAAAAGTTCTTTGCATCCTCTGCTCCTCTCTATCACCAACAAAAGCCAGTTCCTGCTCAGAGCTGAATGACCACTCATCTCTGCAGGGGGCAGCGACAGCCATAAAAACCCTGAGCTCTCTTCCAAAGCTCCTGGGCCTGAGGGGTTTTAAAGCTTAAGTTTCAGTAGTCTCTAAGGTGCCACAAGTACTCCTTTTCTAGAAGCAGCTGTGTTACTCTGTATTCGCAAAAAGAAAAGGAGTACTTGTGGCACAAATTTGTTAGTCTCTAAGGTGCCACAAGTATTCCTTTTCTTAAAGCTTAAGTTGTTAGACATACGGCTCCCTCAAGAGCCTCCCTCCTCCTCCTCCTCCCTCTAACGGATCTTTAACTAGAAATATTTCACCCAATCCCTGCAACGACACTGCTATGTCCTTCAGTTCCATGCTATGCTGGGGTTCCTAAGGATCAGACATTTTTGGTGTTGCCAGTGCCCATTTCCTCCTCCACGAAGTCCTCAGTCTCCTGTAGTTCCTGGTTAGTTTCATACTAGGGAGGGTGTGATCAGTTTCAGGAAAAAGCACCAAGAACGAGCAGCTTTGGGGCTTTAAATGCTAAGATCAGTGGCCCAAAATATTCAATACAGCCATGAAAAAAAAAAAAAAAAAAAAAAGCAGGAAGCTCTTATACAAAGCCTTATCTGCACAGGGATTTTTGCTCCCAGTATAACTGTCCTGGTGCAATCCTAAGTGTAGACATGGTTTACTCCAGTGCAGAGATATTCACATTGGTGCAGCTATGTCGACTTCAAACCAGAATAAGCAGTTCCACTAAATCGCATTCACGCTAGGGATCTGCACTGATGTAGCTACTCCAGTGGCTAGTAGAGAAAAGCCTAATTTCCCCAAAGCATCCCATGGTGACTAGCTATTTCCACTAGTACATGTGACCAGAAGAGGAGCAACAGATCAGGGCTGCTCTCCTATCTCCACTATAATCTGTGTTACCTAGGGAAGCCATGGTGATGTCCTTGAGGAGCATGGAGAGCATTGTGCAATTCCTCTTGGAGGAACCATCCCTCTGTGCACCTGCAGTGTCTTCTTGTTTAAATCTCATTCTTACACTCCACTTCCTGCAATTATCTCTGCAACTGATCAGTTTGGTTCCTCTCCAGCTTTAAAATAAAACGAGAACTCGCACGCTCTGGTTATTTCTTTTAACAGGTCAGTGCCTCCCTATGGGTTTCACACGTGTGTTTGTGCACTGCAGCCACTGATGGAAGGATTTCTAAAGAACGCAAAATACTCCCTATATTTTGAGAGTCAAAAAGGAGCAAAAACCACTGTGAAAAGTGTTTTTTTATCTCATGTAAGACAACATTTTTAATTAATATTACACCACACACACAGCATAAACATGGCATCTCCTTAGTATCTTAAAAGGCACAAAATCATGCACTTTAATTAATATATCTCAAGGGGTAAATAACCTAGGCTTAAATTTATGTTAAAAGGAAGGGGACAAGTCCAAGACAGACAAAGATTTGCTTTCCCCAACTTTAAAATGGTATAAATATTGGGTGTCTAGTTAAGACAGGCCAAAGAATTGTCTACTGGCTGCTCAAGTTCAGCTGAATTCACATTTGCGTTCCCACCCCTCTTAAATTTCTTTTTTTGTTTGTTTGCATTGTACTTTCTCCTCCATGTCACAGGAACTTTAATGGAATCCTACTGAGTAGGAATACGGTCTGAAAATGAACACTCTTGCTTTAAACAAGCCTCCTTAAGGCTTATTGTGTCCCTCTTCCTAGCTTTCTCCCTGACCTGAGCCATGGGACAAGGCCTAATTTTGGTGAACCCCAGACCATGGCCCAGATGAATCACTGACCATGGAGATTAACTTGCCTAACGGGCACTTTTATGCCTGTTTGGAAAGGAGACATGATGTGCTTTTATATTACTCAGATATAAGTCTCAAGCACCATTCCCCTCCTCTTACACAGCAGGCAAGGCAAATGCTATTAAGCATCCAGATAGTTAAAAGACTTTCAAAAATTCTTCTAAATTTAAGCTTACATGGGAAACACAAAGAATTGCAAGAAAGGAATCTGAATTCTTACAACAAACTGGATTTACAGCAGTCGGAGCCCATTCTGCAGGCATCCCTGTTTAAACTGTTCCAGAGAATGTTCCCAAGGCTCCGTGTTGATCCAGACCAATGCTATGGTGGTTATGTCCGCACCAAACACGAATCTGCTCCTGCCTAGCTCTTTGGTTTGTCCCTTTTGTACGTTAGGATTCCTTTTAAATGCCTTTATTTTAAAATCCTGCCCTCTGTTACTAACACCTTCCATTAGTGCATCTGATATGATTTTTGAAATCTAGTTCACTTTTCTTCTGCCGATGGCATTTACAGCTTCCCTCAGTTTGGACTGTGAAAAGACTGGAAACTGGTCAGTTTCACTTGTTTAAAGTGAGTTCCCTGACAATTTCACTTTCAGGCTCTCTTTGCACTGTTACTAGAAGTTGCAAACACTGCAGGAAATTGCAAGGGGGAAGGGTTAGTTTTTTTGTTTTTAAACATTTTCCAATGGGTTTTATTTTAAATAATGGAAATATGTTTTATTTATCTTAGGCTTTGTAAGAGCTTGTTTTAAATAGGACATCTTAAATTGGAGGCCTAAACTATCCAGGAATAAATCTTTTGGAAATTAAATCTGTTGGCTCTTCATTAGATTTTCCACAGAGACACAACTGTACGGGTCCCGCTGCCTTAGCCAGTGGGAATGGGGAGGTAGTTGCTCTGAGCATCTAACTTTAATGTTCAGCCAAAGCGCTCACTGGGTAGTTGGGGCTCTCTGTGAATCCTGGCGTTCTGTACTACCACATCCTTCCAGAATTTAAATCCATTTGACACACAGAGACTGGAATTAATTGAAAAATAACTTCACCACCCTTCTGAGGGGTAAGGGTTAGGGCTTTTGTTCTTTTATTTGTCATCCTAGATGATTTGCGCATATTATAGATTTCAAAATCACATTGATGCTACCGACAGGTTTCAGAATAGCAGCCGTGTTAGTCTGTATTCGCAAAAAGAAAAGGAGTACTTGTGGCACCTTAGAGACTAACAAATTTATTAGAGCATAAGCTTTCGTGAGCTACAGCTCACTTCATCGGATGCATCCGATGAAGTGAGCTGTAGCTCACGAAAGCTTATGCTCTAATAAATTTGTTAGTCTCTAAGGTGCCACAAGTACTCCTTTTCTTATTGGTGCTACCCAGAGGCAAATTATTGACATTTAAGAAAACTTGGGTGACTCACTGCTTTGCAGAAGATCAAAGTTTGAGTCTGCTTTTTAAAATCTGCATCAGAAAAATGCGGCAAACACCAAAACAAATAATTTGTGCTCCTCTTCAATAATTCATTTAAAAAAAAATTATTCCCCATGTCCCAACTTCCATACAGAAAAGAAAATGCCATAAAAACCCCACCACTGAAGGGGGGGGAGGAGAATCCAACCACCTATCATAAACATTAAAGGGGCTGTTTACTGAATGATCAGTGTTTCAATAGAATTGCAAAGCACATTCAACCAGGGAAGGACCAGTAAGGAGGAAAAAAAAAAAAGGAGGGCCCACCTTCATGAATGCAGACAATATTTATGAAAACTCGCTTTGATGAGCTGGGCAACATTCAGCCCAGATGTTCATTTGTCAGTGAAGGGAGGGCAGGGAGAGGAGGTTTTAAATTAATCTTCACAACTAGAAAGGCGCTTGTAACACGCACCATATGGGTACAAATATCCATTAACCTCCCCACCAGAGCAGCTTGCTTGGTATCCGACTGTGACTATGATGTTTCCAGCCCAGTCAAGGGCTCCTTAACCCAGCCTGAATTTCATCTCTCCCCCCACCTCCTCCATAGATCCCCTCTCTCCAAACACAGCTTCCTCCTTCACAAAATATTCCAGCGAAGAAAAAACATTTTCAAAGCCGCCTGCCCACAGTTTCTTTCACATGCATTTTTTAAAGGCAAGCCCAACTGCACACTGCGATTCAACTTCGCCACCTCCAGTTACAAAATCATCTCCCGAACATTTTGATCACAACTGCCTCCCTTCCCAAAAATCCTTTGCCTATGAGTGATTTTTTTAACCCTCCCCAAACTGTTGGGTTTTTTCGGGGGGGGGGGGGAAGGGGTGTTTATTAAGTGCAATTATTCAAATGAATCCCGCTAATGGAGTCGTCTGCGGCAAGTTGCGCATTCAAATGAACGTTTTGTGCCAATTGTAGGGCCAACCCGCCGCCCTGCTGAACGAGCTGGTGTGAAACTCGTTACCCCGGGACCAGAATAAAACAATCAATCAATCAAGTGCCCCCGTAAAGGAGACCCAGAGAACCTCACGCAACCGAATACCGCACCCGGGGGCACGGAGAGCGACTCCCGCACGTAACAACGCCACAGAGAAGCAACAAGCGCTTTGTTCTCTACATACACACACATGCTTGCTGATGGGGAAAGGGTTGCAAAAATACCCACACACACTTAAACAACCCTCAACCCACTCCCCAGAGAGCAGCAACATAAATGGGGGGGGGGGGGGCGCTACACACGCAACAAACCCAACGGCACTTTTTTGTTTGTTTGGTGGTGGGGTTTTGGTTTTGTTGGTGTTTTTTTGTTTTTTTTTTTTAAAAGCCTAGGGGAAAACCCCCAGGGGGAGCTCTGAAAAAGGCAAACTACCGGGGACTTAAAGACCCACAGTCAGCGCCGGCCTTTGCCGCCTCCCTAACCTGCATCACATATGCGCACACGCAACCCCCTCGCTCGCCCATGAAAGCTCAGAAGGAGCCTTTCCCCGGGAGCCAGGACGCGGGCGAACGCTGCTGCATGCACAATTCGGGAGCCGGCGGCGCAGTCCCCTCCACGGCGCCCTTGGAAAAGTGAAGCCCCGGCCACCTTCTCATCTGTAACCCCGAGCGAGGGGCAGGGGCGCCCCCTTAGGAAACGGACCACCCAGTCTAGGGCTAGCCCGGCTCCTCATGGGCCTCCAGCAGAGAGCCAGGCACAGAAAAGCGGAGCCTTATTTTGGTTCTGAGGCTCCAAGGAGTTTGTTCCCTTGCAAAGCGGAGTACGCCACGGTGCTCCTGCGGCTTCTCGCACACCCGCCTCTAGCTCTGAGCGGGGCGGCAGGCTGCGCCTGGAAACCCAATGCCGCCGTGCCAGGCTGTTGCAATGAAGCACCTGGCCTCCCTCGCTCCTGGCTGAGCCTTTCCACAGCTCTTCAGTAAACAGTTCCTTCCTCCCCCTGTAAAGACCAGCAGAGCCACAGGTTACTTAGCTTGATCTTAAAGAGACCTCAGCCCTTTAATCATTCTGATGGAAAGTCAACACACACGCACACTCATTCTCTCTCTCTCTCTCTGCAGGAATCAGCAATCTCCTGGCTGCAGGCAAATCTGGTTTTGAACCTTATCCTCCCAACTTGTTCCCTTTCTTTCCTCCTTAATAGCTGCAGTGGAATTTTTTTTTTCTAATGCACTCCCATTATGGAGCAGCCTAAAGTGGAGAGATTTTTTTTCTGCCTCCCTTCTCTCTCCTAGAGGAAAAAACACCCACATTTTTGTACGAAACAATTTGCTGTCGCAAGTACCTATAGATCCCTTCACATCTGCTTGATAAGTAACCAGTCAAAACAAGTTTTCTGCTCCCATCAGTCCTGCTGGGGCTCATGGAAAGCCCTCTGTTTTCCTTCTGCTGGGTACATCTATATCCCAAACCAGGCCAGGAAAGGAAAGAACACAGCACAATTCAACATCATGTGCGAAACAGGAAAAAAGAAACAGCTGACACGTTTGGGGTTCTAAAGTGTTGTAGCTGTTGTCGGTCTCAGGATATTAGAGAGACAAGGTAGGTGAGGTACTCTTTTATTGGACCAACTTATATTGGTGAGAAAGACAAGCTTTTGAGCTTACGCAGAGTTAGTCTTCTAGGTCACATTTGTGGTTGTTTTTTTTAAGATAAGTAAGTTGAATTTAACGAGGACCAGGAGAAGGAGGAAACTTGTAAAGAGCGTCCCCATCACCTCCCTTCTCCAGGCAATCTCTGCTTTGATAGAGGTCTCTTGAAACACAACACATAAGTGCAACAAGCCATATCCTAGTGAGCCCCTGTGACAGCCACCCTCTTGGCCAACACACCAAGGACCTACAGAGTTATCAACATGAGTCTCTATAGTTTGAGCTTGTGAGCCAGGCAGTCAAGATGGGAGTTGTAACAGACCCATATTCTCTATGGGTTGGGTACAGAGTGGGATCTCCAACACACACACACACACACAAGCGAGTTACACATCATGATTCTGTGAAGAACTGGCATGTGTAGTTGAGCACTGCTTCCCTCCACTGGGCAGATTTGGGAATGCCTGACTGTGTGTCAGAGACCCTGTACTGCTAACAGGTAATGAAGATTCTCCATTCATTTAAGTGGCTGGGGTCTGTGCTTTTGGAGCAAGAGGATCTGGATTCTCTCTCTATTGTCTTGATGGAGTTCCAAGCATGTCACCATGTTGTGGAGCACAAGAAGAACTGCAAATTTCCTACTTAGACGTGGATCTATGACAATACAATGTTTTTCTATTACTGTGTACAAGAACTTATTTTTTTAAAAAATATCAGTTTAGTGGCAGGACTTAAGGTGCATCTCTGGGGTGCCCCAGTCTGTGCTGGGGGGGGGGGGAAGGTGCCACTAGAGTTATTTGCCTAACTAGAGGAGCTGCTCTCAGCTGGTAATATAGCGAGTAGCTCACAAAAGTTAACAACAGCCTTCTCAGTCCATCTCTCTGCTCACTATGGTACATACCAATTAGTGTTTTGTCCTGTCCAATTTGTGGTACTTATGTGGTCTCCATTTATCCTCACAACCCCCCAAGAGGTAGGGCAGTGCTATTATCCCCATTGTACAGGTGGGGAACTGAATCCCTGAGAGGCTAAGTGACTTGCCCCACATCAGACAGGAAACCTGTTGCAGAGCACTAGAAACCCAGGTTCAATTCCCTACCCACTGAACCATCCTGCTCCTCTTCCAGACAGACTAAGCGATGTGGCTTCCATTCCAGCGAGTGCAGCACCAAGCTGATTGCAGGCAGGCTCCTCATTCTGACTGAGCTGGGAGAGCTCCCCTATCTCAACCTGTCACTTGCTGGGGACTTCAACCGTTTTTCTGGCAGGCCAAACACGGACAATGGACCCCACCCATCCAGCTGCAGCAAGGGCCCTTTCATGTCACTGCCATCACACGGCACTGCTGCTGTCAGAGGGGCTGTCAACCCCCCTGGTAGATGTATTTCATCAGCAGATCAACTCCATTCTTGTCCAGAGACTGTACTGCATTTTCATCATCATCAGCTATGAAAGAGATGAGGATGAGCAGGAATGCTGAGTGAACAAACCGGGCTGGGCGGGAGACACCCGATCTCCTACCCATCCTGGAGCTGGCTGATGGTGACTCACTACACTCTTTAGGGAGGCCCACAGGCTGAAGGAAAGACAGATGAGACACGCCCCCTCTCCCAGCCAGACGATGATGTAAGTGTCCCTTTGTAACATGGGGATATATAGTGCATCCTCTGCATTGGGGTGGGGCTCCTTATAGGCCTGATCCTGTAAACTGCTCCACACAGGCAGACCTGCACAGAACCCCATTCACTTCAGCACAGATCCACATAGGTCTGTCTTCACTGAGCTCATTACAGGATCGAGGTCTTATGTTCATGGTAAACATCATCATCACCCCATCTCCTGATCAACCAGGATCAGATAGAACAGTGGTTCTCAAACTTTTTTACAGACCACTTGAAAATTGCTGAGGTCTCAGCAGACCACTTAATGATCTTTCCAAATGTTGTTAGTACCGTTAGCTAACTGTTGTAAAGCGCTTTGGATAAAAGCACTATATTAAAAAAAACCTTAATAATTAACTTTTTTTGTTCTACAAATAAAAGCACACCATTCATATTTTAATATCAATAGTCTTACCTTTCTAATGTGATGGATTTGCCCTCTCTCTCCCCTGCCATGGCAGCCCCCGAGCTGGGGTTGGAAAGGAGGGGGAGTCTCTCTCCTACTCCCACCATAGCAGGCACAGAGCTGAGGCCAGGAAGGAGGGCAGTCTCTCCCCGGCAGCCGCAGCCTGGAGCTGGGGAAAGTCACCTCTTTCTCTGGCTGCCACAGCCCTGCACATCCCAAATTCCTCCACCCCCTCTTCTTGGGGCAGCAAAATTAACGGATTGGAGAGGATCTTAGAAGTAGCAAAAATACCCCAGCAGAAGCTTGATCTACCTCTTAAAAGATGGGAACTTTTACCGCTAACCACATTCTTTAGCTAAGGTTTAAGGTTTCCCTTTCGCACCCAGATATTTTGGGGAACTCTGCTTCACTGGAACAATCTGTTCCCAAGAAAGAAAAAAGCAGCAAGGAAGAGAACTGGGCAGCAGTACATGCTGAGAGTTGCAACATCAGAAGGGTAGGACATGAACTTTTCATGGCTTCTTGGCTGCTTTTGAAGCGGGTCTCAAAGCCCTGGATATTTTGCTGGAATGTCTCCTGTACATGATCCTAACTGTTTATGCAAGTGTTAGCCCCGGAATGGCTGAGTTATTTGTAACGTGCAGAAGACCAGAGGCAAGGCATTTATGTAATTTTGAGCCGCAGTTATTGTTCTATTTTGTAGCATAAGTGGCTATTCTGTGCTTTGCTCCATTACAGACAGCATGTTTTGTTAAGTGTGTGGATTTAATGTGCACACATTCTTAGGCTACATAGTGGAGTGCAACTCTGTACAGGCTTTCTGCTCTGCTACACTCAGGGAGCAACTGGAATATTTTCTATCTGGTCTTTTTTCTCCCCTATTCTTTCCTATTCCAGAGGGGAAGGGCTGGCAAAACTGAAACAGATCCTTAGCTGGGATGAATCAGCATAGCTCCACCAAAGTCAGTTTACACCATTTGAGAATCTAGCCCAGTGATGTAACTCCACTGAAGTCAGTGTGGTTACATCAGGGATTAATTTAGCCCAGTGGTTTTCAACCTGTGGTCTGCGGACCCCTGGGGTCTGCAGACTATGTCTCAGGGGTCTGCGGAAAGTTGTCGTTACCATAGAACAGTGGTTTTCAGCCTATGGTCTGCAGACTCCGGAGGGTCCGCAGACTATGTCTACGATTTCCAAAGGAGTCCGCACTTCCACTCAAAATATTTTAGGGGTCCACAAATGAAAAAGCTGAGAACCACTGCATTAGCCCATGGCACGGAGGCAAGAGCACTGGGTACAGCTTCAAGTCAGCCATTTTAGTTGATTGTACATTGTGTCCTTGTGACTCACTGGTGGCTAATTCTTCCCTGTGTAGAGTATCACACTAACTACGGGCAAAACTCCCGTTGACTTCAATGGACTAGGGTCTGGTCCTGGGTGAATCCCCTACCACTGTCCCCCCACCATCCACAAACAGCCCCCCCCCAAAAAAAATTCAAAGTAAATAATATTGCAACCATTCAAGCTGTAAAAGACAAAGATCCACCAGCACAATTTACATGTTTTAACGGGTCAGATAAGTTAAGCCCCACATTTGTAAAGGGTTGTATAAAAACTAATGGGAATAGAAGAGTGTCCAGGGTTACTTGTGTTTAAGTTGAGCAAGCCAGGCACAAACATTAGAAGCCAAACACAACAACATGGTATCAGTGCCGGGGCAGGGATGCAACCATGGAGCCAATGAAGCCCAGAAAGCATCCCCCTCCCACCCTGCTTCTCCCTCCCCATAAGAGCAGGGCAATGACAATAAGCTGTTGTTATGGTTATGGGCATTTATGTCTCACTGACAGATGTACATTGCTGTACCAGCCAATTAGGGATGCCCCTCAGACTCCAACATCGTACTGGCAATTGACCAGGGAACTCCAGCCAAGTGCCCAGAATGGCTGCTTGTGTCCTGCCTCTGTCCTGGTGCACAAGAACCAGAGAATGAAACTGATCAGAATCATCAGTGAAACTAACCAGGCTGGACTGGAGTCCCAGTCTGAGCGCAATGCAGGCAGTAAACAAAGAGCGTGCATTCCCACAAGTCTGTTAGCAACATCAGTAAAGGCGCATCTACACAGACAGATTGCTTGTCTCAGCAGTGTCCTTTTAACCTTGTATGTTTCTTTGAACATACAAGCTTCGTCTTAGCTGAGAACTGAGAGTTTTTGGTGCAGAAAAGGATTCAGGGTGCTAATGCCCAGGCTACTAGTGCCAGAAATGACAAGCTACTTATGCAAGAAGTGACACAGTTTCCATCCCCCACACCAGCACCCATCCCACATCACAAAGGAAGCAAAGTGTGGAGACCCAGACTTGACACAGGGCTTAGCAGGTTGGGTTTGGAGCCTTTTCATAGAATATCAGGATTGGAAGGGACCTCAGGAGGTCATCTAGTCCAACCCCCTGCTCAAAGCAGGACCAATCCCCAATTTTTTCCCCAGATCCCTAAATGGCCCCCTCAAGGATTGAACTCACAACTCTGGGTTTAGCAGGACAATGCTCAAACACTGAGCTATCCCTCCCTAGTGTCTGCTATATTGTTTATTCTAAAGGTGGAGGAGACGTCAGGACAGACAATGGGTGGAAAAGCCAGGATGGGGTGCGACAAGGTACAGCTAGGTAGCATGAACCAGCAGAACCACCCTGACAGGGTATCTGGGGAGATACCAGGCATGCCTTCCCTGCACTGTGCCTTTTCTGCCATAGATACTTAAAGCAGACTAATCACCCTTCCTGCTGCAGGTCATATAGACCAAAGCTGAGTGCAGGAGAAACAGCCCAGTTTTTGGGGCTCATAGGAATGGCCCCTATTATAGAGACACCAGGGATCTCTGAATATTTCTCCATGATCCTAGAGTCTGTCCAAATGTGCACAGCCAGCCTGACTCAAAATACAGCTCCAAGGTTCTCTCCCTAATGGAGCTAGTTCCAATTGAGTCCAGCCACATTTCCACATCAGGGAGCTCCCCGATAACCACTGCACAGAGGGACACTTCTTAGGATTCCCTGCTTCAGCAGAGAGTTAGAGCTATTGATTAGCCTGAACCAAAACCCAGACTTTAACTGAACAGCTCAGGCCCATCTCATGCACTTTATGCCATAGTCAGAACCTATTCTCTAGTAAGGGGTCAGTCCTGCACTCACTGAAGTCAATGGGAAGGGTGCAACTGACTTCACCAGGGGACTAATCCTAATGGAACATTGTCAGCAGGTGCCTCCTGGTCCCAACTGGCAGCTAGGTTTAGAGACAGAATGGGCTAGTGGTCCTTAGAGCTACTGGCACACCAGCAGAAGCCAACAAAAGGATTGTAATTGCATCTCCTCGAATTCCCACTAGGGAACAGGTATGAGCTGTGATCACTTTGATGCAGTGCTTTAAGATTTCCTTCTTCCAGAGGAGAGGGAAGGTGAGAGAAACGGCGCAGAGTTCCCGCAGAAAACATTGGTGCTCCTGGGATGGCATTGAAAGGAGCCCCTTCCCTTGCGGCACCACAATTAGGATTTAACCCTGGGATTCCCCTAATGAACACTCACCACGTAATTAACATTATTCCCAGTAACATAACTATTAGGGTCTCATTTACCAGGCTTTATAGAGGAAAAAGAAACTTGATTCTTCAAGGAGAGCAGGAATAGAAAAATTCAGGTTCTCTGACTGCACCTCAGACAGCATATTTCATCCTTTACAATGAATTGTAGGTTTCAGAGTAGCAGCCGTGTTAGTCTGTATTCGCAAAAAGAAAAGGAGTACTTGTGGCACTTTAGAGACTAACAAATTTATTAGAGCATAAGCTTTCGTGAGCTGTAGCTCACGAAAGCTTATGCTCAAATAAATTTGTTAGTCTCTAAGGTGCCACAAGTACTCCTTTTCTTTTTTTTTTAATGAATTGTAGTGGCCGAGCCTAGCCAGGCCAATGGTTCTTGATCTTTTCCACCCTGTGTTACAACAGAACATCCTCACCCTCCCCTTGTTTTGGGGGCCCATCCCATTTAGCCAGACAGAAAGTAAGGGTGGTTATTTCCCCCCACCAACATATTCTTGACTCTCAGGAGGAGAGCCTATGTTCTAGACAATAAGGGTCCAATCCTCAGCTGGTGCAAATCAGCATCACTCCATTCAAGTCAATAGAGCTATGGCAATATACAACAGCTGAGGATCTGGCCATCAGAATGTGTGTGAAAATCTGTCCAATCATCATTTTCTCCCCCATATTTCCAAGGACATGCCAACATCCCACCATGGCTGGGCAATGGATAGAGATGGCTTTTCGGCAGGGAGTGGGGAGTAGATGATTAAATTAGATTCAGGTTTGTATTGCCAAGTTTAAGGGTGCTAATATCCAGGTTGTGGTTCAGCCCATTGTGAGGAGATCATATCCCCCCCCCCGCCATTCTATGGTGAATTTGGGGTCTGTATTTGGATTTTACACCCCACAGTTCAGGGGTGTTTGAATCTGAAGTTTTGTTTCACACTCACCCCTAGACCAAAATACATGTTTTCCTGCACAGGGTGGGACTTCCAATATCATTACAGTGAGTTGGAGGAGGTTCAGTGCTGAACTCCCTTAGGGGTTTTTGAAAATCTCACCCACAGCGTCTATGACTCTATGTCCCACTTTTCAGAGTAGCAGCCGTGTTAGTCTGTATTCGCAAAAAGAAAAGGAGTACTTGTGGCACCTTAGAGACTAACAAATTTATTAGAGCATAAGCTTTCGTGAGCTACAGCTCACTTCATCGGATGCATCCGATGAAGTGAGCTGTAGCTCACGAAAGCTTATGCTCTAATAAATTTGTTAGTCTCTAAGGTGCCACAAGTACTCCTTTTCTTTTTATGTCCCACTTAAAACCCATCAGCAAAGAACAGATTCCAAACTATCCTCCGGAAAAATGTCCTCTCCATGGTGGTGAGAAGCCTCTCAGCTCATGGCCTCTCCCTGTAAGATTGTAACAGGGCAGAAACCAGAGAAGAAATTAACATTTTTATTTTGCGAGAAGTTCCCAACTTGTGCCTAAAAGGCTGGATACAGAGATCTGAGTACAGCTTTGGATCAAGAGTTCCTAGGGAAACACTGAAGAGTAAAGGAGGTGAGGGCAGCCTATGTCTGTCTTCTCTCTAAATACTTTATAGCTCTCTGCACCAGCCTGCCTCGCAAACATTAACAAATGTACCCTCTCCACACCCCTGTGATATTATCAACCCCACCTTACAGGCAGGGAATGGAGGTACAGAGAGATTGATTTGCCCAAGATCACACAGGGCAAGCTTGATGGTATTTCTCTGGCTATCTGAATGTAATGCAATAAAACTTCTGAACACTGCATCAGTTATCTCCAACACCGAAAGAGGAGAAATAATGTGGTGGGGGAAGGGAGGCACACAGAGCCCCCTCGTATGGGAGAGAAGAATGGGGGATCCTAGTATGGGGGGCACACAAGTCCTGGGAGGCGTGAAGATTGGTGGACACTGGCGGTGGTGGGGGGGTACACAGAGCCCCTCATGTGGGAGACTGTGTGAGGGGGAAGTTGCAGAGTGTCCCAGAAATAGAGGGGAATGGAAGCGTGGCACCCAGGGCACTTATAGGGGGAATGAAGGGAGGCAAGGAGTCCCTGGGGAGTGCAATAAACCCAGCCTACTGAAGCCAAAGTGTGAGACCCCCCCCCCTCGTGGTGAAGCCACGAACTGAGCCCCAGTCCTCCTGTGTCCACAACCTGTGCATCCCCCAGAAACCACCCTCCCTCCTTGACACGGCTGCTTAGTGCTGGGTTCAGTGTAGCGATCCCTGAACAGGATGGCACCCAGTCAGCTGTCACGTCAGTACACGGCCTCCGAGCACAAACAGGGCTGTGTCATTTTAACACTGGAGTTTTCTTTCTCTGTAAAAAGAAAGTATGGCTGGTTTGCAGAAGGCTCTCACTAAGGGGAACGCCTGGAGTCAGCACGTCTTCCCTGAAGGATCGTGAAGCATCCAGAGAACATCAGTCTGGGTGTGCACTCTGGGGGAGGAGGAGCAAAGAGCTGACCATTCTAGTCCCTAGAGGACTGGAAATCACATGTTCTCTCACAGTATCTACTACCTGCAATCTAATGCCAAAGTTTAGCAAAGCCCCTTCACTACACACCCAGGCCCCAGGACTCAGACACAGCTTTGATCACCATACACTTCTGGGGCCTTTTCATTAGCAATGTAAACCACCCAGGGATTCTGGGCCACCGAATCCTGCTCTTTAGTGCAGTCACACCACACAAGTGCAGTGCCCCGAACAATCCAGTACAATGAAAGATCCCTAATGTGTAACTACTCTGAAAGATGACTCTGTACAAGTGACATTGGGGGGAGGGATAGCTCAGTGGTTTGAGCATTGGCCTGCTAAACCCAGGATTGTGAGTTCAATCCTTGAGAGGGCCGTTTAGGGATCTGGGGCAAAAATTAGGAATTGGTCCTGCTTTGAGCAGGGGGTTGGACTAGATGACCTCGAGGTCCCTTCCAACCCTGATATTCTATGATACAGTCAGGTCCCCGGCTTAGTGTGTCAGTGATTGCCAGGCCAAATGTGCTCCATTTTTAGGTGAAAGGATGTCTTCCCCCCCCCCCCCCCACCAAACTGCCAGAACTGTAAACTCCGTGCCATATCCCACTTCCAATCAAGTCAATGGAAAGACTCCCACTGATTTCAATGGGAGGTGGATCAGACCCCATCTATGTATCTGAAGGCTTTTATGCTGCACACCAGAGTACCTAAGGGCTGAATACAGACTGGGATCTGAGGGCCAAGCTGGGTTCTTTCCCTCTTGCACACCATCACTACTGAGATTTCGGCCTGGTCTACACCTACAACTTAGGTCTATCTAGCTGTGTTGCTCAGAGGTGTGAAAACTGTTGCGTCCTAAGCAGTGTATTAGGTTGACCTACCCCCTGGTGTAGACCTGGCTAAGTCAACAAAGGATTCTTCCGTTGACTTAACTACCACTGCTCAGGGAGGTGGATCAACTACATCAAAGGTAGATGCTTCCTGCATCATTGGAAGGGGATTTTCACTATGGTGCTACAACTTCAGTGCTGTAGCAGTGCCGCTGTAGCAAAGACATACCCAAAAGTTCTGCAGGGCAAATTACAGCCTCACTGACACTCGTGCAATCCCATTATCATCACCGGAATTTAGTGATCAGTTCTAGTGATGAGGTCCTGGTAGGACTAGAAGGCAGGTCACCTCTCTTAGGCTAGGTCTACACTAAACTTTTGTCACTTTAGCAATGTTGATTAGGGGTGTGACTTTATGGTGGCATTTCTACCCCGGCAAAATCCCTCGTGTAGATGCAGATCTACTGGCATAATGTGCTTTTGCTGGTATAGTTTATTTTGCTTGCCGAACCAGCATAAGATGTATCTGGCAAATGCACTCTTGGCGATCAAAGGTGTGTCTATTCTAGGAGGGTTTGTTAGTTCACCTAAACCAGTATAGCTAAACAGGCAAAGCTTTTTTAGTGTAGACCTGGCCTTAGTTGTTTTGGCTCTGTAGGGCTAACCAAGATAAGCACGCAGGACTTTGATACACACGAAGGGCAGAGCTGCTGGTTTAGAAGGTGATATTTTTGCAGTCACTTTTCAAAGCAGAACCGCACTTTGTAGGTCCAATTTAAAGCAACAACCACAAATGGTACAGCTGTAGTCTACCCCACTGAACCCTGGTATGGCAGCACTCATGACACTGCAACAAATCCATGCTCGAGCCCACCTAGGACCATGCTGCATGCCATGGTCACACAAGAAAGTCACGCAGGACCACCTGCTCTGAAATCACAGAGTTAAAGAAGAATCTCCATTAGGATCTAGGACACATTGCCTTGTCTCAGAGAGCAGTGGGGCATGTGCATCGAAACTGGTACATTACATTATAGTCCCTGGGGTGTGGCAAGGACAGAGATTCAGCTTTAGTGAAATTCCCTTACTTTCCTTGGACTTAGTCAGAGCATAAATACACCATTGAAGTTGGCAAACATGCTCCATACTTCCCAGAATAGTCAAGTAGGGCTGGCCTAGCTGTGGAGCCATTTGAGGGAATGCAGTTTTCGTGCCTACCCTCAGCCTCTTGCTTCCCAGCCTCGGTATATCTATGCTCCTCCACCACGCCCACTACTACCACAACGGAGGGGAGAAGGGGAAGGCAGGGGAGTGTCACCCTGTGTCACTCAACAGAAAGTCCAGCTGATCTGGGAAGGGTACTGATGGTCTCTGGAGGAATCTTATTCCAGGCTCTCTCACCCAGAAGGAAGGTGGCAGTGTCACAGAGACTTGAGTGGCCTCCTGATCCCATGGGGAACATGGAGACGATTGTGGGCATGTGGAGAGAAGTGTTGTACAAAGCCAGCATACTGCCCCTGGGCATGTCTGGGGTCCGGTAACCTAGGACCGTGTCCGTAGCTGAAACACTGGAAGACTCCTCCACTGTCACCAAGACAGCAAAGAGCAAAACCAGCGGGATGCATCTGTGGCACAACAGCAGAGACCATGGCTGCCCCGAGGGGAACATCACCGCCTCCTTCCAGCCCGCCCAGTCTGAACCCCATGCGGCAGGCATCTCGCCAGCGAGTACCCAGGAGAGCTCTGCACCAGCCATGCCTGGGGGAAATTGTAGCCTGTGCCGGCAGGGTGGGCCCTGGTGTTCTAGTAGCTGAACGAATTTCCAGATAAAAGGGGATCCCATTCACTTACAACGACAGACAATTAAGGTGTCAACAAAACACCCGTTAAAGCCACAGGCCTGATAAAAGACACTGCTTCCATAGCACAAAGCTGCGTTCCAGAGGGTTCTGACTGTAAGCTCTGGGTGAACGTGGAGGGGGTCAGGAAGCCAACCCCAAAGCCAGCCATCCCCTCATCCATTCCAGAGGCTCTAGTGACATCTGCTGGACTCCTGCTCCACAAGTCCCTAACCCTTGTGCTCTAGCCTGAGGATGCAGCAGAGCTCAGCCACCATGAAAATGCTGGGGAGAGACAGCATGGAAGAGGGTTGAGGTTTCTGTCTATTGAATCTCTCCTCGGCGTTCAAACCACCACACTCTCCGTGAGCAGCGATTTATGGACGTCGCACCAGAGGAGAGCGTATTCGCGCACGCACACTCCCACCTCACTGTGCCTTGGGCTGTAAGTTTTGTTGGTGCTCCTGGAGTGCCTGGGAGGACAGCCAGGCCTCGTCATTAACTCATGCCCAGGCTTTACAGTCTTGTGAATTCAGGAGCCATCCTGGTGACTGCTGCATTGGATGTCATCACAGACCTTGTCAAACTAATTACAGAGTCCCAGTGAGTGAAGGCAGCAGCTCCAGTTCACTACACTGGAGAAACAAGTTCACAGTTTGGTACCAGCAGATCAACATTCACTTCCTCCCTCCAGCCACCAGCAAACATCCTTGGGCCCAACTAGTCCATACCTGTTAAAGTGCCTAGTGCTAGAGCAGGCTGTAGGAGTCACGCTTGGGGGACTGCAGCCCCAGACAGCTTGAATAAGCTACATCCCCTACTGAATAGTCCCCCAGACTGGCTGGCTTTAGGAAACATAACCCTTGTTAGTGAAGGGGAATTGTGTCTGCTCAAGCGGGCATCAGCTATTTTACCCTGAGTATCCAGTGCCCGGGTAATAATGCATGGGTTACCTAGAGCACCCTTCACAAACATCAGAGCAATAAGGTTCACCATCTGTAGGAGGAAGGTGTTATTACAAAGCAGATACAGGGAGTTGGCCAGGGTCACAGTGTGTCTATAGCAGGGCCAGGGATACAATTCCAATCCCATATT
Organism: Dermochelys coriacea; assembly: GCF_009764565.3. Classification (NCBI taxonomy): domain Eukaryota; kingdom Metazoa; phylum Chordata; order Testudines; family Dermochelyidae; genus Dermochelys; species Dermochelys coriacea. The sequence continues at coordinate 9,479,263 of NC_050077.1, read as the reverse complement.
CTAACCATTGGGCACACTGTCTCCAATACATGCAATATATTCAGACACATAATCCTTCACCCTCACAATAGAGCGTGTATTTCTTGGGGCAATTTTAGTGAGCAACATTGAGTATATACGTGGCCATTTAGGTACTGTCACGGGATTCACTCACTCGCTGGCAGCACCTCCTGCTGGTCATCCTGGGGATTAGACACCCTCTGGTAGTATCTTCTCTTGCCTTGTCTTACTCTGTAGCCCCACTCTCTCCCAGATCTGCAGTCTCCTCTTCATGGCTTCATCCTCCGGCCAGGTCACTAAAGTCCTCCCCTTCTGGTGAATTCACACAGTCTTTCCAGACCAGCTGTCTGGCTGAAATCTCCAGTGCCCTGTGCCATTACCTAGTGGCTGGTTGGGGAACCCAGGCCCACCCTATACACCAGGTTCCAGCCCAGTGACCCTATAACAAGCAGCGACGGTCCCTGTACAGCCCTACCTGTCTGATGCTGTTATCCTGGCCTTCTTCCTACGTATATGGCTTCCCCACTCTCTGGGTTAGTCAGCCTACAACTCGCTCCATTCAGGAAGTGAATGCAGCCTTTATCCCTCCAGCCTTTCCTAACAACAGCGACCTTCCTACACTGCAGCCAGCTACCTGGCTTTATACAGGCCCCATTGGTTCCTGCACAGGTGAGCCTGTTCCTCTAATTAGGGTTTTCTTCTCAGAATTTACTCTATTAACTTAATTGGCCCACCTGGCCTCCATTAACCCCTTCCACTCCAGTGTGGAGTGGACACTGCATCACAGGTACCCCTTCGGGGACGCAGCCGTATAGCACCATGAAGAAATCTGAATCTACAGAGAAATAATGTGGCCATTTGCCTTTCCACTGGCGTATAGGCATTCACTGGCTGTGTGGAGTGCTATGTTCTCTGGTTGATCACTTGTCTATGCAAAGGTAGCTAAGGCTTCCATTGGAACAGACTGGCCAGTTGTGTGAATCATGGCCGGCCAGCTGGTTTACTAATGGTGAAGCTGGTACCCTGCGCTCTTTGGACTCACAGCACAGTGCCTCTGGATCCAGCTTGAGCTGTGGCAGTATTGGGAGGCTGCTCCCATCTGACAATGCTGGGATATCCTATGCCCCAGAGTAGCCCACAGGCATCAACATGATCTCATCTCAGAGAGAGAACATCTACCAGGAATACTCTTTCCTGACAACTCTCACTTACACTGTGACAGTGTTCCGGATCATAGAAATATCGGACTGGAAGGGACCTTGATAGGTCATCTAGTCCAGTTCCCTGCACTGAGACAGGGCAAACTATTATCTAGAACATCCCTGACAGGTGTCTGTCTAATCTGTTCTTCAAAATCACCAATGACAGAGATTCCACAGCCTCCCTAGGGAATTTGTTTCAGTGCTTAACCACCCTGACAGGAAGTTTTTCCTAATGTCCAACTTAAATCTCCCTTGCTGCAGTTTAAGCCCATTACTTCTTGTCCTGTCCTCCATGGTTAAGGAGAACAATTTATAACCCTCCTCTTTATAACATGCTTGAAGACTGTTATCATGTATCTCCCCCACACACACACCTGTTTTCTCTTCTCCAAACTAAACAAACCCAAATTTTTCAATTTTTCCTCATAGGCCATGTTTTCTAGACCTTTAATCGTTGTTGTTCCTGTCCTCTGACTTTTCTCCAATTTGTCCACATCTTTCCCAAAGTGTGGTGACCAGAACTGGATATAGTACTCTAACTGAGGCCTTATCAGTGCAGAGAAGAAAAGAATTATTTCTTGTGTCTTATTTACAACATTCCTGCAGATCCAACATACCATCTGTCTATCCAGTACATGTGTGTGTGTAAATGGCCACCCCACTCCTGCCTGAAGGTCAGGGATTTCATACAGGGCCAGCCCAGATTTAAACTATAACCCTGTCACAGCAACAAAAACATTCTGTAGCTGCCTCAGAATTCAGCCATCTCCATACAAAGTGTAGCGCAGTCCTGTCGAGTCACTCTCAGTGACTGCCGTTGGGGCCACGGCTGCATCGCTCTGAAGCCTTAGCAAGGAAAATGCTAACATTTCTGATCATGGAAATTAAAAGTTGCAAGACTGTAGGATTGTAACAGGTTGTAAAACAAACAAGCACTTTTTCCCTGGCTGTAGGCTGGGGTCTTTTCCAGATACTGAAACAGCTACATGCTGACACAAGTGGTGCTTACGTTAGAGGCCTGAAACCTGCTAATCAGATTTCGACAGTGAATTAATAAGTGTGTATACATGTTACTGTGTTTGCCAATCCTCCATTCTGGATATCAGAAAAGCACAGTGCAGGGGCACAGCCATAGACTGTTTTAGGCACAGAGGGCTTGATTCAACTCCCAGTGAAATCAAGGTGGGGGGGGGTGAAAGGAGGTCTTTCCATTTCACTAGGAGTTGGATCAGGCCCTGAAAAACAGAACAGGAAAAAAAAACAGGCGACTTTGAGCATAAGGTCCGAAAGCTGGGCTTATGGCTCACTTCCCTTCCCCCGCCCCCCATAATTTTTGACACTGCTTCCTTCCAGTGTGCTGGAGCCAAAGGGTAAAACCAGAGTAGCCCGGCCCCCTCCCTGAGGACAGCAGTGCTACTTTCGAGCCAGGTTCTAATCTTTCCTGGCTCCCAGCTGAGAATGCTGCTCCTTTGGAGCCGTCTTTCTGCAAAGTTTAGGGTAAAATTTGTATTTTTTAAATGATTAACAACTTCCTGAAGCCAGCATGATTGTCTCCAACTCACACCTGCTGTTCAGACATGGCGCAAAGGTTTCAACATTGTTTCTGGGTGCTGGCACCTGTGATTATCCCCAAGTAATCCCTCTTTAAGGACTGAGCCCCGGGCCCGTTCTGATAAGGGGTGTCAGTGGCTTGGTGTTGCTCTGTTGAACAGGCAGAAAAGCGTTACCAAGACTTTGCCGGGTCCTCAGGAAGAAAAAGGAGCTGAAAAATTGTATTCAGCATTAAGGGAGAGAATGATCAAATGGGTGTGGGGGGGAGTTGTTTATCTAGAGCTGATTTTGATTTTCTTCTTTCAAATATCAGCAGGATGCTGAGCCCAGCCTCATTATGCAAATAGAAGCAATTAGAGCTCACCCAGGCTCTTGCCATGTGATGTAGTTTATGGTGCTCTCAGAAATTCTTCCTGCTACATGAGAAGAATAACAACAGGGCTTGTGTTGCTATGTTCTGTCTCTCTCTGTGACTCAGACTAGGGTGGATGTTGCCATTTGGGAAAGTAAACAATTTTTTATTTTATTTTTGTTACAGAAAGAAATTCTCAGATCTCTGAAAGTCTCTTTAATCTCCATCCCTGGGATCATCCTTTTAATGGGCTTTGGGTAACGAAAGCAGTGCTCTGGGGAGACAACAACCTTGCATGGAACTAGGGCCATGTCTACGCAATGGGCACAGCAATGGTACGGTATGCCGCCAGAGCTCGTAGTGAAGATGCTTCCTACAGCAATGAAAGGGGTATTTCTGTCACTGCACATAATCCACCTCCCTCAGTAGCTAGGTCAAAGGAGGGTTCTTCTGCCAACCCAGCTGTGTATACACCAGGAGCTAGCCCTGAGCGACGCAGCTATGTCAATCTAAATGTTAAGTTTAGACCAGGGCTCAATTCCCCCTCGTTCTGGTACTGGAGAGGGGTGAAGATTTTTACAGTGAAACAGAAAAGGGCAGCACAAACAACTCAGAAACAGACCAATTTTCACAAAAATACATCGCTGAGCTATGGCATTTTTCAGAGTGCAAGCAGATTTGCACTGAAAATGTGCCAAAATGGGTGGGTGTTGCATAAAAGAGGAAACAACCATTTTGTCTTTGAAATGATGTGAAACTAATTGAATTTGGGTAAGAAACAGAAATTCACATGAAATGCCACAAAAAGGAAATAATTAATTTTGCATCTGCTGAAAAGTCCTATTTAGGCTTTGTCTACACACAAAAGCTGCACCAGTTTAAAAACCGGTTTAGCTAAACAGGTGCAAACCCTTGTGAGGACACACTGATTTGGGTGGTGTATATCACATTAATAATATTGACACATGGAGTTTGCATCAGTTTAACTCAAACAATTTAAAAACTCACCTCTACTTAAACTGGTGCAACTCTGCATTTAGAGGAGGCCTCAGCTGTTTGATCATGGAATGCCAATAAAGGCGCGTAATGTCCTCCTCTAAAGACCACTTCACTCTTCCATCAGCCCATAAGAAACCAAGAATTTTACACGTTGGGCTAGATTCTGATCTCAGTTACGATGGGGCGTAAATCCAGAGCAACTTCACTGACCTCTTTGGCTTTCTCCTCATTCACACCAGTGCGACAGATCAGAATTAGACTCATTATTTTGTTCTCTTTTTCCGTGGATTTCTCTCACACACACAAAAGAAAGAAAAAGAAAAAGGCAGGCTTGCAGTACTGTTGGTACAGAAAGTATGTCATGCATGTTAATGATGCTTTTTTAATTTTGATCTCTCTCCTGAGACCCCTTTCAATGCAACTGGAGGTTAGTGAGTTAGCTAGGATCTGCCATACCAAGCAAACTTTGCAGCCTGTAAGAAGAGGTCGGGGATTCTTTACTCTGCCTTTGAGGGTAATTAACTATGTGCATTCACTGGGTGTAGAGTCAACACACAAGATCTTCAGTCGACAAATCTGCGTTGAGGTGGAAAGTTCTCATGCATTTCACTCAAGCCCAAGACATTTAGGGAAAAGTGTGCTGAGATTCTTTGAGACACAAAGTGGGTAAGGTAATATCTTTCTCAAACCCCCTTCTCTGGCCTTCAAACAACTCCTCAACGTCACCACGCTCATTATCAGAAGCAAGCTCCCCACAGACCAGGACACACGACAGAAAGCACCACTAGACCTTGCCATGACAGATGCAAAACCTACACACATATCTCCACTGCTATAATTATTCATATTCCCCACAGCACACCTTTCAAGATCCATGGGGGATCTAAGCCATCCAAGATCCACGCCTATCACAACATGTGGTGTACCTCATCCAGTGTACTAAATGCCCCAATAACAGCTACGTGGGTGAAAAAAACACTGTGAGTGACATAAATTGTGCTGGCATAAGTGGTCGTGTGCACAGCGCTAGGTCAGCGGGAGAAGGAACAGGCCCTATTGACTCTAGAGATCAGAACTCGCTACTCACATTTAAAAAAATCAACTTTCTGTCCACATTTGAATCCTCCTCTGTTTTAAAGGGAGGGCGTCAGCTTATAAAAATGGTGGAAAATATGTTTCCTTCTCTGCATTAACAACAGATGTGTATGATTAAGACTGAAATAATTTTTTTACGTCTGATTTACTTTGAATCACTCCTGATGGCTGTCCATCCTGCATGGTATGCAAACAGCAATGAAAGACACTAGTTTTAGTTTCTGGTCCTCAAGTACTACGCAAAACTGCAAGTGTTTGATCTGTAATCCCAACAGAGGGGGGGAGTTAAATCAAGGCAGATGCTTCTTTTCATTTCCTCCTCCCCTTAAATTCCACAAACACATTCTTATTAGTACCAGGTCTTATAAAAACGTTACCCAGAAGCTACATTTTGGGCCTGAAATACTTGCCAGTATCCCATTAACAGAAAGAAATCACAGGCTTTAGGACCCTGAAGACTGTAGAGGAGCTCTGCTCAACCAGCAGGTCATGACCTGGAAATGGGGTTGCACCCCACCAACTGAGAGCAGCAAAACCCCTGTGTCTCTAAGACCCAGAATGAGCCTTTCATGAAAACAGCTGATTCATATTCAGTAAAGTCCTTGTGAGAGGCAGACCATTTGGCAGCCAAAGGCTGGGAAGATGCTGTTCTTCAGTAACAGAGCTGAGCGAATAATTCATAGTGAATCAATTATTCACTATGAATTTAGCCTCTCTCTGTTAGTGAACTGTCCATGAGCTGGTTACAATTATCCCATATTTATTTGTTACTCAGAATCATTAGCTAAATAATTCATCATCCTTGATTTATAGATCATTGAGGAGATGCTTATGGAAAGCACTCGATACCTGAAATTAAAAAAAATCAAGCTGTTTGGTTAGCTTGGATTGGATATACAGTATTGTTATAATTATTATTTAACATTTATATTGTGGTAACACCGATAGACCACAGTCAGGTTGGATCCCATTGTGCTAGTGTAACAATCTGTAATAAATGAGACGGTTTTTGTTATCTGATTGGCTGACTGTAACGCTCAGAATAATCACATTTCTGGTGCAAACATTCCTGATCACACATTCACCCTCCATGAATATTCTCTAATATCTCCTTAAAATTGTCTGCTTCCTGCAAACATTCCTGCCGCTAAATTCGTTCACTGGAAGATTTGCAAAAAGGAATGTGAAAGGAATGAGAGCTCAAGCAAAGCAAATTCAAGTTTTGCTTTGACGGAATATTCACGTAGTTGTTAAAATAAGGTGTTCACCCTGCTCTCTCTAATAACTCACAAAAACACACACAAAAGCTAAATAGAATTCATTCGCATTGGAGTCATCTGTTGCTACTAAATCCAATGGGCTAGATTCTGTTTCTACAGTCAAAATAAGGGGCAAATATATAAACTTGTCTGCATAATGAATTTAAGAAGTTTTGAACAGTTATTTCAAACAGAAGATACACATTCTTGCTTGACACATGGAACCAATTCACAAACAAAAAGGGTGCGATTGTATATTTGATTGCCTGTTATCTGGAGAATTGGCATAAATTTGGACTAGTACGAGATAGAATATTGTGGCTGTGGTCCCTTTAAGGGTGGGGTTGCTGAACCAGTTCATATTTACAAGAAACTGGAGGCTTTGCTCCTCCCACTCCCAGAGCAGAAAAGCCCTTTGTAATAACAAGGGAGCTCTTATTTTGTTTGTGTTTGGCCATAGCAGTTAAGGAGCCCCCCGACAGTTCAGTATCCTTTGTAATTTAAGGGGGAAAATATTACTAACAGAGAAGACCTAAAACAAAACCTTGTTTTTAAACATTCAGTGTTGCTGACTCATAATTTTATCACCAATCTCACCAAATTTGGTGCTTTTCTTAAAGCTCCAGCTCCTGGAGTTAGGTGATTATGTGAAAATATCAGCTTTTAATAATTAATAAAAAAAGTTAGTTTCTAGCCCTCCTGGATGCAGAGAAAAGCTTGGAAACATGGCTGCTAAAAGCTCAAAAACTACAAGGCAAATAAAAAGAATCTAAAATTTATTATTATTTTCTAAAAATCTCATAATTTTTAAGACAATCTCATGCTTTTGGGACCTGACTCATGATTATTGAATGCTTGGGGTTGGCAAAGCTACATCTTCTGACTACAGCGGACTCCTCCTGCAGAGTGAAACTGGAGCCCTTGTAATATCCAGACATGGGAAGCAACTTTACCCAAACTGGTGCCAGCTGAAGCTAGGTACTGCCTGCTATAAGTTTAGAAAGTTGCTGAGCTGGAGCATAAACCGTCCCCGCATGGAGAGCGGCCTGGTTTTCAGTTGTATATAATTTTTCTTCACCCGCCTGAATGCTGAATAAATAAACGGTCTCATTTTTATGTGCTGTTGTGATCTACAGCAATCGCTGAACACTGTAATGTGCGGGCTGGGAGGTATGAGCAACATTGCCCTCTACTGAATGGACTCAGAGCTGCTCAATTGTGTGGCATTGTTCCTATACTCCTAACCATTAGTGAATATTCTCTTTTAGCCCAAGTGATCGGGGATTGCTTTGTTTTGTTTTGAGTTGAGGTTTGGCGTTCTATCCTTGCTACTTTTGAGAGGCCACTGTGCACAGCAAATTAACAGCCAAGGTGTCCAAGGGTTTTTTCTGATACCATCTGCTGCCCCACAAGACAAGGTGGCACTATTGTTATGAAGAGCTGGTGCAACAACTGTTATCCTGATCAATCTGGGGGTTGAGCCACAGATCTCCTGAACTAAAAGCAAGAACCTGTACAGCTTGAGCTAAAGAACTAAGGCCCCTATCAGCCTAACTCCCATTGCTGTCAATAGAAGTTTGAGGCCTAAATACCTTTGAGGATGTGGGCCAAAACCCTGAACTGGGAGTTGTCTCAGACTCATACCCTCCAGGGGCAGAGGGCACATAATATATGCTGAAATGGCATTTCTGACAGACTGCAGTGACTTTAAGCAGACTGGTTCTTAAATGAGCAGAGCGCTACAGGCTATTGTGGGTTAATATTCACATAGGATAAACTAAACAGGGAGAAAATAAGAAAAGAATAAGAAATCTTCATGACTATTTCCTGACAGATGTTGCATTACACAAAAGGAACATTCCCCCCTCCCCCCGCCCGTATTGATATCCTGAATAATAATAAGCTCTTGTTCAAAATACAGTACATTCTTTTCCTCCATTTGTCAGTCACACTTAAAAAGTCACAGGAACAATTCTACCAGGAGCATAGTAACATGGCAAACAAGGTCACTAATAGGGTCCAGTTACTAGTGCAGCAAAAGAGGCCATAGCTATTCGCTGTGTGCGGTACCAGAGAAAGCCAACTTCTGGAGCAACCAGGGCCTGATCCAAACCCTACTAAAGCCAAAGGGTGTTTTCTCCATTGAGTTTAATGGGCTTTGTATTGGGCTGTAAATGGACGTGAAGTTTCTGGATGGAGGAAATTTGTGGAGTTTGTGTGTGTGTGTGTATATTGTGCGGGGTGCAGTTGAGCCTGTGAGCTTGGATTGTGGTACAAAATGTTAAAATATATTAAACATAAGTATTGATCCAGGTGGTAACTCTCATCAAGGCATGTGTGGGGAGCGAGATATCCCAGCTCGCATATCTTGGAGCCTGCAGACTCATGCATGCAGCTGCAAACCCTGCAGGGCCATTTCTTAATTTCCCAGTGCAGCTGAATAATGTTTAAGTGTAGTCTAGTGGCTGGAGCTGGGACTTCAGGGCTCTCTGCCACAGATTGCTCTCTCTCTTCTGGCCTACTGTAGGATCGGGTATGAATCCCAACCTCAAAGGGAGATGGTACGGTATAAGCTCTAGCTCCTTGGCCACAAGATGCTATACAAGTGCAAAATAATCATTGTTAAGTGAAACAAAGCTAGATTCAGTGCATGAAACAACAGTACGCTCCCTTCTATAGCGCCTTCCCTTACAGGGTCTCAGAGCTCTATAAAAACACCAGTGAACAAAGGTTCACAACAACCCAATGAGGCAGGTAAGTTTTAACCCCATTTTACAGCTAGGGAAACTGAGGCACAGAGAGGCTAAGTGACTTGCTCAGTCTTATGCCACAAATTAGGATCAGAACCCAGGCGTCCTGACTCCCAATCCTGCATGGCATTAAGCATCCTCTGCTCCTGCTGAGTTCAGTGAGAGAGGAGGGCTCTTTTTATGAGCAACTCAGAAGAGTCTTCCTAAGTTTTCATCCAAAAGCCAAGGGCATTTCTTTGTGCCCTCAGCATCAGCCCCTCTGAGTGAGCTGACTTGCTAATGGGGCACTTGCGGGCCTTACAAATCTCTAATGAATAAAAGCCACTGAATAGTTTCCTGGGGTTGGTCTACACTGGGAGCAAGTCAGGAGCAAGATTTTCTATATTCATCTAGGACAGATCCAGCAGCAACCAGCAGTCGTGATCTCAGTGTAATGGTTCACCTCTAAAAGAGCAGCACCCAGTCTTTCATTGTCGGCAATGGCCATGAGCTCACCCAGGATAGGACTCGAACCCAGGGTGACTTTGTGAGAGTCTGGGTGCTATAGACTCCTAGAGATGGGTCCACAATACAAAAATCCAGATGCAGATCTGGCTTTCTAACTTCCCCAATGTTTGGGGTGAAAGGACTGATCTGTTGTGAAGCTCGGGGCCACTTGCAAGATCAGGCTCCATCAGATTCCTACCACTCTTCCCACCACGTACAGGGTACTCACATCTGCAGTTTAGGGCTAGGCCCATCTCTTCTGCTCCTTGCACAAACTGGCCTCCCCTGCCACAGCAGTGTGCACCCACAAGCTGTTTCATTTAGCTACAAGAGCTGAAGTAAATGCTAATTTTCATGTCTAATTATGCAGTGCTGGAAGAATCAATATAACTAGCCCCCCTCCATGCCATTGCAATTAGAAGCTGCACATTCTCACATGAAACAGGCTTTAAAAGAATGTTGAGTGTCAGCACTTACCGGCTAATAAATAAGGAAGGAATGTGACATTCTTGGCCTGCAGGATTTGCCAGTGTCCCCTTTATAGATGTAATAAGAACTCTGCAGACACACACACACGCACGCACCCGACCCCAAACCAGGCCCACGTATTATGAAGGCAGGATCCAGCCAGGAGTTTCTTTCTTGCATGTATTTATCCTCTTAAGGCACAAACAGAGAATTATGGACCTGTGCGGTAAAGACACTGGGGGCTGCATGGAGACCACGTGTATACTGGTATCTCAGCTTAAATGCAACAGGTCTTTCCGTGAGGCTGGATTACCTAAAGCTAATTTGTTTGTCTGTTTCTGTTGCCTGTGAGAGATTCCTCAGGAAACTAAATTTCCACCCCATTTGATAGCCATGGTTACTGGAAACTCCAGGGCCTTGACAGAATGGGTTGCTCCCCGTCATTCTTTGAGTTCTACACCTACAGGTGAAGGAAATCCATGTGGTTTTCACTCTGTTCCTTTCCACATCCAGCTTTGGCATTAGCTGGCCCAATTTCCACTGACATGAAAGGGAGTTGCCTCTGCTTATTGCCAGAGCTTTCATTCCTACGAACCCCTATTGACACCATAAGCCTCCTCCTGCATGCACCAGGTTTCAAAACCAATAGTTCCCCTCTCTTCCTGCCCCACGGGGCTCTGTGCAAAAACTCAGACGGAGTGGGAGAGGTGGCATTTAAGAGAGGTAATCCTGGGCCCTGCACTGATGCAGGCACTCAGGAAAAAGGACAAACAAAAAGAACATTGTGTATGAAATAGGCACTGAAACTACAATTCAACTTACGTCCAAAACCAACAGCTGGGACTTCTCAGAACAAGGGAAAAGAAGGAAAAAGACAAATGTGGTTAAGTTTGGGCCTCCCTTGTCTAATCACAGTTGTTGACTCTTTTCTGGGAGTAGCAAAGGGGTGGAGATTAAAAATCAGCCAGACCTAAAACCAGCCAGAACTATTTCCACATGCCAATAAAATATGGTACATGAAGGACTTTCTGGAACTGTTTGGGCCTCATGCTGCATTTAAAACAAAACAGAAGGGCTCGGAAATTCACCCAAGCAGAGGCTGAAGTTTGGAATGAACCATGGTGACTACGCACGGCCTTTCTTCTCCTCCAAGAGGTATTGGAGAGTGGGGAGGGGATTCCTATGTTGTGTGGCACTCCCAGACCTGACTCAGATACGATTCCTAACCAAGTAACTGTGCAGCATAGATTACAGCCTGCTTAGTGTGTGGCTCAGTTTGCTTTGTGGCCTCAATCTTGGGGAGATGGGTCACAATCAGTCCTGAGCCGCAAATTCATCTCACTTGTGTCTCTGACAGGCTCAGAGCCTAGAAGCGCTTGAGAGAGGAGGGGAAACCACCAAAGAGTTAAAAAGCTTTGTTGCATCTGTGAAGCCCAACATTCCAGCTGGTCTTGCCAGGATGCATCTTTGGCTTTATTGTTCCCTCCCAGGAACGTGCCTTTTGCTCATTCAACTGTGTTTATTTCACAAAAACAAACTGAAGAGCAGGTGGATTTATTTCTGAGCCAGGCTGGAGCTTGGTGGTGGAACTTGGCAGGGCTGTGAAGGAGACAGTTGCTGTGACAGCCTGGCCTAGTTTGAAACGTGGTGGGTTATTGAGTCTGTTCAGCATCAGATGTCTAGATGTGGCTCCCCCTGCTCTCTTCCTTTTAGTCACTGTCGAAGAGCTCAGGTCAGAGAACTGAGCAAAAAGGCTTTAAAAGATACACAACGGGCCCAATTCAACCCTGCTCCCTTTGAAGGCAAGGAGAGGTTTGCTACTGATGTCAATGGGATCAGCCTCATGCCCTCTCTTTGCAGTGAAGAGTGGCTGCTCAAAGGCTGGGAAAGGCTTTTGCTCTGGGAAGTGCCTAAGACAAACAGATCAGAATGCTTTGCATTTTCAATTGGCATGACTGGGTCTTCAAGCTCTTCCTGGCACTGGCCGCTTCTCCATTGCAGACCTGGTCTTGTGATTACAGTACTGGGCTGGGACTCTGATCTGGGTTCAGCTTCCTGCTATCACAGACTCCATGTGTGACCTCGAGCAAGTCACTTTCTCTCTACCTCAGATCCTCCACCTGTAAAATGGGGATATAACGCTACCCTTTGGCCGTCCAATCAGTTTATACTGTAAGCTCCGGGGCATGGATTGTCTCTAACTGTGTGATTCTAGAGTGCCTAGAGAATGGGGCCCTAAGCTACAGGAATATAAACAACAAGGCAGCCTTGCACAGCTCTTCTCCATCATGATGGGTCCTGCTTGGATGGCAAAAGTCTGCAGATCTGGACCCTACCAAGCATGCTATATAGGTGAGATAACAAGGTCCGATTCACAGAGACAGACGTTTCCTCTGGGGACTGTGGGCCTTCCAGGCCACTGAAGTACATGGTACAGCTTGTATGAAATTATTAAAGGTGACAAACGGTGGTGAAATTCCCTCCTTCTGCCATCTGGATCCTCACACCTCCAGGCGCTCATTGCTGCTTCCAAAGGAACAGATAAGTGCATCCATCAAAGAGTTCATGACAGGAGGGCTCACACTTGGAACAGCTTGACACAGAAGAAGCCGGGTCTAGTGGTTAAAGCACAGGATGGGAAATCAGGAGGTTTGCGTTCTATTTCCTGCTCTTCTGCAGTTAAGCTCCTCGACTGCATTGTTAAGCAAGTTGCTTAACTGTTCTGTGCCTCGGTTACCCTGGGAGGGATTCTCCCTTCTCTGCTCCAGCCCATGTATGCCGCTGTGCAAGGGTGCACTTACTCAGTCTATGCAGCACCTGGAGCCTAACCAGCCCAGAATCCAAGGAATCCAAGGTGGTTCAAAGCCACCCTCTGGCTTCACTCTACACTCTAAAACTGCCAGGCCCTGCTATTATTGTTAACTTGCCAGGAGCCCAAGGGCTGCAGCCAGTCTGAATACAAGGGAGCAGACTGGTACCACCCTCATCTATAAAAAAAAGAGGTCTTGCCTGCAGCCACTAGCTACAGCTGCAGCCCTGGGAACAACAGCAGGAAACTTTGGGCCAAAAAGGCCCAGCTCAGATAAAACCTTTAGCTCTTCATTGCATCAGCACAGAAAGGCTGCTGGCTGACTCAGCCCATTGACCAAGTTACCGTGCCCAGCTGCAAGTTATCATATAGGCACTGGAAAGGCAGGTAGAGCAATGGGAAACAGTGTTATCTAGTGAGTTCTGCTAAGGCCTTGGAATCAGAAAGGGCCTCAAGTCACCGGGACCTCAGGCAAGTCATTTAACTTCCTCGTTACTTAGTCATCCCACCTGTAAAATTAGGAAAAAGCAAGGACCTGGCTGGAAAAGGACACAGATGCTGCCCCTGAGCTGAAATGCTGTAAGCTGCCGAAAAGAAAACTAAGGAATCTTCCCCATATCCCCGGAGCAATAAATCTCAGAACGCATAAACCAGAGTGATTTTTCGTTAGAGTCCAGGTACACACCACACCCTGCGCTTAGCCCTGCCCACTTCACTGTGAGGCACACATACTGCTGAATTCAGAGAGTTGGTACAGTGCAAAGCTCTGGGATGTCCCTCTAATACCTGTGAGCGCTGGGCTTTTCCGCACATCTTCAGAAGAAAGAGGATACCTGTTTAATATTAACCATGGTCACCACGCTCATTTCCTTATGAGATCGACACTGGATGTTCAGCATCTGTTAAGAGTCACACCACCTGTGACACTCAGCTAACACTAATTGTTGCTTTAATAGAGCTTGTAATGGAATGCCCCCTGCCCAGCAGCTGGTGATCTGAGCCTTGAGAAGTGACCGCGCTGTTGTGGGGAAGGAGGGAGTCTCCATGCACTGGGTTCAGGGGACTTAATCTAGATGCTTCTCTGGTCTACACTCATACCACTGCTGCCTCCAGGAGCTAGTTGCCACCTCTCTCTATTGTGCTTGCATTTCATCTCCCCCCTTCCCTCCCACATGTGTATAAACACCTCCATACCCTATACCTTCTACTCCAGCTTTGTCACCTAACAATTAAATGATACATAAGCAAATTCCCTCAGCTTGGAAACGAGCCATTTGCCGTAACTCCTTTGAAGTCATCAGGAATTAATTTGGATCAATAAATCCAGCCTCATGAGTTTCCCAGGCAACAACCACACTTTAGCCTTCAATTTGAGACTCTCCACACATTTTAGAAACCCTCCCAACCACCCAGCTACATAGGTATTTATTATTTTGTACGACTGTAGCACTTTAGAGGCCCCAACTGAGCTCAGGGCCCCTTTGTGCGAGGCATTGTATAAACATATAGCAATAGCGGCTCCCTGCCCCAAACAGCTTGCAGTCGAAAGAGATGAGACAGACAAAGGATAGGCAAAAAAGTATCAGTATCACCATTTTACAGCTGGGAAACAGGCACAGAGAGCTTAAGAAATGTGCTCAAGGCCACACAGGAAAATGGTGACAGAACTGGGAAATGAACCCATATATCCTGAGTCCCGGTCCACTAATACTCACAACACCCTCTTTCCTCTCATTTTAGCATAATTATCCTCACTTTACAGTAGGCAAACAGGCACAGCAAGGTTAACTGACTTGCCGATGCTCTGACAGCCAGACAGTGGCACATCTGGGAACAGCACTTAGTACTCCTGACTCCCTCTTGTACTCTAACAATTAGGTCTTACACTTCTTATGTCTGGACCCCTTGTGTGTGTCCTGGGCATGTTACTACAGGTCTAACGAACCACAGGCTACAGCTTAAACAGCTAAGCTGCAGCAAAGCTGTCCTCTGGACCCACCACGAGGAGCCATGCTGAGATTGTCTCAGCTGGAAGTTGCTTCTTGCATGTCTTACAGAGTGTAAAGTTATAGTGGATTGTGACAAGGATTGTGCAGTAAGCCATGCTTTGAACAGCCACAATGCGCTGATCAGCCATTAGAACAATGGGCAGTGACTTGCTTTAGGCTAACCGATATTTCAGTTGCATAAGCATTTTCAGAACAGTAGTTTAAAGGGATGCAGTTCAAATGGCAGTTCTGAGTCACTGCCATCCCGTTATCTTGACTCAACCAATTATGGCTTTAACCATTCCAAGAATGTCTTCAACTTTGTTCTATTCATTAACATTGTGAAAGAAAAATCTAGCACCAGCCTCCCCTCTGTTCTATTACAGTCACTACTGGAGCGATAGTTTTATCCTCTGCAGCTCCAACCCTCTGGAGCAGCCTTCTGTTTCTCCATCTCAATGATCTTCACATTTCATCAGAAAACAAGAATTAAAATGCTCCCCCCTTGCCCTTACTTTTATTCTCGCTGCCATTATTTCTATTCTATTCAGGTTCTTATACTGCGCTCATCATCATAGTATCTGAGTGCCTTCCCGTAGTGCATTAAGCAACGTGACTAACAGCTGTCATGTGTCTGTTCTCTCCGCCTCTCCCCAGAGGGAGAACTGTGTGCAGTGGAGAGTTTTGTTTTGAAATTTATTATAACATAGACATATGTATGTTAGAGAAGCCAAGGTCAAAAGATGCATCTGGCATTTGGAGCGGACAGTGGGGAGGTCTGTGATGGTCTTTAGTTCCTGGGGGAGTTAATTCACCAGTCTTGGGCTGACTCCCAAGAACGTTCTGTCTCCTGCGCAGACGAGCTTTACCCTTATTGTGTCAGAGGAGCAGAACTGTCAACCACAGCCTTCATCCCAGAGCTTCAGCTGATCTTTTAGATACCCTGGGCCCAGGCCACAGAGCACTTAGATAAGGACTGAGACACCCAAACTTGATTCTCTCTTCTATGAGAAGCCAGCATAGGGAGCGGAGGACAGATGTGATGTGTTTGTGGTGGCCTGGGTTGCTGAGAAGACGCGCTTCAGCATTTTCGAAGTGCTGAAGATTTAATGCCCAGGTATATTGCATTGCTGTAGTCCAGCTGAGAGGTGAGAATAATTGAGGCGGGGTCATTGTTTGCTGGGATGGAATAGAGTCTCCTAGGTAACTGGAGATGGTAGAAAGCATTACTCACAGATTTGCAATATGAAAACAGCGTCAGTTAGGAATCTACACTATGGATCTAATGGATCAAGTGTGGATGTGTACCTTCAGACAAAGATGACCCACGCTGTGGCAAAAACTCTTCAAAAAGCTTTCTTCTGCCCACCAGCATCATCTTTATCTTGCTCAAGTTAAGCTTCAACCAGCTGTTTTTCATCCATGATATCATCCAAGCACTGGGCCAACTTGACTTAGTGGGGCGTTTGTGAAGGACAGGCAGAGCTGTGCATCATCTGCATATTATTGGCACTTAACTCCATGTCATCTAACCAGGAAGGATGTTAGATGGCATGTAATGGAAACTACAGTATGGCGGGTACAGTGAGTTTTCAACTGCACAAAAAGAGCCCTCAGTGAAGCAAATACTCTTTGAGCGACGTATACATTGAATCAGACTTTGCCTCATAGAGTGTCTCACCCTGCCACGGCCAAGGCGTTCCAGTGGTGCCTGGCCAAACAGTTCCAGATTACTGATCTTTTTCCCTTTAAAGAAAAACAATTTAAGAAATCCCATTAAAAAAAAATGTTAAAGGAAAGTTAAAGTTGCACAATTAAGCACTTAAGGGAGGCACATTAAACTCTGCTCTCTTGTGCCTACACTTCTTCAGTTACATGATCTCATGCTCTTTCTCACATAAGGCAATATACCATTTTTTCTCCTGCTTTGAAAGATGCAGCTTGTAAGACGAAGAGGAATAAAGCAGGCTTCTGCAGGAGTCCCTGGCCTCATTCATGATGCATTTCTGTGAGAGACTTTCATAGTCTCTATTTGTCTGGTATACACAGAGTGATACAAATGAGGAGATGGTGCTTACACATGTAACTAAAAGTCGCAGAAAGAATTGTATTATCCTATTTTATTCTTTAAAATGGTATGTGATCATGTAATTAAAGGCTGCATCTTAATGCCAAGAAAAGGTTGCACATGTAACTTTCTCCAGCATACCCTGACTTTCGAGTACTTAATTGTGCAACTTTAATGTTCTTTTCGGGTTTTTGATAGAATTGCAAACAGTGCTGGATTCATGGAATTAATTCCATTACTGGGGTCCGGTGCCTCTAGTGCCATCCTTGCAGTTTATACTGTCACTAATAGAGCTCCCCTGAATTAATTAGATTACTGCAGTCTCTGTATGAATCACTGTAATGGGAGGGAAGCTGAACTTGGCCACCAACTTCTGCTGGCTTTTATTATACACATCCCTCACCCTAAGGCACATGCCACTAGCACATGGCAATATCTGGAATCCTAGGACCTGCTGTTCAGGAAAAGGGACACATGTATCTATCTACTTACAGTAATAAACCCTGGTGTGACAGCATGCCACAGAAACCCTCACAGACAGGCTCCTGTGAACATCTGGGGAAAGTAGAGAACTCAAAGCAATAACAAAACCCTACAAAAACCAATGAGCAGCACCTTCTGATTATAACAACCTACTGTCCTAAGTAAAGCTGGCTAGCCAACATCTGCACACAGCCTGCTGAAGCTGAGTCAACTCACACATAACAGATCTCCAGGCCAAGGGTTAGGCGATTGGGAGATTGATGCTGGAAAGAGCAAGAAAATCACGTTTAAATCTCAACAGGAACAGTCGTCCTTCCAAGGAAAACTGACCTACAAAAATCAGAGATTTTTACTCCAAAGCACCTAAGTCACTTTTGAAAACAGGACTTAAGCTCTGAAGTCACTTGGGCCCTTTTAAAAATGTTACCCAAGATTGTAAAAGAACAAAGCCCTGGGTGGATAGCCAAGATTCTGTGATATTTTGGAAAGAGCAGTAGGGGCTTAAACTAGTCCCCTGGGCCATAATTTCTGCTCTTGCTGTTTGCTATTTGGTTGCTGCCCTCCGCCCCAGGGGTGGCTGCATTTCAATGATGTGCTATATATATTGTGACAGGCTTTGGGAGTCTTCAGGATGGAAGGTTCCAGATACACGTAAGCTATGGTTACAAATATTGCTAGATTTGTAGGTGTGGTTATAACATGTTGGCAGTGAAATGTAGGGCTGGCATTGAGATTTAGGGTATGAAGGTTCAGGATCAGAGCTTTGGTTTTAGGGGGACGTCAAGAGCCCAGCAGCATTTCACTCCCGTGATGAGAAGGCATCTGGTTTGCCAGGGAGATAAAGTGACCTCTTCTATACCTGCTATAGTGGCTATTCAGCAGTGACAGGTCCAAATGCCTTCCAAAGTAAAACCCCAAGAACACAGGCACAAAGAGCAGTTCCCTGTTGCGTGAGTGAGATGCCCCAGATACCGTCTACTTCCTGAGGCCCCATCTGTGCATGCTACACCCGTCCATGCTACGTAGACTCTGCTGTGGAGAAAACTCATGTCTTTCTGTGTGAAAGCAGGGCCGAAATTGGCCTTCCTGCCTGGCTACTGCAGGGAATGGAAACCACAGCAGTGTTTTACGACAGCATTAAACTCAAATGTTCCCAGCGTCTCAGGTAGTGGAGATCCTGCCTGGCCCAGTGCCACAGAGGCCAGCGCTGTCAGGGAGGCTATTTCAGCCTGAAGGGCAATTTACCAGAAGCGATACAAAGGGAGAATATACCGCAGAGCTATTAACATTCCTTCCAGTGGAGATCCTGAGGCTTTGATTTGTAAAGAGGCAATATTTAGCCTTTCCTTCTCTCTTTCCTATAAAATTGAAAAGCCTTCAGCTATATCCTCCCTGGCCAGGAGGCTGGTTTCATTTAGACTCTCCCCCATGTCCGGGGGCTATGGTGCTGGTGTGTGGGATGAATAAAGATGGATTTTTAGCCTCATTCTATCCTAAAATTACCCCTGTTCTTTCCTAAACTGGCCCAGCTTCCCCACCCCGAATTGGCTGACCAGGATAAACTTCCATTTCCAGTGCATAATTCTTGCCCCGGCATCATTAGGGTTGGCAGTTCGTAGCCCTGGCATCTCTGGGCTCAAGACCAGCAGTGCAGCGGTAAGGGTGGCAATACATCCTCCCAGGCCATCCTTACTTCTGTGCTGCTTCTGGCGGTGGCTCCGCCTTTGGAGCTGGGCACCTGGCCTGCAACCGCCACTCTCCAGCTAAACAGCTTGAGCCTCGGCACCTTTTTCATTACAAGTTAAGCACTGCCTCTTCCGATCCATATGAGCCAGGCAATCTCTCCTACGATGTTTCCTATTTAAAGGTGGCACAGTCAGTGTCTAGCTAGTTAGGTTCTAGCTAGACTCCAGGGTGGTTATGCCAGGCCTTATTCCTTACAAAAAGAAGGCACGGTGACCATTTACATTAATACGGTATTCTTACGGCTATCCTAGGGGTACATGAAGCTAAAGAATGGCCCTTTGGCAGTGAAGACTGATCCTTCATTCACGCTGTACACATGAAGCTAAAAATAAACATACTGTGCTTATGTCACAGGTGCCATTTGAAGCTCTTTGCTTCCAAGTATTATTTCCATTTTACAGATGCGCCAACAGAGGTGATTTTCTTAAGATCACCAAGCTGGTCATAGGCAGAGCTCAGAAGAAAACCTAGATCTCCTGCCACCCAACCTTGTGCCTTAACCCCTAGGCGACATTACAGGGGCCTTAACTGATTTGTGGTGAATGGTGGTCCTTGGTTTTCTTATGGCTACGCCCAGCCGATGAAATGACTTCAGTTACCAGGGCAAAGGTCTTTCTCTTCAGCTGAGTGGAAGCAGAGATGGCTCCAGCGTGTCATGCACGCATGCCCCATGCTGAAGGGTAGGCCTGAGCAAGTGTATGGTGTGATGGAAGATCAGGCTGCAGCATCACATACACCAGGGCATTATGGCACCTGCCACTTCTGAATGTGTATTTTGAAAATATCTGCCATGATGTGCAAGGTCACATCTTTGCCCTTGAGCACTGTGTCACCTCCCATTTGCTGCAACCTGCTGCCTGTGGCTACACAGCACATCATGTTGCAGCAGACGCGAGAAAGTGATCTCGACACTTATGGAATGATGGGCCAAATCTATCCCTGCTGTAACTCTGACAACTGCAGTACGTTCCAGCACAGAATCTCCCATCCCCTAACTGAGGAAAAGGGACCCGCGAGAGGCCCAGACACAAAGCTGGAGCTATGCCAGAGGCCAAGCCATCTCCCTCTTCAAATACCATCCTTACTCATTGAAACACAGTGTCAAACATTTAGCCAGCTTACAGTACTTCAGAACAGTCCCCTGATTTCCAATTCACGGATTGCCAGCACTACATACCCTAGGATGCCTGGCACCACACAGCTCACTTTAAAACCCTCAAAAAAATTTTTTTACTTTTTTTTTTTGGTTAAAAAAAAAAAAAGAGAAGGCCATAAAATCTCTTATATTTATACTTCAAAACAGCTTATTTGTGTAATTGCCAAAAAATTGGCACAATGACTAATTAGTGAGCTCCTGCTTCGTACCCTGTAAACAAATGTATTTGTAACCAATTTGCAAGCACTTTGCATAAGGAGCCCAGAACACTCGTGCCTGTTTGATGCATTTTGACATTAATTTGATAACAGGGCTTAACAAGGAATCCAGGCTCCCTGGCTATAAATATGCCGCTTTTCCGTTTCCTTTATCTGCACAGTGAAATAATGTTTTTCCCCTGCTGCAATAACAACCATCCAGCCCTTTCATGAATGCCCTTTATGTCCTTAGCATTTTCAAGGTATTTGTTCTGCAGACAGCAAAAGGTTTTTTTTTAAAGTATATATATATTTTAATTCTTATATATTTTGGGGGAAAAGTAGTGCTGGTTCTGTGATAATGGGCTTCTGGGAAGTGCTGCTGAGAGCCTTGTTTGTTCAAAGGGAAATACGTCTCCATCCATTAATAAATTCTGTGCTTGCGCTATCAATCTCATTTTCCTATCCCGCATCTTCAGGGCATTGGCCTGCCTTCCTCGTTTCAGGCTTTACCCAGAAAGCAAACAAAACAGGAACTGGAGGCCACTGGAACAAGAAAACTAGCATGAAACAGGGTATGGAATGATGACTGTCGAACACTCTGCACCTGGGCACATTGTCAGAGCACTTTACACCTTTTGATCTCAGTCACTAGTGTCCTTGGAGGCTAGGGATTGAGTCCATCCAATGGATGGATAGGAAGAGCCAAAAGGATATGGCATAAAGATAGTCAAAATCTCCAGTAGGATCTTCATTTTTCAGCCAAAGGTGGAGAGTGGATGTGTGGTAGGAGATCGCGGGGAGGGGGAGGGACCACTACTGAGAGCAAGATTGCTGTCCTAATTCTACTACTAAAACCCTTTTCACACTTTGGCCATTGCTTGTGCCAACCACGGCAACCACCTTCTCCTGCTCCTCTCAGGCCTCCCCTCATTCATCCCATTTCATCCTATTCCAACCTACCTAAACTGCAGCTGTTGAAACAGTCTCCCATTCCTGATGCTGGGAGCACATCACTCTCCTCTTCAGAGCCCTTTGCAGGCTTCCCCTCTCCCTCAGTATCCAAGTCAGGCTCTGCACGGCTCTGTATTGTCTACATCTCTGCTTCCAATTCTTCCTACTTCCTCCCAGGCAGCTCCTCCCATGTCTCCTGCCCACCTGAGCCCTTTGCATCCTTTTCCAATGCTATTCCTTGTACTATCTTCATGTTGCCTGTTACACAGTGAACTCTATGTTAATCTGCATAAAACCACCATAGCACCTAAAGATCCTAACCAATATCTCCTCTTCAGAGGAGGCAGGCAAAGAGTGGCAGAAAGGCAGCACCAATGTTGATAAATGCAAAGTAATGCATGTTGGAAAACATAATCCCAACTATACATATAAAATGATGGGATCTAAATTAGCTGTTACTACTCAAGAGAGAAATCTTGGAGTCATTGTGGATAGTTCTCTGAAAACATCCACGCAATGTGCAGCAGTCATCAGAAAAGCAAACAGAATGTTGGGCTTAATGAAGAAAGGGATAGATAATATGACAGAAAATATCATATTGCCTCTATTAAAGTCCATGGTACACCCACATCTTGAATACTGCGTGCAGATGTGGTCACCCCATCTCAAAAAAAAAAAAAAAAGATATATTGGACTTGGAAAAGGTTCAGAAAAGGGCAACTAAAAAGATTAGGAGTATGGAACAGCTGCCATATGAGGAGAGATTAATAAAACTGGGACTTTTCAGCTTGGAAAAGAGACAACTAAGGGGAGATATGATAAAATCCTGACTGGTGTGGAGAAAATAAATAAGGAAGTGTAGCAGGGTGGGTGGTTACCTGCTCCGGCCCTAAGTGGCTTAAAACAGCCCAAGAGAGGGCTGTGGCTGGGGGCAAGTAGCTCCCAGGCTGATTGGGGAAGTAAGCACAGCTGGGGCAACGCCCCAAACAGAACACAGCTGGTCCTTATAAAAGGGCTGTGAGCCAGATACTCAGACAGAGTCTCCTCTAGTTGTGGAGAGAGATGGGCCTGGTACTGGGGAGCATGCCAGAGGTGGATCAAGGCTGGGGGAGCTCTGGCCTGGAAACCCCACAGGCTGGAGGCCTAGAGTAAGGCCAAATAGGTACTGGGGTTTCAGGGGGCAGCCAAAGGTAGGCAGAGGCAGCAGGTCCAAACTCCCCTTGCCTGTGATGAGTGGCCCTTACACTGCAGTTGGTCCCAGGAAACGGGGACTAGGTGATGACTGGCAGTGGCCATAGACTGAGGAGAGGTGGGGGTAGAAGGTTGGGGGATTCCCTGGGAAGGGGAGACCCAGATCTTCGGGGGTACTGCCAGGGGGCAGCACCCTGGGTAAAAGGGGCACTGGGATCTGGGAGGGACATGGTGGCAAGCAGGACACAGGCCTGCAGAGGGTGCTCCAGAGGCTGAGAAATGAGTTAATTCCCAGATGACCAGCAGGAGGCGCTGCAGGGGTGAGGCGCCACAGGAAGTGTTATTTACTCCTTCTCATAACATAAGAACTAGGGGCCACCAATGAAATTAGTAGGCAGCCAGGTTTAAAGCAACATAAGTTTGTTTGTTTTTTTTTTTACACAATGCACAGTCAGCCTGTGGAACTCCTTGCCAGAGGATGTTGAAGGCCAAGACTATAACAGGGGTTCAAAAAAGAACTGATAAATGCATGGAGGATAGGTCCATCAGTGGCTATTACCCAGGATGGGAAGGGATGGTTCCCTAGCCTCTGTTTTGCCAGAAGCTGGGAATAGGCGATGGGGATGGATCACTTGATGTTACCTGCTCTGTTTCATTCCCTCTGGGGCACCTAGCATCAGCCACGTCGAGACAGGATACTGGGCTAGATGGACCTTTGGTCTGACCCCGTATGGCCATTATGTTCTTATGTTCATTAGCCCCATTTTACAGATGCAGAACTGAGACAGACAGAGATTGACAAATGCACAAGTGTTTGGCTAACCCGTTCGTAAAAACCTCCAATGCCAGGGATTCCACAACCTCCCCAGGTAATCTGTTCTGGTGCTCAACTATCCTTAGAGCTAGAATTCTTTTTCTTAATATCTAATCTAAAGCTCCCTTGCTGCAAACTAAGCTGATTGTTTCTTATCCTGCCCTCAGTGGACACGGAGAACAATTGATCAGTCTTCTTTATAACAACCTTTTACATATTTGAAGACTTGCGTCCCCCTGAGCCTTCTCTTCAGTAGACTAAACGTGCTCGATATTTTTTCAACCTTTCCTCCTAGATCATGGTTTAACTCATTCAGTTTGGGATTCACTCTGACTCCCAGATCCTTGTCTGCAGTACTGCTGCCTAGCCAGTTATTCCCCAGTTTGTTTGTACATTTGATTTTTTTCCCATCTTTATTGAGTTTCATCTCGTTGATTTCAGACCAATTCTCTAGTTTATTAAGAGCAGGTTTCTCGTTTAAACATCTTGGGCCAAATTCAGCCCTGGTGTAACTCCACTGATTGTACTGACTTCCATCTACAGCAGGGAGTCCCAAACCTTTTACCAGTACCAGCCCGTTTAAATGAAGTATTTCCTGCTGGACTCCAGCTAGCATGGAGTATGCCATTTAGAAGAGCCAAATGGCACCCTTCACACTGTGTGACCTCATACATATGGTGCATGTGAGGTCATACTGTGCGGAGGACCCCATGTTGTAGAGCAAAATGTCATCCTCCCTGCATTGTGACCTCACGCACACTGTACATGCAAGGTCATGGTGTGTGGAGCAAAATGGTGTCCTCAGCCCACTAAGGATTGCCAGGACCCCATGTGCTGGTGGTGCGACCCCATTTGGGATTGTGACTCCCAGTTTGGGAACCACTGATCTATGGCATATGGGCGCTCTTAGCTAAAGAATCCTGTCTTCGAAATTCACTGTCTTTGAGGGTCCACCAGAGCCCATGTCTTCCAGTCTTCAAGCCAAGATGCAAGACATTTGTTTCAGTAGCTCTAAATTCTAGTTTTGTTGCCTCCTTAATTTTCTGTTTGAAAACCTGTTTTAAATCTGCCATGGTGGGTAACCGGAGTTACACAAATTGAAACAACAACAGGAAGTTAACACACCCAGTCTACAGGACCCATTCCCTGCACCAATGCAAGCCCCATAGCCTCACTGCACTCTTGAGAGAGCAGGTCTGTTTCTCAGAGTGCATGACAACACAAGAAGCCAATTCAAAAGTATGGAGACTGGGAGCAGATCTCACAGAAAACAAGGATGGAGGAGATTTAGATCATCTCCTCCATCTTCTCACCCATGAGGGATTGTTCCCTACCTTGCACAGCCATTGATAAGAAGCTGAGTTTTTGTGCACAGTCCAGGCTGCTTTCATTGCCAGGTGATTTCTTTTCGATACTTAGATTCATTATCTTGTCTGCAGATGACTTTCTGAATGTTCAGGTCTCCTTCCAAACAAAGCTTTGTAAGTAAATATTTGTGCAGGCCCATTCCTTGTGCCTGACACCCTGACTTTCCCTTGGCCTGAGAATGCCAGCCCTAATCTATCATCTTGCTAGGGACAGTGCTGATTTCTGAGCCAGCCAATGGTCGAAGTCCAGTGAGACTGAACAAACAAGACAGACCTCCACATCTGGAAATGTTTACACTTCACACAAAGGAGTAACTACAAAGAAAAGTGGAGGGGTGGGGGTGGAGCATGCAGACAGGCTGCTGTTAATCTGCGTGGGCAGAGGCACATCAGCTCAGTTTATTTAAAAAAAAGGTAATAATTAAGGTGAGCCCCTGCCTGGAAGGCGCAATAACTTTTCCTGTCTGGAAACTTTATGAAAGAGGCACAACCATCTTCTCCCACTTTACCCTACAGCTTGCAACATACCAACCTGTCCTCCTGCTACTTCATTTGGAGAGCGATGAGAGATCTTGGAGCCTTTGCTCAGACTAGCTGTACCTAGAGACTCTCACATTCCTTCTCTATCATTCCCAAAGGGAGCTTTCTTTGACACACTTCTTAGGGCAGATAGGTGGGCAGAGAACCAGTTACATGATGATCTTTACCTAGTGCTGGAATCTAGCGCCAGAGTTCACCTTTTCATGTCAGTTTGACCTCCTGGCCTTCACTTGGCATCAGACTCAAGGGGTGAATTGGTAGTCTTCCGGAATATTATTCCATGTCCTAAACAGTTGGATGACTGATGAGGGCTGTTATACAACTACCACGTTCCCCTCTTCTCCAAAAGTAGCTGCAGAGCCTCTTTATCTCCCTTGCCCAAGTTATGGGACGGCTAAGAAACTTAGTAGCACAGAAGTGACTGGATAGAGTGGAATGATAGTCAAAGGTTAGAACAGTTCAGCTCCCAGGTGGGCCCCTCTCATACTAGGCAAGTCCCTTAATTTCTGTGCATGTTTCTCTATCTGGAAAATGGGAATACCACCCCATCTTGGCAACAGGTTTCAGAGTAGCAGCCGTATTAGTCTGTAGCCGCAAAAAGAAAAGGAGACTAACAAATTTATTTGAGCATAAGCTTTCATGAGCTACAGCTCACTTCATCAGATGCATTCAGTGGAAAATACAGGGGGGAGATTTATATACACAGAGAACATGAAACAATGGGTGTTACCATACACACTGTAACAAGAGTGATCACGTAAGGTGAGCTACTATCAGCAGGAGAGCGGGAGGCAGGGGACCTTTTGTAGTGATAATCAAGGTGGGTCATTTCCAGCAGTTGACAAGAACGTCTGAGGAACAATGGGGTGAGGGGGAATAAACATGGGGAAATAGTTTATGCTCAAATAAATGTTAGTCTCTAAGGTGCCACAAGTGCTCCTTTTCTTTTTGCCATCTTGGTAAAGCGCTCCTAGATAGTCTGCTGAAAGGCACCATTACCAGTAAAAGATTTGAAGGCGAGTTGTTTCTAGGCATATGTTTCCTTTACATTCCATCCTAGTGGGACTCCCCCCTCATCTGCCAATTCATCTGATGCTAGAGTTGCAGGCTAAAACGTTTGTCATTTTCCCCCCAATTCCTCCTCTCAGATTATTAATGCTGAAACAATGCAGCAAACCTCAGCAATAATGTTTGGCATTCTATAATAGACTCAGACAGCACATTCCTTCCTCAACCTCCTCCTCTCTTATCTCTTTCCTCTCCCCTAAAAGCACATTTAGATAAGTTATTAGAACGATAAAACAAAACCAGAACTTAAGCATTTGTGAGTGAAATGTAGAGGAGGCTCCTCACAGGTTGCACCTTAGGTCAAACCTGCCAAAGCAGCAAAGGAAAAGATATGCTCTAGTTCAAGCAAGTTATTTTGGAGAAGTTCTATGGCCTGTGTTACGCAGGAGGTCAGGCTAAATTAGCACATGTTCCTTTTGTCCTTAGATTCTATGAAGGTCATTGAAATCGGGAGCCACTTTCAGGAGACTTGCCTCTGTCACTCCGTAGTGCTATTCCACCAGACGCAAGATGCTCAATATTCTATGATCTTGTTTACACACAAATTTAATTGGTTTAGTTAAACTGGTGAAATACCAGTTTTAAACAAATGTCCACACTGGGTTATGTTTCAGTTTAGCTTGCCCCGGAACATTTAAACTCAAGTAAGCCAGATACACTTCTGCTCCCAGCTGGTTTCAGAGTAGCAGCCTTGTTAGTCTGTATTTGCAAAAAAGAAAAAGGAGTACTTGTGGCACCTTAGAGACTAAATATAAATAAAATAAAATAAATTTGTTAGTCTCTAAGGTGCCACAAGTACTCTTTTTTTGCTCCCAGCTGGGCCTCATGCTAGCAAGTCACTTAATTTCAATGATTTAAGCATGTGCAAACATGCAGCTACATCATTTTCAAATTTAAAATCACACCTTTAGTGAAACAGGCACAACTCTGATTGTGGACCAGGCCTCAGATATCTGCTCTAGCAAACTGCATAGCTGTTGGTCATTAATGGAGAAACAGTGATGGAAGCTGTAGTATAGAGAGGAAGCAAGAATTTTTACCACCATGGTTAGAGCCTATTTGTTCTACTGTAGACAGATAGAGGCTGCCGCCACTCCAGCTGTTACTATGTATGAGGAGGACTTGGTACAGCACTCCAAAAATACCCCTCCATCAGGCTTACACAGTTGATGGCACAAACATATATAATCAACAACCTACACAGACTCCTCATGAAACCAGACATCAGGATTCTATCTGATGTGGCAAAAGAGGTTATGGACCCAGAGGTGCTGATCCAAGTTAATCCTCATCCAGTTGGGAGGTCACAGAAAAAGGTTTGATTAGTCGTGATTCAGACAGTTGATTATTTTTAATGCTTTCACCATTTCGTTGTATTTCCTGGTTTTAATTTACTAAATTTTAGATTCCCTTCTCTCTCACTCCATTACTGCAATGATCTCAGGTCAAATGAGTCTCTGAAATAAAGATGGTGTAATTTCACTCAACTACACAAATTGACTCCTAATACCCTCTGGGTCACATTTTGCTGCAGTCAGATTAGTCAGCTCCTTCCTGTACTAGTGAGGATGCTTGTGGGGCACCAAGCAAATCTTTTCAAAGAGATTCTCCCCTCCAGCTGTGGTAACAAGTACATAGGTCTCTGAAAGTTCACATTATTTAGCTTGGCCAAGGCATGGGGACCAGCTGGCTGCAATGCATTACTTAATCTACCTTGAGAACTTGGGCTCAAATTTAGGGTAGGCAAAGTTCATATGTAAGTTACAGTCTCAGCTTGGTGCCAGACAGACACAAGGGGGAGGATTTTCAAGACTGGGCATGTGAAGTCACTATTGTTCTCCCTGCAATAGTGCACACACCAGTTAGCAGTTACAGGTTAAATGGTCATTTTGTGCACAAAGTTACTGTGATTACGTGCATTTTTGCATAAGTAATTCTGAAAGTCCAGGCTTGTGCCATAAGACTAAAGGTCTGGGAGTCAGAAGCTCTGGTTCTACTCCAGAGTCTGCCACAGACTGAGTGAACTTGGGTAAGTCATTTCACCTCTGTATGCCTCCATTTACTCATCTGTAAACTGGAGAGTAGTTCCTACCTCAGGCAGCATTGTGAAGCTTAGTTCATTTAGTCAAGTGCTTTGTGATCCAGGGAGGAAAGATATATAAATACAAGCCAACATCGGTCTCCATTAAATACATAACTGAGCCCCTAACTGCAAACAGTAGTGGTGTTCCAAGTCAAAACTGAAGTGGGTTAGCACAGCTGTGTCCGAATGCTTAGAACATTCCTACCCACAACATGCTTGGCTGTAGCCAGTACCAATATGGTCCTAAACATAACCATATAGCTTCTGTTTAACTTTAAACACAACAGTGTGCTTCTTAGCAACACGTTTCTTTCCCCGCTCTCGTTGTTGTTGAAGACAATAACAAGGCAGGAGGCAATGAACTGGACCTGTTTTAAAATCAGTTTCACTCTTTATTTGAAATCTTTTACATGCCACAAA
Source organism: Dermochelys coriacea (assembly GCF_009764565.3). Lineage (NCBI taxonomy): Eukaryota > Metazoa > Chordata > Testudines > Dermochelyidae > Dermochelys > Dermochelys coriacea. The sequence goes on along the minus strand of NC_050077.1, from coordinate 9,450,217 downwards.
TGCACACGAAAAATTGCACATTGAGAATGTGGTTCACTATTATGAACAAAGAGCGAGCTGTAAATACAAGTGTAAAACCAGTGCACAGATGGAGCTGTTAAAACTGGGGAGTTTGTCAGTCATTTGCAAACTGGCTGCTTGGGTTCCTGGTGTCATTTAGCACATAACAGGCGAAATCTTGATTTCGGGAGCCACCTCCTCTAGCTTTCATGTTATTGGTGTAACATATGTGTTCACTCTCATTGTAACACAATTCTCTTACAGCAAGCTGAAACAACGGTTTCGGTAACAGTTACACCAAAAAAGTGAGTGTTATTTAAGGAACAGTTGATCTCTAAGTGTCTTTTTTTTAATTCAACATTATGACACCAAAGTTGCACCCTCTGTTTATATAGGAGTGAATACAGGAGATTCTCAACAGAATAGGGACTTTACACTGACATTTTTCAAAGAAAATTCTGACCAAAACAACATTTGCCTAGCAGCCTTGGACAGTGTTGCAGCTTCCACTTCAAAGGACAAACTTCAAAAACAAATCCGACGTCCTAATGGTTTTGTGCTACATTACTTAATTGTCATACAGCTAATTAGCAATGCCTGATTTCACATTCTCAGTATTGAGAAGTTGTTCACATAAGAGGGGCTACTTACAAAAAAATAAATAAATAAAACAAGGCACCAGGCATCCAGACTCAGATGACAGTAACATAAAACGCTACACTTGAGCATTTACAAAGCTAAAATAAAAAACATTTAGTAATTAAACCTAAACTGATCGGCCTTCTTTCAGATCTAGGAGTTTTGAATTTCCATGAGGGGTGGGGTAGGGGGATGTACACATGTGTGTGTATATATAGTGCTAGTACATTGTAGATCTTTTACAATTCTAATTATTTCCCTATCACCAAGTAAGATCAGGATCAATAGATGGTACAAACTGACCCCTCTCCCCAAGTATCAGGGGGAAATAAAAGACCGAGGGAGAAGGAGAAGTGAGTGTCAGAGGTCAATGCCACTGAAAACAATAGATATTGATGTCTCCATTCATTTCAAAACAGCAGAAAGGTCAATGTCTCCCTTGCTTCATGTTTTATGGCTGAGATCCTGCTGCTAACAGCAACCATGTTAATAGCCAGGCCTCATCCATCCTTTTATCATTATTTCTAACCAGGTTAGCCATTTTGAAAATTCAAAGGAAGCTGGAAAGCAGCCGCCGAGGGAGGGAGAAGAGGGGAGCTGCCCTGGAAATTAATGGAAGAGATGTTTTTCATTAGTGACTGCATCTCCCCCTACCTGGGCTCTGCTTCATTCTGGTTTGTCCCTTGCTGCCCCCGAAAAAATGAAAAAGGCCTGAGGCAACGTCCCTTCACTATTAATCATTATTCTCTCTACAACCTCCCAATCGGTTTCTATGGAAATGATTCTCCTGCTAGAGAGCCCTGGCTGCCTATGCATCTAATCGAACAGGGAGGCAGCCTACGGACCCTGCAATGGAGAGAGATTTTCCTCTGCAATAGCCAAGTCATGTTCACGTTGCTCCTTTTACAGACTTATTCTCCTCCAGGTAAGAGTGAAAGGCTTTGGCTGTACATGGCATCTGCCAGGATCAGCACTGGATTTAGTGTCCCATGAGCAGACCAGACAAACTACCGCACCACCTGGAGTATTAATTTTCTGGTAAATTAAGTATTGGGATTTTGTTTCTGAAGTTAGGAGACTCCACTGCAAAAGGTTAAAGGCTGGACCTACAAGGTGCTGAGCACCCGCAATTCTCATTGGAATAAACAAAAGTTGAGGGCTCTTGGCAAGCCCTAGAGTAGCATTCATCTGCAAGACTTTCATCCCTTCCTCTCAATACAAGGAGAGCAATAGAGAATTCCTTTAGCCCATAGTCACTGGCAGTCATGGGGCAGCCCATTGCCAGCAGCAGGGTAAGTCCCAGAAACAGATAGTTATGGAAGGTGACCACCGCCTACGGGAGTGTTAGTAGTACATGGTTCATGTGGACTTTCACGGGGAATGGAAATGTTCAACAGCAGTTTCCATTGTTGGGAAGCTCCCCAATGCCCTTTTTATTCTGCGTTTTTAACTCTGTCACCTGAAACAATCAGGATATTGATACTGGGATTGCAGCTGGCAGCACCAGGGATCTGCTCCACATCAGGCCACGTAAGGAAACTCAAGACAGCTGCTATAATTCATCCCATTTTCCCCCCCTCCTCTTAAATTAGCACTGTCCTCAGTTGTTTGTCCTCCAAGAAAGACAACACTTTAGAGCTTTACAATAGCCTAGTGTGAGCTGGGAGCCAGATGGGGGACTTGAGGCACAGAGAGGTTGAACAACTTGCCAAAGGTCACACAATGAGCAAGTGGCAGAGAGGAAACTGAAAACCAGCTCCCAGTCCGATGCTCCAGCCAACAGATCAAGCTGCCTCAATTCTCTTTAATCTCTTTCCTTACTGCTGATGTGCCATGCCGCATGGTGACAGGTTAGCATCACTCCCTGCACTCGGGAAACCTGATGATGTGACGTATTGTTGCTGTACAGTGGTTGGGTGGGAGGGTTTTAAACAAGGTGACAAAAGAGAGCCCAAACTGAGCTTTGCCAAAAGGCAGAGGAAGAGACCCTAGCAGGATTATATCCTCTTTGAGGTGCCTTTTTTCGACTCAGGTGATATTTGGTCCAGTCAGCTTCTCCTTACCAAAAAATAAAACCACTTTAAAAAAAAGTCTAGAACCCACCAGGCAGCAGGAATGGAAAGCCACTTTGTTAAACATGTTTTAGCATCAGTGATCCTGTGACTGTAACTCTTAATTTAACTTTAGCATCCGATCCAATTAGCGTCAAAATGCATCCATCCAAACACGTGCAAAGAACGGGAGTTTTTGGCCAACCCAGTGTGTTCGCTCCTCTGTAGTGGGCTACATTGCTAGCCGTCAGAGTTCTGATCTAAAAACTGGTGTTCCTTCACTGGCCAGCTGTGGCAGCCAGTGGGAAGCGCACCTGATGCAGTTCAGGGTGCTCAAGAGAACGGGGTCAGTCAGAAGATAGTCTCATCCAGACTTCCACAGATGGCAGGGAAGGATTTTTGGAGTGGAGGGGATGGAAAGTAAAGAAAAAAGGGCATTTTGAATCAAAGAAAAACTAAGAACAAGAATGACGACAAAAAGTCCTCCCCAAAAACTGCACATGGAACCTTAATGCTGACTACACTTTGAATCTCATATACTTCTCTGCTCAGAACATATGGTGCTACGTTTAATAGCCCAGCACTGCCAATTGGGGACTATTAGGGTGGGTTCTTTTCCCAGTGTAAACGTTGCAGAATATAAATTGTAATTAACAGTGATGCCAAAATAGCACTTAGAGAAAATAAGCACATTATTAACATCTGGTGACTCCTGCCTGGAGTGCAGAAGCAGTGGAAATTCTCACTCGCAATCAGGAGGATGTGTTGTAGGGATGCAGAGCACGGTCCACTGTTTTGGGATAGAGATTCTTTTCAGTTCCTTTAGCACGACCTGAGGTGCGAGTGGCTGGCATTTCCTAGCCCTTATTGTGAATGTTATGGTTCACATTAAGAACACAGACTGCTCACGTGAATACAGATGTCTAAGCATCATGCCACAGGCAATACAATAATGGTTGTATACATATTTGATAAAGGAATCCACTCCCATTTTACCTAGAGGTAAGAAAGAATACAGCATCTCTTTACAAAGGAACTGACCCACATGAAGCATATTTTATCACACCAACACAGTCTTTAAAAGAAAAGGATTAGGAAAAGCATTGACCTGCTAGAACACACCTTTTTGAACAACAGAGCCAAATCTGAATCTTTTTTTTTCCAGCAGATATCACAGAAATCAGATCCTTCCAGCAGGGAGAAAATGGGAGCTAGAAGTTTCCTTGTGACTAGAATCCATTGAGCCATCTCTTAACGGTGCCCCATTGCTTGTTAGAAAGAAATCCCTGCTCAAGTGCAAAAGCGTTCTTACCTATAGCATTCAGGCACCACACTATGCACTACTTGAGGTCGTTGTTTATTGGCTAGGATAGTTCCCATTATGGACTGAATAGCAGAGGACTGTCTCCAGACCTGTAACCACTCAGCTTTCCCTCTGCTCCATGCTGAAGTTGCTAGGATTCAGGAGGAAAAGAAATGCAACTTTAGTGATGCTTCAATATCTCCTCATTGCCTAACCCCAATAGTCTGTGTTGGAGAAGGGATCTACTCAGCAACTGCACAGAGTGGCATCACCTGGACAAAGCAGTAACTTATTTTCCTGCGGGGGCCGCCCCCCCCCCCCCCAAAAAAAGTACATCTGATTTGTGAGGGAGAAAGGAGCCCAGCCTGACAAAGAAAGGGGCTCAACGAAGCCACAGATACAAGAAGAGGTTGGAAGAGAGAGACAGGATTCTGGAGAGAACTAGGTAGAAAACAGTGGTAGGACCCTAGTGAAGGGGTAACAGCTACCTACCTACCCACCCATGCTTAACAGAAACCTCCCACAAGTCAGGGATATTTTGGAAACCTAGTTTAGTTCTGGAGCACCTCATCCAGTGGTCCAGCTGTGAGGGCTCTGGCTAAAGCTGCTGAAATGCTACAAGGCACCTGCTTCACGTAAAAGCATAAAACCCATCTGCTTATTTATTTAATAGCTACAAGACTAGCAGCTCGCACTCCCACACCCTTGCTAGCCAATCTGTCCTGTGGGAAGGGAAAGGAAAAGATAGCTTCAATCTGAAAGTCCCACTCAGTGAAGGAGCTGCTGAAAAGTAAGTGTACAGAAAGATAAGGCAAAAATTAACTACTTGATGCTCTTAAAGGTAAGGGTGACCTCTAAAGCAAAGCAGAGTACAAATGTGCTCATATGGATTAATATGGTAATATGCAGTCTCACTCTTAATAAATGGCTAATGCTGAGAAAGCATCAATGAGCACATGTGTAGTTATGTCCTATTTGTACACATGGGTTGCATCAGGCTGGCCCATGATTAAAAGTGTCAGACAGGATAAACAAGTCTGGAAATTGTTAAGCAGTAGGAAGGGGACTAGAGAATAGTGTCTGAAGCCTGCGTAAAGATGTATTCTGCAATCCAATCCACCCTTTGAAACCAGGATGTTTTTGACACCATTCCCAGTAGCCTCTGCTTATGAAACTATGGTACTGCTGTAGGAAACACTGACTAGCTGATTCTGTGATGTCACCCACAGAAGTACTGAGTTCCCAAGCAGTGATGTCACAGCACAGCTGTTTAGCATACCACTGGATAGAAACTGTTCAGACTCAAATGGATAACCTCTAAGGAAAAGATTAGCCCCACATTTGACCATGGAATATTCCATTTCAAGGGAAATCCTACCACCACCCAGAACGTTTGTATTAAATACACGCACTTTGGCTTTTGGCACTGCGATTTGACACTTTAGAAAGTGCTAAATCAATAAGGCACTCTGAAAAGTGATCCAGCCTACTACAAATTCCCAAGGACATTCAGTAGAGCAGGCAAGGCTTATGAAGTTACCCTTTGAAAATGCTCCATATAATCTCCAAAATTAGTGTGTGCTCATCCACATGAGTTGGGGATAGAGCTGGTCCACTAGGCTCCCACCTACACAGAGTTGGAACGGTGTTCTAACATCTCTAGATCACTGTTGATTTATTATTTTTAGGGTAGATGGGACTCAGGCTGGAGATTTGGTAACACGGAGTTTGTGAAATCTAGAGGGGAAACTCAAGACAAATGAGGAATTCTTCCCCACAAGCCAAACGGCCCAAACACTAACAGCAAGAAGAATGTAGCAATGGGCTTGAAAGGTTAACAATCACGATTTGCTACTGGAGTGGGTAGGGGGGAACAAACCTGAAGTACTTCTCTCAAAAGAGAATACCCTGAAATATTTCTCATCACACGTGCGTAACTATGTACGCACATTTATAATAAGAGCTATGATGCATTTCATTCGAGCAATACACCTTTGTGCCCATTGTAACTGAGGGACACTAACTCGCACAGAATCAGGCCCCCTACTTTGCCATTAATAACAGACTCAAGCAAAGAATGATCACTGAGGAAACAACAGCGCATACAAACAAAGTACACAGGAACTCTACAGAAATATATCAGGTAACAAGGGGTGAAGGGTAAGAAAGGGAGCATTCTTTAAATTAGTTTCTCTTACCTTTAACTAATATAAAGTAAAAGAGGAATTCATTATTAACCACAAGGAAATCCCCATATGGTTCCAAAAGGCTTTAGATATTGTATATTCTTGTGCAAGGTCTGTTTGCCCACCACAATGTTTGTCCAGGCTCTTTTGCTTTTCAATTGCACTGATTTAAAGTGATTGTATAGCATCCCATAAGGCGGCCATAAGCTCAAGAAGGGGGATCCAGGCCAATAAGAAGCTGTTTCACATGTTCATCCCAACTGTTCTACATGTGCTATGACATAATCACCACCACAGGTTTGGAGGTTCCTCAGCCACTCTGCTTTTAAACAATGTAATTTCATCCAAGTGCATCATGGGGACATCTCTGATGACCTCCGTCAAGTCCTCATGTAGTAGAGGGAAAATGATGACATTTAATGCAGGGCGGTCTGCCTGGAAACTAAATCAGATACAAGTTATTAGCCAAGGAGAAATGCTAGTTCTGCGACAAGAGAAAAAACTTGCATGGGTAGAGTAGGAGGCGGCAAAGGGGGAAGGGGAGTCTTGCTGAGACAGGAAATCAAGTTTTCCCACCTGTGTGGGACTTTATTACTTTGCAGTGGGTCCGTGTGGTTAATTTAGGAGGCGTCTGAAAGGAGTCCTGATCCAAAATGGAGATTGGGAACCACAACATGGAGATCTTACAAGAGGAGGAAAGGATCCTCAGAACTTTGCATGAGACATTCCTTAGCTGAGTAAGATGCTGGTGGGTAGCAACTTAAGCTCTCGCTAACAACGGCAGGTTGTACAGCCTGCAAAACCTGGACTAAATTGTCTGGGATTTGCCCAAGGACTGGGCCTTGGATTATCACTGAAGGGTCAGTTGTACAGCACATGGAGGATAAACACTGCAGTCAGAGAAAAAGGAAAGCTCTACTGCTGCAGATACTAAATGTTTATCAGTGTTAGAATAATACACTGGCAACGGTGTCATATTTAATAAAAGTCACAACAGCCTGTGACGGATGCACACAGTTCCAGTTTTGAGTAAACCCAAAAGCAAATAGCCACATTTGCCACTAGAAATTTTGGTTTACTACTTTTTGGTTTTTAAATCTATTAGCCCTTTACCTCCACTCCTTTCTACACCAATCTTTTTAGCCCCAGCCCCTTCTGCTCCTAATTTTTTTGCCACTTCGTTCAGCAGAAGTTGAGCATCACAGACCTTTCAATGGAGAGCAGACTGATGTGACAACAGGAGAGACAGGAGCAGCAGGGTTGTAATTACGGAGCAGGAGAAAAAAACAGCAGAAGTTAAATCCATATGCAATATTTTTGAAATGAAAGCAGGCCCAGATAGCAAGTACTATGCATGACAGCAACCCAGAGAAGTAACAGAAGAACACAGGTATGGGGGGGGAAGAGGAGGACGGATTACAGGGTAAGAGAAGATCATCAGTATGAGGACAGGTAAGTCTTTTACTATTGATTGGCTGATTGGGCAGAGCCATGTCTAGGTTGCTGTTATTGGAATAGACATGCACCCATATTTAAAAACACATGGGTTGTTGCTAGCAGGGTTACAGCAATCTCCCTGAGTAGTGCGTCCGGAGTTTATTCCTTAACTGTTATAGGGTAGGCTGGATCCATGTTAGAACATAAACCCACTAAGGCAGAGCCTAGTTTGACATTCAGCCTGTGAATCATGCGTCTGAACTGTAGTGGTGTCCGCTGTAGACCAAGATTGTCTACCCATGTGTCTGTACAATTCTGAGCACACTCATCACGCTAAAATAATTATCCATATCATGGTGTTACAGGACTGCAGAGTGATCGTAAGTTCAGGTGCTAGAATCCCACATGAAACTTCAGAGTATTGTTGCTGATTAAAGATTAATGCTGGCAGATATATCATGCTGCAGTTCGATCCACATGAGGCTCGCATTTCTCTCTGGCTGACGGATCTAAGGAGCACCTCCCACAAACGTATTAGTGCTTCCTTCCATGCCAACTCTTATGCGCTGAAACTTCTCCCGAAACAAATCCATAAACCTGTCACTCTTGCCTCCAATTCCCATCTCAGGACCTATTTCTGCAGCAATACTTGCAAGAAACTAGCCAACAAATAATGGCTAGGTAAAAGGCAATTGGGTAAAGTTGGTATTTATGCAATTTCAACACTAGAATATAGCAAACATATTGGATATTCTCTCCCCACCTCAGCTCTTCATATGGTACTCATTTAAGGCCCACAACACTGCTGAAGAAGGAACCATGTTAATAACCTCACTCCCCCTCAACCACAAGTTCACTGGGGCTCTGTGCAGGGGTCCACCCACGCAGGCAGATCTCTTTTTAGGACTGGTGCCTTAGATTGTAAGCTCTTCATGGCCAAAAAAAAAATATCTTCTATTTCTGTGGTTGTACAGCATCCAGCATAGCAAAGGCCAATCTCAGTTGAGGTCTCTGGATGCTACCGTACCACCACACAAACGACAAACTATATTTATACACAAGTTAAAAAGTGGGACTCTAACCAAGTTTACACATAATTTGCCTCAGAGTACTGCAAAAATACACATTAAATATGCCTTCCAAGAAGCCGGATTTATGGAAATATTTTTTTGAAGAGCTTTGAACTTGATCTGCAGCAAAAAAAGCCAAAATATGCCTTTGAATTTTGTGATTTGTATTTTTTTAAAACTGGAATCTGTATGTTGCTCTGAAACTTATAAATTGCGTACCACAGCCAGTTTATGCCTGCGAATTCTTTCCATGTTTGATTTGCGCAATTTAAAATGAAAATGAAACGCACATGGTTTACCATTACTCTCAGCAGTGTGTGCATGCAAAGCCGCTGCTTTAGCTGCACATTTCAAAACAACTTTTAACGAGCTGCTGTCACAATGCTAAAATGGGATTAGCATTTCCCAAAAGCAGACTCCTCTACAGATGCTGTGTGTATGTTCCTTCAGTCCTCTGCCAGAAGGCAATTCCATTCTTCATACACCTGTCCAGGTGGGCTAGATTAAGTGAACAGCACTTAGTACTAGCACTAAAAGACCTCAGGCATGGGGTGGAGAAGAGGAAGAGATTGAGTTAATGACTTGCAGCATAGCTGCTGTAATCTTCTTGAAGCTTCTTCCCTCATTCCACACTTGGATGAATTTCAAACTGGATCTACCTCTGAAAGTCTATGGTGTGGATAGTGAAAATCTGTCAGATGCAGGGAGATGTGGATTTGGGGAGACAAAAGAATTGCAGCTCCAGACTTGAATCCCTGTTCTATTCCAAGGAAAACAAGCCAAAAATTGTGAATGTTGCTTACTTTCTCCTACAAATCAATCTCCAAACTAGACTCATCATGATTAATTACATGAAAATAAGTTTTCTATGCAATTGACTAGCTGGCTCTTTAGTATTTATCCTTGGGGGAAATGGCGGGGGGGAAATCTCTGGGATAACAAAGAAAAGGACAAGCTTTCCATAGCAGCCTCTGATCCAGTATACTTAGCCTCAAAGCAACAAGAGCCCAGTAGCGCTTTATGCAAAAGCAGGTTTCTGAAGGTTTTCTAAATTTGGATGTGAACATCTGCAATTGGCTATAGTCATCCATGGAGCCTGAAAATGGACACACCAATGGTGATGCAAGGCACACTTAAAATTTATTCTGACATTAGCAAAAGCAAGACCCTTGCCTTCCTATCCCGTCCTTTAATTATACCTAATGTACTGCAAAAGGCTGTTAGCCAAAAAGGGTTAATGGAGCTTTGTTGCCTGCCCCAAAATTATGTCAGAGCAAGTATGGACTGGGCACAGTAAGAGTATTTTCAAAGGAAGAGTCTGGTAAATAACCTACACTACAATCTCAATTATTTCCAACTGGCACGGCAGGATCCAATATGTAGGTCACGGACAAAGTCAAAAAGGAAGGAAAAGTTGAAAGCAAATCTGTACTTCAATCAGATTTCCTTGATTTTCTGCAGGACAAAAGAGTCACTAGGCTGAATTCATTATCTCATGGCAAACACCCATATATGTGTTGTTAGATGTACTTTTAAAGTGGAATGAGTCCCTTAAACTCTAGAAAGGACAGCTGAGAACAAGCAAAGTTTAGCAAAGATTATGCAACACTAGGGCACAGATTATTAAAACCTCAATTTAGTTATTTGCATTGCAGTAGCTCCCAGAGACTGTCATTAGGAAAAAGGCCCCAATGCGGTAGGCACTGTATCAACTTATTTTCTCTTGCTTATAAGGAGGAACTTTGCAGGATGTCACCAAGTCCCTTCATTGAAACAAATCTCCCAGAGTCCTCCAGAGGAATATAAAGGTTCTGTATGTTACACATCTTCTGAATTTGGCACATCACTTCACACATGCCAGTAAGTAGGTGTAAGGGCAGCTAAGATGGTATAATTTACACAACGAGGGGATGGAGGAGAGGGGTGTAGCACAAAAAGCAGCTAAAGGACGACGACTCTAGCTCCTCTGCTAGAAGATTACAGCAGGATCCATTAATCCACAAATTCAGGACCTGGGCTAGGAGGATCACAAAGACACCAAATTTAAATCCACAGGGGAGGGGAAGAGGATACCATCTAGGAGTTTTGGGACCCTACATGGAGACTAGGGAGGAAGTAGTACTGGTAGGGAGCCAGGAATGCCATGCATTGGGGGGAACCAGGGTATCTTTTAGTTGAACTGGATCCAGTCTCCATTTAGAATTAATCCACTATTCTTCCAATCCTACCACCCTCTGGCTTACCTTCTGCCAGCCTCTCAATGCATAAATTATACAATCTTAGACTCCTTTACACCCACTTACCATTTTGTAAGAGCACTTGTACATCACTTCTAACTTTGGAGCATTACTTCAGAAAGCAGCTAATTAACCAGGAAAGGGGAATTCAGTACAACTCAAATTTTTCCCTATATCTGGTCATATCAATTTGTTTCAGCCACATGTGTACATATGTGCACGCTGTTTCACCTTAAACCAGAAACTCCAGCAGTTTTGTTTTCACTGGAAGAGTCATTTGTGATTTAAATGTCGGGCTGAAGCCTATAAGCGATGCCAGGGCTTGAAATCCCCTTCCCTGAAACACGGCATGGCAGAAGCTACAAAGAAAACATGAGCAGCAGGGCACAGTTCATAGTGGATTAATTTAGTATTAAAAAAGATTGTGAGTCAGAGTGGCAGACAAGTCATCTTAAGTGGCATGACATATATGCACTTTTCTCCTCCTTCCAATCACACCAAGCATACACACCATTAGGTTCTGATGCTTGGGTCCTTTCCAGCACATTATATTGGCACTAGGAACTGTTAATTGTCATATCCTGATATGACAGTCTCCAAAACAAACATGCACGCATGCGCACACACACCTCCCTACCCCAATAACTTCTATGGGACTAATTTCCATCCGTACCAAAGCTCTGGCTCCCTGAAATGTGCTGGTATAATTATCCCCAAGATGCCTTCTTTCATGAGGCAGAGAGCTCCATTTACATCTACCTGTCCTTCACCAAGTCTCCCGAGAGGGGTACAAAGCTGGTTTGTAGCTACTGTAAAGTGGGCCAATTCCCCCGTGCCATTCTTGCTGTGGACCCCTTTGGAATATCAATGATTAGCAGACTCCAGTTCATAACCTCAGAGCAGGAGTTGCAGTCAAGAGCTTCACAGGAAAGCAAGATTCTTGGGTTCATTAAAATATCCACAATTTGTTCATATTCAGCAAAACCAGCCACATGTACAGTACAGCTCTGTTCTGAAAGTGCTTTTTGGTAGCCAGGTCTCTTCGTCCCCACATTTGCTATGACCGAGCTGTCCCCAATAGCATCCTAAGGAACCCCATCATTTCCCTCATTTTAAGACTCTTAACTGCAGCCTCCAAACTCTGACCAATGGGTGTGGACAGGACTCGTTGGAAGCCAGTCAAGTAATGACAAGCCAGATTATCCTGCTGCTTGTCCCTAGGTTTCAGTGACACAATGTCATTTCCCAGCAGGGAAAGTATAGTGTTGTGGGTAGGAAACATGAACAGGGAGTGAGATCTGTCACACTCACTCTCTGAACCTGGGCAAATTACTTCATCGCTCTGTGCCTCAGTTTCTCCATTTGTAAAATGGGGATGATACATCACTAACTCCACATGGGTGCTGTGAGGCTTAACAATAGAGTGCTTTGAGATTCTGGGGTACTGAAAAGGTGGAAGTTACTATGCCCACTGAGCTGCAGACCAACAGTCAAACATGAGTGGGCAGTTGGAGATTAAGAGACGAGAACCAACAGGAAAGATGCCAGTGCACCGCACACAAGTCCTAGAGCTGCACTCTGCCAGAACAAGCTGAAACGCATTGGAAAGTTTTTTCTTAACATCTTCTGCAGATTAAGATATTATTGCAATAGCTGCTCAATTAAGTGAAACGCATTAAAGCTGCATTTCTGTTCAAACCTCTTCATACCCACGTTCATGTATGCAAAGAGGCACCAGGGCAGAGTTTCCATTAGGACTGCATAGCCAGGAGAAAGTAAGAGATCATGCTGCACAGGACACAGGGCTATAGATCTATTTGAGGGGGACTGTGTCGAGACCATGCAATCCTCTAACACTTCCCCAACTGAGTACCCACCACAGCATGCATACAAGTAATTAGGAAGAGTGGTGCAGGCTAACAACAGGAATGCAGCCAGAAAGGGGATAGATGGGTGGCCCCAAAAAGAAAATATTAAAATGTCATCAGGCATGCCCCTACAAATCAGATCAGCTTGCCCACAGAGAGGTATCCGTATCTGGCCCATGTCGAAGCTAGGCAGTACTAATGATGGTTGCAATACCATGCCCAGAACACAGTCAAATTTCACCAAGCACTCCAACAGGTAATGTAAGCGGATAAGGATGCAGTTTATTATTAATTCAGTCTGAGACAGGATGATTCTGGGGTTTATAAGAGCAGGAAACAAACAGATAATGAAAGCTGGAACAAGATTTGAATGATTCACTATACCAGTCTAGCGATACATTAAGTCTTCTTGCAATCAGAAGCAGAGACCGAGTCCACAATATGCTTAGGCTAGTGAAGTGGGTTTGGCAGCTAACGTGCAAACACTGAGTTCACAAAGAACAGCAGTGTACTGGGGGTCGTTTTTCAAGGTCAGAAAGAAGTGGAGAGAAGAGAAGACAAAGGCTCAGCTTTCAATCTAGCATAAGCCATAGGCAGTAATACCTGCTCTTTGCAATGTCAAAGTAATCGCAACACCCAGGTGGGCAGCATAGAAGAGAATGGTGGAGAATTCTGCAGAATACACAAGGAAGATTTGTAATTTTGCACTAGCTTCTCACCCTCACAGGATTCCCCCCCCCCCGAGCTTTAGCTCTGCAAGTCAGAGGTAACATCCATAGCAGCTATTCAGAGTTTGAACCAAAATCGGAACGGAGCATCATGCGGAATAAGAATCCACTGGGTCAAAAAAGTGCATTCACTAGAAAGAGGTTGACCAATTGGGATTTTCAGAGAACAGCTACAATGATTAATGGGGTCGAGGGACTGACGTCTGAGGAAAGTGAGAATTAAATAGTCATAGCTAGACTAAATGATAACTAAGGAGAGTCAGGGGAGGGGAACTGGGTAAACATTTTAAGAGTGTAACCATCATCATAGGGGAAAGTATTGAGGAGGATCCAAGAGTTTAGGGTTAGAAAAGGATGAAAGTGAGCAGAGGAAGACTTAGGCTAAATACTAGGAAAGTTTCCTAACAGGGAGGTGTAATTAGACTGTGGGATAGCCATGCCAGGGAAGTGGTAGGCTTTAGAATATTATACCATTCAAAGTCCATTTAAACTAGACATGGCACTCCATTTACAATGCTGGGAAGAACCCTACAGTGGCATGGGGTCAGAAAAGATGACTTGGTACTTTTCCTCCTCTCTCCCCAGTCTCCAGTTCCTAGGATTCACAATTGGGGCTGGGAACAGTGGTGGCTAGAGGAATAGAATTGTGGAGTCAGTCACTTTGCAGCATTGCTGTACTATTAAACACAACATTTTAAATGCACAAAGCACTGCATAAACAATCTTCATCAGCCCTATGGAGACAGGTAACCAATACAGATGGAAAAACAGAGGGAGAGAGGCTGACTTGTCCCAGGCCAACAGCAAGACAGTTATATAGCCAGGACTGGAAAACAGGAGCGTCTGGCTCCCAATCCTGCATCAGTCCCCTGGACCACCTTTTAACTAATGCCGCTAGAGTAGCTGGCCACTCCCTTGCTAGCCAGCAGACTTCAATAGTCGCAGCAAGTATAGGGCACTACAATAATGCATTCTCGAGACAAACAACTGTACCAGGCAGTGCAATCACCACCCTTCAGCACATACCTCTTCAAAACACTGCAGTTAGTCTGAAACCACAAGCTGTCCAGCTCGGATCTGACATCTCAGTCTTAACTGTGATCCCATTACTATAAATATCATAACTCTAATGTATTCCTTGATGTTTTAGCTTTATATTCCAAAAATCCTCAATGATACTTCTCTCTGATAAAGGCCTTTTTAATCGCTGAGATATAGTTGCATTTCCATTCTATTTCTATGGTGTCTTGTCAGGGACTTTTCAGAGATTTCTACTATTCACTACTGAAGAGTGGCTGAAAATTGCAGCCGTGATAGGTGCTATAGGTGTAATATTCTGAAGACTGAGTATTACCAGTTGCAAATGATTAAAAATAAACTGGGGGGGAAAAAGTCTCTGGAGCCAGTAAGACATTTGCCAAACATTTAATACCACACATCTTTCTGCAGTCCATTTTTTTGCTGGTAAACTGCAGGAAAAGGAACTTCTCTTCCACATTTGTGAAGTACCATGCCCACTAATGGTGCCATGTAGAAGTACTATGCAAAAGTGATTTGAATTCCATCCTTTTCTGCAAGATTTCTGGGGTGAAGAAATACATGGTCCGCAAGACACAAAAAAGTTAACATTGGTGGTAGATCTACTATATACCACAGCTCTATCTAGTGGAGATTTATGAGAATTACAATTCAAAAATCTACTCTGGGAAAGAGGCTTGGAGAAAGCAATGTCCTAATGCTATGGAAGTGTCTGCCTGGAATAGGATTTGACACACTGGCTATGTACAACTATCTTTAAAATCTACAGCAAGAGTTAGTGAAACAAATCCCAGAAGGAAGCATTTAATTTTGCCACCTGAGGAAACTTCCTTGCTCAACAGAATTGGTCAGACTGGAATCTAAAACCGTCATGCTCCATATTCATGAAACATAATATTTACAGAACGGTTCTAGAATTAACACGTGGAGCAGTGTTAATGGAACGCCTACTTAAGTAAATGCAACACCCATCTGGAGTGAAATATTTCAGAAGTGTATTTCTGGTAGTGGTAATGTGCAAATCTAAAAAGGAAAAAGCAGTATTCTCATTCACTCCATTTTTAGCTAGGTACTCAGATGGTCGCCATCACCAAATAATCTCCCCACAATCTTTTTATATATTTATTCTCACAACATTCCATGAGGTAAGGCAAAGCCGCGATCCCAGTTTCACAGATGGGGAATGGAGACACAGAGATACTAAGTGATTTATCCAAGGACACATAGGAAGTCTGTGGCAGCACAGGGAACCAAACCTGGGTTTCCCAAGTCCCAAATTAATGTTCTAATTAATCCCTTCCTTTCCTAAGAGAGACTTGTGTGTGCTTGGACAACATGAGAAGTGAATGAAAGAACACCCCTCTTCCCCCACCTCACCCCAAATGCCAAGAAACATATTTGCTTACAGTGATGTAGTCAGTCTCCTCTGCAGTTCAGAGGGGAATGTGGCCTTGTCATCCTGTTTGCTGAACTATCGGGGGGGGGCCCTCCATATCAGTTCTACAATCTCTACTGCGTGCAAATGCAGTGAACACAAAATTATATCAGAGGCATCTGGAGGAAAAGGTGACCACCACAGCCAACGCATGGATAGCAAACAGGTGAGGGAAGCTAGAACCGAATACCACAAACATACCAATGTTTAAAAAGTCACAAATATGCATCTACATTAGAGACTGAAATAAACTGCATGCACAGAGACCATTAATACTCAGCTATCAATTGGGACAACTATATTTCTGAAGCTGGCTACACGCCAACATTTACACAAAACCTTCCAGTTATAAAGTTGTCAAGAGTCAGGACGCAATATATTCCACAGCCATGGAAGGCACCCCCACCACAGAGCTGTGCTCCAAAATTTAAGTTTTTGTTTAAAATAAAAATGGTTTCTACCCCTTATGATGGGAAGAAAACCTTGAAAACATGAACCAAATGTAAACTGAGGTAGCAATCTCTTCTTGACTCTGTAGACAGCCGACACAATAGCTCTGAGAGGTGTGAACTGTCCAAATCTTATGATTGACAATAATTTAAGTTTCAACATTTTTTAGCTATTTCACTGATTATAGCATAAGCATCCAATCACTGTAATACCTCTTCTTTGCTAATGACAAAAACCCCAACTATCCCCCGTCAACTGCCAGTAAACCCAGCTTCACCCCTGCAACTTTTATGTTACAACTGTGCTGTTCATCTGAACATCTCTAGTGCAACAAAGATGTTGGGACATAAAATAGAATTGAATATCAATGTATTCAGAGAGGGTACTGTACTGATTTAAATATGAAAACTCATTTGTTAAATGCCTACACTTAAGACAATGAGATGATCCTGCTGTAGAACTCCCAGCTCATATCATAGTGCTGCAGAATCCAGGA
Organism: Dermochelys coriacea; assembly: GCF_009764565.3. Classification (NCBI taxonomy): domain Eukaryota; kingdom Metazoa; phylum Chordata; order Testudines; family Dermochelyidae; genus Dermochelys; species Dermochelys coriacea. The sequence continues at coordinate 9,433,279 of NC_050077.1, read as the reverse complement.
ACCTTACCATAGAACGAATTCCATGAAAAGCTGGGCCTACACATCTTCTTGCCTATAGTAGCCACAAGACTGAAAGGATACAATTATCATCCTCTCCATCTGTACCCAACAGGAGCTAAACTTCTGGGCCTCCCACTAGTCAATCAGAGAGTTAGGCACAAATATGATCCCCATTGTACAGATGAGGAGAAAGTTTAAGAGAATTAACTGAGGACTTAAAGCAAGGCAATACCAAGCTGGTATTGAACCACCAGAGTTCCTGGCTCCACTCCCCCTGCAGTCCATCTACCAGACAAGGATTGTCAAACTTTGGACATTTGAACAGTGTCTCCTAAACACCAACCCTCTTTATGATTATGGGCCACCTCCCCTCCTGCTGACAGTCTACAATTACCTACACAGAAAAACAGTATTAGAAAAATAATGTATTTTCAGCTTCTTCTAATGCAACTCAGCAGCTGGAGAGAGAAACAGCACCACATGACCAATCCGCTCTCCCTGGATCACCAGCATGAGTCCCTTCATGGGCCAGCATCCAAATATCACTGCTCTAGACCATGTTTTTGAGTGCTCCAAACTCTAAAGGCTCCAACAAGAGCACCTCTGCATCTTTAACAGTAAACTTTTCCAGAGTCGCCCTTCAAGTCTCCAAATCCCTTTAAAACAGGGATGGGCAAACTATGGCCTGCGGGTTCCATCCGGCCCATCAGAACTTTTAATCTGGCCCTCGAGGTCCCACCAGGGAACAAGGTCGGGGGGTTGTCCCACTCCGGCGCTTCAGCTGGTGAGCAGGGTTGGGGGCTTTCCGTACAGCTCCCGGAAGCAGCGGCATGTCCCCACTCCGGCTCCTACACGTAGGGGCAGCCAGGGGGCTCTGCACACTGCCCCTGCCCTAAGTGCCGCCCCACGCAGTTCCCATTGGCCAGGAACTGGGGCCAATGGGAGCTGCACAGGCGGCGCCTGCAGATGGGCCGCACCTCCACATAGGAGCTGGACTGGAGAGACATGCTGCTGCTTCCAGGAGCTGCTTGAGGTAAGCACTGCCCAGAGCCTGCACCTGAGCCCCCCTGACCCAGCCCCTTGCCCCAGCCTTGATCCCCCTCCTGCCCTCCAAACCCCTCAGTCCCAGCCTGAAGCACCTTCCTGCACCCCAAACCTCTCATCCCCAGCCCCACCCCAAAGCCTTCACCCCCAGCCAGAGCCCTCAACCCCCCAGTGCCTCAGCCCTGATGCCCCTCCCACCCTCCAAACCCCTCAGTCCCAGCCCAGAGCACCCTTCTGCACCCCAATTCCCTCATCCCCAGCCCCACCCCAGAGCCCATTCCCCCAGCCGGAGCCCTCATTCCCCTCCCTTCCCACCCCCAATCTTTTGAGCATTCATGGCCCGCCATACAATTTCTATACCCAGATGTTGCCCTTGGGCCAAAAAGTTTGCCCACCCCCGTTTTAAAACAACAAATCTCACTTAAGGTGCACCTCCCCATTCAAAACTAGCCATACCCAGGACCCTCCAGAATCCAAACCAAATCATCTAGTCCATAGCGGTGACAGAGAAAGTCCCATGTACTCCCACATGGCTCAGAGGGAGGGAAGAAAAAACGTTCAGCTTGAGAGTCCCCGCCCCATCCCCACACACACAACCCTTCATGTTTTTCTGCCTTACAGAGCCCATATATAATCAGTTCCAAAAGCAAAATCACTATTTCTTACTCTGAAATAAGATAGTTTAATCTCATCTTGCTGGTGTTTTCTGTAGTATTAGATTGTTTGGATTTAGGGGTACAAATACCAGCATACTAAAGAGCTACACTGGGCAAGCTACAATCATCATCCGAAGACCTAGCAATGAACTAGCTAGCAAAAATAATCTCGTCTCAATTTTATTGCATATCTTTTTACCCTCGCAGCTGCGGATAAACCACAGTCAAGAGAGTCAATTATTGACCCTATCTGAAAGCATATTTGTACAAGGACTAAAATGGTAATGCTGGAAAAGTCACATGGTTAAAGACTTGCTGATGTGGCATGGAAGTTTTCGTGCTCTGCTTACACATAATTTTCTGTATTTCTTTCCTTGTATTTTATTACTAGAGACAGTTGCACGAGAACAGGATCTTTGTTGCTTAGGAGAGCATCTGCTCCTGCTGCTTATCCTCTTCCTGAAGTCATAATCTTACGTGACATCAAAATCATTTCCAGAGCCACCAATTACAGTGTCAGAGGATTATGACTTCAGGTGGGGAATTAACAGCAGGAGCAGATGCTCTCTTTAAAAAACCCCCAAAGATCCTGTTTTCATACAAACATCCCTATTAATAAAACACAAAGGAAGTATAATATGACAGGCAGAGTTGTTTCTAAATATAAGACAGTTTTCAGCATTTTCCACAAGGCATCAGCTGCTCTTTGGAAAATTACTGGGTGTTAAAATATAGAGAGACGCAGAATTTACAAAAGTGATATGTAGCACAGAAAAGACGAGGAGAAGGAGATCTGCAATACGGGTGAGGGATAGCCTAGTTCTGCATAATAAAACGATATTAAAATTCTGGCCAGCACTGCAATGACATCTCAAACAGGCATGTAGGAGAAAAGCGGACAGGGGATTTTTGGATCTTACTAAAGATCCCCATGGCACACAAATGAATTAGATAAAGAAATGCCTTTACGGATATGACAGCCCAGTAAAACAAAAAATGCTTGACATCACAGGGACTTTATTTACTCAGATGTTGGTATGTTTTCCAATCCCAAGGAACAGGCATGCTCCTAGAGGCAGTAATAAGCAGTCTTGTACATAGTTTGCTAGGTAGATAACACAGTCATAGCCTCTGCTGGATTTAGTCCTAGAAAACAAGCCTGAAGCTGGGGAAGGGCTGGGATAGCTACCATCTAGGATGCAATAATAATAATAATGCCATTTGATTTGAATTTTTTTATTAAAATGTAATAGAGAAAAGCCACAGTAGGTGACTAAGAAAACACACCAAATGCCTTAAGAAAAGGGGGGCGGGGGGGAAATATTATGAAGCCTCTGTTGAATGGGAAATATTTTGTGAGCTAGCTGCCACCATGTCAAGTGTAATTAAAAGCTTTATTCTCAAAAGGAGTTCACAGTTCATACACAAACGCTTCCCACCATGTGAGCTTCAGAACACTGCAAGAGGCTAGGCAAGACTTATTTAAGAACTGCCAAACATGCAAGGGCTACACCAAAAAGAACCCACCTTAGCCAATCAGATGGCTTTGAACTGCTCTACTGGGGCACTATCAGAAAGCGACAATCACAAGGGATTAGTAATCTGTGAATGAGCTGTAGTTACTTGTGGGGAAGGAGGAAAAGCTCAAAGTCGGACATCTTCAGTACTTAAAATGCTGCCAGTTTTTTTTTTTTGTTTACATGAAGTTCACTTGATCATGCAACTGTATGATTGAAGCTTCAAATCAATCATGATGGGACAAGAGGATTAAAAGAATCGTACGAATACCTACAAGTAGCTCATTGACTGGCTCTTATTAAAATGAGAGGCCAGACCTCTTGTGCCAAGGAGTTAAATTTCACCTGTCAACTTCTTAGCATGCTAAAAGGCCTGGAGAACATTACACAGTGCTCCCACACCTGACCCATATAAAAGCTGGAGGGAAAGGCAATGGGGATAAATCCTGAATAGCCCCAGAAATCCTACCTCAGCCCCTTTCTCACTCACCTCCGTACAATGGACTGCTGAAGATTTTTGCAAACTGTGAGAGATTCTCCCATAAACATGTGGCACATGATGACCTCAAGACAGTTGGCCATGAATGACATCACTGCATCAGACTGCAGAGTCCCACTCCGGGAGATGATACAAAGGCGCTGGAGAGAAGAACAATGGCTCAGTGCCTGGAAGAACTGGGTGTTAGCACTGAAGTACGGCTGCTCTAGCCTGCAAGAAAAAACACAAACAAGTCAGAGGATGAATTTTAATTCTGCTTTAAAACAAGTGGGGGATGCAGCATTCGTATGGGGCTCTGAATGGTGCAATAAGCGTCTCCAAATTAGCCATGTGTTGCTCCCACTTGAAAACAGCTGGTGGATTCAGAGATCAGGAGTGGCCTGGCACTATCTATCTACACAGTACACATGGTAGTCTCATATCTGAGTGGGAGCACCATAGCAAAGGTGATATTCCAATCTCAGCCCTCTTGCTTACAGAGTGCTACTGTTCAGCAATGAGCTGTTTACAAGACAGCAGTAAACAGAGACTGAGTCAGGCCCAGACTTGGCTACGTGGCATCTGGTCAGAAGGCTAGAAGCTGGCATGGACCATGGGGCCTTGCTGCTCCAGAGGACCAAACGCTGAGCAAGCTAGTCACCATCCTCTAGGCAACAACTTCAATGTAAAAGACTCCAGGCAGAGCGAACTAAGTATGAAAAACTGATTCACGACGGACACTGATGGAGACCTAGTGCTTTTGAGCCACCCAGCTGAACATCTTCAAGCCCTGATAGGTCAGCAGAGAGGAGCTGGAAAAAGAAGAGGGGTCAGAGAAGAATCTGTCAGCACAAGCTTCTATGTGACCTCTTCTATATTTCACATGGGTTAAAGAGCTGGTCTGGATTTGATTAAGTAAAGGAATCTGACAGTCAGTCTGCAGCACATGGACTATTTCAGGAAGAAATGTGTCAATTTGAAAATGCACAGTAGAAAGTACTAAATACCTTCCCTTCCCTTTCAGAAGTTTCTGGAAGCTATCAGTTTCCACGCTGTAACTTGCAGCCTAACTAGATTCTGCATTTACAAAATAATAATTTTACAGAAAGTATCTCCACTGCAAAAGGTCAGTGTCACCAGGAAGATATGGCTGCTCAGTCCAGGTTTGCTAGAAGGATCTCAAAGCCGTTATGAGACTCAGTCATTGGGTCAGCAAAGCCAGGAGCTTGGAGATGTGTAATCCATTAGATGATAACTAGCAGACAATCCCACCCTGAACTGGATAATCTCTATCCAGCCTTCTGTGGTATGGGGGCGTATCTGAGCAACTCTTTGTCCTGATAATTGTTAAGTCATGTTTTGCGAGTCCAGAACTTTCTGGCAGTAAGGATGCTTGTGGAATGGTGTTTTTATTTGATAGCTACCCAGCAATTCACTATAGAGGTGAGCAATACCTGGTTGTCACTGAAGATCCTGCATTATACTCATTTCTCCAGTTGTGTTAAATGAAAATCAGAAACCTGCCTGATTTTTCCACATAATGGAATTTTTCGGCTGCAAGGGGAAAGTGAGTTCCGAATTGCGGGCTCATTCCGGGGCATGGCAGAGGAAAAGCTGGACCCAATTAACTCCAAGTTTTTCAAAAATGGGAGGTTCTCCATTATGTCATCATCCTAATGTGAATCTGACACAAAGACACACTGGCTCCCATTTTCTGGGTTAATAACTTCCAAACATGGGTAGGGAAAGTGGCAGAAAAATGCATACTAGTAATACTCTATTTTATTCACTAGGTGACACTGCTGCTTTGTAACATCACCTGAAATTAATTTCTAGGCTTGCAGAAAATTCTTGGTGGTTGTGGAATTAGCCAAATGTCACCCAATCCGGTTTTCAACTGACTTTATTAGAAGGTTTTAAATGTTGAGCAGCTCCTCCAGATAAAACCTTCCCCAACTCCATTTGGAAAGTTATGACACCTTAAGTAGCATTTTAGAGTAGCAGCCATGTTAGTCTGTATCTGCAAAAAGAACAGGAGTACTTGTGGCACATTAGAGACTAACAAATTTATTAGAGCATAAGCTTTTGTGGGCTACAGCCCACTTCATCGGATGTATAGAATGGCACATATAGTAAGAAGATTTTATGTACACACACACACACACACACACACACACACACACAAGTTGGAAGTTACCATACAAACTGTAAGAGGCTAATTAGTTAAGATGAGGCTTATATCATCAGAGAAAAAAAACTTATTCTAGTGATAATCAAGATGGCCCATTTAGACAGTTACAAGAAGTGTGAGGGATACGTTTACACTAGTTGAATCGATTTCCCTAAAGTTTGACCCAGCCACTCCCAGCTGGGTCATTACACATATTAATCGATTTCCCTAAAGTTAAGTATCCTCACACCTCTTGTCAACTGTCTACATGGGCCATCTGATTATCACTAGAAAAGTTTTTTTTTTCTCCTGCTGATAATAAGCTCATCTTAACTAATTAGCCTCTCACAGTTTGTATAGCAACTTCCAACTTATCTGTATGTGTGTGTATATATATAGGGATATAGATATAGAGATATCTTACTACATGTTCCATTCAATAAATCCAATGAAGTGGGCTGTAACGCACGAAAGCTTATGCTCTAATAAACTGGTTAGTCTCTAAGGTGCCACAAGTACTCCTGTTTTTTTTTTTTTCTTAAGTAGAGTGTTCTTATGGCACTGCCATGGGAGACATACAGACTTTTCCTTTGTGGGAAGCTGTACAAACCCTCTTCACCACAGACTGGGCACTCCTGAGGACAGGCATACCATAGTCCCTGCAAAGTTCTCTGGGCCTGGCCAAATGGAAACGACCACTGCATGTCAAATTGTTTTCTCCAAAGATTAGTTTTGCTATGCAACTAGCTCTTTTTGGAGATGCTTAGCCTCTCAAAGGCCAGCTCTACATTAGAAGCCCTATACCAGTATATTAGACTGGCAAAACACTCAGTGTGCACACAGCTATAATGACAAAATTGTGCTTTGTACTGGCATAAAACCGACCCCCAAGTGAAATAAGCTGTATCTGTAGCTTTACCAGTATAGTTGCATCTGCGCTAGGGATTTTTGCTGACATAGCTATGTCGGCCAGCGATCATGCCACTGTCTTTTGTGCCAGCAAAAGCCCCTCGTGTAGACAAAGCCAAAGGCTAAGCTGCTCTCCTGGCTTCTACTGCTGCTGTGCATGCTGCACCTGCTACAGACAGAAGGTGTCAGTCAGAGCTCTGAATCCAGCAGCTTTCACCAACACAAAAATATTTTTAAAAAGAAACATTTCTATTGACCTAAGTACCATCTGCAGAGCTCATGAAGAAACTTGGTGTGAGAATATTTACAGAATTTAAACCATGTCATTTCCATCACTGTTATTTAGTTATAGCTGAGGTTTCTTTATGTATCCGGATGAGTCTTGCTACCTTTGTTTGGGAGAGTTAAAGCATTCAGACTCTATGGAGAAAGGCCAATTCAGAAGCAGCAATGAAGAGAGCTTTTGGAGGGTAAATGTTCTGTGATGCTGGGCAGCATAGAGCAAACACCAGCTAAGAGAGCTAACCGGAGGTCCAATAAGAGACCAGGAGAGATGAAAGGGCTCTTTGTAGACCAACATGTTAACTTGTAATGCGCTGCACTGCCAAGACACAGTCTTAGGAATATGGCCTCCTTGGAGCCCACAGGGGCTTGAGGGTATACGGACCAGCTCTGCTTCTCAAGAACAATACAGGACACACCATCCACTCCCATCTCCACAATCCTGCTATTCAGGAGGAAAACCCTCTAATTTTCAAGCCAACACAGCTACCTTCCTTGGGACCTAGAAGCTAGTATACTCTCCTCCTTACGTTGGTCCAATAAGAACCCCCTCTTTTCCACATACACACCTTTCTAGACATGCAAGAATGAAAATGGAGATCAATAACAGGCCCTCACCTGAGATCCCTCAAGCACTTGCAGTGCTTCAGCATGTCCATGAGGGCAGACATATAGACCACTTTTCCCATCATGCCCAGATTGGCTAACGAGAGAGTCCGCAGATGCTGGCACTGCAATCCAATGCTAACAAGCCCAGAACCAGTCAGGATATTAGGCATCTGTGCTAAAGTGAGGTTCTGCAAAAAGTTCAACTGGCCAATGGAAGCCACCTCTGAATCCCCAACACTCTGTGCCCGGCTGCAAGGGGGCAGAGAGTTCCGAATTGCTGGCTCATTCCGGGGCATGGCAGAGGAAAAGCTGGACCCAATTAACTCCAAGTTTTTCAAAAATGGGAGGTTCTCCAATAGAGTCCAAAACACAGAGGATTGAGACTTCTGATTTGACTGTTCCAAGAAGTTCCTGGCATATGTTGGCACCCCAATCCGGATTTTCTTTCCAAGGCCTGGGGACACCACATTAGTCACAGACTGCACAGGTGGCTTGTCTGTGATTGTAGGAACATCTGTGATGGAGCAAACTGGCAGCGCCAAAGACAGCAGGTGCCTTAGCCGTGCCAGGAGCTGGCACAAATGCTTCCCTAGGCTTTCCGAGCTGTGATGGTGAGCAGCAGAAAGATTCAGATGTTTCAAATTGCAGCAGGAAACAACCAGACTCTCCAGAATGCTGCTGTCAATATCATCTTCTGCCTTCCGAAACAAAGCGTCAGAAGACAAACAGTGAATGCAGCCACTGAGATTCAAACTGGTCAAGCTTTTGAGGTCCTTCCCACCATTAATAACCCGCAGGATAAGGTGGCCACCAGATAAGGTGCAGCGGCTAAAGCTGAAGTAGAAAGGGTTGTTGAACTTCAAGTGCTGAAGGAGGCCAGATCCATTAATCCAGGATTTGGGCAACTGCAAAGCATCCAAACATACATTTCGAGCCATGGAGTCCAAAAGGTTTTTAGTGGTTCCACTCTCTGCAAAACTGCCAGGGGCAGAAATGAGGAAGGCATGAAGATTCTCTGGGGTCCGGTCACTTAGCACTGCCAGATACAGCCTCACCACCTCCTGATTGACATAGCCAGGGGCCAACCTAGCATAAAAGATACGAAGTTTCTGGTAGTGGGGGACGTTACTTTCACCCACCATCAGCTGGCCAGACAAAATGAAGCCTTCTCGGGATCGGTCTAGGATCTCAAAATAGAGCAGCAATTTCTCAAGGCTGGTGCAGCACGGAACCACCCCATATGATGGTGTGTAAAGGGTCTGCTTGAGCTCCAGTACATGACTAAGTGTGGCTTTACATTCACTGCTCAACTGGCTGGCATCAAAACCAGGGTTTACATCAATTGCCAGTGATCGCAAGTGCTGGAGAGCAGAGAGCATCTTGGAGAGGCGGAGGGAGGTGAGATGGCAGCCAGACAAGTTCAGCTTCACCAGGTCCTTGCATCGTATTACATGGTCAATGGTGGAACTGGGCAGCCAGTAGCAGCCAGCCATGTTCAGCTGGTGGATCTCTTTTCCAATCCCCCTCATTAGCTGCTTCACTTTGTCCTTGTTGACCTATATTTAAAACACAAACTGCTTTAGTAACATTGAAGAGGATGCTTAATTATACTGCCTCACTTCTCTGTGCCTCAGTTTCCCATCTCACAATGGGGATAATGACACACACACCCTCTATTAGAGTGTTTTGAGACCCTTGGATGAAATGCACAATATAAATATTAAGTATCTTATTGTTGTAACTGCTGGTAGTTTGTTTTACCCTTCAGACTTAGGATCTTGAAGATTACATTTCACTTAGTTTCTAGTTTGAGTTTGCATTACTGACTGACCCTAACAGGTGCTAAGTGACAATGACTGACAGGAATTGAGGGCATTCACCATTTCTCAGCTTCAGGCCCTATGTCTTCAGAATTATGCATCTGTGGAACAGCTCAAGTTGACAGAGGAACAACTGCTTCTTCTCTCTGCTTCATCCACTTTCCAGCCCATTCCACATTAGATGAAATAAGCTTTCTCCCTTTCCTACACTTAGAGACACAGTCAACTTAAAAGTCACACTTCTACCTGGAAGTTTTTTACTACCTAATATCATTACAACACTTAAAATTTTCTATAACCAAGAGACAGGAAAATACATTTGTCGGTTTTAGTTTACTTTGTGTAGTCATTTCCCCCTGTTCACGTGGGTGCTTCACTAACATGAAGAGAAACAAATTCTAAAGAAATAAGAAACATTGTAATGACATCTTATTATCATCCTGGGAAGAAAAATGATCAAAGCTACATTTAACTTTTTTTAAAGCTACTTGTTTTCAAGTTGTTACTATCCCTTTAGTTTATCACCTGCGGGATATTACATACAATAAGTTGTTTTAAAATATAGTTAAGTGATTTGGAATTCTGTGACATTCTGAAATAGTTCTACTGTACATTCTAGTTAAGAATTTTTTTTAAAACAGCAATATGGAAAACCCGAAGTGGTTGTAACATTGGCTTTCTGGACTACATCCTAAACTAAGTGACACAGGTCTCTGGAGTAGCCATACTAACTGTTCTAATTCTTAAGAAATCCCCCCCCCCACCCCTTCCCTCCAAGTCAGGGCTTGAAGGATATAACTATGTTTATGATTTGTTTTGTACTTGGAGAAATCAGTCTGCCTTCATATTCTCAGAAGCAGCCCCCTCTGGCAGCCTGCCACAATCCCCATGCCCCATCTGGGCATAAAACCAGCCTCTCACGCACCTGATATTCTTTATGAAGTAGCACCGTGTGGGTTAAACTCTTGTCAAGACAAAGAGTTGCAAGCTTCCTGCAGGTTCTCCTCACATTCAGAACAAGGTCTGTGCAAGGAACATAGCTCAGGATGTGCAAAAGGATCTCATCTGAGAACTCCATCAGGTTGATGCCATTACTGTCCTCCCCAATCTCTGCACTCAGCATCTCCTGAAAGGAAAGAGCAGCAAGTCAGCTCAGAAGCCTCATGGAGTTAATGAGAGACAGAGGAGAAAAAACAGACCTGGAAAGAACAGGATTTATAAAATAAGCCAAGGTGGAAATGGATGAAGCCTCACGTATTCAGCCATTGGCTACTACTGTCTACAGAGTCAAACTTTCCTCTAGATCAGATTTTGCACTCTTGCCTTGCCAATACTGCAGTGTCTTCTCCTTGTTTTGCCAATTCATCAGACTCCTTCTAAATGCTGATTTAGAAACAGAATAAAACCCCTTTATGCTTATTCTGCTTTTGTAGTTTATTGCTATGGTGTTGTTACTAAACTAGTTAATTCCCAGTACTGCCCAAGACCTGCTTTGGAATTGGGAAAGTGATTTCCCCCTACTTCAGAAATGCAACCTATCACCTCTATTCCCCCGACCCTCAAGACATGTGACCTAAGTAAGAACCTCTACTTAGTCTCATCCTTTATAACAACATCTGCCTTCAGTTTATTTGTACATTTTACATCAGCTGTTTACATCATTTGAAACTACAGAAATTGCAAAGCCATATTCCCTCTATGGTTAGTACAAAGCCATATTTCACCTCTGTTTTTCCTTTGTATCCTCTCTCCCTTGAGATCACATGTCATGGCAAGAATTCCCAGGTAACAGACTATTAATCCCAGAGCTCATCAACACTGCAGCAGCCACTGGGAATGATTCTGTAGCAAAGTGATACTGCATTCTCCCTCTCCACCCAGGCATAAGTGCAGGGCATTTACAGCATGCCTACACAGAGATAAGAACCAAACTAGATTATTAAAGACCCTCAAGGAAATTCTGTCCCATTGAAATCAATGGGAGTTTTGCCACTGATTTTGATGAGGGCCAGGATTTCTCCTCCTGTCTTTAAAAGAGCTCAAATTGAGTTTGCTGAACTGACTGAAAGCCATGCAGTATCCTAAACATATATGATATATGAGTTTGGTCCTATGGTCAGACTCTGTTTTAAGAGTCTAGACATGCATTTTCTAAACTACGGAGAAAACATTTTAAGCCAGTACAGAAAATAAATACCCAGCACAGACATGGCCAAATATCCCACCAACACACTGCACTACAGCTAGAGCACTGAAAGAGCTGAACCGCTCCTTTAACTATCATTTCAGTGATACGTGATTATGCAGTTCTCATGGATAATGAAAGATGCATGAAGCAAAAACCACAATTTATACATTCCTACTAACTCAGAAAGAATTCATCCATGAGTAAGAACCTAGACAACTCCCCTTCCAGTTTAACTAAACAACTCATAGGCGGGCACTGATCGCCAAACATGGAAGTGAAAGGATCGCCTAGCAGGCCCCAGAATTAGCCTACCTTGATCTAAGGTTACTTTCCGTTCATTTTGACATTCTAATCCCTTCCATAGTGCTTTCCTTTGTTCTAATCAAGAACAACTATGACAACAGTCCTTGGGTCTCGAAAGAAAACGAAGCCAAAACACCACCAATGGGATCAAAACAACTCGGGAGCAGGGGAGCGTGAGGTTAGAATCATAGAAATGTAGGGCTGCAGGGGCTCGCAAGAGAAGAGTCCAGCCCCCTGCCCTGAGACAGGCCCAAATAAACCCGGACCATCCCGGACAGAGGTTTGTTCCGCCGATTCTTAAAAGCCTGCGAGGAAGGGGATTCCACGAAGTGAAAGGCGGGGAATGGTGATTGTACCGCTGAGAAAGGCGGCAGCCTGCCCTCGAGGGCCCCCGCCAGAGCAAGGGGGCATCGGTGCGGCGCCCCCGCCCGAGAGTGGGGGCTAGGAGAGCTCAGCCTCCCTGGCCCACTCAGGACAGGGCCTTGCGGCGGGGGCGGGGCGGAATATACGGGGAAGCTGGGCCGGCCGGGCCCCTAAGGAAGAGGCTTTGTGTGGAGGGATGCAGGCGGGAGGGGGCGGAGTGGGGTAGAGAGGGAGGGGCGGGGGGTTGCTATGGGGCCGGGCCGCTGCCGCTGCCCCTCCCCCCCAGCTTTACCTGTCCCGGGGCGAACATGGTCTCCCAACAGCCGCCTCCGGAGCCCGGGCCGCCCTCCCGAGCCGCTTAAACAAGCCGCTTCTCCGGCTTCAGGATCACGCCCACGCTTCCGGCGCACCTCTGACCTCACTTCCGCTCTGTCTCCTGGGCCGGCCCCGCCCCCTCGCCTTCATCTTGGGAGTGGCAGCGGCTTCTCGGCGCTGTCCTTTTGCCGCCATGTTGGGAGTGGCACAGCCGCTCATTCGTGCCGCCATCTTGAGTGTGGCAGTGACTCTCGCCCCCTTCCTAGCCGTCATGTTGGGAGTGGCACTAGGCAATCCCTGATCCCTTATGCAAAAAGAAAAGGAGTACTTGTGGCACCTTAGAGACTAAAAAATTTATTAGAGCATAAGCTTTCGTGAGCTACAGCTCACTTCATCGGATGCATCCGATGAAGTGAGCTGTAGCTCACGAAAGCTTATGCTCTAATAAATTTGTTAGTCTCTAAGGTGCCACAAGTACTCCTTTTCTTTTTGAGAATACAGACTAACACGGCTGCTACTCTGATCCCTTATGGCAATTCTTCCAAGCGTTCTTTGAGCCATGGTATGAGATTAGACGGAGAATCGTCTCTAGACTCTCTGCCATAGGTCCTGATAGCCTGGGCCAACAAAACCTCCCTCTAGAAAAGATCTCATCATTCCATACTACAGTCATAGGGTTTTCACTGTTGCCAACCCCAAGCAACATGAGTCAGGTGCCAAAAAAACCCCATAAACTTGGTTTAGAAAGCAAGAGATGTTATTAAAGTAATACCTGGGAGAGGGGGTCTTTTAACTTCCCTTCCAGTTTCTGAGCCATTAGGGAATCACGTTTTCAAGCATTTATCGCAGCTAATAATTTACTCTTTTTTTTTAAATGAAAGCCAGGGGTTGTTGCATAATCCCATGACTCCAAGAGCTGGGACTTTAGGACAAGCAGAAAATATGGTGAGATTCACGATAAACTCATAAGAGTTGGTAACTCTGGTTTCAGCTTCGTGTCTATAGAACCCTGTGAAATTTCTGCAGCTTCATATTGGTTTCAGCCCTATTAAATTGTATAGGACTTTGCCTGAAGGCCTGTCTATCCGCTATCACACACTACTCCCTCATTGAAAGCATTTATTGTACCCTGTTACAAACAGAGTACAACACTTCAGACATTTATTAATTAATTAAGCCTCAATCCTGCAGTCGGATCGTGCAGATGGACTCTTTTGTTTGTGTGGATCAAGCAGCAGGGTCGTGGCCTTATATTGTGTGATGCCAAGCCACAATGAGGCCCAGATCCCATCAGTGGCCTCTATGTGTTATCGCATTACACACAAAAAATGATATTATGAACGGGAATGCATTCAATATCAAGTGAAATAAAAATAGACATATAGGAAAAATTAAACCGATCTGTTTAGTCAAGTTTTGCTCAATAAGCTGAAAATGGGGTATACAGACGGCATACAGCTGATTGTAGGGTTAAGTTTCTTTAGATTTACCTCTATATTGTTTAAAACAATTTTTGAGCAGTAAAACCTAGACAAGAATCCATCCTCATGGGTCAATGCATGTAAGAGAACCTTCTTATTGTGTATTTAGCGAAATGTATTATTATTATTAAACATGTATGTTGTGATACTGCTAAGAGGCAGTCACTTCATTGCCTCATTGAGTTAGGCACTGTGCAAATATATAGTGAATGACAATCACAAAAACACAAATTTCACTGTATCTGTGCCCAGAAACATTGCAAGGGGGGCAGTGAAATTTTTTTTAAATATATCTTAAATGGTGTCAGGTAACACAGCATGGGCTACTGAAAAGCGAGCCCCAAAGCCCACATCTCCCATCCACAGCAACAGATCCATTCTGATGTGATTTGCTTGAGCAAGACAGCAACTCGCTTTACTTTGTTCCACAAGTGATACTCCATCATAGACTTTAGCTCCAAACAGACCGAGAGGTTGCTCACAAACTCCTAGCATAATTCAAAACCACAACTCAGTGCTGCAAATGTCAATCAACCCCCTGAGAAGTCATCGAAAATGACCCTTGGCAGCAGTTACTGATCCCTCCAGCAAAATTCTGGCTCCGCCTATGAGTCACCTTGCTGTTCTGATTGGTGTATTCAAATGAAGTTTGACTATTAACACATCTAGCTTTGCAGGGCATTGCAGTTTTGTTTTCCCAGAGGAATTTGTTCATTCGATGGCTTCCATTAGGATCCATTTTGAGGAGGGAATGCAAAGGCCTTGCCAATATTTGGAATTATCCCTGATCCAGCAAGCATAGCAGCTGCACTGAAGCAAATCTCAAGTGTAAACAAAGAAAGCTAAGGTAGAGCTCACCCTACTTTTGTAACCCATGCCCACTTGGTGTGGCATTTTGTCCCCTTCTTGTGGTGACTAGGCCACATGCAGAGGTTGATAAGTCTTGAATACCATGTGCTGTTGTGGTTGCCCCATCTCAAAAAAGATATATTAGAATTGGAAACGGTACAGAGAAGGGCAACAAAAATGATTAAAGGTATGGAACAGCTTCCATATGAGGAGAGATTTAAAAAGATTGGAGCTGTTCAGTTTAGAAATCAAAAGATGACTAAGGGGGAGGGGAATATGATGGAGGTCTATAAAATCATGAATGATGTGGAGAAAGTGAATAGGGAAGTGCTCTTTACCTCGTCACATAACACAAGAACTAAGGGGTCACCCAGTGAAATTGACAGGCAGCAGGTTTAAAACAAAGATAAGGAAGCATTTCTTTACACAGTGCACTGTCAACCTGTGGAACTCATTGCCAGGGGATGTTGTGAAGGCCAAAGTATAACTGGATTCAGAAAAGAATTAGATAAGTTCATCTCTATCACCAGCTATTAGCCAAAATGATCAGGGACGCATGCCCTCTGGTGTTCCTAAACTTCCAACTGCTACAATCTGGAATTGGATGATAGGGATAGATCACTCAAAATTGCCTTATTCTGTTCATTCTTTCTGAGCCACCTGGCATTGGCACTGTCAGAAGGCAGGATACTGAGCTAGATGGACCATTGGTCTGACCCAGTATGGCTCTTCTTATATTCTATAGCATCAGCTAACAGAAACACCTCTTTAGCACAAGGTGCAGCAGCTTACGCTTTAAGATTCAGAGTTATAGGGTTCAATCCCCACTGCTGATAACTCACCCAGGAATGTTATATTACAGTTTCAAACAGATGGTGAGTGCAAGTTACCTCATTTGCATTGCTGGGTACTGATGGCAGAATCTCAAGTACAGAAACCACCAAATTGATGGATTTTCTGTAGCGACATGTATGATTTTAGATTTTGTTTTCATATAAAGGGTTCCTTAAAGATGACCTAGAAAAGACAAAAATGAGTAGTTGCTCTGTTTCATTCTGAAGTCATGAACAAGGCATTAAAAGACTGGGTTGAGGGGTGCGCATATTTTTAAACTTAGAAATATCAGGAGCCTTAAGTCTTGTCATACCTGTTTTGCTAGCAGTGTCCCTTGGAGGGCCCAGAGCTATGGAGTGAGAGCTCTTTCAACCCTTGATTGTTTGATGGCAGAGAGTGTAGCATCTTTTACAAGACATGTTTTATGTTCACTGTTTGGCAGGTGCTGGAATTAAATAGAAGTTATCAAAACCAAACCAAAAGCGTATTTTAAAATCTAAATAACAATCACACAGTCCCCTCAATCAGGATTGACTTGCTTAGTATGGGTGAGATCACTAACCTGCCCATTTTCTAGTCATCCATATAATTTTTCAGGAAAAAAGGGTAGACAAGACCTGAATTTCCAATGTAAAATACAGGCAAAATAAACAACTAAAACAACAGGGCCAGCATGATAGGCGTAAAACACCTGGAGGGCAGCGCCTGTTCTGTGCATGCAGAAGGTGTAGCACGGAAGGTGAAGATGGAGGGAATGTAAATGTGGCTGCTATAGGGACCTTAAGGCTCCCAGTGTAATTTAGGCACACTGGGTGTGGCTGTAAAATACAGCAATCTCCCCAGTGATGGCCATGCATTGCAATGAAAGTTGGAATAGCTATAATAGCATATGATATGGCCCCATTCCTCTCGCCACCAGTTTGCCACCTTCTTGGGAATTATGGGCGGTAGGGGGCCAGCCAGAGCACAATGCCATGTCTAGCAACTATATAATGTAGTTTAGCAGCCACTTTGCAAAAAAACAGAAACACCACTTCCTTCAGAACATGGAACTCTTCCTCTGAGCACAAAGAATACTTACAACCCATTTCAATGACAAAATCCCAGTCAAAACATTCTTTATCTGCTGCTTGACAATAGACTTTTCCCAAAGGGGGCATGTAATGCGTTGACACCATATGATAGCTTAGTTTGTTTGCATGAGTTTAACCTGTAGCCAACAGCTCTGCACCTTCACTGGTGCTACACACAGCTGCTAAAATGAATTGTACCATCACTAACGATAAACTTTTCTCTGCAGTATAACAAGCTATACTTTCTGTTAACTAGAGCTTGTAAGGCCATCTGTAACTGCGCCATCTGATGACACCCAATAATATTCCAGGTGGTTGGGAAACATTGAAAAGTAAGGAGGATGATGATCAATTAATGCAGGAGCTAAATCCCAAAAGAAGAAACAATCTCCTTTACCAAGGACATCACTAATCTGTTTTGATAGCTTGCATCCGTAAGCTGATCAGTGAGGTGACTTCCTTGTTCCCAAGCTGATTACAGAGCACACATCTTGCTGCTGGTGTCTGTCTATATCACTAGTGAAAGTTGAGCGAAGTTTAGTGAAGAAGGACGAAAAATCAGATAAGCCTGGGCCCAATTAGCCTTCTTCTCCCAATCAAATGAAGTGTGGCATTGACTGGGAAGTTGAGTTAAGGCTAGATGGCTGAGGATTAAACCCATGACATGGTGTCTCAAAGATAGTTGAGGAAGGTGAAGCTAAGACAAATGGGAATTCTTGGGCCTTCCAGAAGGATATGGAAAAATCCCCTAAAAAATCCAAATGAGGGTGGATCCTAGTCACCGGCACCCAAAATACGGACACACATACCAGGTAGAGCTGAGAAATCGACTTACCCAATGGCCAAAGAAAAAAGGAATTCACTTGGATTCTGTATTGTGTGTACGCTGAGGAAGTCCCAGCAGCATTATGTGAAGAGCACCTGTTCACTGACCAGTGACCAGGGTCAGAAGTCCCAGCTAGGTATAAAGTGAGAAAGCAGAGACTGGAACAAGAGGGACTCCCCCATCTGGGAAGATGAGAGCCTTATTTGAAATGCAAATATATTTGATGAATAAATATACTATATGTAGCACTGAATCCATGTCGTGGTTCACTGACAAACTCATGCAATGATGGTAATAACACATTGCCCTTCCATAGCCTCTTTCTTCTAAGGAGCTCACGGCCACTTTACCATGGTGCGTATCGTTCTCTCTAATCTACAGCCGAGAGAAGCAGTACAGTGATTGTGAACTTGTGCATGGTCACAGTGAGTCAGTGGTAGCACACAGTATAGCGTCAACATCTCCTGACTCCCAGACCTCTGCCAGAACCAGTGCACTGTGCATGACTACTTTTGATTAAGGACACGCATTCTTCCAGTGGCCAGTGATTCAGTGGGACTAGAGTCAGTGGAAAGATATATTACCCCCAACCTATAAATGGCTAGAAATAAATTCCCAGTTCTAGCTCAACACTAATTAGCGTTAGGAAGAAATGACTATGTATAAAAAACATCCCCTCGCTCGCTAAAGGAAAACACCCCAGGAGTTCACAGTCCTGAGTAGTGAGTAATGTTTTCCCCAGGGTGACACAAAATTCTTTTCTCCAGCATGTAATCACTAAGAGACACAATTACCAAGCCTTATCCAAGGAACCTAATAAGAATCTATACATGTTGCTTCGGTATGGCATAACGCATAAAGTTCTTGGTTAGCCAAGGCGATAAGCCATACCAGAAGAACCTTGTAAGAAGCATGTGCACTTCACTGGTCGGTTGACTGTATCTGCAAGGGAAAAGAATCAGAGAAGCCCTTGCAAAAGCATTTCCAAAACCACTTTGATAACCCTGACCTCACTGACAAGCCCTCGGAAGCAGGAAACACAAGCACTGCCACCTTACAAAAAACATCCTCTAGTGAAACAATTCCCCTGTTTAGTTACATAGCTATATGTATATATGCTCTTCCTGTGGCTTTTACTGCTGAGGATAGTTGCCTGGCCACTTAGATCTTCATAAATAGCTGCCTCCTGCTGTTTCTTTCCCCTGCACCTCTTATGTCATAATCTTCCATTTGTATCACAACAACCATTTCAACAGCAACTTCTTCAGTCAGAAAGGAAAGCAGGAGTTAGACTTTTATACACTAGCTCTGTGGCATCACCACGCTTTAAGGGACAAGCTAAGAGACATGGGTTTAGATCATCCTCTATCCCCCAAACACGTTTGGAAACGGAGTTTCTGCAAGTAAGTATATATTAATAGGGTGACAGACCAAGACTAGCAGACCCAAAAGTAAGCTGAGCTCCCATCGTTAATACACTGCCATTCATGGAGACAGAATGCATAGATCTGCAAGCTGAAAGATGGTTTATATTGTAGGCAGCTTGATAGCTAGGCAAAACCGGACAAGGCTGAAAGAGCAGATGAAGAAAGCTTATGCTCAAATAGATTTGTTAGTCTCTAAGGTGCCACAAGTGCTCCTTTTCTTTTTGCTGATACAGACTAACACGGCAGCTACTCTGAAACCAGATAAAGATTGAATTTTAGCCTCAAACTGGTTCCTGCCTTCATTCTGTTTTAAAGGGTGATCAATAGGCAGTCCTTTAGCACTGGTAGGCTATAAAAGCCTTGGAAAATCATTACATAGACTAGCTCAGCCTCAGTTTCTAGTCACAAAAAGAAAAGGAGTACTTGTGGCACCTTAGAGACTAACAAATTTATTTAAGCATAAGTTTTCGTGAGCTACAGCTCACTTAATCGGAAGCTGTAGCTCACGAAAGCTTATGCTCAAATAAATTTGTTAGTCTCTAAGGTGCCACAAGTACTCCTTTTCTTTTTGCGAATACAGACTAACACGCTGCTACTCTGAAACCTGTCAGTTTCTAGTCAGCTGCTCTCAACTGGATGAGAGAGGTGAGGGCCTGACCCCACAGAGCTGTGCCATTGTTCATGCTGGAACATCCTCCTTTGAATCCCTCAAGGCTACCTATAGTGTAAAAAAAATAAAATTAATACAGATGTCACAGTGTATGTAGTGGAGAGGCTGCAGTGTCTAAGGGTGGAACTCAAGAAACCCTGGGTAAGCCAATTCACCCTCTGTGCCTGTTTTGTTTGTTTAGGCAAGTTCTTTGGCACAGGGACAGTATGCACAGTACCCAAAATAAATGGGGCTTGATCTGTCGGGGTCTCTATACCAGTCAATTACATGGCCTATTTATCTCTCCCTTATCCATTTAAAAGGATGGCATTGAGATGACTCTATAGCAGGGCCATACCTAGCCCAGTTTGGTTGCTCTATAAATAAAACCCCTACTTCTCTGAGAGTTTTGCTATTGACTTCCTTAGAAGTGGTTACATCAAGCAAAAGGGAAACTAGTGTCTGCAAGCCTGGACAGTCACTAAAGCTAGGATTAAGCATGAAGGGGCTTTGTGTATCTACTCTTAGATTGCCAGGCCAAGAGGTGTGCAGCAGATTAATGCCTCTGCTAACTGACTTTTGCAGATAATGTAGCTAGCTACTATCAATCAGTTTTGCTTATAAACATAGGGTTTATTTATGGGTGAGGTACCAGATTCCTGGGTAGTTGTAGCATGGATAGGAGCATGTAATTGATTCATGGGGATTTTAAATCTTGTAAGTGCATGGTGAGAGACTTCACGGTTCTGCCTGGGGCACATCACTGCACACCTGGCAGTACTCACCCCCCCAGATCAAAGCCAGAGTTCCCAGGGTTACATCTTATTAGGATAGTGCAGGGCAGGTAGAGAGCTATTGCAGCAACTCTTCTTCCAACCTTCCCCCCCCCCCCCCCCACACACACACACTTCTGACATAACCTTGCTAGGGAGCCTGCTCATGTCATTACCTCCATGCTTGATTTTCAGAGCTGTTCAGCACCCTGAAGTTGGAGGTACGAGTGCTCAGTTCTGCATTACACCATAATCTGTGTCCTAGGGCAACTAGGGAGTTGCAAGTGGAGAGAAGGGAAATGAAGTCTGATCTGGTCCATTCCCAACTGCTGGGTTTAAGCAGCCCTTTAACCCAAGGGCAATGCCATTCTGCCCCTTACAGATCTGAGGGCGCAATAGGAAAGTTTCAGTGTGACAGCAACTAAGTCAGAGTTGCACCAACATGCCTCTGCTACAGCCAAAAAGCAGTAGACACACCTCATACCCTTCTTCCTCCTCCCCCCCCCCCCCGATGTGCCAGGAGTAGGGTTGCTTTCACCATGACAAAAAGAAAAGGAGTACTTGTGGCACTTTAGAGTCTTTTATCGGATGCACGACTGCTACTCTGAAACCTTTCACCATGACAGTAGTCTTGGCCATCTCTGCTTGGATTCCTCTAGGAGCAAGCAGATGGAAGTGGAAGCAGAACAGGGGGTGCACACACACTTTAAGGACACAAACTGGTCACCACTGGTGAAGTCTGTCTGCTTTAGTGCAGTGGCATCTAATGGCTCAGGACTGGCCTTTGGTAGGATCCAAGGAATGAAGTGAGAAGGTTCCAGGAGAGAGACTTGCTCTTGCTGCAGGCTCTGGAGTAGGTGCAGCCAGCGTTTGAGCTCTGCACCACATCTTGAGCTTGCCTTCCCACCCTACCTCATCCCAGCTGGGAATGGGTCTTCTCCCCAAACCCAGTAGCTGGACATGATCCATGTATGTAGTGAAGTGAGAAAAAGAGTCAACATCAGCCAAGCCTCTATTGTGTGCACTTTTATTTGAACTGGTCTTAAGTCAGTGTACAGGTAGCCCCTCCCCTCCCCCACATACTGGCACCACTTCTCATTGGACTCTCAAGGGGCACTGTAAAGCCTTCATTCACATCTAGAATTGGGGAACACAGCCCAGTTGCTTGATAAAAAACCAAACAAAAAAAAACCAAAGGATCAAGTGTTGTTTTAAGGCGGCAGATACAAAAAAAAGACACTTGGTTGGGTTACATAATTTACCAACAAGCATTACTCTAACACCAGTTATGGCATTAGCTCCTTCAAGCTGGGCTGCTACCTTCACAGAGGCAAGTAACTTCCTGTAATAATGCATTATGCAGTATTTGGAATGACTATTAAAAAAACAAATGTACAATCAAAGTCCTGATGCATTGTAGAACTTTGGGGACGTTCACTCCAACACGTTAAGACTGCTGCTGTCACCTTCACCATTCCAGTTTTTAAATCCTGAGTCAAGCGCCAAAAAAAACAAATAAAGCCATGCCAATCTCATCTTGTTTTATGCGCAATTTGGGTTTTATCAAAGGTGGGATGTGGTAACAGTCCGGTTTAAAAGCATTTGCGGTGGACAATGGAGGGTCCGGATTCGTCGTACTCCTGCTTGCTGATCCACATCTGCTGGAAGGTGGACAGAGAGGCAAGGATGGAGCCACCAATCCAGACAGAGTACTTGCGCTCAGGGGGGGCAATGATCTGTAGGAGACAAGTTAAATGTTTGTATCAGATGCCAACCACCACCACTGATGCTATTCTAGCTGGATCACAGTTTGGGCGATATCCAACAGGGTACACCCCTTCCAAAGCGCTTCTGCAGCTTAATGAAAAGCTTTGGTTCACTAAATAAGACCAGGCCTGTTGCAAGCCACTAGATTTGCCAAGACCAACAGTAGCCTGAATTCACTTTTAGCCACCATAAGGCATTAATGCTGAACAATGTTTGAGTGGCAACATCCCACATATGTTCAAGTTAGGAACAGCATTCTTTGTCAGCCCATTAGTACCAGTGCTTCTGGCCAAGGAAGACTATTCACATGGTGGTACTAAACATCACCTGCCCCAGAAATTGTGGGACCACTGTCAACAAAATACCATTATCTAAGATTTGAACTAGTGGCTTCTTTCATCTCAGGGACTTAACTCTTAATTAGGACAATGCTACCCACTGCTGGAACATAAGCAGAGAGCAAAAGTTCTGGGGTCTCCAACATACCTTAATTTTCATTGTGCTGGGTGCCAGGGCTGTGATCTCCTTCTGCATTCTGTCAGCAATGCCTGGGTACATGGTGGTACCACCAGACAGCACGGTGTTGGCGTACAGGTCTTTACGGATATCCACATCGCACTTCATGATGGAGTTGAAGGTAGTTTCATGGATGCCACAGGATTCCATACCTAGGAGGAAGGAGCCAGTCATAAGGTCAGAAAGATACCAACTAGAGAATCAACCTAAAATAGTGTAATTCAGTTCACACTAAGACTGCCTAATGCACATGTCATGCAGAATCCAGCACTGGATAGAGGCAAGTGCTCCTTTCAGCCAAGAAGAAATCTCTTGCTTGGCTTCACAACACTTAGTCCCATGTGTGGTAAGCTATGGACTATTCAGAGTGACTTCAGGGGGAGGAGAGGACTTCACCACTAAAGCTTGGTGGGTGCAATTTGCCTGTCCCACCATCTCCTACAAGATGGAGACTTACCCAAGAAAGATGGCTGGAAGAGGGCTTCTGGGCACCTGAACCTCTCATTGCCAATGGTGATCACCTGACCATCAGGGAGTTCATAGCTCTTCTCCAGGGAAGAGCTAGAGGCAGCGGTGGCCATCTCCTGTTCGAAGTCCAGAGCAACGTAGCACAGCTTTTCCTTGATGTCGCGCACGATTTCCCTTTCGGCTGTGGTGGTGAAACTGTAGCCTCTCTCTGTCAGGATCTTCATGAGGTAGTCCGTCAGATCACGGCCAGCCAGATCCAGACGGAGGATGGCGTGGGGGAGGGCATAACCTTCATAGATGGGCACAGTGTGGGTGACACCATCACCAGAGTCCATCACAATACCAGTGGTACGACCAGAGGCGTACAGGGACAACACAGCCTGAATGGCTACGTACATGGCTGGGGTGTTGAAGGTCTCAAACATGATCTGTGGACATAGAAGAGGTTAAGTTGACAGGATGTGACCAAGAGGCTCACTCAGCACTCACAAGGAACAGTTTGCAGCAAGTCATGCAAATGTCCTTATGCTGCAGAGTGTAGTGTCTGCAGACTCAGGATTTGGTCTTCTGGAATGGGAGACTGTACCAATCAGCTCTGAGCTCAAAGCAAACCCACCAACCCAAGCTCAAACCTTGGAAAGAGGAATGGAAAATATGGACTAACCCAGCTGCAACACAGCAACTGTTGCTATCCACATCTTAGCTTTCTCACAAGCTCTAGAAAGCTATGTTACAGAAGTCACTCAGGGCAGGTGAATGGGTTAGTGTCACGTTAGAAACAGCAGTTAATGAGTTGCTAGTATAAAGTCAGCAAGAGGAAAAACCAGCTTAGGAAGAGCAAATAAAACCTGTCAAGATCCAGCAAAGAGAAGACTCAGGTCAGGAAAGGAAAACCCTGTAGAGAATGGCAAAGGAAAAAGATGAAAGCACGCAAGGGAGGAATGCTGGCCAGCAGCTCTCAGTCAGCTGGAGCCAAATGATGGAGACTGGGGACCAAAGCCATCTTACACACCTGTGTCATCTTTTCTCTGTTGGCCTTAGGGTTCAGGGGAGCCTCTGTGAGCAGCACAGGGTGCTCCTCAGGGGCAACTCTGAGTTCATTGTAGAAGGTGTGGTGCCAGATCTTCTCCATGTCATCCCAGTTGGTGACAATACCATGTTCGATGGGGTATTTCAGGGTCAGGATACCTCTTTTACTTTGGGCTTCATCACCAACGTAGCTGTCTTTCTGGCCCATACCAACCATCACACCCTGGGAGAGAAGTCAGAACCGATTAGTCAAACCTGATCCACCAACTCTGAAGACAATCCATTGGCTGACTAAACCCCAGGCCTGTTCCTCAGCCATGGCAGCTAGCATTCTCTTTAGGTTACGGGACCTAGGAAGCCAGGCCATAGGTACAGAACTTCCCCATCCCAGTAGAGATGAGAAGTTTTACTGGCTGACAGCAAGATGAACCAAGCTAGGTCATTTCTTTTCACTCCTACACAGCCATGCATCTGGGTGTACACAGATAGGATAGAGATCATAGACACTATGCAGTCAGTGTTTTCTTCTGATCTTTAGGATTCATTGGACAATACAAGCAAGGTGCTACTCCATTACATACCTGATGTCTGGGGCGACCAACGATGGATGGAAAGACAGCACGAGGGGCATCATCCCCAGCAAAACCAGCTTTGCACATACCGGAACCATTGTCCACAACGAGTGCAGCAATATCATCGTCCATGGCGAACTGTAAAGTAATGGAGACAACATCAGCAAGCTTGATTAGCTGGGTAACAGATGTTTCACTTTAGTTTATTGAAGTCTCCATGCTCCAGGATTTCTGGAAAAAGCTTGTAATAGCAGTGAGTGTCTCATGGTTTGGAAGGAAAACCCCATGCAGTAAGATTAAGCCATTTGCTTCTGCGCCACCCATTTCCTTTCTAGCTTCCTGTTTGCTAGCTGCTGGACTTCTCCCTTTCAGCCACTAGAGGGTGCAAAGCACTGCATATTTTGCCTTTGCACAGATTTGGGACAAAGGAAGTCCCTGCTCTAGTCTCACATTATTACCATAAAAGGCAATGGTTAGAGCAAGCTTTGCAAGAAGTCTGTAGTGCAGCATGGAGCCAGCTTTTGGTGGACTGATTAAGGAGACAAGCCACTCCCCTCCTTTTTCAAATGAAGCATATGGCTGTGGCCACTCCCTACAAGAGGGTGTGTGCCTGGTACCAGCCCTAGGGGTGTCTGAAGCATAGGGTTAAGAGGACAACTGAAACAGTTTAAAAGGGGAAGTTACCCACACCCTACTTCAGAGAAGCAGCATGTCCCTGGATCCCACCCTGTTGGGCACACTGGCTCTATGACTAGTTAAACCAGTCATGCAAGCAATTGCATTAGCTTTCACAGATACATTTTGAAATAGTCTCCCACTGACCTAACCCTAAAGAGGTAAAGAGTTTAATAAGAAAGAAGCCTGCTTTATATACATCCAATTAGCTGGCCAAGTTTAATTGCAGGTTCCACACCAGCCTCAAAACCCTTTACACTTCAGAGACTGATGAAGATAGTATTGTCTTAATCCTCTGAGGCATTGGCTATTATGCCATTGTCACACACACTGGCAAGGAGAACTCATTAAGCATTGAGACTAAAGTGCCAGGTTTAGAGCAGCAGATCCCCCAGTTAACTGAAGAGTCAGATTCTCCCCACATGTGCCTGCCCCCATCCCTTGTACCAACAAGGTTGCTCTGGGAACCTAGTTCCTTCACCCCACTGTCGGGGTGGGGGGAGCAAGGTTTGGCAGGGATGAGTCCCTGTTTTTTTAAAAATGCATTTTAAACCAAACTAGCAATAAAAAACAAAACACATCTCTTCCCCCTATTCTCAGGCAGAATAACCCTTGATCTGTGCCCCAAGGCCAGAGACAAGAGTCATCTAGACCCCCCCGGGACCCCACTCCTTCCCAGACACTAGGGACAATGCCCTCAGCAGAATCAGGTTTCTGATCAGTCTTCCTGGATCCACCCACCCCTTAAGAAAAAGGAGCCTCCAGTATAACCACCACATAGGATGGATGGGTGGTGCGGGGGCGGGGGGGAGAAGATCCAGTGTGCCTTCAGCAAGACAAAGAGACCCCCCCCTCCCTCCCACAGCCTCTGGGCCGGGAGACTGATTCATGGCTTTCCCCCCCTCCCCATCCTGTGCAGGGAGGATCCTCCCTCTGCCTCCCCCACCCTTACCCAGCATGTGCTGAGCTGATACAATAGAAGTACCGGCTTTCTGCCACCGGAAGCAGCAGCTCTGGAGTCACACCCTACCAGCTCTATGGGGCAGATCTCCCTTTTCAAAGGGGATTGGGCAAAACCTGGGGGGAAAGGGGCAGAGAGGCACTCGCCCAAGCCCCTCTTTTGCGCAGCAACCGTGGTCCACCAAACCCACCACTTCCCTCCCCTTTTTGAGCCATGTAAAGCTTTAGACTCCCTTCCTCCCCATTCAGCCTCTAGTCCAACACCAAATCCCTCTTAGGCACCGCGGCAAGCAAACCAGATTACAGCCCCAGAGCCGTCTCAGCAACACTGCAACCCAAGAGACCCTCTGTACACCCCACAAACTCAGAGTAACTGGAGGCAAACTCCAACGCGCACCCCCCCCCCAGATCACAGCCAGGCAACAGAATCCGTGGAGATCCATCCCCCCCTTGTGCAAGCTCACCATGCAGTCAATCGCCACTTCCAGCTATGGCCGTGGATAAGGAAGATCGTGCCCCTCCATGCTCAGCCCTTCCCATTTTGGTTTGTGCACTTTAGCTTTGCACACCAAGAGCGAGACTCTCCCCAGAAGAGGAGCAGCCCCTACATACATCTTGCAAGAAAAGAAAACAATCCCCCCCCCCCCCCCCAACAGCCTTCCAAGGGCTTTCCCTTCGGGGGCCAGCATTAGACAGCCGCAGCGTTTAGCTGGAAGCCGTCCGAATTCAGCCCCTCTTCGGGGGCTTTTCGATGGGGGCAGGAGCAGTGAAATCGAGTCCCCCTCGCCTCTAGCTAAGAAGGGGGCCCTCAGAAGTCCAGCCCGTCCTCTGTGCCCCCCCCCCAGGAAAGTGGCTCTGAGGGGGGCTCCTGCCCCCCTTCACTTACCTAGAGGAAGTTGCAAGTTTAAACCCTTTGGGGAAGAGCGGCGGCTCAGCCGGCTTGGGGGGCAATGTGGCGCGTGCAGAGGGAGCTCACAGCTACTCCAGCCCGCCTCGCGAGCCGGGTTTTATGGGGCCAGAGCGGTAGCGCCCGAGCCATAAAAGGCAACTTTCGGAGCTAGCCCTTCTGATTGGCCGGGCCGCTGCCTCTCCCGAGCCGCTTTGCACATTGCAGCAGGGTTTTTTTTTTTTTCCCCCCACCCTTGCAAAAAAAAATAAAAAAATAAAAGAGAGAGAGAAGCAGGAGGGGGAGAGCTGCTCCTGGCTGCCCGTGGGTGCAGTAGCCAGGCTGCTCCCTTCCAGGCTTGAGCCCACGCTCAGTGCCACAGCAAATGCAGGGTGGATTCATAACGAAACGTGCAAGGCAGAGGCTGCCTTGCTGTCCTGCCCGTGCACCAGCCTCTTTTCGCGGGGGCGGGAAGGGTTCTGGTGGCCCAAGCCACTGTGGCTCGCCAGGCCTGGGGGGTCTTACTGCCTCCCACCCCACCTGCCTGCTACTGCTTCCTGGCTGCCCTCGACGGCACGTGGCATGCTTGGTCGTGTGGCGCCCGGTGTCCCGCAGGTGTCCCCTTCAAATAACCTCCCCGCCTCGGCACGCCGGTGAGAAAGAAGTTATCTAGAGCCTGAGCCTGCGAACGCTGCAGAGGGTTGGCTACTGGAAGAAATGCCTGGCCTTCACTGGGGCCACGGGCCACTCATCTGCGAATGGGCCCTTAGACTGCAAGGTCTTCTGGACAGGAACCTTAGAGCCACTTCTCTGGCCTGGCTGAGGTCCCCCTCAGTGCAGGAAGGGATAAAAGGCCAAGGCGGCTTACTCTAGGGCTGTCCAATGGGCCTTCCTGGTCCCCCAGGCTAAATTAGAGTAGCCTCGGGCAGCAGCAGAGTTCCTGTCCCCAACTGTGCCCCTGGAATATCCCCTACACCCCAGGCTGTGAAAAGGCATGGCCTACAGCTGGTTATATCAGCTAGGGAAGCCCTTACACTAGGGGTACTCCTAGTGGGCAGAGCTGCTGACTTTATGGCCCATTTATGCCGGAAAAGCAGCACCAAGAGGTCATAGGGCAAAGGAAAATTGGACCCTATTGTCCATATGCTGGACTGTTAACATGCCTTTGGCACCAGGCAAGTAATAATCATCCAGAACAGATTCCAATTTAAAATTGAATTTAAGGGGCAAATTTACCCCCACAAGGCAGTGGGCACAATGGAGCTGCTCTTGCTGCCATCATTGGTAAAAGTGGCCCTTTAACTCACCCACCCAAGGAGTATTACGGTAATTAACAAAAACTGTGAATGATCTTTGTATTAAGATTGAATTTGCTGCAAATGTGCGATATGGTACCAGCATCTGATCTGCCTGCTCCCTGTGTCACAGTGGGAGTTAGACACTTAAATACCTTTCAGAGTAGCAGCCGTGTTAGTCTGTATTTGCAAAAAGAAAAGGAGTACTTGTGGCACCTTTGAGACTAACAAATTTATTTGAGCATAAGCTTTCGTGAGCTACAGCTCACTTCATCGGATGCCACAAGTACTCGTTTTCTTTTTTCTAAATGCCTTTGTGAATCCCACTCACTGGGGGCAGGTCTACACTTAAAAATCTGCACCGGTGAGGCTGTGCCATTGGAGTGCTTCAGTGAATATGGTACTATGTTGACAAGAGAGCTTCTCCAGTCTGTGTAATGAATCCACCTCCACGAGAGACAGTCGCTTATGTCAATGGGAGAAGCCCCCCATTGGCATAGCAGTGTCTACCCTGGGGATAGGTGGGTATGATTGTCGCTCAGGGCGTGTATAGTGCAGGCCTGGCCTGAGTAGTGCTTAGTGGTTGTTGTCTTAGGCCTTGATCCTGGCCTGAGCTCTCTGCAGATGGAGGCCTGCAGCCACTCATCTGCACACAGGCCATTGTAGGATCAGATTTAGCTGGATCTTGGGAGTTCTTGTTCCTTTTCCATTTAGCTGTTTGGTGCTGAGCTAAATGTGTCTTTGTGTGAACCATTCCTCACTGCATTGTATTTCTGCAGTTCTGGGTTTCATTATTATAATAAAATATCATTTCAAAATAAAGGTTAGGCCATCATAACAGTAACAATACCCAGCAATTACATAGCACTGTACAAACTTTAAGAAATTAATCAAGTTAATTAAACAGTAGTGTAAGTAAAGTGTCAGCCTTAACTCACAATCTGTTGCAGTTGGCAGCACAGACGTACTGTTACTTAAATGTAGGTCCTTTCAGATTTAATCCCAGTGGTTTAAAACCCAAAATCCCCTGGAAAATGCTAACAATGTGTGCTATTTATCAGACACCTCCAATTGGTACCTTTAAGCTGGGATGCCCCATAGGAGCTTGGCCCTGATCATATGGTTAGGTGAGGCTCAGGTGCAGAGGGACAACGGGGTGATGGGGTACCACGTCATAGGAAGGACTGCTGTGACAAGCCTGTTCCTTGAAAGCCCTTTGTCACAGGAAAGTCAAGGAGGCTGCTCAGGTGAATAAAGACTACCTGAGTAGAGGTGTGCAGGACTGGGCCTTCATTCAACTAACAGGATGCCTGAAGGGAATTGCTGTTCCGGCCATTTAACGTTGATCCTGCATGCTGAGGGTTTGGTTTTGTTTTTTTGGGGGAGGGGTAAGTATATTATCTCCCCAGGTAAGATGTATCATGGCACCTGTGCTATATGGAACAAACAAGTGAAGAAAGCAGCAGGGGAAGCTGTGTAAACAGCTTCAAAACAGAGCTCTGAAGTTGCCTGGGGAGGGGGGATACCATAGGACATAACTGTATCAACCCATTTATGGATCGGACCAGGATCTTGTTCCCATTTTATCATTTCCTATGTTGCTTTCACATGTTCTATTTTTTGAATTCACCCCTGTGCAGAGGGTCTGTGCCCAGCATTAGCCTCTATGGGGCCAGAATCCAGAATCCTGCAGGATTCTCAGAGGAGTTGGGAAGGGCTGGTGGCATCAGGCCTCGGTTCCTTTCTTCTTCCTGTGGCTTAGTGCTGAGGTGCCCAGAGAACAGCCTGTGGGGCCAATGGCTTCCTAAGAGGGGGGAAGACACACTGATCCACTGCAGAATTGTATTGCTGGTGAACTCAAGCCACAAACGATTTCTAGTCATGTGTCAAGGGCATGATAGCCAGGAGAAAATATTAAGCAAGCTCAGGTTCCTGGTAAATGGGCAATGTGCCCCCCAGACTCACAGTGTTTGGAGCCCCTTGTTTCAAGGGAGCTCTTTTCTTAAGACAGGGGTGGAAAGGGCTGCGTCTGCCCCAGGTAACACCAGGAGAACTGCTGATGCTGCCACCAGTAGCCATCGTGGGTAGGAGGAAGGTGGGGGCTGAGAGGAGGGTATCTTTGTCATAGCTGTGAAAGGACCATCCTGCTCCACCACATGGTGGATGCTCTGTTCCAAACTCTGTGCTGGCTTGGGTCACGTTGCCACATAGAAAGGTTGGACCAGACTCTGCCCTCGGCTTCACTGGTGCAAATCCAGAGTAATTCCAGTGCAGTCAATGGACCACCTCCAGATTTACGCTGGTGTCATTGAGAGCAGAATGACAGGTTTCAGAGTAGCAGCCATGTTAGTCTGTATTCGCAAAAAGAAAAGGAGTACTTGTGGCACCTTAGAGACTAACAAATTTATTTGAACATAAGCTTTCGTGAGCTACAGCTCACTTCATCGGATGCGATGAGCTGTAGGTCACGAAAGCTTATGCTCAAATAAATTTGTTAGTCTCTAAGGTGCCACAAGTACTCCTTTTCTTTTTGAGAGCAGAATGTGGCCCTTTGTGTTATTAATGTGCTCTTAGCAATGAGGGGGTTCCCATAGGTCTGTACTAGCTTTGTTAGGCTCTGAAGATGAACAAAGTGTGCACCCTATCCAGGAGAACCCATATGGTATCAAGAACCTGCCTAAAGGAACATGAGTATGCCACATGAACCTGACAACCACATCCCATGCATATTGCACCATGAATGTGCTCTGTTAATTACGCTATGCAGGGAAACCCATAAGACACAATAGACCACTGGTGTATGCACTATGGATGGGCTCTTAAATGATACTGTGATCACATACACGTGCAAAGAGGCACTCAGCTTACACTGATAATCTTCTTACAAACCTACCCTAGATCTCCTCTTATGAACATACAGAATACAGCCTGCTGAGTGCAAAAGCATCTTGCCAAAAATGTCCAGCTATAAGGAATGAAATAAAGGCTACTTAAAAACCTCAGGGTTTTCCTTAAAGAGGGGTGGAGAGGGGAAAGAGGGGGC
Source organism: Dermochelys coriacea (assembly GCF_009764565.3). NCBI lineage: Eukaryota > Metazoa > Chordata > Testudines > Dermochelyidae > Dermochelys > Dermochelys coriacea. Next base: position 9,401,502 of record NC_050077.1, on the reverse strand, counting down.
TGAGCATAGGAATCTAAGGACCAGGCACTCCTGAGCGCAAATCCTGACTCTGCCATTGACTTTCTCTGTGACCTTAGGCAAGTCCCTTAATCTGTCTGTGTCTCAGCTTCCTCATCAGTAAAATGGGGCTAATTGGTTAATTCCCTACCTCCTAGGGAAATAATTAATGCACTGCTTTGAAAAAGCTGCATGGTGAGTACTATATGTCAAATAGGAGATGTTCCATGGCCTGGATGAATGATGGCGCCAAGGAGTAAATGAGGCAAGGGGAAAGGTTACAAGGAAGAGTTGATAAGGGACCAGGAAAAGCACTACCATTTGTTGGGGGAAGGGAACAGAGAGCTCCCATAATAGGGACTGTGAAGGAGGCTGACATGGTCAACATCTGCTTTGTTGCAGTTCTCAGCAACAAAGGATGAAAGGAGCAGGGGGCTCAGGCAGATAAATGTTAATGAGGCACTAGAAACATCAGGATTCATAAGAGGCAAGTGAAAGACTCCTGAGATAAGAAGTGTATCAGTCAGCAGGCCAGATGCGATTCATCAGCCCTGCAAAGGGATTGAGCAGAGGAATCACCAAGCACCCCTGTCTTTGGGGAGTCATGCAGAGAGGGCAAGGTGTGATGGGGGATGACAGATGTAGGTTGGATCATTTAGAAGGAAGGGGAAATACCTGCCAGATAGAATCACCTAATGTCCAGGAATATTGGAGCAAATCATAAAGCAATTTGGAAACACTGGGAAAACAATAACAAAACCCCTGAATCTTAAATCCTTTTCATGCAATGGGAATTTTGCCTGTACAAGGAGTGGGCCATAATAAGTAGTTAGCAGCACGGCTTTGGTCATTTTCTTTGAAGTAGAGAAAAGCCAGGGTTCAAGTCTCCTGAATACAAAGTGGATTCTTTATTGAGGCTGCTGATCACAGACAGATAGCAAGGTCCTCTCCACACCAGACCGACTAGTACCACGTGTACTGCCAAGGACGGAACTGGCGAGAGACTCCAGGTTAATATCAGCTAGCACATAAATGAACCCAATAGCTTTTGGTGGTGTGTGTAAGGCGCTCATCTACCACGGTGTTGGGGGTGGCACAGGAACCTAAACAGAAGAGACCAGGCAAACGGAATGCGATGGGCACAGCAGAGTCATAGGACCTGGGTCTCCATTGCATCATCATTTACACCTGGGCCAGGCGAGTGTATAGTGGGTGTCAAAGGCTCCCATTCTGATCTGAAACTCACACCCACCTCCATGCTGGCTAGAGGCAAAGCTCCTTGGATGGTTCGGATTGCACCTGGACTAGATTGCTCATCCCTATCTGCACCTGCAAGGAAGTAACACAAAGAGGGGCGAGGTGAGAACGTTTTCAAGGGTGAGTTTAGGGATATAGCAGAGAGCGAGCCACAATTTGAAATTGGATGTGGGGCAACAGAAAAGGCTGGATCTTGTCCTGAAAAGGCAACGGAGGGCCAGTTTCCTACTCACATTCACTTTGGGATTTTGTTATTCTTCGGGATAGGGGACCAACTTGTCTATGTCCAGCCAGTCCCTTGACATCTGAGATGTGCTGCTGTGAGAAGCCAAGAAAGATACAGGTTAAATACCGGAACAGGCTTTACAATGAGGTTTGTCAAAGCCAACGGCAGTTGAAGGCACAAGTTCCTCCCTTGAGCAGGCATTGTGAAACTGTCAATGTAGGCTTTAGGGGTTTTCTTTGTTTCAGTTCTCTTTTCCTTGCCTTCCCCTTGGCCTGCTCTGTGGTGTTGGATCTCCCTGGCTCATGGTGAACTCATCCGTAGGAGGATGCTCTGTGCCCTGCTGTGGATGATCGGCTGGGGCCTAGTTCTCAGGAACTATATTCTACGGCTCTGCCTTCAACTCCATCTCTTGCTCTTTTTAAAAGAAATTTCACACTCGGGCAGCCTCACTCATAAGACACTGCATCCACCTTGTTTTCAGCTTGTCCCTTCCATTCCCATAATCAGAGCTTTCGTTCCCTCATCATGTGCTCTGACCATTAGTCTTCTCAAAACTTCCCGATCGTGCTCTCTCCCTCCTCCCGCCAGTCAGTGCCTCCATGGAACATTCTGGTTTATTATGCAAGAGAAACATCCCTGAGGGTGAGCTCCGACCCCTCCCGCCATGCCCAATAGAAGAACCTCAGAGCAGGAACCCAAACGCAGATATGTCTCATGCAAGGATTCCTTCACACTCTCCCTTTCCCAGACTGTTGCAGGGGGTTCCTGACAGGGGGTTACATGAGATGGGCTTGTTCTAGCCCACCCCTGCCCCTTCTGAGGAGATGCATTCTGGAGTCCTTTCCTCCGCCCCTTCCCTACACCGATGCTCATTCACTCTTTCACTTTCCACCCTCTAGCCACAATGAGGAAGAGAGATGGTGACACTGAGCCAAAAGATGCTAAGAAACCCCTGGAAACTTTTGAAATGAACAAGTGGGGTTTTTAATAAAATCCCCTCAAAGAGCTTTTTTTCTAGTACTGGCTTTTCCCTCCTCTTGTGCTCGTGGGGCAGAAGGGAAGGCCCAGCCCATAACATCTTAGTTCATAGATTTGCAGGCCCAGATCCTGAGTTCCTTACTTCACTTTTAGTAGTCCACTCCATCATCTTCAATGGGCAACTCAGCAAGGACCTCCAGGTTTGGTCCATAGACATTAGAAATAGGAGAGATTTGGTCACTCCAGCTAGTCCTTCCTCTTGTCAAGCCAGGGTGGGATTGTTCCCAACAGTGTATCTCTGACAGGGTCATCCCACCTATTTGAAATGTCCCAGGCAGTGGAGCTTCCATTGCACCCACAGGTGCTAAGAAGTCTCTCTAGCCTGAAGCTTTGTAGGACAGTCACATTTTTCCTTATTAATTTAAGTGTCTCCCCTGTGCCACTGCAGACAACTCCTCCCCTTCTAGTATTTGTAGACTATTATCTTTGCCCTGAGGTATATGGCTTTATATATTCAAACATCAGTGCCACAGTATGATCCTCTGAGAAGTCACTCCAATTGATCAGTGCCTTTGTGGTAATGAGTTGTATGCAGCTACCCTTACAGAGCTATATGCAGTGGGGACCATCCCCTCTGTGACCTGATGCTTCTGCATGGGCAGGTTTAAAATTGTATCAGGTGTATACTCCATTTACAGCCCAAAATTGTTTGGCCTTTTGGCTTCAATAACACATTTGAAAGCTCATGTCTAACTCACTATCCTCCATCCTGTGTTTCTTTCAGCAGTAAGGCATCTTTGGTTTCTTTTTCCCATAGAAGAGATGGGCCTGACTCTTCTTTCACTTAAATCAGTTTCACACCAGTGAAATACTCTTGACTCCAGTGGAGTCACTCCTGATTTGCACCAATATGAGAGCATATCCTCTGCATTTGTGTTAACCCCCCCCCCCAGATGTAATAGCTTGTATTTTCCCGATCTAAATCTCATTTTGTCTCTTGCTGCCCCTGTTTCAAATTTCTCTAGGCCCCTTTGCACAGCTTCTCTGTCCTCTCTGGGGTTTGTAGCTCCTCTCAGGTTAGTTCCATCTGTGAATTTCATCACTACGCTGTTTACCCCTTATTTCCAGCTCATTAATAAAGACAGGGAACAACAAATGTTTGGTCAAGTGTGACAGCCATTCATTCAAGTCAGGAAAGCAGCATTCTCACAGGAGAGGAGTCCCCGTCGCATACATGTTTTTATTTGTATCCCTTTTTAGAAAAAAGGAAGGGTTTTAAATGTATGTATGTTTTGCTTACAGAGTTTCTCATCCTAACACAGTTAGATCTTGGGGACACCATTATTTGCTCTCCCCCCCCCATTCCAACCAATATAAAAGCCAGGGCTGGTGTTAAGGGGTCGGAAGCAGGACAATTGCCCAGGGCCCCATGCTGATGAGTGTAAATATAATGTAACTAAAATATGCTTCATGCAAAAGGCCTCTTGTAAGGTATCATTACAAAGCTTATAATCTACTGAGTGTGGTCATCCTATTTGTATAAAAATGTATCACTCTTGTATCTGAAACTAGAAATATGATATATAACTCTGAGGGCCTACTGTAATTATGCAAAGTGTGGGCCACTAATGGTGCTTTGGAGTCTTGATGGCTCCCACTAACCAGGACAATTGACTGTGGATGGCTCTGTTTGCAGGCAGGCCTTCCTGTGAATCAGGCTGGGAGGAATAAAGGCTTGGGGTCTCACAGGAAATGTGACCATGTCACCTGGTACTGAAATCCATCTTAAACCTGGTGCTTTTCCATTTGGGGTGGGGGGGACCCAAAGAGACAAAAGATTCTCGCCTTGTGCCAAAGCCATATAAGGGGTGGAACAGAACAAGGGAGGGAGCCATCATGAGGAATCCCCTATCTACTACCTGAGCTGGAACAAGGGCTGTACCAGGGGAAAGGATTGTGCCCAGACTAGGAAGGGATCCAGTCTATGAAAGAAACTTATTGAAACATCTCTAATGGTGAGATTTTATCTGTATTCAGTTTTATTACTGTACTAGACTTAGACTTGCGTGTTTTATTTTGCTTTGTCATTCACTTTGTTCTGTCTGTTACTACTTGGAACCACTTAAATCCTACTTTCTGTATTTAATAAAATCACTTTTTACTTATTAATTAGCCCAGAGTATGTATTAATACCTGGGGGGGGGCAAACAGCTGTGCATATCTCTCTATCAGTGTTATAGAGGGTGAACAATTTATGAGTTTACCCTGTATAAGCTTTATACAGGGTAAAACTGATTTATTTAGGGTTTTGACCCCATTGGGAGTTGGGCATCTGAGTGTTAAAGACAGGAACACTTCTGTAAGCTGCTTTCAGTTAAGCCTACAGCTGTTAGGGGACATGGTTCAGACCTGAGTCTGGGTTTGCAGCAGGCTAGTGGGTCTGGCTCAAACCAGACAGGGCACTGAAGTCCTAAGCTGCCAGGGCAGGAAAGCAGGAGCAGAAGTAGTCTTGGCACATCAGGTGGCAGCTCCCAGGACGTTTCTGTGATCCAACCTGTCACAGTGAAAATTGATTCTTTCATCCCATACAGTATCTTTTAAATCTTTTTTTTCTAATTACTTTGCAAATTGTGTTGTAAAAAGCATTATAATGCTCTATGGAATTCTCTGCTGGCTATCAGTGTACATGGGAAATGAAACAGATATTGGAATATTCAAAATGGGAGTCAGTCTAATCTCCTCTCAACTTGCTGACAATAAGCAGGGTTTTAGCACTTTCCCTCCAAGGATCTTAAAACCCCTTGCAAAAATGACAAGATGACCTCACAGGACTGTTGGCAGGCTTAGGGACAGAGCATTATCTTCATTTTCCAGATGGGGAAATGGAGGTGCAGAGGGGTTGAAGCCAGCATTTGAAAAAGTACATCTCCAGATGTTCTGAGAGTTGTGAAGGGCCCTGAAAGTACACAAGGCTGTATAACTGCTAAGCACTATTGTGATTTTGATGTGGTGGTTTTAATCTCAAATTAACTCGGGCTAGGGGAGGGAAGGATGGCTTAGTGGTTTGTACAAAAGACAGGGACTCGGGATAGCTGGGCTCTCTTCCTGGCCAGAGGTGCTGAACACAGTGGAGCTGCAAGTACTCAACTGCCATGAAAATCTATTCACTTAGTCACAACCCTGTGGAGCAGGGTATTGTTGTTATCCCCACTTTACAGATGGGGAAATCAAGGCACAGAAGGTTAAAGAGGGGAGGATAACAAAGGTACAAAGGGCAGGCAAGTTCCCAACTTGCACTTAACAGTCAATGGGAGTTAAGTGCCTAACTCCCCTTGTGCCTTTGAAAATTCCCCCCAAGTGACTTGTCCGAGGCCGCAGAGTCAGTGGCAGAGGAATGGAACGTAGGTGTTCTTGTGTCCCAGTCCTGCATTCAGTCCCCTAGTATCTCTCTATTGAAAGAAATCATTTGGGACAATTCAGTGTGCACCAACTAGTCTCTTTACTGGAACCAATGACACTGCACTCCACCTAACACCCCTTAATGCCAGTAACTTGTTTCCTATAAGCAGTACACACACTATGACTCACTCTAGGAGAGCAGTGGGACCTTCACTGGTGCCAGGTACAGGGGCATTTTTCTTAAACCAGTGTACATCAGGTGTAACTCACTGAAATCAGCGGAGCTACACTAGTGAGAAGAGAATCAGGCCTGATCTCTCTCTAGGCAACACTGCACCAAAGAAGAGCCCAGCTGCTCCCATTGAAGACAACTGCAAAACTCCCACGGACTTCAATGGGAGCATGGTGGGCCTGCTGTGTATTTGAATGCCATCCAAGATAATCTAATGGTCCATTTAGCAAACAAATTCTGGGATTAAATAAATCTGTCCTATTACAGATTGTGTGTGTCTAGACATCAATATTGGGTTGCTAAACCAAAACAACTGCATTTTATGATCATTCATCCCAGATCATGTCCCCAGAAGTTCCTATCTTCCACTTTGTTTAGACCCCACTTTGGCTTATTCCATGCATTCTTTCTGGCAGAAGATAAGATCTTAGTAGAAAGCTAAACAAAACCAGTTAACATCTTGTGTTAATCAACACTCCCTTGATCCATTAGCATATTATGTCCTGTTCTCCACCAGATATGAGTCTAATTTTTTCATTTTGGGATTAGTAAAGAGGCCCTCATACTCAGATAAACAGTTATAAATGAGAGTCTTTATACACACACACACACACACACACACACAGAAGGAGAAAGCACAAGCTTTCCCAACAAATTCACCGCTTGATTTTAAATTGTAGCGGTTCAGATAAATTTATCGAGTGAGTTTTAGAGACATTCTGCCTTAAGACAGGGCCTTGACCCAGCCTCCATTTGTGCAAAGGCAACTTTGCACAACCACACTATGGTGCACAGTTTTCTGCACCAATACCTGCGTGCACAGATGCTATAATCTGTACACACAGGGGATGAGGTCAGTGTGTGTCAATTATGCCCCCTGCACACGTGTGATAAAGTCCCATCATTTGTGGTCCAGGAGAGAATGATCCAAAGATATGCCTTGTGTGTGTACACAAGGTGAACTTTACCACTGGGGAGAGGGCCAGCAGCAGTTAAGTTCTACTTAAGCCCGGGGGGCTTCAATCTCCAGAGCTGTTTGCCTAAACTCATCTGAGGGTGTGTCTACACTGCAGTATTCAGAGTAGCAGCTGTGTTAGTCTGTATTCGCAAAAAAGAAAAGGAGGACTTGTGGCACCTTAGAGACTAACAAATTTATTTGAGCATAAGCTTTCGTGAGCTACAGCTCACTTCATTGGATGCATCAAATTTGTTAGTCTCTAAGGTGCCACAAGTCCTCCTTTTCTTTTTTACACTGCAGTAAAACACCATCTCACTGTAGTTTACTGCCATGTAGATATACCCAGAGAGGCATGGGAGCACCTCCACGGTATCGGAGCGGCTTGCTTTCGCATCTGGCAGAAGCTGCTTTCAATGTGGAGCTAGCTAACCCTCTGGGGGCATTGTGCTGGCTTTCTGCACAGGGAGGGCTCCTTTTGAAAACTGGAGCCCCAAATTGCCAGCCTGACAGCAGTGGAGAGAGAGCCCCCTTATGCACAGCATGGACAGCAGCCGTGCAAGCTTCCCCCATGCTGCCCCGCTAATGGGACTCAGTCCTGACCTGGAAAGGAGAGTTCAGTCACCCCCGGGCGTTCAGTCCTCAACCCTTTCTGCCCAGACCCCAGCAAGAGGCACTTGTCAATAGCCACTCAGAATGGGACTGAGATCACCAGCTCCTTCCACACAGGTCTCTGCACAGCTCTCGGCTGGGGAGACGCGCTCCTTTCAGACCCGGGCTAGAGCTGAACTAATACCCTGGAGCCAGGGGAGCTGGGGAGGGGAGAAATGCAGCTGAGATCTGCCTGGCAGGGTTGCACCTTTGATTTTCATGTTGAATGTCAGCGACAAAAGAACCCAGCCCTAATGGGCACGCTCCAAGATTAACTGCACAATGGCGCGAACCTGGCATACTGTCCTGCACCTGCCTCCCGGCTCTGCCCTCATCTCTCCGCCCCCACCCATTGCTCCTCCTGTCTAAAAGTGCCAGTTCTTTCTCCTCCCCTTTGCAGTCCCTCCTCTCCAGTGGCCGGGGCTGTGACTCTCCAAGGATGGGTGCTGTTTTCTAGTTATTTCACGCTGGCGCGTACACGTCACAATGCGGAGTATTGAGTGTCTGGATGGCTAATCCAGCCACTTCCCCAGCCTTAGTTTTGTTGCAGGACTCAGAGACCCAGAGAAAGTGAAGGAGGCAGCATTTGTGTGCTCAGATGATACTCCCTCCCCTTGGCGCCCTATCGGCACTCTTCCTTTGTTCTGCAGCTAGGGTCTGGATTGCTCAAGTCAGCAACACAGCCCCGGTAGTGGAGGAAGCTGTGCAGCTCCAGAAGGCCAAACATCATGTAGATAATAATTGGGCAGGATCTGAGCAGAGAAGGGAAACCTACTGGTCAGAATCCTTCAGTCCCATTGACATTACAGCCGCCATCCTAGAGTAGTAACAGCCAGTGATTCCAGCTACTGGGCACCTGCGCGCGCGTGTCTGCCCAGCCAAGTTCAACAAAGCTCTTGGCAAAACCGGCAGCTGTTGTCTGCATTGTGTGGTCCCAGTGCACCATCCACTGCTGAGGACAGTACATGCACTCACTGTAAATGCTTTTCCCTTGACTTGTTCAATATGAAGGGGAAAAAACCTACCTAGTTCTCAGCAGGACTGAGATGGAGGAAGAAACTAAGCAGTCACACTCGATGGTGCTGTGAGTGAGCAGGTCCTTGGAGGCCGTGGCTAGTGAGTCCCTAAGCTATTGCCCTAGGGAGTCTGCTGTGAGCTGGGGCGGTCACGCCCCATGTCTCTACAATGGACTGTGGCTCTCACGCATCCTGCCTGTTCTGTGGAACAAACACTGCATTGCTGATGGATGAAGGTTCAAGGTGACTTGGGGTAGCACATTCACAACCCCCAGGTGCGCACTCTGTGGTCCCTGTATAGCTTCACCTGCCTTCCAGTTATCCCACGTACTTGCAGTGGCTTTTGCGGCAGCTGTTAAACCTACTCCGTTCCACCTGGTGCATTAGGGCTCCCACGCTCAGTATGTCCTTCCTACGGACGAGGGCCCTGAGCCACAGCTTCCATGGGTTGGTTAGCTAACCCCATGTTAGAGGCGTTATCTAACAGAAAGAGGTGGCCACAGGCCACTGTGATGACCTCAGCCAGTATTAAGGCCAAGCCAGAGAGAGAGCTCTAGAAAATGACAGGTAGGAGAAGGAGCAAGAGAGAGGCCAGATCCCCTCAGTTGGAGGGCATGAAGAGAAGCACTGGGCCACAGGACCATCCGCCCAGAGGTTTAGGTGCCTCTGAGGCTTCCCAACGGTTTGTAAAGGCGACACAGAGTGACCAAGGGGTAAACAAGACAAGCCGGCTCGTCTGTCTATTTTTAAAGTCCAGCCCAGTTCCTTATTCTCAATGAACCACAGCAACCTAGTTACTGCCTGGATTATTAGTGTAACTAGACCTGGCCCAGTCCCATCAGAAGGGCAGGGAATAGAGCCACAGCACGTGCCTTGGCCTTACTCTGATGGTGGTTCCCAGAGATAATCCTGCTACTTCCTCTCCCTCCTCCTTCCCAACCTTAGCCATGCCTACCTCAGCAGCAGCCAATTACCCAGGTCTAATTCAGACCCAGCTACCTAATATTTGCCAGGGATTAAGTGCAAAGGCAACTGACAAGAGCTACAGGAAGAGCGTCAGAGCTTCACCTCTTTGGGCCGGTGGCTTGACTCTGCCACACCCAGCTTGTATCACAACTCCATGCCTGGATTCGGGAATGTTTAGGCAGAGCAAAGCTTTGTTCTGTTGTGTTTTGGCAGGCTGTAGAAATGTGTCTCAGGTCCATTCCAGCATGGGTGGGCAGCCCATCACAAGAGAAAATAAATTCCACTCTTCCCCGCCTTTTTTTTTTAAAACCATGGCTGTTGCCAGAAGAATCAGCTAGCAATTCCTCCATTTTAATGTACTGCAACATTCAGGAGTGTTTAACAGAGATCAGGGGTCCCTTTGCTTTGACCTACAGTTGCATCATTATGAGCATGAGTCTAAATTGATGCGAGCTGCCACCAATTGACAAACCAAACCAGCAGCTCTCTCAGCACATCCAGAAGCCTGTTTCCTAACCGGTCCGGGAAATAAGCCTTAAATGGCAAAACCTGGTTACAGCCCTGTTTGGCCAATAGGGTCTGATGTTGAGCTTCTCTCAACGAATGGGTTAACGGAAACCGGAAACCAGAGAGCAGCTGAAGCTTCCCCCTCCCTTTCTTGCTTGACAAGCCTGTACATTTGCCAGGAATCGACATTAAAAATACACCTCTTCCTCCTTTTCCCCTCTCAGAATTGGCTGGTAGACTCCCCCCGCCCCTCACTTTGTTGCATGAACTGCACAATATGAGCTCGTTCCTTCTGCTCTCATGGTTTTACCATGACTCCGGGGGAGATGGCGGAGCTGGGGGCTGTGGTAATTTCTCTCCTAGGTTACTCAGTAGATAAACTCTAAGTTTGGTGGAGGAGGAAGGGGACAATAGGAAAATATTGGGTGCTATTGGCTTGGGTGACGGGTTGTCAGGCCAGTTTTCATTTTCAGAGTAACATTATCTACTCAATAATTAGCACAATTCAGTGCTCCCCAGTCTTTTCCGTATTGTAACCCTATGTTACAACTGAGAACAGGTTTGGGACCATCCCTCTCCAATAGGTTCCCGGGTGCCCCTCACATAAAGAAAGTGACTGTGAGCTCCTTAAACCTATTCACAACTCCCTGCCCTCAGGTTGAGAACCGCCTGGTGTAATCCAAAACCAAAAAACAACAGTCCAAATGTGAGAGCATGAAAATCTAAAGACTGGGAAACAGCCAGCCAGTAAAACCAATGTCTGCCATTTTGCATCCCCACATCGATACAGCCTAATCCCCTGTCTTCATGAATTGTTACCAGTAACCAGTAATAACTACTCAGAGGTAGGGAGGAACCAAGTGTGGCAGGGTCTTTTAGGAGAGGACAGGATGCTCAGTTTTTCTAGTCTGAGCCCAGTTCATATGGGCACAAAAAAGGCCATGCAGGGTTCTGCTTATAATAGAGAAAAAGTGTTAAGTAACAAAATCTGCATTGGTGTCTGAGAAGCATAGGGCTCCCGCAGTCTGATACTCAGTTGGAATAAGGAGAAGTTGAAAGAGAGGAATCCATGGAAGGAGAAGACCTAGATCTGGATTTCCCAGGGGCCTTAGCATCCAGCCATAATGGAGCTCTTATAGCGATAAGTTGAGGATCCAAACTAGGGGTGGGTGAACAAATCACCAAGGGTCGTTTCCTTGTCATCTTCAGTCTCTTTTTCTATATACAAATTTCTTGCACTCCCTCATTATTCAAAACTAAGTGGATAGTGTCACTGAATAATTATTGGTCAATAGATGGTTCGCAAGCTGTTCACTACAAATATTAGATATTCAGAAATTAATCTCTTCTGACTGGATACATAGATCAGACTAAAAGAAAAGGAGTACTTGTGGCACCTTAGAGACTAACAAATTTATTTGAGCATAAGCTTTCGTGAGCTATGAGCTGTAGCTCACGAAAGCTTATGCTCAAATAAATTTGTTAGTCTCTAAGGTGCCACAAGTACTCCTTTTCTTTTTGCGAATACAGACTAACACGGCTGCTACTCTGAAAATAGATCAGACTGTATTTCTTCTGGTGCCTGATTGGATTAATATAACTCTTAGAATCAGCTGTCTAGTGCGAATACCTGTGATCCCAAAGTTGAAATTTGCATTTTGTGACCATTCTCCAATATTGTCTTAAAATGTGTCGTTTCTGTGGTCATTCTTGCAGTAAACTCATTCTCTGGAACACATGAGTAAAGCAAACATACAAGGGAGCATGAAAATGATCAAAGTCAACCTCTTTGCCAAATATTTTTGGATTTTTTTATTTATTTAGTTTTTGCACTGTACTGGATCAAATGCATGTACAGCTGGGGTAGGATAGAGAGGTATTGAAGGAAGTGAACACTCCCTTAACCTCTCTCTGGTATAAACTACTGGTGGGTGAACCTAAAAGGGACTCAGTGGCCCACGTTGGAGAGGCACCCAAAACTGATGGTGCCGAGCCATATTTTATCCATGCTGAACAAACCTCTTTGGCCTGCAAAATTGGGCTGCAAGTTACCAGAGCAAGCTTTCTTGTGCGGCTTCCTGTACTTCCTGGTTCTGATTGGGATGAGAATTATTATTTATTAGTCATAATTATTATCGTCACTGACATCAGCAACCACACTTGACTAGTGTATCAGATCACTGGCTGGCATTAGAGCTGCTCACTTGTGAGTCATACTCACAATAGCTGAGATTCCCCTGTAGCTCCTGTGGTGGTGGCTTTTAGGATCTGAGTTCTGTCTCTGTTACTTTCGCTGTGAAGTTCTGGTGCATAGCTCACAAAGGGCCAGATCTTCAAAGCTATACATGTGTCTAACTCCCACTGAAATCAGTGGGACTTCGGCATGTGTATATTTTTGAGATCTAGGCCAAAGTATTATTCCCCTTTTACAGATGAGGTACAGGGCGGTTAAGGGATTTGCCCAGAGTCGCACGGCATGTCACAACCAGACTAGAACCCAGCTCTCCTCCCCACTCTGTCTTATTTCTAGCTACTAGACCATGCTCTCTCTCCCATCAAGAAATGCTCCCTCCCATGCCAGCCTTTCTGGAGGTATTTGGGCACCTCCAGTTCTGTGAGGCAGAAAACTGAAAACTAAGCATGAAATAAACATTGCACAAACTTTTTCCACCATTAAAAAAAAAGTTCAACCCAGGTTCAGTTTGAGCTTTGGGTGAAGGTTCAGACCACTTCTTATTTCATCTGAACTGTTTCACCCATTTGTATGTAAAGCTACTGTACCATGGCTTTCAATTACAATACACTGAGCCCCATTATAAATCTGCAGCCAAAGGAACTGAACCATTCTCTCAACATTCCTCTCCAGGACGTATTTTTCTCAGCAAGATATTTCACACAATGGAGCAGATGAGATCGCCGTTGATAGACCCAAATGAGCGTCATCAGTGCTCTGGTTAATACACCAGACTTGGCTCCATAGATACATCTGAGAGAATTGATATGCCGGTGTTAGCTCCATTTATACACCAGAGCAATGGCCATGGAGACACCAGAATGAGGACTAGCAATAGTCCTGAACAGATCATTACACTACTATTAATACACCAGAGCTGTGCGCCAGCACATTGGAATGAGTGTAACCACCATCATCCTGCCCATCAGTGGGAACTGAACTCAGGACCTCCAGAGTTAAAGGCATTAACTTTTACAGCTTGAGCTAAATGACTAACTCCCCTCATTGACAGCTGTGGGAGACAAATCTCCTCTGTGGTTCAGGCACAGCAAGGGACCATATATACTGAAAAACAGATCTTTGATCAACCTGACATCAACAGTATCAGGACTGCAGTGATCTTTCCATCACTAGTAAATTACAAAAAGGGTGCAACAGCCAATCTTGGTGACGTGAAACCAAAGGCTTGGACCCTTGCCAAAGTCCTTAATGATGAAGGGCCATTCCTGTGACTTGTAACTGTTGTGTTAGTTTTCTAGGGACACAGTGTGCCTGGCACTTTTCCTGTCTAGTTTTCACTAGCAAGAAATGCTAGGGAAAGCTGGACTTAGAGGACTGGACAGGACTTACAGGGTCATCAATTCCACTCCCCTGCTATCGCACGCTACCCTGTCATACAATCCCATTTATAGACTCATTAACCTGCATCTTAAAACTAACTAGGCTGTTTGTCCCCACTCCTCCTACTGGGAGGCTGTAGAACCACATTTTCCAGTTTAGCACTGACATTTGATCATGGCCACAAAAGTGGGTGTGACCCTGTGTTTGCACTTGTAAAGCGGGCAGCTGATGCACATGGGCAGATAAATCTTTGCACCTGCAAAATGAGCATGCATTTTTGAAGACAAACCAGTGGCATGTGAAAGACCAGGGCTGAGGATGTGGTCCACAGACTACCAGTTATGATGGAGCAATGGAAATGCATGGAGCCACTAATGGGCAAGTTTCATGTGCAAGAACAAAAGAGATCCCTTTCCCCGCCCCACTCCTGAGGAATACAATCATATAGCTGAAAATGACTAATGGCTACTCTGTCTTAGTTTTATTTTTCAATTGGCGGCTCCCAGGAGCCGTTCTGAGGTTTAGAAGGCTGGGTCGTATTATTCCTGTCAGTTTCATAAGAGCATCATTTGCTCAGGTTCAGTCTTTCCCTGACTCCCTCTTACTTTACCTATGGATAACCAAGCCCTGCCCTCAAGCAAAACATTCACATCAGCAGCTGTACAAAGTCATGTGCTAATGAAGATGCCTACTGATTGCTTGGTGCCCTTTCTGTAAACATGGTCACGCCTTGCCCACAATCCCCTGTACTGGAAACCTTCACCTTCTTAGTCTCTAAGGTACCACAAGTACTCCTTTTCTTCTTGAAGGAGGAGCAGTGCAGTGTCTTATGAAAGGGAAACACCCTGATTAAGGACACCCAGTGAATAATTGATTCTCATGAGGCTGGTCTGTAATTATCACACACTAATTACTGGGATTATTGAACCTTTTCCTTATTTATTTCAGTATCTTGATCTATGGCGTCTAGGGAAGCCTTGTGAATCCAAAGCATCAGAGTCACTCAGCACAGGCCAGCTATGAGAATCTAGTGCAGAGGTTGCTTCTGTAGCAGGTGTTTATTAAAAGGACTTTGAGTTGAGCATGATTTAGTGAGGTGGGGCCTGAATCAGAACTCCAGATTGAACCACCCCCAAACCATGTGAAAGTTAAGGACCCAAGTCTGTGGCTCAGGTTTTATCTCCTCTGGTAGTCTGATTCTTCTCTCACTCACCCCAGTGTAATGTCATTGACTTCAATGGAGTTACCCCCATCACAGGGTGGGAGCTGGGTAGAGCGCTCATCTGTGACTGACCATCTGCCTCCCAGATGATGGAGTGAAATGAGGGATCAAGTGATAGCCTGAAGACCCCCTGGTCCTCATGGTTTTGTCAGAAAAACCTGGTTGTCTGTTTTTAACATGTCTGGTTGATAAAGACAACTGTGTTGATATTAAGGTGTACTTGTGGCACCTTAGGACTAACAAATTTATTTGAGCATAAGCTTTTGTGAGCTACAGCTCACTTCATTGGATATGAAGTGAGCTGTAGCTCACGAAAGCTTATGCTCAAATAGATTTGTTAGTCTCTAAGGTGCCACAAGTCCTCCTTTTCTTTTTGCGAACACAGACTAACATGGCTGCTACTCTGAAACCTGAAATAATCCCAGTAATATAGACCATGGGCAGATAAAAAGGGTTCAGAAATGACTTCAATGGGCTGAATTTGGCCCCTGGTTCTTATCCTTGTTGCTCTCTGCAGTGTGTTTAATTATCTATGGATGCTCGAATACATGGTGTGTGAGGAGGGGAGTCGAAATGGGCTAGCCAAGGCCTTGTCCACGTTGCAGCTGCGCCAGTGCAACCCCTCATATAGACAAGGCTGACAGCAGGGCTCCAAACTGTGCTGCAAGCGATGTCTATATAAGGGTGTTGCGCTAGTGGTGAAAATCCCAGGGCCCGGTTCTCCTCTCCCTCACACGGCTGTACGATGGGAGCACAAGCCCAGGAGCTACTTGGCCAGAGCATTCACTTCAACCACAGCCTTTCAGTCCCCTTCAGTGCTTCAGTTTCATTAGCCCTTTTTGCTAGTGTTGCACCGAGAGCTCATGTTAAAATGACCTATGCCCCCCCACCGCACCCCAGATCTTTCCACAGTGTGACCAGGTGGTTCACATCATTCTGTAACAATAACCTGTCTCTTCATTATTCACTACTCCACCACCCTTTCTGTCATCTACAGATTTTACCAGCAAAGAAGCAGTGGTTCTCAACCTGGACAAGCGGCCCAATCAGCACATAGCTGCAGCTCATTTGACATCCTCAGGGCCATACAGGTAGTATTGGATGCAGCCAACAATGGTAAATAGATTTAGAACCACTGATAGATCACTGATAAAAGTATTAGTGTTGGACCAAGAACCAATCCCTGGGGGACTCCATTAGAAACCACCTCACTCATTGATACCACCCTGTAAACAACTTCATTTTGAGATCTATCAGTGAGCCGTCTTTAATCCAGATAACATGTGTTTTTGAATTAAACCATCATTGGTACTAAGTCAGATGCCTTGGAGAAATCCAGATGAACAATATCAACACAGATTTCAGAGTAGCAGCCGTGTTAGTCTGTATTCGCAAAAAGAAAAGGAGGACTTGTGGCACCTTAGAGACTAACAAATTTATTTGAGCATAAGCTTTCGTGAGCTACAGCTCACTTCATTGGAGTACTTGTGGCACTTTAGGACTAACAAATTTATTTGAGCATAAGCTTTCGTGAGCTGCAGCTCACTTCATATCCAATGAAGTGAGCTGTAGCTCACAAAAACTTATGCTCAAATAAATTTGTTAGTCCTAAGGTGCCACAAGTACTCCTTAATATCAACACAGTTGTCTTTATCAACGAGACATGTTAAAAACAGACAACCAGGTTTTTTTGACAAAACCATGAGGACCAGGGGGTCTTCAAGCTATCACTTGATCCCTCATTTCACACCATCATCTGGGAGGCAGCTGGTGAAGTGAGTTGTAATCATGGGATTATTTCAGGCCAGTTTCCTTTAGCGATACCCCAGGGTATGTATAAGTCAAGGCAAAATCAGGCCCCCTGAGCAACGGCTGAATCCTCACAAGGGCTGGGTACTACCGGATGAATCATTTTTATAATGATTCAAATTAATCAGGACCTTTATCATGGGAAGCCACATTTGATTCATCTTATCCTGTGCACATCTTCCCTGTGCCCGTGCCAGAGCCGTGGGGTCAAATGTGACCCTCTCTTACACCAATACACCATCTCTCCCCACCCACCCCCAAGTTAATGGGAGCCACTAGGAAATGGTCACTGCTGGGTGTCTGAACTCCTGCCAATTGCAAACCGTGTGGGCAGGAAGCTACTGCTTCTCTGTGGCTTTGGGGCACTGACCCTACTTGAGCGTTAGAGGAACTGGCTTGGAATGGGTGGTATTAAACTGAATAAAATCCAGAATCCATTCCTGAGTGGTTGGTTCCCCAGCATTACCTCAAATGCCACTTTGGGCTAGGCCAGCTAGCATGGGCCCTTCCTAGCAGCTAGCAGGCAGGGGTATTTGATTGTCTTTCAGCACTGTTCTGTTACTAAAAAAAGAAAAGGAGTACTTGTGGCACTTTAGAGACTAACAAATTTATTTGAGCATAAGCTTTCGTGAGCTACAGCTCACTTCATCGGATGAGATGAGCTCTAGTTCACGAAAGCTTATGCTCAAATAAATTTGTTAGTCTCTAAGGTGCCACAAGTCCTCCTTTTCTTTTTTGCGAATACAGACTACACGGCTGCTACTCTGAAACCTGTTCTGTTACTAGTCATTAATCTTGTGCTTCTCCAGGCACAAACAGGGTCTCAGAGGAGGCAGGTCATGCTCTCTGTCAGGGGCAGACTGTCTAGCACAGTCCACAGCAGAGCTTAGCCTCCATCATTCAAGGAATAGGAAGGCAGAAGCCACAGTGACAGCCTTCCCTAAGGCGTTAAGACCGAGGCATTAAGGTGCCCCCTCCCCTCCCGCAAGCTACTGCCTGCCAGGTTTTGTCTACACGAGGCTTTTATTAATGGCAATGGGAGATAGGTGCCTAAACACCTTTGAGGATCTGGACCTTAGCCAGCGTGTTAGCTGCACCTAGTGTAGCCACCCTGTGCACTGGAGTAGCTCACCAGGGCAAGACACACAGTGCAGGTGTAACTCATGTCTACACAAGGGTTTTGCACTGGTGCAGCTACCCCAGCGGCTGGGATCACAGAGCAAGCAAGGCCTGAGCTGGCACAGTTTTGGGTGGTGCCTGTAGATTTGTATGTGGCATATTCATATGACCCGCAGGCGGGGAGGGGGACTTTGAGCTGGCCTTTGGTTTGACAGCTAACCTGTGCTTTTATTGCTGGTGATAAATGCTCAGGCTGGCAAGTCCTTGCTCTGCGTCATCCCCTTGACATGCCTTGTATTCAAATCACATGGGGTGTGGGGGGGGCGTTTCTTGTGTGCCCTTGAGTAGCTAATTGTTTTCCTCCCTCTTCTACCAGTATCCCTGCCTCCCCTGCTGCCCAGTGACCCAGGTCTCCTCCCACCCCCTCCAGTTTCTCGGTCTTCCCCAGTAAAGCAGCTCTCCACCCCCCTCCTGGCTCCCAACTCCCCTAGGATCCCTGCTCTCCTTTAACCCTGCCCACTTGACCTAACCTCCTGGCCATAAATGGATACATTTGTGAGAGCTTCCCGGGGTGGGGGAGGAGGAGGGGAGGGGAATGTGAGGAATGCAGGACACAACATGAGGAGCATGGTCCCAACTCACCAGCCTGCAGGGGGGGAAGATAGGGAGGGAAAAGTCCACGCACCACCCCAGAGGCAGGCAAGGGAGAGCAGCACCCTGGGCTGGGGGTGGGGAGGGTGTTAGGTGCCCTGCGAGGCCCAGTGAAAACGTGCACCTTTCATTTCTCTTTCCTTTCTGATCTCCCTGGGACTTTCCAGAGCCGGGCTGCCCCCTCTCCTGTGCTCTCCCTTTGGCGCTATCTCCCCCCTGCCAACACATCCAGCTCACGCTCGCTCTCCCCCTGGCTCTGCCTGTCTCTAGCCCCCCTCTCTCCATTTCTGGAATGGTTTTCTTTTTTTCTCCCCACTCCCCTGTCCACTCTCGCTGGGACCCGTGAACCGGGCCAGGGCAACCGGAGAGCCTGGGGAACATTCCCTCCCTCCTACTAGGTTTGAGAGACGGGGTGAAAAGCCAACAAAGAAAAGAGCCCATATCTGGAAGGAGGAAAGCTGGGGGCACTGAGATCCAGCGTGAAGGAGCCAGGGGGTGAAATCCCCCTACTCCACCCCACGCTCAGGGCCAGCACTAGGAGAAGTGCAATTTCATCGTTCTAGCCCCTCACTCCTCTGGTTCCGTTCATTCTACCTCCTCTCTTGGGCTGCCACCTTTAGAACAGGACAGATCTTCATCGCAGCCTACAGGAGGAATGACCTGAGCACTGGGCTTGGACCGCAGCAGTCAGATATGGGTCCAAACCTCCCCAAAGGTCAGAGTGATCGAATCTGGGGGTCTGGGTTAGGCCTGTCTCAGAGTAATAGGTTTTTGGGCCAGGGATCTCCTCTTCTAGCTCATTGTGTCTAAACCCCCCACTGACATCAATGACTAAAAGACATTACAGATTTCAGAGTAGCAGCCGTGTTAGTCTGTATTCGCAAAAAGAAAAGGAGTACTTGTGGCACCTTAGAGACTAACAAATTTATTAGAGCATAAGCTTTCGTGGACTGCAATCCACCAAATGCATCCGATTAAATGAGCTGTAGCTCACGAAAGCTTATGTTCAAATAAATTTGTTAGTCTCTAAGGTGCCACAAGTACTCCTTTTTTTAAAAGACATTACCTCACCCACCTTGCCTCTCTAATATCCTGGGATCAACACAGCTACAACACCATTGCAAACAAACAATGAGGCTCTGGAGCAGACAATGACTTTGTCACCAAAGTCTCCCAAGCACCCAGCTGAGTTAGGTTACTACGGTGTGACACTCCTTTTAAAGAAGGGGAAACTGAGGCACTGCAGGACACTAGTGATTTTTGTACACAGCAATGAAAACCTCAGTGGAGAGACACCTCATTCAGAAAATATTTCAGAGGAACTTTTAAAGTCCAGTCCCACTTGCCTTTTTCATTTAAGACCTGATCCGGAAATCAATAGGGTTTGAGGCCACTCAGCATCCCACAGTATCCAGCTTTTATAAGTGCAGCGTGCATGGTCAAGGTAGGTGAGGCGGGTTACCTGTAGCATTTCTTCACATGGAATACACAAAGGGTGCATGAGTAGACCTAAATACCTGCAGCTGGCCTGTGTCAGCTGACTCAGGCCGCGGGGCTGGCTAAATGCAGTGTGCAGCAGAGGCTCTCAAGCTTCCCAGGTTAGCCTACCCCTGTCAGGCGTCTGATTTGTCTTGTGGACCCCCAAGTTTCAACTCACTTAAAAACCACTTGCTTAGAAAATCAGACATAAGAACACAAGTGTCACTGCCCGCTATTACTGAAAAACGGCTTACGCTCTAATTTTTACCATATAATTATAAAATAAATCAATTGGAATATAAATATTGTACTTACATTTCAGTGTACAGTATATAGAGCCCTATAAAGCCATTTTCAGTATGAAATTTTAGTTTGTACTGACTTCGCTAGTGCTTTTTATGTAGCCTGTTGTACAACTGGGCAAATATCTGGATGAGTTGATGGACCCCTGGAAGACCTCTGTGTACCCCCAGGGGTACATGTACCCCTGGTTGAGAACCACTGCTGTAGACGTGCAGGCTAGGGCTGGAGCCTGGACTCTGGGACCCTCCCCCCCATGGGTACACACAGTGTGCTAGGAACACCCCCACATGCACATGCTCATTCCAAACTGCACCATTTGCACCCAGAAACACACACACTCCAGCCCAGACTCATCCTTAAATGCACACACACAAAAGTCACTTCAAAAATGTACGCCTAAGTACATCCCCACACTGCCCCATTTACATGCCCTCGCACACCCACACCCATTTACATTCACACACCAGATCCACACTCACTCAAGACACGTACTCATGCTTCAAACCCCCACCCCCACAAGCAAACATGGACACTCAGACGGGGTGCACACATACCCACTCACACGTGCTGTACGATGACAAGTCCTCACACACTCAGCCGTCTAGCCTACACACATGGCAATTCATACAAAGGGAGAACCACACCCCTCCTTAATTTCCCCCCAACTCCACCCCATGCCTTGAGCACAGGAGCCCATGAAGGCCAGTTCCTGTATCACAAAGGCAGGGTGGATCCCTACTGATTCTCTAGGAGCCTCTCTCCACTGGGTCTCTCAAATCCTCCATAAAAGGAAAAGCAGCCTGCAGGTAGCACTGCCAAACTTAGTCATCCAAAGTCCACCAGAGCTCTCACAGCTCAGTCAGCAGCAATTTCCTCCCCGAACTTCCCCTATCGAGGGCGGGTGGGAGGGAGGGAGAAGGATGGAGAGGTGTGGCCCTGCCTCTTTCAAAATGCCTCTGTCCTCGCCTCTCAGTGTTTATGTCCAGTTCATCGCCTCTCTTTGCTTGGGATGCAGCAGCAGCCAGCGATCTTGGGGAGCACAAGAATTATTGCAAGGAGGGGTGAGGCGCCTGCTGTTATGAGTCCAGCTTCAGCTACATGCTTGCTGCTTTGCATGGTTCTGGAGAAGCATGTGTGATAGTTAGAGATGGGCTCAAACCAGTGCCCCAGATGCACACAGGCTCTGGGGAAGCTCAGGGCCCGATTCAGGGGGAAGCACTGCAGCTTGGGGGCATTTCTAATAAACCGATAACAATTCACACTTTGCGCTTGCATAGAGCACTCGTTGTTCCCATCACTGTACAGCCCTTTACCGAGCAAGCACTGGAAAGCTTGATTCCTCATTGCCTTGCATGGGCATTTACGGCTGTGCCAAGGGGTCATAAAATGCTGCCAGCTCAGAATCCATTGCTCACTTACATAGCTGGTGGCATTTACACTTTGCAGGGGAGTAACCGACGGCACACGGTGCTGAGCACTGAAGGATCAGGCCCTGTATTGCCGAAGGATGCTGGCGGGTGGGGGGGGAATTAGTAGTCATTCTTGACACAATCAAAAAGCACAGAGGCTGACGTGTATCTGACCTTCCCCAACCCACATGTCACCATCCAAATGCAGTGTGCTTTTGCAGCTCTTTCCAGCCAAGTGCTATACAATTGCTTCAGCCCTGGGAGATCAGATAGGGATGACTCCCCTAGGCTGATAACACTTGGCGCTTACATAGCACTTTCCGTCTTCAAAGCCTTCTTTTTTGTTTTTTTAAACGAATATGACTGACTGAATCCTCACAGTGCCCCTGTGAGGGAGGGAGGGCAGGGATGCAGGGGTTAAGTCAAGTGACTCCCCCAAGATCACACTTTTCAGAGTAGCAGCCCTGTTAGTCTGTATTCGCAAAAAGAAAAGGAGTACTTGTGGCACCTTAGAGACTAACAAATGTATTAGAGCATAAGCTTTCGTGAGCTACAGCTCACTTCATCGGATGCATTTGGTGGAAAAAAAACCACCAAATGCATCCGATGAAGTGAGCTGTAGCTCACAAAAGCTTATGCTCTAATAAATTTGTTAGTCTCTAAGGTGCCACAAGTCCTCCTTTTCTTTTTCCAAGATCACACTGTGAGTCAGTGTTGGAGCTGGGTGTGGAACCCAGGAGTACTGAGATACTGCTTCCTTATATGGGTCCTGGGCTTACTTAACTCCTCCCAGAACATGCAAATATCTTCTCGTGGGTTTCTAGTGACTGGGCAGGATGTGTCACCAGGTACTTCCAGGTTTCAGAGTAGCAGCCGTGTTAGTCTGTATTTGCAAAAAGAAAAGGAGTACTTGTGGCACCTTAGAGACTAACAAATTTATTAGAGCATAAGCTTTCGTGAGCTACAGCTCACTTCATCGGAAGGTACCTCCAACCACACTCATACCAGGACCTTGTCTACACTAGGGTCAGTGCTAGCCCACTGGGGGCCCTAAGCAGGAATATTATGCCCCCACCCATACACAACACATACTAATAATTAAGAGGGGCTCCCTTTAAGCTGCTCAGGGCCCTAAACAATTCCTTAGTCTGCTTATGCCTGGCGCCAGCTCTGGTCTACACTAGGGTTTTTCTGGTGCCTAGGACCTGACTCATCATTGCCTTACGGCGACTATGCACTAGCTAGGCTGGTCCAACAGGGCTGCAGGGCAGGTTTAAACCCCACCGCAGGGAAATATCCCCCTGGTACGATTGCCTCTGCACAGGGAGTATGCCACAGCTGGGCAGGAGTAGGAGGGGACCTGTGCACCAGCAATTCTGCAGCCGTAAAGTGTCCCATAGTGGCAATTGCAAGAGAGGCCAAATTAGCCACCACAGCACCTGACTAGGAAAAGGACAAACGCCCCATCTGCACTAGTGGGAATCAGGCCCAAGGGGTGGAAGCTGTAGTGCAGAGGGGTGCGGCATGCTACCAGCCTGAAGCAGGGGTCGTTCGAGCTGGGCCGCTCTACAGACCCTGCACAGCCCTTTCACAATCAACCAGACTCAGCTGAGCTCAGGCAGTTTCACGGGCACATTGTCTAATCCCCACTAGATGACCCAGGGGTCACGACAACCGAGCCTTGTCTACACTACAGTTCCACCAGAGCTGAGCCTGGCTCTCAATGACCTTGGGCAAGTCCCTCATACCTCTGTGCCTCAATTTCCCCATTAGTACAATGGGGATAATAGCTAGCTACCTCCCAGGACTAATGAGAGAACGTTTGGAAAGCGCTCTGAAAGTGCATTTTGCTAGGTCGTAGTACCACTTCTCACTAGAGCTAGTGTGTGATCATTCCCATGTGAACCACCTCGCCAGGGATTACGTCACAGGCACAAAGGCCCGAGACCTCACTCATAATGGGACTTCCTAAAGCGTGGAAACTAGTTGGGAAAGCCAGGAGGAGGGAGGTGGAGCTGCCGTCCGCTCCAGGAACAGCCTTGGCTTCCTCATGAAGGAAGTGTGTGTATCCCCTGGTTTGTCACAGGTACCGACAAAAGCACAAGCTCCCTAGACAGATGTCGCAGGGGTAGGACATGAGACACTGGGAGAGAGAGAGAGAGAGAGAAGCAGAAAAACAAAGCCAGGCAACCACATCTGCTGCTGCTATTGGTCTGAATCCACAACAGGCTGGAGGAGGAGGAGAAGCCTGGAGGCCCCACGCTGCCCACAGCCCAGCCTGGGCTCCCATCGTCCAAACAAGGCGCAGGCCCCGAGGGCCCCAGGCTGCAGACAGTGACTGATAATCCTGTAACACCAGCAGATGGGCAACCACAGGCACCAGCCATCTGCACTCAGCCCTGCCAGTAATGCTTCCCTGGGTCCTGCTCCTGCTGATTACTTGGCAATTAACACTGGAGTGAACCCAGGGCTGGAACTCCATGATTCTGCATGATCTAGCCCCCGGGGCCCTTTGAAGTCAGCCAGGAATCTGGGACTTTCCCCCTTCTGCTGACTGTCTCTGGGCAGCCCATTTGCTTTGTCAGGATTGAGAAATGATGGAGATGGAGGGTGTGAGAGAGGGAGGGTTGCCCTGGAACAGGAAAAATAGACCCAGCCACTCTATCAGACTCAGAAGGCAGCATGTTTTAACTGCATCAGGAGCGAGTGGAGCAGGGTCCTGTGGCATGGCAGCTTTCTGGAGCACTGGACCTGGGACCTATAACTCTGCAGCTGGGGAAATCACGGGGCCCTATGCCAAAGTGCTCCTCAATTGGACCCAGCCTGCTCGCTATCCATTTGCAAGGAGAGGTCTTGCCTTTTGCTGTCTAATCCCAGGGAGGGACGGGACCAGCTGAGTACGGTTACAGGCTCAGAGGCAGGCCTTGGCAGTTGAGAGAACATGAGCAGCCGTAAATCCTCCTACGCCCCACCCGGTACATTACCTACCGGCAGTGACTTCTTTGTGGAATTCTTCCCCCGGGGAGGGGCAAGGAGGAACAGATTTATGGGACTATGGAAGCTACGAGAAAACCTCCGGAGAGAGCGCGGGGGAAGTGCATTCTGTGCCCGCCGAATCACTCCCTGGTTAGAGCCACAGAGCGGATCGCTGGGCTCTGGTTGGCCTAAAGAGGGAGGTAAAATGCCTGTGCCTTTCTCCTTACACCCAAATCATTCCATCGCCTTCGAGTCCCCTTCCCCGCTCACCGGGGGAATGGAGGGCCATGGGGGATATCTTCTTCTCTTTCTATTACAATAGCACTCTCAGGCACCTACTGAAGTTGGGGACCCTTGTGCTAGGTGTTGTACACACAGTAAGAGCTTCCAGTCGAAATAGACCTAGCAAGGCGAAGGGTGGGAGGGAAAACGGAGGCAGAGAGGTGTGAAGGGATAGCCAAAGGTCAGGAATAGAATTTAGGGGGGACATCCTGGCCCCGCTGAAGTCAATGGGAGTTTTGCCACGAGCCGGGATTTCACCCGAAGTCTCCAGACCGAGTCCAGTGCCCTATTCACTAGCTCAGACCACTTCCCTTAGCAAACACCTCTTCCAGTCTAAGCCTTTTGGCCCAGTCCCATCTTTACATTGACAGATCCCATTTCGGGAACAGGCCTACGTTATAGGTAGGGGCTCCCTGTTTAGACTCCCCCTGTATCCTCAGCCCCACTGGTGCAACACAGCTCTGGGGAGAGACTGTTCAACCACTGCAAACTGCGTTACCCTAGGCATCGTGCAGTGTTTAGTTGGATTTCATAATCACTGCATTTTATTGGGCTTGGTTTTGTAAAAAGGCTGCCCAGCCCCAATAAATGACTCGCCAGAGTGATAAAAGACCTAGGAAATGGCTCTGATTACATCTCAGAGCATCAAAGGCCCGGATGCTTATGGGAGGTGGGGGGGTCAAGCTTGCCCCCCACTTTGTCCAAATCTATTGTGGCCGTTAATTGTCCTCAGTACATTTTCTAAAACGCTGAATGATCACAGGCAAACCTACTTTGTTCCACAAGCTGCCCAGTGGGAGACCATCTCCCTTCATGGGGGCAGAGGGTGGTCCCAGAGCCAGCTTGGGGGGAAGGAGAGAGCAAGGACAGCGAGATGAAGAGAGATCTCTAGTTCTACACCTCAACTTGCCAGTAAGAGGAGCAGCTAGCGGGCTGGGGCCACAGCTGCTTTCTTTCATGATGCTGCCCTTTGTTTATAGCCCTGTCACCTCACTGGTTGTAGCTGGGTGTTCCCAACTATCCTTACATTGCTTCTGACCCCTTCGCCCCCAAATCCTTATACTGTTTCTCAAGCGCATGCTGCTACGCTGAACTCACTGGTCACTTCCAGATGGACAGCCAACAGCATCCCGCTCTGGACGGACAGACAGACACAGGGATAGAGATTTTTGAATCAATTACTCCACTTCAGCCTGACCTCACCCACCCCGCCCCAGCTCAAGGGGTTCGATTCAGTGGATCATTAAGACAGAGACTTGTTTGGATCTGGCTTCTCCAAGTGTGGATGTGAACTACCCCAAAGTTCAGAGGGGGCCAGCCCTAACGGGCATCCCAGCAAACATCTGCTTCAGCAAGGCAGGGACAGAGGGACGCTGAGGTACACTGCAGGGAGATCCTGTGACCCTTGGACAAGAGATCTCTAGCTGAGATGGGGGACTCTGCTCCCATGCACACAGGGCAGCGCTGGAAGGAAGCCGGACAGGCCGGAGCTTGGTGGTGGTGTTGCCTCGCCCGACGTCTGCCCTTATGTCCACGCAGCTGTAAAAACACTGCACACGCACTCAGTGCTGCCATGCAGCAGCCGCCCCGGCACCAGGCAAGTCCTCCGAGTCAGGCAGCCAGCCAGCCACCTCTGATGACACGTTGCAGCAGGAATGAGTCGGAAAAGGGCCCGGCCCAGCCTGTGTGTTGTTGCCTGGGGTGGGGGGGAGTGAGCGAGGAAACCTAAATAAATAAACCAGGTCCCTTTGGGTTTCTTGGCAACCCTGTGATGGGGCAGCCCTGCCCTGTTGCTGCGAGTTTCCTCACAGCTGATGACACAAAAGGACTTTGCCCAAGACTTGGGTGATAGGACTTCTGCTGAGGTTGGCAGCTCGGGGCCAGAGAATGCTACTTGTAGTGACAGATTTTTTGATGGCACTTGGGCAGTGGAAATTGGACGGGGGATGAGCAACCAGTTACACACAGGCTGTCGGTCAAATGGTCAGAAATGAGTCCAGAACCACGCGATGGGGCTCAGGATGAGTGAACAGGGCACAGATCACAGGGGTGGGTGCTCCCGGCTCTTTCACCAGTGCAAGGAACCTTGAGCGAACCAGAGCTAGCAGAGCCCTCGTGCAGGCAGACAGCTACATGAACCCCCTATTCCTACTCCTTGTGGGGGACAACAGACATCAAAGAGGAGCATTCTCCTGACATGGAAGGGAAGGGGGGGGAGAGAGGAGCTTCCCCTCCCAGAAGCTAGAAAGAGATCCAATTCACCAAGGGGCAGTGTTGTCCAGTGGGTGGAGCACTGGACTGCAAATCAAGAGGTCTGGATTCTACTCTTGACTCTGCCAATGACTGGCTGGGTGACCTTGGGCAAGTCTCAATGTTCCCGTTTCCCGGTCTGTGAAACAGGGATAAGGAAACCAGCCCATTTATAAAGCACTTAGAGATCTCTGGCTGAGAAGCTCTGGTATTACTCTGTTTATTGCAGGCTGAATAGAAACTTCAGGGCGTTTCTGTTTTGATTGTTTTTTTTGGTGGTGAAGGAAATGGTCCCATCTTCAGAAATTTGCATTCCTGACATTGGCTCCCCACCTCATTCTAGCCTTTGGGGAGACAAAGGGGCATATAAGCCAATTTGCCATTGTCATCTTAAGAGAACCTCATGGGGAAACTATCTCCTGGAAAACAATAAGAACCATAAAGGTGCAACCTTCTTGCCCCATTTGCTGATTGAGGCACTAATGTGTAAGTCATTTAAATGCTAATATTATTCATCAGGGCTGCCCAACAAAGCTTATCAGAGACAGCTGGAGATTGGAGGGGGGGGATTATTGCCCAAGGTGACAATGCTGTGGTGCAGGAGCAGAGAGCTGCAGATCACATCAATCTTGCTCTGAGCAGCTCTGCTGGCGAGAGGGGGCACAGGGACTCTCTTCTCTCCCTGTGCAACAGCAGGGCAGGATTCTGCCCATTCCAACCTAGTGCTCGAGGGACCTGGGTGAGGAGACTGCTACCGCGTCAGCCAGTGCACAATGGCACAAAGGAGACGCCCCCTCCTGCTAGAGGCCTGGCCGAGGGCCCAGGCACTTAGAGCCAAAGGGGCAACCATTGTGCAGGGGGGGAGGGAAGGTACCATGCCTCACCTAGCTTTGCACTCGCCCCTGGGTGTCTCCTGAATGCAGCTGTAGACTCCTGCTTCCTCCCCGCTCTGCTGGGCATGCTAAGCTGTGGCTGCTCCTTCGAAGAGCTGCACCCTGCCCCACACTGCACTTCCCAGGTCTGAGCTGTCCTGCCCTGTAACTAATGTCAGCCTTGCAGTGTGCCCTTTTCCCCACTACCCCTATGCAGCTGCTGTCAGTAAGGGTAGGATTTCACCCTTAGCTGGGATCTGACTTACAGTCCCAAGGTAACAAAAACTCCTGAGCAAGCATGTCCGGTGGTCGCTGGGGTGAGGAAGCAGAGCAGAGCACCCTGCTTCCTCCAGAGCCTGGAAAATGCCTGGCTGCAAAAACCAGGAGAGTCCGACTGCCTCGTTCTCTTCCTGAATCCCCTGCTTGCCAAGCCTGGCTATCTAGAGCAAGGCCTCATCCCCTTTGTTCTCTCTGTTCCCTGATCCAGTGGACACTTCCTTCATCTAGCCCTTTTGGAAGGCAAGGCTGGAAAGCCAAGTAGGGCCTGCTTTATCTGTCCTGTTCCCTGTGACTTCACATCCCCCAATGGAGCCCTGCAAGAGCGCCATGAAAATTCATTAGCTGATGCGCAAGATCTGCTTGCCCACCTTTCCCGCCAGGATGATGCCAAGGATAGAATTAATGCGTTTGCTTGGCCATCAACAAAACGAATCAGCCTGGCTGAATGGGATTCTGTGCTGCAGCCTGAAGGAATTTGGTAATGCTCTGTATCCTGCTAGTCAAGAGACTCCTTCATTGAACTGCTGCTGTGCAGGGAGGGCATCTGCCCGCAGCCCTTGGAGACTCCCAATGCAGTGCTGCCTACTATACCCAGGCCATGGGTCAAACCCACTCCCTCCAGCGCCAGGTGTATCACGTCTGGAGCGCTAATGTTCTAATGCCAAAGATTAGCCCAGCTGAGGGCACTTCCTGCCCCTCCACGGTGATGTCAGCACTGCAGCAGCAGATTCCAGCAGTGAAGGGAGGCAAGTGAATGATCTGATGATCTATAGCAACGCAGCCCTCATGGGGCACCTGACAACAAACCCTGGTGCACAGCCAACCCCATGGGGCCACCCGACAACAGCAACCCTGCACAATGGAGGAAAACAATGGTTAGGGAGGAATCATTTTTTGTTTTCCATATTCTAAAGTCACTGCAGTTATAGGGGGGAATAACCAGTGATGGAAACTCTCTTCATTGACAGCAGTGAGGGATTATCATCATCTACATTGTGACAGCACCCAAACACCCGGCTCGGCCTTGGGGCCCTGTTGTGTCTGGTGCTGTACAAACACACACAGAAAGATATGGTCCCTTCCCCTGTGAATGTACAGTCTAAGAGGAGCCGCCGCTTAGCAAAGGTGGGGGAGAGGGACAGGATCAAAGCAGTTTCATGCTCACTTGTACATTGTGAGGTTGCAATCAGGCCCTCTGAGCTGTGCTGGTGTGAGTACCACACCATCCTCTCTAGAGTTACTAACACACACAGGCGGGGATTCTGCTAGAGATGTAGCCCACCCAGGGCAGCCTTGGGGGAGGGGATAGCAAAGGTTTTTTTAAGCCACTTCTGTTCTGGGCTGCTCCAAGGGCTGAAATGGCCCCGGTGTAAATTAGAACCCTTGTCTCAGGCTGCTCCCAAGCTTGCAGAAGCCCAGAATTCCCATGGTGCCCTGTGCAATGGGTCCCACCCATTCCTTGTGTGCTACCTGCACCAGGGGTGGCAGGGTGGGCAATGCAGGGCTGCCTGCATTGGCACATGCCTGCATCCAAGGAATCCTGCCTTGACTGTTTGCAGACTGAGTACAGCCCCAGCACGCCACAGCAGCAAGGTAGAGTGCTGTATTACAGTGCACAGCCTGCATCTAAGGGGACTTCATCTGGATCAATGCACACAAAGGGTGAGGTCTGCAAAGCTGCTAAGGGTCAGCCCCGCAAGCTGGGCAGTCAGTCACATACCTTACGCAGCCTGGAACATCCCCAAGACTCTCGGGACGGCCCCGGCCTTGCACCGTTCAAGTCACTGGGAGCTTTGCTGACTTCAGTGGGCAGAGGATGGGGCCCCAAACGGGTGCTGGGCTATTGGGGCAGTTTTCCGGTCAACTTGCAGCCCTCACTCTGCAGAGAAAATGCCCCCACCGATTAGCTGCAATGCAGAATCACGCTGCTAGGTGGCAGTGTTGAGATGCACACTGCAGACAACGCAGTCCTGAGAAATGCGCGGGCCACAGAGCTGGGAAGGGATACCCCTGGGGGTTATTTTTTTGCCCAGGGGAGCAGGTGTGTTGCCAGATAAGCTACGCATCCAGTTCATTCCCTGGGTCCTGTGGGGGGGAAACCAGGCTCCCTGGCTGCAATGAAGCCCAGAGGGGATGGTGCTACCCTTGATCCACCAAGGGGCCCGGAGTCGGCTGGGGCATGGGGCCCAGGGACTCGCAAGGCGCGCTGCAGGCTGGCTTTTATAGCTGCTCCCCTCTTGGGGAACGCCAGCGAGAGGGTGGCACTATCATTGCTGGGCCTCTCCCGTGAGAAGGCACCGGGGTGAGCCATGGCCAGCATTTTTAGAGGCAGACCTGAAACAAACTGCAGGCATTGACCGTGCCTGAACTACGGTGGGGCTGAAGCCAAGCACCTGTGACACGCCCGGAGAGCCAGAGCAGCAAATGACGGAAAATCCGAGCCAGCCCAGCCCAGCCAATGGTACATTTGGTCTGGGCGCTTCAGCAAGTGAGGCTACCTGGTTTCTACCCGACCTAAAAAGACCACGTTTTCCCCTGGAGTGTAAAATATTCCCCGGTATTACATCCTGGGAACCCCAGCAGTGTAACAGGGGAAGAAATAAGCACACAGCAAAACCACAGGGGCCAAATTCTCTGCTGGCCAGTGACTTCAGTGGAGTTGTGCCAGCAGAGAACTAAGCCTTTGGTATCTGCACAGCCCACTGAGCTCAGCTGGTAAACCAGAGGGTGGGAAGAGGTGGGCCAACAGCACAGCAGAGCGAGCATCAGAGCAGGGACATGCTTTAAAGCAAGGCTTCTCAAACTGGGGTCGGGACCCCTCCGGGGGTCGCAAGGTTATTACATGGGGGGGTCGCGAGCTGTTAGCCTCCACCCAAACTCCGCTTTGCATCCAACATTTATAATGCTGTTAAATATATTTAAAAAAGTGTTTTTAATTTATAAGGGGGGGGTCTCACTCAGAGGTGTGCTATGTGAAAGGGGTCACCAGAACAAAAGTTTGAGAAGCACTGCTTTAAAGGCTCACCAGTGGGGACTGTTAAGCAGTTAGGGGGAGGGTTCAGAGCTCTGGAGCGGAAGGTTATTTACCAATGGCTAAAGGGCCCCAGATCAATACCCTGAGTAGAGAAGAGAGGAGAGCTGGGCCCAGTTGTTATGAGCTGCGTTTGCCCTCCTGCCATGGTGCAGCAGGTTCCTGATGCTACATGTTGTTTGCGCAGAGTGGATGGGGCTCAGCCCTGCATGGATGTTTGGTGCCATCTCCTCACTTTGCCTGGTCCAAAGAGAACATCTCCAGGGTGCAGCTCAGCAGCTGCTGTTAGGTTGGCGCCTAGCCAGCCTGTAGGCAGCCCATCATAGAATCATAGAATCATAGAATATCAGGGTTGGAAGGGACCCCAGAAGGTCATCTAGTCCAACCCCCTGCTCAAAGCAGGACCAAGTCCCAGTTAAATCATCCCAGCCAGGGCTTTGTCGAGCCTGACCTTAAAAACCTCTAAGGAAGGAGATTCTACCACCTCCCTAGGTAACGCATTCCAGTGTTTCACCACCCTCTTAGTGAAAAAGTTTTTCCTAATATCCAATCTAAACCTCCCCCATTGCAACTTGAGACCATTACTCCTCATTCTGTCATCTGCTACCATTGAGAACAGTCTAGAGCCATCCTCTTTGAAACCCCCTTTCAGGTAGTTGAAAGCAGCTATCAAATCCCCCCTCATTCTTCTCTTCTGCAGACTAAACAATCCCAGCTCCCTCAGCCTCTCCTCATAAGTCATGTGCTCTAGACCCCTAATCATTTTTGTTGCCCTTCGTTGTACTCTTTCCAATTTATCCACATCCTTCCTGTAGTGTGGGGCCCAAAACTGGACAC
The DNA here is from genome assembly GCF_009764565.3 of Dermochelys coriacea. Classification (NCBI taxonomy): domain Eukaryota; kingdom Metazoa; phylum Chordata; order Testudines; family Dermochelyidae; genus Dermochelys; species Dermochelys coriacea. Next base: position 9,369,225 of record NC_050077.1, on the reverse strand, counting down.
AGTACTCCAGATGAGGCCTCACCAGTGTCGAATAGAGGGGAAATCCATCCCATGCGACTGGCCAACGGAAACGTCCGCATCGAGCTGCAGCCCAGGGACACACACAGTCTGGCAGGGCTTTATAGGGTGCCAGCCCTCGGGTACCCGGAACTGCAGGAGGCACCATGGAGCATAGAGACGAGAGGGAAGGAGACGGGTGCACCACAGCAGCTAGGGTGAGGGAGACAACACAACTGGCCACTCCCTGCTGCATTCCCCTTGGGCCTGCCACAAGCTGTGCCATGGTGAGCTCTACAGGGATGCCCTATTCCAGGGGCCACGTGTCAACCCAGAGTCCTCAGGTGAGATGAACAGGAGCAATGGGGTTAGAGCTGCCTCAGTCCCCCTCAGCTCCAGTGGTTGGAGCCAGGCTTCAGAGCATATGCCCAGCTCATTCCCTGCCTATGAGCCTGCAGCCCTCACAGCAGGGCTCTTGGGAAGGGGCGGGCCGGTTATTTGCTCCAGGATGCTCATTGCACCTCACTGGAGTCAGGAGAACCAGGCCTGGTGCCCAGTGTGCTGAAGAATGGAAGTCAGGGTTGGCTGCCCTTGCCAAAGAGCTGAAATTCCCAACCTAGGTGCCCCTGGTCCAGCCATCAGCTACTAAGGGGAACAAGCCCCCGCCTCCTTCCTCCCCCCTTCAAAACACCAAGCTGGTCTCTTTGGACACTCAGCCTGGTGCAGAGCATGTGCTGGGGCCTCCCACAGCTGCAGCAGCCTCCTGAGCCGGATGCCGAGACTCAGGGCCTCTCCAAGCTGGGTTTTCGGTTTCAGCAGCCACCCCACCTTTCACACATTCTTTCTATCCCAGGGGCCCACCTCGGTCCCAACCCCGGCTGCACTGCCCCCAAATTATGCCGCATACACTCGCAGAGAAACAGGCCCCCGGCCATTGTTTCTTTCAATAGCTGGTTGCCCAGAGGTACAGCCTGGTTGTCAGCCCCTACAGTGAAAAGCCGAACCAGCACAGAGCGGCTGGGGGAGGGGAGAGGCACCCCTCAGCTCCAGTTATGGCTGATTTCACAGCGCCTGTCACTCCGCTTTTATGTGCTGGAGGCTTGTGCCAAGCCTCGCCCAGGGCTTGAACTGAGATTGTGGAGCAAGGGAAACTCCCCTTTCCATTCAGTCCTGGCCTCAGAGTCCCTCCCCTCCCGCAGGGTGCTACAGCTCCTCTTTCCCCCTCCCTGGCCATGGTCCCTCCTCCCCTCTCCCCATTTCTTTCCTACCCCACCAGCTTTCAGGCTTCCCCTGGACTTTAACTGATGCACGCCAGTTGATGTTGGGGCTGGTGCTATCCCCTAATACCACTGCCAGGCATTGCTGGGTCTCCCGTGGTGGGCAGGCTCAGAGGTGTAGGGGCCAGTTCATCCCAATGTAGCACCAACCCAGAAGACCTTGCAACAGGATTCAGTAGAGCTCAGCCCCAGGGTACAGCCAGGGTAGGATTCCACTTCTAGGGAGAGCAGCGTCTCCTCTCCTTTGCATTGGGGCGAGTCTGGAGTAACTCCCAACTTCACTGGAGTTCCACCAGATTGGCTTTAGTGCATATCAGCAGAATTTGGGCCAGGAGGGTGAATTTAAGTGCGGGTTCGAGCATCTTAAAGACTTTGACTATCTCCCCATCAAACTGGCCAGAGAACAACAAGCTTTCCTGACCCCATACTGTCACTGTGCCTCAGGCCTGAGCTGACAAGCCTTCCTCTAAGTGCCCGGGCAGTCCTGCTGAGAATGCCAGTAACTGTGGTAATTAATGCCGGCTGTGCTTTCTATGATACGGGTATTCACCCTCTAAGAATTGAGACCTCTCAAGTCATTCCATGTAGGCTACCAAATAGCTGCAATGACTTCTGCTTCCTATCAATCTGGCTCAGATTTGAGCCAGCCACGTAGACGTGAATGGTTCTATCCTGAGACAGAGGATCCTTTAGAGGAAGAAAGCTGGCTGTTTGTGACAAGTGACCAGCCATCCCTCCCCTCCTTGCTGCTCTCCGTCAGCCTGGCCTCTCCCAGGCAATTCTGGTTCAACACCATCCCTTATTTTATGGTCAGTTTGGTCCCACACCAACCTCAGTCTATGGCTGTAAGGTTGTAAATAGAAAATGGAAGGGTGGCCATGAGAGAAAATTTTAGGCCCAGGTAGTCAAATGCTGGCCTCCGTTTTTACCCTTGAAATTTGCAGATACAGTTTTACACCTACAATCGTTTGTGGGCATATTTTAAACCACTTAAGCTGTTTAAGTACAAACAGCTGATTGGCAGGTGTAAAAAGTTATCGAAGTGGCCTGGATTGAGCCAGGCAATTTGTGTGTGTCCCAAAACAGCAGGCACAGAAACAGAGGCCCTCATGTCACAAGTAGGTTTTGTTAGCAAGCTAAGACAATACACACGTTCCCCAGACATACTGCAGCAATGGCTTTCGCAATACACAAAGCCCGTCAATGGGGATTTGTCAGCCTGAGGTTTGCTGGAATCTGGGTTTCCTCTAATCCTGGCTCAGGTTCACCAAAACATTGGCCAACATGAGAACGTGCCAGGAATTCTGCCTCAGCTGGTTCTTGGAGAGATAAGGTGGGTGAGATAATATCTTTGATTGGGCCAATTTTTGTGGAGAGAGAGAGAACCTTTGAAGCCTGCACAGAGCTCTTCTGCCTGAAAGCTTGTCTCTCTCACCAAAAGAAGTTGGTCCAATAAGAGATATTACCTCACCCACCTGGTCTCTCTACTATCCTGGGACCGACACAGGTACACCACCACTGCACATCACCTGATTCTGCCAGATGATACTAAAAGCCCCACTTCACATGGCTCTGTGGGAATTGGGGAAGAGGGGACAAGAAAAAACTGTTCTTCTAAACATAATTCTTTGGAGAAGCTTTCAAAACAAGTGGTGCTACCGAGTCACGGGCTGCGCCCTGTTACACAAGGGGGTGTCAGGCAGGGAGAGCTGCATGATTCAGAGGAGCTGACAGACCCAGCCTGTTCATCCTTTGTTTACATTTTTCTCTTCCAGCTTCCCACGGTTCATTCAGCAGCAACATGCAGGAGTGCAACGTACCATCCCCCAGGAGCCAGTGAGAGCCCAGAGCGCTAGGACAGTCAGGCAGAGCGGCCTGTGCACTCACGCTACTGCCGTGTGTACCCCCAGTGGGTGCAATGGAGCATTAATAGGGACAGGTCGGGCCTGTCCCTCCCCACCTCTGAGTGGAAAGCAGAACTCAAGCTGTCATGGCAGACACACTGGTGTCAGCAACGTGAAAGCCGCTCCTTCCCGGGATCTGAGCCATTATCTGGGACCAGCTGAAGCAGAGTTACTGGGCTCTCCCCGAGATCTGACACATACCCAAGAGTTTCATGCTCAGGGCTCTTCACTGCTATAAATGGAAGGACCCAGCTTCTGCAGCTAGTACTGAGCACTTCACGTAGACATGGGACGTCAGCCTCTCTAGCACTTCAGAAGCTAAAGCAGACCAGAGATGGAAGGAAACTGCCTATGGACCCATCTGCGCTACCCAGGTGTTTACAAATTACTGTCACTAGAGATGGTGCTAAACCACATCTGCCATCTGAACCCCTTTGGGCAGGGATTTTGGATGCGAAGCCCCAGATCTGGACTTTTTGGACCAAGTTTGACTGGGGCTGCAAACTCAGGAGTTTGGCTGGAGATGATGGAAGTCTCACAGGACAAGCTGAACTTGTGAGGTCGCCAGAACTCAAGCAAGTGGAAGTCTCAAGAGCGTTGCTGCTTTCCCCCCCGCACTATTTCATGAGAACAGCTGGCTGTATCTTAGCAACATCAAAGCTGAACTCAAACCCCAGCACTGAAGTGGCCTTGAACCTCACCCCTGAACTGATCCTTATCAGGATCCCAACACAGCCACTTGGTCCATCTCTGGTTGCTCCCCATCCTCACTGGGGGCCTCTCCCTGAGCATCCTCCCTTCCTGGTTAAATCAGTAGAGCAGGTGGGAGCATTCAGGAGCTCTTTGCACAAACAGGCTCTTCCTTTGCATGGGGGGCATGTCTAGGCAAGCTGACGCAGGACGACCGCACCCCACTCCTTCAGGGACAGCTTGAGGGGCCTGTAGCATTTCAGAAAGCCACTCCCACTGAGCTGCCTCCCACAGAAACAACCCCATCCAGTACCCCTAGCAAAACAATTCCCTGTTCACCTCCTGGTCACTGGGAGAGCAACCACCAGGCCCTACCTTTTATGGCCAACCTTGCTCACATGATCAGTCATATGACCACAGACCCTAGAAGTGCCAGCTTTAAAGGACTGAAGCCCTTTACCAGCTGTGATGAGCCACACCTGCACTTCCCAGACTAGTGCCCTATCGCAGGTGGTTAGTCTCGTGGGACCACGGAGCTGGTTTTCTTTTGTTCTTTAGGACAACCATTGAATATCATAAAATGATTACAAAACCCCACATTGATGGGTGATTTCCTGCCTCTCCTCTCTGTAATTCAGCTACTGCTGGCTCGCAAACACCAGCTGCGAGAACCCAAACTCCAGGGATTCCCAGCTGTCTGGCTGCCCGAGTGTCACAGCTGCACATGTGACTAGCTGGCTATGCCACAGGCCAGCTACTCCAACTAGGGATGGGTTAAGCGTGAGCATCTATGGCAGAGACAGGGTGTTGAGATGGTTTTTTCTATTGCTCTTCCATCCCCCACTGACTCATGTAACAAAACCCCGCCCCCGCTCTATAGGACTCCTGTTGAAGGCCTGCTCCTGGGAGGTGATGAGAGCTATTGACGGCAATGGGCATGGAGGATGCTCAGCACATCAGAGGATTAGCTCTCAGGTGTCACGCAACCCAACTCTGGTCATCATGCGAACGATGCTCTCCTTGTTAGGGGCTGGAAGGGAAGGACTGCAGCTCTTGGAGATCATACTTGGGTGCGCCAAAGCTAAAAAGAGCGGGAGCAGAGCCAGATGAGGTGGGACAATGACCCCAAATGGAAGGAGTAGGTGCTGTATACCATCCTCATGCCCCCCCAGTACATGAGCGACTGCTTCAGAAAGCTGAGATCGGCCCTGGTATGCCCCCCTCCCTCTGCTTGCAGGGGCTGGGAGAGGCCGAGATGCTGCGGAGGTCTCCATCCCCTGCTGACAGCCTGGGGTTGATTTGGATAATGAATGCCAGATGCTGTCAGACTGGAGGGGGAGAGATTCTCTTTGACAAGCAGCAGCGAGGAGCTGGTGGAGCATGAAATTGCCCGGTCTTAGCGTTTCTCCAGGCTTCTTAATTGCCCTGCATCTCGCAGGAGGTGGGGGAGGGGTGCGGGCCCTGAATTTAGACCCTGCTCTGAGCAGTGCAGTCCCCACTAGGCCCTCCCAGCACAAGAAGGGGGGAATAGATCCCAGCTGCGTCCCCTTCCACCAGACGTCGCTGATTACTGCAGTTCTCCCCAAAATGATGCAACTCCTGCTGGAGGCTTCTCCTGCCCTCCCCTTCACAGAGGGGCCTTCGCTGCAGCGTTCATTGGTCCCAGGGTCCAGGGCTCGGGCTTTGGTTGGTGGAGAGGGGTGTCTGTCTCTTCAGAAGGATCCACATTGTTTGTAACAAAGAGGAGCCCGAGCACATTCCTCTCCCCCCCCCGCTAACATGCGAACCCCCAGACGGCCATGCACACATCACCGAGAAACGGACCCAGCCACGGGAGACACAAAGACATGCACACGGTGATTTGACATGTGCACACAGAGACGGGCAGACAAGCAAGACTTCACACTTGCACACACAAACCCAAGCGGACACCTAGAAAAGGCACCCATACACACACGCGCGTGCACAGACACACCAGATAGACCTTTTGTTGCACAAGGTCGGTGCTAGACATCTGGCTCTGTTTGCATGCCTTGGCCCTGGACATTTTTCACATGGTACACACAATGTATGGTGCCACTGCGGGCTCCAGCCCAAAGTTTCTTCTCCAACAAAACTCCTGCCTGGAGCAAGGGAACAAAACGGAGTCACGCTCCCAAAGTGGAGTGATTCCCAGGCTCGGCATCCACTGAGCCCAGTACGCTGCCGGGGAGATCCCTGGGGTCACCGCCACTCCCTGTGGAGCCATCCTATCTGCAGCCGCTGGCCCAGTGCCTCGCCCACCAAGTCTGTGCCATGCTCAGCCCCAGCCTTCCAGCCCAGCGTCCCCTGCAGCGCTGCCCTCTTGAGCTCTGCCCCGCCAATGGGACGCACCGTGCATATGGCTGTGGGTGCCACTCTTCGGACAGGAGGTGTGAATCCTCATGGAAGATTTCCTGCCCCACTTGGCTTGAGGATCTAAGCAGCCGCTTCACGCTCAGAGGATTTGGTGTGTTATGAGCACAGGCCATTCATGCCCCGCCTGAGAAGGAGTCAGCAAAAGAAAGCAGGAGAAGTCAGGGCAATTCAGCAGCAGAACAAGCACCTTGGTCCCTGCCACGCGTGTTCTGGGCATAAAAGCCCCTGCGGCGCGCAGGTGGGTTGGAGGAATTTCCCCCTGCTGAGCGCAGTGGAAAACGGAGCCGTCACACTCTCGGCCTTCCTCTCTTTCTCTCTATTCACCATCCGTTTCAATAACATTATTGGCCTGACAAGCTCAGAATGTGTTTCCAAAGTTAATTCTTCAAGTGCTTGTGTCTGGGACCCGTTTGCATGAGGGAAATGGGGGCTGTCTAGTCATTCAGTCCATTTCTGGGGTGTAGAATCAGGCCCTCAGTGTGCCTGTCTGCCTTTGGAGTTTCCTTCTATCAGCCATTCCTTCCCTGAAGCTCTGGAGAAGGCAGGCCATGACCCCTACCTCTTAGTTTTGGCTTGAGGAATGCTGACTCCTTTCCTGTCTTTGGAGGAGCCGAGACACCACAAAGCAAATCACCAACGCCTAACAGTGAATGTCAGCTTGTTTCCTGCGGCATGACTGGGTTGCCCTGGGAGAAGGGAGGCAAGATCCTGGCATGGGAAGCAAAGGGGGAAAGACAGGTATGCATCGGTCGCATGGTCTATTTTTTAAATGGGATAGCTTTAACAGGAGGAAGGGCTGTCTAGGAGTGAGAGCAGCCTGGGAGTCAGGACTCACAGGTTCTGATCCTGCACCTCTGGCATAACCTTCCTATTTGACCTTGAGCAAGTCACTGAAACAATCTGTGCCTCAGTTTCTCCACATGTTAAATGGGAGTCAGGTCACCTGCTTCACAGAACCTGTTCTACGATGCAGAGTAGGATGGAAAATGCTTTTGATGCAGGACCAGACCAACCTCATGAACCGTGGATCAGTCTGTTCGAATATACACAAATGGTCTCTTGGCCATAATGAACCTTTCACCCAAAAGCCTGGATTGAGACAGATGCTATTGATGTTGTGCCCAGTGCATCTCATGGAACCTCAGTTCTGATCCTCACAGTTCCTAGCAGAACAGCTACACCCCAGAGGTACTTCTACGGTGAAACCGTATCCGGTGTCTAGTAGGACTACCCTTTTGCATGGAGTAGCAGAGGATCCTGCGCTAGGCCTGGGAGTAGAGTTCTGTTGACTGCCATTGGCTTACAAGCCAAGGGAGGAAAGGAGGAAGGTAGGAGAAACAGATATGAGGTAATGGGGTGCCCACTACTAAGCACTTGATCTAATCTCCACTGAAGTCAATAGGACTCTTTCCATTGACTTCCAAGAGCTTTGGATCTGGCCCTAAGGCCCAGATTGATTCCAGTGGAAGTTTGGAGCCTAAATACCTTTGTGGATCAGGCCCTGAATGTCCCTGGCTCCATCCCAGCCAATATCTCTAGCTGCCCCAGGGCAGGAGAACATGCTTTTTTAATCAGCCCCCAAAGAGGCTATTTTCACACACTGGGGCTGTCCCTCAGGATCACCAGCTAGCTACTTAATGCAGCCAGGGGAGCAGAACAGGCAGATGGGCTAGACCCTGCGGTGACTCCTGGTTTTAAGGTTGATATGAGCAAGGCCCATCAGGAATGACCTGGGCGGGTGGCAGAAAATGATGGATTATCCTAAATAACCCAGCGGCTGGTAATGGACCATATGTCACTCTAGCCCAGAAGGCAAAGCGGATGGGGGAAGAGGAGGTTAGCAGGGTCACGGACGGACCTCACTCAAATGGTGTTCACTGTTCATTGTTTGTGAGTCACTCACGATCTGGAAGCACGAAGCAGACGCTGGTGTCTCTGGTTTCTTTGGGGGAGCAGCTGGTGGGGAATCGTCTTGTCATCTTCTGGTTCCAATGGTGCCCCAGTCCTCCTTTACTTCATCTGTGGCCCACCGAGGCATATCCCAAGAGGATACACTCCTGCCTGGGACAAGGACACAAAAAATAAGTCCAGCCCAAGCAGGAGTGATAGCGTCCCCCTTCCTCCTGGGCTGCCATGCCCATCCTCCTCCTTAGCCCAGCCCCCCTGGCAGAGCTGAGTTTGATGCTTCTCCTTCTGCTGGGTGGATTCCCCACTGGCTCTGCTTTGAGCTGGCCAGCACAGGGAGCGTTTTGTGTTGTGCTGCCACTGACCCTTGGAGGACAATTACAGCATGTTACTGTTTATTGTGGAATTCTGCAGCTGGGCAAACCACCTTCCTCCCCTGTGAGCTGCCCAGCTTTGATCTCTTTCCCCTGAGATTGGATTAGGTAGGAAGGCTCAGGTCTAGACCCCCTGCCCCAGGGCGGGGACACATTGCCCATCCTTGCTTATAAGTATGGTTCTGTCTAACCTGGGTTGCTCACTCCATGGCAGAGAAAGGCCTAAGCAAACACCTAGAGCTCTGGGAAGTTTGGGTCTGGATCCAAATGCTGGAGCTGTAGTTAGGAGACCCACTTCTTGGACTTTCAGATCTTCTCCAAGGCAAGGGAAGGTGGACTGTTGATATCCTGGCTATTTCCAACAGATTTTCCACTACTGTTACTTTTACCTGCTGCCTTACACCCAGCCTCTCAGGGGCAAATAAAGGAAGATCTTAGGTAATCAACAAGCCTCAGCAAAGGGGAAATAAAACACCCTTCGGAGTGCCAGAATACATAGAAGGAAATAGGTTTACTTTGTATTTTCCTGATCTAATAACTAATTCCCTTTCACTCTCCAATGCATTCTGGATCCCTGGTCATAAATGTGAACCGCAAAGCTAATATATACACACACACACCCTTTACACATCACACAAAGAAAGCCTCATGTAGTCATTTCACACGGTTTTTCCTCTTTGTTCTTTACATTAGAAATAGCAGGTCCTGATGACTCCCTCTTGCCTCAGAGACTTTGGCAGTCCTTGGAGTGGGAATGGGACAGCTAAGGAGAGTGACTCTTGATGAGGAGAGAGCATATTCTATGTGGGTGATAGCGCCACTGTCTTCAGATTGAGATTAGTTGACTGTTTTACGGCTGATTTTTCTAAGTGCTCAGTAGATACAGAGATCAAGATATAGAGAGCTACAAACACACACATTTCCTAGTTCTTGCAGTATGCGACATGAATCATTCTCAATCAGCAGAGACATTCTACAGCCCGGTTCCTTCCTACATGTGAAGACTGCCACCTCTGCAAAGAAAGGGGGCATGTGACTCATCTTAAAGTTCTGCTCACCTCCTATTCCTGCCTGTGGGTTAAGGAGCATCCGCCCCTCAAGCTCATTAGCTGTCATCTAACTGACTAACAGGTAACAGTACTGGAAAACTACTGAGTGTTCAGGTGGCAGGCCTGGCAAAGCAACAGTGCTGCAGCAGGCCTGTTTTTCTTGGTACCCATTGCCCACGGGCCGGTTCGGTGCTAGAGGTGAGTTGTTCAGATACTGTCAGCCCAGTGGAACCTGTGCAGACCCCTGTGTGGCACAGCTGCAGGGCCAGGGCAGCTGTCACTGCCCTTTGAAAAAAGCAAACGTGGCGTGCTCAGTGACTAAATATGGCTTTAGATACCTGTGACCCAGGAACATGTTGGTGCTAACCGGCAGAGGTGCATGGGGGTTTACAGGCATCCCCTGGGTCTGATGTCTCCATAATGGTGTGCTAAAGGGTGGGTGTGAGGTCTCTGCCAACAGCCAATAATGCACTCCTCATCCTAATCATCACAAGGTGTATGTACAGATGATATCTAAGGAGTTATGTATCCCCATCCCCTCTAAAAACTATGTTCTTAAGGTAGGTAAGTTAAGACGGGTCACCAGAAGGTGATAAACAGGTTCTGTTCAGGCAGGGGGTAGGAGGACACTTATCTCCCTGGCTAACCATTGTGTATGTGAGTCTTACCATCAAATCTTTTTGCATAGGGAGCCACCAGCTAATCAAGGATTGCAAAGTCCACAAGAGATCACAAAAATCTACAGGAAGGAACACACAGCAGGGGGGAGGGGATGTATTGTTTATGACTAGGAACAAAGAATTAGTCTGGCATATCAGGAGCATGCCAGTGAACACAGATTTCAGAGTAGCAGCCGTGTTAGTCTGTATTCGCAAAAAAGAAAAGGAGTACTTGTGGCACCTTAGAGACTAACAAATTTATTAGAGCATAAGCTTTCGTAAGCTACAGCTCACTTCATCGGATGCATTAGTGAGCTGTAGCTCACGAAGCTTATGCTCTAATAAATTTGTTAGTCTCTAAGGTGCCACAAGTACTCCTTTTCTTTTTAGTGAACACAGAGTATCCTTCACCTAGGGCAGGGGTTCTCAACCTTTTCTTTCTGAGACCCCCTTTTCCGTCCCCCCAACAGGCTATAAAAATTCCATGGCCACCTGTGCTGCAACTACTGTTTTTTCTGCATATAAAAGCCAGGGTCAGCGTTGGTGGGGGGAGCAAGCAGGGCAACTGCCTGGACCCCACACCACAGGGGCCCCGTGAAGCTAAGCTGCTCAGGCTTCGGCTTCAACCCTGTGTGGAGGGGCCCGGAGCCCTGGGCTTCAGTCCCATGTGGTTGGGGCCCCAGCTTCCTGCCCTGGGCCCCAGCAAGTCTAATGCCGGTCTTGCTTGGCAGCCCCTCCGAACCTGCTCACAGCTTCCCAGGGGGCCCCAGACCCCTGGTTGAGAACTACTGACCTAGGGGACAGGCAACCAGCATGCTTGTCCTTATGAACTGGAGGAGTAATGCCGGTTCTGCTTGTTATACTCTCAGAGAAAGACGTTGGGTGAGCTAATCTTTATGGACACGGAGCATCTTGCCAGTTAAGCCTAGACTCTAGAAGCCACGTTATGATTTTGTGGCAGACATAACTCATTGGTTCCGCCTACTTGCTCTTATTTGAATCTCTGCTCTTGTTTTCACTCGAACCAAATCTAAGTGCGGAGTGCTGAGCGGAGCAGGGAGTCTGAGGAGTAACTGGTAAGCCTGTGGTGCGCGGTTCTTTGGGAATGGCGAAACAGGGGCTGGACATGCCCTGTTGGACGCTCAGACAGGAGCCTGTTGCTTACCTGCAGACACACAGCAGGGCCTCAGAATCGGAGAGGGAGCGCTTGCGGATCCGTGTTGGTGGAGCCAGGGAGCTGGCCCCCCGCAGGCACAAACAAGGTCTCTTCCCACTAAGGGCAGGTGGTAGCGAGGTGCCTCCAGCGCTGGGTACTTGGGAAGCCTAGCACCGCCTAACTGTAGACACCTACTTTGGAAAATTTTGGCCTTGATTTAAGGTTCATCCAAGACTCAACCCCAATAAACTGCCTGTTATTCAAGTGATGACTCCTATCTGCTCTCTTTCCTTCTTTGTGCTTCATCCATAGACCTCATCAGGCTTCATGAGAGCGTGCAGCCTCAGCCCTTTTGACAGAGGGCAAAACTGAGTCCTGGAGAGCTTAAATGACTTACCTAAGGTTACACAGTGATTCAGTGAGAGAGCTGAGACCAGAACCCAACTCTCCTAACTCCTAGCCACCAGACCACGCTGCCCCCATGTATTTCTGAGATCCTAGTAGAGAAAAACTCCTGTAGAAATGTAGATTGCTAAAATACTTACACAACAGTTCTACAAGCAACTGACTGATGCTCAGACCAGACCCTCCAGCTAGGGTCTTGGGACGTGCACATGGCTGTTTTGGCATGTGATAGAGCAGCACGTCAGTGACTGCACTGAAAGGTCTGTCTGCCAGCTAGAAACTGAAACAAGGCGTGGGCTGTGCGTGCAGAGGAAATGCAGTGTTAGTGGAAGCACTGGAGCATCCTGTGGGAGAGGCAGCCCCATTTCCTTTGACACCACTCTCTAAAGACGTGCTGAGTTCCCAGCATGGCCTGAGGCAATCAAGAGCAGTCATGACACAGCTGGTCCTTGGAAAGGCTATTGCTGCTGCCAGTGAGTTTTACAGGCTTACAAGAAAATACCACTGCATGGTAACAGCCAGAAATTCTTTGGGAGATATCAAGTCACTTCAGGACATAATTCACCTCTCTTCGTGTTTTACTATAAAAGCCCTTTGTTATATGGCAGCAGCTGGACTTGCATTGCAGCGAACACTGTATTTATCATAGAAATCCTCTCCCAGTATCCAGCCCATCCTATCTGCTTATGGCCAGAATTCACATAACATACCGGCTCTAGACCAGCTGGGGAAGACGAGACGTAGTCGTTCAGTGATTGAGCAGGACTATCTACAGCAGAGCCAGGAACAGAACCAAAAGCTCCTGGCTCTGAGTCCTGTGCTTTGACTGTGAGACCAACCTTCCTCTCCCCAAAAGCACCTCTTAGTGGGTGTTTATCTGTGTGTGCACTTATACGGCAGCCTGTGTGCATATGGCAGGAGTCTCTGCCTCGGCTGGCTGCATTTTCAATAAAAATAAATAATCACATCTGTGTCTGAGCAGGCGTGTGCACCTGTGTATACCTGGATATGTATTTTGATCTGTCTGCCCACATTTATCCCTGAAGAATTATGTGCACCGTTTTGGTTTGGAAGTACTATCTAAAAAAGAGTGACATCTCTCTCTCTCTTAGCCTCAGTATCCAACCAGTAGAGTATAAGCAAGATCTACGTACGTGTATATGTGGTATGTGTGTGACACACGTTCTCTGTAGGGGGTCTATGTACATGGTGTGTTCTCTGGTATGTGCTCAATGCATACACGCTTTTCACATCCAGAAACATGCCTCGCAACAAAGCTACGGGGAGAGAAAATTAAAAAGGAAGAAGAAATGAACCAGAGAGTCAGCCGTCCCGCCCAGCCTGGCTATTGACATGGCTTAGCAGAGTGTGATTCTGTGCTGGAAGCGAGTCCAGACGGCTGGGTTGGGACTAAGGAAGGGGACGAGAGAGGTGGGGGGGGACAGTAACCGGAGAGGACCTGTTTTGAATTCTGACAAATGGACTCTTTCACTGGTGACAATGGAGCCATCCATGTGGAACCTGAGATAAGGGGGAGCCAGGGATCTGCATGCCAATGAAGGGGGAAATCTCCCTTTGTTGCGGGCATTCTGAAATCAGACATAGGCATGAAAATAATGGGTGCTGGCCCCTTGGGCAGAGTTTGGCGGGCGGGCAGGGTTCATGGTGATGGATGGACACACCCTCTGCAGCCATGGGGTGTGGGGTCTAGGTTATGGAGGACCAGGGCTCTTCCGCACTCCTAGTAACACCTGACTGGTTGTCTCTAGCTGGCTGCACAGTGCATGGCATAGTGGGTCCACCCTGCTGGATCAGGCAAGTTGCTGTGGGTTGCAGAGAGGATGCCGTCCCCAGCGTGTGGATAAATTAGGAACTGCAGCCCCTGACATTCCCCTTTAATGAAGCAAAGTCAACTTTCAGCTCTAAGCCGTTCATAAAATAACAGCCCAGGAAGGAATAGGCACGGAGCTTGATTTCTCCTGCCTTCATTCCACCTTAGTATCTGGCTACCTCCCATCTAAAACTAGATCAGCAACAGTGAAGTCTCTACTGGACTTCATGGAGTCTCTGGCTCCTCTCCTTTTGGCCCAATCCTGTCTATCCCTACCCCAGGCAGAGGACCTAATATGGGGTGCCAGACACAGGATGGGAGCAGGATTCCACGCGTCTTCCCGAGGGTTGCACACACCCTGCAGCAGCGCTCTTTGTGAATTCCCAGAACCCTGCTGGGCCTGCATGCAGGGAGATTGCATGGGCCAAGCAGGCTGGGGAGGCATCAGTGGATCAATCATGGATTCCCCCATCTTTTCTGCGTCTTGTGGAGAAAGCATGGTAAAGCCACGTGGGCTATACCAACTGCTAGAGCAGCTTTGGAGCAAAGGGCCTTTTCCCTCTCCAGGGCAGAGTCCGGCTAGTTAGCTCTTAAAGGGACATTTTTTAAATGGGCGGAGAAGCTGCTGGTCATACTGAAATCCACTCCCTAGTTACTACCCCATCCAATCTCGTAGTGGCTGGGGCTTAGCCATGCTTTCCCTTCAGATGTCTGCTCTGTTTGTCCCACTCAGCCAGGCCTGTCTCCTTATCCCGTTTGGGGTCCAAAAGCAACTTGGTCAGGCTCACTGTACCCAGCTGGAACATCAGCAGGCACTTTGCCTGGGCCAGGGGGACTGAGCAAGGACTTTGGCACACTGACAGATACTGCAATCAAATACATATGAAGAGGCTTTCCGCCCAGGAGCACCTGCCCCTGTTACCCAGGCCAGCTCCTGGGATCAGACACCAGCAGTGGGACTGAGGAGGGTGTTAGAGGTGCATGATTATTATGGAGGGGAGGGGCCCTGAAGTGGTGGTGGGGACTTGGCAGGTGCAAGCAGCCACAGGCTCCTACGCCCACCTGTGCTCTGTCTCTTCTGAGAATGCAGCATCTGGAAGGCCCTGTGGTAGCTGGAGCAGCGGCACTGTTTACTTAGCTTGCAAGGCTGCTGCCATGCATCTGGAGAAGAGCTGAATAGGGCATTGTTTGGGGAAGACACTCCAACTTGTGTTCTCACTGAGGCGCCTTTCGGCAGCAAAGCAAACAAACCTCTCTCCTCTGACAATCTCCCGTTAGAATCAGGCTTCGCCATGTCACTGCCTTACCAGAACAGACCAGGGCTGGATTACAGGCAAATCAAAGTCTAGTTACCAACCCATCCCTAGAATACCCACTGATCTTTCTAGTCTAGTACCCCACATCAGGCATGGGCCCAATACCAGGGGCTTCAAAAGCAGCAGCAAAACCCATAATGCTCCTGAATTTGGCTATATAGCTCTCTACCATATAGGAGCCATTTCTTCCCAACCCCAGCTAGTGATTGCTAGATGCCCTGCAGCATGAGGGTTAATAGCCTTTTTAACTGTATCCTAACTAATTATTTTTAGTCTTATAAACATCTATCCACTCTCCAACCTTTCTGAGGCACTTGTTTTCATTATATCCTGCAGCGTGAGTTTCACAGGTTAATTATACATGGTGCCTTGTAATCTGATCAAGCACTCCTCCTCCCCTGACTATGTATTATTGGGAAGGGTAAACAGAAGGCACCAGATGGCTGCTCCTGGTTTCCCAGGCCCTATTAATCTCCTCTCACTCTTCTTTCCCTACTCACTAGCCCTAACTTTAATGTCTCTGTGTAAAGCAGCAGCTGAGTCCCTCCTCCCCATCCCTCATTTCCATTACCCTCTCCTCCTGCTCTCATGCAATACCCCATGAAATGAACAGGGGATTGCTGGGAGTTCCTGAGGAGAGTGGAATTCAGCCCATGGGTTCGGTTCTAGCCTTCTGGGCTTCCTCACAATCCTCCCTGCTCTAGCCTAAGCAAAGTAATTTTTTTGCCATTGCAAACATAGCTCCCTCCATCTTCATCCTCTCTCACCTGCCCTTAGTAATTACAGGGCCAAACTGTGTCCTTGATCTTCCTTGGAGCAGGAGAGGAGCTCTATTGGCCAAGCAGAGATGCTGAGGCATTCTCTGGGCAGGACAGAAGGACTCGGAGCCCAGTGGGGAGTGTGCTGTCTAGCCTCCTTCCATCTGCTGACAGATGGTTCTCCAGCCCCTGCTGCCTATGCTAGCTGGGCTGATGGGGAGGGTGTTAGCCAGGCCTCTTTGGAGCTACAGAGTACAGTCAGGTTCCCTAGCCTGTGCCCTGGGGACTTGCTGGTGTCAGCATTGCACCTGCATCTGCCCAGTGCTCCATGTCCCCTCTCCACCCCAAGCAAGACAAACTGGATCATCTACCAGATGTGACCCATTCTGCACCTAGTGCTGGTCTCCGGGCTAGAGCCGGATGCAATCAATAAGATGGATATCGGTCCATGCTGCAGTGCAATGGGTCAGATCCACCCCCTAGTGTCCAGCTTGAGCCTGGCACAGAGGAGGTGGGGATGGGAGTAGTCCTTCCCTACCACACACACGAAGCCATCCCCGTGAGGCTGCCCTTTGCCTCTAGTTTTACCTTCTCAGCTGGGGGAAGAAGAAGGGAATCTGTAGCATTGGGGCTCTGGCCCCTGCCCCTCTCCTCTGCATGCTGGGGAGCAGGAAGGCCACCAGAGAACTGAGTTTCTCCATCACACGAGGTGAATGGGGATTATGCCACCCTGCACAAGCCACCTTCAATTTCTCCCTGCCATTCCCAATACAGAAGAACAGCATCCATTCTGCAGCCCGGACCCTCCACTGCCACAGAGTTTAGGGCAGGATTTGAACCTTGCTGTTTCTTCATGAAGTCATACACAGACAGTACGTGAGGGACATTTCAAGAGAAAAAAAAAACCCAAATGATCTATGCTAATCACGGAAACTACAATAATACAGCTAAAGACCCTCTAAAATTCTAAAGCTATTTACAATGATGTATTTAAAGGGGTGTCAGAGACGAGGATGCTGAAAGTTCTGACCTGGACCATGTGGCGGTGAGAAGGAATGGGAAACACCCGACCTGAAAGGATCAGGACCTTTTAGTTTAGAGAGGTGACATGATAGCATTATAAGAAACAATGCATGGCATGGCGGCATGCCCTCCATCCTGCAACCTGGTGCAACGTAGCTCCACCTCAGTTTCCATCCTTAGGCGTGAGGCTAGTCCTGCAACAGGCCGACCTTCCCTCAGGGAGGCCCCATTGAGTAGCACTCTCTAGTCAAAAGAGCATTAACCAAAAGGGTATTGTATCCCAGCTGGGCTGGGCTGGGCTTCCCCCTCACTCATAGGAGCACTGACCTGGACTTTCTTCCTCAAGGCCCAGCTCCCTCCCAAGTCACTGACCGTCAGGACTTCTTTCCTGGAGTCACCCCCACTTTGTCTCCTTAGGGTCTAGTGTACAGCCCACCTGCCATGGGGAGAAATGTGGAAATCAGCCTTTTCCCACACCTGCCACAAGAGCATTACAGCCCTCTCCTAGTATGATTTTTCCACCTGAGCTCTGCCAGCCCTTTCTGAATCATCCAACTCTTCCCCAGCTGGGTCTGATAACTGAATTGGACAGCGGAGCCCGAGCTGATCAAGATTAGGCAGGGGTAGCTCATCAATCACAGGGCGAGGCTGAGCCTCCCTTCAAGGGCCGGCCAGCCTGTACCAGAAACACAAGAAGAAGGGGACATTGCACCAGAGTGAAAACCAGTAAAAAGAAACACACACCATTAACCTGTGGGACTCACTGCCACAGGATATCATTGAGAATTCAAAAAGGGATTGGAAGTAATAATGAGAGTGAGGACTACTCCACAGCCCACATGTAGTTTAAGAGATAGAGCCCCTTTATGGTAAAAGCTGACCACTACCTAAGGGGATAGGAAGAATCTAGCTGTATAGGCAGGTTATTCCATAACTGTTCGCTACAGGCCGCCTTGCATATTCCTCTGAAGCATCTGGTTCGGCCACTGTCAGACAGGATACTGGATGTCTGGTCCCGTCTGGGAGGGGAGTTTCCTATGGTCATAGGATTTTCATATCACAATTAGGATTTGCACCAGCACACCTGTGCTTGGTAGCCTGGCGCTGTGCTAGCAGGCGGATGGGGACAGGTTAGCCTACAGCAGTAAGTGCCTTCCTCTGATTTTTGCACCACATCCAGTGTGTCCTGGGTGGATCTGCATCTCTCCAGATCTCAGGGGCGAGTCAATGCTCCAGTTTAGCTCTCGCAGTCAGCAGTGTCACCAGAACATATGGTTGTGTCTGCCAGCAGGTGGCCAGACGCAATCACACACATAACCACATAAGTGGAGTCTCCCACCCAATGGCTGGACCCGTTCGGTTTGTGTTCCTAGCGGAGATGTGAGCAGGGATGCTCATGGTTCACAGCCAGCACACGGCCCCAGCTGTGCCAGAAGGCAGACTCCCCCCTGCTGAGCCAGCAGGGTCGGTGCTAAGCATGCCCCACTCAGCTTCTGCATAGCTACATGCTCCGTGTGCTCCTGTTCATGCATAATCCTGAGGGATCACAGACTCAGTTAATATATTTGGCCCAGCTGCAGCTCATAGGTGGCAGAGGGAAACTGAAACTCCAGGCAGCTAAAACTGGCACCTTTAATCCAAGATTCGGACTGAAAGGTGATGCTGTCGAATGCCACTCACCAACTCTGTCGGTCACTGCCAACTGGCATGGGCCATGTTAGTTTGGAGAGGTGTGTGTGGGGAGACAGCTGCCATACGATTTCTTCCTCTTCACTGCTTGTTTCTCTGGGCCTGATTCCCTACTACCTTGTTAGTGACACCTGTGCAAAGCGCACATGGTAGATACGTAACTGAACCCCTGTCATGGCTACTTTTGAAATATTCTCTTTGGCCCCTTTACTTTACATACAGGTGCAATGCCTGTTATGGAATGTTATTAAACTATATGGGGCAAAATCTCATGCAAAGCTCCAGCTACCTAAATGGGTTTGGATCTGGCCTGGTGAGAATTTTGATTGTTTATCATCTTCAGGTTTTTGCCCATTGGGAACAGACACATTTCCCTAGGTAGGCAGCAGTTTTAGCTCAATGCCAGAATCCTCATCTCGGGCCAAGAAAAGAGTTTCCTGCTGAATACCGATGGGTCCTTAATTTGTAACCAGGCTACCTCACCTGTGAGTCTTGAGCTAAGCACTAGCATATTCGTTGCAGCTCCTAACCGGACAGTGTGGATCCACTGCAGGGCCCACTCTTCCCTGACTCTGTCATTGAGCAGCACATCCTCACTGGCTGATGGGTGGATTCCTTTAGTTGCTTTTCACAGCCATATTTTGCTACCCATGCCGGAAAAAATTGGCAAGCACTGGCGTTTCCATTTGAAGCTGTGGCCATTGTTCCAGCTGTACTGCACCGGTGGTACCAGGAGGGGTTTGATGAAGCTTGAGCCGAAGCCTGCACTGAAAGCAGGCCCCGCAGTTAGGATTTGACATTGATCTTGTTTCTCTCTGAAGTTATTGCAAGGGAATCATCTTCTGAGCTGCTCACGTTGCGGATTTGTCCGTTTGATGGGAGAGACAGCCAGGCTGGCATGATGTGATAGTTCTAATCAGACTGTCACATGAGCCACTGCAAACAGAAACTGATTGGTCTTTTACCAGCACTACCCCATTCTAAGCACCCATCCTTACACCTATGTACTGGAAGGTGAGATTAATGAGCCACATTCCTTAAGGGGCTTTGAGTCAGATTCTCATCTAATTCATGCCAGTGTAAAGCTGGAGTTTATCCTCTGAAGTGGAGTGGCTCTAGATTTACACGAATGTTACTGAGAATCTGACCCTTTGTTCCTATTGTGACAGTTATGGCATTGTTGTGGGATTGTATGTAATAGCTCTGGGGAGGGGGGCGGGGGAGACATGGCTAATGTAAATCCTGGGAAGTGTTATGAGCATCAAAGGACTACTGGAAACAATGTGAACTTCTGAAGGTAAGTGGATCTCTCAGGAACTCTCTAAGGCGGGTGTAAGCAGAAGTAACCGCTCCAGTTATGCAAGAACTCAGCCTTGAAGCTTCACCCTGAGAAGGTGCCTTTGTCTATGAATTACCTGTTCCCAGGATCAAAGGCCTAAACTGTAGAAAGGAGCACCTCACAGCTTCCTGGGGGGTTCTTGTTCTCAGCCAAATGTGGTGTTATGAACTTGTAACCCGGGAAAACGCCTGGGTGGGGTGTGAAGGATTGATCACTTGCCAGGGCCGCTTGCTGTAGTTGGGTAATCTCTGGTAAGATATTAGCATGCATGCGGGTGCTTTTGTTGGTTTAATATGTTCTCTGTAATGCTTTCACCTTAAGAAAAAATGTGCTTGCGTGGAAAGAGCCTGTGGTCATTTTCAACTGTGAGCAATTATGCTGCTTATAGCCTCTGAGGAAGACCAAGCAGGAGTGGGGAGGCAGTTTGACTTGCTGCGGAATGCACAGTATAGGTATGGAGGCCAAACACCTGGAAATACCTGGTCAGTGGGGGAGAGATGTGGGTCTCCACCCAAGAGAGGTGACAGCTTGGAAGCCGGGATCCTAACAATGGGTGCCCTTACTGGACCACAAGGGGAAATACAGGGGCGGTTGCCCTGAACTGTGACACCAATCTCTTGGATATCCTATAATACAATGAGCAAAGTGGGAAGTTAGTGGTGTAATCCTTGACTATTGGGAACATTTATAGTATACATCACCTCGTGGGAAGTCATACGCCTTAAGTACATCTCCTTGGACCATCTGTAAACGCAGGGCAGCACATCAGATCAACTGGTCTATATGATGCCTGCTGCATCTGCCAGACACTACCGCATATTCCACCAACCAACAGCTGGATTTCTTGGTCCAAACTCTGTTTCAGTACATTAGTGTGATGCCCTAGAAACTCTATACATGTCTGTGCAGAAGAACTCCAGGTTACACTGAGGTGAGTAAGGACAGAATATGGTATATTCTGTGTGCATCCTGCATCACTGTGACAGAACCAGGACCCTTCTGGGCCCAAGCAACTACCCTGCCAGGAGCTATACAGCAGCTCCACCTTTCCCGAGCCAGTAGGAGCGTGATAAACCTTCTCTCAGCTGGAAGGAGTGCTTTGCTTGTCTTACACTGTCCTGGAAATGTCATGTTTTAAATCAAAGCTGTTTTGGGGTTATAAGAACACAGAGCACTGAAACGACAGCATTTCTAAGGGTGGGGTTTTATTTGGCCTTTGTATATGTTTAAATTGGATCAGTCATTTTTAAGTAACTTATTCCTTCCTTGTTCAGACTTCACACGCCAACTTTTAGCTCAGACTGAAGTTCTATGGATGGGTCACTCCCAGATACCAGGGTTTATGATGGAAACGTTGGCTGCCTTTGGTGCCACACACACTCCCACATGTTAGCTATAGCGAGAGGACAAGATGGTGAGGTTTCACTCCCTATTAGATTTATGTCAGGGTTTGGGTTCAAGGGGCAACTGGGGATAGGGTTCAGGTGAGGGTTTTGGTTTCAAGAATGCAGAAATCTCATTAGTTTAGCTGTTCGGGGGAGATTTCTGTCACTTTGGGTCAACACTGCACCAATTCCGGGAATATTTCAGGCCCAAACCAAAAGGAAGAAGGAAACAGTTCCCACCCAGTATTAGCTCTGACCCAGAACTAAGGGTACCAGTGCCAGTTCAAAGCCTGGGACTAGAATCTGAATCCATCTGGAAAGCGAAGGGTTGGGATTCTAGCTTCTGCTTTTGGCTGATAGCTAAGATTATTATCCCCTGTTCTTCTGAGGGGAGTGTGGTATATTTGGGACACGGTGTGGTGGGTGGGAGTGAAGCGAGCCAAAGCACACTGCTCTGCAGAAGTGCTGGTTGCTCTTTCATCTCAGCCACGTGCTGCCTTTTCCTTCAGCACAGTCCTTTCTAAAATTCATGCATTTTTTATAGCTCTGGTTCCCCCTTTTGTTCATCCCCCGGGGACATTAGAGCCGAGCGGCTGTGTTAGCCCAGTGCTGCAGGACAGGCTCTGATCTGCTAGCTGCTTTCGCAATGGAAGGCAGTATCGAGTGTGCCACAAAGAACAGGAGCTGAGTAACAGCCAGCTGGCTGTGGAGGTGGAGAACCAATGCAAAAAGCTAGAGGTCTAATAGGAATGCCAGCCACTACACAGGCACCAGTCCCACAGCCACCTCTCTCGCTCCCTGAGCTGGGCAGGTGGAGCATCTTCAGGTCCTGGGGGGAGGAAGTTGCCAGTGATGCTCAACAGTGACCCCTATGGAGAACTGAGTGTTGCAGGCTTCTGTGGAAATCCAATCCACTCCTCTGTGGCTGGAAAAGTTGTGACTATAATGCATTGCATGTGGGGGGGGGGGGGGGCTGGTCAATGAGGCAGGTACATTGGAGTGCAAAGGGACCCCCGGATGCTGAGGGATTCTAGAGTTGAGGGAGGAGGGAAGGAGTGAAATACATTTCCTTTTATGGCACCGACCTGGACTTCTCTCCCTCTGCTCCGTCACTGACTGGCAGAGATTGATACGAATGCAAAACTCCCTCTTCTCTGAAGCACTGCCAGGCTCCATTGACCAGCATGCTGGGACGCCCAGCTCCAGCAGGGGAACCTGGCACAATGCTGGAACAGCCACCTTCTTCAGTCCACCAGCCAGCACTGGGTGTCTGTCCAGACAGGGATTCACAGCCAGCCATGCCCCTTGCCCAGGAAGGTCATGATCCTAGGGGCTGAACCAGCTGCTCTCACCTCCTGACAAATGAAGAGCAATTAATTGTTCTGGATTTCCATTTCCACCCAAGCCTGTTGTTCCCCTGCACCCCACTAATCCCTCTGGCCAGGAAGGCTGAGCAGTAAAAGGACCTCACAGCAGGGGATGGGATGTTGGCTCTACCAGGCAAGGAGATGCTCTCGTTAGTGTGCAGGCAGGATCACACACTGTACACAGGAGCCCACTGCACATTTCATGAGGAGGGGGAGAATGTGACTTTAACCTTAACCTTTGCACCCCTGCCCGCATATTCTCAGGCTGCTCCACTGCACCAGATATCAATGGCCCCCACAGCCCAATACAGCAAGCATGGATTGCCAGGGCATAGGGAACCTCTGGTTCTCTCCACCAGCAGCTGGAAAGACCATGAGAGGATCGGATCCCCTTAGGCTGAGATGTGCTTCCTGGAGTTAGGGCGTTTTGGGCCAGTCAGGGCAGGGCGAAGCAGCCACATCACTGGCCCAAGAACGGTCATTTCTTTTCCATGTGGGCAGCTTGGCAGGATGAAAACCACCACCAAACAGTGAGCAATACCCTGCCCCCTACCTCCCTGCCTTTCTTGAAATAGCTGCTTCACTGCAGCTGCCTCACTCCCCTCAGCATGCCCTGGGAAAGAAAAGGAGAAGAGAGGGGCAACAAGATAAACAGGGATTTGCTGCCATCACAGTGAGAACGGCTTCTTTGGAGCAAGGGCAGCAGGTTTCCTGCTCATTGCTTGCAGCTCTGCCTAGCAAAAGAGCCAAGGGCTTGTGCTGTTTAAATCACAGTGGCCCTCTACTTTGCCAGACAGGACAAGATCTTGCCTGCACACAAGCTTCTACCAACCTTAACTACTGCACAAACCCCTGCACCCTTCTCCCAGCTAAAGGCCTCTCCATTGCAGGACTAGGCTAGGTCTGTCCCAGCTACCACTCTGTTTCATTCGTTTTAAATTATCAAATACTGTACACTGCAAGGTAAATTATTGAGCACTGAGTGAAACTCCCTGTTCCTCAGCCCAGAGGTGCAGTGTAAATAAAACCAGAACCTGAAAAAACAAAAACAAAACAACCTATTTCTGTAGCCCTTTCCATCAGAGGATCCCAAAGCACCAGGCGAACACTAACCTGGGGAAGTGTCGTTGCCCTCATTTTGGAGTCAGGGATACTGTACAGAGAGAACCTGGGGAGAACACAATGGGTATATCATTTTTAAAAGGCCTTAATGTTCTCCCCCTCCCACAATAATTTTTTGTCTTTAAAATATCCGGTATGTCCTTGTCTGATGTTCCCAGGCTTTATGGAAGGACTCCTGGGATGTCCCAGCTGTGTGCAGACAACTTTATTAGTGCTTTAACTGAAGGAATGGGGCTGCTGGATCCTCAGCGAAAGCCATTCTTCGATTGTTTCTTACCCCTTTGGAGTTAAATGTTAAAGAAAAGCCTTGTAAGAAGACTAACTAAAAGTCACTCCCCATCTCCGTTAATCAGATGTCACTTGCATGGGATCTCCTAACCCTGCCTGTTCTCCAGCCAGCCGTAGCGTCTTCCAGGAAAAATGGACAGACCTGACCTCAGCCTCGAATATACAAAACAAGCTGGAGAATAAACTTGACCAAAAACATAATCCCCCTACACAAAAAGGTTATGCCACTTTAACTGTAGTGGTACAGTTAAGCACCACACACACACACACCCCTCCCGTGTGGATGCAGTGATACCAGTCTTGCTTATTCCAGTACGGGAAGGGGAACACACTAGATCAGTATAAGATACTTTATATACAGCGTCCACAAATGGGTTGTACCAGCGTGATAGATGTGGAGCTGCCCTGTGATCATTTATGGCGACGCTATGGTGGCCTGGTTATTTGGGTGGTTACAGTATGAATACATTGGATTAATTCAACAGAGAGCTCTCAGGCAAGATGGAAAAGGAATGGTTTCAGATAGCCACCTCTCAGCAAACACTTAAGAGCTGTAAAGGGACAATGCCAGAGCTATTAGTTTTGATGATTTTGTCTCCTCTCCAGCCAATCAACAAAACTGGTTTGGACCAGGATTGGAAAAGGGCCTCAAACACAGAACAAAAGAGCTATGATAGGATTAAAGGGACCCTCTTTAGATGGGGATGGGGTTGACTTTTAGCTAGACAACAGTTATTTGGGGCAGGGGGGAATCAGATGAGACACAGAAATCTGGTGGGGGTGACTGGAGAAGCTAGGTCACTGTCACAGGATGGCAGGGTTTGGGTAAGGAAGCTGTGTGGGGGCGTTGTTTGGTTTCAATCCTGTCCCTCTAATTGCTGTGTTCCTATTGCTAAATTAGCAATGTCTGGGTTCTAAGAAGACTGTTTGGTCACTGTGCTCCCCACTGGTCACAGACTGCTGAGGGGAAAAACGGCAGGGCCCAAACTCAGTCGGACCTACTGAGAAGCACCCTTGCGATACAATGTACTGTAGCCCAGGGCCCGCTCTGAGAGCGGGAACTATGAAATTCCATCCTGGGAGAGAGGTAAAGGCCCAAGGTCTGAGGGGGTGCAGCTCACCCTGCAGCCGTGACAAGGTACCTAACTATATTAGTACAGAATCATGCCCCGACTGACATAGCAAGACTGGTACAAAAACTATGTGCAGACCAGCCCTTGCAAGCATATTATCTAAGGTTGCACAGGAAGCCTGTGGCCAAGCTAGCAACAGAACCCAGTGCCTGACAGGCCTATCCCCTAACCACAAGACTATTGTCCTCACAAGGCTGTGACTGCAGAAGGATAAGGGCAAGCTGAATTCCTCTGCATCCTCCCCATGCTGCCTGACCATGGTGTGCTGGCTGATGCAGTGAGAACCTAACACAGCCCTGGGCGTTACACCACAGAAAATCTTTCAGGGAAGGAAAAACCTCCTGGGGCAGAATTTGCATCCGAAAGGCCTTGCTGCTCCAGCCCTCATATTAATAGGTCAACTTTTGTTGGGTTTTTGTGTTTCCACTTATGTCTTTTTTATTCCCGCTAATACAGTCATAATTAGACCAAGGCCAATTATCAAAAAGAAAAAAGGAGGACTTGTGGCACCTTAGAGACTAACAAATTTATTTGAGCATAAGCTTTCGTGAGCTACAGCTCACTTCATAGGATGCCACAAGTACTCCTTTTCTTTTTGCGAATACAGACTAACACGGCTGCTACTCTGAAACCTGCCAATTATCAGTCAAATAGCTTCAGTGCATCTTGGGAACTAGGATGTTAAAAATTCCCCCAAAGCACTGGGCAGCAAGGCCAACTCAACTGCCTGGCAAATGCTCTGGAGGAGGCTGAGAGGAGGTCATCCAAGGCTATCAGTGCACCCATGGGCTGAGACGGGGGAGCTTGGTTATTTTGCATGAGGCACTGCAGTGACAGGCTGCAGAATTGGGTCTAAGAAAGCATGGCAGGTCTCTAGGGCAGCCAGCAGAGGAGTGTGCCACAGAGCAGTTGTAGTGCTAGACTGCATTAGGGATTTTGGCATTGGTGGATTCCCATTAGTGCAAACCCCTAGGTGTAGATGCTCCGTACCAGTGCAGAGCAGTGCAAATCTACCTTGGTCTCATTTCTTACACTGCAGCAATAATCCCTAATGAAGAAAAGCCCACAATCTCCAGTGGCCCAGCAGATTAAGCTGGCAAGCAGAGCTGCCACTGACTTTGGGTAAGTTATTTAAGCACCCTGTGCCTCAGTTTTCTCATTGATAAAAGGGGCATAATAATACTTCCCTACCTCCCAGGGGGGTCACGAGACTGGCTGGAGAGTCAGTATGGCCTAGGAGCTACAGCAGAGGACTGGAACTGAGGAAAAATAGGTTCTATTCCCAGCATGGCCACAGCCTTGCTAAATGACCCTGGGCCAGACATTTTGCTTCTGAGCCTCAGTTTCCCGGTCTTTAAAATGGGGATCACGATAATCAAAATCCTTGAAATCTCTGGATGAAAAGCACTATGTAAGAGCAAAGTATTATCAATTTCTGTAAAACATTATAGTTGGTCAGTGTTTAAAAATCGGCAAACTGGGAATCAATGGTTATAAAGGAAAAATACCCCTGTCGACTCTGCCTGATAGTAGAACAACAATGTTCAAATGTGGTCATAATAACTCTGGTTTGTTCTTAATGTGGACAAGGCCAATGAGGCCGTTTCTGATCCGACTAACACAAAAGTGTAAAACAGGAATAACTGACCACTGAAGCCAACAGCATTGCACTGGGATGAGATCAGTATTAGACCATCTGAGATGCATCCGATGAAGTGAGCTGTAGCTCACGAAAGCTTATGCTCAAATAAATTTGTTAGTCTCTAAGGTGCCACAAGTCCTCCTGTTCTTTTTTGTTCCCCTACAGGTGATAGGGTGTTTCTTTTATCATTTTTCTGTGCGAGTTCACTCAAGAGGGTAGTGATTATCTGGTTTCACCCATGTAATTGTTATGGGAGCATTTAGTGCACGGATGAAGTACACCACATGTTGTGATAGACATGTGTAGGACCCCTGGATCTTGAAAGGTGTGCTATGGGTGGTATTGATCATCATAGGCATAGCAGTGGAGATATGCCTGCAGGTTGTGCATCTGTTGTTGTGGCAGGGTTAGTGCTGCTTTCAGTTGGTGGGTCCTAGTTTGTGGGGAGCTTGCTTCTGATGATGAGTTTGGTGAGGCTGGGAGGTTATTTGAAGGCCAGAGGAGAGGGTTTTGGAAACTTTTATTTAAGGATGTGGTCCCCATCAAATATGGATTGTAATTGTTTAATGATGCCTCGTATGGATTCCAGTTTCGGGAGCGGGGAGAGAGGGGGGGAATAGGTGACAGCTAGGGGAGTGCAGTCAGATGGAGGGAATTTCCATATTGAAGCAGGTTCTCTCAGGGTGTTTGGGTGGTCTGTTCCATGATGCAATCTGCTTCTCTGGTGGAGTCTCCTTGTCTGGAGAAGGCAATTTAAAGTGTTTTGAAGTGTGTATCCCACACTTGCTTCCCAGAGCATATTCTGTGGTACCTGAGTGCCTGGCTGTAGGCAATAGATTTCTTGGTGTGTTTGGGATGGTTACTGGATCTGTGAAGGTAGGTGTGGTGATCTGTGGGTTTCTTGTATGTAGTTGCCTGTAGCGTTCCATTGCTGATGTTGATAGAGGTGCCCAGGGAAGCTGATGGTGGTGTGGGAGCCTTCTAGAGACAGTTTGATGGATGGGTGGTGGTTGTGAAAGTTGTGGTGGAATTCTCTGAGGGCATTTAGGTGATCTGTCCAGAGGATGAAAAGATCATCAATATATCTCATGCATCCGATGAAGTGAGCTGTAACTCACGAAAGCTTATGCTCAAATAAATTTGTTAGTCTCTAAGGTGCCACAAGTACTCCTTTCTTTTTGCGAATACAGACTAATACGGCTGCTACTCTGAAATATATCTCAGGTGTACCACTGGTTTCATAGTGCATTTGTCCAGAAATTCTTCCTCAAGATGAAGAGGTTGGCATACTGGGGAGCCATCCTAGTACCCATGGCTGTTTCCATGGTTTGGACAAAGTGTTTGCTGTTGAATGTAAAATGGTTATGGGTGAGGATGAAATGGATGAGTTTGGCAATGAGTTTGGAGTGGATATCTGAGGGTTGTCCATTGTCTTGTATATATTTGAGGCAGGCAGTGATGCTGTCATTGTGAAGAAAGTCTGTATACAGCAAGGTGACACCCATGGTGGCAAGGATGGTGTTCTGAGGGAGGTTGTTAATATTGCAGAGTTTCTGGAGGAAGTCGGTTGCGTCCCGGAAGAAGCTGGCCCTTGGTGCAGTGAGTGGTTTGAGGATAGTTTCTAAGTGTCCTGATATTCCTTCAATCAAAGTGCCATGGCCAGATATGAGGGGTTTGCTGGAGTTCCCTTGGTTGTGCATCTTGGGAAGCATGTAGAAGGTCCCTGGGGTGGGTTAGTGGAAGATGAGGTTGTAGACCTTCTCTTGGAGTTGTTAGGGAAAGGATTTGATTATATCCTTAAATTCTTCTGAGACACATTCCATAGTAGACAGCCAACTAATGCTAAGGTTTCTTTGGGTAACCATACAGTTTGCTGTGTGGGAGTTTTCTTAAACATTAAGGTCCTATCTGCTCTGCATGGGCCTTGAAGTTCCCATGGCGCTTTTCAGAAGAGTAAAGGTTTACCCTGGTGTCACCCAAAACTTCACTTTACCCCTACTGCAGTGCAGCAGGCTGCCTGCATAGCTGATCTCCCCAACTCAGGTAATGATAGTGATACCTTAGCAACAAAGGTAAGTGCTCTGAGAGCTATAGATAAAATGAGCTACCAATGAGCAATGAAATGTTCTTAGAATTGAGTCCCTGGTTTTGCTCCCATGAAGTCAAGGGCAAAATTCCCATTCCCTTCATGGGAACAGGATCATGCCCTTTATCATTCACTTTTCATAGTATAAGAAAGAGGGGCATCAGTTCTTAGCTGTGGCTGAGTTCTGTCTGGTGTAGATGTGGATAGGTTGCAAGGTGGCTCTAAGCTGTGGGGCTAAGAGCCCGTTTATGTCCCCCTGATGCTGGGGGATGGTTCATTCCCACACAACGTAGAGCAGCCTCAGGGCTTCTTTAAGTTGTGCTCGCTGCTGTGACTCCCAAGGGGCCATTACAGCAGCCAAGGATGGCTGCACTGCAAAGCACTGTGGCCTTGACCCTTTCTCCTGGCCCTACACTTGGGGGGTGGGGGGCTGGCTGGCTGCAAGTGACCTGGGCTAGAGCTACTATGCTGGTTCTGTGCCACCCAGGTACTCCTCCATGCTAAGGAATCCTCAGCTGGCTGATTAAGCTGGCTGCAGCTCCTTTGTGCCACTGGCCCAGTGCAGAGAGGCTGCAGTGGCAGCCAGCACCTGACCCCTGGAGTCCTGGTCAGACTCGGTCCCAGCATCCCCCAGTTCTCGGGCTGGCTGGGAGGGGAGCCTCATTTTGCTCCCCAGGGAGGGGGCAGCATTAGTGCTGGACTGGGCCAAAGAATCTAGGGCTTCTGCTGCCCTCCCCTTACCCTGACTTTGCAATCAGCAATTTTGTGAGTTTCAAATCGCATTAGCTTCACACCTTGCAGCTCCCCCCTCCCGCTCCCCTGCAAACCTGTCAGCTTTCAAAGCAACTTCATGCCAGTGTGCAAGCAGCTACACAGGAGTTTAGCATGACAGGAAACCCTTGCTCCACAGCAGAAAGGCAGAAATACTATACGAGATGGAGGAAATGCAGCAGCTAGCAATGAGTTGGATGGGGTTGGTAACAGCAGCTTTTTTTGGCTCCTTGCAAAGAGCCTTGAAAATACAACTGATTTAAACAGACCAATAGCTAAAGCTGGGCTACCCCCCACCCCCGGCTCCCACTCACAGATGGGGAATGTGGGAGGCTAAAGATCTTCCTGGACACATGCTCTGAACATCAAATGGGTCAGCGTACTGCCAAGGAATCATCTCACTGACACCCCCCCACATGCACCCCCCACAATCCTTAGGCCAGCCCTGGGCACAGTGGGCTCCAAATCAGGGAGAGGAACTGGCGACATCTAGATGGGGAGGTGGCACAAAACTGCTTCCAATCCTCCCTGAAACACTGGGTCAGTTTTGCTTGCCCAAATGTCGAGCCATTGTCCGAGCAAGCACACTATTGCTGGGAGCCTGGCACGACAGCAGCAAGGGGACCTCTGTTCTTGGGCACTAGGGCCTGGAGGGGCACCCGTGGGACATGCCACAGAGTTCTCACAACCCCGCTTCCCTGCCAGCTGTTCCAATGAAGCAGGAGGAGGAGGAGGAAGTGAGGAGCTGGGCTGAGCACTGAATTGAGTGGGAATCCTATAGCCACCTTGCACTCCCCAGCCCCAGATTAGGATCTGGAAGGGAGCTGGGGCTATGTTCCCCCACGCACCAACCAAAGGAGACTCAGGCCCCATAGATTCCTTAGCCAGCCCGGGAGGTCCACTCCCCACCCCCCGTCTAGTGAGGGGAGACTGCAGCAGGCAGAGGAGACCCACCCACCTCAAGAGCCTAATGGGCTCCATTCACCAACTGACCACCCTGCCCTAGAAGAGACCTATTGCCTTCCCCATAGCCAGAGACCATAGGCAACCCCCCTACCATTACCAAGAGAAGGTTGGGGGATGTGTAGTGGGGGGAGATCTCACTGCAACAGCCATAGAGGAGGAAAGAAGAGGGAAAATGATGCTCCCCCATACTCTCTCCTCTTCCCCTTATTTTAATCCTTGAAGGGAAGCAACCTGTAGGAGCCTCAGCTAGGGAGGGAGATGCATGAGGAGTTGGAAGGATGCATGTGGAAGGGATTATTTTTTGAGGGGAGGAATATAGAGTAAATAGATTTTGGGGAGTAGGGGGAGGAAGTATGGAAATGATGCAGGGGTTCCCAGAAGCAGGGAGAGTATTTCACCCCAGGCATATAACCCGTGACACTGACGGGGGCAGAGCATTTTCGAGGGAGCCCTTGTTAGAAAGTTGGCAACACGTCACTTTTTGAATGGAAGCTACAGGACAAACATTTGGAAGCGGTTTGCTCCTGCAGAGTTATTGCATCCGGGGGCTCCAGGATGAGGCCCAAAGGCCCACAGCACTCACTGTCCAGATGTTGTTGTGGAAGTCCACAGGAAATCCAAAAAATGTTGAAATGCAATAGAGGAGCCTGCATCTGGGACACCTGGGCTACCTCAAGGAAGCTGGTTCCCATGCATTACACTGAAGACACGGGAGACGTTAACAGGAGCGCCTGAGACAGGAACGCATTTATTAAAGAAAAACCTAGCAGAGGCACATCAGAAGGTAAAATGGAATAGGGAAGTGATGACAGGCCAGATCCTGCAAGGTGAGAAGCACTGTTAATTACTACCACTGGCTTTGCTGGGAATTGAAAGTGCTTAGCACTGCAGGAGGTGCTCAGCAGCTCTCAGGATCTGGCCCCTAAATTGTAAAGTGAAGACATATTGAGCCCAGTAGTGGCCCAATGGGGTATGTCTACACTGCAGTTAGACACCTGTGGCTGGCCTGTGCCAGCTGACTCTGGCTCATGGGGCACAGGCTACGGGGCTGTTAATTGCAGTGCAGACATACCCATGGAGGCCAGTAGCAAAACTCTCTTTGTGAGCAGGAAAAGACCCTTAATGCCTGGTGTTGCAGGCTTTTCGACTGCACTTAGCCCTCTAGCTTT
Organism: Dermochelys coriacea; assembly: GCF_009764565.3. Classification (NCBI taxonomy): domain Eukaryota; kingdom Metazoa; phylum Chordata; order Testudines; family Dermochelyidae; genus Dermochelys; species Dermochelys coriacea. Next base: position 9,337,527 of record NC_050077.1, on the reverse strand, counting down.
CATTTCACAGAGCAGCAGAGCCCTACGACACAGATCGGTGTTAAAGGAACAGAACGCTCACAAGAGTACAATTGTGGGGGAACGGTGTTAGCTTGAATGACAATCTATCAACACTGTTGATGTCTGCCATTTTATAGAAAGCAAAATATATTCCAAACTGATCCAGATGCAGAGAAAAGCTCAAGTGGAAAGTTCCCCAAACCTTCTCTGGACAGAGACTACACCTTGAAAATTCCAGGGGGGAAAGAGATTTTCTGGCACAGCTAGAGGAGGAAGAGTGACAAATTGGGCTTCAAATGCTTTTAACCTTATGGCTCACTGCAGCCTGAAGAGAAGGACTAGGCTGGTTCTTGCTTTCTCAGTGCCCTGCGTGGCCGATCGGCAAAGTGCTGACATTGGGTACAGTATAACTCTTACAGTGACCACAGCGTATGCCTGAAGTGATCACTAGAAGGGACGTTTTGTAGGGATGGGAAAACTGCTTGGTTGCCTGGTCCTGCAGTCTTGTCAGTCACTTCAATGGAAGCAGGAGCAGGCCCTGGGTTTGTATCTGCTGAGTTAACTCCAAACCCATAGTGGCACCATGCTGGAGTGCTGACACTAGAAGAGACTGTGCTCTGGTGACTTCTGTCTAGAGCATGGATGGGAGAAGAGGGCCAGCTGCTTCCTCAGGGAAAAGGCCCTTCCAGTCCCCTACTGTGTGCACATCCCAGAGCTTGCCCCCTCCTGGAAGAACATTGCTATGTGATAATGTAATATAAATATATTTAAATCAGGTGGGTTGCATGAGTAATACAAATGGTTGACAAGGATTGGGACATCAGCATAGATAACAGACTGGCTTAGTGAATCTGACCATGTCTCCATCTACTGGCTGGCCCTGGTGAGGACAAAAGCCTGCAATTTACGGTTAAAAGAGTTCTCCTTTAGCTACAATGAAAGAGGCCTGTAGTTTTTGGTGCCAAAGCTCACAAGTTCGATACCCGCTGAGAACCATGTCACTGATCAGAAACTAGAAAATTAAACTGATTAGTCTAGTTTCATTGTCCAAGCTGAGCGACATGCAAAAAATAAACAGTATGCATATTCAGTGGATAGTACATTAGACTTTTATAATTCTAGCTGTGTAAATAATTCCTGGAGTTAACAACCAAGCCATGCACAACGTTGCAGAAAAAACAGACCCTATACAAAACTCACCTGGTGTCTGCTGATGTTACTACCTCAAAGTCCATCCCAGGCTCACTGCAGGGTTGGCTACAGTTCCTGAACTTTCTGAATGAATTGGGGACCAGTAATTAACAACAATTCTTAGTCATGCAAACATGAGACAACTTAGAATTTCCTGCACTGACCCCAAGCAAAACAAATGTTTTTGCATAATACTTGGGAAATACCCTCTGGTTTGAGTTTCTCTTTGGGTCTAGAGTTATTCACACTGGAAACTCTGGGAGCATGATTCACACAGCAGCTTTAAGCAAACCCTTCTAAAATGACCCAGCCATGCTTTGAAAAGCTCTAGCAATTAATGACACCTGTAGGGAATTCTTTCTAAAGCCCAGGCTCTTGCAGGAAAACCCACGGGAGGGCTGGGAAAAGGGAGTTACCTCAGAATCATCTCCTCATGAGGGGCAGGGCATTGCCTCCTGTGTGCCCCCTTAGTCCACCCTGGCAGCACAACTCCCCTCAGAAGACATGCTCTCATTGGGTCCTTGCCAGTGCCAAGGGGGTTGAGAGCACAGAGCAGGAGCCTCTACCAGATTCTGGCAGGTTTAGAGAAGGATAATGAGCAGCTTTCCCTTGGCCCAGAACTCTTCAAACCTACCATGGAATCCCCTGTCCCCCCCAGCCACTGAAGCCCACATTCTCAAAGGTATATAAGCTCCTAACTTTGCCTGAAATCTGTGGAAGTTAGGAACCTAAGTACCTTGGAGGATGTGGGCCAACACACACGTGGCAGTTTCCTCAATGTCAAAGAGAGGGGCCTCCGCCATTGTTTGGGCCAAAGGAATGGGTTTTCCTCTCCCATCATCAAAGGGCAGAACGGATGGTCTGATCCATGATTTTTAACTGGATACTGTCACTTCAGTTTTAACGCCGTGCTACACTAGCCTGCGGGGGCTGCAAGGCCTTGCTTTGCTACACTCCGAGTGGAGCCAGTAGTCCATGCCGAGCCGAGCTGAGCCATTCAGAGCTCAGCTCCCAACAGCTATGGGCCTAAACCCTGCTAGATGCCGGCAGAGTCCTAAAGCCAGCATGGTACTGATAGACCAGCATTGGGCCCAAATGTCAATGTGAAACAACAGATTGGTGAGAAGACATGTAGATTTTTATCACTTTAAGACAAGGGGGGAGGGTGTTCACTAAATAAAATGAAACTGGCTATTACTCAGTGGGTGGATTTTTTTAATGGGTTCAGAACACTCATTTCAACCCAAATTAAAAATATATCTGTATTTTGGGCCAGACTCTGCCTGGAAATACTTGGAGGGTAAATCTGGAATAACTAGTAAGTTGACACCATCCTGCCCCAACAGAACCCGCTGGAGTCGCTGCACTGACTGGCAGGATCTCTGCCCTGAGGGCAGCCCACGCAAGAGCAGAATTTGGCCCAATGGCCCTTGGAGCTGTGCCCCTCAGGGAGGTTGATGCTCAGTTACTTAGCTTCTTTACTTGGGGTAGTAACAGTTGGGGGAGGGGAGAGAAGGGAGTGGTTAGGTGGCTTTAAGCAACCTTTGAACCTCTTGTATTCTGGGGTCACATAGGGTCTGTTCAGTCCCCCACTGTATGCTACAACAGCCTTAAGGTCCCCTACAGGGCCTGGGAAACAGAGGAAAACCATAGTGCAGTGCATCCAGGATATGCCCCACCCCAGGGGCTAGAAGCAGGGCCAGGAAAGAGTCCCTATGCCAGCTCTAATCCAGCAAGGAAGTCTCCCTGCACAAGAAATGTTCTCAGGGGGCCACATATGCCCATTTTGTGGTCCTTTTACACTGCCAGAGCAGCACAAAGGGGCTTTAGTATATCTGAGCATCAGCCCCTGGAAGCACACGTGAGGACGTATAGCTTGGGTTGGAGGGAAAAGGTAGATAAGTGGGACTATTGGCCTGAGCGAGCGTTTGGAGGATTAAGGCCACAATCAGACCTAGGTTAGATCTGAGGCTGTGATAAGCAGAATGCCCTCGGTGGAGCCATAGACCCCTCCATGGAACATTTATTCATGGGGGGAAGAGGGCTTTGAGGTGCCACTGAGCCATCAGAGAACTCAGGGGATTCTAGCAAGAGACTCCTGATGCCAGGAAAGTCACAACACCCTCCCGCTCAATTCCCCCCATTCCCTGGAAATGTTCATTCAGATTTGGGGAACTCTGGCTTCTGATGACTCTCCCAAGGCCCCCTGGTTGCCTCCACCTCAGGATGCAGATGAGAGCCTGCACGTATGGAAGCGGAAGTTTTGCCTGCTTTTAGCTTGCTTTCTCTGTCCCCTCAGTTTTCCCAGGGGGGGTTCAGCACAGAGGCAGCAGGATGGGGCAGGGCAGAACTGGCTCATGCAAACTTTTCCCCCTCCCACAACTGTGGGCAGAAACAGTGGAAGTTAATATTGCCTGAGCCTTTCCTTCCATACTGTAGAACCTCCCCAGTGAAGGATCCCAGAGAATCCATGGCACTTGGATTGGCAAAACTGGGGAGTTCAGAGCTGGTGTAGAGCCATTGGCCTCTGGTGCATCCTCCAAGATCCAAGCTGGTCTGGGAAGATGGTTGGTTCTGCAGGCCAAATCCAAAGGCAAGAGAGGCAACTCTGACCCTCCACTCCTAATGGAAAAATTCAAGGGAACTCCACAAGCTGAAACTCTTCGAGGCTCATAGTTTTTGTTTGGATTTGTGGTATCCCGGTGAAACTTCATCCTTGGGCACAGTGGTATTTATTTGTTTCCAAGCTATGGACCCCAGAAATACCTCTTGAAGTAAGTACAAACATCAGCATCCCCAGAGCCCAGGCACTGATGGAAAATAGAGTCCTGAATTATGCGGGGCTCAGAACCCAAAGAAATTCCACTGAACCACTGGAATGGCCCTGGTTTAAAGTTGGTGTAAGTGAGATCAGAATTGGGCCTTCTGGGTGCAGGCAGCATAGATCATTCATATGCTAAGGATCAGTGCACCTTAAATATTGCTTAGTGGGAGGTAAAAAGAAAAGGAGTACTTGTGGCACCTTAGAGACTAACAAATTTATTAGAGCATAAGCTTTCGTGAGCTACAGCTCACTTCATCGGATGCATTTCACGAAAGCTTATGCTCTAATAAATTTGTTAGTCTCTAAGGTGCCACAAGTACTCCTTTTCTTTTTGCGAATACAGACTAACACGGCTGCTACTCTGAAATTAGTGGGAGGTGACACTTTATTAACAACCACCCACCGACTCCCCCACCCCCAAGGGAAACGCAAGAAAAGACCCATACATCGAAGAAATGAACAAGTGCTTGGGTTTGATTGCAGTGTCAATGCAATACTAGAAATATTAGTAGACTCCCGAAGAGACCTGAAGGTCTATTAAATCCATGGCTTATTTTCCTTGGCTGCCTATTTCCAGCCAGAAGGAAAAGGAGTACTTGTGGCACCTTAGCGACTAACAAATTTATTAGAGCATAAGCTTTCGTGAGCTACAGCTCACTTCATCGGATGCAGTTGGTGGAAAAAAAAAATATTTCCAGCCAATAGATCTGCTTTGCCTTCCGCTTGGCTATTTTTACTATTTTATACCCATTTGCATCCAGCAACTAATCCTCGCTCCGCAATTAAAAAAAACCCAACCCAGGCACACAGCAGATTTGGGATTTTTGTCAATTAAAGAAGCTTGTTTGGAGGAAAACGCCTGGGGGGAAGGGAGGTTAGTTTCCCTGGGGGGCGGGGGGGGGGGGGTTCGTTCCCTGCAGTGCGTTTATTGAGGGTGCTGAAACGAACATACCTCCCCCCTCTTTTTAGTGGCTGCAGAAGCCTCGCCCCCACACCCCGCTCTCCGGAGTCTCAATTGGAGGCGTGGCTGCAAGCACAGCCCTGACATCCTCCCCTCTATATAGGCTGCAGCTGGGGGCGCTCCCTGTGAATCGGGCTTTGTGCGGCGATAGAGGGGGGCCGGGGGGGGGACGCGCGGTCCAGGCGAACAAAGGCCGGGGGGAGGCAGGAAGCGGGAGGCGTGGAGAAAACCCAGGCCAGCCGCCGCTGCCCCCTGTTGTGGCGCGTTCGCTCTCTCTCGCTGCAGCCCAGCCGGCTCCTGCAGCCCCAGCGCCTCCGCTTCTCCCCCGCGTCGCTGCGCCAGCATGACCGCCAACGGGACCTCGGCGCCGCTCCAGATCCAGTTCGGGCTCATCAACTGCGGCAACAAGTACCTGACGGCCGAGGCCTTCGGCTTCAAGGTGAACGCCTCGGCGCCCAGCATGAAGAAGAAGCAGATCTGGACGCTGGAGCAGGACGGCGACGACTCCAACGTGGTCTTCCTGAAGAGCCACCTGGGCCGCTACCTGGCGGCCGACAAGGACGGCAACGTGAGCTGCGATCGGGAGCAGCCGGCCGCCGACTGCCGCTTCGTCATCCTGGCCCACGACGACGGGCGCTGGTCGCTGCAGTCCGAGCCCCACAAGCGCTACTTCGGCGGCACCGAGGACCGCATCTCCTGCTTCGCCCAAGCCGTGTCGGCGGCCGAGAAGTGGAGCGTGCACATCGCCATGCACCCGCAGGTGAACATCTACAGCCTCACCAGGAAGCGCTACGCCCACCTGAGCGCCAAGCAGGAGGAGATGGCGGTGGACCGCGACGTGCCCTGGGGGGTGGACTCCCTCATCACCCTGGTCTTCCAGGACCAGCGCTACAGCGTCCAGACCTGCGACCACCGCTTCCTCCGCCACGACGGCCGGCTGGTGGAGAAGCCCGAGAAGGGCACCGGCTACACGCTGGAGTTCAGGTCCGGCAAGGTGGCCTTCCGGGACGGCGAGGGACGCTACCTGGCTCCCTCCGGGCCCAGCGGCACCCTCAAGGCCGGCAAGAGCACCAAGGTGGGCAAGGACGAGCTCTTCGTGCTGGAGCAGAGCTGCCCCCAGGTGGTCCTGAGAGCCGGCAACGAGAGGAACGTGTCCACCAGGCAAGGTAAGGACCCCCCCCCAGCTCCCCTCCCTGCCAGCAGCATCCTCGGGAGAGCTCCCAGCCTCCGCCGCGCTGGGGATCGCTCAGCGCAGCCAGGCCTTTGTACGGGGGGGGGGGGACACACACCTCGCTTGGGATGGGCATGTGCCCCTCGGGGCTGCCCCACCCCCTGGCTCGGAAGGTGGTTCCCATCCTATAGCGGGTTTGCTGTTGGGTTCCGTGGCTCTCCGCCTCCCCGGGATCCACCTGGGTCCCGCGCCTCGCGGGCTGGCGGCAGGGACCGGCCTCGGCGCTTCACGCAAGTCCCCGCTGCCTTCAGCGTGCGCCGGGAGCCGCCGGCCCGGCCAGCTGCGGCAAGGGACCCAAGCCCTCCACGGCAGCGGCTACTTTCAGCCAACAACAGAACCGCCCCTCGCCAAATCTCCCGTTGGCTGCCCGCCCCCCCTTCCAGAGAAGCGGCTGTGACCTAGTGGGCTGCTTCAGACCTCCCTTCCCCCATCTACTGCTGGAGCTCTGCAGAGCTGCATGGCAGCCCCTCCCGCAGGGCTGTGTGCAGGGGGAAGCCATGCTGGGCAGCCCCAGGCCTACAGTTCGGGGGCTACCTACTCCCCTAAACGCGTGTGCATGCTGTCCTCCTAGTCCCCCTTGGCTGCTGACGCCGGGCTACAGCAATGTCCCTTCAGTTGCGTGTTGGCTTGTGCAGACAGACTTCTCCCTTGCTTGCTCGCTGCAGGGCAGAATTTGGCAGGGTTATACAAGGGCTTTAACCGAAACTCGGTGTTTAGCGGCTGATTTTGGTTGTGCAGGGAAAACATGACCTACATTCAGCTCACACAAAGGGAGCATTGCCTTTGCCTGCTGCTGCTTTGGCCGGGCCTGCTGAGCTTCCCCCCCCCCTCCCCCCTTTGGAAGCCAGATTTTTCTTTAATAGAGTGCAGAGGTGATCAGCTTTGTGTATGATGGGGAAAGAACCGTGTGAGTTTCATGGACGTGCGGGATCTTTGACCGTAGCGCTCCATGTGTGCTCGCTGTTAACTGGGAGTTCAAAGAAACTGCACAAAGCCGTGCTGTTAAGCATTTAATGCAGGTCCCATCTTGCACCTTCTGCACCCACAAGCTTAACCACCAGTTGCTTAAGGTTGGCAACAACATAGAGGGGGAGCTATAGAATGGTCCCCCTCCTGCAGGGTGAGAAAGCTATCTTGGATACTTCAGTTGTGTAGGTGAGAGCCAGTACATTACAAACTGCCTGGCTGTCTGATACAGGTCAGATAAACATGGTAACAGCTTGGCTTTCCATATGTGTGAAGGCTGAGGAATGAATTTGGTCTAAGCCCTTCTGTGAACAATCATCAAAATGGATGTGCAACCACAAGGATTCCTACCTCCCCTCACTTTAAGTGTCTGTAATGGTTGGATGACTGCCTGCTCTGTCTTTACCCCACAGACTGCTACAGGGAATTCATTGACTTAACCACGTCCAACCCAACTCCAAAAAATATCAACTGTTCCTTTGGCTGATATTTAATATTTGCCCTGTCAAAGGGGGGGGGTAAGGGGGATGGGGAGGCTGGTAGGAGAACAAGGGCGGGCTTGTGGTTCAGAAAGAATGGCTATTGCTGAGCTCATTGGGGAGAGGGGGAGCTGCTGCTCCAGTCTTTTGTCATGCTGGAGTATTTGGGATTGGAAAAGCAGATGTCAGGAGGGGTGGTATCTGTGGGGGTGGGGAGGCATTCACCAGTGGTCAGATAGGTGCATTTTACAGCAGGCTGCAGAGGGAATGCCTCCCTACAAGCCAAGGAAGTGGAGGAAGGCTCTTGCAGCACTGGTGGAAATAACATGGCTCACTTTAGGGTGTGTTATGTGGCTATGAGTGGAGAAGCCCAAACAATGTGGCTGGGCTGCCTGAAGGTCTTGAGGAGTCTTTCCAGAGCGGGAAATCTCTGTTCACTTTGGAAGGAGTGAAAGGGACTGTGGGCTCCATCACCTATGGTGGGAACGGGTCAAATGACCCAGAGTAGTGAGTCTATGGGGCATTCTGCTTCCTTGTTGAATCTCTCTGCTGGGCCTGATCCTTAATTTGAAGAGGGTGGGGGTGGGAAGAACCAGGAGCAAGAGGACCAAACACTGGCTATATCCCTGTTAATTTGGGTTCCTTGTTCCCCTGAGAGGTTTCCTATAATAGTTTTCTGGCACATGTTAAAAGCCCAAAGCCCAAACTTTTGGGGTGGGGGAGAAAGGGATTTGGTTCATGGGTCCAGATTGGGAACCCAGTTTGGATTCTTGCATTAGTTTCATTCAGTCTCCTCCTTAAAGGGGAAAGACATCTCATATCTCAAGACTTTCATGGGTAGCAGTGGAATGATTAGCTGCAATATGATCTCTCCTTTAAGTATGTTTCAGGCAGGGAACCAGTTTCCGCTTGGTTAATCCTAGCCAGCAGCAGCAATGAACAGTTGTGGAGCTGCTGCTTCTCTTTAGGCTCAGCTGGGGCACAACTTGCTTGTTAGTTCCTGTCCCTTGCTGGTTTCTCCCTCTGTTCCAAGGTTAATTAGAAACAAAGCTAAAAACACATGTCCAGGGGAGGCTTTCCTAGACACCCTTTCCCCTACTAGACTGATAAGCTTGTCCTTATTGTCTGATACTGCAGAGGAGAGGATGCTCCGGAGACTAACTCTCTGAGTGACCTGGCTAAAAGACTAAGGGAGTCTCATCCTAAATGAACACTTGATACTGGCTCTGAAAGATCTGTATTTTGAACTGACTCATTGGGGGGTCATGCTCTCCTTCCCCTTGCACTGGGGAGGGCAGCAGTACCTTGCTGTGACTTGTCTCCCACCACCATTGGTGAGGTTGCAAAGAACGTAGGGAGAAAACCCTTTGGTTTGCTACCTATGTTCTTTGCAACCTCATCTAGTTTTTCCCCCTCTCCCTCCAAAGTACTAGCTAGCATCTGCCCCTTGTTAGTGCTACCTCCCCACAAATTGGGCTCTGCCTGACCTAACTACCAGTTAGACACAAGTTAGTGGATAGACTTAAAGGGCCTCTGAGAAAGGATCCTTGTATCTGGAGGGAAGGAAAGACTCTCCCACAGGAAGCCAAGAGGAGCTCCTGGGTTCAGATAGCTTTTACAGCTAGAGCTATAATAGCTACTGCCTAGGCTTGTCGATTTTTCCTGAAGTTGGAGCATATGCAGCCCCAAGGATAGTTGAAATCAGTGAACACAGGCCCAACAAGTGCTGAGTTAGCAGAGATCACTTGGCTTTTGTTGCCACTCTACTCAGGTAGAGAACACTTGGAAATGGGAAGAGCTCTTCACAACACGCACCACCACATTCAGTCCCTCCTGGAATTAAGCCCTGAACATCAGAGATTCATTCCTCACTAACCTAAGGAAAAGTCTTCCAGGGGTGGGGATTTGTGACAGGAAGTGGGGGATGATGGGAGTTCAGCCTGATGACTGGGAGGCAGCTCTGATTCACCACTTCTTTGGGTGCTTCGGATCCTTCCTGGAGATGAATTTAAAGCTCCCTCAGGGCTTGCCTAAAGAGCCACAGAACTAATCCTCTTTCCAGTCAGGATTTAGGAATGTACCCTAGACACTGAAGCTGTCCTGGCTGGATCAGCCGGAAACCTAAATCAAACAGGTCTTCCAGGCAGGCAGCATGGAAAAGAAGTGACTGTAATTCTTTTGAGGATGATCTAGATTTGTCTGCTTCCTTTCCTGATTTACAAAGCCTCCAGAGAGACTATGCCCAGGTAACTGCTTGCAGGCTATTTTAGAAACCCAATCTGCTTGGGGAGCAGGTGAGATCACAGACAAAGGTGTAATTAACTAGCCTACTTGGAAAGAAATGCCCAGTTACCTGGGAAGCCTGCCAAGACCACAGAAAGAGCTGGTTTATCTAGGAGACACTGTCCTCTCTAGGGAATAGGAGAGTGGGGAGTGGAGAGTGTTAATATGTTAACAGGGTGCTCACATATGCAAATATCAAGGTCCGCCTCTAATCTCAGGTTAGAAATGAGATGTGGTTTAGAAGATAAACAAACAAACCACTTCTTTCTGGAATTGGGGATGTTGGGTCTGCTGTAACAAAGCCTCCTGTGTGGGAGTTAAGTTCCCTGGGGCAAGTGCACTCCCCATGGCTGAGCTTTTACCAGATGTTCTTTTCTTCTGTTGGTGGGAGGCTCCTTCAGACAGGACTCCCCTTCCCTATTTAATTATTGGACACAGGAGTGATGGAGCTCTTCCCTTAGTGGGTGGTTGGGTGATGGCTCTCTCCTAGGATGACCAGATTCCTTGATATTAGGGTCTTGTATATGCAACAATTCCCCCTCTTCCTTCTCCCCTGCCCCCCCAAAAAAAGCAGGTGTGAAAAATCGGCCACTTTTTGTAATCTGGTCACTTTATCCCCTCCATATGTTGTCAGAGCAAGATACTACTTTCTACCATGGCTTGACTGGATGGAACATCAAGTGAATTTACAGGCTGTGTGCCAGAAGCAGGAAGCATGGGGGGGGAGGTTAGGAAGGAACTGAGCAAAGTGATCAAAGCTAGCCTGCATAAGCAATCAGTGTAAGTGATAATCTATAGCTCTGCTGCTTGTGGGGAAGGAGAATTCTGGAGAAGTTTCTGACTTCTGGCCTTCACAATACACTGGGGACAGGTGATTGCAGAGAGAGGTGTGGGTTAGTGCCTGATCTCTGGTAGCTAAATGCCAATTGTAAATGGGGCTCCTATTGTCCTTCCCTCTTAGTCTTAACCTACTTCTGGCAGTCACCTGGCTAGAGAGCCAGAGGCAGTGCTGTCTAATACTTGGAATAGGGTGGTGACTCTTGATCTGTTCCCAGCTCTGCCCTGACAGAGGTTAAATGACCTGCTCAGCTGTTAATATGGGGATCCAAACCTATCTAATGGGGGGGCTAGGAAATCAATGCAGTAGTAGAACTCCTTATTGCCGCTGCATCCAGGACTCTAACCAGAGCACAATTCTAGGAGAAGTGCTGCTGCGTGCCTCTTTGGGTGCTGCATTAGCCACCGCTCTGCAGACCTTATTTCTTCAAAGCTTGCGTAGGTTTGTCTATTTACCAGTGGTAGTGTCCAGACTTGGCCCCAACAAACTGTTTCTTCTCCTTAACTAGGAGTCACCATTCAAGTGTAAGACTTGAGGTATGATAACCAGAGAAGCTTTATTGTAAACTAGTCTGGGGCAGGACTGCAGGTATGGGGGGGATGGTCTCCTGGCAAGAACAACTAAGCAACCAGATTCCATGCATCCAAGCTAAGCAATGGGGTGTACAGGCCAGTCCTCTAAACTGAGCTTCTTTACCTACCGCCAGAAAGTGAGGAGTGTTGCCTCAAGAGTTGGGGAATGAAGTTCAGATGAAAGGGAAATTGAAACCAACTTAAAATGCTTTCAAACCCAGAAGTGTCCTGGATCTTGGCCCAGGTGAGACTGGTTCTATGTCTGGGCTCCTGAGTTCATGGCTTGCCAAATTCCCTCCATCATTGGCAGCTCTTTCCTATTCACTTCTAGTTTTGCTGGCAGACCCACAGCAATGACTGCTTAAAGCAGTTGGGCATGGGTGGGAAATAGGTAGTGTATCTGGGTTAAATTAGCACTGGAGCACGTAGTCCTACCCTGGCATGCAGGTCCCTCCAGGTAGCAAGACAGAAGGTCTGTCGTGCAGACCTCCACACGGACACTGTTGCTAGGTAAAATGCCACAACACTGGAGCTCTCTAGAATCTTCAGCATAGCACGTTGTTCAAGGAGGAGTCCTTTGGCTGGCCACAAACGAGGCCCTTCTACTTGTGTGTTGGGTGGCAGGTTTGGATGCATCTTTCAGCTGTAATCGTGCCTTGCTGGAGTGCTGGATTTCTTTTGAATTGGCCTCTAATTGTCTATCTCAGTTATGTGATTGACTTGCTGGCTACCTCCTTAAAGTCATCCCTTCATTGCTGCAGCTTCAGAATCAAGAAACCTAGGTTCAATCTGTTGCTTTGTCACTAAGGTGGATCTTCACTGCACAGAAAACAAAACCCATGGCAGAGAGTCTCAGAGCCTGGGTTAGCTGACTGGGTTTGTGCTATGGGGATAAAAATAGCTGTGTAGACATTTGGGCCCAGGCTTGGAGAACTAACCCTTTTTGTTGGGCTTCAGAGCTTGGGCTCTAGCCTGAATGGGAATGTCTACACTGCTATTTTTAATCCCTAGGATGAGTCTGAGTCAATTGACCTGGGCTTTTAGATGTGTGTGTACACATGCGTGTGCATTCAGCATAGACGCATCCTAACCTGAGTCAATTGAATTACCCTTTTTACTGAGAGAGGTTAAGCCTCACTGCCTTCTGAAGCTTACTTTGGGTTCATAAGTGCCCTGAAATTGGCATATGGAAAGCACTGCATAAATGCTATGTATATATATTGTGGCCACTGTTGTCTAGCAAGTGTGTTCATGCTGGAAGTGGTTTTGGTCTCCTCAAGGTTAGAGACTAGCCTAGTTGTTCGTGGTCTATTTGCAGACCAGGGAATTGGAACTATGCATATATTATCTGCATTGATATCACAAATGTACATCTGGCTTAATGTCAAGCCCCTTGAGTATTGGCACATGGGGGCTGACCCTTTGAGTGGTGAATTTGAATGGAATGTGTTGGCTACTGGAAGGACCCCATGTCATGCTGCTGGATCTGCTGCTGCTCCTGCAGTGCACGTGTGACCCAGAATTCCACTTCAAGACTTTCAGGCCACTTATGAAGTAGTTTTAATTTTAGCCAGATTTGGCCCTAGGATGGTCGCATGAAGCCTAACTCAGTGGGTCAGGAGACTTCAGACCTGCAGAGCCCTGTAACATTATTCAGGTGGCTTATTCTCCAGTTGGAACTGAAGAACCGCAAATCTGAAAACTAGCTTGTAACCATATAGCTCCACAAAGAAAGACCTGCTGCTTTCTCCGGTGGGGTTAACATGCTAAAGAGGCTTGAAGGGAGGCTTCAGGGAGGGTTGAAGGCCTTGTGGTTAAGACATTGGACTGGGATTTGGGAGATGTGAACGCAGTTCCTGGTTCTGCTATACAGAGTTCCTGAGATCTTAGTCTCTTAATCTCTCTGCCTCAATCCCTCACTAGTAACACTGAGAATATGCCCTCTGTCTTGCCTAGTTTCTGTTTAGACAGCCCTTTACTTCACTTGTAAGGGCAGTCTAAACACAAAGTGGTTTAGGTAAAAACCCTGTGTAGATACCCTCATTTTAGTTATGACTTATTTGAATTTAAACCAGTTCCTAATCTAATTAACCAAGCCTGGTTTTAAATCAGTAACATCTCTTTGCATTGGCTTAAAATAACCATTAGTTTAAATCCTTGCAACTCTGTGTAAGCAAGCCTCAAGCTCTTCTGGAACATGGTGCCTAGTACAGAGGCCTCCATCTTAGTTGGGCTTAGAGGTCTATTGCACTATAGATAACAAGCATTTGCAGATTCTGTAGTGGGTTAATGTCACTTGAATTGTTCTTACACCATAGAGCTCTAATTCCAGTACATACATAAGAATTTTGAAGTAAAAGATGCAGCTTAGCATTTGCATCTATAGCTTTAAGTCTCCAAGCACTGGGCAGCAACTAATTCTGCCTGTGTATTCCCAGAATACTTAAGCTTCTGCCTATGTTGTTGGAGTCTGAGCCATGGGAGCCAACAGAAAAGGCAGGTGTGCACTCGTAATTCTGTCCCTTTGTTCTGCGTGAGGTCACCTTGCACACTTTTCAGCTTTCTACTTGTTGCCATCCAGTAACAACTTGCACTAACTAATACAAGCTATAGAAATTCAGAGGTTGCTTCAGTCTATATATAGGGGACTGTCTGAATGCTGCTTAGCTTGTGCACCTCACTATAAGGTTCTACATCTAGAAACTACTTCCAGAGCAGTGAAATGGGTCCCCTCAGTGGATCTCTGAGGTAATCTACCTCATTTCTGTCTAGAAATGGCCTTGTTCAGGGTCCTGAATCTTTCCAGCTGCTACAAAACTTATCCATCACTTAACACCCCATGTGTAGTAGGCTCAGGGCAGAGGAAAGGGTGTTGCTGCTAGAATACTTCACCACTGACTAATGATGTTGGAAGACCTGTTTGACTCTGAATGTACAAGTGTATTTCATTGAGAGTCTGTGCCTCCCTGTGGTACTGAGAGGTTAATCTCTCAGAGCTGGCAGCGGTTGGGAAGCTTGGCAGCTAGGGAATTAGGAATCCCTCTCCTGATCCAACTCTGGCTTTTCTTCCTGTCTGTTTCCACAGCTGTCTTCCCTTGGGGGAGCTTAAGCAAAGAGGGGTTGGGGCTGAGAGAATTCTTTTGTTATGTAATATTCCTGATGCAGGGAACAATTGGGGATGTACATACAGGCTCATTGTTAATGGTGCTAACTCCTAAGAATGCTTGTACCAAGATGCCTTGGTGGTGATGTCCACTCCTGGTAGAAGTGCTGTAATTTAGATATGCTCCCTAATGGCATGAATTCTCCTCATCTAAAACTATTTTAATAGCACAACAAAATACAGACCACTCTTCTCCCTCTAGCTCCAAAATGTCTCAAACAATGTTGTTAAACCCCTGCACCAAGATAAGACTGGGAGCTCTCACCAGAGCTGCAAAGACCAATTCCTCTTATCGCCTGGTTTCCAAAGATGCTGGCAATCCCCTTGCCCTCTTTAATACCCCCAAGTTCTCCTGCCTCCCAGACTCTTCTTTGCCAAAGGTGAGGAGGAGTCTTCTCTATCTAAAGACTGCCCTAAGAAGTGACTTTCCAACACCTCTTGTTCCTGTTTCCTTGCCACAGCTCCTCCTATTGCTTTGGACAACTTCCTCCCCCAGATTCTTATCTATGAAACCTGCCACAGTCCAACTTAATAAAAAAAAAAAAATCACCAGAGATGCATAACTTTTCCCTTGCCTCCCCTCTCCTCATTCCATATCCTGGGTGGATTTTTTTCTCCAGGTTTGTCTGATCATATTCAATAGTCGGTTACATTGTTTCTGTTGAAAAGGGCTTCTCCTTTACTCCTAGTGCAGCCTCTACCACAGGACTACTGCATCCATCTGGCCAAAAGCAAGAGCCTCTCCAACCAATCAGACTTTCTCCTGAAGTGGCTTTCTATTCACTTTGGAGTTCCCTGAAGATAAGTTCTTGGTCCTTTCCCTATTCATTTCCCTCTTGTGTCTCTAACTTTAATTAGCAGCTCTGTAAAGGTCAGGAGGAGTCATGCAGATTTCAGACTAGAAATCTACAAAGAGCAGTAATTAAAGTTTGAGGGTAATGGTATTTGCAGAGAACTCTGGGATAACAACTGAAAACTCTTTCAATATAATATTGCTTCTGGCTTTAGAATCAGGCAGAGTGCCAAATTCAAGGTGTGAGCAGCATGCCCACCTCTGAGCTTGGATGTCTGCCTTTTCATCTTATCAAGCATAGAACCTCTCTGGGGGAGGTAAGGTTGCCACTAGGCAACACAACCTAGTAGTTGGGGTTCTGATCTTTTACACATCACCCCTAAACACACCTAGGTCAGAATGCAAGAATTGCCTTGCTCTAGCTTCCTGTTTGTTCGCTGTCTTCCCCCACAATGCTTAATGAGTGCACAAAGCTCTTACTCAGAAAGCAACATAAGACTTGCTGATCTGTGAAAGTCAAAAGCAACAGGCAAGACACCAAGTGGTGTATGGTGCAGGGGGGCTGGAGTATTTATAAGCTGTCTGTGTAAGTTATCCAGAGCAATGGACAGGGATATAGGAATTACTAGAATGGGAGCCCTAAGGCTTCTAATGTTACTATAATTGCCTGCAGCACAGCCTATGATGACAGTAAAAGCCTCTGACTAGTAACGCTGACTCAGCCACATGTCCCTGGAATCACTCATTGTAGGGGAGAACTCAGCTTCTCCTTACACTCCAGATCCTCTGGAAGGTGGGGATGAACCCATCTAGCCTTGAACAGTGGAGGAGAAGGTCCAGCTGGCCAAAGTGAACAATCTTATCCCTAGACAGGTTTCAGAGTAGCCACCAAGTGAGCTGTAGCTCACAAAAGCTTATACTCAAATTTGTTTGTCTCGAAGGTGCCACAAGTAGTCCTGCTCTTTATCCCTAGTTAGCTAATCCTTGATGCAGGAAAGGAGGCTTTTTTCCTTCTTCCCCCTCAGTCAGCTGCTAAACTGTGGGTACAGTACCCTGTTTGGTACTCAAGATATTTTACCATGCAACATTTCCCTAATTTTGCATGGCTGTGACCCTCCAAACCTCCTGTTCGGTCTCTGTTACAACCCTTTGAAGCATTGTTCTGCTGGAGTGTAATTGCATTCCTTTCTGCTGAGTCTGTGTAACCCAACTCCAGCCTGGCATTTGGGGACGGGGTTTCAGAGAACCTTCTCTCCTCTCCCACAGCCTGATCTATTCCCTGTGAGTAAGACCACCTATGGGCCTACAATCCAGTGTGTTACATCTGATACTTGAATAGTCTCAAGGGACTATTGAGTGGACAGCTGACCCTTGAATGGTAGTGGGGAAGAGGGTGGGTTCTGGACAGCCAGTGCTTTGTCTAGCACTAGATTGATTGATCTCAACCTGTGGTCTGCAGCTCCCAGTGATCCACAGATTAAGACTTCCAATGGGGTCTATACCGCCATTTGAAATTTTTTAGGGGTCTGCAAATGAAAAAAACACACCATTGTCTATCTGATTTGCTTTATCACTCCCACTTCATCTCATGCCCCCAGGTGGGAGACTAGACTTCTCCTGCTACTAATTGTTTCTTGGCTAACTCTTGATACATTCCAAGTACCACAGCAGGTGGTTCCTGCTGAGCCATAGCATATGGGAAGCTGGTCTCTGTTCAGTACAATTTCATGGTAGCTATCTAGCTGTTGGCTCTGAAAATGGGACCAGTTGGCTTTTTCCTACATTAGTTTGTGATGCAGATGCAGTATCTGCTTAGATAAAAGGCAGGGATGGGAGGAACAATGGCTCATAATTTAAAACTCCTGATGTGGAGGGCTAGGTGACTTGAAGTTCAACAGTTGCATGGAGACATGTTCTGCAAAACCCCCATCAATGGGTGTAGTGCAGCTGGAGCAGGACAGGCATGGCCTATTCTCTGACAGGAAAGAGATCTAAATAAGTGGTATCTGGAACCTCCCTCCAGACTTGAGAATAGAGTACTAGTCTTGGCACTTTGGGGGGCAGAAGTGGGAAGGAGGCACCCCAGGAGGGTAGAATCTAGCTCCTGGCATGTCTTGCTTTTTGCCCTCTGCAACCCAGTACTGTATTCCCCATACAGAGCAAAGCATCCCTCCAGATGACTTATTTTGGATTAAGGGAAGCCAAGAACAGATCTTCCTGGGAGTACAGTGATGTACACTAACATTTCATATCAGAAACTAAGGCTACAATGGCAATTCAAGGAGCTGCACTGCATCTCTAGGTGCAGATACACAGAACACTGTCCCCTTCAGCATTCTTGATTAAAATAATGAGATGCTTATGGGCAGCCATATTCTTTCCATCCTGCACTAGTAGCTCTTACCAGCTCCCCTTCTTTCTCTGCCCCAGCTGGCAATAGCCTCCTTCAAAGCCTAGAACCCCAGCAGCAAGGTAGGAGTGTGCAGAGTGACTCCAAGGTGCCCTCCCTACTAGTGTAAATATCCCCATGGTAGCTCTGAGCTGACAAGCTTTTAAAAGCTGCCTGACTCTCCTAGATCTCAGGTGGGATTGTACTTGCTCAGCTAGTCCAAGTCACTACCGGTGCTGTTGTGGCACCAGTGCTATCCTCAGCAGGCTAGCTGGATCCAAGCTAATGGGAGTGCCTGCCTGAGCTAGGAATGACCCCTCCAGCTGCAGTGTAAATGTACCTAGCATTGGGGAGCAGAAGAGAACGAGGGGCTCTGCTGACCCCACAACTGTGCAGTGCCCCCAGGTACTCTGCTCCACTGCTCAGAGGCAAGCCTGGGCTGTGCCCATTTAGCAGCTGTAAATGGTCATGCTGGGTGCTTGCTAAATTCCAGATGGGAGGGTGGTGGAGAGAAGGTGCCCTTCTTGCATTTGAAAGGCTAGAGATGTCTTGTAGTTGTCAGCTGATGCTGACCTTACAGCAGGTGCAAGAAGTGGGGCTTGAGTTAGATTTCCATATCTAGTTCAGGAGTTGGGACGCTACTTCCTGCTGCCCTTCTTGTTCCCACAGCTCGCTATCCATTCAAGCTGAATTCAGCATGAGAAAGAGGAGCCTGGCACTTGTACTCCATCTGTTTGGAAATGCATAGGTGATACTCCACTGTCTAGGTGGGGAAACTAGCGTACATGATGGAAGCCACAGACTAGCCCTGTCAAGCTAGAGCAGGGAGGGGGAGAGAAGTGGGTTAGAGGCTCAAAGCATTGAGCCATGGCACACCCCTAACACTCTGGTTATCCAGATCAATATCACCTCTAACCACCTTCAAGACACATCAGTGACCATCCTATTTATGAACCACTTAACATTTTCAGAGCACCACCAATTACCTGGCAAATTGATGTGACTGACCCAGGTGCACTGAACAAGCTCAGCTTGTTGGGGTTTTTTGAGCTACTATTGTGGGGATGGTGAAGCCATTGCTCATGTGTTTTAATGACCTTTGCTCTCAGTGTTGCATTACTCCATGCTTCCACAAAACACCTTGTGAAGTATGCTGCCTGCTTCTAGAGGGGCAAATGATGGCACAAAGGTCATGGAGCAAGTGAGTGACTGGGAATTTGGTTAATGGAGCAGCATATCCCCTAAACTCTGGTGCTTGGAGCCCTTAATTTAGCATATGCATTGGACTGCATATCCATCAGACTCTACAGATAGCTAGACAAACATGTCCACATGCATTCCTGGTCTTGCACTGCTGAATGACAGTGTCATAAAACACTTCCACTCTTTGCATTATTGGGTGAATCACTCTGACCCTTCTGACTAACTTGCCAAACTTCAATCTGAGCAAACTTGGAGTGCTCAGCTTTCACCATGGAAAGCATCCTCTTAAAACCTCAAGGCTGGTTCTGGGGTGATGCAGTATATAGGTGAAATCCACAGTTAATGGGACATGCATAACTTAACCACAAAGAGCTTTGATTCAGCAGGTCTGAGAGACCTAAACCCACTATGGGCTCTGCAAAATGTAGCCAAGTCCCAAGATGGAATACAAGGTGCTACAGGTGACATTTAATCCAATCTTGGGGTCTTGCAAAAATTGCAATTAACCCTCTCTGCAATTGCATAAAACCCTGCTGTATTTTATAGTTCTGGTCCAGAAAACCAATTACAAGGAATTCCTAAATCACGTTTTCAATAGTCAAGTGTGTTTTTCTACTGGCAGTTCAGACAGCGAGTCTTCTAGAAGATGAATAACCTGCAAACTATCAACAGATTTGTTTCCTGTTCCATTCCCAACTGTAGAATAGTCTACAGCAGTGGTTCTTAACCAGCGGTCTGAGGCCTCCTGGAGGGGGGTGTGTGCAACCAGGTTTCAAGGGGTCCAGTCTGCCAAGTAGGGCCAGCATCAGACTCACTGAGGCCCAAGGCAGAAAGTCAAAGCCCCACTGCACAGGGCTGAAGCCCAGGGCCTTGAGCCCCAGCACCCAGAGCTGAAGCTTGAGCAGTGTAGCTTCCCAGGGACTTCTGTTGCACAGGGCCCCAGGCAATTGCCCTGCTTGCTACCCCTGGCTTTTATATGCAGAAAACCAGTTGTGGCACAGCTGGGCAGAAGAGTTCTTATAGCATGTTGGGTTGCAGGGTGGGGCTCAAAGGGAAGGCTGAGAACCCCTGGTCTAAAGCATTCTACTTAATGTGTTCCATAAGGAAAAGGTGAAATTCAAATGGAATTTAGCAGGAAACTCCTTTTTTCTGTGGCTCTCCCTGCCAGCTGCCACCTTAATGTCCTTCACCTCTGCCTGTTTACCCAAGATCCAAGAAATATTCTGTACTTCCTTCCCATTTTGTGGGGGGAGGAAATTTCAGGGTGAGGGCAGCACCCCCAACCTGCAAGCTGTCAGAACTAAAGGAGAATTGGCCCACACATAGTCTTAAGACAAGCTCTTCCTGTTATCAGATATTGTGCTGTCACCATTCATTGGTTCTGTGAGGCCTTATTTCTGCCCCTCCTTCCCTATAAGGGGGGAAGACCAGCCAGAGCCAGCCTGACTCACTGCGTTCCTCAGTGTATGGCCATTGTGTAAAGGCTTATTCAAATAGACTTCCAGATGTGAGTGAGCCTTAGCTGCTTCTACTACCACTGATCACAGAGGAGGAAACCCCCAATGGCAGGCATGGAAAATTGCAAGCAAAAGGGGGGGGTAGCAGCATAGTGGGTAGCAAGAGCTGTGCCCCTTCCAAAGTTAGACCTATAGCTGGGGATTGAAGGTCCTTACCCAAAACTCTTGTCCTGTCAGGACCCTACCCCTCTCCTCCCATAAGCTATCTGATCAAATGGGCTGGACTGAGACCTCCTGGCTGTGTCTGCACAGAGAACTTGTGGGAAAATTTCCCCCTCTTCCCTCCACACAGATCAGCCTATTGAGCTACAGATCAGACTTCCATAAAACCATCCTTGTAGACAGGGCCTTGGTGGTTCTAGCAGAAGACACTATCCCATAACCTGGTAGAGCTCTTCATTCTCTGTAGCTGACACACCAGAGATGTTCCCATCTGGCTCAAACCTGTCTCAGCTAATCAGGTAACAAAACATGGATCACTGCATAGTCACTGCTGCCGGCACCATAAATAACTTGCATCAGTTCCAAACATGCCACACAGCTTCCTTGTGGAACTGTTGCATTCCTACACGCCAACACTGAATGCCTGGCATGCTGTCTGCTTGGCTTGCATTGAGTTCTGCAGCACATGGGACTGGATGTGGCTATGTCAGTCATGATGAATGAGCAAATTGTTCAGTTAAGGTCATGGTGGAGGAGAGGCACAGGCCCAAGAGAATTCTCCTGGGGGGGCAGCAGCAAGGGGACAGACTGGTTCAGATAGCAGGCTCACCAACAGGGCTGACCTGATCAGAGGCAGAGGTCCTGACTTTGGCCCCTTTACAGTCAGTTCAGCCAGGTTAAAGGCATTGTAAACCAGCTGGATCTAACCCCCCCAGGATTTCCCCAGCATTAGAGGCTTCTCTGGCAGTGCATTGCTGCTGAAACCACTCTAAGCCCTGGCAAACGAGATGTGGCTGGAGCACTGCTGTGCTCTGGCTATTCTGAACTGCAAAAACTGCCTCATAGGGCTAAAGCCAGGGACTGGACTGGTTCTCTGTTGGCTCCAGAATCCAGGGAACTTCAAAGGTGGCACTGAGACACACAACTTGTTGAGCTGTGCAGAACAGAGCTTAGAAATAGGGCCAGAGGATGAGAGGTAAGCAGAATCTCTCCTCAGGGAAGAAGGCTGTCTCAGACTGCCCCCAAATGCTTGATGCTTGTGAAGATGTGCACCAGCAGTATTTTGCACTGACTGACATAGAGGGCAGTCACACTAGTTCAACTTTATTAGAGCATAAGCTTTCGTGAGCTACAGCTCACTTCTCCGATAAAGTAAGTGAGCTGTAGCTCATGAAAGCTTGTGCTCAGATAAATGTTAGTCTCTAAGGTGCCACAAATACTCCTTTTCTTTTTGCGAATACAGACTAACACGGCTGCTACTCTGAAACTAGTTCAACAGAGATGTGCCTGGATGAAAAGAGAAATATTGGTGGTACTGACAAGAAGCCAGTTTAGACATGGTAGATAAGATTATGGATAATCAAGCTAGGTAAACAAAAAGCTGAAAGCAAAGTGCTAGTGCTTTGCTTATCATTCCAGTTAATCAATTTATAGACCAGACCTAGCTGGCCTCAGTATTAGCTATTAAATGCATATGAAGGCTTAGAGATGGATCTCTAACCCTTTGAAGCCGTGCCCTGGCCCTTCCCTAGCTATCTCTTAACACTGCCCCTATCAACTTCTCACAAAGGGGGCACTCCTCACCCTGATGTCTGACTAGATAACAGTTGTCTAACTAGCCTGCCTCTATCTAGGCCTGTTCCCTTCTATGGAAGTTCAGCTTTGGGCCTATCTAATCTAGTGACTTTTGCAGTTTGTTTAAATTAAAGGGATGTGGTGGCCAATCTGACTCTGAAAATTCTATGCCAACTACTACGTGTAACCCTCAAGATTGTAAGAGTTGAAAGATTAGAGGAAAACTAGTCAGTTGGCCTGTGCATTTGAAGGCACTTGATATAGGTACATTTGTTGTCTGTCTCTCCTTTCCAACTCCACAAGTCTTCACTATTAACAGTGGTAGCAAAGCTGGAACTGAAGAGGTGACAGGCAGGCTTTATACTGGGGGAGGAACCTCAAACATCAGAGTGGAAAAAGCCCTTCACAAAATATCAATGGCCACTTCATTTTGGTGGTAGACTGTGGCCCTTTAAAACACACACCACAGAGCAATTAAATTGAATGCTCCTGCTGCCCTCTTTAATTCAGCTCCGGAATCCTTGTCAAGTTCAGCACTTCATTCTTGCAAATGGGCGAGCAACTTGTTCTCAATAACCAGCCATTTCCATATTCTTCCTGGGAAAAACTCTGTCCATCTAGGGCAGCCTGATTTTTCCCTCAATTGCTAGCATTCATTTCAGCAGAGTTGCCCACACAGTTCTGATTCCAAAGCCCAGTGGAGAATGGCAGGCCACAGGAACAGAGGCAAAAGCAGTAGGTTGCTAAGATCTCTGAAGTCTGACACTGGAATCTTACTCTGGGCTTTTCTTGGCTCCAAAGTGCTGCTGGTGACTCGCATCCCAGAAGCTTTTTTTTTTTTTTTTTTTTTTTTTTTTTTTTTTTAGGAAAAAGCTGCCAAGCTTGGTGAGTTTCCCTTTCCATGCAGGGATACTTGGCCCAAGCATGTATTGACTAAGCGTATTTTCTTGAGGATAAATGCCTGTGGTCAGATGCAAGTGTGGCCTCTCAGTATCTCACAGGGCCAGACTGGCTTAGGGTACCATGGCAGCTGTTTGGATAGCAGTGTACAGGAGGGTAAAGCAGTGCAGTTTTGCACAGGAGCAGCAGCAAGAGGACTAGCCTGAGTGCATGATAGGCCAGACAGCACAGTTAGAACTACAAGGAGCTCCCAGCATGCACAAGCCAGGCAGAGCAGGGCAGTGTGTTGGGATGAGAGGGAGAGAAGCAGGCTCAAGAGTTGGATCTAGGGTGAAAGTGGCCCAGTGCAGATTGAGAGTGGGGGGGCAGGGGAGAGCCTTTAAGCAATGTGCTATGATTCCAGTTTTAATACAGAGTGCCTTTCAACTGTGCAGGATGCTAGTCTAGGCCAGTTGACATCCTTGTTAATGTCTTCCAGCTGACCTGGAAGAATAGAGGAGTTTCATTTTTTGTGTCCCATGTAACTTCTGTCGTGTTCTGGGATGGAGGGACCTGACCACAATATGACATAACCTGAATTCTGTTCTCCTTTGTACAGCCAATAGGATCCAAATTGTTTCAGCCATATTGCAGCCTCTGATTTCCAGTGCTGCAGCATGACTAGAAACATGGAAGTGCTTTGACAGTTAACACAGAGAAGCCCCTGTCCCGGTTTTAAGCATGCCATAAAGTCTACAGATGTTGTGGAAAGTCATAGCTGAGAAGTTTTACTAGGATGGATTGACTAGCTTAGCATCTCTTACACATGAAAACATCTAGTAGCCAATTGTAACTTCCCCTCATTCTCATCTTCATTTGATGGGCTGATCAGGAATAGGGCTGAGAATAGCACACTCAGCTGTTTGTGGTGATTATTGCAGACTTCGCTGAAATGTTCTGTTCCAACTACTTGAGCATCCAGATTAAAATCTTAATGTCAGGGAAACTGTTCCATGGATGTTTTCATGGGCACTTTTTTTTGGTGCAGAAAGCCTATGCACGAGGTACTAGTGCAGCTAAGGGAGATTCACTAAGAGTAAGCAAACTGTCACGATCTTTCTGCAAAACTTGCCCCACTTTCTTCCTTGCTGTTGATATTCTTGTGCTGCTGATTCAGTTAACTCATTGGGTCCCTAACAAACATTTTGAAAATTAGCTGCATTAGGGGCTGTTCTCTAATACTCCTTGCTCTGTCCAGTCTGAGCTGGACTGGGTTGGTGGGGGGGAGGGGGCTTCTTGCCACCAGTTAAGCTTCCTGACTTTCTCCTATAGGGATGGACCTTTCAGCCAATCAGGACGAGGAGAGTGACCAAGAAACCTTCCAACTGGAGATTAACAAGGACACCAAGAAGTGTGCTTTCAGGACCTATACTGGGAAATACTGGACCCTCACTTCCAATGGTGGGATACAGTCCACTGCCTCAGCGAAGTAAGTCTCTAGAGGGTCTTCTGTCCAGTGCTTGTAGTGGGCAGGGCATTCTGCTTGGTGGCTGTCTTTGGAGCCAAATTAATCCAGGGGTCACATCTGCATGTAGAACAAAATTGTTCTACCCTCTGAATGTAATCTGTTCTAAGGTGGCCCTGATACCCCAGCACTGGGGTAGAAATGCCTGGGTCCAGGGTCCAACTGAAAGCAACTGGTCCACCACCAAGGTTGTCCCTTGGCCACAGGAGGCTGAAACACCAATGTCTTCACTTCCAACTACAAATGCACTTAGTGGATACACAGGCAAGAGATGCTGCTCAATGAAGGTATGCAGCATTCCTACGCATGACCCGCATGGCCCTAGTAGGGTCGTGATGCCATGCCTGATAAGGCCCCAGTCCTCTGCAAGCATTCATCCCCTTGGGCTAAATGGCCTCTTAGAGTGGAGGGGGCAAACAGTAGCTGTTGTGAATTGTTACACTGCCTCACTTGGGACTGTTTGACACAAAAGGACCACTGGGTATCTGGAGCAAACTTTACAGAAGGCTGTAAGAAGGCCCTTTAGCAGCAAGTAGGAATAATCCTTTGCAGTTCCTAGCTGAACCCTTAGATGTAAATTAGGCTGTGTGCCAGAAATGGATCTAATACCTTCCTTGTGAAAATAAAGCCTTGATTAGAACCCACCCATCTACACAAGAGAACTATAATATTAGGTCCTATAATGGCTGTCCTATCTGCATGGGCCCTGCTCCAGTGGCTTGAGTATAGCACTCCATCTTTCCAAGCAGAAGATACCCCAACACTGTTTCCCTTTTGCCCCAAGACTCCTATCCGCTTCTCCAGAGTACAATAGATGCAGCAAGCTTCATCCATATCTGAAGGTGCAGCAGAATCTTATGCTTGGGACAGCAAGGCCTGACAAGGCAAAATAAGACACTTTATGATCCTCCCTTGCCTAAACTGATGGTGGTGCACCAAGTGAGACTTCTCACTATTTTATCCAGTCAAACTGGACTGGTTAAAATACTGCACAAAGCTGGGGGGATGCTGATCACTTGGGAATTACAGCAGCTGCCCTGAAAGCATACGGTCTAAAGTGCCTTCCTCCTCAATGGAATTCATACCTAAGAGCCTCCTTGCCTTCTGTAACCAGTACCAGATGGATGTGGTTCCACTGAGCTGTGGAATTTGTCACACCCAAAGCAAAGCCTAGCAAGAGGATCAGTTTGACTCCAGGTGACTCTTTAGTCCCTCTGCCCAAAACTTCTGTGCAAGTGAGCCTGAGTTTCTGTAACTGAGCACTCTCCAAATCCACTCCTATCAAGGAAATAGACTAACCTAAGCCAGAGGTTTGCCACTTCCAGTTTGTCCTTAGGCACTACCTCCAAAGAATCCCCTTGGATCTCATAATCTTTAACAGCATATGGGGTAGTCCTTGTGGAACCCAAAATGAATGGATACCCCAAGTCAGGCCTGATAGAGAAACAAGACTCCAGATTCTCAAATCTAGACTGGAGTCCTAAAGTAGATCTCAGAAGGTGCCTGACTTCCCTCTCCACCACTCCAGAATGCCTTCCTTGGGCCCATCGCAGGTAAAACCTATATCACTTCTCTTTACACAGGGCAAAAGCCTTGACATGTCACACAGCAGACCATGGAAGCAAACGCCTAGGGCTAAACTTAGCCCTGGGAACAGCAGGCACAACTAGCAGGTGAACAAAGGGGAACTTAGCCCAAAGATTACTGCCAAGAATATAGTCTGCTCCACTAACTGCTGGCAGTTCAGACCTAAATTGCAGCTTGAAATTACCCAGTAGATGGTGAACTTGTTTTAACCCTAAAACTCCTTAGAAAAGATGCTGGGATAACTCCACTAAACCCTCCTATGCAGGATCTCAAACATCAGCTGGCCTGGCTGGCTGCATAGGGCTTTGCAGAATGAGCTCTTCTCCATAGGCCCCAAGCTGCACTGCCCCTCTGGAGGAGAATGGTCCCCAGTACAGCTCTTCCCTTCCCAATGGCTTGTCTGCTGTTTGTCTTTGCTGTGGCAGGAACGCCAGCTGCTACTTCGACATCGAATGGTGCGACAAGCGCATCACCCTGAAGGCTGCGAATGGCAAGTATGTCACGGCCAAGAAAAACGGGCAGCTCGCAGCCACTGTTGAGGCAGCAGGTGAGGGGATGCCTTGTCCTCTGTAGCCTAGTGACTTCTGGGAAAGTAATGGTGGGGAAGAGCTTGGGATGAAATTGGGAAAGCGACACCTCTGACCTCACTGACTGGGCTATTGTTCTGCCGCCCCCTGGCCTGTGTCTGAGTGAAGGTGGCAAAGAGCAGGGTGGCGGTCTCCTCTCCCAGGCTCTGATGGACCAGACTGGAGGTGGTCAATGGGTTTTACTCTAATCACCTTGGCTGTTTTCACCCACCCCAAGTCAAATCTAGAACCTTGAGAGGATAGCTTGGGACGCCGTGGGGGTGGGGGGCAGGATCTCCATGGCACATCTCTTGTACTCTCCCCCAGGGAATCTGGATCTGTTCTAACAAGCCAGGTACCTAACAGCCCTTCTCGCCTCCATCTCTTCCCCTGACCTTTTGGCTGGTAGGTGAGACGGAATACTTCCTGATGAAGCTGATTAACAGACCAATCATTGTCCTTCGTGGGGAACACGGCTTCATTGGCTGCCGCAAGGTGACTGGGACCCTGGACTGCAATCGTTCCTCCTACGATGTCTTTCAGCTGGAGTTCAGTGATGGTGCCTACAATCTCAAAGGTCAGTCCTGCAGTTATGCAGCCTTGGGGGCTCCACCTAGCCACCTCATCCCCTGTGGCTAGATCTGTATGACTAGCCTGGCTGTTCATACAGTAACAAGGACCAAATGATCTCCTGTATGCACCATTAGCAGTGCTACTACCCTAAGGGCTACACAACTTTAATCTCCTACCCCACAGACCAATGCTGTGCGGCACCCTTCCCTAGAGCAGAATGACCAGGAGGCTTTTTGCATTGCTCGATGACTCTCTCTCCTATGGAGTTAAAGGAGGCTTAGAGGTCTGATCTGGGCTGCCTATAGAGCAGTGGTTCTCATCTAGGGTACACGTACGCCTGGGGATACACAGAGGCCTTCCGGGGGTACAGCAACTCATCTAAATATTTGCCTAGTTTTACAACAGGCTACATAAAATGCACTAGCAAAATCAATATAGACTAAAATTTCATAGAGACAATGACATGTTTATATTGCTTTATACACTGAAATGTAAATACAATATCTATATCCCAGTCAATTTTAGAATTGTATGGTAAAAATGAGAGTAACTTTTCAGCTGTGACTTTTTTGTATTTTGTCTTGTAAGCAAGTAGTTTTTTGAGGTGTAACTTGGGGGTACAAGACAAATCAGGCTCCTGAAAGAGGTACAGTAGTTTGGAAAGGTTGAGTCACTGCTCTAGAGTGTCCATTGGCTTACCACTTTTCTAGAGTGGCCTGAGTCTAGGAGACTCCTTTCTGATCTCCGCCTTGTTCAGGTTCCCCTTATTAAGCCTCTGCCTAACCAACCTAATCCAAGGCAATTCTGGCATATCAGTGAAACCTAAACCTCCTTGCTATTGTACTGTGAATCCTCAGCCTTGTTGCAGAGGGACAGCTCTCTGTATCTCTTCAGCCCTTGGTGTCCTGGAGACTGCCACCAACCAGATATCTTGGACCATAATAAGTTGGCATTTGTCACTGGCTGGGGGTGAGACTGTCACTGCCATTGAACTTGGGCTGGAGTCACTAGGAGCAAGACTGAATGTTGGGTTGCATAGGTGCTACTCCTTTCCCCTGTGATTGCAGTGACCCGTGGGGTCTCATGGCTCCCCTAAGCTGTCAAGATCCCAGGTTCAGTTATCAGAGTAGCAGCCATGTTAGTCTGTATTCGCAAAAAGAAAAGGAGGACTTGTGGCACCTTAGACTAACAAATTTATTTGAGCATAAGCTTTCGTGAGCTACAGCTCACTTCATCGGATGCATTCGATGAAGTGAGCTGTAGCTCACGAAAGCTTATGCTCAAATAAATTTGTTAGTCTCTAAGGTGCCACAAGTCCTCCTTTTCTTTTCAGGTTCAGTTAGGAAGCACAAGAAACTTTGAAACAAGCAGGCTGGCCTTGAGTGGCCCTCTCTGATCTTCCCATGGGCAAACTGAACAGCTCAGGCTGCAAAACTGGCTCTCCTTTCAAATGACCTAAAAGTCTTTGGATGTTGAGCTGATCTCTCTCTAAAGAACACTCCAGTACTGTGGATCACAACTCATGTGGATTGTAATGGCACCACCTCTCCTTCTATCTGTGATTTCACAACACTTCTTTTTGACTACAGTTCAGTTAAGCTTAGTAGCTTGGCAGTGTTCTCTAGCCTCTGGCATCTATTCCAGATATCCTTCATTCAGGACACTGCTTTTCTCCCCTTCTCTCCCCTGCCCCCCCACCCTATCTGCAGATTCCACTGGGAAATACTGGATGGTGGGAAGTGAGTCCTCTGTCACCAGCAGCAGCAATACGCCCGTGGACTTCTTCTTCGAGTTCTGCGACTATAACAAAGTGGCTATCAAAACCAATGGCAAATACCTGAAGGGTGACCATGCTGGTGTCCTCAAGGCTTCCACCGATGCAATCGACCCCTCCACCCTCTGGGAATATTAAATGCACTTTAGCTTTCCCCTTGCCAATTTTTTGTTTTGTTTGGTTTCTCTTTTCTCTAAAAGGATTTTCAGACTGGCTTGCTGCTCCCTCCTGCCATAGAAGCCAATCCAATTTGTTGGAGGTTGGTCTTCCTTATCTCTCTTACTTGGATAGTGACCTAGGGAAAATGCAACCTGTCTATAGAGCTAGTGGGGTCTTTCCTTGGGTTTGTGTTGGGCTTTGAAATTGTAGTTGCCATCCTCCACCCTGGCTCTGAGCATCACCTCTGTCCTCTCTTCCCCTAAAACTAAAGGGAATAAGATCACCTCTGCTCTCTTGTGCCATATTGGAGTGCTGGCACCATATCTCAATCTCTACTGCCAATGCCCATGCTGCTGTCAAGCAAGGGCTAGCTTGCACAAAGCTGGAGAATCTGAGTGCCAGCGTCCCACACTCCTGGTATTTGCTCAGACCAAGGAAGGTGAGATGGGTTATGTTAGTCTCTATCTATGATTAAATGTGCTCTTCATAGTTCCCAGCATGGGGAGAAACTTTCTCCCCACTTGGTTTATGAAGGATAAATATTTTCAGTCCCTAGTGGGGGCAGAAGAGGTGATCTAGCAGATCCTATCCAGCCCGTCAAGGGGCTGGTTTCAGCCAGCAAAACAGAACTCAGCTGCAGGACTAGCAAGCTTAACTCTCAGAACTGGAAAGACATGCAGGGGGTTCATCTAGAAACTCTCTCTTAAGGCCAATCAGTCTAGAAGGCTTCAGACTCCCAGCTCCATCAGTGGGATTCCCCTTGTGCCCCATGTGTGCTTTTAAGTGTCAAAGGAGCATCTTGGAGCCTGTCTCAGCAGGTTCTAGCCTGAGAGGCTAAGGAAGCTGCTTTAGTGCTAATCTTAGACTTTTTTGGAAGGGGACAGGCTTTTTGAATTGATACAGATACTGTAGCTGGACACTGAGTGAAATTGGTAGCAATCCTCTGGCTCACCTTTGTGTGCAACTGGGGAAGACTTCCTCTACAAAAAAAATCTTCTGCCAGCCAGGCTGGGAATTTGATTTCCCCGTGGCTGTTTAAAAGGGGTAGTAGAACTTGAACAGGATGGGCATACCTGCCTATTGGTTAGCAAGGGTTGGGTCTTACAAGCGTTCTGACCTGCCTCCTCTCCCTGTCTTCAGGAGAAGTAGAGTGAGTCTGGCACACAGCAGTACTGCCCCACCAGCTGCCATATCTCAGTGGGTTTTTGCCCAACAACCAAGTCTTCTGGGCTACAGGAGCAGTGGGAGGAGAGCAGCAGTGTAAACTGACTGATATTTCTCATTCCTTGGACAGTGGCTGGAAGCAAAAATTGCAGATCTCAGTTTAGAATAGAAAACTCGTTAGCAACTTTTGCACAGTGGTATTTGTTCACTTATCTCATACCCTACTGGAATCTTAAAATCCTCACTACAGAACAGTGTGGTGGCAAAGTGTAAAATGACCATTTCTAGTGTATAGGTCTGAGAAAGCTATCTCCTCTGCCATTCCGGGGGGAGGACGACTAGTCAGTGTCTCTGACCCAAATGCCAACTCTGCATTGATTGCATGAAAACTTAGCAACATTACTGGAAGCAGAAAGGACCAAAACAGTATTTTTAATGTCTATTTATATATGCTCTCCATAGCACTATTATCAGCTGTTGTCTGCATTAGAGTTCTAACAATGTGTGCATTTGTAATAGGTAATGCTAAACCTCTCTTTAGGGTATCAGAAGGCACTTTGCCCTTTGAGGCTTTCCCAAGGGTGGTGTTCTGCTCCCTGTGACCACCTAAATAGCCTAACTTTTTGTACTTGGCCAACCAGATGTCCCAGTTTGAGCCTGTACCGATTTTTTTTTGGGGGGGGGGGCGGAGAACAGGTGGATGTATTCCAGATACAAGGTGCTGCATCACAGCCATAGGTTGTGTTCTAGTGGCTGGCTCCCATGGGTCAGTCCACATCTCCATGCCTTGCTAAGCTATAAACAGTGCATGGTGCTTGTGGCTTCACATCTGTGCCAAAACAAAGGGCCACTACCAGTGGCCGGCAGCAAGGTAGGGGGGGAGGGGTTCATAAGCCTTAAAGCCACATTGCCATTATATGGGTTCTTCCTATAGGAGCATGGTGCTAAACTCTCTATTTGGAGAGCAACTGGCACCCCTAATCTGAGTGGGGATGAAATGGGCTCCCTACTGTCATCTCTGCTCCTGTTGTGATGTCAGGACTCTACCTCTGGGTTCATCTACCTTCTTTCAAATTCAGGGGTGATCTTCTGTCAATCTTGTCAGTGTTTAAACTACAATCCACTATAGGGACAAAGATGCCTCTAAAGAAACAGGTGGCCTGCTGAAATCCTGAATGATCCTGTGACTTGGCACATAATGCTTGCTGGCTTTCACATCTATTGTGGCCCTCTTCTCCCCACTCCTAGCTGCAGTTTGAACCATGTAACTCCTGCTCTGGCTTCTTCCATGTGACAATAGGTCAAGAATTTTTCAGTCTCCTTTATCGGGTGTCGTGGCTTTGAAAACATCTCACTCTGAAATTTTGTTAACAGTTTTGGGTTTTTTTTATTTTTTGTAAGTGCCATTTGTATAACTTAAGTAGCTTCAAGTGGAGAAAGATCAATAAAAACCTGCATTTGGAAATGAGGAAACTGTGTGGTTCATTTGTGCCTGCAATTCTGTGATGGTTTCTCCATCATGCTGTTGGGTTGAGCTCTGTGCAAGCAGATTAGGGGCTGGAGAGGAGCAGGAAGCCCACTATGTAAATCACCTGAAGAGAAATTTTCCTACTACTGTTGATGCTGGACAAGGGGCATCCTGTCAAGTCAAACCTGGGCAAAGCTTGCATGTGGCTGAGTTGACACTACTCCCCTTTCTAAGCATCAGGAAGGCCATCATTCTAACCAGCATGGACAGGTAGTACCTGCTAGCTCCCATCCCTGCAGCTATGCTTCCTGCTCTTAATGCCTAATTTGCAGGAGAGAGAAATGTTCTAACCTCACTAGCTGGAGGCCAGCATCAGTCCATAATGAAGAACCACATCCTCACCCCACACCAATCACTGATTTTGGCAGCTCTGCAAAGGGGATTAAAGGAAGCTTCCCTTCACTGAAGCTTGGCTTGCATCCAGTGAGCTCCTGGCCCTGCAGTTCTGAATGACTTATCTGCTCATGAGGCAGTGTGTGCTAAGGAGGTGAGGGCGCACACCCAGCTCTTACCCTGCTCCCAGTTGGTACAGAATGCTAATGTTAAAGGTTTATGGTTCTTTTGTAGCTTGAGGGTGGAGAGGCTTGATTCAGCTCTACTCCATTCAAGCCATTATCTCCCTTTGCAGGAGAGAAGGGAGCAGGTCATCTCAAGGCTTAATAGCCAGGGCCCATCTCTACCAACTGTTGCAGGGCTGTTTTGTGGGACACCTCTGAGGTTAGTGCACTGGCTTCCCCTTAAGATGGGGAGCCTGCTGCTTGCTGGGGCTGCTTTTCTTTTTGGCACCAGGTCAAGTGAAGAACCAAGAGTACAGTAAGAGCAGGTGTCGGGGGGAAGAGTGACAACAGGGGTGAGGTTTCATTCCACACTAATCCTGCAGTATCCTGTGTCGGCTGGCAGCCTGGATGGATTAATCCCATGTTTAGAGCAGCTGCAGAGGCAGGTGCTTGGCCAGAGCAGAGCATCCTGCTGCTATTCACCTCTGCAAAGCACCATTCAAATGAGGGCCTGAGTTCAAACAGCAGATAGTCCCCCCAGCTCTGCATAGGCTAAACCAAGTTGCCTTGTGCTGTGGCACAGCACCTCACCTATGTGCCTGTTACTTAGGCCTGGTACTCTAATCCCCTATCTGTCAGCACTAGCTCTCCTCATGGGGAAAAGCCTCAGCTGAAATGGCTTTTAACCTGTGTTCACACACACAGCCCTTCCCCTACAAATTGCAGCCTTTGACTCTTCCTGCCACTAAGATACAGGCAACTTACAGCAGTGTAACCTAACTTACAATAACTTAGGTTATTGCTGCTTAGGACAAACCCTACTGGAGTGGCTGGCTCCTGCCAGAAGCTGTCAGTCATGCCACAGCTTCCTGGGTTGCCCCATGCAGGGCATCAACCACCCACATGGCCCTGCTCACTGGAGCATTCTGCACAAAAGGATCTTGTTCCAGTACCATAGAGCCCACCCACCCTGGGACTGGGGTGAGGATGTGATCACCTAGATCTAGAAGCAGCTTTTCCTTCCAGCTGCAGTGATAAGTTCCAGGATGCTCCTGTGAGCACACTGGTGCTCAGTTCCTTGGGCAGACAAAACCAGCATGGCAGGAGAGGCAGACTCAGTGGCTGACAGTTAAAGGGTCTGGAAATAGCTTTTTTTTTTTTTTTTTTTTAAAGCAACACTATAGAAACACCTGCTTGGGGCTGAAGATGCAGAGAGAAAAGCCCGAGGCAGCAGTGCTGGCAGGTAAGTGTATAGTAACTTGTGGGCAGGGGGAAGATCAAAATCAGGACCTGAAACACTTCTCCCTGCACAGCTGTGTTCCCCTGAGGTACCCCTGAAAGCAGCTTTCCTCTCTTCTCTCTCCCCCACATGTACCTTGGAATGAGAGGATTCTGCACAGAGGGGAATGAGATAAACACCAAAGGGGAATGAGCACATGTGTGAACTGGGTGGATAGTTTCTCAGCTTAAATGCCTCAGCTGGGGAGGCAGGATGGGACAGTCCTCAGACTGTCAGTGTTAAGGGCAGAAGGGAGTCCCTCGGCCATAAGGAGGATGCAAAGAGCTGAGCCCAGCTGCTCTACACCATGGAAACAGGTCTAAGGCCAAGGGCTCTCAGAGGTAAGGATGGTAGCACCAGGGGAGCCTGTGAGGCTGGGCAGAAAGAGGAGGGTTCAAGCCAGCCCTGCAGCAGGTCACGCAGCATGCAAAGGGAACATGGCCTCTGCTCAGGGGGCATCTTTCAGAGGCCTAGGTTTGAGTATGTCACACTCACAGCAATTAGCCAGCAGTTAACAGTGCAGCCATCCACTGAGGCCAGGCCTGGACAGTTGCCTTCTGTCTCTATGGTGGTGAGCATAGCCCTGCTAGTGTGTGGTGATGGGGGATGTGGAGAAGCAGGTGGCTAGTTTTCCTTTGAGGAGGGTCAGTAGGGTCCTTGCTGTGCAGCAGATCAAAGGCTGTTCTGCAGTTACAGAGAGACCAGGCAGCCTTAGCACTTTAGGACCAAATTTAAAAAAAAAAATCTAAAGTGCATCTGCACAGGGAGTTTGGAGCAGGGGGACATGGCAGCAGGATGAAATTTTTCAGCCACCCTTTTTTTCCACTGAAAAATGCAAATTCATAGCAACCAAAACAAAATACTGGGGGGGAAAAAATCATTCAACCTTTTCAGAATATTTCAATTTGAAGCTACTTTTCAGTTTCAAATTTCATTCCATTTTTTTTTAAACAAAATCTTTGAACTCCTAACTTTGACACAAAAAATTTTGTTTGCCTTTAACTTTTTGCCAGAAAATTTGAAAAAGATTCAGTTGGTGTTGATCCAAAACATTTTTTTTCCCCAGTATGGCCAATAAACAACCAATCATCAGTTATTGGCACAGATGTTCCTGGCTCCACCACAGAGTTTTCAGTGCACTTAAACTCTGCGCCTCCATTTCCCCACCTGTAAAGCAGGGCTGATAAGCCCACAGAGGTGAGCTGACATGTGCTAGAGTAGTGCAAAGTATTAAGAGAAGCAAGAGTCTTCTAGAGTAGAAGCCAGTGAAAGGTCACATCACATGATTGCATTAGTGCTCCCTAATGCAGTTCAGCCCCCCTCAAACCATTTTAGGGGACACTAAATAAACCTCACTGCAAATATTGCCCCTCCCCATCACCTGCTTTTAGTCTAATATTAAATCAACCCTGTCCAGTTGCAGAGAGTAGTGAAAGGCACCAACCAACTCTGGGTTCCAGGCCAGCACAGGTCATTATCATTACAAAACTGAAGCATTACCTCTGTTAACATGACCCCCCGCCCCCTGGGGTGCAAACTCTATTTCTGGGTGGGGATAGTAGATTTGTGAGACCTGATGCCCCTCACACTCTGTCCCACACCCAGCCCTCTTCCCAGGTATGCTGGGGAGCAAGTTACCACTCACGCGGACAGGGCAGGTCTGCCTCAGTAGCGGCACTGGGTTCCCCACCCCACACCCTTCCCCTGCACGGGCAGGCAGGCTCATTTCAGCACTGCCAGCATCAGGGGCCAACCTCTCCCCAGCTGGCTCTGTGCACCTCTGCTCCCTGCCGCCTCACCCTGGGGCAGGATCACAAACAGCCTCCCTGCCTCCCCTTGCCCTACCTCAACAGCACCTCTGGCACCTGCCTCCTCTCCCCTCCTTAATGGGTCCTGGGACCACCCCCTCCTCCACCCCCGGTACTCTTTCACCATCCCCTGCTCATCCCATCCCCCAGTTTAGGAAACGTTGCATTAAATGCTGGACTCAGACTAAGTCAAAAGATGCAGCATTAGCCCTAGCGCCACCCAAACAACCCACTAAGGCAGGGTTACTGGCCCCCACAGCCTTAGAGCAGAGGGCAGTTCTCTGGTTGGGGAGGGGTTCATTAAAAGACTAGGATTACGGTTCTCGGGGGGGGGGGTGTCAACTCTCTCCTTTCCTTAGCCCAGCACAGATAGCTCCCTCCCACACTCCTACTAATGCACCACAACCCTAAGGTGCAGGGACCCCCTCCTCCCACAGTGGGGAGAGTTGTACAGTCTCCAACTCAATTTGTTCTTTGCTGTCATGTCATGCTGACATGCTGTCATGTCATGTCTTGCCAGCGGGGTCTAGCTAGCTCCCCTTGGGCTGGTAGTGGGCCTGGATGCCTGGTCACTTGCAGCTGGCCTGAAATAACCCACTTATTTGACATGGGCTGGTGAACAGGGTCTGTCTACACTGCACACCAAGCCCAGGCTGTGACTCAGGGTTGAGCCCAAGCCCCTCTTCTATACACATATACATCAGTTGGACTTGGGTCAGCAAGCATTCAGGACCCAGGTCCTAGGGCCCTGCTAGGCAGGGGGGTCAGAGCCCAAGCCAGAAGGTCTGCACAGTGCATTCGGGACGTGTCAACACGGCTGTGAGCCCCAAACCATGCAACTGCAAGCCCAAATGCGGTGTGGACACTCAAGCACAAGCGTGGAGACACCGAGTCCACACACCCGGGTCCAACAGACCCTGGTTTATAAAGATATATGCAGATGGGCCCAGCCTTCAGACACAACCGAGCCGACCTCAAACCAATCCGCTAAGATTTGATCCGACAACAGCCTGGACACGAGGGGCCTGGCATGAAATGAAAGTTACTGGCAGCAGCAGGCTACCAGCTGACGGAGGCAGGGGCATTTGAAGAGTCTATTAGAATAAGAGGGAAAGTGGTGCTAGGGAGAATGGGCAACTGGCTCTTTAAACAGGACCCTCTGCCAACCCACCTTTCCTGCTTCTCGCTCCCCACACCCCTCGCCCTATCCATTTGCTCCTCGCAT
Organism: Dermochelys coriacea; assembly: GCF_009764565.3. Classification (NCBI taxonomy): domain Eukaryota; kingdom Metazoa; phylum Chordata; order Testudines; family Dermochelyidae; genus Dermochelys; species Dermochelys coriacea. The sequence goes on along the minus strand of NC_050077.1, from coordinate 9,300,816 downwards.
GGTACAGAAGTGCCCCGGATTACCCATTCTCTTTTCTACCCCAAGAGTGCTGGGGGTGGGAGTTGGAAAATCTGCTTCCAGCACTGGGTGCTCTTAGATCCTCAAACAGCAGACCGGTATTAGTGCCGCTCAGGGGAGATGCACACTCGCTCAAACCCAATCTTCCCTTTCTCCAGCCCCACTTTCCTTCCTCCTAGCCGCATTGTGCCCTCCTGGCCAGCGCTTCTCAGGATGCTTGGAGCCTGGAGGGGTTTTCCCCTGGAGATGACCCTGCTGGGAAGCAGGGGGGAGAGACGCTCCTGCACTCTTCAGTTGCGCTCCCCCGCACCAGGTCATCTGTCTTTTCCTGAGAGCAGCCAAGCTGAACTCAGGGGTGAATGGAGACCACTGACCTCGCTGCCCTGCCCTGAACAGCGAATGGGGCTTTGCCTGGCCTCCAAGGGTCACCCGGCTCTTTGATGCTGCCCCTCAGGGCATTTGGAAGGGTTTCTGAATGCTCCTTGGCTATGAATAGTTGCCTATGGGGAAGAGGCCCTCCTCCCTTACCTCCCTCCTGCCAGCACTTGAGCAGCTCAGAGGATAGGGTTGCAAAGAAGATCCAGCCAGCTGGCCCACACGCACACTTCATTTCATTGGGCCATTTCCTTCCTGGCCTCTTGCTTTGCCACATCATCTTTAATAAAACACAATTCCAGCAGCATGGGCTCAGCTAGGTCACTAGACAGACCTGGCTGCCATGGCCAGGAAGCCAAACAATGCCCAAAGAACACACAGTTTCCTCCTGCTCCTCTCTCTTGCCCTCTCCTCCTTCCATTTGCTGTGTTTGTGGTGAGAGGAACAGCTGGGCCGAGGCACCGGTACCGGTTTGCCCAGTGACCCGATTCAGGCACCGTAAGGACAGCCCCCAATCTCAGCCCAAGCCTTGGGATCAGCCCCACCTTTAAAAAGAAAGTTTGGAGCTGTTCTGTTAATAAACTAAAGCAATCACCACTGCTCAGCTGCTGTCCGTAAACTCTCCTCTGCCCCCATTCTGAGCAAGCACTGGAGGAACAGAGATAGTAACAACACCTAGATCTTACATAGCACATTTCACTCATCTGTCTCCAAGTGCCATCCAAACAAAGGAGGAACATATAATCTGAGACACGCAGTGGGGAAGTGACTTGCTAGCATAGCAGACAGGTAGCAAAGCCAGGAACAGGACCAAGGTCTCCTGAGTCCCAGTCCAATATATGTTGTAAGGTTTCAGCATATGGCAGGGCATCTCTGGGACAGCAGAGACTCAGGTAAGAGAGGAAAGAGGGCAAGAGAAGAGAAGTAAAGAATCAGTAGGTGCAGGCAGCCAGAAAACTGACCATAGCCTGAAGGCAAAAGGGAAGGGAAGAAGAATGTAAGAGGGTTAGGAATGGATGGACCGGACAAATGCCCTGAAACCATTCTAGAGTTCATCCCACTGCACCTTCAGGGGCTGTGAGGTTTGCCCACCTTGCCCCAGCTGCTCACGGAGCACCTTTACTCTGGCTGGTACCATTCCCTCGGCTCTGGTTTTGGAAACACTTTAAGGGGAATTTAGTGCTGGAGCTGTAGCCCTGGTGCCTTGCAGGCTTGATTCTTCCATCAGCGGCTCCATTAAGCTTCCCCGAACTGTTCTACCAGCAACCTTCAATTTGACCTGGAGGAGCCAGAGCTGGGCATGAGCTTGTTGTCAATGGTCCATTTCACGGTTGGCCCCTCTGTTGCAAGGGTGCAAACATGATACCACATGTGATGCCAACTGGGAACTTGGCTGAGGCCATGAAGAAGACATAAAGGGCAACGCCCATTGTGGGGTATGTCACATTCAGTGACTGAGATGCAAGGCTCCATATCTAGGTCCCAGGCCCTTAAACCACCAGGTCCGTCAAACACCTTTCACTTCAGCAGGTGTTTACTGGCCAATAGTTGCACTCAATAGAAAAAAGAAAAGGAGTACCCGTGGCACCTTAGAGACTAACAAATTTATTAGAGCATAAGCTTTTGTGAGCTACAGCTCACTTCATCACGAAAGCTTATGCTCTAATAAATTTGTTAGTCTCGAAGGTGCCATGGGTACTCCTTTTCTTTTTGTGAATACAGACTAACACGGCTGCTACTCTGAAACCACTCAATAGAAAGTAAGAGGCAGCATTAACTAGAGTATGACACAACCGCAAAGCCAGACGGGCTTAACTTCCTTGGACAAGGAGAGGCTCCATGCCACAAACACAGCAGAGATCACCATCCCTACCACGCCCAGGGCCATCCAACTACCACAGCTGGTTGGCTGGCAACTGCCTGTGCCCTGATCTCACCTCTCAGCCTCCAAACCTGCTTCAAGCTGGGACACTGTGCCATCAAAATAACAGCTCCCCCTCCCCCATTAACCTAGTACAGGTTGCAAAACGGCTGTTTGTTTCCTGGGGTGAGAAAATGGCCCTAGAAACAGGTTTGACACCATCACAATCAATTATGGCATCACATGCAACAACACACAGGTGTCACGTGGAGCAATTCAAGTAGTGCACCTCCCCCCACATACACAATGAAGCTCACAGTTAAAGCACCTGCCTTCCTCTACCCCAGTGACTGCTGGCAGGCCCCTCCCTACCTTGCTGCAGTCCTCCTGGGGCCTAGGCACGCGGCATGCCATACGCCCCACGCCTGCTGCAGCTCTAGGCTTCCTTGCTCCCCCTTCCCAGGAAGGCACCTGGGACAGGAGCCAGGCAGGAGCTTTCAGGTGAGGGAGCTGTACCATTTTCACCAGAGGGGAGCACAGCCCAGCCCAGCCACTCAGGTCTCACACTCCCCCCCCACTTCCCCATGCCCTGGAAATAATGTGTCAGCCCAGCTTCCTCACTCCTTGCCCCTCCCCTATCTGAAATCCCCTGTAGGTTCCTGGCCATGGACATTTCTCTGCTCCCTAGAGCGATGGAAAGAGGGAGGGGGAGAGCCAGGGATCCAGAGCTACAAGCTGGCAGCCCCAGGCCTGCAGGGCAGCTAGCTGGGAATGCAGGGCAGGGAGGCTGGACTGGCCCTCATGGGGGGATGTGCCACTCAGTGCCCAGGAGTTCAGAGACTTGGTGACACTGGTGAGGAATCCAGCATGGGCTGCAGGGCCACAGGGGTGCAGAGCTGGGCTGCTCTGGAGTGGGGACGGCGTGAGCACCTCTCAGAGCACTGATGAGCTTTCTGAGCTTAGCATAAGAGCAGAGGGAAGCCCAGGCAGAAAGGTGACCCCAAATTCGTAGCCCTGGTGCCTCCCACCTGTCATGGCCTGTAGCTCCTTTGGCTTTGCTTAAGCACGCGCTGAACCTGCCCGTCCCAGAGGAATGGCGGGGGGAGGGGTTGCGCGGTGTCGGCTTGCTGCAGTTTGTTCTAGGCAGGAGGGTGGCACATCTCTGAGCCCCACCTCTGACCGCGTCGGTAGTTGGCTGAACACCATCAATATCCGGAGCACGCCACATGCTGTGCAATTGCCTGCACCCCCTCTCGTTCCCCAGAACTGCCCATCGGCCCCTTCCTTCATTCCTAAGCTTTGTCCTTTGCCAGTCACCCAGCCCTGCTTTTACTCACCCAGCACCTCTCCTAGGCATTCACTCTATGCTCCCCCCAGCCCCCTTATTTGTTCAGTGATCAGCTGTATGCCTGGGACAAGCTTCCAGCTGCCCCTCCCCACACATTGGGGTCCCAATAAGCAGCAACCTCCCTCTGCCTTCTCTCAGCACCTATCACCATATCATCTATTTAGATTGTACACTCCCCAGGTAGGGGCTGTCTCTAACGTTTATACAGCACCTGACACAATGGGGTCCTGTTCTCGGGGGCTCAGCGGCACTACTGCATTAGATGCAACTATTATGTGGTTGCATCCTTACACCCAGTAGCTGCTACTAGAAAGGGAAGAAGGTTGGAAGCTTTGACATCTGCTGCGCCATCAGTGCTGAGACAATTGTAGCAAAGCAGCAGCAGAACTGCACTGATCAGAAGCTGAAGGCCTTGTTTGAGGCAGCTATTGTACTTTGCACACTCAGGGGCCCAGAGAAGCAGCCCTTGGAGGCAACTTTGGACCAGAAAGGCTTTTTATTTTAAATAATTGCTTTAAACAGTAATTAGCTGCAGTATCAGATTTCTCAGGGCTTTGAGCTCCAGCCCAGCTGCTTTCACTTGACCCCTAATTCTCCCTGGTGTAATTAAACCAGCAAGAGGGGGCAGCCAGTAAGGAAGGTGGTTGTGGACAGCAGTGGTGTGAAGAGCAGATTGCAGAGTGAAAGGAGGAGGCTGCCTTTGTGCTACAAATGATCTTGGAAAATCCCAGCTCCTGCTCCCTGCTGCTAAACACACAAAGTTACAGAGAGGAGCTAGCCGGCAGGGAAGGCCCTACGAACTATACCAATGCCAGCAAACCCTTGTGCTCTCCAGCTCTGGGGTCTAGGGTGCTCCCTGGTGCATTAAGATCACTAGCACTAGGGCTGCATCTCACAGCGCACCCTAGAGTAAAAGCAGCAACTGGCCCACACGTAAGGCTCCTGCAGGAGGCCTCATCCCGCTCCTGGTCATGCTCCCTTGCCCCCAAGGGAGCAGTTGAAGAGGCAGGCGTGGTTCACACCACAGATTCCCTTTCATCTGGGGTAGGCTTTTCTCTGAGCCAAGGCCTGATGGTGTTTTCTGAGGCATTTGCTCAGCTGTTTTGAAAAGAGGCAGGCTTTGTTGTGTCTTGCGAGGCCATGTTCCCTGAAGGTCAGCTTCCCTACTTTGTGCATCCGCTGCAATCTTTCATTAGCCGCCTCCCCGCCCCAAAGAGTCATGGGTAAGCAGTACGATTGCTCCCTCTGTGCTCAAGCCAGACAAGCTTCCTATGCAACTCTGCTAAGCATCTCCTTCCATTCCTGACCTGGGTCCCCACTCAGCTCCGCCTTAGCTAAAGCGGCCACTGCTCTTCACATGTGAAAGTCTCAAATACAGTCTGCCTGCCCTTCCAAAGAGTCGCGGGGGGTTGTTGCAGCCTAGTCTATGGCGGCCATTCATACTATCTGAACACTCCCCTTACTATTATTGGTAGTATAGCAGTTCCTGGAAACCCTGACAGATCAGAGCCTCGATGTGCAAGGTACTGTACAAACCCACAACTGGAATTCTGCTCTCCAGCACTATAAAGCGGCTACAGTAAACCTCTCTTCTACTTCTGATAGGGCTGATTTATACCTCTGACTCAACTAGCATTTCAGATGGCTTTGTGCCAGAGTCTCAATGTTTGTTTCATGGGATTGATTCCCAGCACAACCAGGTGCCCACAACCCCACCTAACGCCAGGAGTTGCAATTGCTTGGCATCTCTGAAAATAATCAGGCCTCACTATTTAAGCACAATCCCAGAGAGCGCCAACGACATGATTCAGAGTAGCAGCCATGTTAGTCTGTATTCGCAAAAAGAAAAGGAGGACTTGTGACACCTTAGAGACTAACAAATTTATTTGAGCACAAGCTTTCGTGAGCTTCCGATTGCATCTGATGAAGTGAGCTGTAGCTCACGAAAGCTTATGCTCAAATAAATTTGTTAGTCTCTAAGGTGCCACATGTCCTCCTTTTCTTTTTGCAAATGACATGGTTGCATCTTTTATGTAATAGGGACCCTTGAGAATGCACTTAAATTCTACAATGACTGGTACTCTAGAAGCACCAAAGAGCCCAGCTTCATTATTGCCAGCACCATTCATAGAGAAGATGCTTCAATCGGTAAGCTAGAATTTACTTAGTTATAGATGGGGCTGGTAGCACAACCCTTATTATAAGACCTTCTTTTCTGTTGCTTTTAACTTTGCCAAAGCCTGTGGAGTGAGAATGGGCCTGGGATGAGAAGCCAGGGGTGAAAGGACAGGGAGAGGTTGGAAAAGGGGTCAAGCTTGGGGGAAACTCAGCAGTGTCTGTGCCTTTTACAGCACACTTCCCTCCAGAGCCTGGCATGAAGCCCATACTCCTGAGCCTCACCATCCCTCTGCTGTCAGCAAATATCTGTGAAACCCACTGGCACAATGTCTCCCATCGCTTTCTCGCTCTGGTCCACATGGGGAATGACAACCTACTACTGCTATCAGGTTACACTGTTAGCTCAAGTCACAGAGGTTGGTGCAGTGGAACTAGAAGTTTCAATCCTGCTGAAGACTCATGCAGGTCCCAACGTGATGGCATGTGCTGGAATTTTTTTCGGCTTGCTTTTTTTCAAGTCTCTCACAAACACACACAAACCTTATCTTAAAAGAACATTCAGGTTGCAAAGTCAAGCACTCAAAAATTAGGTAATACCAGAACCTTATGGTATTGGTACTGTACAACCTTAATTCAGCCCCCTTGTGCATATGCATGACAAGTTTTCAATTACGGAATATCATCCTAGTTTTCCCACAGGGCCCCTGCCTCATTCAATGCCCAAGATGGACCTGTTCTGTGGATGACCCAGGCTGCTGTCCATAGGATCCCTGCCTCATTTGATGCAGAAGCTGGCAGGGAAGCAATGGATGAAGCAGGCCATTGCAGGAAGAAAAAGGAAAGTCTCACGATTAAAACTGTTGAAAGTTGCAAGGGAGAACTGGATTCTATCCTTGTCTCTGCCAGAGTTTCTATGCGTGGCTACATAAGTCCCTTAAAACAAACTTTTCCACGGCTTGTGTGCGCCTCATTTTCTGGAGGCCTGGCTTGAGGCCCGTTGGCCTGATTTGTAGAAGTGCAGGGTCCTTGGAGCAGCAACTGAAGTCAATGGGAGCTGTGCTACCCCGTGCTATAGAATACTAAGTACTCTGAAAACCCAGGTCCTAGGCGTCTCAAACTGGGTACCTATAATTAGTGGATACTTTTCACCTTAAATTCTGCCTCAGCTCCCCACCTGTAAAATGGGGCTAGCCCAACACCTCCATCTCACGGGAGCATTGTAAAGATTAATAAATGAATGTTGGTGAAGCACTCAGATACCAGCGATGTGTGGCAGAGAAGAGCCCATGAGGAAATTAATAATTCTGTCTTCAGAGCAGGGTTTGAATAGCGTGCAAGGAGAAAGCCAAATACTGACTAGCTGCTTACTGGCTGAGACCCATCGGTCCTGTGCACTGAATGAGCCAGGGGTCCTGCGGGGGGGGGGGGGGAGGGGAAGGGTAGCTGATCACGTTAATTATTAAATTAAAAACTTGTCATCTACACACAAGGGTGCTGAGTTAAACCTTTAATCTGGCCTTGCCTAACTTGTGAGAACTTGATTTTGCAACCTTGTTTTTTAAACTACGTTTGTAGATGTGTGTGTGTCTGTGTGTAATTCGACCTCCTAGAAAATGAACTGAGCTGAGAGGGAGGAGTTAAATTTACTAACAAGGCAGGGGAGAGCGCACAATCTATGCACGAGCAGCACAGCAAGCTGTCTACCGCATTATTGCTAAGCCTCTCATTGTAAGGGCCTGCACGCTAAAGTACACTGAACCTGCAGCTTCCACAGAGCCAGCAGCGCAGCTGGAGAGTGGGGGATGCTGGAGCCACAGAGCCTTTGAAATGCCTGGCTAATCTTTCTGGATTTGCCTGTTAATTATCCACACAAAGCTGCTTAATGGGACGGTTCTCTTCTCCTGGGGAGGGGAAAAAAATTCACTCCCTAGGAAAAAGGGGAGGGAAAAATAAATGTAACCTCCCCACCCAAACAAAGCTACTTACCTGGCATTAGGAGCAAGCCCCTCAATAGGAAGACGGGATGCACAGCGACAACCCCACAACTCAGAAAGTCAGTTTAACCCTTCCCACTCCCATCCCCAAAACAGTACAAGGAGAGAGCAACTGGGCCCTATTGTCTTGGTTTGAGTCAGAGAAGATAAGATCATTGTGTAGCTTAGACCAGATACCAGGGAGTAAGTTACTGAAGCTAGTCACTGAGGCCACGTCTCGACTAGGGAAAAAAGGAGGTTGATTTCTTTTTAATGTATGCGCCTTCACACTGCACCACAGCTCCCCTATAGCTATGTAGTAAAATCCCTGCCAAATCAAGGCAAGCGACAGTTTTATCTCCAGGTAGCCCGTAGAGGTAAAAACCTTGGGTGGGAGAGCAGGGGGAGGACAGCTACACTGAGCTAAGGCAGCACTGGCCTTGTCTGTACAGGGATTATATGACCTATATCTCCCCTCTGCCCACGGTCTGCGCCAAGAATTACAGAATAGAGGGTCTGGAAAGCCAGGGCTTGACAAGAGCATGGAGTCCCAATGTAAATGCTTTCTGATGCCTGCTCCCCTCATCCCTTATGTCACAGCCATTTTTGCCTGTTCTTTCCCTGATTTTAGAGCCAAGTCTAGCTCTGTGCATGAAGCTGGCTCTGGTTTTTTGTAACACTTCCCCTTCCCCATAGTATGAGTTCATATTTCCTTATTTTTCACTTGCTTTTTGGGGCTCAGGGACCCTTCCCCCACACATTTATGTAGCTGAAGCCAAATGAAAAACGCCCAGAAAAATGACAAGAGAGTCAGGGAAGTCTCCCACAGTTCCCTGCCTCCAACTGTCTCCCCACTCTTCCTGTCTCAGTCCGTTGCAAGGCTGCAAGTATGGACATTTCCTCTTTCATTTCCTATTTCTATTTTAAACATTCACATCACAAAGCAGCCAGAACATACAGGTGAATACGGCCCTGAAAATCCAGATAGGCTAGAGCAGGGGTTCTCAAACTGGGGGTCAGGACCCCTCAGGGGGTCATGAGATTATTGCATGGGGGGGTCGTAAGCTGCCAGCCTCCACCCCAAGCCCTGCTTTACCTCCAGCATTTATAATGGTGTTAAATATATAATATTTATATAAATATAATATATTTTTCCATCCCCTTTTCCCTAGGGGGGTGTCTCACTAAGAGGCTTGCTATGTGAAAGGGGTCACCAGTACAAAAGTTTGAGAACCCCTGGGCTAGAGTGTGTCTACACACACTCATGTGCACATGCAGTGCTTTTAAAGGACTACTTTACATGATCAGTCCTGCTTCACACAGCAATGAGAGAATGGAAGCCATTTTATATCCCATTCTCGTTTTCCTTTTAGGCTTTTGGAACACATCAAGCTTTTACAGGAGGCTTGAATGTTTTGCCGACTAACTTTCACAGTTTTTAACCACTCTGACAAACCTGGTACGAGAATTATGGTTGGTCTCCGCTTTCTACCAGCTGTCGCCTATAATTATCCTCAAACCAACCAGCTTCTCATGGACATTGATGTAGCAATGAAAAGCACGGAAGTGAAAGCCAGAGTGCACAAAAATTTATTTACAAAAAATTCAAATTACAATATTATACAGGGACTTTTTACACACAGAATTAGAACAGTTTTCTACCAGAGGGTAAAGAAAAATATTTTTTTTTTTTAATAAACCACCTATTCATTTTCAGCTATTGCTATACAAAGTTGCAGAACACGCACAATTTGTCTTTACAAGGTTGGTTTTTTTTTTTTGTTTGTTTTTTTTTTAATATAACGTTTTGCTAAGTGCAAATACCAAATTTCTCTCTCCACCTTTAAGGCAAGTAAAATGGGACACTGCAATTAATCATAAAAAGTACCAGTCATAACATCAATATGGGCCCACAAGACACACCTCCCATCTCCCTTTGAAGAACACTGAGGTTTTAAAGGGGGCAAAGGATATATCTATACTGTTTAAAAAAAAAAAAAAGCCTGCAGCAGCAAGTTTCACAGCTCAGCTTGGGCTCTCTGGGGCTCAAAACAGCAGCGTAGATGTTCAGACACAGGCTGGAGCCTGGGCTCAGAAACTCAGTAAGGGAGGACGGTCTCAGATCCTGGTCTCCAGCCCATGCCTGAACAGTTACACTGCTATTCTGAACCCCGAGAGCCCATGTCAGTTGACCCAGGCTGTGAGACTCACTGTGGTGGGTCTTATTTTGCAGGGGAGATGTACCCATAAAAACACCAGGTAAGTCCAAAACATGGAATTTTCTGGTTTTAATTGTGCAGGAAATGGTTTGTTCTTTAAGCGGTGAAACATCCCCATTAACCCAACTGTTCCTAGAAAACAATGGAGGGCTCTAAAATCGCCAATTAGGATGACAGGGAAGGAGAAGGAGAGGCCCCACATTTCTCTGCAGGGAAATTCCTAGTCCAGAGCTTTCTCTGTGACAGGAGCCCCACCACAGAACCAGAAAGGACCAAAAGGTGAAATGCAGGGGCGATGCTGGGTGAAGAGCTGATCTGATCTCTCTGGACTGCCTGTAGCCGCCCACAGGACTTGATGTTGGTTTCATACAATGGGCCATGATTTCTCTCCTCACAGACACAAAATGGGCCTTCATCATTTTGACGGGAGAAAGAATTCTCTCCTTCCCTTAGCAGGGCTGCGCTAGGACCGCCAATGGAGAGAGACATCAGGCATCCACATGCTTCAGGAACATCTCAGCGAAGACTCCTCATCACCACAACGTCCCCAAACACTACCTAGGGGGAATCCTGCCTCCCTTTGACATGAAGATGGGAAAGTCAGGAGCTTGCCGTGCACCATCAAATCCAGAGGGTACAAAGTTTGCTCATGTAGTGGGAACCAGTGCTTACCGTTAACACAGAAAACTAAAAACTGGTCAAGTACAGACACTAGACCTCCCTTGGCTACTTTGCCAAGTGCCTCTCTTCCCATTTCCAGCCTTTCCCTGCACAGGCTTTTATATATATATATAGGTATTTTAAAAACACACAAAAGCCAGGAGTTTGAGCCAGGCCATTATTTTTGTTAATGGTCTATATCTAGGGTTTCAATATAGCTGTGTGCAAGTGGCCACACCACTTCTATTTTTGCATGGTGATAGACATTTGCTATACTATTGGTCAAGCACTGAGGCTGAAATTCGCTTGAGTGATTGGTACAGTACAGTAGAATCCAAACGCTCATGCTGTCCAAGCAGTTTTGCTGAACTCAGACTGACACAAGGGAACTAAAAAAATAGTCGTAACTACCGTATAAAATTGAATCTTTCTACCCAAATTGGTGAGACACCATAAAATTAAACCTAACAAAAATTACAGAGAGTTGGTACCACCACCCACTTCAAAGATATGGCTCAGTTGTCAGTGGTGGGTCTGGTTGTTTCCAGCTCTTTATTGTGGTGATAGACGTTCACTACAGGAGTCTATTGTAGATATGGAGAGAGACACACACATATGGCCAAAGATTCATAACCTCAAATTTTTAACTGGAGAGTGCTTCCAGCTATGAAACTATCCCCGAATAGTCTCTTCTACTGTAACGGCACATGCAGGAATGAGGGGAAGCTTAGGGAAAAGCAATTTATATTTAATTGGATTTGAAAGAACAGTAATTGTGCTTGATAAGCAGAGTATTCGAGAGTCCCTGTGCAACACACTTGAAGAATGAAGGACACAGACTCCCCAAAGGCACTGGGTATTAGAATTAGTACCTGCTTCATCTGAGGCTTTCAAAGAACAATTGCTTTATTTAGGAAGTATGTGAATGGTGGCGAGAAAGCAGCAGACTCACTCCAACGGGCCAGGTTTGTTTTGGATGAAGGCCACTGTCATGGTTTGGAAAGCCAGCTGTGATCAAGATTTCCCATGCTCCCATTCCTCAAATACTCCTATTAGCTGTACCAGCCCCACCGCCAGCATGCTAAGGTGACCACCAGCTTCCTGCCAGCGGAAGTACTTTCTTTAGACCGCCTTTAGGATGTCAGCTGAAGCCAGTTCCTAAGCCAACAAGCTGTTTCAGCTATGATGCCCTCCCCTCCCACAATGAGATTCCAGATAAACTTCTTATCAGACTGATGAGGTCCATGAGATGAGCATTCTGCAAAGGCAGCAGCCCTTAGTCAGGAGATGCTCCATGCTGCTTAGAGATGTAGCTGTTAGAAATACATGTCTGAAGCATCATACAGGAGACACCGACGGGGCTCTCCTGTACCCATGCGCATGCTGCTTTGTTTCTATTACTTTTTTTAAAAACAACCCTCCCAAAGGACTTGGCCCCTTTTTTCTTTACAATTTGTAAAACCAGTAACAGGTGGTCAGGGATTTTCTGCTCATGTCTTTCAGGATAAAACGAAGGACCAGCTGACAAAGGTAAAATTCACCCCACCCTGGCACTCTTGGATGCCTGATTGAACTACTTTCTTAAGACCCAACATCATGCCTCTAGTCTCTCAGCTGAGCAAGGAAAACAAGAAAAGACTCCTGCTGAAATACATTAGCCTTATTTCTTAATTGGCTAGACGGGTCACAGTATAGCATGCGGAGCACCACCTCTGGAGCAAGAGCCGAAGTGGATTGGCAGCCCGGGACACTACTCCTCGATTCAATTAGACAAGACACAAAGCTAAGCTCCATCTCCAGTGTGGGCACTGACCAGCTAGAGGGACGGCAGGAGCTCCGCTCTGTGCATGAGGGATGGCACGTTCTTGAAGCAGGGTATGAAGCGGTAGGACTCGCTCTGCATACACAGCTGCCGCCACACGGAGAGGAAGGCATGTGGCGGAACCCTTTCAACCGAACTACTGAGAAACTGCAAAAGTGGCTAGGAAGTGTGCACATCCAATCTGCCCTCCAGCCCCGTCCCAAACACAGTGTGTCAACATGGCTGCCCATGGCTACTGAGGGGATCATTCAGTATAAGGTGCAGATTTAAACCTGAATAAAAACCAGCTGAGCAGCATTCGGTAAGCCACTACATCCCTTAGACTATTTTTTAAATCAAAAAGTCTTAGCAGCAATGTTAACAAATAGTTAACAGTGTGGTGAACAACTCTACATTGGCAACAGCACTCGACAACCTGAAACAAACAGTTAACAGGGCATCTCTCAGCCTATACATAACATCTGGGAGTGGAGAAATTGTATCAGCTCTAAAAAGGATGAAAACATCCAACGTGCAAGGTCCTCCTGGAGACTATCCCACTACTGATAGCAATGTCCTCACAGCCCAGCCAGGGATTGCTCGCTGCCATATTCCTTTTGAGAGTACACCCTGCCCATGACAGCACAGCCAGCCACTCTCGTTTGCCCTCCTCCTGGTGCCTCCTGCAGCTGCCAATCACAGACTTCACAGCGCCCTGGTTCACTGCCTGCTCAATGCCCAAGGAGACGCTGCTTGCAGAGGGGGCAAATCGGACAGATTAGTGAGGCAAGGCAGACACCTGCAAAGAAATCTTGGGTGTTAACTTCCAGGGAGGAAAATCAAAAGAGGGGAGATTAATTCAATCTGATTCCTAACAGCAACCACAAGAAATACCAAACAGTTTGGGGGACAACTGTGTGATGAAGTGGTTGTGGTTTGTTTTTTTTTTTTTTTAAACTAGACAATCACAGTTGTGGAAGGATATTCTGATCTTCCACCCATTTTTTTTTTTTTTAAAAAAAGCTCTGTTCCTATCAGTCACTACAGCAAGGGTGTGGGGCGAAGGCTTGTGCCTGCAAAGCTGCAGCTCTAGCATAAAACGTACCCATTTGACACAGGCAGCTTCAAACCTTCCACCCCATCCCTCTATTCTACCACATCCCTCACTTGGCTTATTCACATGCAGTCCGCAGCCAAACCACAATACTGCCCTAGAGTCCAACACTGCTCCCAGTTCAAGCCAGCCAGAGCGTGCTCCTCAACTCAGGTCACAGGTAAAGCAGGAGTGAGCCCGACTGCCTGAAGGAGTTTGCCACACTGTTTCTTAAAGGAAAACTGGTCCTCCTAAGCATCCCTTTTGCTAAGCTCAGCAGTATTACAGTTTGAAGTTGATTAAACTGATTTTTTCAGAAGTTTATTAAATGTGTCGAAAGTGATATTTGGCTGCTTAGAGTACGTATGCCTACATTGGAACTGGAGGTGTAATTTCCAGCTCCGTTAGACATACCCGCATCACCTCTGATTGAGGTGCTGTAGCTGCGGTGGCATGAGCAGCAGGATGGGCGAGCTGCTCTGAGACTCTAGATATGTGCTCGGGCAGCTCGCCCAGCCCATTGCTCATGCTGCTGTGGCTACATTGCTATTTTTAAGCACACTAGCTTCATCAAGCTAGAGGAGGTACGTCTACACCAACTGGAAAATACGCCTCCAGATCCAGAGCGGCGGTACCCTAACAATGACAGCACCTCTGCAAATCAGTTTCCAGCCCATTTTGAAGTGCTTTAAACATGCATGGAAAGCCGTGGGCCCAGGTTTTCAGAGCTGGATGTGTGCACAGTGTATGTATACAGTTACCAGGATTGCATGCCCAACAGCACTAAATGTACACAATCAGTTACTGCACCCGGGGGCATGAAGTTTAGTCCCTATGCAACTCTGAATCTGGGCCTTCATGTTTATCTTCTGAACAATTTGTATGTTTCTACCAACTGTTACAACCAAGATTTTCATAAATGATTAGTGATTGTGTGTGCCCAACTTGAGACACTGAAAAGGACCCTGTGTTTCATGCAGTATTGGCCACTCATCCTTTGAAAAATCATGCCCCCTTTAAGGTCTCAGGTTAGGCACTCCAAATCAAGCATCACTTCTGAAAATTGTGGCCTTACAATATTAAGCCAGGTTGCAAAGTGGTTTGTAGCCTCTTTCTTTGAGCTGCTATGCTGTGGCATGAGTGGTACTTCGCAGTAAGATGGCTTCTGCATCCTAGCACTGGACTCTCACAATGACAGGAGCTTCCGGGCTAAGCAAAATGGTTGTAGCTTTGCTTGTACAGACTCTTGTCTGTCAGGGCAATCGGAGGTTACAGTAAAAACTTGGGACTATTCTCCGAGGGATAATCAGTCCTGATGCTCAGATTCACCCCTTCTCCCCAGTATTATTCAGGCGTGAAGGAAGACAGCTGAATCTTATTACCAGCATCTGAATAATTTCAAGCTGCCCCACATCACCTTCCCTTCCAGCTAGCCTTTGCATTAAGTAGAGGGTTGCTGCTTTTGCAGACAGGAAGGTAAGTTTTTGGCACAAGGGGTGGGCCGAATGGCTACATCCCCATATAGCGTCACTTCCCTTTCAATGGTGGACTGAACAGCCTTTGTGAAACAGAAAGACCCTCAGAGATCCCCTGGCCTGAACCATGCACCCTCTTAAGGCTGGGCAGTACTGTTAGAAGATTCAAGAGAACCAAATGTTGAACTACGAAGATTTAAACACCATAGAAGCCTTAAATACTGTGCGTGGGGGGGGGGGAATCTAGATCTGTACCTCTTGCAGCAGGCTGAAATAATGGGGGACAAAGGGGAGGGTGGTGATGGGGCCAGGGTGGCTTCTCCTTGCAGACTCCATTACTAGTGTTGTTTGAACTGGATCAGAACCGATGCCGAGGCTGTGGACCAAAGTGCATAGGCAAGTTGTGCTCCAGCTGAACATTGATCTGGGGGAAATCGTAGTTCACCCGCATGTTAGGCAGTGGGGGCACGTATGGGGCAGGGATGGGTCCGATGTTCAGGGGTATGTTGTTGTATAGTGGGCGGACAGGAGGCAGAGGGAAGGGTGGATGCACGAAGGGATAAGGGGGCATTCGGGGCTGATGGAGGTTCTGAGGGACTGGTCTTGGGATGACTTCAACTCTCTGGATTTTCTCCACAGGCTTTTCCACAGGAGGGCCGATCCTCTTGAAACTGCTTTCTGCAAAGAAATTAATAACAGAACTTTAGAAACACCCCAGGCCGGAGCAGAAACTCCCTCCTCTGTGCACAAGGAGGTTCTTCAGTTCCAGCTGTGGGAACATGTGCTGTTCGTGTACGGAGCACCTAGGAGCTCTAGCAAGAAGCAGGCATGGTGCGGACAGGTGCAGCTCTACCACTGCGTTTGGATCCTTGGCTTGCAGCACTTCTGTCCTTCTAGCACTGAGGTTATGGGCAGAGGCTTCCAGCTCTGTCAATTCTGATGGTAGCAGGGAGTAACCCCTGGCTCTAGAAAGAACGGTTACAGACCTACAGTAACTGTGATTCTCCAAGATTTAGTCAGCATTGATCCCACTGTTGGCGCCCATGTGCCATGTGAGAATGGACGTTTGAGTAGCAGTCTCCGTCAGGGCTGGGCATGCATCCATGGCCTCTTCACCAGGGCATAAAGGGTAGAGTGGCCACAGCCCTAACTCAGCTAGCACTGGCTTTGAACTGCAAGGGCTCAGAGGACTCTGAATAGCGGGGATGGAGGATGCGATTTCCTGCAATATCTTAGGGAGATCTTACAGTATTAAGTTTATGTATCATTGTGGGCCAGGGATGGTATGCAATTCCATGGGGGAGGGTGAGCACAGCTCCTCCATGAGCTAAGACCAGTGGGGGGTGATTATGCAAATTCACTTAGGTTGTACCACCACCAGAGATATGCCACCACCTGGAGAGGTTCGCATATACTAGTTCAAATTGGATTCTCCAGAGACCAACAGAGAAAAAACTTCTTAATAAACTGCTTGAGTTTAAACTGACTCAGGGCCTGTTTTCTGATCCAGCAAAGGGGCAGGACCTTCTGTTTAAGGGGGCTTTCCAATCTTTCCTGTAAAAGGTCGGAAGGCCTTTGGTCTATTGAGGTCCCATAAGACTGATGGGTGAGCTTTTGATAGGTGTAAGAACTTTGTTTCTAATATGTTTTACCTGAAGTGCTTTCAATTTAAGAATAAATGTTCTTGCTTATAAAATACGACATGGTAACTCATGATGGCAAGCAACTACGCTGTTCATAAGCCTTCCAAGAGAAAGCAAAGTGCGAATGCTGGCCTGTTTAGGTGGTCTGGCTTCCTGGGGATATTACAGCAAGGCAGAGAACAGTGAAACACCTTGGCCAGGAGGGAGAGAGCCACAGGTGTTTGCCGAGAAAGGTGATGGCTGAGGAGCCAGAGAGGGTCTTGGTAGACCAAGAGAGGACAACACAGGGGCAATTCCCCTGAACTATGACACACGGATCCACACTGACAAAACCTTGAAGAACTACAGTTAAGAGAGGGAATTAACCATTCTCTCTCCTTTGAGTACCTGTCAGTGTGGATCCCACTGTAGGTGACTGGGCAAGCAGTATCCTCACTGGATGGTGGGAGTGAGGAGTATCAGCTGAATCACCCTGCCAGACTTGGCATCTGCCCTGGCAGCCATGTGCAGGGCACAACATTTCACAGAAAGCTCAGTGGGGTACTCCATGTAGGAGCCTTGCAGATCTCAGATTACCACTTTCTGGAACAGGAGACAAGTGCTGCCTGTGCCCTGGTGGAGTGCACTTTGATGTTTGGAGGGAGAAGCACCAGCTGATAGTAGGTGGAAATGCACTGTTATGCATAAGGAGATTCTCTGGGATAAGATGGGTTGGCCATTGGATAAGTCAGAACCAGCTACAAAGGAGCGGGAAGACAGCCTTGGTCCTATGAAAGACTGGCAAAGTAACAAACTGGTTCAAGTGAAAAACCGAGAATATCCTGTCACTACAGAAGAATGTTTAATGTGGTCTTGTCAGGAGAACTTGAAGTTCACTGATTCTGAACTGAGTAAATGACCACCAGAAAGACCATCCTCGTCCAAGTACGGGTAGCTGCAGATTCCCTGGCTCGATAAATGTGCTGTCACTACTGGCAGGCATTTTGTGAATACACTTTGTTGTGCAGAGTCCGAAGGGTAGATCCCTATATGGATAATGATTGGGCCCACCGAGAATCTGAGGTATTTCCTGTGGGCCAGATGGGTTGCTATGTGGATGTATCCATCCTGCACATTGGGAGCCACGAGTCAGTCTGGAACTTGGAGAGACTGAATGATGGCGGTAAGCCTTAGTATCCTGAACCCGAGAGACTGTAGATGTATTTGTGGAGTCTCCTCAGGTTTAGGATAGGACAGAGTTGTCTTCTTAATCCCCTTCCTTCATAATCAGGAAAGGAGTAAAAGCCTCTTCCCCTGAATTCTTTTGGAACCTCCTCTGTGGGCTCCTAGATGAAGCAATGAGGCCACTTTTGATAGCACAAGGCTCTGGTGAGAAGGGGCAGAGAGACAAGGAAGGGGCAGCCTTGGGCAATGGCTCTCTGACACCCAGTGCTGGGGCTAGCCAATTGGGCCCTAAGCAGGAATATGCCCCCCCCCACACATACTAATTATTAATAAGGGTTCGCCTTGAGCTGCTCAGGATTGTGGATGTGTCTCAAGAGGCTTTATGTTGTCTATTCTTATCCGAGGATACCAAGCTCTGCCTGGAGTCTCTTCCTGCAAGTTCAAACCAAGTCCCTGTCGGTGCCGGACTTCAGTGTCAGAGGTGTTGATGGCTGTTTGATGCTGTCGTCTGTTTTGGGTGCAGGAGGCAACTGTGTTGGTTCCTCTCTTGATGTCATCTTCTCTGCGCCAGTCTTGGGCATAGCCTGTCTGCTGCGTGATTCTGGCTTGTCTCTCTGATCCTGCTAGTGGACAAGTCTCTCCCGGGTCTGAAGAGACCTGGATTGTTCCAGAAGCTGGAGTGTGAGCCATGCAGCTCACACACCCTCAAGGAAAGTGACAGGCACAGGGAGCATCTGCTGGGTATGGGACTCTAGACAGAAGGTATGCTCACCATGTCTATCTTTTAAAGGGATCCAGTAGTTTGCAAACTGTGGGTGGTGACCCCAAAGTGTGTCACGACCCCGTTTTAATGGGATCACCAGGGCTGGCATTAGACTTGCTGGGGCCTGGGTCTGAAGCCAGAAGTCTGAGCCCCACCACCCAGGGCTGAAGCTCTCAAGCTTTGGCTTTGCCACCCCGGGGGGGCAGGGCACCCCTTCGTCTGGGGTGGAGGGGCTCATCTTCGGTCCCCCTTCCCAGGGTCATGTAGCAGTATTTTTTTTTTTTTTGGGTCAGAAGTGGGTTGCAGTGAAATGAAGTTTGAGAAACCCTGGATTAGTCCATCATAGGATGGGCAGGACTTGAATCCTACAATTTTGAGTTTGCCATGCTAAGGAGCCCTGTGGGAGATGTGTGGGTGTAGAGAGGGTCAAGCCATCAATATGTGATCCAGACACGTCGATAGGATTACAGCGGATGAAGATGATAATAAAAGTTCTGAATAGTTCAGGTTTACAGAACATTTAGTCAAAGCTATCAACTAGCAGATCAGGCACTTGCCAGGCTCTGTCTCACTGCCAAGGGCTGTAAGAGGGAAATGGGAGATGGGTAGTGCCCACCCCGCCCTGTATGCCCTCATATGGGAACAAGAGGAGGCACAAGGAACGCACATGTGCAGCCCTGCTGACACTGCTCCTCAAATTTCTGGTCTTGCCTGCATGAGGCACATGCAACCCTAAAGTGGGATTGACAGACAGATACTCCGCGAAGAACACTGATTTTTAATTACATCCTTTGCTGGATAACTTTCAGAGAACCGCTCTGGTTTTCAGAGGTGCTGAGTGGCACTGGCACGTCTAGCAGAGCTTTGCAGGGAAGAGCATGGCGTATCAGCATTACACTAGTTTTGAATCTGTAGCTGTCAGATACCTAAGGAGTTTTCTGCTCTTCCAGAATCCCCTCCCAGCTGCACTCATAGAATATCTAAATACACGGGACTGTGGACTCCTCTCCCCTTCCAGACCACACCTGTATGGATAAACTCCTGCTTGGCTCCAGTGCAGGGAATCCCTCACCCCACAGAACTGTCCAGGCCCTGCATATTTTAGGTTTGGACAATGAGGAGTACAAGGGGAGGCCCTAGTTGGGAGACACTCGTTTTGTGGCTTTCCCTCAATTTGGTTCCTGATTCATCTTCATTTAGGTCTTCTGAACTTCCTCCACGGCTTCCTGCCTTTGGTTTTCCTTTAATTTCGAAGACCAGAATCTGTCACAATTCAGATAATTCAGTTAAAAGACAACAGATTTTTGGACCGAGAACTCTGACTTTTCTCTCCCTCAGGGGGAGCTCTTGGAGTCGTGAGGAGCCTCCGTTTTCTCTCCCACACTGTCCAAGAACGGATGAGTGGCATAGTCTCCTGCCCTGAGTAGCCCACAAGCTGGAGCAACAGCAAGGCACAGGAATTTTCAACCAGTGTCATTTAGGCCTTTTCTGACCACCCCCCGGGATAACAGCTTCAGCTCTAGAAGACACCCCAGCAAAGATCCCTATGCCCTGTCCCTACTAGCATTCCCACCACTGGGCAAGGCTTTTCACCCTTGCATTGCCAGAAACGGCCTCCGGGGTCGTATATTGTCGCCATCCCCTTTTGGCTAAGGACCAGAAAACATTTCCTTTAGAAACAACTGAAAACTCCTTAAGCTAAAGTGGTCACTTGCGAGACAAAGTACACCCTTCTGAGGCAATCCCAATATCTACAAGATAAGAGGACCAGAAAACAAACTAGTTCCTGCCTGGCAGATCAGAGCCATTACCTACTATGGACACAGCTAGGGCAGTTAGAAGTTTTTGTAGAATATGAAACCAACAAACTTCTGTAGCAATACTCCAAATGAGATTTATTGGAGTGTTGTTATTACAAGGCCATTTGCAAAGAGCATGGCCTTTGAAGATGCAACTAGGGACCAGAGACTCACCAGCCGCTTAGAAGTGCTTGCTCTCTCCTAGTGCCTCTACAATCCACCCTGGATCCTCAGTTTTGTATGAGGGCAATTACATGACCTACCTCCATTTTTCTTCTTTTGCTCCTCTTCAGCCTCCTTCTGAATCTCCTGGATTATCTTCTCATCATCTTCCTAAATTACAAGGAAATAAACAAACGAATAGGTTAATAAACCAGTTACTGCTGCAAACAGATCTCTGCATTCTGACCAGGGCTAATGCAGTTTTGTGTGAGAGTGTTAAAAGTGAAACTGGCAGAGTGGTCCTCTTGCGACCACTCTACATTTTGTCAGAACAGCATCATCAACAATAGCACTACTGCAGTACAGATTCTGTACAGAATCCAAGCCTATTCCACAGAGAATAATTAAGAGCCATCTGATTGCTTTTCAGCTGGATCAGTGTTAAAATTCACTAGCTTGACAAACCAGAGTGTAGCAGCGAAACTCTCTCCCCCATCCATCGGAAGAGTTGTTGGAGTGCTATTAATCTTTTAAAATGGCAATAGTCTATTAAATATTTACACTACCTCAACAGCTCTAGAGTGGTGGGCCCAACAACTGGATTAACACAACTTAAATCCTGGCTCTAGTAGCTGAATGCTGCACTAATGAGTCATTTAGATCTTATCTTGGATTCTGAGGACATGAATTCTAGCGTGTTTTTTTAAAGCCATCTAGAAGTTACAGTGTTCAGTTATATTATATAAAGAGATTTGCAGTATTGTTGTAACTGGGCTGGTTCCAGGATATGAGAGACACAAGATGGTCTGAAGAAGCACTCTGTGTAGCTCAGAAGCGGGTCTCTTTCACCAACAGAAGTTGGTGCAATAAAAGAGATTACCTCACCCATCTTATCTCTCTGATATAAAAGGGTTTGTGAGATCAAACTCAGGTCTGAAAGATCCCTCCACATTCAGCCAGCATGTACACACTGGGTCCTCCAGTAACTTCTTCACTTCTTTTCCCTCCTCTTCAGCCTCCTCCTGAATCACTTGCATTGCCCCTCTGCACCTCCTGGATTTGCGATAGCCTTGTGAACCCTCTACATTCAGACAGTTGTGGTGGCTAATAGCTGGCATTTAGATAGACAGCCCTTCTCAAAACACTTTACAGAGGTCTGTATGAGTGGCCCTCGAGCGAGGTGAAGTGATGGGGGCCGTAAGTACCCAGATAGATGAGAAAAGTGCCTAAGTGAGGGGAACTGATTCTGGGTACTCAGATGATCCCAATCAAGTTGATATCATTAAATTTAATACAAATCATTCTAATTTTAGTGTGAAAGCCAGGAATCACTTTGTTTATTTTGATATCAACTATCCAGTTCTGCCTGCTCCATATCACTCTGAAAATGGCTTTTCCATTCCAGAACAGCAAGCAAGAACGGTCAAGGCAAATCAGATCATGTCATCAAAGGGCCAATGAGATGGCTTCCTATTTGTGCCTAACAAAAGAACATTTGGGATGTTTGGTTGTAGAACCTATGTTTGTATTTATGGCTGTGAGTCTCTTAACCATTCTTTGCAATGTTACATTGAGGTTACTTTCTGCCAGCCATTGGAGGCTACCGAGGTGAAACACTGATGCCCTGTCATTGTTTGAGAAGAGCAGGAAATAAGCATTCTGACCAGCACCTCTTTCCTCAGCAATAGTTTCTAAAACCTAAGGCATGGGAACTATTGCAGGACACAGAATATTTGCATTAGTCAGAAGCACTTGGGGGTCATTTGCGTAAGAAATAAAAGTTATGTTCTCTTCAACTGTTGGAGAGTGCAGTTGGATATATGGGGAATTTAAACAGTACATGGCTCACAATATGCATGGCTCTAGTTAATTCTATCCATCTTATTTCCATTACTGCAAAACCCATACATTTCTTCTTGCAATTTTTTAATGTGGAAAATATCTTGTATTTTGGTAAGTTCTCTGGGACACTCTTGTGAAAGATGTTATGAGTGTGCACATACAAAAGTGATTGCAAGTTTTGTCAGCTTCCTGATTCAGAGCTAGTCCTCCAGTACATGTCTAGCAACAATGGTGGCTAAGCTTTTTCAGGGTGTGTTCATGGGGGGGAGGCAAGATATCCTAATTGTCTCTGGGAAACCTTATCCTAATCAGCTTGATGGCTTTCTTCAGGATTCCTTTCCTGTCTTTGATTATTCTTCTGAGTCAGTGGTTAAATGCAAGTCTTTCCTAAACACTTTTTCATGGATTGTTAATGATAGTCTACATATTGCCATGAAAGTGCTGAAGCACATCTATTTTATGGAATAAGCTTACCATAAATCATGCACAAGCTTTTAATTACCCTTTGAGTCTGAACTACAGATTCCAGATTGCTATTTTCCCTTACTGGGAGAGTCACATAACACAGTGTATAGTTAGGAATAGGCAAACAGAGTTCAGAGGCATATCCAGTGTTGAGTTTTTATCTTCATCTCTGGCCTAGAATTCTCAAGCTATCAGTATTTTCCATTTTCAGCTGGGTTAAAATACTATTGAAATAGCAGTTTCACCCCCCAGTATTTCCACTTCTTGGAACAGCTGCAACTGACAATCTGTATATAAGGAACAGGTCACTACTCCTGCTAACCTTACCCTGACCTCCTCCCCCACAAAGAGGGTATAGCCTGCAGCTTGTTTTATCCTAAGCAACACACCCACCCCTAACAACATGCAATTGATAGGCCCTAGCCAGGAGCCATTCTTCTGCATACCAGCTCTCTCATAAGAGTTTGGGGATAAACCCATGGAATGCTCCCCCTGGAATAGCTTGCTCCTGCCATGTACGTCAGGGGTTCTCAACCTTTTTCTCTCTGAAGCCCCCCTCAACATGCTATAAAAACTCCAGGGCCCAGCAGGTGTGTGTGTGTGTGCGGGGGGGCTTGGGCATAGGCATAGTTTGACTTCCATTGAGGCGGTGGGGGGTGGGGGCAGGCAGGGGCCAGTGGGGCTCAAGCCACCTCTGCATGGTTGGGTCCAGGGAGGGAACACTACCTCCACCCCCTGACTCACCTCAGCAGGCCACCCAGCCAGTCTGAGTTTGGAAAGGGGGGAGGGGGGGACAGGGAGCAACCAAAAATTATAACTCAAAGGTGGGGCACTTAGCTCAAAAAGTTTGAAAACAGCTTAGGGTGCAGGGAGGGGATAGCTAGAGGCTGTGTGCAGGCAGGACGGGTAGCTCAAGGTGTAGGGAAGGGATAGCTGGGGCTGTATGCACATGGGGTGGCTGTGGGTTGAGGGAGGGGGTGGTGAGGGGCTGTGCGCGGGCAGGGGGTAGCTCAGGGTGCAGGGATGGGGTGGCGAGGGACGGTGTGTGGGCAGGAGGATAAGTGGGGCTGTGTGCAGGCAGGGAGGTAGCTCAGGGTGCAGGGAGAGGAGTATTAGGGGCTGTGTGCTGGCAGGGCTCCCCTGCAGGTCCCTGTTCCCAGAGTGGTTGCCAGCCATGAAGCCAGGTCCCCCCACCCAGGCAGCTCTTACTAGCTGCCTCTGTGGGAGCAAAGGGGGCTGGGAGCTGAAGGAGAAGCTTCAACCCAAGGCACCAGCAGGAGATGAGGGAATGCTGCTGCTGACTGCTCCATGGCACCAGCCAGAGAGCAGTTGCCCCACACTGCCCGGCTCCGGCCTCCTACCTCCGACCTGGCTGGGGAGAGGAGATGGGGCTGCCCCAGGGACTGCCATGCTCTTGTGCAGCAGTTTGGCGGGGGAGAGGAGAGAAGGGCGCCAATGCCCTCCATGTTCCCAACTCTTCCCATGGACTCAGGGTTTCTGCCTCACAGGGGGTGCTGGGGATCGGGGCTTCTGCCCCATGCCTCCCAGCTTCAACCCTGCGGTGGGTGCCGGGGATCTCTAGGTTTCAATCACAGGGCCCTGCAGCTCTCTTGAAAGGGCTCACAGACCCCTGGTT
Source organism: Dermochelys coriacea (assembly GCF_009764565.3). NCBI lineage: Eukaryota > Metazoa > Chordata > Testudines > Dermochelyidae > Dermochelys > Dermochelys coriacea. Next base: position 9,276,401 of record NC_050077.1, on the reverse strand, counting down.
GAGAACCGCTGATGTACATGATGCGATTTTACCACCACTCAGCAAGAAAAGATTCATCTTTAGGAGATTCCTACCTCCTGAGCAAAGAGAAAGCTTTTTGCATCACTCAGTGACAATCCCAAAGCCCTGCTGACTTGTATAATTTCTGTGTACATTGTGAATTCTGCAGACACACTTGTCACAGTAGCTCAATTCCATGGATGACGTCTGAAGCGGATACATCAACAGATACATAATCTCGCACACAATCCCCAGGGTCCCACAACAGCTCTCTCTACAACCCACTTCCTCAGGAGCCAGAGAGAAAACATAGGCCTTACAGCACACCCTTGAGACTAAAACTCTGACGGTTACAGGCCAAGGGGAAGAAGCGAGTTCCAGAGGCTTGAGGCCCTAATGAAGAACACTCTGCCAGCCACACACACACTTATATTAAAGGGGCTGTGGCAGCATAGCAAGGGAAAGATGGAATCTCTTAGGTAGGTAGACCCCAATTAGGGTTTTATAGATCAAAGTAACATCTGAAGATCAATGCAGAAACCCAAAGGCAGTCAAGTGCAGGGCATAGAGCACAGGTTTAATATGCTCCCAGAAAAAGACACTGCTTAACAAGTTAGCTGCTGAATTCTGAAGCAGTCAGGCAACAATGAAGCAGTCTACTTTTCCATTGTGAAATCTAATTTTCAGGAATATTTATAATTAATTCCACATTTTGTGCACTGCAAAGCCACAGCCTAGAACCATTTTCCATCCATCTTCTAGAAAAGGGATATCTACTAATGTAAGCGTACAAAAAAATGCCAATAAAATACACTTTCCCACTTAAAATCAAACCCTGCATTAAAACTTTGGCAAGTGCTTAATAGGGTTTAATTACTATCAGTATTTAAGAAAAATGCATACCAGCTGGAACACTGAGGCACAAAAACTGATGCAATGTGTGAGCAATAAAAGAGACTTTAGGACATTCTTGTGGACGAAAAGTTAACACCAAAAGCGCTGACTGTTATATGTGCACAGTTACAGGTCAGAATTAAAATCTGACAAAACAATTCTTACTCCAGAAATCTTAGTGCTGTAAATGACCCCCACTTATAACAGGAATGCTTTCACGTGTTACTGCTATGCCCGTAAAACAAAAGCTATTCCATGATCCCCTGATAATCAAAAGAATAAAGACTAAAGACTGTAGTAACTTAAACTCATCTGTTGGCAAAGCTATTCCCACCGCCCCAACTCCTACATCCCAAAAAACCCAACAACAGTTTTCACAAGTGCTTCACCTGCAGCTGTTCTTTGCTCTGAAAAGACTTCCGATGCAGCTTCAGGTGTGATGTTCCAGCATGGTTTACTGATTCCCTTCTGCAATGGAGATACTTCCTTTGGGCATTTATTGACCAAAGATCTATTGTTGTTACTGGGACAGCAGGCATTCAATAGATTTCCCCCCTTTTCCCATTTATAGATTATACACAGATTTATCAGTCCTCTTTAGTTCTTAAAAGGAGTGATATAAATACTAGTAAGTTACGCAGCACAACACGGGGTTGGAAATTTAGCCATTCTGCTTGTACTTGAACTTCAGCACTTCATGGAAACAGCAAACAGAAGCTACACTGACTGGCACTCAGAACGAGTATTGATAGAAGCTGTGCATGAAGCAAGCAGTAACAATTCAGGTCCCAGTACTTGTCTATTAAAAAAGGCGGCCACATGAAAAATGTTGAGCACTAAACTTGCCATAGGAGGTTACAATCCTGGATGAGCTTACCTTTGTGCTCACCAGGCTGCTGTGATAGATCCAAACCTTGGATCCCCCATGATCCCCCATAAAGCAGAAGCACTGTCTCTAGGCCTCTAAGCACACTCTCAGGGTACAGAACCTCTATCTAGAACTCCTTCCTGGGAAACTGGACTCCACAGTCCAATTGCCTAGGCCCTGAATGGCTGGGCATCCCAAACCTCTCCAGTAGCAACAGCATGCTCCCCAGGGCTAGACCCTCTGAATTACTATTTCATCCTTCAGAGACTATGTGACAGTTAAAGAAATGGATGCACAGACTTTGCAAAGAAATTTCTCAATCAAACACTCTACATAGACTAAGCACATGAGATGCATACATCTATGGAAGAATAAAAAATATGCATTGCAATCTCTCCCTTCAGTGTCCTCACTGCTCAGAAAGCCCTGTGTGTGTGTTCATCAGTCCTTTCCGGGTTCAAGGACCTTCCACCCCCCTGCTCAGTCTTGCCTTCTTGTTTCCGTAATTGAGAGCATCTCCCTTTTATAAAAGTTCCAGTCCCTCCCTTGTCAGGTGACATCCCTCTCCAAGGAGCTTCAAATCCACTATCAGGTAATTTGTTGCTTTGTTACAGCCCACTTGAAGTCCACACTGGGAAAACTGGTGCCCCTTGGCTGCAGCCAACTGATTGTTTTAAGGTGCTTCCATTTGAATGCAAGACCATCCAGGTTAATGACTCCTGATTGTTCTCCTAGTGGGCAGAGGGAGACCCTGATAATATCTACTGGATAACGCAGTCCAACATGGAGGTTAAAAAAGACAAAAAGGAAGGCACGGTGCATTTTAGAATCAAAATGATGCTCATAAAACAAAACGGAGTTTGCAGAATGATGGAGAAATATCCAGACATACACTAATCTGTCACACAGGGCTTCTGTGAGGAGTAGGCAGTTTCTGAGCATAATTTTGCAGACATGAACAGACAATTTTCCACACTACAGACCTATGTGGAACTCACTGCAACAATAATTGAGAGCAACAATTTGGGGCATGAACACAGTACTGGACATTTGCATGGATAACAAGAACATCCAGAGTTCTAATTGGAAGGATTAAAAGAAAGAGTTCTAGAAAGGATATAAACTCCCCTGCTTCTGGGCATAAAGCAATCTCTAACTGAAGGGAATTAAGAAGAAATTCCTTCTGGGCAAGTCATTCCATAACTGCTTACTGCAGCATTTCTCGCATCTTTTCCTACAGCATCTGGTACTGGCCATTGTTTGATACAGGATACTGAACTATATGAACTGCTAATCCGATCTGGCAATTTTTGTGAGCCTATAATTGCTAGTGTTAAGTAGGTGAAGCCAAAAGATGAACCCAATGTTTCCAGACACGATAAAAAACTATTTACAATCAAGGACAAGGCACCCTCCCTTTCCCCAACAAAGTAACCAGAGGGTTAAGATTATGCACTCTTACTGTATTGGCAGAGTTTACCAGACTAGTAGGCAAGACCAGGGAAGAGGTTAGGAAGGACTAATACTTGGGTACCAACAAAACCATGTTACACGATGTGCTTCCAAGTAAAGCAGAAAGCACAATCTATATTGTTTATCAGTGTTATACATTCCAACAGATTTAATGAGAAAAAAAAATGAATCATCAGCCAATAATTCCAGTCTGTCTGTTCACCGGCTGCACAAATTCAAGCTAATCACACATCAAGTTGGTACCTGTCCCCTCTGGCTTGTTAAACAGTAGGAAATCTATGGTTCTCTTAGCCTCCTCTACAACACCAAGCAGGGTTCACACATTAAGATCACATAGGCACACCATCCATTTCTGTGATGATGGAAGTGGGAGGGACTTTGCTTATCTTGGTCCTTATATACAAGTCTCTTATATATGAAGTATAAGGAGGAGCCAAGTGAAAAGTGATTAGGCCCTGCAGCAATTCATTTACATCAATGACCGCAGACACCACATCACAAAGTTGCCCAAGACCTATTAAAATATTCTGCATTTTAAATGGCCACACAAGACTAAGGGCTTGTTTACACTGGCACTTTATCCTGTTGCAATTTTCTCGCTCAGAGATGTGAAAAAAACACCCCCATGAGCGCTGCAAGTTTCAGCGCTGTAAAGTGCCAGTGTAGACAGTGCACCAGCGCTGGGAGCCGCACACCTCGTGGAGGTGGTTTTTTTTTTTTGTTTTTTTTTTAAGAGCGCTGGGAGAGCTCTTCCCCAGCGCTCTGCCACGACTACACAAGCCATGTTAAAGAGCTTTAACGTTGCCAGTATAGACTAGCCCTTAGATCTGGCCCCGAATCCAATATGTGGGTATGCAAACAGTGTCTCACCAAGTGCTACCAGTCAAATGAAAGACGTGACACACAGTAGAAGCAAGAAGAGTGCTGGACTGTCAGTTGACCGGTTTTCTACTTTAAGGTGAGGTTCCAAAAACAAGGGAAGGCTCTGGTTACATCTTAGAGAAAGACCGCTCTTCCTTTCAGCTGCTTCCCCTTTGAGTTCAGAGGAATGCACAAAGCATTACGCCAAGCACGGAGGAAGAGGATGGCTTTGACTTAGCGCTCGTGGCAGATTCATGGAGAGATTAAATAAAGAGCTGGGTTCAGTTGCTAGGGAAAGCATCTCTTCATTGCAACAAATGGAAAGCAAATTCTGACAATGCTTTTAAGGAGGTGCATCTACTGCCTCAGCAGCACTGTGCATGCACACAGTGAAGCCAAAAACACCAGGGAAAAGAAACCGCAGTGTCAAAGGATAAAGGAAAGATTCACAAGTCACAGACAGAGGCTAAATCCCCACCGCAGCTCCCAAAATAGAATCTATTTTATGCTATCAATGAAGCTTTTCAAAATACTGTTTTATCTACAGGGTTTTTTGTACCGTCTTTAATTACCGAACGTCACTGAAAAATGTCTGCCAGCCTCATGAGAAAGGACAGACCCACTAATTGTTTCTGGGTGGAGTTTTTTTGCTTTAGAAAAATAACTCTGAATGGGTTTATCCACCAGGGCCTCCCTTTCTGGGGTTTTTAATGCTCTCTTTTTTCCATGTATGTGCGGCCACAGCCGTTATTAATAAACTTGAAATGATTTCATGAAAGAGACTGCCAAAGGATTACAGGGTTTGTTTCAAATCATTCCCAGATCAGCTGTGGAGAGCCTGAGGAGCACCAGGCGCAGACTATTTCTTGTGTGTTCCTTCACACAACAGGAAAGGGGGATAAAGGCAGTTCTGTGTCATAAATGGGACAGGGTAGACACAGTACTGCAGTAAGAGGGGGGTGCTGCTAGAGAACACATTGGCATAAGAACATAACGGCCATAGCGCATCAGATCCATGGTCCATCTAGCCCAGTATGCTGTCTTTGGACAGTGACCAGTGCCAGATGCTTCAGGAGGAGTGAATAGAACAAGCCACTTTATCAAGTGATCCACCCCGTCATCCAGTCCCAGCTTCTAGCAGTCAGGTGTTTAGGGATACCCAGAACATGGGGTTGTGTCTCTGACCATCTTGACTAATAGTCATGGATGGACCTATCCTCCATGAACTTATCTAATTCTTTTTTGAACCCAGTTATACTTTTAGCCTTCATAACATCCCCTTGCAACAAGTTCCATAGGTTGACAGTGCATTGTGAGACACACTCCAAGAATTCTAATAGACTGGAGATGCATGATTTCCTTTTACAGAACCCGTGTTGACTCTTCCCCAACATACCATGTTCATCTATGTGTCTGACAACTCTGTTCTTTACTATAGTTTCAACCAATTTGCCAGGCACTGAAGTCAGATTTACCAGTCTGTAATTGCTAGGATCACCTCTACTGCCATTTTGAATAAACTGGCATCACATAAGCTATCCACCAGTCATCTGGTACAGAGGCTGATTTAAGCAACAGGTTACATACCACAGTTAGTAGTTCTGGAATTTCATATTTGAGTTTCTTCAGACCTTAGCTAGAGTGAATACCATCTGGTCCTGGTGACTTACTACTGTTTGGTTTATCAATTTGTTCCAAAACCTCTGACAGTTCTTCAGATTTGTCACAAAGAGATGCAGAGTTATTAAAACAACAGCCATTCAGTTTTGAGGGGCCTGAGTGGATTATATGTAATAACCACAGTATTATGACTAAGGCATTTTAGAGTTTGTGGTCCCACATTAGACTAAACTGGTTTTTAGAGTGAGTCCTCACACCCAACTCCACGAGCAGAGTTAAAGTTGTTTGAGTACCTTAATTGTACATTTCTTACCTTAACATGTCTGGAGTTCTTTTATGTATAAGCTTAACTCTGAATTTCCTCTATTTACAATGATTGATTTTAGGATAATTGCAACATCTGTGGAATGATTTTTGCCTTAAGTTACTCAAGCATACTCTCAAATTTAACTTCAGCTTAACTTAGTTTGTTTGGGAATTTCCTAAGTGTTTTACAAAGTCATAAACACTAAACAAGAAACTCAACATGAAGGCTACCATGCAATATTTCCAATAATTTGAAGACAGGTAATATTAAACAAATATTTTTAAATTTTTAAACTCCTAAGGGCAGATTCACTGGTTCACCAAAACAGTCAAACTGCATGAGCCATTAGGGTTTACAGCTGTGTCGCATCACCAGATCAGCACAGGCCAGCTGAGCATACTGGTAAAATCTGGCCCGTAATTTGCAACTGATTTATGGGCTTAGAGGGTGGCTTTAGTGAGACCAGCAATGTGTGACAGGGAAGTAGAGTCCCAATGTCTCTGCGCTTTAAAGGACTCCCCCAGCAGCACTGCCTAAGTGTGCAATGGAATCGGGGCTACAGTGCCACGGAAAGCCTTTCAAGTTAGCATGTGGCCACAGAACATCTGAAGTGACAGCTGGGCCAAGCAGTCTACCAATGACAGCTGTCAGCATGTAAGTCCAGTCTCCCTCATTTCCTTAACTCATGACAACCAACAGAATTGTTGAATGCAAATTAGTTGCAGAGGTGATAATTGGTTAAATTATCCCATATGTCACAATGGTCCCACTTAGTAGTTGCCTGAACTTGTCTGTAGCTTATATAACCATAACCATTAGATACAATCACTAATAACTTCGCTTAGTTACAACCTAATCTTTTACAATATTGCCTACGGACCAGACTTAAATTAGTTGTATTATACAGAAAGATTTAAGTGCCTGCATTATTCTGGTAAGATCATTTGGGACAAAGAATGAAAATGCTAAATGTTTTAAAGGACACAGTTTTTAATTAATGTTTAACAAACTGATTAACAGATTCATTTGTATAGTCTCAGAAGACTCATTCTAGACTCAGAGTGAGTGTTCAAAGTTTGGGGAAGGATACATGGTATTTTTCATGCAAAACAGAGGTTACATGCCTGGCTCCAAGGGCAAAACAGAAATTGGTCTTAACTATAGGGTCTCTACCAATGCTTCCATAATGGGTTCTTCACCAAGGCTATCAATCATCCCAAAACATAACAGCAAGTTAAAATGCACATTCATGAAATAAAAATGAGCAAGGTGGACTCCTGCACCATAGCTACCATTTCTTGCTCTGTTAATAAAACAACCAGAATGTGGTAACTCTGTTTCCCCAACCTAAGTAGTGGGGGGAAGGGAGATGCTGAACTAGTCCAGGGTGTACATTTATAGACAAAAAAGAGCAGTGAAGATGGAGAAAGCAGCTTGCTTCTAGATCTGCCCTCCCTCTAATAAAAGCCACACTTAAATGCACACATCCATTTCATGATTGTAGTACTCCGTAATACTGATAGCTAGGTAGGAGCTGCTCACATGTACAGGGCTGCGGATTCAGGAAGCAGCTGAGTGGCTCAAGCGTTTCTTCTCTATACCCTTAGCACGAAATTTGCTAACAAAGGCACATGATCCAATCCTACAGATCCAACCATGGACACCCCAACTCCATACCAAGCAGCATGGAGCCTTCTGTTGATTAAGGAATAAAGAGGGTTAGAAAGGAAGTAAAAAGGATTACACAGAAAAGGGGTGAAAGGGACACACAAATGACAATGGTGCCCTGACATGGAGCAAGGGGGCACAGTGCTGAGCAGGGTATCAATTCACTGAAATGATGTCTCCACCAAGACAGAGGATAGAAGCCGGATAGGGTTCCTGATGTTCTTCTGCCTCTCTTGATTTCCCCTTACAAGATTACTTACAACTGAGTTGTGTATCTTGCATTTCTTGATCTTGGGTTACTTTCTCTGTATTGTTCTTTCCCGTCCACCAAACTCCCCGTGCTAGAACAGAGCTGGGGCACGGCTGAATTAGCTGCCCTAAACCCTTTCACCTATTCTCTTTGAAACTTTTTTTAAAAAAAAAGAGTTAATACACCAAAGATCCATTTACAATTTCAGCTTAAAAGCCTATACAGTCCCACGTGTTTCATGGCACCCCTGTGCACACTGAACAGAGAACTCACCCAGCTTCAACTCCTCAGCTAGCCAACACTTTGTCATCCAAAAAAGTTGGCAGTGCCACCGCCCAACTAAGAGTGGGAAATTTTGCTTTGCCACACTGGTTAATTAAACAGAGGAAGAGGACTGGATGACAGTATAGTCTTTGTTTTATTTTAAGTACAGTATGAGCTTTTTGAATGCCCTCGTGTTCTCCCCAACTCTGCAGAGATGCCACTGCTGAATACAATCAGCAGCCTTGTTGGAACGAGGAAGCGCTACTGTTCCTGACTTGCAAAATCATGTCCTGATGGGAAATGGAACAGTGGAATTAGACTGTTTGGACATTGAAGGAACAGGCATCAGAAGTACTTTGGCTGTGGCATGGGGAAAAGGTGTAGTTAGCTCACTGTCTGGCTTTGTTCTGGGCAACAACTATTCAGTGCTGGGAGAAATCAGGAAAAAGGCAACTTTTTGGGGGGATGGGGGTTTAAGCCAGCGATTTAACCTAGCTGGGTTCAGAATTCTTTAGAAACTCTTGAGAGCCTGCAGGGAGAGGGGAGGGACTGTGGGGATGCCAGTCTGGTGTTCACCTAAAGGATGGCAGCAATGCAGGGCAGTTCACAGAGTAAGGAAGTCAAAGAGGTGCATGCATTCCCTGCATAAAGATGAACTAGTGAAGCTTTGATAAACCACTGAGAACATAGTGTTGCTACTCCTTCAAGGGTGAAGAGTCTGAACCAGTCAAGCTCAAGCAAGTACTGGGGAAAACCGGCTTGCAGCTTTGCTGTTTTAAGGCTGCTTCCTGGTAGCAGGAAGCTCTCAACTCCCTTCTTCTGCCCCCATCCCATTTTCTGGCTTTGTACAACTGAAAATCTTCAGGAACGTGACTTCCCTGATTATTATACCTATTACAGCCGCCTTCACATGTTAAAGCTATGCTTCAGTCCTTTTCAGTCTAAGCACTGCCAAAAGCAGCAAGAGTGGACATAATTGATACACTATACCAGTAACTTTGTACCTTTGACTTTCAGGTGCTTTACAAACATTCATTCATCCATCCCCACCCAGAGTCACGATACCCATATCTGATTGGTAATCAGGCACACAGAACAAACGATTTCCCCAAAAGTCAAACAAACAATGAGTCGGACACAGAACTGGGAATAAATCCCTGGAATCCCAACTCCCATCCTCTGCTCTAACTACTACATATACTTCTCACTCCTTCTTGCTGCACGCCTGTCCCGCTACCCAGATGCCATGATCATTGTTCTTAGCATTCCCGACTGGAGAACCATCTTTACTAGAAGTTTTTCAGTTTTTTCTTTGTTAAAGGGAGTGCTGGGGTCCTTTACCAGAGCAATTTGGCTGGCCCTGATGAAAGGAAACGGTTGTGCTGTCTTAAACCTGCACCTATGCTGATCTGTAAACAGAGGTCATACAGTGGAGAGCTCCTAACACAAGGTATTAACACTCAACAGTGATTGCAATATTCCAGGATTTGTTAATCACTTACCGTGGGGTCAGTCCAGAGAGAGCATTTTGCACAATCCTGGCAAGGGGCCCCTGGTGATCGAGGGTGTTGGCAGAAGTGGTCATACCCATTAATGGAGGCTCGGCAGAGGTAGCACATTTGAGCACCACAACGACAAGACATGCGGTTGCAACCCTCAGATTTAATTAGGCCAGTCCCACACTTATGGCATTTTCTAATTCGGGCTGCAGTCATTTTTTCTTCTCTGCAACATAAGAGGGGTAAAAGGGAAAGAAGTCGGAATTGCTATGTTTGCTTTGCCTATTCTCAGTGTGAGTAATGAGAACCCACCTCTCTCAATAGCACTTTCCCTAATTTCCCCCTCACTTCTTAGACATTCCTGTTTCTCCCTACTTCATCTCCAAAGCCTTGTGTTGTTCCAAGGATGTCTGGGCTAAACTCCATTTGGAGTCGACCCTTGATGAGTAGAAAACAAATTGAGTGAAAGGAAGTTAATCACTGGTCACATTCTACAGGCTTAAATCTGGTTTCCAAGTGAGCCAAAATGCAGCAGGGCTAAGCTCTGGCTTGGAAAGAATTTCAAAACAAAGTCAAAGGGCACATGGATTCTTGACTTGGCTGCACAGAAATATAGTCAAGGAGATAAAGGTGCAGGGAAAGCAAACTGTATAATGTCATTCACGAACTACAGCTCTTGTGTCTGGCTGTTGCTTTGGTTACCAAGTTGCCATGAACATATTTTTCAATTTTTAGTCGGCTAGGCATGAGATTTTTGGACATTACTTTTTTTTATTCACCAGAAATTAAAGAAAAATCAAGTCTTTCCTATAGAAAATGGGCATTTTATCCCTCTTAAGTCTCCCCCCATTCCCACACAGACTCTCTAGATGTTACCGTTCAAAGATATGCACATAGGCTTTATTATAGCACGGAATACAAGCTGGAATCCAGAACATTATCTGGAAGTGTTTAGTTCTAACAATGGCACTGCACAACCCATCCCTCTGGGAGATGGCTTGCAGAAGATGGACATAATTCTAGGATTATAATTCTTGGGGTATAATCTACTGGAAAGGCTCCGTTAACTATATTACCTTGGTGTGGGACTTGGAAGGAAAATTGGCAATTAGTTTCTGTCACCATGAGGGCTGAGAAATCTATCTTACTGAGCTTTAGGCCAGGCTAAATTCTTGAATTCGCCACCTAGGAGAAAGAGAGGCTAGCAAAGTCCAAACCAATAGATTGGAGACCGAAGAAACTGTCACAGTAGCCCAGTGGAGGTGCTGCACTGGTATTGAAAGAGATGGATTCCTTTGCCTCTACTGGCTAGGCTATGTATGGAACAAGCTGTGTATGGAACACATTTCCATGGGGTGAGTGGGTGTGTTTGTCTCAATCTAGTTATCCTAGCGGACTTGTGATGTGGATACAAGTTCAGCACACAATCAGCCTGATCAAAGCAGTCTGGAACTCATCAGCAGAGGCTATGCTGTACTGAGGTGCACTCAGAGAGCAGTGTGGAGACAGGCTTCACAGCAACAGCTCATAATATACCTTGCTCTCGCCAGCATCATTAATTTCTCACAATTCAATGAACATCAACTTCAGACCTAGCGTAAATTTTATAGTGTAGTGGCTAATGAACTAGTATCCACCACCTCTCTGAATTTCATCCAGATACTTGGATCTGTATTAAGAAGAAACAGAAAAAGCAGTCCAAAAGCATGGAACTGAATCTGTTCTGATTGCTGTTCCTCCCTTGTCCTCTTAACAGGATGCTGTTTGTACATTTTTGGAAACTCCAAACAAGGCAGGAAGCTAGGCCTGAACTCCAGCTGTGCTTCCTTTTCCTTATATTCAACAGGAAGCTTTATTGTCTTCACACGTGAAATCTCATCTGGACAACTACCAAAGGCAAAACTCTGTTAAAGGATTTAAACCTACGTTTTCCCTTCTTATTTGGGACATGACAGTCACAATACTTCTACTTCCCCTTTTCTACTGGGAAAGGAGTGGCAGAGCAAATGTAGGAGAATAAAGGCCCTAGGCTTCACTTAGACTCTCAATGCTAAAACCTCCACAGTTCGATTCTAGTACTGAAACTCAATTTCTGCCTGCCCCAAGCACAGTAAATACCATATCGGAGATGACAAAATACAATATTACTAGAGACTGGGATACACCCAAGAGAAGAGACACCAAATTAACAGCAGCAGACTATTTTATTTCCAGTATGCCAGACCAGCAGTTTGGTATTGCAACTCCCACTTCCTTTCTACAATTAGAATCACAGGACTGGAAGGGACCTCAAGAGGTCATCTAGTCCAGTCCTCTGCACTCAAGGCAGGAGGAAGTATTATCTAGACCATCCCTGACAGGTGTTTGTCTAACCTGAAAAAATCTCCGATGCCAGAGATGCCAGAATATTTTGGCTGTTGCTACCGTATGGACAAAGATCAGACTCCAAAAGAGATTTTATGAAACTCCTTACATTTTAGCATCAGCATTTCAAATGAAGATCTGAAAAAATCTTTACAGAATAATCCCTAGCTTGTAACAGCATGTAAAATAGGTATGTGTATAAATGTATGGGCACTTCTCCGTCTACGCAGAAGAGGAAGCCAGAGGGGAGAGAGTTTTCTGTAAGTGAAACCTGGGCAAACAGCACTGCATCATCAGTTTAGATTCCCACAGAACATTAACGAGTGACCTGGTGACAAACTAATGGTTATTCAATGTCTCTGTGCACCCTTCCTCTGTGTGTATGACACAACATAACCGGCCAGATGCAGTATTAAGGTTTCATTTCCTCTGAATGAAGAGGTACTAACTGCTGCAAGATGCCAGATTAAATGAATCAACAGTGTTCTGGTATAGAAATTCCCATCATCTTGATTTACCTCGTGGACTACATTGCTGAAAATCATTCATGGATATTCTATCAAGGAAGCCTGGTACCTGTTCATTTTTCATGTCCTCAGAACCCTTTCAGTGGAATGTAATTATACCCACACAAAGTCAAGGGCCTTATTAATACACAAACAAGGGCTCTCTTTATGTATTCATACACACAATACTTATTACAGATGGTTTCTTACCTAACCCACATTAGAAATTAGAATAAGTGTCCAGTTTTTCCAGAGTCAGGAAGTTACTTACATAGACGTTCTATATTTTATGTCATCCTTCTCAGCCAGCTGTTCACAGGTAAGATTCATGTGCTCCTTCCATAGCCCCTGGCACTTCCTGCAGGTTTCCTGAGGATAACAACATGTGTTAATGGGAAGAGACAATCCCAGACACATCATCGAATAGCAAAGCTACAACTTGTGAGGTGTTCCCCAAACCGCATAGATTTGCGCTGAAAGATCAGGCCTACAACATACAGTATGCTTATGCTCAAATAAATTTGATAGTTGCTAAGGTGCCACAAGTACTCCTTTTCTTTTTGAACACACAGTAGAGATTCACCAGCAGCAGCCAAGTTTGGCAAACCATCAGCACTCAGCTAGAGACCCCAATGATGGGGACGTGCAACAGGAATTTGGAAGATTTCTGCTGTTACAATAATCGCTTAACAGTGGGCTCTAGGTATGAAGCCGTCACCACTAGCTACGCAAGACACGGCTAGGAACTCCTAGCTGAACAAATTTTGGGGTGAGTGGCTACCTGCCATTTTTAACAGGTGAAGCTGAGGAGAAGTTTTGAGGCACTAAGATGTACATGTGGTGCTAACTGCAGCCGTCTTAGTCAACATGAGGGGAACTCCAAAATGGTGCTAACCCTCCCCAACTTTAGAGGATGCTCATAATTAGAAATGGAGGGTTTCCATAGCATGGTAATAATGAAAAGCCTATCACCACTTCTCAGGTGCATTGGAATCTCCCCGTCACCCTGCCCACAAAGCAAATCAAGGTCCTGCTTAGCAAGTCCTCACAAAATTAAGAGAGCCAACAACTTTAAATACACCAGTGGCCTGATGCTTAAAGGCAGCACGTGGGCGGACAATTGGAGAACTGAGAAGGAATCTGAGCCAATTATTATGAATCCTTAACCAGAGCATAAGTGAAAAATTTAACCAGAAGTTTGGAATAAACCCATTCTCTTCCCTGTAGATTCTCTCTCATGCAGGATCACAAAAGATGTCAAAACAGGGTAGGTGAAGGAGTTTTGACACTAACTAATCTATTTCTATTTGAGGGATGAAAAGTGAGCCATTAGCATCCTTTGATCAGCAAACAGTTACATATAAAATATTTTTTTTCTCTCTCTCTCTCTCTGCTCATTTCCTGGCTGACTAACCTGATAAATTACCACAGTTTCCATATATGGGGTAGAAGCAGTAGCTTGGAACATTAAGAGAAGACAGTCAAGTCCAGTGCAACTCAAAATACAACCCATTTCCTCTTGACACCCCATGTCTTTCCAATCAGGATTCAATTATTACTGATTGTTTAACAATTCCAGGGGTCTCGCTATATGATAGATAATACCTTTCTGAAGAATCAGGTACGACTCAGTCTCGTGTCAAATCATTCCACTTGTTTCTCAACATTGGTGTTTTGTTAATATTGCTCCCATCCTTGCTTCAAAACACTGTACATACCTAATCCCCCATCTCCCTTCAGGGGCACTGGAATGGGGAGGGGCCAGGGGACCAGGGTCACCACACTTTTTACCAGCCATAAGGACGAGCAATGAGGGGTCGGAGGGTAGAGAGGACAAAGAGGGGACAGGGCCTCAGAGAGAAGGGATGGTGTGGGAGGACAGGGCCACGGTTCAGGTGCTGGTGGCCCCCCCCCCACTGTTAGGAACCTTCTGCTGCTCCTGTCTCCCTTAGACCACAGCGACTTCAATTTACTTCCAAATAGAATTCTCATCTTCTGCTCTCAGGAGGACTTGTTCCTCCACAACTGAGGAGCGAGAGATAATGCTGCACTCCCAGTAAAGGGAGTTAAAATGTGTCCAGTTTCTCCCCTTAGCCTTCACCATGCCTAAAGAAATGGCAATTATTGCCTTATATACTTCTGGGGTCTTTCACAATCAATATTTGCACAAGTGAGCTGTTAACCAATACAAAAGGTAGGTTAAGTGCAACTGAAATGGAATTCTAATGAGTTCTCCCCCAAAGATACTTTGCATAGCTTTTGCAAGCATTCCATATTGTTTCTCCAACTATGAATCTGGCCTGATGGGCTACCTAATAGCCTCATGGTGTTTTGCCAAGATCAGAGTCCTGGGCATTTTGCTTTGAGCTCTGTTATATGAATTGAATTGACTAGCTCAGCCATTGAGCATTTTACATGTACTAAGGCTACAGTTTTGTCATGGAATCCGTGACTTCCAAAGACCTCTGTGACTTCAGTCTCTCTTGCCCCCCACGGCAGCCAGGAGCTGCGTGGGCTCCCCCAGCTCCGAGCCACTGTGAGTGGCCGGGGTATCCTGCAGCTCCTGGTTGCCCCTGGTGGCTAGTACCCCACAGTTCACAGGCACGGGTGGAGCGGGACCCTGGAGCTCTGAGCCCCCACTAGTGGTGGTGGGGCCCCAGAGCAGGAGTCAGCCTCTGTAGCTGCCCCGTGGCTCCCCATTGTGTCACGGATATTTTTAGTAAAAGTCAGGGACAGGTCACAGGCATCCATGAATTTTTCTTTATTGCCCATGACCTGTCCATGACTTTTACTAAAAATATCTGTGATAAAATCTTAGCTTTAATACTAAGTAACCATAGGTCTCTGATCATTGCTCAGTTTGAACAGTGATAAAGTCTAGCCCATTATTAAGAAGCTTTTTTTGCTTTACAAAGCAGATCTGTTTCATAAAGAGAAAGTGCATTTCTTTACTATGTCTGTTTTCTTATATGCAGCACTCCGGGCTGAATTTTACAGCCAGCCTGAATTATTTATTTGTATTACAATAGCACCTACGTGTCCAAACCAAGATTGCCTAATCTGTGCGACCCAATGTACAAACTCATGAAAAGACACTCCCTGCTAGGGTGATCAGAGAGCAAATGTGAAAAATCGGGATGGGGGGGAAATAGAAGCCTATATAACAAAGACCCAAAAATCGGGACTGTCCCTATAAAATCGGGACATCTGGTCACCCTACCTCCTGCCCCAAATAGCTTACACTTTAAAAGGATAAGGGCAAAAAATGTGAGGATAAACAGAGGCGATGTGACTTGCCCAGTGTCACACCCCAGGAACAAAACCCAGTTTCCTGACTCCTAGGCCAGGGGAAAATGCTGACTACTTACTGTTCTATTCATCCTGGAGCCTAACTTGGGAAAGTTAATTTAGCATTATGTTTCCAATATAGTAAGTTTATTTTACCTGGTTTTCTGCATTCCTTTAACTCATCCATTCACCTGCTATTTTAGCAGTTTAGGCTCTCTGTGTTAACAACACCGAGCTTTCAGTGTAACAATCAGCTCGCCTAAATTAGCCAATAAACACACTGTCCTCTAAAAGGCCATTGCATTACTGAACAGTTCCAAAATGACTATGGATAAGTGGGACATTAAGTACTGATTACTTGGTTGCATCTACCCAAGCTTGCCATGTAGGGTGGGACAATTGAGCAAGGAGAAGAGAAGGAGGATGTGCTGGAGAACCATTCAATCATGTAATGTAATCTTTTCACTGTACATCTATTGAAGGTAGTGGCTCCTGTTTCCTGCAGGCTGACAGGAAGCTGCGGTGATTAGCGCAAACATGTTGGGGCTCAGGATGATCCTTTGTTTCCAGGAGCAGAGAAATGGTTACACAGCTTTCCATATTTGGGGCCAGAGGTAAGGAGAGCATGTTAGCATTCAGCAGAGAGATCAAAAACAGACAATCCCTTGCCAGTTACTCCAAGACGCTGCAGATGCAAAAGTCTAATTGTAGCCCTCTAAATGGCTTGACACTTGTGCCAGAATGAACTCTTAGAGCAGGGCTACACTCGAAACTTCAAAGCGCTGCCGCTGGAGTGCTTTGAAATGTGAGCGTGGTGGCGCGCCAGCGAGAACTCTCCCAGCACTCCTGGTACTCCACCTCCACGAGGAGAGCTCCCAGCGCAGGGGCACTGTTTATACTGGCACTTTACAGCACTGTCACTTACTGCACTTGGGGGGGCGTGTTTTTTCACACCCCTGAGCAAGAAAGTTGCAGCACTGTAAAGTGGTAGTGTGGACAAAGCCTTAGGTTGTAAAGTTTGTTTAGAATGCATTTAAACAAAACAGCAGTGATAAAATTAGCCTACTTACCCCTTCCCCCAACCCACACAAAAAGCTCTTCAAGATCCAATCTCCAGATGATCAGGCAAAGCTAAAAATTCAACACTTCCCAATCAGCCTCCACCCCTGCTTGGCTAGCCAGTGCTGTTCACACTGTCATTATCTGACCAACACTGACTGTCAGATTGAGGCCAGACAAATGGTGCATGCAGTGAAAAGTAAGGCGACAAAGACGAGATGGCTGACTCACTGCCCACAGCATTCCTGCATGCTTGCTCCCTCTCATTGTGTAAGAATTTACACAAGGCCATTTACTGATCAAGCAAAATGCAGAAGAAATCAACTGCAGGCTCCATCACTAGTCTGTCATCACCACCCTCTGACTCTCAGTGGCAGCTGTAAGTGGGGCCCTGTAACTTGCTGTAGCTCTCTGTATGCTGGTTAATTAAAGTGCTGTGTTGTGCTATTCAATGACGTCTTAATGCTGCTGCTCTGGGTGTCCACCACGTTTCCCAAAAAACGTGAACGACAGCTTGGGATACCCTAGCAGCTATTCCTGTGTGGCCCCTACATCGAAGGGGGTTAGATTATCGGCAGTGAACAGAGTACAGAATTGGGGTAAAGGTAAACTGGATTTTGAATGTATTGAGTGCCCCGGCGACAGAATCTCTGCTGCCTCATGCATCCTGAATGGTGATTGGATTTTGAGAGTTTCATTTATAGGCAGCGATGGCCAGAGCGCTCTCAGAGTAGCATTTAAAGGCTGGTCTACACAAAGCTGAACTCACTCATGGAACTAAGGGTATGATTTTTAAAGCAGTGAATTGAGAAGTGCATATGAGACACAGATCACTAGTTTTAAACGGATATTAAAAGCGTCCAGACAAAATTATACTGAGTTTAGCTAATCCAATGCAAAATAATTAAATGGGGTGTAACCTCTGTATGTAGACAAACCCACAACACTCAGCATTTGGGACTGTTTCTAGGGTCTCTCACGTAGAGCTAGAACAGTGAAGTTAAAGAACCTGAACTAAAATCCAGTTTAGCTAGGGAAACAGATATCCGAGCAGCAGAGATGTACAAGGATACGTACTTATCTGTGCGTTGCATGGAAACTTGGCAATAGCATTCTGGGCATCCAGACTTGCCAATACGGAAACAGCCTCTTCCTAGGGTGGATTGCTACATCCACTATTTAGTCCAGAAGAGGATTAACACTGTTGATTCAGATACAGGAGACGCGTAACAACAGGTGCCAACTCCAAATGCACTGTATACATGCAGTATGGCAGAATGCACATAACACCCTGTGTACACAAAGGGGGCAATGTTCAAATATAATTACCAGCTGGAAGGTATTAAAATGAAGCCTGTTTTCTTCCTTCCCTTGATAATTTGCTTTGTATTTGCCTCCTGAAAGTTTCATCTGTTTCACAGTTAATGCTGCCCCCTAGAGACCCAGCACTGTAATCACAGCTGCTTGTCTTTTTAACAAGAACACTTGATTGGCAGTACTTGTTGCCATGTGACAAAACAGAGCCTAGGTGCTAAAAGGATCAAACATGTCAACAGCTGTGAAGCCTAGGAAGAGGGAAGCCTCCATGCTTTTTAGCATAGCTAGGTTTCTTTAGGAGGGTATGGTGCTGACAGGAATCCTGAACCAGCTTGGGCTGGCTTCCAAGATTATGCTAAGCAAGATTATTACCTACGCAAGTTTATGTTGTGCAAATGTTTGAAAGTTAAAACATGGGTGAAGAGAGGTTTGTTTAATTTCATACTGTAAATTAGAGCTAGTCAAAGTTTGTTTGCATGTTTGATGAAAAATTGATTTTTAAACAAACTTCTAGTGAAGAGCTGTTTTTTCCAAAGTTGATTGTTCGTCAAAACTGAAAGTGTTGACATTTTATCAATGCAACAGACTGAATGATATCTGGGGTGACCTGGCGTTACACACACTTTCAGTTTTCTTTTGCTAATCTAACTTTTCCAAAAATCAAGGTTGTTTTGAAAAGTTAAAATGGCAAGAGGAAACAAAACCAACCTTACAACTCTATCTTTTCAAATGCTGGATATGTTACAGTAGAAAAGAAAGAAAAAAAATGTAAGTGCCACCCTGGACATTGTTAGTTTTACTGCACTCAGTGGCAAAGAGGAGAAGAGAAAAGGGGGGAAACTGTTCTCTTTTAACGCCTTGCAAAACTTAATAGCTTCAAATTTTTTTGTGAAATGTCTCTTCTGTTTTTCGACAAGCCCTATATTTAATGTCGGTAAAAAGGCTTGTATGGCCTTCTTCCTCCCATATAGGAAAATTAACTCAACCAATCTCATCAAGAAATCAGAAAGGTGAAATTTAACCTTCCTCCCAGCAAAAGTGACTGATAAAGTGGACTCCACAAGTCTAGAATATAGGCCGTGGACCACTATTAGAAAACTATTGGATCCCCCTCAGTTAGCCACTCATAATTTGACTGCTGTAGAAAGCAGTCTAGTGAATTCCCGTCCCACATGACCAGGTTAGGTTTTAGAGGTGAGCTACCAAGTTACTAGTAACCTGCTGGAGTACTCTGCAATAATCGATTGCATTCTTTTGATCAGAAATTCCAGAAATGTGTTTCAGAGAAACCAATGTTTTTTGGAAGTCTGATTCAGAAAGACTAGGCTAATGGTCATCTGATTGCAGCAGTCGGACCTATGCAGCAAGAATGTCAGCAGTTCCATGCAAGAAAACACTGCCAGCCAAAAGTACTGAGGTACTGTTAGCCAAGTCTGGAAACTGCATTAGCTTTATCAGAGTGGCCCATCAATCTACTGCATACTTACTGTACTGGGAAGTGGAGGGTCTGTATTTAGAATCCAAGACACAAAAACTTGTAGAAAAGAACACTGGTTTAACATGGCTGCTTGCCAGCCTAAAAGATTTCACCATTTGAAATGTTTTGTGATTTATTTAAAAGTGTATTTCAATGCAATTTCTGAACTGAGTTTGATAGATGAAGACAGGAGAAATGGGAATCTAAGGCTGCAGACATGGAGATGTGAGCACTAAATGGGATTAGAACTATTTGCATCAGACGCAGCAATCTTCATTACATCAGAATCTTGTCCTTTTCCCATAACTAGATGAAGAGCTGAGTTCGGATCAGCTTTTCTCTCCAAAGTAACACAATCTAATTCTACAGTCAGCCCTACTCCGTTGAGCTAATAAGCACTGAAAAACAAAAGCTACATCCAATTTGCTCAGGAAGTTGTTCCGCTTATACATAGTGAGAAAGGCCTCTCTCTTTGTGAGCTTTTCAAAAGGTCTCCATGCACCAACCTGCTTCAACCTGCACTCTCGGGCAGTCAAGAACATCCGATGAAGTGAGCTGTAGCTCATGAAAGCTTATGCTCAAATAAATTTGTTAGTCTCTAAGGTGCCACAAGTACTCCTTTTCTTTTTTGCGAATACAGACTAACACGGCTGCTTCTCTGAAACCTGTGCCATTCAGTTAGCTTTATATAGGCAGGTTAAATATGGCCTGTGACCTCATGCTGAGATAAGATTTAAATTAGCATACGTGAAGCCATTTAGCTTTTTGCTGGGGCAGGAAGTCGTATCAAGTTCAGTCATTTGCTACTAGAGTGACACACACAGCTGATCAGAGTTTTTAGATTTGCTAAGTTGATACAAGATAATGGGTAGAATCTTCCCAGCCAAAGTAAATAATTAAATATAAGCAGGCTAGTTCAAAGCCCTCACGGCCCAGTCCTCCTGCAGCTACACTAAATGCATAGGACTGATTACCTTATTCCATTTAACAGAGTGGGCCTCTCAGTGGTATCCACTTAAATCCTAAATGCAATATTTTAGGAAGGCAGATGCCACTTCTAATAGCTTGAGCTCTAGGATCATCTCCTGCTCCAGATGTACCAAGTAACAGTAGACATGACATTGCAGGAAAAATACAGTGAAATCAACAGAACTCGCCATGATAGACCACACTGAAGTAGCTTCAGAAACTTTGAGACCACACTGAAGTTGCTTCCAAAAGGTACTAAGTACAATTCTGTTTCACTTTTATTTGAAGGGCAACTCTACCATGCAACAAATTGTAATCCGTCCTTTAAGTGGTCACACCCAGATTGCACTGTGGTATAGAAAACTGTAAAACAAAAATGATGATGCAGCCTCACGGCAAAGGTTCTACTAGAAGGCTGTAACATACACTGAAAGTTGCATTAAAGGGACAACAGCTATTTACATCAATACTG
The DNA here is from genome assembly GCF_009764565.3 of Dermochelys coriacea. Taxonomy (NCBI): domain Eukaryota; kingdom Metazoa; phylum Chordata; order Testudines; family Dermochelyidae; genus Dermochelys; species Dermochelys coriacea. The sequence goes on along the minus strand of NC_050077.1, from coordinate 9,255,245 downwards.
TGTGCACCACCATTTTTCCCCTACAAGCAATACCTCTAGTTACTCTAATTGAAAGGGATCAGTGGAGTTTATTTCTGTTCTTTCCCTCCAACCCCCAAGTTGGTTTAATTTGCACTTTTTGACCACATTTTGCATAAATTATTTTTCTCTTTCCCTTCTCTAGTCAGTTCTCCTGCTCCCACAAGTCTTTCACACAGGAACAGGGAAGAGAACCATATACACAGCAAAAGGACTTTAAAGTAACACTAGTCTCAGGAACACTCAGGTTCACGTAATACGCCTAGGAAACACTTAAATAACTCATTTCTTGAAACAAGACTGGAATTGCAGGTTGGCATACCCTTTCAAATGTTCTCTGTAAAGTGACAACTTTGATGGTAACTGATTTGGTGATTTGTGGGTCAAAAGGGTCAGAGCTGAAAATCAGAAGCCCTGGGTACAGTAAAAGTTTAGACACAGGCCAGGGCTGCATTACAAACTTTTGCCAGCAAAGCAGTGATGAATAATGTGATCCCTGACAGCTTTGCAAGCAAAAGCCCCTAGTCTTGATGCAGTTGTACCAGCAAAACTATGCTTTATCTAGTGTAGCATATTTCATTTGGGGCAGGCACTGCATAGCTGTAATAAGCTATATTGATAAAAGAGCTGCTTTGCCATTATATATGGTAAACTTTACTGCTAGCCACAGGGCAGAGCGCAACTAACCAGACTTTTCTTTGAGAACCACTTAATTACAGATAGATAACACAAGATGTGTGTTTGGTTAATTATTGATGGATTTTGCAAATGAAATATTTATGGCAGACTTATAAAACTCTTAGCAGCTCTGTGAAGGGCTAACCTCAGCCTCCAAAATTTCACCTTAACATGAAGGTGAGTCATCTGTAACTCATTTACTAACATGGAAGAACAATAAGAAATGTATCTGTAAATCTAAAACCAATGTCCTGCAGTAGGTGCCTGGTGAGATGTTCCTGGGTGGAAACTGTGCTGCACTAGAAAGATTCAAGGAAATCAAAACCATCAAGAAATGGAGTATTATGAAGGGGAGGTTAGTCCCTAGGTTTTAATATAAGCACACGCACACAGAATCTCTCCTCATGGAACAGAGTGCTATCCATTGTGTTAATACATGAAGAGGTTTGGAAGAGACCATGCAACATTCTATCCTTTCATCAGGGGAGAGAAGACAGCCTCTCCAGACATGTAGGCAGTGCAAAGTACATGAGGGAAATAAAGGTGTAGGCACTCATTCCACTTTTAAACTCTAACACCACTTTGTTATTCTAACATTGCAGCTTTGAGAGACGTAGGTCTTTGGAATTGGAGGGAGCACGCTTAGAGCACAGACAGCTATTTTGGTGGAAAAAACACAGATCGTTAAAAAAAAAGTCACTTCCAGAACGAGAGGGAAGGTGGAGATTTCAGGATTCCAGTCAGACTATTTGGCAAAATAGGAAGTAGGAGATGGGAGAGCGCATTTAGTAACTTACGTGATGTATTAGTTCCATCAGGTGTACACACTATCATTCTGACTGAACGAGCAGTATCAAGTGAACAAATACTGGTATTTTCCAGCCAGCAACAGAGAGGGTGTAAATCCCTATAGACTTAAAAGCTTTGAAGCAATAGAGAAATCACCCCTACCTCCCAGGAAAAATACACAAATGTAGG